>NC_140598.1:64318583-66718583 GCF_057381915.1 Diplotaxodon limnothrissa | reverse complement strand
GGGTGAAGGGAGTATCTGCCATCAAACAAGAAGACAGCCGCATGTAGCTATGATGATGTTTGCTAGTTCACCTTACATGCATTAATGTAATAACGTGGTTAGCCTACTCAACGTAAATTACACACGAACAACATTAAGCTACTCACACAGAGAAGAACGGCTACTGCTGCCATCATCATCCGTCATCATTTCTGCTACACTGGCAGGGCTACGGGCCAGGACTCTCCTCTTCGGGGGTTTTGGGGGATATTGCTAACTCCGGGTCAGATAACAGGCAACCCACGCACAGTAGATGCGCTCGGTGTGAGGTCTCGCAGCAAGCTATCAAATACGGCGCATTTCTGGGCTTTTAAAAAAACCGCTATGCGTCGCCAGGTGTTTCATCGGATTTGAGGTGTTACCTCCTTTGACAGTATCACAGTATCAGCTTAAAGCACTTGTTGCAGGCTGCTGAGTTTGCATATTTTGCTGTGAAGTACAGCCAGACTTTTGACCGCTTCGCCTTGGGCATTTTTAATCTGTAGCTCTGCTCTAAAAGAACGTACGTACCTGGACCCGCCTACTATCCTCGGAAACGTAAAATGATTGGCTAGAAGTGTATCACAGCTCAGGAAAAAAAAGCACCGAAATAAAGCACCGAAATGTGCGCTGCTTTTCGGTCTGGTTACTACCGTTTATGTCAGAACCGGTGCCATCATGGCACCGGACACCGGTACCCATCCCTACCCAGGAGTTGACCAGGAGGCATCCTTGTCAGATGCCCGAACCATCTCTGGCTCCTTTCAATGTGGAGGAGCAGTGGCTCTACTCTGAGCCCCTTCTAGTTGGCTCACTTCTCACCCTATCTCTAAGGGAGGGGATTTTTTACTTTGGATAAATACTTAAAATTGTTCTATGAAATGTATTATATTGTATTATATTAGATGCTGGAGTCTATTCCAGTTACCATAGGGCGAGAAGGAACACCATTGGCAGGTCACCAGTCTGATGGCAGACTAACACAGAGAGACAGACAACCATTCACACTCACAATCACACTTATAGGCAATTTAGAATCACTAATGAACCCAACCCCACTAATTGCATGTCTTTGGACTGTGTAAGGAAGCCCGAGTACCTGGAGAGAAAAGACAAATGAAAATATTAATCTCAGTTTATCTTGGAATCGAGAAACAAAACAACACTTGTGAAGTCTGTAGAAGAGAGCTGCTGTATACAACTGCAACCGTAAAGTGACTTTTTATTTGAAAGGAAACTAGCACCCTTGCAAAGATTTACAGTATCAGTAAAAGACTGACTTTTTCCCCCTTAGGAGGCCAGCATGACCTCTGCAGACAGCATGCCAAGCCACATAGTCAGGATTCTTCATTTTACTCTCATTTGTGACAAGATGCAAACTTTATTTTTGTTCAACTTTAAACTAACAAATTGTAAAAGTTAAAAAGTTGTAAATCGCAGATCTGCAGTGGATTTGATTAGATTTACCTCAGCAGTGGATAATCTTGTGGTGACAGTCACTGTGTCAGTTCTCCATTGTGGATGTATGGTCCTTGTATGATATCCATCCATCCATCCGTTTGCTTCCACTTATCCTTTTCAGGGTCGCAGGAGCTGGAACCTATCCCAGCTGTCATAGGGCAAGAGGCGGGGTACACCCTGGACAGGTCGCCAGTCTGTCGCAGGGCTAACACATGGAAACCATTCATGCTCACATTCACACCTATGGGCAAGCCGGAGTACCCGGAGGGAACCCACGCAAACACGGGGAGAACATGCAAACTCCACACAGAAAAACCCCGGCCTGATGATGAAATTGAACTCAGGACCTTCTTGCTATACAAGACATTTTTTTGAAATTCATTTAGCAAATCTACAGTCTAGAATCTTTTACTATTTTCTTTGGAAGTGGCAGAAAATGTAGGAAAACTCTCGACTGTCATCATTGGTGGGTTACTCCACATCTCTTCAATGGGTTAAAGGAAATCAATGAAAGCCTTTTTTTAGCAAACCATGTCGTGCTGACCCCAAACAGAGGAGCTTGCAAGTTTTACTATTATGAAACACTACTCTGCCAAGTGTGGGATGCTCCAAAAAAAATCCACAATTTGCAGACAATTAAGAGACAGGATGCATTTGTACTGTCTTCAGAATAAGTTGTGTTAACTTACTATCCCATTAGTGACTAAGTGAACTTGGTATTGTCCATACCACTGAATTATTTAGGGCACTATAGACAACTGTGACTTTCAATACTTTTAGTGCACTGTAGAAAATGTGTTTTCACATATGCACTGCGTATTCAGCACCCAGCGTTGTATGCAACCAAGCAAATATCCAATACAGTCACATTGCCAGAAGATTCCTGCTAATATTCTGATGCTTTTACAGCTAACAAATGCACATTGTGTGCTTCCTTGTGTGTGCTCTGTCCAGGCACATACTTGGGTGTGTTGCACTTGTGTGTATTAACCTAGATGCCAAAGTCCTGGATTGGATTACTGCTATGTCAGGAGAAAGACAAAGATCAATTCACTTTCACCTTTGTGTGTGTGTGTGGTGTTGTGCTATGCTGTGATTGATCATTGCTGGATTGCTGGCTGACAAATGTTGGTCACATTTCTGTGAATGGATATAAAATATACTTTAACAGGGTCTGCAGTATCTTTGTGCGCAAGCTGAAGAAAAACAAAATGTTTTTATTCCTGTCCCAACTGTTTCTTCAGCAGCATCAAAAAACTAACTCCACCCTCTCTCTTCCTGTTTTTATATCCTTGTTTCCCTTCTCCCTTCCTTTCCTTTACCCTCTCTCTTGTTTCTTTACTTCCTTTGCTCCTCTGCCCCTTCTTCTCCTTTAACCCTTTTGCCCTCTTTTGTCTGTTTGATGTCATTTCCTCATGTCTCCTCCATCCTCCTTTTACCACTTATCTCCTTCATGTCCTTCTTGACTTGTCTACTTCCTACCTTTTCAGTCTGTTTATTTCACATGTTCTATTTTCTCCCCCTTTCTTTTCTTTCCCTTTCTCTCTTCTTCCATTTCCTTTGTATCTCTCAGACTCCACCTTGACTGAACTAATTAACCAGACTCGCATTATGGGTCATGCTTTTCTGAAGAAGTTTCAAAGGAGGACCTTAAATGGGTTAGATTAGTGATTTTTTTGTCTGCTGGCAATTCTCTGCTGTAGACTGGAGGAAAAATACTGTGATGAAAGAGATTTTCTTCAAGTTGCACTTCTGTGGGGATCACTAATCCTGAACATCAGCATTAGGGTGCAGTGCTTTGTCTTTGTCTGAGCTCTACTGGGTGTGATCATGAGGACCACACTTGGATAGCAATGTACTCACTTAAGATCTAAATATTGCTATGCTAAATAACCCCACCCCTAATTGCATGGGGTTAGGGCTGCCACAAACGATCATTTTGATAGTCGACTAGTCACCGATTATTTTTGCGATTAGTCGACTAATCAGATCATCATCCATTGGACGTAAAACTACAGCTTATTGCACCAGCAGCATCTGCTCATATAACTATCATTAGCTTACAGCTTTAAGTGTTTAAGGTCTGTGCTAACTAAAAATAAAGACAAGATGATAGTTTATTAAATTTTAATGAAATTTGCAGATTGTTTCGGTGAAGTTTAATGAACTCCTTGCTATCTAAAATATAACAGGACACTGGAGTAAATTCTCCAGCATCTCACACTTCTGATAATCAGCTGTCTGCTTGACGTTTATTCAGCTGTGTAAAAACTATAACTTTAATCTCAGACAAACTGATTTACTCAGGAACAAATAAAATACTAAAAAAAAAAAGTCAAACAATAACATTTTAAGTTATCTAAGTGACTCATATATATTTAACCTGAGTAGCGAAAGACGGCGGTGGGTTTGAAAACGATTTGCGGGGAGTCCGGTGTTCTCACGGCGCTAGTGAGCCTAGCCCCCGGCTCGCTAACGAGCCAGTGGGTAACAGATGTCTCCGAAAACGTCGGAGCGCTTTTGAAAATATGTGGTGTCCTGATAAACTGAGCAGATATTTGAGGTTTACACAGCTACATTCTCGCCTGAAAATATGTTAAACGTTTATTTTGTGACCCAGAAAGAATAATAAGAGTAACATTAAAACTAACTAGCTGCTGCCATTGTTGGAAACTGTGCTGGGCCGCGCTATGAATTCTGGGACACAGCTGCTTCTTCTTCTTCTTCGCGGTTTAACAGTAGCTGACATCCTTGTACATGCAATGCTGCCATCTTCTGTTTCAGTCCGTTATTACACTCTTAAATCCTGCCACTTATTCCTGCGTCTTTTGTGATCTTACAAAGCTTCAAATGACGCGTCGACTATTAAATCAGTCGTCGACGATTTTGATAGTCGACGTAATCGTGACTAGTCGACAAATCGTGGCAGCCCTACATGGGGTGGCCTTAAACTGGAGGATGTTTATGCTATTAATATGCATATATTTTAACAATAAAAAAATATACAAACACAAAGAGCCAAGGTAATAAAAATGTATGCCTTCTATTCAAAATTATTTATTTTAACCAACGATATGAATTAAAATAAAGCTTGAAAGGTACAGTGTGTAAAATCTCACAGTTAGATCTCGGTAGATTGCAGTCAACTGGTTTCTTTGTATTAGGGTGCAGTAAATAGTCCTCCTGACTATCTAACTGTCTAACTAATTATATTTTACTCCTGCACAGTTGGCGTGGAGCATCCGTAATTTCATTGTATATGTGCAAGGACAATAAAGGGCTATTGTTCTATTTTATTTCTTATTCTATTTGTTAGAAAAGAAGAAAAGGTGTAAGAAAATAGGTTTTTATGCCTCCCAATTAAAATGCATAATCCCAGCTATGGTGGCTGCTCTAGGACAAACGTGTTTTAGTCAGATCTAAGGAGCTTGGAAAGAAAAGCATCTGGACTTCTTTAAGTTGCGTCTTCAAACAACTGAAAGAAGACCGGACGCGTTTCTTTCCAAGCTCCTTAGACTACGATGACCTTGATGACTGAGAACAGACATAACGTGTTTTAGTCAGCCAAGAGTGATCAAAAACGTTAAATTTAGACTGTACTTCATAAGGCTCATGGCAAGCTGCTTTCCATTTCCTCACAACAGCTGTACCCAGGCAGTCTGTTTCTACAGTTGTTTGTATATATTGCACTTATAAATTATTACATATTACATATTGTTTACAATATATTTTAACATATTTGAATAATATCATTACTTAGTAAATAAATTAGTAATAAAAGACAGACATTTGTCAGTTAAAGATTTTGTGGTATTTGATATTTTTTACCCCAGAGTTACCTAAAAAAATCTGTCATACATTTAATTTAATGTAACATTTAATTTAAATGTAACTCATAAGGCATGCTGCATATATAGTCGCCATTTACATAAAACACTATTAGCGTTAGCATCTTGTCATGTTGGTCCATCTTAGCCACTGTATTTAAGATGGTACGGCAACATGGCTGCTTCCACTAATACATACCTGCTGATATGTATTTCTAATTAATTAATTACATTTATGAGAATTCTTTCAGTTTGTTTGAAGATGTAATTATACACTCGTCAGTGTATATTCACAACATTCTTCTATTTGAGTGTTTTCTTCATTAAACTCTTTATTAAACTTAAACTTATACAGGCACAGAGTACTTACATACAGTAAATTAAACTGAGTGTTTATACATTTCTGAAATGCAGCCCAATAAATACAAGATGTTAAGTAAGATCATAATCAAGGTCTTTTATATATTTTAACCCTAATACAGAGTCTGGTTCAATCTCAATATCCAGAGAGAGGGTATTTTAATATATCTGCAATTTGACTTTGTATTTATAATGTGCACCTTTGTGCACATTTCACTTGTTACCTTTACACATTTTCACTGTCGTATTGCAATGGTAAATGCAAAGGTTGGACTTTGCTTGGTTAAGATCAGTCTTAGGGAATCATCTATATCTTGAATTGGTTCAGTTTCTCTTACTTTGTTATTTTGCTTTAAATTGGCCTCTTACCAACTACTTGGTTGGGTTTAGCTGCTCCTCACAACATTAACCCTCCATGTTGAAAAATAATTCATACCTGCTTCATTTCAAAGTGAAGTCAAGCATCCCTGTGTGATGAATTGAAAGTGTGACCCATTGCCACAATCAATCATGTCACAGCTCTGATCCCAAAGCATATCTTGTGTTTGTTCTATCATTTAAGAAAAGTCAAAAAGTATATGAAGACATTTAAGATTAAAAGCCTTAAACAAATAGTGTTGACTATCATTGTAACTTCATGCTAACAAAAAAGGAAAAGAAAAAAAGCAGTTAGAATGACCGCACTTAGTAAACGGAAAGAATATTTATTTTAAAAAGGAGAACCTTGATACAGCAAATTGATAAGTATAACATGGCTTTATTGCCCTTAAACAGGGTTTGCCTCCTCTATGTTAGTGCCAGTAGCAGCTCTTGTGTGGTTATTAAAGCAGGGAAGAAAAAGAGGTCAAGAAACATTTGCTGTAGTGAGCTGGTTTTAGATCCTCCTCTGGCCTTCATCTGTCCGGATATATAATCTGATGGGTGTTTCCACATGTTTAGATGCACTAAGACACACAAGTGTACACTACAAACAGCAGCTTTCCATCAGTGGAGGTTTCAGTTTATATTGTCTCCTGCACTGTTTATTACATTTCGGTTGCAGAACTAAATATCACTGATATACTGTTGACTCGGCGTGTCAGTTGAACACAAATCTATCTACAGGCTCACAAAGAGAGTGCTGAACAACCCTGCAACCCAGATTAGAGAAATTGTGACCTTGGAAATTAAGATGCTAAATGGTATCGCTAAATTTCTGCCCATTCATCCACTTTAACAGATACAGACTATAGGTCTCTAAATTCCAATATACAGATACACAAAATAATAAATATTGTGTTACCTTGTATGCTGTATCCAGGAAGGCTTGATTTAAAACTAAAATTCAATGGGAAATCTTAACAGGCACTAAACGCTAACTATGGATTATTACAGTCTGTGAAAACCCCTGATCCTGACTAGGGATTTTGGCTTGGGTTTGAAGCCCACAGATTTCTTTTTTTTTTTTTTTTTTTTTTTTAAATGACATCAGAAACAGCAGTATGCGACATTACGTGATGGCAGAGCTTCAGTTCATCCTTTGTCATTTTTTTTTTTTTTTTTTTTTTTAATAAATAGGACAGGGGGAATGAATGAGAGAAAGAAAGAAAACCAAAGGGGAGAAGAGACGGTGAGAAGGGGGGGGAAGAGAGAGAAAAAAAAAAAAAAGAACTCCTGGGTCACCTGTATGGAGAAAAAAAACAAAACAAAAAACAAACAAACAGAGGAGACAGCAAACAACAAAGAGCAACATAATAATAGAGAAAACAAAGCACCATCACAATAAACTAGCTAGTCATAGATATCAATATTTACTAAATAATAAACGATATTGTGCAGCACGCAAGATAGACAGCGCACAGTGTGCTTTGAGGCAGCAGCCAAGAAAGCTTTAGTCCACGTCTGTGAATACCCATGTGTGCATACCTGTGTGGATCAGCATGCTTGCATTCCAAAGGTTTCTCCATGTAATGATCTGCTAGGGAGTGTGGGGGGGCCACAGCCCCGTCCTCCAGGGTGTGAAGTGGGTATGGAGGAGATCAAAACTCCAGACATCCAGAGGCCCCCAGAACACAAGCCGCGCCACTGTTCCAGTAAGAGCTGAGGAGAGTCCCAGATGAGGGCTCGCCCAGCAGCCGCGGAGCAGAAGTCAGGGGGAGTTGCAGTGACGCGCCCGTGAGCTCCGCCGGCCCCCAGCTGTGCCTGAGTGACCGAGCCCCAGGCCGAGAGGCCGGGGGCACCCCACCTCCAAAGGGGCCCGAGCGAGCCCCAGGCCCCAGGCCCCGACAAGCGGCCGCCAAGGAGTGAGCCGGTGTGTACCCGGACGCCCACCCCCAGACACAAAGAACCACCAACACACCGACACCTGAGGGAGTCCGCCACCGGCAGGGGAAGTGGTGGTGGGTGGAGATAGGCCTCCAAACCTTGGAGGGCCTGAGGTGTCCCCAGAGAGGTGGCGTCTGATACCCAACCTGACATATAGACACAGACATACGGGCACACACAGACACAAACATCCATTCCCACCCTCATGCTCTCACAGATTTCTAACTATCTGCACTGGAATTTGGATTCATGAACTTTAAATGCCAGTTTTGTATTCACCAGGATTTTCAATTGGGTTTGCAGAGTATTTGTACATCGGCATGCACATTTTCAGTTTGTCGTACTAAAGTTTTTGTGTCTTACAAGACATTGAAATAAAAACTTTGCCCACTAGGGAGTGACACCATTTCTTTAGCTGGACTGGACAGAGGGAGGTCCATAGCAACATGTTAAAACTTAAACCTTCAATCGTTTATAAAATTTGAAAACTTATCATTTAAGTTTGTTCATCATGTGTCACGCTAAAACGACAACGCACTAGAGATGACCAAAAATATTTGTCACGATATACATTTGAAAATTTGCGATAACGATATAACTGACGATATAATTGACACTAGACAAAATACTTTACAACTCCACAACTTTATTAGTGCAAAAAACCCCATCAATGTATTTTCACTTAAACAAGCAGCTGTTTTTTTATGCGCATTAAAGTTATATAAAATTTAACAGTGCAAATGCAAATTCCTTGCTGACAGTTTAACCAGAAGGCATTTCCAGTGGAAATTGGCCGACATATCCTCAGCATAACCATGTATAATATCCACAAAACCTAAAAAGAGGTTATACACACATAATACGGTAATATTATGTTGAAGCACAGTACGTATCACTCAGCAAGGCTCCTGCCTACGGTAGCCGTAATACTCCGACAATCCATCAAGGAGTGGGTTTGTAGCTTAGCAAAGTTGTACTGAAACATTTGACAGATTTTCGAGCGCCGTGTACATAAAATCGTTTCGAGGTCAGTAAACACAACCAGAATTCATACATAAGGCACACGGGATTATAAGGTAGCATGTGCTACCAAAAATAGTGCTTTGTTGTGTATCTGATGGATGAAAGCTAACCCAGTTCCACACCACTGAAGTTGCAGCATTTTTACAAACCAATTCTGGTTCATCCGTTTCATTCAACGATCCGCTTTCGCCCTTCTCATTCTGCGTCGCCGCCATGCTTTTTCCGCCATGTGCATATGAAAACAAAGGCCATGTGCATGCACGTTTTACACATATTCTATCGCGATACTTCATTTTCTTATCGTTGCCCAACATTATACCGGTATTACCGTGAACAGTATGATATGGCCCAGCCCTACAACGCACTCAGAACATTTTCAGCTGTTTTCCCCGACGTTTCCTGTTAAGCCCCTGTCTAGTGAAACTTGACACTTCCTCGAGATGTTACACATTAAAACAATTTAAAACAGCTGCAGAGCTTTGACTATTGCTGAAGTCAAGATCATCCTTGTAGTATGCCATATTTCTTGTGTTTGTTTGTTTTTTCTCCTTTCATCTTGTCCCCACAAACTGACCACACATTTGTCTTAATGTCTTGCATCTTGGAGGGAAGGACATGTTTTAGGTTTCTAAAGGGGAACTACTTTTTGCTTAGTGCGGTTTAACTCTTCTTTATAAATGGGAGATGGTGCATTGCAGAGGCACACACACACACGGGTGCTTACACACATATTTGCAGACAGAAAGAAGGAGGTTCTATGATCCCTCAATGGGCTTTCTTGTGGCATTATCCTTTATCTGCCCCTCCAGTACCCCCAGTTTTATAGTCATCTAAACCTTTGATGTGAAGCTCTTTATGATAGCACAGTTCACTTTAGTGCTGTGAGCTAGTCAGGTATTAACCTTTCCTATGAGAGTTACAGAACTGCAGCATAGAGTATTAAATACTTGTTCATATGTGATATAATTGGTTACAAATCTAGGAAAATGCAGAAAGTTAAAGTCAAGGTCAAGGTCTCAGTTCTTCCCATATCTTATCTGCGTACCTGCTGTCAAAGAGTGGCTCTTGTGTATTACTACATTTTAGTAACTTGTTTGTAGCAACTTTATATATTCACTGCTTCACTGAGTAAATGGGTTAAATGCAGAGATGAATTTCCCCACGGGGATCCAAAAAGTATACATTATTACATTATTACATTATTAATATTATTATATACACAGACTGTGAGTGGCATAAAAATGCATATATCCCAGTGAAGTCAACCAACTGAACTTTGAACCCTCGAAGTTTCATGGTGAGGTCCTAGGTCAATGTCTTTTTCACTCTTACCAAGCAATGGGGCTGTAGTGCACAAACAAGTTCAACCAGCGGTTTTAATACTAAACTACTCTATAGTACTTTTCCCCTCACACACACTGACACTGCTCCTTTGTCTATAGCAGCTGTATTGCTTTCAAACCTGTATTCTGTGTTTTACTGCTTGCCATTTTTCTAATATGGTTTTATCTTTCTTTGTAAAATTAGCGACTCTGCTTCCAGCAATCCTATCCATAATTGTGATTGATCATATTCATGTAAGCCTGCAGGGGAAACCCTCGGCTATTTTAGTGAAATGATAAAAAGCTTTGTGTGACTGCTTATCCTGATTGCTGATTGCAATCAGGATAGGGTAGGTAGGCGATAACAGATATCAGATACCCCAGGTTAGGGCTGGGCCATATCATACCGTTCACGTTAATACTGGTATAATGTTGGGCAACGATAAGAAAATGAAGTATCGCGATAAAATATGGGTAAAACGCACATGCGTAGTGCCTTTGCTTTCATACGCACATGGCGGAAAAAGCATGGCGGCAATGGAGAATGAGAAGGGTGAAAGTGGATCGTTGAATGAAACAGATGAACCAGGATTGGTTTGTAAAAATGCTGCAACTTCAGTGGTGTGGAACTGGGTTAGCTTTCGTCCGTCAGATACACAACAAAGCACTATTTTTGGTAGCACATGCTAGCGGGCCGTCGTTATTACCGTGTTTTTTGGAAAATACGGCACACTTAAAATCAATCCTTTGATTTTTCTGAAAATCGACAGTGCCCCTATAATCCCGTGTGCCTTATGTATGACTTCTGGTTGTGTTTACTGACCTCGAAATGATTTTATGTTCACGGCGCTCGAAAATCTGTCAAATGTTTCAGTACGACTTTGCTAAGCTACAAACCCACTCCTTGATGGATTGTCGGAGCATTACGGCTACCGTAGGCAGGAGCCTCGCGGAGTGATATGTACTGTGCTTCAACATAATATTACCGTATTGTATTTAGGTTTTGTGGATATTATACGTGGTTATACTGAGGATATGTCGGCCAATTTCCACTGGAAATGCCTTTGGTTAAACTGTCAGCAAGGAATTTGCATTTGCACTGTTCATTTTTATATAACTTTAATGCACTTAAAAAACAGCTGCTTGTTTAAGTGAAAATACATTGATGGGGGGTTTTTTGCACTAATAAAGTTGTGGAGTTGTAAAGTATTTTGTCTAGTGTCAATTATATCGTCAGTTATATTGTTATCGCAAATTTTCAAATGTATATCGTGACAAATATTTTTGGTTATATCACCCTGCTCTACCCCGGGTATGATAAACTGGATTCAAAGGCCCCAAAAGAATGTCCAGCTTTATTGATCATACTCAGTGCGTTCTCATTAGCAGTCCTGAGGCAAGTAATTAGTCATTAAGAAGCCAAAGATAGACTTCAGTGCAGTTGGTTAGCAGAAAGAGTTGAGCTTAAGCAAATCCAAAGAAATGGATTTCTCTTGCTGTTATAACTTCTGTTATGTGAAGATTTTCATTGAACCCACTGCAGAATGTAAAAGTTTATGAAATGCATCTTTCATAGCTTGAAGGATTTGTGTACTTGCACAGGATGTTTTGGGCCAAATGCAGTCAGTGAGTTAGTTAGAACACCTGAAACAAATAAATAAATAAATGAAGCAAATAAAAATGTTGAGATACTATATCTAAATAGTAATTCACCCAAAGTATCCTTATAGCCAATCCCGGCAATAACTCTCCACTTAGGAAAGAAGGGATAAAGAATTTCTCTGTACCTAAGATGTTTTATATAAATGTAAGTCTATGCAGATATCTGCCTTCTTGCCTTTCAGTGCTTTATTCTGCCAAAGCTACAAAAGACTCCACAAGCTGAGCTGTTTTTTCTTTCTTCTTTCTTCTTTATTTTGTTGCTTTGTTTGTTCTCTTGTTGGTGCAGTTGCTTTTTAAGGATTTATATCAGCACCACTTTAACAGTGAAGATTGCTGAATTTTTTTTTGTTTTTATTTTAACCTCCTAGGACCTGGCGCCCACATATGTGGACATCACGTTTTGGGTTATTTAGACCAAAATACTCAATTGTGCTCTACAGGGGCGCTTACGAGGACATTATACTGCTACTGTTCTATCGAAATTTTAAATAAATATCCTTATATGTGGCTCTCATTTTTCTTAGAAACAAAAATCAGGTAAAAAAACCAAAACAAAACTGGTAATTCTTTGTTTTTACATTCACCGGGTCCCAATCAGCCCAAATATCAAAGAGAAATTAAAAATGCATGCCGTGGAAGAGCTCGGGTCTTAGGAGGTTAAAGTTAAACCCAGATTGCTGGTGTTCTCTGTTAGATGGGTAAAGATCAGAATGATTCTTTTTCTTTCAGTATCTTTTTTCTGCATAAAGTCCTATGACAAAACTGTGAAGTTGCATTTTTATTATCTTATCTGGAATTCTGATCCTTATACATGTCATTATGTGTGTGTATATTGTGTTGTGGCTGGTATTATTTTCGGCTCATTTGGATGCAGCACCACTTTCTGTCTTGGTCTCCCTTTGAATTTGTTGTAGATGCCACTTGGCAGAGGCAGTACTGGATAATTTGCAATGCAGATGTTGTGTATTTTCTCGCATAAACACAGACACACAGTGCCTGCTGCTGAGTCACATGGCACAGTCCACCATACACACTGTTGCCCTGAAGCTTTCTACCATTTACTGAGCTCCAGTGATGACCCATCACAGCTTCAAAAGTCAGGGAAAGAAAGAAGGCACCTTTAAAAGATATGTGAGAAACAATAAAGCCAATGTTAGAGAAGAAATGAGGCCACACTAAATGCTCAGTATTTCTGGCATATGCCTCTGCTCACTGACAGTCAGCTCAGTTGTTACGCAGTCCTCTGGTACATCTGGTCTTTTATTTTTGGTACTTTTTTTAATAACCTCCTCTATGGGCTCAAGCTGGTCCTGTTTGACAGGCATTCACCTGTCATGTCAAGGATTTGAATGCATGCTGTGCTTGTCCTAATTGTACCAGGGTTCAAGTGATATTCATTGTTTTTAAGCTAATGCTGAATACTCTTAAAAGGTTGATCAAGCAGGAGACCATGGGCTAGTTCTAACATGCTGGGTGATGTTAGCAAGATCTTGAGAATGTTCACCATGTGGCCATAACATGTTAGTGTGCTAACTTTGTTAATTAGCACTTCACATGATGCTCATGGGAATGCTGTCAGTTTTGCAAGTATTATGTCATCAACCAGAGGGGTTAGATCAGCGGTCCCCAACCCCCGGGCCTCGGACCGGTACCGGTCCGTGAGTCATTTGGTACCAGGCCGCGAGAGTTGAGGCTCAGGTGTGAAATGTGTGGTTTTCAGGGTTTTTATCGGTTTTCAGCGTTATTTTGTTATCGTTTTTATCGTTAATTTGGTTTTCCTGGGTCTTTTCACGTGTGTTATCAGTAAATCTTCTTTTTTCGGTACCGGTACTAGTTTTATTTTTTTGTATTTATCCGCGACACCTTAAAAGCCGGTCCCTGAAAATATTGTCGGGCATAAACCGGTCCGTGGCGCAAAAAAGGTTGGGGACCGTTGGGTTAGATAATGTCCTCAGGTCAGAAGAGTGACCGCAGCACCATAGAGTAAAACTCTACGGTGCTGTTGTAGCTGTAAAAGCAGAGGTAATAATGAGAGTTCTTCTGGTGAACTGAACTAACATTTTTATATCATTTAATTTGTGCACTGTTCATGAATACAGTACCTTCATAGGCACAAATTGTACAATTTCATTGTTCCACTGTGACATCACCCATTGTGCTGTTGGACTCCTAATTTTGAAGCTTTAACATTAGTTTTTGGTGTTACCATGTTGGTTACTTGAAGCCAGTATTTAGGATAAAAGCGATAACTTTAAGTTATCAGCTAATGCCAGTTAGCTTGGTTAGCAGGTTGCAATCATAAACTCGGTCCAATGCCAAAAAAAGTCACACTGATTCATTATAGGAGAACCATTAATGTTGCTAACTGTCACAGCATTTCACTCAGAACATTTTATCCTGACTTTTCGATGTTGCAAATATGTAAAGTCTAGGAGATCGCCAGAGAAAACTCAAACCTTTAAAAATGCCTGTCACTATTGCAAATTAAGAACTCAGATGCAAGATGTTGAGATGTTTTGCCAAACATTCATTAAACTCTTAAGAAATGTTAACTTAAGAAAATGTATTATTAAATTTCAGTTTTATTTATGTAACACTAAATCACAACAGCAACTGTCTCAATGTGCTTTATATTGTAAGGTAAAAACCCTATAATAATACAAATAAAACAGAGAAAAACCCAACAATCATATGACCACCTATGAGCAGGCACTTTGGTTACAGTGGGAAGGAAAAACTCCCTTTCAACAGAACGAAATCTCCAACAGAACTACGCTCAGGGAGCGGCGTCCGCGACTAGTTGGGCGTGAGTGTAGTGCTTTAATGGAGTGATGCAGTAATATGAGGTTTTTAAGATAAGATAGGACCTGATTATTCAAAACCCTATATGTGTACACGTAGTGTACACGTCCTGATAAAAAACAACTCCAAGATTCCTCACAGTGTTACCGGAGGCCCAGGTAATTCCATCCAGAGTAAAAGTTATTATGATAATGGCAGAATATTCCTCTCAAATCGTCTGGTGGTTCAGTTGTATTATAAACGCCTGGCTTAGTACCTAATGAGTAATTACTTAACCACTGAGGAAGTGGCCATTGTTTTATGGAGGCCCAAAACATGGAGAGGATCCAAAATCCTTACCATTACCCTAAGGTGACCCTACACCTGCTGAATAAAGAATGACCTCATTGTTTCTTTACACTGTGCATACATTGTTCAGTTATATCACGCAACTATTTTGCTTTGGCAGTAAAGTATTGTTTATGGAGTCATGAAGCATCATTCAGAGAGTTAAGTCACGCTACACGTCGTCAGTCATTAAAAAGTGTTTATGCAAGTCAGGCAGGTAAAAGTTGCAGATCACCAACTAAATACATTTCATCTAAGTTGTCCTTAATTAGCAATATTGCTAGCTAAATGCTATGTTTACATTATTTATCCATTTATCTCTCTGTACAGTACATTAGATCTGTCCCTATGTGTCTGTCTATAAAGCAGGTTTGAATCGACAGCAATAAAACCTTATTTGGATATTGTTTAGATACCAGGTCAGATTAACTGGGGGAGTTAAAGACAGTTTCCAAATATAACTAACAACAACTAAGTAAGTGTTAGTTTAATCTGCAGGAGCAGTTATAGAAAATATTCTGAACCTTTGCATCACCAACCTAAAAATATGTGGGGAACAATATAATGATATAATAATAAATACTGTTTTGTTAAACGTCATCTTTTACCACCGAACAGACTGAAAACCAGTTAGCTTATCACTGAGCTGTGAGAAGTTATTTTGGTGTGTACTGGAAAGACTGGGACACACCCAGTGACAGATTACCATTCACAGGTGTCATTCTCTTAAACCTCCACATCTATTTATAACAGATAGCTGCAATACCTCAGAGAGGTGAGAAAGAGAGGGAGAGAGTCATATGACCTACTGCTCATTCCACAGATAGTGACGGGCAGCACGCTCACTCTGTGCTTCCATCTGTAATTTCACCAGAGCTGCAGCGTGTTCAGAGGATGTGTTGCAACACTGTCAGTGTACTCTGAACAGATTTCTGGGATTTTGTCTGTAATTATTATCAGCAAAGGACGTAACAGTATATCGCATTTGGGCTGACAGCTGGAGGACAATGCCAGAGGAGAAAGGTAATAATGACCTTTAATATCCTTAAATGAGCCGTTTGTGATGCGTTCACCTGCCGGTACCAGAATTGATTGTATTTAATAATCACTTACCTTTTACAACCACTGGAATGCGGACTCATCACTCACATACTAAATACTATCGGGGTTTTTTTACTTTAATAACAGCAACTCAGACATTAGAACATAATTTTTAAGTTAGTTCTCGATACAGGGTGTTTGTGTAGGAATATATGTGCTTCTATTAAAATGAACTTTGAATACAACCAAGCCGCCCTCGTGTTATGCAATCCTGGTCTGGAGCTTAGGGCACTTTCTCTTTGAATGTGAATGTGAACGACAACAAGCCTGTGGCAGCAAGCTGAATGCTTATACTGCAGGTTGATATGCAGCCTGCCTGCAACATCCCTGGCAACAACACTGTTGTTTTGGTCCATTTCCCGCATCTCAAGCTCTGGGACATTAGCCATTTGGGCTGCTTACAAAGGTCTGAGGGCAGGTTGCTAAGAAGAAATCCCTATAATAATTCCAATACGTATTTACAGTGTTTTTGGTATTATACCAAATTATAGAGTTGTCATCTTTTGTGTTGTTTTATGTTTTATTGTGTAAATCATCTACTAATATTCCCATGTCTCTATGATGACTTATAGTTTGCAGTGAGAGTTCAAAACAAGCTTATCTGCAAGTAGTATGATAAATTACACATGTTTATATTAATAGTAGATTTGAATATATAAAGTTTAAAATTTAGCAGTAAAGAAAAAGGAGCTAAAGAAGCTTCTTATTCATTGTTGAGTTCAATGAAAGAAAGTGAGCTTACATTGTGTGCCTTTTCTTGGTCATTTTAAATGTATAGCATGCATACATACATGCAAGTGACAGCTTCACTCTCATTCGTGTGCACCTCAGTTAGCTCAAAGCTGAGTCAATGCCCATTTTTGCAGCGTTAAAGGTTTTTTCACCAAAAAAGATGCCGCTAGTATCTCTTAAGAAAAGCTAGTACCTACAGGGTAAAAAGACATGTACACTTCCTCACCTGCCCATGGTGAGGAAGTGTACCATGACCTTAGCTATATCACATTTACAGTTTTATCTGCTGTTATCAAAAAACATAAACATTACACAGTCACTGGTTAAATGGATCTAAATCAAAAGAATGAGAATAGTGAGCCAAGTGGCTATTTCAGACGCAGGTAAAACAGAGCAATTCAGCTGATTTTACTACAACCTAATATATCAGACAAACTTGAAGATATCATTATGGATATTGAGATGGGAGCTCCAGGATTTTATATAAAATTGGTTAAATTCAAGTAATAAGTGCTGCATATTTATCTTTTAATAACAAGCATCGGAAACATGTCACATTTTGAGAAGTTTTATTTACAAAAAAACAAAAACAGAACTCGTTATAAGCATGGCCAGCTCTGAAACAGCATCAAGATTTTGGCTCCCTGTAACTGGCTTGTTGAGTTTAAGCCAATTTAAACCTGATACTGTATGTTATTATGTAAGGTAATATGACATGACTAGAATATTTTGTTTGTTCGTGTTTTTGATTAATTTTGACTGACTTGTAGCTATACCTATCACATAAATGTCATGAAGTTAAAATATGATGCAAAAACATAAAATACTACTACAGTATCTCAGTACAACAAAGCTTAAGTACTGGAGTAAATATAGTTTTCATTACTGACCTCCACCCAATTGGCTGTAAAGAGAAGCCTTACTGCCATTCCTCATAAACACCCTGTAAATGTCTCCTGCTCTCCACTGCCTTCTTTTCCAAATTCAGCTAAAGCGTGTTGCTTTGTTAACACAGAGGCACTACTTTTTTGTATAGAGCTGCATTGCCATCACAATGTGACAAAGCTTGTTAAGTTTGATGGTGAGGGTACACACACACACACACACACACACACACACACACACACACACACACACACATACACTTCCATTTCTACATTGATGCATATATGTAGAAGACATGTACACAAGAATGCACTACAGATATGAGAGGTAAACACTGAGTCAGTAGGAACAGACATACACTCCACTCTAGGCTGTGTCTCAGTCCCCACCAAGGACAGTGTATCCTGGATGTGTGATGTAATGGTTGGCTTGCTCTCAGCAGTCACAACGACGCCTGTCACTATTCCAGACTTGCCAGTAAACAAACCATCTGTGTGCTGGTCGCTTTACTAGCACTACTATGACATTTCATAATAAGAAATAAAACCAGAAATTACAAAGGTCAAATAAAGCTGGTGTTATTCTTTTCTGTTCTGTCACAATCTGCCCTGACCCTAGCGCCTCACATGTTAGTAACCAGTATGTGCAAATCACTCTAAACCTCACTGGTTCCTGTTGAAAATATAAATCTGTTAAATGTGTCAAAATGTGCATTTTTTAAAAAGGCTTACTACTTTTATATAACAAGTGGAAAATAGCACATTTATTGAAGACTGTTTTCAGCTGTGTATAAATATAAATGTAGTCAGCTAGTATGGTGTATGTGGGATGTGACTCACTCCAACAATGGAGCTCTATCACATGGGCCTTAGATAAACATAAGTGCAAAGTTTAAGTCATTGGTAAAAATATAAATCTGCATTTCTTATTAAAAGTCAGTGTTTTTTCTTTTATTCGGTCTGTTGATGCCAACTAAATACTGATCAGTAGTATTACTTGTAGCACTATTACTGTTTCCTAGTACTTAGGAAACAGTATTAGCATTCACTCTGTATGTTTTTTTTCTACTTGAAAAAAAAATTGCTTAAATCTACTTTTAGTTTGGATTTGGTCTCCACCAAGTCCCCGAGAAAAGATCTGATTCTTTAGCTAAAAATTAGTCTTCTATGTTTAAGTAAGTGTGCCATAAAAGCACAGACTAAAACAGTGATCAGTCTCACTTCACTTTAAACATACAGTTTGTGTGTCTCAGTGACCCTTGAAATTAAAGTTATAGCTCTCTCCTTTGAATGGTGGTCTAAAAGTAGCTTTTCAGATTCGATCCATAATGGCTGCTGAGTTGTCAGACTGTTTCTTGATTGGTTCTAGAAGGTTTTTGATTTTACTCAATGTTCTTTAAAAAAAAAATCCTGTCCTGTTTGGCACCTTCTGCAAGGGGGTGTTAATAAAACGATAGAGTCGGTGTACTTTATGTTCTTTCATTCTCAATAGACCCCGTCTGGTCAGTGTTATCAAAGAAATATTAAGTATTGGTTTTAAATTGTTGTTTCACTCAACACATGGTCAACTATGGCAATTAGTGCTTTTAAATTCCGTTACAATGAAATTGTATAGTAACAGGCGAATCATGTGTGATTGAGATCAGTGTGCACACTCAGTGACTATGTTTACATTCGTGCAGTTCAATGTAGAGTTGTCCTGTGGATTGTGATAACAGGTTTGAGCCCAACTACTGCTCCCCTCTCAAACACATCTTCAAGCTGTGACCATAATTTATCCTTCCTTTATCCTAAGTCTTTCATCCTGTCCAGAGTTTCCTTCCAGAGTTAACATATGAGTATACTGTGTACACCTATATGGTGATGTGCTGAGCAGTTTAGTGACTGCTGAAGTGATCAAAAAGCTCTCCAGTGGCTGGACCATTAGGATGGATGAGATTCTCGAGTTCCTCAAGGGTCTGGATGTTGACGCACTGTCTTGATTGCCTCTACAGAATTGAATGGGAATCGAAGACAGTGTCTCTGGATTAGAAGACCAGCAGGTTGTCTGCCAATCAAGGATCCCTTCTGTTATCAATAATGACATATTTTCTAAAATTTTCTAAAAATATAATAAAATACCATCAAAAAAGAGGCAGTAGATTATTCACTGACTCTGTGAGATATTCCTCTTTAAGAACTTTTTTATTCAACTTCAATAGCCTTCAGGTTCATACTGAAGACATGTGAGGGCAAGAAAACTGACCTCAGCTGTTTAAGGTCAAAGTCATGAAATGGGAGATGGAACCTTTGGACAAGCTGGAGGTACGCTATAAAGCTTACATATAGTTTACACACAGTGTGCTCGTTACCTTGCACTGTTTTATAATGAGGCAAATTCATGGACATATTACAGTGCAGCCTCCTGCAGTAACACATGGGATCATATCGGTGGGTTGTGTCATCCACGTGGAATAAGCCAGCTGTCACAGGAAGGGCAAAGAATCATATGCTCTCACACAAAGGCCACATTCAGACGAAGGCATAGTAGTTGCCTATTCTTGCTCTGCTTTGTGCCATTATGGTGGTTTATGACTGCTTAAATAATGTCCTGGTGGTTATTCTGGTTACTTGAATAATACATAGCATTATGAAAACTGGTAGTCAGCACTTGTACTTTTCTGTTTGCCTTAACTAAGCCAGCAAAAGTATTCTGGTGTCATCTGCCAGAGAGGTTGAAGGTCTGCTTTTTGTAGTGTTTGACCTCATGGTCAGAGATCCACTGCCGCATGGGTCAGGTTGCAGGCACCATTGCAAAGGTGGATGTGACGGCTTAAAGCAGGGAAAATCCTAAATCATAATGTCTGACTAAATTCAAAAAAACTGCATGTTCCTCTTTTTACCACTGGGGTTGTATTCAGTGAACTTTGCCAATGACGCTTGCCTTGCGTCTTTTTCTTGGCTTCTAACAAGGGTGAGATAATGGAGGGAGTGTTCTGTTAGGGTGAAGGACAGGAAACTCTTTAGCAATGAAGTAATGGCAATTTCAAAGTAAAGCAAGGTGTCAGCAGCCCGTAGAAAATCTCACATGTTGTTGATCATATTATTTAGGCATGTAACTTTAAGAGGATGTGAATACACCCAATAAAAGTATTTGAATTCCAGAATTTAGTTTAATAGGTTTCCTAAACATTCCGGGCTATTCTGGATTTTCTGAGCACTTACCACTTTGGTCAGAAATTTGACACTTAGAAAGTGTGTACATTATTGTACTTTATTGGGCCCCGTGGGGAAATTGCTCTCTGCATTTAACCCATTCACTCAGTGAAGCAGTGGGCAGCCATTGGGCGCCCGGGGAGCAGTGTGTAGGGACGGTACCTTGCTCAGGGGTACCTCAGGGTAGCTGTTAAGGGGAATCGAACCCCCGACCTTCCGATCATGGGGCAACCACTCTACCTACTGAGCTATCCCTGCCCCTTAGACCTCTGGTGCAGAGACTATTCTGACATAGTCAATGTTTTATTCAAATACTAAAAGAAATAATCTGGTAACAATCACTAGTGTTCTTAAACCTCTGTTGTCATGCAAAGTTGATTTTGTATTACTTCAGAAATGTTCCACATTCATTAAAGAAACGTAGTTTATTGACACCGTGATATTCCACCTAAAAAAACACTGTCAATCTGTGAACACCTGGGTAGCTACGTAGATTTTCTAGAAGATGCGTTGCAGCATCCTAAGTACATTTTAGCATGTTCTAACAATTTAAAGTAATTGTCATGGCTGTGTGGCAGGCAGGCAAGCAGGAGTGGTGGACCCAAAATGCAGAACTCAGACACGGAAGTGAAACTTAAAGCACAGCTTTATTGCTGGAAAAAACCTCGTACTAACTAAACTCACCAAAAGACAAACAAAAGTCTGAACAGAGGAACCGAGGACTGAAACACTGGAAAAGAAATACTAAATTGGAGCAGGAGCCGAAACGCAGGAGCAGGAGACGAAACACAGCTAGTTGAGGGTACGATGCGACAGGGAACACAGGAAAACACAGGGCTTATATACACAGGGAGTAATCAGGGAATGGAAAACAGGAGGGAGACACAGCTGGGAGGGTTTGGGCTAACGAGACATGGGGAGCAAAGCTAGACCCGCTGAGATGAGGCACAACCTTTCACAATAAAACGGGAAACAAGAAACAGACACAGACTTGACACTGAACTGAACTTATACTAAACGAGAGACACAACCTAAGAACTAATCCCTCACAAAGAATAACTGACACATAGAATAATACTAATAAACAAAGCATGACAAAAGGATCAGAATACAAACCATAATACAAAGGAATATAAGAACTGAAAATGCTGGGTCAAAATGACCCAGGACCGTGACAGTAATAGTTGAAAGAATTTTCATTGATCCTTTCATGCTTTTTACAAAGATTTTACAAAGATTTTCAAATGTGTGAAGAAGAAAATGAAAAGTCCCCAAGGTCAGCAGCTCAGCAACCTCAAAGTACTACTGCTGTGGTTCTGTGAACATAATGATCTCCTGCCCACCCCTGCTGCCTCTGCAGATGGTTCACACAAGGAATGCTGCAGAGCATCATGGGATCCCTGTGAGTGTGAGGGAGCACTATTTTTAGGAGCTGGACCATGGCTTCTTGAAAAGGCATTATGTGGCAGCAATGGCCTCTGCGTATTATACACACATATTAAATATATCTATATCTATTTATATATATAGTGTATGTATATATATATATATATATATATATATATATATATATATATATATATATATATATTAGGGGTGCAACGATATTCGTATCGATATTGAACCGTTCGATACAGTGCTTTCGGTTCGGTACGCATATGTATCGAACAATACAACATTTGTAATTTATTTTATCAATTTTCCTTCTGACGATGCTGTCTGTGTTGAGCGCTCAGTGAATCTGTGTTCGACTACTCCGCCTAGGCTGCACTGTCGAGCGCAGATCCACTGAGCGCTCAACACAGACAGCATAGTCAGAAGGAAGAGCGCAGGGCAAGCTAGCGAGACAGAAGTTAAGCTCTCCTTGCAACAGGCAAATTGAACATCATTCAGATCTGGCGTTTGGAATTATTTTGGTTTTCATGTGACGTATGACCCTGAAGGTAAGCGAGTCATGGACTAAAGTAAAACAGTATGTTGAATGTGCCATGCAATGCTCAATTACATTGGTGTGAACTAGTATGTTAGCGCAGTTAGCTCGTTAACGTGTTGGCCGTCTAGCCCCATGCATGGAGTGATCGGCGGTAGCTCATTAACGGAGATTTGCCGTGTTGTGGCGTTAAGGTAATTTCAACGAGATTAACCTGAAAGCACTAGTGGGAACACAACGAATATGACTGCACATTTACGCCGACATCATCATAGTGCAAAGACAAGTGGAAGCAGACAAAAAAAAGCAAGCATGCTACTAACTTTAGCCGAGTCATTTAGACAGCTGTTAGCACATGATTCTCCTTATGCTGCTGAGAATATAGCCCAGAAGAAGCGGATAGTATAGCTTTTATTTTGGAAAGAGACATTTCTCTGTAATAAACTCTCTTTTCCAAAGATGAGTGATTCCTCAATCAGATACAGGGCTTGCAATATCGCTAGCCCGACGTCCCGGAGCTAGCGATTTTTTCAGTCGGGCTACCAAAATCTATCTCTTCCCTGCCCGTCGGGCTATTGTAGGAAAAATATATGTCAATGCTTTTGCATTCTTTCGGAAATGTAGCTGGGTAATTATGTCATTGGCATCAGTGAGCCACTGTCAATATGTGACATATTGAAGTCGCGTTTGAATTTGCGCTTGTTTTTTTGCTTTCACTTTGCAATCGTGCGAACTGTGTATAGAGAGCGACAGCACTGATCTGTGAGTGATGATAATTTGTGCACCAATTCCTCTGACATCGTCTTATTAATCGTTAGCTTACTATGCAAACATGACAAGTGAAATCTCCCGCAGCAAGCTTAAACATGTGAGAGGTTGATCGCGCAGAGAATCGCTGAGCTTATGTGAGTGAGTGTGTAAAAGCATTTCAGTTCTGCTGAGCCAAATAAGACAGGTCAGGGTGAAGAAGTGACAGCCAAAGAAAAGCTTACCACAAAACGGAGAAGTTATGACAAATCAGACTATGAGGCAAAAAGAAAGTGCAGCTTTATGGTTTCATGGACAAAAGAATTTCTGTGGCTGCAATATGATGAGCTAAATAACCAGGGCTGCACATAAGTGGTCCGCAGGTGCGCATTCGCTGTCAAAATAAAAAACACGCACAAGGGTTAGGGTTAAATTCAAAAACTGTACTTTTGAGTTAAAATATATATTTATAATTTTAATAAATGACAAATTAAAAATGCATGAACATTTTTTTGTATCGAAAAAATATCGAACCGTGACACCAAAGTATCGAACCGAACCGAACCGTGAATTTTCTGTATCGTTGCACCCCTAATATATATATATATATATATATATATATATATATATATATATATATATATATATATATATATATATATATATATATATATATATACACATATATACATATATATATATATGTATGTATGTATGTATGTGTATATATATATATATATATATATATATAGTGTGTGTGTTGCATTGCACAGATAGTGTTTCCTACCCGACCGCGACCTTTGGGATAACAGCATCAGTAGCGCAGTAGCGCCTGTCAGCCAACGCAGGCACCAGTGAAACTGATTGATGATGGGGACAACTGGCCCCCTGGAGAAGATCAGATACTGGCAGGAGTAGCGGACTCCTGGGGAAGACTCTCCACTCACAGCATAGTAACTTTCTGTCTTCCTTCACAGAATAGAAATTTATTACATTTTCACAAATGAATTATTTCAAAATCCCCGTACTTCCACTCTCAACCTTTAACCTCTGCAGTGGTTGTTACTTGCAGGGACAGAAATGACTTGGTCAGAAATATATACGAGTGCACTTTGTGAATTTCTTTTTAAGATTTATTTTTCATTTAATCATTGGGTGATGTTAAATGAGGGATTATGTGGTCCATTCTGAGAAATAGTTTCATTTTCATTTTTACAAAAAATGGTAGTATCTCCTGGCAGTCATGCTATCAAACTGGGCTAAATAGAATTACTGCAAAACAACTGATGATTAATTGTTAGATTGATTATTTGGCATTTTTAAACACGAAGATGAAAATAGCAACCGATCAAGGATCTTAGCAGTTATTTAACATGGATGGAGCAGACCAGTCTTTATTTATTTTTGTCAGCTAACTGCATCAAATATAAACAGTAAATTGCTCAATCCCTGCACAGACAGAATATTGAACCCTTATCACATACCGCTACAAATGTCTTCTGACAGCCTGAATGCCTGGTTCAACTTGCCAGATTTTACATCTGGTAAAAATGATCAGCTCCTGTCTCTTCCTCACCCCTGCCTTCCTCTTCTGTTTGCTATTTGAATAGGAAGTAGTGACACTGGACACTGGATCCCTCCCAACAGGTGCAAGGGTTCAGCAGCACATGCCAGGTCAGATCAGAAGGCAGAACCCCTCCAGGCTTCCCTGTTATGGCAAATCCCTATTGCCCTCCCTCCTCCCGACACTTTCTCACTTTTGGGCTGTTGTCTTTTCCAGATGGTTCCAATTAGCATGGTCCTGGACCTTTTTATGTATTTTTTCAAACAAAGACTCAAGAGTTTCCCCTCCTAAATTCTTGTCTTTATTGGTTGCCATGCCCATATATGCTCTGCATGGTAGCTTCAATAAAGTCCCACTTCCTGCACATGACAACATTTTAAAAATCTCTAGTATTCCCATTATTCATTTTGGGTGTCAGCACATTTTCAAGTTAGCGATCCAGTTAAAGAATGTCCTTTCTTTAAACTAAGAAGAAATGGTTAGTGTCTAGGATGTCCTATTGCTCACATTTAGCACTACTGTAAGTCCACACACACACTGCTATAGATGATATCTGGCCATTAATTGGTTGTTAAAAGTGATAATCATCCCTATAGTAATGGCGCTTGGGTACACTTCTGTACCAACTAATGCTGCAGAAGGTGTGCTTGACCTAAACCAAAGGGCTTTTGAAGCCAAAGGTTGTATTTTAATCCTAATAAACCAATGATCTTTTCTTAATTCTAGCCAAGTAGTTTTCGATCCCCACTCAACTTAGATGAAAGTTGCTTGATTTGTTTCTTGATGTCTCAGTAAGATTTAAGAGATTTTATATTTTAATGTCTGTGACTTTTACTGAACAATGCCTAACTCTAGCTTGCAGTCTGCTAATTTGTTAGCAGTACTTGACAGATGTACAAATGTGTTCATAAAGATTTAGTCATATAGACAAGCTTCTTATCACATAAATGGTTGTCTTTTATAAGACAGTGCCATACTTACTTTGTGTGTTTGATACGAGCCTCATATTTATCAGCAAGCAGATTAATCTTCTCATGTCATTCTCAAAGTTAATTATTTAGAGTTTTTTATTAGATCAATAAAGAATGACAGAAAATGAATTATTTGGATTCGACTGAAAAGTTTTCTTTTGACTTTCTATGGAAATGTTTTTTTCTGGCTTCATTTTACTAGATTACACAGTTAAGTTGAACTAAAAAGCACTGTAGCATTAATACAACATTATCCCAATAGAACAACTAATTAACATCCAATGAAGTGAGTAAAGTGGGATGAACGATAATGTTTACCAGCAACAAGTTCTTGGTTAGCTTCCAAAAAGTAGCTCTGCGTGGCTCACTGTTATTATCCGTGAGCTTTCTTCTGTTTCTCTTTCTCTGAATCAATTCATTTGATGAACTCCCCTTTCGGAGCCCAATTATTGGTAACCATGGAGGCCTGATGAAACCGGTCTGACGACACAAATGTTTCCTGAGAACACAAAGGGCCTTTTGTTTAGCTGATCTCCCAGTCAGTACTGAAAGGCAGATCAGCATGCGAGCCTGTTCTGCTAGGCTTACGATGAAAGGGCAAAGGGGTGAGGTGTATTGATAGAACTGTTGGGATGGACATGTCAGGGTCTTACAATGTGTGTGTGTCTGTGTTTTGGTTTTTGTTACTGTGGCTGGTTTGATGTTTTTCTTTGCTGGTGTCAAATCTCTTGATTCACTCCCTCCTTCCTGTGTGGAACAAACAAAGAGAAGAAAGAAGTTGTAAAGTCCATTTACTATAGGGTTTATTTAGACTTTCTATGATTTCTACTGTGTGCCTGTTAGCAAAACATGCCATGAAGGAATATTTGTCCCATCCGACATACTAATAGTAGTTTTTCAGGCCTGATTACTGGCAGATCTATTAGATCAAGTTGAAGTAGGCTAAAAGTAGGCTAAAAGTAGGCTAAAAGCAACACATCATGACATAGTCTAAAGAAACTGCTGAGAAACAGAGTTATTGATATTAGTCTGGAACGGGTTACAAAGCCACTTCTAAGGTTTTGGAGCTATTATCCTCAAGTTGAGGAAACTTGGAACAACCTGTGGTCAGTTGTGAACCTTCCCGAGAGTGGTTGGCCTGCCATTATTATGTTGCATTGGCAACCCATTGACAAGGTCACAAAAGAACCCAAAACATCTAAAGAACTGCAGTCTTCACTTGCCTCATTTGGTGTCAGTGTTCATGATTCAGCAACAACAAAGAGACCAAGCAAAAATTGCATTTATGGAAGCATTCCAAGGTTAAAACCACTGCTGACCAATAAGATCACAAAATGACTTTTTCAGATAGGGCCAGGTAGGTTTGGATTTTATTCCCCCTTAATACATGAAGTCCCTGTTAGTATTGACTCAGGTTGTAGTACTCTAATATGATTTGTTTGATGATTTGAAACACTGAATTGTATGCCCTCATATTGCTCAAGATAGCAAATGGCTCAATAGAGAGTAGAGTAAGAAGACAATCCTACCTGCCAGGAAATTATGAATTTAAAACCTGTTTCAGCGTTGAGACTCAGAACAAAGAAAAACAAATGAGAATGTTATATTTATATCTTTGTGTCACAGTCAGAGTGTTGAGTTGGATATTTTTGGATCAAAGCACTGTTTTCTATTTTAGCAATGAAATCTGACATTGCACATAAGATTTTTAGGTGTTTATTAGTCATGAGATACAAGTATAAGATATGAATAAAGGGCTCATAGAAATTAAACAAATCACTTTGGATTTTATCAACCTTATAAGCAGTTTTCTACCATATATTAGGAGTATTACTCCAAACACATATCTTCTACAGTATAATCTAATATCGTTTTCTGTGTCCCTGTGTGTGCCCCCTCCAGTGTTTCAGCAGCAGGCTGTCCACAGCCCTCTGGAGCAACAGAAGCAGAAACAGAAGCAGGGTAGCAGTGGAGGACCTGTCGCCTGCCAGAACTGTGGAAAGCCCTGCAAAGGGGAGGCACTCCGAGTTCAGAATAAACACTTTCACATTAAGTGTTTCATCTGCAAAGGTATGTAACACCAAATCAGAGCCACAGCCAAGACATAATGCAGATGCATGAACTGCACAATGAGATGGGATGTTACAAAAATGTTTTTGCAATATTGTGTGTGTTAATGTGCATATTGCAGCACATATCCTGGTCAATAGTCACTCCAAGAATCCTCACAGCATTACTGGAGGCCAGGGTAATGCCAGCAATAGTATCTAGTTAGACACCGTGTGGCTGAGATTTAGAGGACTGAATAAAAAAGCATTGGTTTATCGTTTTTCTATGTACTGTGATAGCACATCTACAGTTGAGCAATACAGTCATTATTAATGGATTGGTCAAAGCTAACCAGCTGTGTGTGTGTGTGTGTGTGTGTGTGTGTGTGTGTGTGTGTGTGTGTGTGTGTGTGTGTGTGTGTGTGTGTGTGTGTAATTGAGGGGTAGGGTGGGAGTGAGGGGATTTTTTCTTTGTACATATAATCTGGGAGGGTAGCTGCAAGTGTCAGAAACTTGAAATGTGAGCATGTTCCATTTGTGTGTATGTGTGTGCTTGTGGGTGGGTGGTGGATGTTTTTGTTTTTTCTTTTCACATGTGACTTTGAGTGTGTATTTTCACCACTCCCAGGCCAGACTCCCAGCTCGATTCTTGTGTCAGACTGCTGTTGTTGTCAACACACGCTCCGGTTGCTAGGCAATGGTTGGGGTCGCTAAAGTGTCGGCAGCTTCCTGGAGTTTAATCTTACACTGACCAGCAGACTCCCTGTCTGTACATTTACGCCCCGCCATTACCACTACCTTCATCTTTAACTCTGTTATCAGGTGATAAAGTGGCAGTGTTTGCAGTGCCATCACAAGATTATAAGTGTACTGCACTCAGTGGTCAGCTTGTTTTTGTTTAACTTAACAGATGATTCCTTTTTATTGCATGTTGTAGCTTAGATTTAGCATTTAGTTGTAGCATAGTTTTGGCCATTATTGTTGTGTAGACCAACACTGCATATTATGGTGCATGCTACAGACTACTGTATTTATAGCCTGTATGGCACAAAATAGTTAATAAAAATGTCATCTTTGTGGCTATTAATTTAAAAAGTCTGATTTGTCAATAATGACAGCATCTATTAAGCTGTCACGCTTTACTGATTGAGCTGTTCCTTCATGAAGAGCTTTTATGATTGGTTTGAAAAAAATGAGCAAATTGAGGTGATTCATGCCAAGTATTCAGTGAGTATGCTAATACCAACACACAACAGTCAGAGGAGCTATGTAAGGGTTCTCTTTACCCCACCCAAAAGTGCTTGGCGGTTCCTCCCATCTATAAATCTAAAGCATGACCACAGTAATTCGATTTCCAACGAATCTGGCCTGTTAAATGTGCTGATTATCCCAGCATTGTGAGCCCTAGGTGGGGAGTCAGGTTCGGTTAGTTATTAAAACTTCCAGATGTGGAATGATAGGAGTTTGAAACGTTTGAGTATGCCAATAAAATAAACCATAGCAGGCTTAGTGGCAATGGCGCTTGTCAATCCGCAGTTGGAAATTTAACATCAAAGAAAAGAGGAGACACCCAAAGGAGTGGTAGCAGCTTAATTCAACAAAGTGTAATGCTCATTAAGATTTTAGGTTTTTCTCTCAGTGCATGCTTCATGGAAGAGAATCATGGCCCCTGATTTTATTACAGTATTATCATCAGTTGCCTTTAGCCTGGGTGTTAGCCAAGAGGTTAACAGTGGCCAGATCTGAAGCAAGGAAACCTCAAAGCTCAGCTAGCTCTATTTAATATATCAAGATTTCTGCATGTTTATCATAATATACATAGTAGTAACATATATTCAACATATACAACTGACAGTGTGCTTTCAAGTGACAGCAGTTACTTACTAAAGTGATTAAGACAGTACAAGTACCTTCTAATGAATGTATTTCATTATATTTAGACGGGTTTCAAAGATAAGACATCATCAGTGTAATTTGAAACAAAGAGGAGTGACAATATATAGAAACCAGGTGAGGCCCAAATGCCAATCACAAACAAGAGCTTTCATTACATAAAAGGAAACATCTGCAAAAGCCTCAAAGGGTAATGAATGAGAAGATAACCAGAACCATGTGGCATCACTCACTGATAGAAACCAACTGACAGCATATAAAAAATATACTTTTTGAGATATCAACATCAAAATATTATTAACAACTGACATAGAAAAAATATAACAACTTCTGGGGACTGCATTAGACTAAAAACAGAAAAATATTAGAAACAAAATAAGAACTGAATTGAAATCTGTGTCTCATATTGGATCTGTCTCTCTCCCCTCAACCCAAGCTGGTGATAGATGCCCCTCCCAATGCCTAAATCTGCTGGAGGTTTCTTCTTGTTAAAATTTGTAAGAATTAAACTAAAGTTTTTCCTTCCCATTATCGTCAAGTGCTGGCTGATTGGGGTAGTCTTTTTTCTGTATTATTATGGAGTCTTTACCGCATTGAGGAAACTGTAATTTGTTGCTATATAAATAAATTGAATGCGGTTGGACCAGATAAGCTAATTTTCTGAAACACTTCACTGGATTCACGTAACCCTCCAAGTTGAAGATGAATCATTGAAAATCATATGTGGCATATGTGGGATAAAGTCCCACATAGAACTTTAATCGTCTTAAATATATTTTTAAAGAAAAGAAAGACAAAGTCCTTTTCTATTTTATTATAAACATTTGACAAACATCCCAACCACCCACCCCCTTCATTAGTGATGAGCACTAATTGGTGTTTTTATTGTAGCTTCCAGCAACACCTAAGTGTGTGCTTGAGGAAGTGTGAAAACTGTGGCCTTCTGTATATCCTGTTTTGTCTGTGTCTCATATATCTTTAATCTAGCAGTGAGACCCCATCAACAGCAGACAGCTGCAGACAATACGACCTGGCCGAACAGCTCAGACAGACATTTATCCCCTTTCTGTTTTTACTCGCTTGAATGGCCATCACATCATCCAAACAGCATTTGAATACAGCGGGGAATACTCAAATGTGAAAATATGTGGACACACCCTAAAACAGATAAATGAGAAGTGTTAGGAAGTCCGCAGCTAAGAAACAGAGGGAAACTGAACATGTGCTTTACAGGAAATTTTTTTTTGCTTTAAATTATGCCATTCAGTAGCTTCAGAACATTTTTTTCAAACTTTTTCATAGTTCTAGTAAATGTTAAATATATTTCTCCCTTTTTTCTGTATCAAATCTGCAAGAGCTAAGGCCCATTGCAGTTCTTCCTTTTAGGGTCTATTTTACCTCCTGTGTAGTATATAGTTTCCCAGCATATACTGCGAATTGTCCCAATGTGTGCCAACATGTTCTCATCCCAAAACGTAACATACCGACACTATGTGACAAATCGTTGGTATGTTACGCTTTCGGCGGACAAAATGTCTGCACGTTATTTATTCAGAGACATGAGAACCGTTTGGAATGAACCTAGAGATCTACATTTATTTTACATTCTGATCATCAATCGCTTTGGAAAACACTATGAGATACGGTTACGGTTATGGTTAAGGTTAGGGTTAGGGCTGAAATACACGGCTGGAGCGTGTGTTACCACCACAAGTGTCATTCTGTTGGATTCCATCCACAATCTGGAGCGTGTCATAGGAACTATAAGACACCTCGGGATGTGACAAATTGTTGGTATGTTATGCACTGGGAATGAGAATGCCCTCAAGTGTGCATTGTGTTGTCTAACACACACAATTTAAATAGTATTAGTCGTATACAACATAGAACTTAGTGAAAGATTAGATTTACAGAATAAACCAACAGCAGGGATCGCAAAATCGCTACCCCGACGTCCCGGAGCTAGCGATATCTCCGGTCGGGCGACGAAAATCTATCTCAGCAGCGCCCGTCGGGTTATCATATAGCTAGCTCCGGCTATTACTACAAAAATAAACTACTTGCTTACCAATATCATTATTTGAATAAATAAACCGAGTCCAAAGTCATTAAGAAGCAGGTTACAATGGGGTTTCCACTCTGTGTTGTATGCAATTACAGCCTTTACGCAGAGTGTTTTGACATATTTATGGACTGCATTGTTTTTTTTGTACAATTACCCAACCAGTCTGTGCTTCTTCCTGGAAGTAAATAGACGGTGCTGGCCACATGTTAAGGTCCTCGCAGTCCAGTCATTGATGTTATAATAGCAGATGGTTGTGATGTTCTCAGTTGGGTGTTGGCTATTGAATTGTCTCCTTCTTGGAAGCCAACTAACCAGAACATATTTAGGGGAAGTGTGTGCGTGTGTGTGCATCAGTTCAATGACCGGCCCAATGGCTGGGGGAGCTGACCTCAAGCACATGTGTATTAGGGGTGCTATTGGGAGGGTGGACGGACGGTGTGGAAGTGTTCACCTTCAAGTAGAAAATAGACCTCCCTCGTCTGTACAGCAAGCATTTAACGTATTAGAATAATCAACCTTGGATTTTCTTTCCCAAGTACAATTCAATTAGCCTGCAAAAAAAATCAGTGTAAGCAGACTGAAGATGCTATAGTTAAGGTTGTGAAATGGATTGGTATTGACAATGTCCTACCCACACCCCAACGATCCCACCCCACACGTGTGCATGAAGCGCCTTGAGGCAACAGTTGTTGTGATTTGGCGCTATATATAAATAAAGTTGAATTGAGTGGTGATTCATTGTAAAACACAAGCTGCAGTCAGGGTCTTACATTTATAGCAGCGAGCACATGCCACATGTATATTTAACCCTGATCACACACAAAGAGTCAAGGTCACCTTCTTGTAACGACACAGCATGTCAGTATATAGGGCCTCTGAGGATGAAGGATGTATAAAGATAGAACATCTTAATTTTTTTTGGAAAAACACACACACAAAATCCCAAAACAGTACTTGGGTACATTACTTGTGAACATTTGAAAACGGATTTTCTTGAAACTGGTCTTAATTCAAACTGTAAAAAATATTGTGGGTGAATGCAATAAGTGGATGCAATCTTGACTGAAAGCTATCTTTTCTGATACTATTTTGAGCTTCATTGAAATAACACAAACCACAAATTATCAAAAGATTACAGGTCTTGTAAGCTTAGTGTTTTCAATGTTAGTTTACCGATTGCTGAAGAGTTCATGAGTATATCCAGAACACATAAGAGAAGGGTTGCAGCCAATCTGGAGCTCCATAGTAGGCAGAAACATGTGACCTGAATAGATACAGTGGAAATCGCGCAAGTCTATCGTAAAGGCTAGGACAGAGTCAGCCATATGCTGCATGGCTGAGAGCAGCTATCTTGGGTTCGAATCCAACCTATGGCCGTCTGTGTTCCCTGCTCTCACTCCCTCAGCTTTCCTGTCATTTTTCAATTTACCGTTTCAAATAAAGCTGTAAAAAGCCCAAAAAAACCAACATGGAACCCTAACCATACTGTGTGTGGAGGTCCACACCTGTTATTGCCACTGTGGAGCTCCATAGTGGCTGCAGCCAGGTGCTCTTGACACATAAATGTTAGCTTTGTTTGTTTTTCCTTTGAGAAAAATATCTGCCTTCTTAGCTGCACTATATACAGCTAAGATTTTATGGTAGTTGTTAACTCTTTCTTTTATCTTTTACTTTGTGGCATGCAGCTTAGCTTTTTGTACTTAATTAGGAGGCGGCTGTTGCTAGCCGGTGAACCAAAACAGTGGGGAGTTGGGCTGAACAACTAAACGATGAGCCAACAAAGGTTAAGGTTAAAGTTGCCTTACAAAACTGTAAAATCTGTAAAGATTTAAACAGTCGCTTTGTTCATTCAGTGGGCTGGTTTCAGTCATTATGCAAATGTAAAATGGTAAATGGCATGTATTTGTATAGCGCTTTACTTAGTCCCTAAGGACCCCAAAGCGCTTTACACTACATTCAGTCATTCACCCATTCACACACATACAAAATGTACTGTTTATAAGATTGGGGAAACCTGCAGTCAGCTGAGACTGAAGAAGTCCATAGGATGGGTGACGAAACGTTTCTCCCACTGAAAACACTACGTCCAGATGAACAGAATCAACTTTGGAGATAAGCAGAATGTTATTTCATATCTATATCAACAATGCAGCTTCAAATCAGAAGTGAGTCAAAAAAAGACCACAATCTGATTAGCGAGTCAGTTAGCCATTGCTAGCCGTCTTTTATTTCGTTGTGTCAAAATTAAATATATTTAGGACATTTTTAATATTTTTAGTAGGATATTTTTAGGATACCCAGCATTATTTTTGACTTGGTTTCTTCTCCAGAGTTTTAAATCTGTTACTTTTCTCTCTCACTAGACCTCACTTGTACATGAGAAAACAGATGCACCATATTTTATTTATAGACCACAACAGGGTAAGTTGGTTGTACATCCATCCATTCCGTTCGAGGAAAAGCTAAACAGACCTCATTTAGCATGAGGGAAGCACATTCACAACACACTGAATTCCTCTCAAGTCATTTGGAGTTACGCAAGTGCCTTCACTGTGCATGAGATAAGCCTTCAGAGACAGAAACAGTCTTGTTTTTGTAAAGTAATATCTGTCAGCCAGAAGACATTGTAAGCGTCTTTCTACTGTAGTGTAACCCGTAAACCTACATCACGCTGACATATTGAGAGCAGGTAGCTTTCTTGATGTTGTTATTGCTTCTAATTATGACATAGATATTCCATGCTTATGGTGTGTGGTGTGTCAGAGGATTAAAAGGATTAATGTGCAAACAGACGCACTTCTGTGTAGCCCGAGCTAAAAAGTTGAAAACCTCTTGTATTTGTTGCAGTTTTTTGTTTTTGCAGTTCAGCGCCCGGACATGTTCTGTTCTTATCAGCTGAGTCTCAGGACAACGTGTCTAATAAGATGCATCGTGATCTCGTCTTCTTTGGTCCGAGTCCAGTGAAAACACCCACAAACTCACCTTCTGTTGTCATGGAGATTAGATGATTCTAAAATGACACCATTTTTGTTCTTCTGAGTTCAGAGTTCAGAGTTCAAGGCTAATTCTGACACTTTCATGTGGCTGTTAACACTTTCTTGTTTTTTTTACATTTTTGGTCACATCAATTAAAACACCAGTTTTTCTTTAACTCCATGGAAAAAGATGGAAAGCATTTCTGTATTACTTTATAACAAGTTACAGTTTTACCAAGTACACCACTGATGTTAGAATTCTAAATATGGACAAATCAGTTTACTGATTTTTATTTCCATGTCTACTGAGTTTATTCAACTTTATTTGGCTTTCAACATATGCCCCACCCCCTGCATTCGTAATACACATTCCAGTTTGCAATGAGACGGTATGTCATGTAGTCAGGCAAAAACCTTTTGATCTGCATTAGAGGCAAGTTTACAGTAACTTTGAGTAATCTGCAATATATGAACTATGTTACTCTGCTTCCCATTAAACAAATAACATACAACGATTTAGTGTGCTGTCACCTTTAATGTTTTGTGGAAGAGTTATCCATGAAGGATGAGCTCATAAAGACTCAAGTGTTGAGCTGCTTAAGCAAAAAAGTTATGATACAGAGAGGAGAAAAGCCTGTGTGCCAACTGGCAGTGTAGGTATAAATACACAGGGATTGAAAGATGAGCTGATGGGAAACAGCATTTACTGAGTGAGGACGTCTGTTTCTCTATAGGTTTCTGCCCACTATGTCTCTTTCTATGTTGCTTAATAGCAAAGCTGTTTTCTTGTTTTATTTTCTCTCACAGTCTCAAGTCTGTCAGTCTAAAGTCTTACTTCAAGACTTATGTCATTTGAAAAAATTCTGAATCAAGCCTCATGTGTATTAAAGGACATTTACATTAAGTCTCAACGATTCTGAGTTCCTAAACCTTAAATGTCTCATAGAAGTCCACATCATTTCTGAAGACTCAAGTCCGAAGTCTTTTAAAAGCAGTCTTAAGTCATTTATAAACAGTCTCTTAGCTGTTCTTTCCCAATTTAACTGAATCACACGAAACCTGTTCTAAATCCTAATGTTCGTAGAATTACTTGAGTCCTGTTGTCCTTTTGGTGTTGGACGAAAAGGACAAAAGCTCCTTGTGTAGTGTCTTTGTGGGCACTTGGCTTCCAAATTTTATACTGACTGTCTCAGAGCATTTCAAAAGAGGCTTTGCTGAATTATTGTTTCTGTGGTTATATTTTATTCCTCGAAACATGACTCCACCTATCCATCCACTCAGAGTTACCATGTAGTGGTGTTTATTCCATCAAATCTGAGCATTATCTCATTGTAGACAGGTTGCCAAATTTCTGAACCGGATGAAAGGGAATTGATTGCAGCTGCTGGAAAAGTTTGTCTTCCTGCGAAAACATTCCTGCTTGTATTGTTGTTTTATTAGCACATCATAAGCCCTGGTAGAGCTTGATGAAAAAAAGAGAAATTGTGCAAATGCTCCACAAAAGTTATCCAACGTATCATTCAGAATCAGAATCACAGTAAAAGGTTGTAGTTTTAGTTTAATGTATGTCAGTGAAGAAAATTATTGCTGTACCCAGTGGGCTAAACCTCCTTTCAAGCTCATCCCCAGGCCTGGTTCCAGAGTGGGACCCTGGTATCCCTGTTCCTGGATCCTTTGATATTTACGTAGAGGGTCATGTGAAAAAGTCTTCTTTTGTTTTGTTTTTTTTTGACAAAGTTGCCTTGAGAGACCCCACAAAAAGCCCCTAGTAGCACTTGGACACACCTCTACCACACTAAGGTGGCGATTTACAGAGGATACTTTTTTCTTTTTGTTAATGTTTTTAAAAAGCAAAATGAATGCAGACATTTTTTTGTTTAATATGTTTATTTTGATTAAATTTATGTGATAACAATAAAAAACATATACTGATTTGAGCACATGAGGGACGCTGGTCATTAACCAGTTAATGACAGAAACTTAGGCTTGGTTAAATTTACTGGTTTGACCTGTCTACCAGTGAAATGGATCTTAATTACCACTGGAAAAACTCATCAACACTGTTTTTATGCAAGTTTGCTGACACACATCTTCCAATGTTCATGCAAGTATGTGTGTGAATTTGTGCTAAGAGCATGCGCTAGAGACATGGACAAAAGCACAGCCATGAATACTCATGCAATGAAGCTCCTGGTTCACAGTTTTTGTGCTGATGTTAAGAGCAGAAGAAGTTATTAAGTCAGCAGAGCATTAGCTATTTCTCATCCACTATGTCCCTCTGTACTCAGCAACATCACTCTACAACTTTACGTGGTCTGCCACTTGGTCCTTAAAAGCTTTCACTTTGCATCAATGCCGCTTACAATTGATGATGGAATATCCGGGAGGGAAGAAATTTCACAAACTGACTTGCTATTATAGAGGCACGCTCGAGTTCAGTGAGCTCTTTAGTACCAAACATTCTTTCACATTCTTTTGTAAAGGCAGACTGCATGGATAGGTGCTTGATGTTATACACTTGTTGCAATGGAATTTACAAAACACCTTAATTCAAAGATAAAGAGGTGTGGCACTTTTGTCCATATAGTGAACTTTTGGACATCCCTGCAAGTTTAAGTGTGTAAAGGTTCACTGAGCAGTGTCCAGGCATGACACAAAGCAGCACAAACTTCTATCATGTGTCTTTCCTGTTGTTTTTTCCAGAAAGAAAGAATTGGGGGGAAAGGCAGGAGGGGTTTTGTTTTTGCTAATGGAGAGGAAAAACAAAGCAAAGCTTTCCCTCAGGGCATAGCAGCTCTGTGATGTCATATGGTTGCTATGTTTGCTGTGTGTAATCAGGGTGAGATCCTGTCATGTTTTGTTCAAAGGCAGACAAACAGACACGGTTCATTATTTGCACACGGGCTAATAACACACCCATGCTCACGTGACCCTACTGAAGAAAACAATCAGACGTCTCAAACTGGCTCTGCGTACCACAATACCGTGTCTTTCTTTTACTTTAAACTCTGTGGATTTTTCTGACTTTGTTTTATAAAAGTAATATAAAAGAGATTAATTATAAAAGTATAGAAGTGGCTGTCTAGATTTAGATTAAAACTTTACCCTCGTCTCTTAAACTAACTTGTGGAGTTCCCATTCTAATGGTGCATGCAGATTTGTCTTTGAGCATAGAGCATACATTTTGAAGTTAGGAAGACTTTGTGTTGCATCCACCACCAGTTTGGATGATTTTGTTTTTTTGTTTTTTTTATGCGCCCTAATTTCATTGCTGGGTTGTTCACAGGTTGTGAATCAGCTGATTGGTGGGTGTGTTGCATGTGACTGATGTGTATTTTCCCAGTGAGGTGGTTTTTTTAAAGTTAATTCCCCTACTTTGTTTTCTCCACATTTCTTGTATTTCTAGGGTGTAGCATTTAATAAAGTGGATGCCTAACAGGTTTCTGATATGTTGTTTTAGATCTCTGAAAAATGCAAATTCATTCACTATCATCCAAAGTTTCCACGGTTGTTTATTTTGGCCTTTTGTGGAGCTGTTACTAACTGAGGTTAAGTTATTTTTAAATAAATAGCCAAGGGATAACAAGGCAATATCTTCTGCCTCTTTCACTGTGAGCAATAAAATTCTAGTATAAAATTCATTTGTTTTTCATATCTTTGTTTTGTTTACTATACAGTCCTATGTCTGTTGAATTAAACCTATACACTATATATTGCTTATATATATATGGCTTGCTTTTAAAAACTGATAATTAAGGAAAAAAGGAGAACAAATTCTGATGTCTGGTTCTTTTCCCTTTTTTTATCCATTTGGTTATTTCCTAATTCCACCCTTCCCTACATGTTTCTTGTCTCCTGGCTATAACCTCTGACTATTTAGAATTAGAATTAGAATTAGAATTCAACTTTATTGTCATTGCACATGCACAGGTACAGGGCAACGAAATGCAGTTTGCATCCATCCAGAAGTGCTTTAGTGATATAGATATATTACAATATATATTAGCAATAGGGCTGCCACGATTAGTCGACTAGTCACGATTACGTCGACTATCAAAATCGTCGACGACTGATTTAATAGTCGACGCGTCATTTGAAGCTTTGTAAGATCCCAAAAGCAGGAATAAGTAGCAAGATTTAAGAGTGTAATAACGGACTGAAACAGAAGATGGCAGCACTGCATGTACAAGGATGCCAGCTGCCGTTAAACCCCGAAGAAGAAGAAACTGTGTCCCAGAATTCATAGCGCGGCCCAGCGCAGTTGTCAACAATGGCGGCAGCTAGTTAGTTTTAATATTACTCTTATTATTCTTTCTGGGTCACAAAATAAACGTTTAACATATTTTCAGGCGAGAATGTAGCTGTGTAAACCTCAAATATCTGCTCAGTTTATCAAGACACCACATATTTTCAAAAGCGCTCCGACGTTTTCGGAGGCGTCTGTTACCCACTAGCTCGATAGCTAGCCGGGGGCCATGAGAGCACCGGACTCCCGGCAGATCGTTTTCAAACCCACCGCCCTACTCAGGTTAAACATATACAAGTCACTTAGATAACTTAAAAATGTTATTGTTTGGCTTTTTTCAGTATTTTATTTGTTCCTGAGTAAATCGGCTGAGTTTATTAAACTCCACCGAAACAATCTGCACATTTAATTAGAATTCAATTAACTATCATCTTGTCTTTATTTTTAGTTAGCACAGACCTTAAACACTTAAAGCTGTAAGCTAATGATAGTTATATAAGAGCAGATGCTGCTGGTGCAATAAGCTGTACTTTTACGTTCAATGGATGATGATCTGATTAGTCGACTAATCGCAAAAATAATCGGTGACTAGTCGACTATCAAAATAATCGTTTGTGGCAGCCCTAATTAGCAATAATATAGATAGAGTATATTACAGAAATGGGTCTATTATGGTATGTTATAATGTACACGGTATGAAGTATGTTGTGAATATTCTATAACTATAAGTATGTACAGGCTGTAGTGAGTACAAGCTATGTACAGGCTATGAACAGGATATGAACAGGATATAAATATGAAAAACTATACAGAATATGAAATAAATAACTTTACAGAATCTGAGATATACAGCTATACAGAATGGGAACTATGCAAGTTGTAAACAGTTGTAGGATTAAAGATTATTGAATGTACAGAATGATTATTTACACAGAGCTATACAGTAGTGCAGTTAAGATAAGTGAGATATGTGGATAATTCTACAGAGGCTATATAAAGTGCTAGTGGTTGTGAGTGGTGGTTCAGTCCATGTTATTATTGTGTGTTTGAGGGTACAGTTGTCCATTGTGGGTGTGTGTATGTTCAGTCCATGAGTTTAACGTGGGTCAGATGTCAGGAGGCAGAGTTCAGGAGTCTGACAGCTGTGGGGAAGAAGCTGTTCCGGTACCTGGTGGTCTTAGTCCGGAGGCTCCTGTAGCGCCTCCCAGAGGGCAGGAGGGTGAAGAGTCCATGCGATGGGTGACTGGGGTCTTTGATGATTTTCCCAGCCCTTTTCAGACACCGCTTCCTGTAGATGTCTTTTATGGCAGGAAGTGGTGCTCCGGCGATGCGCTGGGCAGTTTTCACGACCCTCTGCAACCCCTTCCGGTCCGAGGCAGAGCAGTTCCCGTACCAGACTGTTATACAGTTGGTCAGGATGCTCTCGATGGTGCAGCGATAGAAGTTCACCAGGATGTCTGAGGACAGGTGGTTGTTCCTCAGAGTCCTCAAGAAGAAGAGGTGCTGGTGAGCCTTCTTGACCAGCTTGGAGCAGTTGGTCGTCCAGGTGAGATCCTCGGAGATGTGGACTCCCAGGAACTTGAAGCTGCTCACACGCTCCACAGCCGTCCCCTTAATGTGGATGGGTGGATGTGGGTCAGCATTCCTCCTGTAGTCCACGATGAGCTCCTTGGTCTTCTCGGTGTTAAGCAGCAGGTTGTTACTGTCGCACCACTCAGCCAGACGATCCACCTCCTCCCTGTAGGCGGCCTCATCGTTGTCACTGATGAGGCCAATCACCGTGGTGTCATCTGCAAACTTAATGATGGTGTTGGAACCATCAGCAGGTCTGCAGTCGTGGGTGAAGAGGGAGTAGAGGAAAGGGCTCATCACACAGCCTTGTGGTACACCGGTGTTCATTGTGATGGTAGATGAGCAGTGGTTATCCAGCCGGACATGTTGGGGGCGGTTGGTCAAGAAGTCCAGTAACCATTTGCAGATGAGGGAACTGATGCCCAGATCTGTCAGTTTCCTGATGAGTTGTGAGGGGTGGATTGTATTGAATGCTGAACTGAAGTCTATAAACAGCATTCTGGCGTAGGTGTTGTTGTTGTCCAGGTGTGAGAGGACAGAGTGCATTGCGATGGAGACTGCATCCTCTGTGCTCCTGTTCTGGCGGTATGCGAATTGGTGGGGGTCCAGGGTGGGGGGGAGACAGGATTTGAAGTGTGCTAGGACCAGTTGCTCTAAGCACTTAGTGATGATGGGGGTGAGTGCTACTGGGCGGTAATCATTGAGGCAAGATGGGTTGGAGTTTTTGGGTATCGGGACGATGGAGGTGGATTTGAAGCAGGCCGGTACCACAGCGTGGGCCAAGGACAGATTGAATATGTCTGTGAGCACTCCTGAAAGCTCCCCAGAACACGCTCTGAGAACACGCCCGGGGATGCCATCAGGGCCTGCAGCCTTGTGGACATTGATCCTGCTCAGCACCGCTCCTACATCGGTGGGGGAGAGAGTCAGAGGTTGGTGGTCTGGCGTCACATCTGCTTTGGTTGTGGTTGTGGGGTTCCCTCGCTCAAAACGAGCATAAAAGTTGTTGAGCTCGTTGAGGAAGGAGACATCAGAGGATGCGGGGGAGGGTTTGGTGGTCCTGTAGTCTGTGATGGTCTGGAGTCCTTGCCACATGCGTCGGGGGTTGGAGTTGGAGAAGTGTTCTTCTACCTTCTTTTTGTAATGGTGTTTGGCTTTTTTGATGCCCTTCTTTAGATTAGCCCTGGCTGTACTGTAGGCGTGTGCATCCCCTGACCTAAAGGCGGTGTTGCGGGCCTTCAGGAGGAGACGAACATCCCGGTTCATCCAAGGCTTCTGGTTGGGGTACATGGTGATCCGTTTCTGGGTGGTGACACTGTCTGTGGTTTCGGAGATGTAATCCAGTACAGATGAGGCGTACTGGTCCAGGTCTGTGTGGGTGAACATATTCCAGTCTGTGTTTTTAAATCTGTCCTGGAGCACTGCGTCTGTCCCCTCTGGCCACACTTTAATTGTCCTCACAGCAGGTTTCACACGTTGGATGAGTGGTGAATACCGAGGTGTGAGGAACAGGGAGAGATGGTCCGATTGTCCAATGTGGGGGAGGGGTGTGGCTTTGTAGGCTCCAGCCAGGTTGGAATACACATGGTCTAAAGTCTTGTCTCCTCTGGTGTGGCAGGAGACATGTTGGTGGAATCTGGGGAGGACTGTCTTTAAGTTGGTGTGGTTGAAGTCGCCAGCAACAATAAAAGCAGCCTCGGGGTGTTTATTCTGGTGTTTGTTAATGGCTGCAGAAAGTTCTTTCATGGCCAACCTAGCATTAGCGTCGGAGGGTATATACACGGCAGTGAGTATGATCGAAGTGAGTTCTCTGGGGAGATAATAAGGTCTGCATTTGACCATTAAAAACTCCGCATTAGGTGAGCAGTGACTCTCAGTAGTAGTGGAGTTCATGCACCAAGCATTGTTAATATAAATGCACAAACCTCCACCTCTGGTCTTGCCGGAGTCATCTGCTAGCCTGTCGGCTCGGTGTGTGTGGCGTCCTGCTAACTCGATAGCATTTTGTTCCTCTCTCTCTTTTTCCAGTATGTGGCTGTGAGCTGGCCCAGGGAGGATTCTTTGTGCGGCAGGGTGACTACATCTGTACTCTGGACTACCAGCGGCTGTATGGAACTCGCTGCTTCAGCTGCCAGGACTTCATCGAAGGGGAGGTCGTGTCCGCGCTGGGCAAGACCTACCACCCACGCTGCTTTGTTTGCACCTCATGCAAGTAAGAAATTAGCATGTGGAGCAGAATGCAAATAACAGATTTCATTTTTTACTTTGGTATTTCCTAAAACTAGCAAGTGGGAGAAACATGGCTTTGAGAGCAGCTTATTCATTAAGCACATAAAGTCGCTGCCATTAATATACTGTGACCTTCTAAGCACCACTAAGCCATGTGTCAATAAATCGGGCCTGCGGCACTTAAAAAAGGAACTTTGCAGTTCTGCTGACTTTCATGACATTAACAGAAAACTGACAAAAGCAACCAAATTTTTGAGACTTTGCAACTGAGATGTGTTTTTGAAAGCATACAATAACGTGAAAAGGTGTCCTGCACATTCTGGTGCATCATCAGAGGCCTTGACTTAACATAAGCAAAGTCATTTGACCAGAACAGTTTATATAAAAATGGTGCTTTAAAAACATTCAATCAAATACTTCTTAAGGATTTGTTGTTTTAAGCGTTGGATGTAGGTGACAAGTGGATAATGAGTTAGCGCTTAAGTCAAAGGCAGTGACGAACTAGGTTTTGCTAGGTTTAGTATAAGGATTTGTGGTGATTAAACTTTAAGACGCTTAAGATTGCATGAACTGCAATGAGTGTCCTTCCAAGCATTTCAGTGCATGTGTATGTCCCTCTCCCCAAGTAGGGGCCAAGTCAGTCTAGGGGAACAAAGATTGTTTTTTAGCAAAAACATGAGAATAGTTCAACCAAATGACTAAAGAATCTGTAATGTTGTGAATAGCAAGCGCAGATGTGGAGTTTGCTAAGGAAGAGATGGATGGACATATGTTTATATACAGACAGGTTTTTTCTTAGTTTTCAAACCCAAAACAAATACAAAGTGATAAAGAGTGAAGACCGTCAGCCTTTAATGTGACGAATTATTAATGTACTCAGCACAATACAGTATGCAGTAACAAGACTGTTTAACATATTTCTTTCTTCAGTGTTGCAGTTTTAAGTTATTTAATTGCTTCTTAGCTTTCAGTAGATTAAAGGTTCTACAATATCTTCTAATTTGACAGGGACAAGTGCTCATTTCTTAGTGGCGATGAGTGAATACAACCGGTAGTTTCTTTTTGCTAGCATATAAAGGATTGGTTAGATAGCAGTCGCTGGGTTGACCAATATGCAGAACAAGAGGAAAGTCCAAGTAACTCGTTGAAAATCTAAGACGTAGAACTGTAAGTTTACTTCCCATTTGGGAAGGTCTCTTGGTGTCATTTCTAAACATCTGTAAATTCTGATCTTTGGCTCAATTCATTTCAACTGGTTACAAATACAAGTTATTTGTATATGTCCACACTTTGCCAAAAATCTAGAAGAAAACCCAAAACTGTTTCCTGAAATGAGAGGAAATTGGTTAGGGTGTTCAGGAACAACCCAAGGCTCAAGCCTGCCAAGAACTGGAAACTTTAAAAAAAATTGAACCATTCAGAGAAATCATTAAAAGCTCCAAATTGCCATGACATTCATGCACATGATGAATATATGACACACATATTTAGGTCAGTCCCACCCTTTTGAAGACACTTACCTTTTTACATACTCTTAAGGTAAGAGGACCTTTTTCCCCATTATGTTGGTAATGGGGAAAACCACAACCAATACAGCCTTCGTTCTCACAATATCATACAATTGATTGTCCCAAAAATCAGAACAGAATTGGGGGAAAAGGCTTTTAAAACGCTGCCCCTGCTTCCTGGAATAATCTGCAGAAGGAAATGAAATGATCAGAATTGGTTACCTTGGGAGAGTTGAAGTCTGTCTTAAAGGAACGAGAGAATAACTCTTTTACTCAGTGTGATAGTTTTTAATGTACTCTTAATTTGATCTGTTATTGTATATTTTACACATGTTGGTATGGGATATTGTATTTGTTTTAAATGTTATATACTTACGTGGTAAATGTATTTTGACTTTTGTTGCCATGATGCCAGGTCTCTCTTGGAAATGAGATTTTTAATCTCAATGAGATTTTTTTTTTACCTGGATAAAAAAAGGACTAATAAAAAATTAATAAATGTTTAGCCCTACAAATCCACCGTACCCACAGGTCAACTACTTTTAAATCTTATTTACTGGAGAAATATTGTGTTTCAGAATTCCACTCTCCCATTATAAAGAGAACTCAAAATCGATCTTTACAGATGGAGACATCTCATAAGTATGTTTCGCACATCTCTCTTGGTGTCATTTACAAGCACATAAAGCTATAATAGACATACGTGTATAAATATAGGACACACGTGTCACTGCACACCAAACAGTTGCACTCACCTTTTTCAATCTACGTGCATGCGTCTCCTGTATAGTGTGTCTGTGTGAGAGTGTTGTTTTCCAGGCCCTGAAAGGTAATGGAAGCCTCTCGCAGGCAGGAATTTTAAGTGTGTGGTCAGTCAGTGCAGCCACTTTGCCCATTCCCACAGCTAGTGTAAAGTGTCTTTTGAGCTGGGGGTGGGTTTTCTGTGTGTGTGTGTGTGTGTGTGTTCATCCGATCATACTTTGGTCATCCCGTTGCTGAACCTGAGATCAGAATGTTCCAGTGTGGTATTTGGAGTTCCCTTACAACAAATGGTGCCTTTGTGATAGTAAATCACACGGGCCTTTTGTGAGCAATATAAAAATGAGGCTAATAGGACAAGTGCTGCTTGAAATGAGACATCATATTGTGATTAGTATATTTTTCGTATGTATGTCACAGTAAAAGGCAGTTATTTAGTAATCGAGCTGTTTTTCATTTTGCTGTCTGGATTTTCTTTATGTGTCTGTGTCTCTCCACATGCAACGGTTTAAAAGTTTAATGTGGGCAGCTAAGTGTTTATATTGGAGTTTTTCCAAGGTGAGTGTGAACAGGAGGTGCAGCTAATGTTAAAATAATGTCCTGCAGTCTGGTATTGTAAGCAGGTAGTCTTTGCATCTTGTAAATAAAACTCACAAAATGCTACTCTCCTGTTCAAACATATAATGATGAGTAAAAAAAAGCATTGCTGGTGTGGATGAATGGCAGTTAAAATTACATATGAGTCAAAACCATTTACAAATAGTGTCACTAAAATAGTGTATTTTAGACAGTAACCTGCTACCAATAAAATGATAAAATGATATTTGTGTAATATTTTAACATAAACATGGTAATATGATGACATTAATGCAGTAATAAACCAATAGCAATGAGGGAAAATGGGTTGATGGGTTTCAGATTTTATGCTTCCATCAACCTAATACCAAGAATTAAACTGTAAGCAAGACTTACAAAAACTCACAATGTCAGGTTTGAAGACATAACTTTTTGTCTATTTATGCATGAGTCATCTTTAATCTCAGCCATTCACAGTCTGCCAGGATGTCTTCCTCCCTCAGTAGCTGGCTGTGTCAGTGTGACAGCAGCTCCTAATATCACATTTCAGAGCTGTAGGAAGCTGCACGTGGCAGCAAGTCAGAGCCCAGCTCTGCCAAGGATCCATCATTCCTTCTGCATTTGACTCGATGACGGCAGCTGTTTGTGAAGCAGACTGCACAAACAGCCAGCAGACATTAACATTGTTTCATTGTCATTGCAATAACTCTTTAGCTGTATAATGGCATTTGTCTTTGGCTTGTAAGTGAAGCCAGTGTCCGTGTTGCACCTCTTTCATTTCCTACTAGATATTACAAACAAGAAAAAGTAGAAATTTAAAGATTTGAACATGAGATGTCAAAACAAAGATCTCCATCCAAAACCAATGCACTGACAGCCCACTGTTACAGGTTTTGGGCTTCTGGTGTCTTTCCAGCACATGCTTAAACATGACTGCAGGGATTTATCCACATTCAGACACATCAGCATTAGTGGGATTCAAGGCTGTCGTTTAGGTGATAAGTCCTGGTACTCAGTCACTGTTCCACTTTATCCCGTAGGTGTTGGATAGTGCTCCTAAAAAGAACCCAAGTACACTTCAGCTTAAGGTCATGAACAGATATCCCGTCATTCTCCTTCAGGATGTTTAGGTAGACAGCAGAATTTAATTTAATTCTATTTATGCAGCACCAAATCACAACAACATGCACCTCAAAGTGCTTTATATTGCAAGATAGTCCCTACAATAATACATACAGAAAAAAAGCCAACAGTCATATCAGCCCCTATGGACGAGCACTTTGGCGACAGTGAGAAGGAAAAACTCCCTTTTAACAGGAAGAAACCTCCGGCAGAACCAGGCTCAGGGAGGGGCGGGGCCAATATGCTGCGACCGGTTGGGGTGAGAGAAAGAAGACAGAACAAAAGACATGCTGTGGAAGAGAGACAGAGATTAATAACAAGTGTGATTAAATGCAGAGAGGTCTAAAATTCATGAATTCATGGTTCCATTTATCACAACAAGTCTTTCAGGTCCTGAGGCAGCAAAACAGCTGCCAGACCATCACACTACTAGCACCATATTTTACTGTTGGAATGATGTTCCTTTCCTGAAATGCTGTTACTTTTACACCAGATGTAATGGGACACACACTTTCCAAAAAGTTTAACTTTTGTCTCGTCATTTGAGTATTTTCCCATAAGTCTTGGGGATCATCGAGATGCTTTCTGGCAAAACTGCGACGAGCTTTTAGGTTCCTTTTGCTCAGCAGTGGTTTTCGTCTTGGAGCCATTTTTGCCCAGTCTCTTTCCTATGGTGGAGTCATGAACACTGACCTTAACTGAGGAAAGTGAGGCCTGCAGTTCTTTGGATGCTGTTCTGGGGTCGCGTCCTTTTGGATGAGTCGTCACTGCACTCCTGGGAACGTTCACCATTGTTCCATGTTTTCGCCATTTGTAGATAATGGAGTCCCACAGCTTTAGAAATGGCTTTATAACCTTTTCCAGCCTGAGAGATCGCAATTATTTTGTTTCTCATTTGTTCTTAAATTCCCTTGGATTACTGCATGATGACTGGGATTTGAGGATCTCCACTGTGTCAGGCAGAACCTGTTTAAGTAAATAGTGGCAAAGAAAATACAGCAGGTTTTTAGAGACTTAAGTCTCTAAATATATGCGTTAACGACTGAACCTGATGTAAATAACCAATAAAAATATCCAACAACAGCTGACAAGCTTAATATATAAACAATTCTTTTGAAAGATTTAGGTTTTCCTTTTAACGGCTATTAAACCAGTTTTACATCAGTCTTCAGGGGATTGCATTTAGTCATAATAGCAGAGAAGAGTAAATAAATACATTAAGTTATATCAGAACATGTAACAATAATTAGTTACATATTTTGAGTAGTAGGCTTAGAGCTTGGGCTTATGACCTCAGCATTTCTAACTTTCTAGAGCACTCTCTGGCATTTCTTGTGAAAGATATGATGACAGATCCTCCTTACAGGTGAAAGTCATCAGCATAAAAATACTTTCAGGGGTTGGAGGATATTACTGATTGGTCTGTAGGGCCTTCTGAGGAGCCTTTTATGCACCCTGATGGACCAAATTTCATTTCAGAGTAGAACAAACTGTAATGTATCTGTCAAACCCCTCTGATCATCTACTGTTTTTCTCTTTGTTTGTAGACAGCCATTTCCAGCCGGTGACCGAGTGACATTTAATGGGAAAGAGTGTATCTGCCAAAAGTGTACCCAGCCTCTTCCCGCCAACAGCCCTGCACCCATACAGGCTGTCCACAGTCAGTGCTTTTCTCCTCTGTTTGCCTGTTTGAAAGCATAACTCATGCCATAAGTAAACTTCGGATTGTTTGTTCCTTCACTTAAATTGGCACTTTCCTAAATTGTGTTTTCCTCATAGAAAACAAAATGTCCAAAGTTTCTTTTGCCCTTCAACTCAGTTAAATCAAAGAACTTTTCCACTAAAAGAAAGCAAACTCTAGTGTTTGAATTTGACCTAGTCTTTGTTATTTTGTTCTCTGTACAGACTGCTGTGGCTGTGGAAAGGAATTTAAGAATGAACAGTCACTCGTGGCACTGGACAAGCACTGGCACCTGGGCTGCTTCAAGTGTAAAGTCTGCAACAAGGTGCTCAATGCCGAGTACATCAGCAAGTACGTCTGGCTGAATATACTTTCATTATCATAATACTTCATTAATGCTGTTATTTAGATTTAATCTAGATGCTTGCGCCTGTCTCTAACCTGCTTGTTTGTCTTGTGTCATTTTTACAGGGACGGGATCCCCTACTGTGAAATGGACTACCACGCCATGTTTGGCATCCAGTGTGAGAGCTGTAAGAAGTACATTACAGGGAAAGTCCTTGAGGTACAGCACTGCTGGCTTCCATTAAGAACAAAACCTTTTTTGGCTGTTAGCATGTAGCATGTGGTTCAACTTACTTGTTGTCTACTCTATATGAACATGCACAGGGAGAAGAATAATGGAATTACAGTAAATATAAATGCACAAAAGGAATAACTGTTGAAAACACTGAATAATCTGAATCGATAATCCCACTTAATCCAAGAATGTTGGTTCAGTTTATTCAGTGTTTGGTTTACACAGTAGTTAAATCATCAGTAAGGTGGTATTTCTAGGACAGCTATAGGAAGTTAAACCTCAGACTTGGCCATTCCTTCTCTTGGCCAACCATACAGCACTGATGTGCTGATAACCTTCATTTTTTAAAATCAGATTGCTTGCAGTATTTTTTCCTACTTTGTTCAAACGCTTCTTGTCTAATTCTCAGTGACCCGACAATTAATTTATTAAATAAGCTTGTTCCTTCCAAGAGCTGCATTATTAGATTACACTGTTGACAGTGAGAGAGCATTATACTTAGTGCAAGAGGCTTCTAGTTGACAGTACAACTTAATCACAACTGCCATCTAAATGAGTGATATCAGTGTTTGTATGCCAGTGTGAACTGCAGGATATGATTCTGCAGGTCATTGTAGTGATGTTTCTGTTGGGTAGTTCTGTCATAGGGCACATATTTAAGATAAAGTTCAGTATGAGACAGTGAACCTGTACACAAGCTAAAGAATTATTAATAGAAAGTCATCATTAAATGGCTTACTTAGACTGGTTTTCAATTCAGATCAGTTTAACTCATTCATCCATCCATCTTCTTCCGCTTATCCGGGGCCAGGTCGCAGGGGCAGCATCCTCCCTCTTCCCGGCCACTTCCTCCAGCTTGTCTGGGGGAACACCAAGGCGTTCCCAGGCCAGCCAAGAGATATTATCTCTCCAGTGTGTCCTTGATCTGCCTCCTCACCTCAACTGGCTCAGTTGAGGTGAGGAGGCAGATCAAGCAGCGGCTCTACTCTGAGCCCCTCCCAAATGGCTGAACTCCTCATAGGGAGAGGCCAGTCACCCTTTGGAGGAAGCTCATTTACCCGCAGAATTCAGTGCATTTCAGTTCACTTTTATTTAAACAACAGTTGCCTCATGATGCTTTATTGTGCGTTTTATAATATAAAAGAGAGAAACCCCCAGCAGTCCATCGACGCCCTATAAGCTTAAAACAGAGTGGGTAAGTATGTGATCGGAGACAGAGAAAGAGGCTACAGAAAAACACAGCGAGTTGCATTTTACATGTTTCTCATGCTCATATTTCCACTTAACTGATTCCAGGACTGACCTCATTTCCCCAAAGAGACCATTAAAAATTCATCATATTTGCAAATGCAAATACATTACCTCTTGTCATGGGGGTTTACAGTAACACCACATACCTTAAAACAGCCAAAGGTATTTTGTGTGTTAGTTTTCTTGTAATTGCTGGTGTTTACTGAGCATACAATTTACTGAGCATATAGTTGTTAAGGGTGCGTCTCTTTCCAGGAAACATATACTTAATATCCAGGTTGAACTGCACGTAGTCTAAAGTGAAGTGCTGCTTTTGTGGTTCCATAACAAGCTTCATAACTCCAGCAAAAACAAACACCCATATCAGAATAAAATGTTTGCCAAAGCTTAGACTTCTGATTGTTGCATGAAAACTACAGGGAGTTGAATCTCCGGGGTGATATGATGTAACACAAGTTAATGACATTGCAACAGCAGATGCAGATGGTGCGTGCGTTGATAAGTGCTGAAGGAATGATCCCCATTCTGGAAGAAGGAACACGGCAATAACAAATAAAAGAATAGTGGCAGAGAATCACGCAGCCAGGATCTGCTCTGTTGTTGAATATTCAGTGCAGTCTGACTGAGTCTCATGTTTTAGAAATGGAGCTATAGCACAGATTGCACACTGTCACCTGCCTCTCACCTCAGTGTCCTCAAATGATCACTTTCTTTGACTGAAACCATTGGTTCATCTTCATCAGTGAGCGTGATGACGCAGTGCATGTTTTAAAGTGTGTCATCAGATATGTGGGACAGAACAATGGCATTTGTGATCCTTATTTTAACACCTTTGCTAGAGTTAGCAGCATGAGGTGGAATTGCAAATAAAGTTATAAATGTCCATAGGATCCACCATAGAAAGACAACTTCAGCTAGCTAATAGTTAGCTGGGCTATTACTGTCTTATCATCAACATTCAGGGTTGAATGATGATGCTGTCTCATGCTAGCTGTGCAAGGCTGCACTTTGAAATAGTAACTGAAAGACTGTTCTTTCAAAATGCCGTGACATTTGGTTGAGATCAAAGAGCACACAGAGGTCATACTGCACTGAGTCAGTAACTGCAGATAGCAGCAATGGAATTGAAGCTATGTTTATTGTTGCCCGGTGTTCCTTTTGCCATGGCATTTATTTCTCATCCAAGATGTTAGTCAGTCAGTCACTTTGTCAGTGAAACAGTGAGAGTAGACACTGTGATGTGTAACTGGAAATACTGGGAATAGTAAAACAAAAAGATGAAGAAGAACCAAGAACCTAAAAGAAGTCTAGATGCCTTTGAGTCAAGCACTTGAAACATATGTAACCAGGATGGCAGACATATTGTCTTGTATTCTGCATCTTTAGCCGATGCAGGAATATGAAAGGACATGAAATGAAGAAACATTTTGGATGAGCAGCCCAAGGTAGTTCAGCTCATTTGACTTAAGCACTTGCCATGACCTGGATGATTAAGAACCTACACAAACATTATTGAAAGGTTTAAACTTACTGAGCTGAGGGAAAACAATATGTAACACCCAAACTATACCTGATGAGATTAAGTATTTCTGCTGTCAGCCAAGCATCTGTGCTACTGATCATTGCCTAATTTGCTTCATTGGCTTTTTTATTTCTGTCACTGTTCATACTGACTATTAAGTTCAGTGTTAGTTTGAAACACCTTCAACATCAGAAACAAGGCTTCAGTATTTTTTAACCATTTGGTTTCAGTGTTCAAGATCACTTTGTGGTGCAGTGGAGATATGAATGTCACTTTTTAATAAGGTTCTGTATTTGAATGAATGAGTAGATGAGAAGTGCTCGTATTCTAAAGCACTTTGAGTGGTCGGTAAGACTGGGATGTCAGTCCATTTACTTTAAAGTTGAATATATTCTGAGGTAAACTTTTGATTTCAGTATCAGATGACGCAGCATTCGTGCCAGTACTTTTCTCTTACAGTATTTTGAGCTGTAAAATCATGAGCTGCATATAGATCCCATTGCTGTTGTGTTCTAATAACCTGTGATGCAACACAGAGCTTGATGTATGTGCAATCAACTGGATTGCAGACCATAGACCATGTTTGTGTGTCTGTGTGTTCATACTGCCACAAATTTATTCCAGCCTTCTAAATGAATCACATTCCTCACCTGACTGGTTCCTGGAATTGCGAGATGAGCAAATGGAGAGAGCATTAGAGGTAGGATAATTTTGAGAAAACATATGGACTGTAGGTAGCAAAGATATAAAAAGCAGCTCTCCCATTATCTAAAGCCATACTCTGCATGAGATTCAGCCACAAACTTCAACCCTGGCTGACCAGCTACAGCCTCATTCCTAAGTAAAAATCAAATTAGGCTCTTTCAGTCTCAACTTCCCTCCAAACCATTCCTGAGCCCCCCTCTTCTTCCTTGATATGCCAGTCCTGCAGGATCCTGAATACGATCATTCTCCTCCCTGTGCTGAGAAAGGAAGGATTTGATAGCAGTTCTATCTCCTTTCCGCCTCTCTCATACTTTCCATGTTTGAATTTCAATCCTGTTCCAGCCTTTTATCTTCTTAGTTCTTTGAGTTCCTATGTCAGCTTCCTCTTTTCTCTCAGTTTCAGTTCAAATATGAACTTCTGGCATAGCATCTGCACCGTCTACCAGTTTTTAAACAGATGGCCTTTTGTTTTTCTGTCAGTAACACCTAGACTTGGAGTCTTCTTGCTTTTTTTAAGTACATTTCTGTGCCTGGTTGCCTCCTCTTTCCATCTGCTGTCCATTTGGTTGAGACAAGCATTAAGCAGGGTGTTAGCCAAGAAATATGATGTTGACATCCTGTTTTCTGGTATCCTACCCTATTAGAATGACGCAGCAAAGTGGAGGAGCCTCAGAGGTGTTGTACGTAATCAAACTGCTGTTACAGCAAGATGAAATCTCTTTGCATGGAGAGCAAAAGAATGACTCAATTGCAATAAACCACCTTGTTTTGTTTATTACTGAGTCCATAAATCACACATGTTTTAGGACAAGAAAAACTGCCAAGAATGAGACAATTCTGCTCACTTTCAGTAATGGTGGTTTTTGTTGCCATGAAAAAAGACAGAATAAGGATCTGGTATTAAGAAAATCACCCAAAAGACTGTGGAACTTAAGAGAATGGGATGCTTTTTAAGGTTTGCTAGTTTGAATCCATGAAACAGCTTGAAAAATCTGTCAAGAAAAGGAAAACTCCCTCTGAGTTCCTGCTGAGGAAGCCACTGACCAAATGTAATATTTGCTCTTAAGGATGGAAGTAGAAAGCAGACAACTTACCCAAACGATTCAATGCACACAGTGTCAGCATCAGTCAAATCAGCTTCCACAGCCAAAAATGAACCCAGACAGTCCCCAACACTTGACCAGGTCACATATAGACTAGCAGTTTCACAAGTCAAGAAAACAATCCACACTATGCCTCAAAATCAATATCACAGACTCATTCATCCTCACTGTGACAACTCCCTCCCATCACACCGCTTTGTGGATTCTGACAAGCTCTGGAGATAACATGTTGCCTCCATACTAAACACACAAGGAGCTTCATGCTTAACACACAGGCCATCATACACAGTGCTTATGGGGAAAACGTATTGGGTGAATTTGTATAAATACAGGATTAAGCCGAATGTCATGAATGTATTTTAAATCCTTTTTGTCAAAAGGACTTTATGTGTTACTCCTGCAGTGCTCTGTCTGAATGGCAATGTCTCCACCTTGTGGCTAAATGATAAAACAACCTAAGTTTTGTAGTCTAAGTTTCCCTTTGTCCCTCATTTAGCTTTAGCTCAGCAACACTCCTGAAACTCAATGTTCATTTTGCAACTAATTTATGAGGTAATTATGCATTTTCTAAGAGAGCTTATGTATATAAACATAGATGCTAACACAGAGGTCTTTCAATGAATGTGTTAGGCATAGGGAATAAATCACATCGTTCATTGAATGAAAAGAACATTTAAACTGCAGGCTTGAAAGCATACTGGTTGCCATCTGAAAGCAATGTATTGATTCCTCGTCTGCTTTGTTAGAAGGTGTCTTTTTGGTCTGCATTTCTTAGGAGACATTATAAATTGTAACTGCTGCAGTGTGCTAATGTGTTTTCATTCTTCAACAGGCTGGCGAGAAGCATTACCACCCCACATGTGCACGCTGTGTCCGGTGTGAGCAGATGTTTGCAGAGGGAGAGGAAATGTACCTGCAAGGTAGAAGCAGCCTTCATATCTCTTATTATAGCTCCTACCTGTCAGGATAGGCAGTGTAGTTTTTCCTGCCTAACCACAGAGGATCCAGTGCTAAAACTCATGATCTATTATTAGACTAAAGCACATTACTTTCTATTCTTAGGCAATAAGAGCTAATTGTCTAGTCGCGACATCACTTTTTGGTTCACCACGTTCTCTTTTCTCTTTTACTCTGTTTCATAAACCCAGTGTGTGCTGGTGAATAAATCAGGCACATGTGTGCTTGAGTCACATTAGTTTAGTAACAGAGATTCTGTCAGCTGCTGCTGTGATTAACACAAGGCAGACAGTAAATTAATTCAATTATTTCTGATTTAAAAAGCATAAAACATGTCACTCCAGTTTATGAAGTAATGAGTTATGCATATGTGCTTCTCAGCCACAATACTAGCCTATTATTGTGAAGGCTCTGCTTGTGAGACGGGATTTGTTGGGGTGTCCTATGATGTCAGGTACCAAGTTATTGGCAGCAGATCGTTTGGGTCTGAGGGTTTTAGCCTGCAGCCACCATGGATCTGGCTGTTCTCATGCAAAGTCCTGCTGTGACTCATCAGGGCATTTTATAGTCGTGACATACTGTATGATTTAAATCAATCAAATAGTTCATTAAACTAAACCATTTTTGTAATATTTGACCCACTTTCAACAACATGAAAGTGCAAATGGTGCTGTCTGTCTCTGTGTCTTCAGGATCGTCTATCTGGCATCCTCCATGCAGACAAGCAGCCAAGCAGGAGGAGAAGAGTAAGGTGGGTGGTAAAGGCAGTCCTGACAGATATATATATATGTGTGTAAATATCTGACAGAAGAGATAAAGCTCTGATACTCCCTTGTCATGAATTCCTCAGAAGTTAAAAAGGAAGAGTTTGAAAAACCTCTGAATATAGCACAGTCAGTGGATGAGTTTAGCTGCTTTTAATACAGAAAGTGGAATATCACAATGAGCCCAAAAAACAGTTTCAAAAACTGAATTTTTCATAGTCGCAGGAAATTATAATGGAGGTCTCCAACCTTCTTGTGTACATGAAATGAGCAGGAGAAAAATTTGGGTCTGTGTTAGACAGTCACTGAGGTTTCTTTCGAGTTCTTAACATGAACTGCTGAACTGCAGTTTCAGGAGCTTTTTGCCTTTTTTTTTATCCCCACAAGCTACGCAGTTCACAGTTCAATCTTTATTACAAATATTTGTTAAAAAGTTCTTTTTTGTTTTTAAAGTTTGGGTTTTTTTCCCCTAAATAGACCTAATACCTGAAGTAGAGGTACCAACACATCCCAGCGTCCACTGCAATAGTTACTGAAATAAAAAACAACAACATTAATAATTTAGAACATTTTTGCAACTCATCTGGCATTTTTTCATTTAGCTTTCTAAACTTGAACATTTCATAATTTGTTTCATTGTAAATAAAAATGTTCATCAGTAAGAACATTCCTATGAATATTTTCATGTCATTCCTTTTGTTGTTGCTGGTCCCTTTCAGTCATTAAAGTGGTACAACAATTTATACAGACTATAGAGTAATAACAGACACAAAAATGTCACCAACAACAATGCATAACAAGAATCACCATCAAAAGAAAACTGTGTGAAGCTGAAGTTAAATAAAGAAAAATGTAATTGAGTCAGTAAAAAAAAAAAAGGTTCTGGTTTGAGCATTGCATCAGCCATTGTCTGCCCTTCCTCCATCTCCCTTCCTCATTCCTCATCGTCACCCCTCTCCTTCCCAGAAGCAGGTCCGGATACAGCTCAATGATGGCCTCGAGGAGAAGGTCGGTGCTCCTGTACGTCCCCGCAACCAAAACCCCACTCAGTTCCCCTCGCCTAACAACCATCTGCTGCATGGGTTGTTTAGAACTCACAACTTAGTGCTGCATTTTCTTCATGCTGAGAAGCAGTCACAGCAACACAAAGTGTTAAAGTTACATGTGTTACTTACTCTGGTGCTATGCAGAGCTGACATATGTGACTAAAGAAGCTGAGGATCTGTCTGCGCATGTACCCAGAATGGTCCCCTGGGCAGTTATGATTAGGATTGATGTGGCAGTGTGAGTGTTGCCATCCATAGAGGGCAACACTCACACAGCTTGGCCAGACAGAGTGGATGCTTCTGTCTTGTTTCAGCGTGCTAAAAATATCAAACACAACTGTTACGATTCTCCAAATATTTAATTTGCCGTATGATGGAAAGTTCACTCTCTCTCATTCAACTTGTGACTTAAACATCATCGGTACTGATCCCAGTACAGCTTCACTAATACAGGCACTGCGCTCTCTGTGTTAAGTAGGTATTTGCTGTTTGAATGTTTGAGGAATTAAAATGTGTTCTTGTATTGTTTGTGTTAAACAAAATGCCCCTGTAATAACAGAAAAATTAAGTTATGCAGAAGTGGAATTAAAAAGGGAGATGAGAAGATTTAGATTCTCTAGCAAACTCACCTCAAACTGTCTTTTTATATAAATAAAATTGATAGAACCTTTAGAAGTGATACTTAGCATATTTCTGAACTTTTTACTTTTTACTCCTGCTTTGAGTTTTTATGCTAAGCTAGGCTAACCGGCTGAGTCTGAAGTGTGATCATAACATCAACGCTAACTGTTACAATTTACGTACACTCGTGTATGATACGGCTTAACCAGGTTGATTGTCATGAAAACAGTGTTGGAGAATTACAGTTCACCATTTGTCTGCTAAATATTCAGCATTGGGTTAACATTACTGTCGTCCTTCTCCATGGTTTAGTTCCCTCTTGTTGCCATCTTCTAGATATTGTGTCTAACACATATTATCTTTTCAGTTATACTTTCAAGTGTGTTTTTTAAGTTTGAGTGTTTGCAATATTTATATAAAGCCATTGGGACTGTTAAGGCATGAACAATAATGCAGCAATACGGTAAACGCCATGTACATCAAACAAACGAACAAAATGTTCCCCAAAGGTAGTTTAAGGAGGAGCTTATTTCCATCTGTTTACAAATTACAAGCAACTTGAACAGTTAGTCAACGGTATAATGACACGACAGTGTCCCCTAGTGGTCATGGAAATTATGACGGGCACAAAGCAGGACTAACATGATGTAATTCTACAGATGTTATGGTTTCTCTTGGAGAGTAGTCTTATCTTGGATCTGATTGGCTGTTGGATGGATTTAAAGAAGACTTGAGAAAAGTATAACAGGAATGACTAGTAATCCCTGTTTTCTGCTTGTCCATGTCCACAGCTGGGCATAACTCTAACCTTAAAGGAGCACAGTTTTTGTAGAGAGGTGATCTGGATGGATGGGCGAGTTGACATATAATTGGACTTTGACTTTAATTCTGTTTTTTATTATTACAATGTTAAGGTTTAAAGCTGTACTTTTTAAAACATGACTGTGATACGACTGTGGTCTAGCTTGACTTATTTCACTGTAAATGCAAAACTTTTGGGGTTTGAGTTTAAGAGGACACTTCTCTGGGAAGACGATTGTTTTTACTATTTTTTATCAATAATGATGAAAAAACATGCAGCAGTTGAAGCAGCCATTCAGGATAAGACGTTTATAGGATTTTCTGTGTTGTTACATTACTACCCTAAAGAAAAGAAAGGGCAGCTTTGAATAATAAAAAAATGTATATGATATACGTATACATATGGGTATCGGTCTGATACTGACGTAAATTACTGGATCGGATATCGGAGAGAAATAAAAAATGTAATCCGATCCATTAAATATCAAAAAAGCACCTCACAAAACTTGCGACATGGCGTAACTCTGCTCATAACCGTAGCACGTGGCAGCAGTGTGCGTCACGTGATAGAGCAGCTGTGCGTATTTGTAGCCTCGCTAACAATCCGGCATTTCATCTCCGAGGAAGTTATCCCAGAGAGAAGTAAAGCAAATGTGTAAGTTCATCTCTGAATGTTTATAAAGAATTCCAGCGTTAAGCTTAACAACGATATATGGAGCGACTGCCTCTCTCCCTCCCTCTCCTGCTGCTACTTCAATCATGAAACTGATTAATGATCAGCTGATCGGCTTTTCTGTCGCGAGTCCGTCTCTCTTGTTTGTGTGCTTCTCGCCAGAAAGAGGAAACCAGCGGCTGAACAACAGCAGCACGTTTAAGCTTGATAATCTGTTGTTAGAATTTATTTAATATTACTTTCTACACCAGGATCTTTTTCTACGTAGCTGACGGCTGGTAACTGTGCAGGGGCGGATCTAGCAAAGTTTAGCCAGGGGGGCCGATAGGGCATGAACAGGGAAAAGGGGGCAAAGACATACTTTTCTTTCTTATTCTCATTTAAAATGTCTAGCTTTTAATAAATAATTATCCGAATCTTACACCCAAAGATTTAATCTGATGTAAAATGTATAGAAGTCCATTACTGTATATAGTAACTATTAAGTCTAATATACCCTAGTAAGCTATAGTACATAGAAATATGTTGAATCTATTTAATTATTCTTCAAAAATAATTGATTTCTGTGCATTTTTTTTCACACTGCATCAAATTAAAGTTGATTACGTCAATTAAGCATCATGAGGTGGAGGGTGGGGGATGGTTCCCTATTTTGGGGGGGGGGGGGGGTTTAGAAACCTATTCGTTAGGTTGCTTACTCTTTAAAATACCAGAATAGGGAGGATGGTGCAGGTTTAAGTTTATTAGATTGATCAGTGTTGCTGAACTATGAAATATTTTGGGTGCAGTGTATTTTTTGCATACAGGTATAACAGAATAGCTTTAGTGGGGGTTTTTTTGTTTGTTTTTTTTACTTGAGTATGAACTTATATAAAAAGCAGCAAGATATTAAAAAACAGTTTTATTGATTAAAAAACACACTATATCGGATTCATATCGGTATCTGCAGATATCCCAATTTATGATATCGGTATCGGACATAAAAAAGTGGCATCGTGCCATCTCTAATAATATCTTACTACGCATGAGTTTGAATGGATGGCAGTAATTACATGAATGCCACCTTTCTTAACCTGTCATAATTCAGTGTGTTTAAAACTGCTGTGTGTGTGTGTGTGTGTGTGTGTGTGTGTGTGTGTGTGTGTGTGTGTGTGTGTTCCAGGTGACCCGGACTTCATCAGAGAGCATCACCTCAGTCCCGGCATCCAGCACCTCGGGCTCTCCCAGCAGAGTCATCTATGTAAGACTGCATCACCTCTATTCACCCTTAAGGGAGCAACAGATGACTTTTGTACCTCTGTGCTCCTCCAAGTGTCAGTAGGATGCAAATAAAAACTAAATCTGTCTCCTGTCTGCTGCCAGGCCAAGCTAGGAGAGGAGATGCTGGACTACAAGGACCTGGCAGCCCTTCCAAAGACCAAGGCCATCTATAACATAGATAGGCCTGACATGTTGTCTTACTCTCCCTATGTCAGCTACCCATCTGACGAGAGGCACTATGGAGAGGTAACTCCGACTCCATTTTCATTCGCTGCTGTGATGAAGTTTGTCACTAGTAATTCTTATGGTTTGTCATGACTCCGTTATGAGAGTAGAACAATACTTCTATAAAACAAATTTAAGTTTCAGTAAAATTGTAACTAAAGGGGTTTTAAATGGCTCAGAAAGCAAGTAAACATAACTTTGGTACAGTAACAAGAGTAAATGGAATTCACTACACACATTCTTACCTGCTTAACTGTTAATGAGTGTCAGCCAGAGACTAGCCAAATATGGGCGATATGGAGCAAGTGTTTCTGTCCTGATATTTTTTGTTAAGGTGAATTTGAATGTATGCAGCATATATCCAGACTTAAACTGAAAACCAGAGGAATGTGTCTTTTTTCTAACGATTTAATACATCCAATCATCCTTTTATCTCTAAAGAACTGATTTGTTCACAGGTTTCTTTCTGTCTCACTCCAGTGAATGAATGCAATTTGAGCGAGAAACCTTCCTTGTGTCGCTTCTTCCCTGTCTTTTCGTTTTATTCTTCACCTTCCTCATCCTCCATCATCGCAGTGAAGTCATTCATTAATGCCACACTGACGCAATCCTTTGCAGTTCAGCCACAGCTTCACAGCCCTGGCCTTATAAGCCGAACTGTAAACTTCCTCATTCACTCATTAGCAATGTCCTTGCATTTGGACATCATTGCTCACTCCCACTCTCATTGCTGGTTGGTTAACTCATATATTCTCACATATGAGTTTTTCCTAATCATTGGCTCTTTCCCCATTTTCATTTGCAGTCTCCCCAGCTGCTTTCTCCTACTCCTACTGAGGTAATGTGATGCACTGTGTCTCAATGTGGATGTAAATCATACTTCATCAGTGCCTTCTTGTGTGCTTGTGTGTGAGTGTATGTGTTTGTGGACACAAACAAGTTGTTTGCCATATTTGGGACATAAGAGTTTTCTAGGGTAATTGACAGTTTTAAATGGTTTGTGGGATGTGTTTTAATTTTTGGATTATGTGCAGATATGATAACATTATACTATGTGTTGAGGGGGTAAATCAGCTGTGTTGGATGAAGGACACATCTAAAAGCTGCAGGACACTGGTCCCTGAGGCCTGGAGTAAAGCATGCTCTTTAGTTTCCCTGCCAAAGGCTAATATCAGTAGTGCAGGATTCATTTTCTTAGAGTCACAGTTTTTCAGTTTCAGTTCTTGGCGGATTAGTATAACAGCACAAGCAATAAAAATATATGTAATCAGATTGTTTTTAAAATAGAACATGCATGTTGTTTTGAAAGTTTGAAAAACATCCAAACCATTGGCTCCATTTGTTGATACATATTTGAAATGAGTTCTGCTCTTAATCATAACAATAAGCGCACACATTTCTCCTCACTCCTGTTATGTTGACGTTATGTTATCTTCGCTCCTTGGTGTGACTTGTGCAACATAACTCAGCTGCCTCACTATTAATATTTTAGAAATTTTTTCTCTGATGTTGAAATTAAGGACTGAGTGCATAGAATGTACTCACTCTGTTTTTATCTTCTGTGTTTGTGTATTCAGGGTGATGGGGAAAAATCACCCCGTCAACGGAGGCCATCGAGCCCCAGCTCTAACAGCTCCCTGGGGGGCTATGGGCGGTACACCCCGTCTCGTTCCCCTCAGAACTACAGCCGACCAGGTATTAGCAAAACCCCATAATCCATACATCACTGTGGCCTTATGAAAAGCTGAAAGGTCTTACTTTCCAATTATGTCCAGGTTTAACCTGTATTAGATCCAACAGTTTATGGCTCAGTCACACTAGACTAATAATAGGACAGAGGGTGCTCACTGAGTGCATTACTTTTTTATTTTTAATTTATAAATGGTTGTTTTTGGTTGTATTACTATATAAAAATAAAGTTGCAGAGTGCCACTGTTTTCACTCGGTCGACGCAGAATTAAGTAAAGTCCCAATACAAAACTTGCATTTGCACCATTATCAAGTAAAGTACAAGTGCATTAAAACTGCAGGGATAGTCTTGACAGAACTTGACAGAAATACCAAATTTATTTATTATTTAGAAAATCAAAGCCTCCAAGCTAGTTTAGTCAAACATCTCAAGCTGCGCTGTATCATATACATGTAACATGCTTTACTCTCGTCATAGACCAAACACACTCTCCCAACTTGGTGGTCTGTTTAAGCTACACATCTTTCTTACATGTTAATGCTGCTGCACAGCATCACTGCTTGCTATTTGAGCCCCTCCACCACCCCAGCGTCCACCTGTATGCTCTTCATCAAATCATTACATATGTTTAGCGTAGTTGCAGGTGTCTGATAAGATAAGCCTAGGAACTGTTTTCTTCTGTGTTCTGTAATGTATATGTATATCGGGCCTGTTTTTTTTTTTTGTGTGTGTATATATATATATATATATATATATATATATATATATATATATATATATTACTTTGTGGTTTCTTACCCTTTTTCCAAACAGATTTAAAGGCTTTAAAGAAACTTCGTATCCTAATAAGTTTATCATATGCTTTGTACTCTCCTGTGATTTGCTTGGATACCTAGGACCAGAGATATACCTTGCCGGTAGACACAGCAGCCAAGCTTTACCCCCAGCCCTCATGGGGGGCATTAAGTACCCCTCCACCTGGGCCAGGAACACATCCTCCCCACCCATGTACTATTCTGGTGGAGCTGAAGGGAGCAGTGGTGGTGGTGGTAGTTGTGGCAAGTACTCACCTACACCAACAGGTGGTAGTGCAGGCTTGTCTTTACACCTAAATCCCACCACCCTGGCTATGCTGCAGCAGCACAACTATATCCCTTACTTTAGAGGTATTAGTGACTAAAGACATGGTCCAATGCAGACAATGGACTACTTGCTAGAATCATTCCTGCTAAAATTTTAAAAAGAGAAAAATAATAAAAGCCAACTAAAAATCTATATATTTAAATATTTAAAAGAGGCTTTAACGTGTCCCAAAAGCTGGTTTCCAAGATGCCCGAAAAGAAGCATAGAAACCTGGTGATTCAGCAGCAAACCAGTCCTCTCTGTATTCGACTAAGATCTAAGGTCTTACAGAATGGAGTGCTGTGACCAATGACCCAACTTCGCATGGGTTTACCAACAGTTTAACCGTGTGCTGTAAACTCTCACTGTGTGTCTTTGAGGACCTGGATTTACCATAGACTTATGAGCCATAATGGGAATAGACTATACTGGTGTGAACTGCTGTAAACTTTGGGTCACTCATGAAACTTTATTTTCATTCTGTATTCTCACTGATTCTTGAACTAAAGCCATGAAACCACTGATGCGGTTTTCAGTGTCACACATCCCTGAAATCAACATCACAAACCAGTACCTTTCACATTTCCCTCGCATAATGTAACCCCTGCCCGGGGGCTTATTCAACAAGCTCGCTTTCCTTCATCCCCTGATCTCCCTCACCTCTCAGGGTTCAAACAGGACCCCCTACCTGACCCTAAACCTAGGACATCCCTGCATCTCAGTTTACCTCCTCCTAACGGTAAAGACAATAGCAGTTCTGTTCTCTGTGTTTCCTCTCCCTGTAGTGGAATGGATAGCAGGTTTTGTGATGTTGTGTTCTGGTATTGTGGTGTTAACAGGTTTCATGGGATGCATCAAGGCATATTTTTAGGACTGCTCCTTTTTTCTCATTCTGCTTGCCCTGTTCACTTGTGTCTGTGAATGTGGTTATTGTTGTGCATGGTTTAACTCCTTGTAGACCTGTTTGTGACCCTGATACATCTGGTATTAACTTTTAGAGAATGGTTAAGGGCGATTTCATCTTTGCACTTGTCTGTTCTGCCTAGCTTTGATCTTAGATCTAGTCTGCTATTTTTCTTGAATGATTGTCATTGTCATAATACAGTCTTTATCACCGTGAATTTGATATAAATCTTGAAGACAATGTAGGTTTTCTTACTTGATGATTGACAAAGGGTAAATTCCTAACACAGAATCATTGGAAAAGTCTATTGTGTACGTCAGAGATCTACATTGTGTCAGAGAGGATTAAGAGGATAAGTAGCAGCTTGGTGCTTGCTAATCAAATGCCGTACACTTGAATAGTTGGTCATTGGCAAGTGTGTCCAAAACTCAAAGCTCTGGCAGTTTATTGTTCAGTAGTATTCAGGTATATGTTAACACAATACCACAATCTGGGAGTGGAAGGAGCGCACACACCAGGAGCTACATCACAGACTCTATAGGTCTTGCTTAACATGTTACATGTTGAAGTTCATAATAGTACAATAAGAAAACACTAAACAAGTATGGCTTGTTTGGAAGGATGTTCTAAAAAGAACAGGCCAGCATGGCTTGGGTTTGCAAAGTTGCATGTGAACAAACCACAAGACTTCCGGAACAATATCGTTTGGACAGATGAGATCAACGTGGAGATGCTGGCCATAATGGACAGCATGCAACAGGAAAATGATCCCAACAGATTGGCTGAAAAAGAAAAGAACCAAGGTGTTGCAGTGGCCCAGTGAAAGTCCAGACCTCAAACTGTTAGATATCTTAAGAGAGCTGTGCATGAACAAATGCCCACAAACATCAATGAGCAGAAGCAGTGGTGAAGAGAAGCAGAAGAACATTTTTCTTAATAATGCGAGATAGTGATAAAGTGCTCATGTGCTCATGTGTGTGTTCAGTTTTTCACAGGACTGCATCAGGCCCTGTGAAAACTTTCTTTTTCATATCATTGCATCTGCAGATGTTGTCAATTTTTCCGCAACAGGACCCAATAAAATGTTCCATGACACGGTTTTAAAAAAACACTTGGCTTAATACCACCAGTAATCAGTTGATTCAGCAATAAAACCATAAACACAAACTAGTGCACAGTGAATGTGGAGTCTAGAGATATTCCCACCCTGACACTTTCAGGCAATCATACACGTGTATGTACTGTACCTGCTCCACCCAATAATATGAACATTAAAACTCATGTTAGCAGTGTTGTCTGCTTGTGCCTTGGGCTGCATTTGGCTGCTGTTTTAAACGTAGTTTTATGAGCACATCCATATTGGTTTAATGGGTAAATTAATGGGTAATTAGATAAGCTGCTAATAATTTTTTAGAACTATATAAATTTAAGCTTGAGAAAACTCTTGTAAAATGGCATTATGAGTTTGACCTTTCCAGTCATTTCAGCATTTAGCACTATCAGAGAGAGCCTAGTTTACTGATGGCTGAAGGGCATGCAAGGTCACAAATGCCCACTCCTTCAAAAGGCTGCACAAGGACTATTAAGCTCAAATATTTGCTTAGTAGTTTTAATTTTTAATGCAATTTGAAGATTACTTGTAGAGTGATTTAAGAGGTGGAGACACATTTTGCACAGAAAATCACGAGCACTTGGGCTGTGGTTTTTTTTTTCACAGTGGGGTGAAGAGGCTGAGATGGGAACTCTTTTATGGGGAAGATGAAAGAGAGGAGTAACACAGAAATGAAACAGACCAAGCAGACTGATCTGTAATTTGGGATCTGGTTTTCAGTTGCAGTGGCATGCAGCGTAGTGTTGCCTTAGAACTGCTGTTTGTCTTTATGCAACAGACTTGTGTTTTAATGATGTTTTATTGTAGTATTAAGACTTGCTGTCAGCTGCACTCAAGTTATCCAGAAGTTTTTGCTCTGTAGATTGGCCCCTATGGGGCAAAAAGTGTTTTGAAATGAAGTGACACTGATGAAGGATATTTAGGAAAGAACCTTGTAAGGATGAAAAATGCATGTTTTCGTTTTAATCCCCAGATTCCTTGTTAATGATCCCAAGCCATCTTTTATATCTTGTTTTGTGTTATTGGTTTTTGATTAATGAATGACTTTGCCATTGTGTAATCTGTTCAGATAAACTGTAATGCATCTCCTCCCAAACTCTCTTAGCCTCGTGTCTTAGCTCCAGATGTTTGTATGGATGTTCTGCCCTACATTTAGACCCGCACTAACAGTACTATTGTGTGTATGTGTGTGTTTAAGTGTGTGAAGGGGATCCACTTAGACTTGCGTGACAGTGATCTCATCCACTTGCATCCAGATCCCTGACGATAATTCCTCTGTGTCTAAGGGGAGAGACACAGTCTCAGTTCTTCCTCAAAGCTCTGGATGTAGAGTGTTTATTACTTTTGGCTTCACTGTTGTCAGTGACTCCATCACCCAGCCTGCTTGTGTTGTAACAGTGGGTGTGCCCTGGTTACGCAGCACCCATATGCATGCAGTCAGCAAAATGCATGTCACATTGTTACACTTAGCACATGGAAAATGTTACGTGATGAGAGGTCATCCGCCCTTCAGGCTATGATACTGACTTTTATTGTCTTTTTTACATTTATATTATAAGGTAAAGACCCTACAATAATAAGGTCACTTATAATTCAAACAAAGATTTGTAGTAGATGTGTGGTAGAAGCTTTTCAACAGCTGTTTCCAAACATTTCGGAGGACTTTCTGAAACCACAGAGTAGCATAGGGTTGACAACTCTGACGGCTTTATATGTTCCAAGTAAATCGCTTGATTGGTTTTCAATAATGACTTCTACGGCATCAGAATAAACAAACTAAAAACAAGTTCCTGCTGTCCTGTGCAGAGTTGCAAGAGGCCTTTTCTATCTTAATGTGCGAGCCCTCTGACATGGCAGACATGTAAAGAACTCTGTGGACATCCCACAATTGGTACTTTTAAACTGGCCTCATACGTTGACATACTTTAAAGAAAACTCTTGAATTAATAAAGTTTTGTATTAATGTCTTTATGCGAGGTAAATTTGACATGTAGCGTAAAGCTGGCAGTAAGACTGAAAAAAGAGTAATAGAAAATGCCAATCTGAATCCTACAGGCTGAGATGTAAGTGGCCTAAGATAAATGAGCATCTGAAACTCTACTTTGCATTTAGCTTCTTAATGATACTTTGAAAGGAAAGTACACTAGGCGACAGACATGTCTTCCTGTGCCTGGGAATCCCAGTAAATATCTAAAAATATCTCATTTGGGCTGATGAACAACATAGTGTAAGATTATTTAACATTAAAGTGCTAGCAAGAATTATTTATAAATCTCATCACTTAGCAGGTAGAAGACCCAAATAACATCCCACAAAAATTTGATTATTCAGGATATAATGAATACAGACACTGTAAATGGCTGGGTTATCAAGTCACTGGATAAGGTATTATAGTAATAGCTGCATGTCTGAGCTGTATAAGTAACCTTACCATAATACTGTTTTCTGCCCCCCCCCCCTTCCCTTTTTTTCCCCTTCCTTTCCCAAAACCTTTCCCCTTTGCCTTCCATACTCAATGCCCTCCACGTTTGGAGGTAGTGAAAGCGGTCGGAGTACCCCCAGCTTATCCACCTATTCCGATGGCAAATCTCCCTCATCTACTTCTACATACGTGGCTGCTCCCCGGCATTTCCACATACCAGGTAGGCCATACAGGACTGCTTAGCTCACAGCTCAGCCTACAATTTTCACATCATACCGCTTTAAACAATAGGCCATCATTAACTGTAGCCATTATAGAATCCTGATCAAACTAAACTAAACTAAACTTGCTGTAATAATCTGTTGTGAACTTAGGTGCAGGTTAGATTAACTGCAGCAAAGTTAAAATCTCAGCCAGTGGAATTCACACACTTTGGGTGTCTAGTTTGTCTTATTCATTTATTTATTTATTTAGTTATATAAAATGAAATTAATTGATGCAATTTCTTTCCAGTAATTTGCACAGAAAAGCTTTTGACACTATTAAGAAGATCAAAGACATAGAGCTCAATTATTATTTGAACAAGTGTCAGTGTCTCTATTAAGCCAGTGGGTTCTTCTAAATGGCCCGAATCAGCTTGATGAATGCCACCAGTAAATAACTATGCCATCACAGCAGAGGAAAGTTTGTCTTTACCTGGACGGAAGGCTTTGAGGACCAGGCAATTGGTAACATTGGCAAGATTCTTCTTACTCATAAGAGAGACACTAATTATAATTTTCACAGGATTATTATGGTTTTTTCATGCAGACTATTTTAGCACATTACTTCTTTATGTTCTGTTAGGCTCTTGGACTTTAATTCACAGTGTTCTTACTGTTTACTAATTTCAGAATAACTGCACAGAAATAATCAAACAGCAGTGACACAAGAGCCCAACATTTAGAAAAGCAGTAACATTTTAACTGTGTTGTCTTCGCTGTTTCTCAAAGAGGGAAATGGAAAAATAATTCCCATTGTCAATTATACTGTCAGTCATGGAGAAGGGGGAAAAAACCCTCATGCTGGAAGCAAGTTATCCACTTCATGGCTTTCACAGTCATTGCTTTTATATGGATATTGTTTCAAATGCTGACAGGCACTGAAACAATCCAGAGAAATGACCAGCATCTGTTGTTTTATTGTGAGTCCTGTTTCTGCCGTGTCTTAATGTGTGACAGTCGTTACTAAGCATCTCCATCAGAGGCCTAGACAGGTTCACTGACACTAAGATGGATTAGATCAGCTTTAGGGGATAACACACAGTCCTCATCATTCTGCAGAGGTCCTTTATCGAGCACTGCAGTGTTTGCAACAATTCTTGAACAAACCTTCAACTTTGGGCTTATGTTTAATGTTTATGTTATTAATTTAGATGCCATTTTTTAATGATTTTATTTGACATTTTCTCAAATCTGCTAATACAAGTGGACTTTTTGATGCCAGAGGATTATGTGTGGCTGCTGATTTTAATCTTTTAGTATCATTCAATTGTTCTGCATCAAATGACCCGCCATTCCCAATAAATTTATGTGTTTTGAATATGTTGCATGAATTTAAAATTGCTGATTTATTTGAGGTGCCAAAATGAAAATGACAAATGACTTGTGTTGAATCAGCTTTCCTGTTCCCCCGTTTGCTTCTTAAATATATCTCATCCCGCAATAACTGCTAACTCATGCTTCTTTTTCTCCATTTTCTCTTTCTTTCTCTACCCTGCCCATGTTGGCTTCTTCCATTTTCTTTCTTCTGCTCTGTTCCCATCTTCAGAGACTATGGTCAAAGATAATATCTATAGAAAACCCCCCATCTACAAACCGCATGGTACAGTCCACTTCGTCCTTAACGCTTCTTTATCTGGTCTGGTTTCTGCACGATGTGTTGCATGCTGCCCGTCAGTCATGTCATTCATTCCAGTTCTCCTCCTTTATGTTCTAAGAACTGCGCTTGTCTAGAAGGCTCTATGGATCTACATGCATAGAACTGGTGTACTTCACCCAGAATCCATGATTGTTGAACAATTGGATGGTGGGCAATGCTATGGCAATTTAACAACAAAATATAATAATAATTTTAAAAAACCCTCAAAGTTTCTGATCAAACATTTTAGGTGTGAGTTACATGATGCTACCTACAGTATGACCCTTCTCTGAGAGCAGATGGCCTTGCTTTTACTAAAACCCAATCGGATATTCTGCAGTGTAAAGGTGTGGATGACACGTCTCTTAGTTTAAAGGCTTACAGATGCAGAATATTGCCGTGGATCCCAGAGAATTCCTGTAATCCAAGCAGTGTGTCATGAACAGTGTTGGTCAAGTTACTTGAAAAAAGTAATCAGTAACTAATTACTGATTACTTCCCCAAAAAAGTAATCCCGTTACTTTACTGATTACTTATTTTCAAAAGTAATTAATTACTTAGTTACTTAGTTACTTTTTAAAAACACGATTTACAACCTGAAGAGGTGATAAAGCGATAGATCTTTCAGCCCAATTCTACTTTTTCTACATAACCCATCATACAAAATGTAATCAAATTTAAAAGTCTCCTTTTTTAAAACTTGTTTTATTAGTTTTAATCTTTTAACTTTATGCATCAAGCAAAAATTTAATTATATGCAACATTCTCTGACTTGAATAAATTAGTTTAACATTTAAACCTATTTTCTGCACATTCCAGCACATAAAATAAAATATTTTTTGTGTTTACACTCAGTCTTTCAAATAGATGCAAGTAAAACACAGCAGAAAATAAATAAAGTCAAAGACTCAGCGGTCCTGTTGCTCTATGTTCACCTGTAAAGCAGGAGTTGGGTAGGCGGAGGTTTACCCTGGTGCAGGTGTGCCGCAGCGGTCAGTGGAAGAATCCGCGAGTTTCTCTGTGAGTTTCCCATTACGTCATTGCGCACTCAGTGCTTGCTTGGAAGTTTAGGGGTTTTTTTCACTGTAAAAAGAAGTTTTCTTCCCACGCACGATGGACGCTAATGTTTTTGTCACTTTTTATGGAATCAAACTTAAGGTAAGGTCAGTACTTCCACGCTTTAAACGCTGCACCCTCATACTCTCTCCCACAATCGATATGTGATCCATTGTTGATCTGCACACAGCTGTTGTCACTAACAGCGCACTCGCTTACGTCACTGTCGTGAGACATTCTCGCAAAAAATCATGTTTTTAGTAACGCAGTAACGCAGCGTTCCTACGGGAAAGTAACGGTAATCTAATTACTGTTTTTGCAATAGTAATCCCTTACTTTACTCGTTACTTGAAAAAAGTAATCAGATTACAGTAACGCGTTACTGCCCATCTCTGGTCACGAACAATGCAGTTTGCATTTCATTGCAACACAACAGATAAAATTCCTGCTGAAATGTCAAACAAAAAATGAAATGTATGATTTAGGATAATTTATTATTCTGGATATTTACTGTTTAGTTTCTATATAGTTTGAATGCCTTTCTCCATTATTCTGTTACTTTTTGTTCCTTTAAGGAGAAACAAGTATTTAATGTACCTCTCTATGTTAGCCAGCGTTTCAGAATATGCTAACATGTTTGCCTAAAATTGCTTAAAAACTTCTATGACTTGTGTTCACTGTTAACGAAATCATTTACCGCAGGCTTTTGGGAACTATCCCATTTAATGATGGTACTGGCACCTAAAGGATAGAGTATGTTAAATACAGTGTTGGTCAAGTTACTTGAAAAAAGTGATTAGTTACTTTACTACTTATTTACTTACTTAGTTACTTTAAAAAAAAAAAACACTCTGAATAGGTAATAAAGCAAAAGACCTTTCAGCCCAATTCTACTTTCTCTACATAATCCATCATATATAACGGAGTCAAATAAAAAAATGTATTTTTAAAAATTGTTTTATTAGTTTTAATCTTTTAACTTTATGCACATTGCATTAAGAAAAAAATATAATCAACAGTCTTTGACTGGAAGAAATTAGTTTAACATTTAAACCTATTTTCTGCATATTACAACATATAAAATAAAATAATTTTTTATGTTTATACTCACTCTTTCAAATAGATGCAAGTAAAACACAGCAAAAAAATAAATCAATCAAAGAGTCCTGTCGCTCCTAAATCAATTTTCATCTGTTTAAATGGTAAATGGCCTGCATTTGTATAGCGCTTTTCTAGTCCATAGGACCCCAAAGCGCTTTATACTACATTCAGTCATCCACCCATACATTCACACACTGGCGATGGCAAGCTACATTGTAGCCACAGCTGCCCTGGGGCGCACTGACAGAGGCGAGGCTGCCGGACACAGGCGCCACCGGGCCCTCTGACCACCACCAGTAGGCAAACATGGGGTTAGTATCTTGCCCAAGGATATTTGGCATGCAGCCAGGATGCAGCCTGGGATCGAACCACCGACCTTCTGATTAGTGGCTGACCTGCTCTGCCACCTGAGCTACAGCCACCCCAGCGGTGGCTGTTTAGCAGGAGTCATGTCAGTGGGGGGATCCGGGGATTTCTCTCTGAATTTCACATTCCCGTGGCAGCGTGCTTGGTCCTCGCTCAGATTTGAAGTTTAATTTTTCGCTGTAGAAAGAGGTTTTCTTCCCACGCAGAGTGTACACTAATGTTTTTGTCACTTTTCACGAAATCAAACTCAAAGTAATATCAGTACTTCCACGCACTCCATTGTTGATCTGCGCACGTCTGTTACCACGGACGTTGCATGTTCGTGCATCATTGTCATGAGACACTCTCACAAACAGTAGTAGTGACGCAGTAATGCAGCATGCTTAGGGGAAAGTAACAGTAGTAGTAATCCCTTACTTTACTCGTTACTTGAAAAAAGTAATTGGGTTACACGTTACTGCCCATCTCTGGTTAAATATCGGGGAGTCCCGATCAAACATATATACACATTTGCTAAATCAACATTGTTCAGTATATGTCAGGTTATCTCTCGTTTGGGGTCTGTAGGTAACATTGTTTCACAATGTTATAATTTTTTTTTTTTTACCAATTTTAGAAATACCCCTAATTTCAATATCTCACACAGTGAAACATTGATTATTCATCTTCCTAATCCAAACTATGTGGGAGTGGAGCTGTTTGGGATTTGGGCCCATGGGTGTTTTTTGCTCATCCTGTTCCTGCATGTGTGCACTCATTCCACCAGCTCATTGGTTGGTTTCATTGGTGATGCTGTAACTGTGTGTACACTGTGAATGGTCAGGCACATGAATCATGTTGTGTTAGTCTGTTCGGTTAGTATGGTGACGTGTCTCTGTGTGTCTCTACCCTAATCATTGTGTTGTGTACCTAAATTATATTTTTGGTCTACACTTCTAGTAACCCTAGACTATGTTGCATACTTTAAGAAATCTAGTCTAACTTCACAGGGTCACCCAAAATGCATGAACACGGGACTCCAAGGAGCTAATGTCACCACTACCACACAAGGATATCATCATCACTATCAACAAGTAACAGTGACATGTAAATCAACTGAGCTGGCTTTTGACAGCTAGATTGGAAGCATTCAAGCAGACATTAGATCACTGACAAAGTGTACTGTTTGCCAAAAAAAGAAAAACAACTTTACTGATCTCCTAACTGCCTTTAAACTTGTGATGTGTTTTAGCTTAAGTTCATTTTCAGTGGGCTACACCTACTTTGTGGGAATTGGATCCAGTTTTTTTAGGGCTCATCTCTAAAGTTTTAATGTTTTACACACTCTTGCATATGAATTCACATAACATCATAATGTCAGTATGTCAGAAACATCACAAATAGCTCCACATGCTAATATGATAAGTTTACAACAAGGCTGTGACCAACACATTTTAAGATTTAGTTTCTCTTGGCCCCACAACCTGAAGATGTACATTAATTAACACTGCATTGGGCTATCAAGTGCCTATACTCCTGAAATTGTCTTGTGTTGCAATGCATTCTAATAAAACAGCTACTAGCCTGTTCCTCACTATGACCTCAGTCACACTGGCTTAGATACCATCTTTTATGGCCCTGCCAACCAAGATGAAATTTTATGAAAACACTAGCGCAGAGATAATAAGTGTGACGCAAATAATAAAAAGAGAATGTTTGCCTTTAGAGTAAAAGTTGTGCGTCACAGTTTTAACTTTTACTGCGAAGTTCTTTTGATTCTGGTTTGTGTTGCACCTGTTTTTGAGTCTCTAACAGCAGCCTCCACTAACTATTCTCCAATAGATATTTTTCCCAAGCAATCTGTGATTGCCAGGAGGTTGCCAATTGGTCCCAAGCCCTTTCTGACAGAGGTCATGTTGAAAGTTTTGCTATTCGGCGTTGCTTTTTTCAGAATTGTGAAATCGTTAACAGAGAGATTAAGGATAAGTATATAACAATACTATTACTTATAAGTAAAAGTAATAAAATAATGTTGCACTTTGTGTTTTGCTTCCAGATGACGGTTTATTTATTTCAGTATTAACTACAGGACTGGAAAATTTAATTCACCAAATACAAAGAGTTGATTCTTTAGAGGAAATTGTTGCCCTCGGCCATTGACACATAAATTTGAAAGCTGAAGTTTGGTTCTTGAGTAAGATAGATTGTCAAAGCAACATTACGATTCTCTTCTGGCACAGTAATGATTCACAGGAGAGTTCATGGTCATCTGTCATTTAGCAAACTGGTTATAAATGTAAAAGAAATGCTTTTGGGGGGTCAGATCTAGCCATTTCTATCTATCCTCATGAGACAAGGGATATACATACAGAGTTTTATGGTGACTAGACTTGTAGATGGTCAACAAGCCAATGTCCCACGGTGTACAGTGTAATCCTTTAGTTAAAGTATGAATTTTCTCCATTTTTGTAACATTGTGCTTGTGGAGCTCCCTGTGGATGCTCTCTGTGGCCGATGATGTCATGCAAAGGGGTCCAGGGATTACTATTGGTGTTAATAGTGCAGCACAAGGGAGCCGAGAGAGAGATAATCCAGCACAACTGTCACGTCATGTAACATCTGACTGTTTTACAGCTTCTAGAACATCTTGGCAGGATGGTGAGGATAGCAAGGTGGGTCTGTGTGTACAGTTTCTGTCTTTATCCGTCTTTCCATATCTGTCTCTCTTCAAGTCATTTTCTTAAACTTTACAAATGTTGTACATCCATTCACTAATTTACTAACTCATACTATGCCATCATCCATCACCTCTTTCCATCTTTCTGTCCTTTTCTCTCTGTCTCTTACTTTCTCCTTGTAGAGGACCAGTTGGATGATTTTGAAGAGTGAGATTGATGGTCAGATCGACATCGACCCCCGCAAATCAACCTGCAGTCTGCCCACTGACACTTCCCAACCTAGTGAGTATCTATTAACAAGCTAGATGCTGAACTAGAGCTGACATAAATGAAAATAATTGTCTTTGCTTTTTTTTTAGATTTCCCTTACAATAAGTCTGCATCTTTACCTGGCTATGGAAGAAACGGCATCTACAAGGTGAGCAGACAGATTCTGATATAGAATGGCCATCAAGATGCACAATCTCAGATCTTTGGTAGATCAGCCAAAGATCTTATTTTAAAAGTGTCTAAGAAAGTCAGGTTTAATTTTTTAACAGGACCTGTGTTACTGAGACTTAGCACTGGAAACTCCGAACACTGAACAGTTAACGGTTGATGCCTAGCACCAAACCAATTCACATTTACAGATGAGATGTCCTCACCATAGTTTGGTGCTTCATTAACGCTACAGTCGCACTAGGGAAAACAGTGATTGGAGACTGGAGCATGACCAGAATTACTGTGGCAATGTGCAATACACTTGCAGTTTTGTTGCCTTTCAAGTGGTTACTTCGAAAATGGAGACCAGGTTTGTGACCACTCGCAGTCATTGCTGTCTTCAAAGCTATTTTTGTGCCTCAACATGGTGACTGGGATAAATCAGCAAAAATCACAAATATTTTACCGTCTGTTGCAAATTTCATGCACACAAATTCACATTAATTACTTACGCTCAGTGATCAGTGAAATTTTCACAGATCTGAAACAGAATTTCCTTCACAAATAGTGACAGTAACTGTGAAATGACAGACTTTGCTTGTATGTAGGAATACCAGCTGACTCAAGTCCCCTCTGGCAAAGAGAGGTAAAACAGACAAGCTGCGCTTACTGGCACAGAATGACTCAGATTAACTATAACGTGTTGGAATTCTGTTTGTGTTTTTAAATTAAAGCAGTAATTTTCAAAACCTTGTCAATGGTTCTGATACTGACTGCAGTCGGTTCAAGTCGGAGCATAGTTGTTTAGAGACAACTTGCCTTCTACCAGGCAACCTGGCAAACACTTCACATTGCAGTCACCACAACTACTTGTGATCAGTGACCAGATTTGAAAAAATGCATTCAAATCAGTACCAACAATGGCTCCTACTTGCAATGAAGTTGCCATCCTGTTTCTACTATAGTTTAATTGAGCAAATATAGAACAAATAGATGTCTGGATCTGACAGCTTTTGCCATTTAGACCACTAGCTGGTGCTGTTTCCCATTCAGGGTCTCCATTTCTATGTGATAACACCATGGCTCTATCAAACCAACACTTTCCAGCCTTGTATAGCCTCCCACTCACTACTAATCAACTCAGGAAACCTCAGAGTAGCATATAAACCATTTAAATGTTTTGCTCTACCTTAAAAATCAACCTCCCTTTCCCCACAGCTTTGGTATCAAATTTCACAGGGCCAGTCAGTACCATTCAGTCCACACAGGCAGTGCTCTGGTTTATTTAGGACTTTGGGGGTAGTCTATGAGCCACTGATGCAATATAGCTGCTCTCCCTCGGTGTTTGTTGATGGATAGAGGACAGGCAGACAAAACAGAACAGAAGAGGAAATGAAAGCTCAAGAGCCACAATAGAGTCATGGCAAACTATATTGAACTATTTTTCACATGCTGAAATTATTGTTAACATGGTGGATCTAGTGTGCTACAAGTACAATCAAGTGAATGAGACTTACTATCATCGGCTGATTGGAGAGTTTAGTGGTGCACAGTGAGGCCAGATGTATAAAGAGACTTGGATGAGATGGTACGCTTGACACACTGCCTGCACAGAGTTATAAGAACAGAGAAAAAAATGCATGATGATTGCAGCTGGCAGGGTTAACAACAGTGCAAGTCTGACGAAGTTACCTCTGGTCCGAGCGTGGTGTCTTTAACATGCTGAGTGATGTTGAAGCAGTCTAACAGTAACAAAAATTCTGCAGAAAAGGGGGAGCTGTGAGAGTCAGTATGGACAATCCCCAAGGAGTGTAGAGGGACACAAGGGACAAAGAATCCGATTATTAAGTGATGATGTGACGAATCCTACTTCCGGGTCTAAAGTAGTCTGCGTTTAATATGGCTTTTGTGTTGTTAACATGTTTAATGTTTTGTATTTTCTTCTATTTAATCTCAAAAAGCTCCTAAAAACAGTCAGTGATCACCGTTGACCTCCCTCGGCTTTTATTACCACTAATCATTTATTTAAGCTCAGTTTTTAAAACCTTAGGATGTAACTACAGCCCAGCCCATGCAGCAGTATATGAATGACTAACCTCGTATTGTGGATGGATTATCTCAGTTGTTCTCCTGGCTGAGGTTTGGTCTTTTTACAGCATCCTGCCATGCGATTACATTTGTTCCTGACCACCGAGAACACTCACGTTAACTTTTATCGAGTGGAAAAAAAGTTAGCTTGTTCATATTATGCTAACATAGCTGTGTCGCTAGCGGTCACGTAGCACATCATTATATACCAGCTAGCCAAACTTCAGTAACCCTACAAATGTCACTGCTGTTTAGTTTTCTGTCTTCATTTATGTTGGAAGTGATAAGAAAGCTGTACGTTTTAATTTGTTTCCAAAACCCCGCAGTCAGGACATGCGATATTGTATTTAGATGGAAGCTAGCGAGCTAACTTCCTGCTAACTTCTAACTCCATTAAATGTCATAAATTCCGTTTTCATGGATGCCTGGATGTTAAACTCAGTTGTTACACCTGGTAGAGCAGAACGCTGATCATTTTATTAAAGATGAAAGACTTTAGACAGTGTTTTAACTCTCAGTAATGCCACAGTGATCATTTGATATATGGACCTGCAGCAGAGTTTAGGCCCAGACACGGCTAGTGACGTCAGACTGAACGATCGGATAGCTCAGAAATAAAGGTAGTTGAGGCTCTTGGGGATGGTAAACCTGAACTACCTGCAGTTGCATAAACAGCCAATCATAGTAATAACACCATTAACACAGACTAGTGACCCCAGGATCACAGAATGGCAATGAAGTTTGTTCTGATGATGATATCGTCTTGTTGGTAGAGAACAGCTGGGATACAATGCTCACTGTACACAAACCTCTCTCGGGAACATAATGCACATAGAAGAGGTGACACATAAGTAGGAAAGATTTCATGATATCAAAGCATTCAGGAGAGAGGATAGGAATTCCAATACTGAATATTTAATAGTTACCTGTCATACTCTAATCATCTTTGACAGACCATAGTAAGCTAAGCATCCAAGGAGTTTCAATATCCTGGCAAGATAGAAGCATCTTGGCATCTGCACGTTGCATTATGGGAATATAGCTTTTATATTCCTCTGTAGAGTTTTTTATGAGACAAAAGACTGATCTTTAACTAAGCTACATGCCAAATATTATGTGGACACTACTTATGTAGCTAAATAGATCTGACTTGTTGAGGAATGAACTTGAGACCTGGAGAGGTTGACCTTTGATGTCTGGTACCAAGGGAGCTAATAGTGATAGATTAGGCGTCTTACGGCACATCCCAATGAGATCAGGATGGGAACCTTTAGAGGCTGAGTAAATGCTTGGGCTGCTTGTCTCTTTCCTTGGACCATAATTCCTAAATGATAGTTTTAAGACTTTGTGCTTTGGAGCGAGTCTCAATTGGTCATTTTAGGAACTGCCAGATACTTCAAGAAATACTGTCTTGGCTTGATTTCTCAGATGTTTAGGCTGACTCTTGGTTTAGTTACAGACACCAAGAAATTCTCTGTACACTGTATATTAGTTTTCTAGCTACCATACCATATTTTTCCACTTTGCAAGCATGATGGTAGGGCATATATTGCATTTCATGTTGTTGCATGGAGACAAATTTAACATGGAACCATTAGCTTCCTGGCAGGCAAGATAGCTAATTAACTAGTTACTTGTGTCAGATGTTAGATGGTGTGGTCTGCCCTTAGCTTGTGTGTTGCAGGGCTACTACAGTGAGATAGACAACCATTCACACTCACATTTCACACCAGTTACCACTTATGTGTATATCGTATATCAATATCCCTGCCAGTTCAGCTCCATGAATACCGATTTATTTTCAAAAATTATTTTTCTTATTTTAAAGAATAGTATTTGTTTTTCACTAGTTTTAACACTAGAAAATGGATTACTGGACAAACAGCAGAGACTTTACAATATCGGTCCCTCCTTGTCTCATCAGTTGGCTTTCAGTCTCTCTGAGCAATGTAATCCAAACTCCCTATCAGACGTGTCACATCCACTTCCCGTTGCTAACTCTGAAAGAATGTGAGCAAATCAAGGGCAACAGCTTTTACTAAAAGGCTTTCAGATGAACCCTTGCTTTGATAAAGAGCAGCAGTGTTCTTGGCGGAATGACACAGAATATCTGAATTATGGTCTAACTCTGTGTTTGTTTAATGTGTGTGTGCCCGCAGGCTGCTGAGATGATGGAGGATGAAGTGGACCCAGACTCCCAGAGCTGGGGAGGCATGAGAGGTGAGAGCGGACATGTATCTTCAGTTCTCATCAAGTTTTTAAAGGTTTTATCAGCAAAACACTCATATACAGCATAGCACATTACACCCAGTGCAGTCTATAGTGTCTTTTTTAACCATGCACGATCATATACCAACCAAGACTACCATACTGGAAGGGGTTAGTAGTATGACAGTTCTCTCACCTTTCTCACCTTACTCATTCTGACCAGGCTACAGCTCAACATCCTCTTTACAGTCTAGGGCTAGCTTAGCATCAGCATGGAAAATACCAAGGTGTCTCTTGGTCTCTGTTGGTATTCTCAGTCTGTTCATTAACACGTTTAATATGCTTTCTATCCTCTAAGTTTGGGGAACCACATAAATTATCTGAGTTTTGCTTGAGAAAAACAACCAGCGAGTCATCCTGGCAAATTTATGAAAATTTATTTTCCCTGTTTTTGACAGTTAATAACATCTGAGTGAAGCTGAAACTTGCTATTTTAACTTTGAGGACTAATTTAGAAATAAATTCAAAATCTTCTTTCCTGTAAAGAGTGCATTCATTAACTTGTAAATCTGCTTTTGAATACAGCCTGGCTTTGGGAATTTAAAAACTTTTTAAATAAAGGTGTTAAGGAAGTGTCATCTGATTACTAGATGATTCACCTAAAATAGAATTTCGGTATTGTAGTTGTTCTCTTACATGAGAACAGCATGTAGGTGGATACAGTGGACGTGGGGGTTGTTGGGAGCCTATCCCATCCTCCATAGGGCAAGAGGCAGGTCACACCCTGAACAGGGTCTGTTGCAGGGCTAATACAGACAGCCAGACAATCACTATTCACAAGTTAACCAATTAACCTAACCCCACTAAATGCGCGTTATCTGATTGTTTTAAATGCAGTTTTCACGTTGCTAATTCACTGTTGCAAAATCTCACAGGCTCCATCCCCAAAAACTGAATGTTTCCTTCTAAAAAATATTAGCCAAGCTATAAAATGACACTAAATGGACCATATCATCTTTCTATGAGTCAGATCAAGGTTATTTTTACAATGCCCGATAACATTACATATATGTTGCGATCAAGCATGCAGAGCCCTGTTGCTTTGGCTCCAGATCAGTTACAAGAAGTAAGAGCGAGGAAGGATGATGTCATTTTTCCAGCTCGAAAAATTAGCGCTGTGTGTTTACCAGTGCGTGCGTGTACGGTCTTGGCTGTATCTGAGGCAAAGATTGAGTTGAAAGTATTCCAACCTCATAACAGTCTGTGTGTGTGAGCAGAGCGACCATTTCTAATGCTTTTTGACGCCTTTGAAACCCAATATTTTTGAAGAGATTTGGGTTTGCAAGTGTAATTTATTTTTAAGCTCACTTATGCTAGCTTTTATAATAGCTCTGAATTCAAATAAAAGATAACTGTTCCACCAGAGTAATTTCTTCTGTCTCTGTCTTTTCCCTCCTCAGAGTACAAGGTAAGAGTTTGCTCCCACTTTGCAAATATACTTTCATATTCTTGGCAGCACTGTTAGGACATTGGATTATAATTGTATTCCCTAATAAATCTCCCACAATGCTTACTTTGTGTTGCCAGGTCTACCCTTATGAAATGCTGGCAGTGACGCATAGAGTGAAAGTGAAGCTTCCCAGAGATGTAGACCGCACCAGACTGGAGGTGAGCTCTAATCTTACTTTCCCCTCTGTTGTTTCCCTCCTTCTATCCGTAGGTCGTTAACAAACCTGAGAAAATATGAAATTTTGGCTTACAGAATTTTGTCAAGTCAAGAATTTGTGGTTTGGGTAGGAGCTAGGCAGCTCAGCCAATGGGATAAAAGTATCAGCAAAAGCTTATAGAGGTGCCATCTTCAATCACTTAAGTGGTGAATAAACAATAAATAAACTATTTTGGGATTTCTCTTAGTATACACATTGTATGCTAAAATACAAAAGGCGCTTAGAAGTGAAGTGAAGTAAAATGTAACTTACGGTAAATGAAGTGTGTGTATTTGCTATCAGGATACATAATTGTATTTATTTACTTCTTTGGAGTCCGAGTCATGATCAATAATTACCTAAATCCTAGCTTCAAACACTCACACTAACCCTCTTTTAGACAACCAAAAACTACTCTTTTGGAAAAAAAAATATGTGTAGATTTTGATTTGTGTCCATTAGAATGATAGGGATGAAGATTAGAGTCTTTATCAGTGATGATATAGACCTCAGAGAGTAAAACTGTTCTCCAAGACAAAGTAAGTAATCGTTGTAATTGACACAGAAGAAAAACTAGTTATACTTTTTCTAAAATAGTAATTTTTTGCTTTTCTCTAAAACATACGGTTAGGGCTGGGCACATCACCAGCGATGACTTTTAGAAACAGGTTAAGGTCTTGTTTTATATACAGTCTATGTCTGCAGACAGAAATCTGTGAAATAGTGGAATATATGGATATATGCCTCTTTCTTGATTTTTTTTTTTAAACATCAACCTATATTTTTTTTATTTTTGGTAACTAGGAAGCAGAACACTACTACAGAGACACATAAAGACTGATGAATTAAACAAATGAATCTTTGAAACAAACATGCCATGCCTGTCATTAACACTCTGCCAAAGCCAGAGCCAGTATGGCTGAGAAAAAGACGAATGACATGCACAGTCCGACCTTGATTTTGTGGCTGCTGATAGGTTTTAAAATCTGGTGAAAAATCAGAAACCAGAGGAGACAGATCTGCAACATCGCAGTAGTTTAATTTAATTTGGTGCCAGGTCACAGCAAGTTTAACACACATATATGTCCTATAACTATAATAAAGAAATAAAGTGAAATTGGACTTAATGTCCCAGAATAACCAATTTCCTGCTGCTGTTATTATTACACAACCCATTTAAAGATTCAAAACTTTCATTAAGTTTGAGCAGCTGAAAAAAATGAACTGTTTTTGTCTCTAAAATAACCCATTTAAAAAAAATCCAATTGTGGTTTGTGTTGGGGTTCAGAGCTCATGTTTTGCAGTCCTCGGAAGAGAGGTTTTGTCTAAAAAACATCCTCTGAAACATTTCAGTCTTCAGTAACCCCACTATGAGAGTTCACTGTGAGGCTTTCAGTTAACAGAAATATTGTCCCAAGTGGAGTCTGACCATATTGAGGTTACTGAGGATACTCAAGAGATTCCCTCTGTGGTTGGAAATACCAGACTGGAGTCCTATTGTCAAAAGTGTATGCAGAAGAGAAACTGTTTGACCTGCGTTTTACCCACCACTGATCTTGATCCTTGGCCCCAAACTGTTTTAGGTTTAGCCATACTAATCAGCAGCTAAAAAGTCAATTTTTATATGATGGAAACATATAAAAGTGAAAAACGGAAAAAAAACAAAGAAAACTATTCTTATGCACGTTTAAACCATACACTGCCTGTAAAATGTGTCTTTTCGGCTAGTCTCTCTTGAAGCTTGGGTTGCTATATTAAGTACCTTTTACTATTATTGTAGCCAAATATTTAAAGTATTTTCCATTTATTTATTTCTGAAAATACAGAGAATCATTGTAAAGAATATTAATGTTCTTTCTTTAACCTCCTAAGACCCGAACTCTTCCACGACATGCATTATTAATTTCTCTGTGATATTTGGGCTGATTGGGGCCCGATGAATGTAAAAACAAAGAATTACCAGATTTTTTTTTTTACCTTATTTTTGTTTTTAAGAAAAATAAGAGCCACATATGAGGATATTCATCTAAAATGTTCATTAAACAGTAGCACTACAATGTCCTCGTAAGTAGATATCAGGCCCGTGTAGAGCAAAATTGAGTATTTTAGTCTAAATAACCCAAAATGTGATGTCCACATATGTGGACGCCAGGTCCTAGGAGGTTAAATATATTTAACAAAAATATTGCACATAATTAAAGGCTCAAACTCACATCAATAAGCCTGTTGTGATTAGGTCAATTAAGCTACCTGACCCATGCAACACCTCAAACTGACAGGTTTTTAATTGCTTTAAATTTATTTTGATTTAATTTAACTTTGCTTGTAGTCTTAATGAAAAGTAAAAGATGTAAGTACACACCGCATGTAGTTCTTGTGCCACGGAAAAATGTAAATTTAGGAGCACAAACTGAAGTCCAGGCTATATAAAAATTATAGAAATGCAAGAAAAAAGAGTTCCAAGTCTTTGAAATAGTAAATAAATGGATAGTAGCACTTTTCCATTTGGGCACTCAAAGCTAATTCACCCACACATTCATGCAAGTAATTTTTTTTTTTATGCCTAAGCACTCATAACTGAAGAATGCAGACTGGAGGAGCTGGGGGATCGAGCCACTGACCTTCCAAATAGCAGACGACTCACTTCACCTCCTAAGCCAAAGCCAACCCCAAATAGGCCTCCAGATATATTTGCTCATGTATTATCTGGATAAACACTGATGACTCTGTTATTTAGCTAGTGTGTGTAAGGATGCCCGTTAAAGTGTAAACCCGCACAGTTAGGTCCATGTTGGAGTGGCTATAGCCCAGGAGGTAGGTCAGCCAGTAATTGGAAGGTGTCTGGTTTGATCTCATGCTGCTCCAGTATAAATGCCAGAGTATCCTTGGGCAGAGAGTGTAGTCCTATACACCTCAGAATAATCTGGCTACTTCTATCAGCAGTCATGTCATCAATACATACTATTTCCTGGTTCCATTGGCAGCTATACATGGCTATGCCATAACCTCCACTGTGTTTGACAGATCACGTGGTATGTTTCAGATCATGAGCTGTTTCTCTCTTTTCTTCATGTTTTCTAAAAACCAAAGTTTTTGCAGCCTCTCTGAGAGGTGGAATTTGGTTTTTTCACCAAAAGATAACTTCCATCTCTTTCATCATAATCATTTCTTTGGACCTCATACTGACATTTCAGCAAAAAGCTACAAAATACAATTCTCATCATAATCTCCAGATTATACGATCTTGTTATACAATTACAAGGAAATAGGCCTCACTTGGCCATTAAACTACTTGCAGTTGTCCAGCTACTCTTGAGCCTCTGGAAATGGGGGAATGTGTATAAAATGGCTGTAATTTTGAAACAGTTGAAGAAAAACTTGTGTTAAAGTTGTTGAATTAAAGCTGAAAGTCTTTGGATTCAACCTCTTTAGCAGAATACCATTCAGTGATGTCACACCAGGTGTTTTGCTACTGACAGCTAACAGAAAACATGTTGTGTAACATACTGAATGGCATGAGTCATTGGTTTTACAGTTACACACTGTGATATGAAATGGGGAAGAGTATCCTCCTTTTTCATACCACCAGTGTCATTATCCTGTCAATTTGGCAGGTGAAAAATTTAAGGCACCTGAACATTTTTACCTCGGGGTGAAAACCAAACCCTCTGTTTGCTGATATAAACCAGGGGATTGGCTGTTTCACAGAAATAGCTTTACCTAGCTCTTGATAGTTGGCGATCGTGGTTCAAGAGTTGGGAGTTCGCCTTGTAATCGGAAGATTGCCGGTTCGAGCTCAGCTAGGACAGTCTCGGTCATTGTGTCCTTGGGCAAGACACTTGGCGCCAGTGTCCGGCAGCCTCGCCTCTGTCAGTGCGCCCCAGGGTGGCTGTGGCTACAATGTAGCTTGCCAGTGGGTGGATGACTGGTTGTGTAAAGCGTTTTGGGGTCCTTAGGGACTAGAAAAGCGCTATACAAATACAGGCCATTTACCGTTTGATCACAAAAAACACACACCTGCAGTGCACAGTGCAGGAAACATTTTATATTAAAGCTACCTACGCTCTGTTTCTGGGTTTAAATCAATGCCATGCAAGTTTTTGTTACGCTTTTTTTGTGTCTGTTTTTTAGAGAGAACTTAGTGAGTGTTGGCAACATGAGGTTTTAGGATAGGAGTTTTGGTTGGAAGAACTTATAAGGGATAAAATTCAAAATACTGTATTAAACATCAAGACAGAAGGCAATATTATGCCTGTTTACTGTGTGTGCACAACACAGACATGTCAGGATGTCCATCTAATATATGCGTCCAGGCTTAGACATGAAGCTGATACAGATTAATAAAAATTATGCTGGCCAAGATCCACAGATAGTACTGCTTCAGTTAGAAATTAATTTATTGTTCTATTGATTAATCAGTTTGAGCAGCTCAATGGCAGCACATTGCATAGCTTGCACTGCTGTGAAGGCACCCTTAATTCTGAATGATACATGTGTTCAAGCAACACAGGTTACTCTATTTTTTGCAGGAAGTGAAAAAAGGTCATCATGGGAGTCACCCAACAGCCTACACCTATTACAGCATAACTAAGGAAGGATTCAGGGTCACCTGATCCAGCCCTAACTATATGCTTTAGCAAAAAGGAAAGTTTGAAGCCTAATTTTAAAAGTAGAGAGGGTGTCTGTTTACTGGATCCCAACTGGAAGCTAGTTTCACTGAAGAGAGACCTGAAAGCAGAAGACTCTGCGTCCCATTCTACTTTTAGATATCCTTTGAACCACAATTCTGCAGTCTGAGAATGAATGATTGATACTATAAGGTCTTTAAGATAAGATGATTATTCTCATTATTCAAGACTTTTTATGTGATTTTAACCTTCTAAGACCCGAACTCTTCCATGGCATGCATTATTAATTTCTCTTTGATATTTGGGCTGATTGGGACCTGTTGAATGTAAAAACAACGAATTACCAGATTTTTTTTTTTTTTACCTAAATTTTGTTTCTACGAAAAATCAGAGCCACATATGAGGATATTCATTCAAAATTTCAATAGAACAGTAGCAGTATAGTGTCCGCATAAGTGGATATTAGGCCCCTGTAGAGAAAGGTTAAGTATTTTGGTCTAAATAACCCAAAATGTGATGTCCACACAGCCTAGAATACACTAGGCTAGAAGTAATATATGCATGAACTAGTTTTTCAGTATCGTTCTGAAAGAAAAAGTTTATAATTTTAGAGAAAGTGTGCAAATGGAAGAAAACTGTTGATGAAAAACAAATATATGACAACTATTTTGCTGAGTTTAAAGATCTTTATGGTACAAAATAAATAAAAGTACAGTTGTGGTCAATATGTCTGAACATCTTGTCACCCACTTTGCTTCTTTATCATTAAAACGCCAACCACCACCAGTGTTTCCTTTGGTTATAAGGTTCACAAGAAGCTGCTGGTATTACTGTTGTCCACTTAAATAACAATGTTTTTTCTGCCACAATTTCCTAATCCAGAGACATCTATCTCCAGAGGACTTTCACCAAGTGTTCGGCATGACCCTGGAGCAGTTTGACCGCCTGGCTCTCTGGAAGAAGAATGACATGAAGAAGAAGGCACGCCTTTTTTAGACAGAAAAACAATGCTAAACAAAATCTCAAAAAGTATCGGGAAGAAAACAAAATACAAAAAAAAGCCCCATCGGAAATATCTATATATGCACCACCGTGATACTCCTTCTTCCTACTCTCCACCTCTAAAACGCCATGCCTGTGAAGCCACAGAGGAACCCTGCGAGGGCACAGTTTCACAAAGCTGCGGCGGGCATCTATAGCTTTTTGTATGCAGTGTGGTCCAAATGTTTGACTGACAACCTTATGGAGATTGAGGAGCTGTGTTTGCATGGCCTGTGCTGATGCTCCTTGCCTCCTATGTGGTTTTTGCATCGACCCCTGACCCTCCCATATGCCAGTGCTTTCATACTCCATAAAAAAACAACAGCTTTTTCCAATTCTCATGCAGGCCTTCCTCCAGGTTTCTGTGGTTTGGAATGTTTTATGTGCACCTTCTTTTAATCTCAGTATTGACTTGTTTCTGTTTCTGTACAGAGTTTGTTTTCTCTTTGTGAGGTTTTGCCATCTTGTCTCTTTCTACATATCACCTGTTTGCTGCGCTGCCTTTTCTCTCTTGCTGTGTCTGCTCCTTGCAATAGGTTACTGTTACATATTCAAGACAGTTCATTTTTACACCCTTGCCATTACATTAGGACAGTGAAGAGACTGTAGACATTCACTGTTCAAGCATGTCAAGGTCAAAGACAGGGATAAAAAAAAACAAAAAATATGTGATGTTTTACTTCAAAACTGTCAAAAACCACCTCATCATCTTTTGTTTTTGGTTTTCCTTCTTGTTCTATTCAATCAGAGAAGTTGGCTACATAGTTTTGATATGCGTGCTCTGGTACATTTGAATGTGGCTCCATATCTCACGCAAGCCTCTCATAAATCAGCCCAGATAGAGTAGCCAGGGGCTGGATAGCAGCCACAACTCTGAATCACAGTCAGCGAGAGGAAGAAAAGGAGGGGTAGAATACAGAAGGTTTCAGGGTGTACAAACATGTCAAACATGCTGCATTGCTAGGGTGACGTGCACTCACATGAAAAAAACAAAATAAATACAATTATTTTTATAAGCTATTTTTGACTTCTGAAAAGGATCATTAAACCAGTCAGGAGGATGCAGCTGAGAGAATCATCTTTTTTCTTTTTTTTTTTTTTTGAACAAAATAAATCCTTGCAGACTAAGCTTCACATAACTGCAGCAGACGTAAGCTGAACAAGAGAGGTTTTGTTTGATTTTAAAGTCAATACTCTAACTGTATTATATATTCTCAGCTAGAGAGTTAACTCTTTGTATGTTTGTTGTTTGAAAGTATTGTTGCGTACAGTAATAAAGCTATACATTCAAGCTTTGCTCGACTTTCTGGACCGTAAATCGATCAACTTGCCAACTAACATACTGTAACATGTATGTAAACATATACTGGATATATATCAGATTTATCTGTCTGCCATGGTGTATAACTCTTAAGGCATGCATGAGGATGGGAAATGGGGTTTGTCAACTGACCTGATATAAGAAATGAATGACAACATTATCATAAATGTGTTTTGAGTGATTGATTCTTTTCTGGTCAAATGAAGTGCCCAGCTCAGCTCCTTACATTAGCTTGTGTTAGGTATTTATTTAATTGCAATACCGGGGAAGGGATTTTATTTTTGAAATCTTGAGTGTTGTGTCAGGGAAGAGTGCTTTTGAAGAGAAACATATCAAATTTTGAGTTTAATCTGAGTGTCAAATGTTGCTCATGTAAGTAACACACTAACTGTTGTCATGCATTGCCATGTCTTCTTTCTAATATTCATCTGCTATTAAAGTGCTTTATCCAAACTACAGAGTCACTATGGTTTTAAGTGCTTACGACTGTGAGATTTTAAAAGCCCTTTTCTAATGGATACCTTCAAGTAAGCGGTACGTGTGTGTGTGTGTGTGTGCGTGTGTGTGTGCGTGTGTGTGTGCGTGTGTGGGACCATTGGTAAACCTGCTAGTGCTTAGTATATCAGTCATAATCATTTTTAACAGCAAATATGTTTTAATGTAAAGAAAACTCACTAGTTTTTCACAAAATAGGTTTCTTTTATGTCATAAATGCAAGTGGTTAACATGAAAATATTTGCAAAATCTTGAAATGTCTGTCTCGTATCTTTCTCGCCCACTGCAACTAATGGTGGAAGATTATTTGGATTATTTCAATCCATTCTAAAATACTCCTTTACAAATACAAGTCTTCATTACTAAAAGTTTTAGTCATCATTTTTAGACACTAATCAACCGTCTTAATGTTGCTGCTTATGCTGGATCTACTCACGGAATAATACGTCTGCAGTAAATCATTAGTCTATACTGAACCAATGTGTCACATTTACCACAAACAGTGTCCCTGTGGGGCTGTTTCAAGGCCTTTTTTTGAGTGTCTATTCTTTGTTCAATGTGTACTCTCTGGTGTGCGTAACAGAAGCAAGACAAGGAACAGCTGACTGCTGTAAAATAAATAAATATAATAATAACAGTCCTCGCTGTCTTTGTCGTAGGTGAAAACTTTAACATACATATTCTGATAGACTTATGTTTATTATTGGGCTCATCACTGACTTGGACATTAGAGAATTAAGGATAACAAGCGAATTAGTAATTTAACGACTGGTAAATGTCATCTATACAAACATTTTCTCTTTTTAATAATTAATAAAAGTAATGTAAAGTTATTTCCAAGATTAAATCAGACTGTTTGTTAAAATGTTCCCTATTCATATGCTAAAGTCACAGAATAGTGACTGGAGAGTCTGCACTGTGAACTTGCAAGGTTGACAGCAACCTCGCCTAAAACATGTAAAGCATTTCCTGTAACGAAAGAAAAACTCCCTGATAAGAGAGCAACAGTAGTTCTTTATCATTTTGAGCCTATCTCTCTACTCTGTTACATATTGCACATGTACCTACGTGTGGTACTGTGTGAGAGTGTGTGTGTGGCAATTGTGATCGCATGTGGGAGCCTGTCTTGGCAGCCTCCCTAGATGCTGCCTAGCCCCTAACTACAAAAAAAAGAAAAAAAGAAAATCTCAGCTGCTGTGGCTCTAGCTGCTGGCGCTGCACACCCAGAGCTCGGGCCAGGGGGCCCTCGCTGCAGCGCTCCACCAGGCGAGTGAGTTCCTCCGGACATCGTGGGCCTCTGGCTGTTCCCGCTAACGCCAACCGTTGTCTGGCAGAGGGTCGTCTGTGTCATGTATGTCTATGTGTCAGGTCAAGTCTTAGACTCCCCTTAGAACATTTCAGGATCCTCCAGGTGTTGGGCCGCACTCCCTGCCAGTGCCTCAAGCCCCCACCCACTGGTGCATTGGTGGTTCCCCAGTGTCCTGTGCTGGATGCTCAGGTGTGTTTGGTATGGATACCAAAATTTGTAGCACTACATCAACACTCAGTAACTCTGTAAGTCTACATGGCCTCCCATTCATAGTTGCTTCCACTTTGCAATAATACCACTTTTTGTTGGAATTTTCGTAGAACATCAAGGAGGAAAGAAAGAAATTCCCAAACTGTTACAATACCATGGTCAAATTCAACAAGCTCTTTCTAAACTTCTTAGGGTTCATGAATTTATTGTCAAAGAATTGTGGTTTCATTAATATTTAATATCCCTTCTAGTTAAATCCAAACTGGATGTGCAGTGCCTTTAGGGGAGATCCAGAGATCTGTTGCATCAATAAATAATTTCCTTAGAGACTTAATTAGAAAATGAGCTTGTTCTATTTAACATAAACTATCCAGCCAATCACTACAAGTCGTTTTCTCCGTCCTTAGTGTTCAGCCTCACATTCAACTCACTATATGCTCTTTCTTTTGTCTTTGCCACTTCTCTCTTTGCTGTATGACTTGCCTTCGAGTACTCCTGTCTACTTTCTCGGACAATCCTACTTTTGCTTTGCTAAGATATTACTTTGAATGCCTGCATTTCTTCATTCCACCATCAAATTTTCTTGTCTTCTTTTTTCTGTTCAGAGGATTTTCTTTCTTGACAGTTTCCCCCACCATTTCTGCTGTACTTTCCCAGTCATTTGGCAATTCTTCACTTTTTACTCAGCTCCTCCCTGAACTCTGTGCAACATCTTTCCTTCAACTTCAACCATTTAATCGCTGCCTTCACTCTCCTCCTCTTCTTGACTTTGAAAGTCATGCTACAGATTAACTTCCAGTGCGCTCTAGCTACATTCTCCCCTTTGATTTCCAACTATAAACTCACAATTCCATCTGACGCTCTCTTCGACTCCACAAACCTATTCACATGTTCTTCTTTCAAGATGACTCCTACTCTATTTCTCTTCCTATCTACACCATGACGTAAGGCAAAGGAACGTAGTTAAAGCTATGACTGTAAAAAAAAAAAAGACTATAAATGGCAAATAACTATAAATATTGTCTCTTTTTCTTACGTTTAAAAAAATAATATTATAGAATTATTTTCCCCTTTAAAAATTGTCTCATTTCCAGACATGGACCTGAGAGGTGATGATGAATAAAAAAAACTGTCAGAAACACAAGCTTTATAAAATACATGGTATTGTTTTGCTAAAGGTTGAATAATTTTCCTAAACCTATTTTTTGTTTTTGAGATGAAGCCTCACAGAGTTAAATACTTTCTAGTTATTTATCTATGTGTTAAGATTAAACATTAACTGAGCATTTTTTTATTTTTTTTTTACTATTTAATTTGTAAAAATGTGTACACACACACACACACACACACACACACACACACACACACACACACACACACACACACACACACACACACACACACACACACACACACGTAGGAAAATATTTAGTATACACATCCAGAAATGCATACACTATTATATATTGTACATATATTTATTAGTTTCAGGTTGGCCATTCTTGTATTTTGCTCGTTTGTGTTGTTGTGTTTGCACATCTCTGTTGCTTGTGGGGCTCGCACACAAGAATTTCACTCGCATGTGCTGTGCCAGTGTGCCTGCACATGTGATGTGACAATAAAAGTGATTTGATTGATTTATGAGCTCTATAGCTTCATAGTTTGTGTGGGCAAAGAGCAGCAGATTTTTTTTAGGTTTTTTTTTTTTTAGGTGTGCTTTGGTGCTCCAGTGTGCTGCGACTGTATATGCCAAACAGCTTTCACTTGCTTTCACACACTGGCTACACAACACGTTCTACAGGCCCACGTGGCCACGAGACCCGCCTCCCGCGATACAGCCTGCGATTGGACGGCGCTCCTATCACTCACTTCCTGTCAGAACAGGGTGGAGGAGACGGAGAGGGGGTGCTTGACGGATGCACCCGCCCTTCCTTTATTGTGACCGGCTGGAGAGGAGTTATCAGTTATCCATGTTGTCCGTTGTAACATGGATAAGGAGAAAAACGACAAAGGTAAGCTGCTGGATTCAAACGACCTCTGGTCGTAGACTTTATTTAACGAGTTGCTCCCAGTTCGTCTGGGTGTGTTGCTGAATTCATTCAAACAATTGATGGAAGCTGTGTGCTGGGCTTTATTTACTGCCTACATTTTTAAATAACGCTTTAATCACACTAAATTCCTATTGGTTCGTTTGTGATATTTACTGTCCCCAACTCTCTGCAGTTGTACCTTTTAGTAGTCTTTTGGTGCGTGCGTGCGTGCGTGTGTGATACTGTGTAGTGACTACGCTGTCTTCAGTTGCATCTACTCTGATATTTTCATTTCATTTTCCTATTTAGACATTTTAGTGTATTTTCTTTAAAGTATTTTTACGTGTTTTGTGTTATTGGTAAATATTAGAGGACATTAGAATAAAGCTACAAAGGGCCATGTGGTAACACAGACGAAGGCAGGAAAAGGAGGAGGCAGGGAGAAAGAGGTGTGATTAATTGGTAGACCTTGGGTGTGTGATGCCTGTGTTTGGATACTGCAGGCTGCTCTCAGCATCAGCAGCCCTGCAGGAGGAGGAGGAGGAGGAAGGAGGGGGTGAAGAGGGGACCAGCTGGGAGCATGGATCTCTGTCAGCTTTCCCAGCTGTGACTTCCAGACAAGTGGTCGTCATTGAAATGAAAAGAGCAAAGAGAGGCCAGTTAACAGACTGATTCATTAAATTAAGATTTCTCAACATGAAAAAAACGCTCGGGAGAAAGTCGTTTAAGGCAACGTTACTGTTTTTTAATCCACTTTTGATCGATTAGAATGATATATCCAAAGAAAAACAAGTTCATGTTTATCAATGTATTTATGGTTATATGCCATCTAGAATCCAAACATATCAGAGGTGATTTCCATATTCGTTTTAAATTTTGAACACATTTGTTTCAAGAGGGTTAAGACATTTTGCTAGTGTTGCCTCGTGTCTTAAAGAGAGGCACAGGCATCAGCTGATCTGGCAACCCCCACCCGGATGCAGTTATTCAAATACAACAGAGCAATTAGACAGACGAAACATGAGATGAAGAATAATTAGGATGGAACAATTAATAGGATTAAAAAAGTCAGCTTGCACCGGAGATGACTTCTAATAAAAATGATCCCTTTAGTCACCTTTGAAAATGTTGAAATTGTAGTGATCAGTTACTCAGCCAGTTTGAAGAAACCCCAAATCAGCTGTTTTGTATATTAATGTTCATTTAATGAAGTCCTCTAAAATTTTTACTTTTTTACAATTTTTTACTTTGTTCCTCAACAAACAAATCTTTATGATGACCGATTCAAAGATATACTTCAAATGAGAAGCACTGATTCTTTGTCTTTGTGTATGAAAAGTTGTAACCATTTTACACACGTTCATGTTCACATTACATTACATTTGAACAGTCACCACATGGTTTAAGTTTTAAGAATTTCACAATTTTTAACTTATTTCTTTACTTCTAATCTGGCGTGTCTTTATCATTCTGTGACATTAACCGAGGGAGAAAGAACGTCAGAACAAATGACAGAGAGAGGAGAATATTTCCAGATATTATTACATCCAAAGAACCATGATAGACATAAAAGGCCCCGAGTAGTTGCTGTGAACAGGGGTTGTGGCCAGTAATTCCTTGCCTATTCTGTCATTTCCATGTTAATTTCTATGTTTACCATTAAAAGCCCCCCTATTATTTATAATACTATTAATTCCACAGCTCAAAATCCTATTTAGTAGTAATTTGTTAGTAATTGAGTTATTTAGGTTTGTGAGTTATAAGTAGATCAGTGTTTACAAATAACAGAAATCATATTAAATAACAACCAGTATAAATAGCTGATGATTATATGAGCAGCACCATATACAGGATGGGGCCATTGCCATCTACAAGCTGTGTACTTTAGACTGCTTTTCCAGTCTGTGTATAACTGACAGTTTGGTACCCATTTGATATTCAAATAGACACATATGCTGTGGTACCTAAAATATCAGTAACCCAGTAACCTTTCAGATAGCAGGCATCATGCTGGCCTACACAGACATTTCTGACTTCTGTTTTGTTTGTGGGTTAATCATGTACAGTTATTCCCAGACTCCTTCTTGCTTTTTTTAAACCCCTGTTTGTATCTCTATCTGTCTGATTTTTGTTATGTCCTGGATTAGTTCAAAGGACAGACCAGCTTCCCCACAGCCAGTTACTGTGTGACAACAGACAAAGGCAGGCAAACAATCTGTAAACATCCTGTAGACTGAATGGAGCTTTGAGCCAACAATGTAACCTGCACATGCGGAGGAAAGGTGAGAGGTGAGATTTGTAGCACACACTTTGTAGTTTCACTGGAGAGTTTTAGAATTCCTACAACAAATGTTACTAATAACTGGAAAAAGCTATTGTATAATGGCAGAAAGAACCTTAGTGAACTGGTATACCAGTTCTCACCACTTGTTATGACTAAAACAAAGCAGCGTCTGAGAAACTTGTCAAAGTTTGCCTTAAGTCAGTGAGGTGTTTACAGTTAATGATTTAAATTTGTTTTGTTGCTTCAGTTGAACATGTTCTAGGGCTTAAAATATAGTCATTAAAGAATAGGAGTAAGGCTTCAGTCTTAGAAACCAGTCAGCAACTACCAGTCGCTAGGAAAAAAATGTCTTCTCTGTTGTTGGTAGTCGCTAAGTGAAACTAGTCACAACCCTTACTCACGCAAGTTGTGAGTGAGGGTTGAGGCAACTGAGAAGGAATCTGTAATTGCTCACCTTTATGTGAGCAATTTCACATTGCAACTGTCAGCAGTCACTCACCAAACAGCTGGGGGCAGCAGCTGGTCTCCAAGCCTGTGAATGAATCTTCACCCAGTTTGGTTCAGGCACAAGGTCACGATTTACTTACTGGTTGGGTTAGGCATTAAACCCTACATCGTTAGAGTTTAAAGACCAAATCATTCTTCATTTACTTACATAGTTATAAATGCAGCTGCCTGTAAGCTGCAAGGATTGATAAACATTGTTCAGCTTTCCTCTTTTGTCCATTGTCCAGACTGCTGAGGCTATAGCTTAACAGAAACCTGACTCTGGCATGAAAGGCATGACGACAACAACAGAAAACAAATGAAAGAAATAGTAGTCACCAGTATTGACGGTGTATGTGTGAACGAGTGAACAGTATTCTGCCAGACTGGTGAAAAAAAAAGAGTTCCAGTGGGACAGAGGAAGAGCAAATATTGATCATTCAGAAACACAGGGCCCAGGTGTCTCCATTTACCCTGATGCTATGTTCCCCCAACTACTGGAACAGCCTGAAGAAACACACATAAACAGGACAGAGCAAGAGGGAGTAGTGTAAGGACTCTTGACTGATGACTAATTAAGTATTACCTTAATCCAACGTAGTGTTTTTGTTGGTTTTTAAAATTCCTTTACATGCAAGTTCAAAGAACCCATTAGTCCTTCGCTGGATGAGGTACAAATACTGCCACGTCTTCAACGTCCTAATGCAGATTTTGTCATTCTGCTGTTATCTCTCAGCAGCCCCTATCTGAATCATTCAGAGGCTTAATTATAGCTTGAACTATTCCTTTGCTCACTTCTAAGAATGCAAACTTAAAAAGTCCAGTATAGCAAAATTCCAACGAAGAAAAGTTCAATGTAATATACATCATCTTTGGCATATCTTTTCCAACACTGTGGTTCATATATTTATTCCTATTTACACTCACTGGTTTTGAGTCTTAATTACCTCAGCTCTGTTAATGCTGTTGGTTCTGCTAGTGACATCATCACTATTGGACATCTGGGTCTGTTTGGGTTTGTGTGTTGAGGTGTAACAATGCAAGATATAATTCAAGCATGCACGATACATATTTATCTTGTTACAGGACTCAAACCACTGCTTTATTTATTTATTTTGGGTTTCCTTGATCAGGTAAAAGTCATTTTCTAACTAATCGGTGTGCCCTCCTTGTTTAACTTTGAACAGCTGTGTTTCTTTTGACCTCTCTTCTTCTTCTTCTTCATCCTCAGCACAATTTCCTTTGTCCTCTCTTTTGTCCATTTCCTCCTTTTGTTGGTTCTCTCTCTCTTAAACCCCCCAACCCCCACCTTTGGTATGTGTACCGTACTGTGCTTAGCTTTAGGCCAACATTTCCAGTCTGCTCCCTATCCTCCAGTGTCTCTCTCAGTTTGTATAAATCTCTGTCTTCAATCCTGCCTGCAGGTGGGGACTCTACACTCATAGTTAAAAGTCAGGAGGAAAAAAAGAAAAGATGAAATATTTGCTCTGCAGTGTGTGTCTGTGTGTAGTGAATTACAACCTGCTAATGGCCTCAACAAACAAAGAGTCAATTATAGTCAATGACTGGATCTTGAATCTGAATCTGAAAAAGTTGCTAACAAGCTCTTAGAGCAGAACAATACGTCTAAATAATTGTTTCCAACACGAGGAGGCATCCACAGAGCACAGCTGCCTTCCTGCCTCACTCTCTCCTGATGTCTGCTTCTTCTGGCCTGTCAGTGCTTGTGAGAAGACTGAAAAGAAATGAAAGAAATGCATGATTGTAATGCCTGTGCTGCGCAGATAGACTGCCTAATTTCAAGTCGGGACACGGCCGGGATCTGCAGCTCACAAGTAATGTGTTTGGATAATTCAGTGTCTGTCAGTATGAGCCCAGAAAGCCATCATTCCTTTTCATTGCTTAGGTGGTGGTTGCTGGTGGAGGTTTGTAGCAAAACTGAAACATCTATTTATTTGACAACCAGATGTTTTCCAGATATTCAATTTCAATTCTATTTGTGGAGGAAGAGTGGTGTATGTTCACAGCGTTGTACAGCGCCATGAAAAAGTATTTGTTCCTTCCTGAGAGCCATAGTTGCCTATATTCTTCACCTTATCCCTGCATGAATGATTCAAGCAACCCATCTGCAATCACACTTAAACAGGCACATACACAAATGCTTACATCAACATTTGTTCCAAATGCACTCATTTACGTGACCACGCACATAAACTGAAATCCTATATTTTCCAACAACTCTTTAAGTAGCGATAAAGAAATATAGAAAATAAAAATGACATTGGTGAAATAGCAGCAAAGTGTGTGGCACCTGAGATGATCATCTTCTAGGTGAGCGATTGAAGCAACTATGAGTGAGATTGCAGATCTATGACCTGGTAGTAAATACCAGAGCCATTTACCAAGAGGCTCTGGTGAATCTGAGCCCTAGAATATCAGGTTAATTAGTGATGGGCCATGAATGTGAGGCTGATAAAGTGCTTGGAGTGTATACACTAAAGCACTATTAGGAATATAAGGTGAAGTCTGATGTATAGTGTTTTGTCAGTTCAGTTCAATTCATTTCAATTCAATTTTTATTCTTACAGCACCAAATCACAGCAACAGTCACCTCAAGGCGCTTTATATTGTAAGGTAGAAGCTACAATTATACATACAGAGAAAAACCCAACAATCATATGACCCCCTACGAGCAAGCACTTTGGCGACAGTGGGAAGGAAAAACGTCTGGCAGAACCAGGCTCAGGGAGGGGCGGGGCCATCTGCTGCGACCTGTTGGGGAGAGAGAAGGAAGACAGAATAAAAGACATGCTGTGGAAGAGAGACAGAGATTAATAACAAGTATGATTCAGTGCAGAGAGGTCTATGGACACATAGTGAGTGAAGAAGAAATACTCAATGCATCACGGGAATCCCCCAGTAGCCTGTACCTATTGCAGCATAACTAAGGGAGGATTCAGGGTCACCTGATCCAGCCCTGACTCAGTTTTAAGCCTAATCTTAAAAATAGAGATAGTGTCTGTCTGCTGAAAACTCTGCCTCCCATCCTTCTTTTAAATACTCTAGGAACAACAAGTAGGCCTGCAGTGTGAGAGCAAAGTGCCCTAATAGGGTGATATGGTACTACAAGGTCATTAAGATAAGATGGGCCCTGATTATTTAAGACCTTGTAGGATTCTGAATTCTGGATTTAACAGGGAGTCACTGAAGGGAAGCCAATATAGGAGAAATCTGCTCTGTCAGGACTCTTGTTACAGCATTTTGGATTAACTGAAGTCTTTTAAGGGAGTTTTTAGGACATCCTGATAATAATGAATTACAGTATTCCACCCTAGCAGTAATAAACGCACAAACTAGTTTTTCAGCTTTACTCTGAGACAGGATATTTCTAATTTTAGAGATAGAAAAGTGCTATATAATGGCCAGTTCATTGCATATTTGTTTTGGTGTTATTCATATCCGTATTAAATTATAAAGTTCAGTGTGAAGTTTTCTATGTTTGGTGAATAACTCTAACAAAATGTGATGTAAGTGCAACAGCTGGTTGAACCAACATGAATAAATGCTACAATCATCATTTTTGATTTAACTTGCCGTATTTAATTTACTAGAACAGTAAGTCCATTAATAAAGTAGCTTTTATAAATTTTATTTTAAATCGCTGAGCTCTTTTTAATCCTGTCTTTTAAAGATTTCAGTATATTAATGAATTAATTGATTATTTTAAAGATGTTGTTCCCTTTAAGGGTCACCACAGTGGATCATCTGTCACCCTGTGCTTTGCATCTTCCTTTGTAACACCAAATCTTCCTTTACTACAACCATGAATCCTCTCTGTGGTCTTCCTCTTTTCCTGCTGTCTGGGAGCTCTATATTTAGCATCCTTTGTCCTGTATTTAGGCAGTATAGCCACTATCCCTCCTCTAAATCACCCCAGTCTCGCCTTTTAACTTTGTCTGTAAACTGCTCAACCTGAGTTGTCTCTCTGATGTTGTTTCTCATGCCATGTTCATTTTGTTTACTACCAGTGGAAATTGAAGAAGTCACTTGGATAAGTGACAAAATGTTTCTACCACTGAAAACACTACGTTTGAATTTTTTTTTCTGAGTTTTCCTGATTTTCTTACCTGGATGTTTGAGAATGCAGCTTTCTTTACAAACTCAGTGATGCTGAAAAAAACTGTTCATGTATTTATTACATCTAGATTAAACTAGTGCAATTCAGTATTTGATAAAGCATATATCTAAGGTTGGATCGGGTGACTGTGAACCCTCCCTTCGTAATGCTGCAATAAGTTGAGGCTGCTTCTCATGATATACTGAGCATTTCGTCTTCACTCACATTTTTTTAACTCTATGTGTTTGTACAACACTTTGCATTTAATCATTGGATATGATTACTTTCTAGCTTCTATCATGTCCAATCAGTTGCAGCAGATGGCTGCCCTTCCCAGAGCCTGGTTCTGCCAGCAGTTTGTTCCTGTTAAAAGGGAGTTTTTCCTTCCCAGTGTCTCCAAGTGCTTGCTCATAGGTGGTTGTCTGATCGTTGGACTTCTTTCTCTATTATTGTAGGGTCTCTAGCCTACAATATAAAGAGCCTTGATGTAGCTGTCAGTGCTTTTACTACAGCTCTGCACATCACCCCTGTTCTTGTACCAGTACGCGTCTCCCTCATTTCTTAGAAATCCTCTCACTCTCCAAGTTTGTATTAAACAGTCTGAATAAGAAGTCTTCTGCACTCTCTCCAGGACAACTCCATACATCCACAGGTATCTGGTCTAACTGCTTTAACACTCTTCATCCTCTTCATAGCTGCCCTCACTTCATTCTTACTAATCCTCTGAGAAGTGAATATAGTAAAAGCATTTATATCTATACATGACCTATGTTTATGATTTATAAAAAATGTAGATGTTCTTGTGCAAGATTTTTAATCCCGAAGAATCTTTCAAATGCCGTATGAAGATAAATAGTAGCTTCAGGTGATAAAGACTGTCTAAGTCAACATTTGCTCAAGTGTAATAGAGTTGCATGTATGTGTAATAAGTCAGCATGTCAGTGAACCAGGTTAGGGGGAGTTCTTCTCCATTAATATGTCAGATGCTATCCAGATTGTGCTGCAGGGTACGTACACGAAAAGCATTAGTGAGAAATACTGGAAAGGGGAGGGTTTCATCCTATGTGTTTGTGTAAAAGCAGAATATGTGAAGAGTTTTAACAGATGAAAAACTGCTGGTGTGAGTCACAGTCTTAGGGGGTATGAGCTGAGTGTTGAGGTGTCTATGACTGTGTAGTCTTCCTACAGTTCAGCAAGGTTGGCACACAGGAGTGCCTTTGTCTTAATCTTCCTCTGTCTTTCTCATCCACTCTATAAAATCTGCCCATCAGAAGTCCTCACAGACTACCAAGATTTCCATTCAGTCTCTTTGCCTGTGACCTCTTTTCACGTTTACTTCTACTCCACTTAAGTCTTATGTTGTGAATTTTTTTAGGTGCTGTGTATAGTATTTTAGAGATAATGCATATGAATAGGGTATAAAAAAAGAAGAGTCCATCCAAAACAGACTAATATTTAGACAAGCTTGATAAATCTCTACAGTATTATGGTAATTTTGGGCTCTTGATGATTTCTTTGAGCTTTGAACCATTGTGGAATAGTTGTGCAGCATATACTAATGACTTTAATGCATGCATAAATATAAAGACTTTTAAAAACAAGAATTAGGCAAACAAGTTAAAATAAATTTTATGAAATAGAAATAGACATAAATCCCAACTAATATTTGGTAAAATGTCCTTGTACTCTACAGTTCCAATTATGAGAAACCGTTGCCGTTGGCAACCATCACTTGCTAGTCAGGAAAGGTTTCTTAATCAAGTACTAGATCACGCTTTCCTTTGGGATCAAATACTTAATTCACTCTATGGCAGGCAAATCAGTTTATAACTTTTATTTAATGTGTGTGTTATTTTTTAAATTGGTTGATATTCTATTTCCATTTGATATTCAATTTCTCTACATTATATGATAGAGGGCCACCAGAAAAAAAGTTTTTTCTTCTCTTCCAGAATTCTAAAAAAACTCAGAGTTCTGAGATTAAACTCAGAGTTCTGAGATTAAAGTCAGAATTCTGAGATTAAAGTCAGAATTCTGAGATTAAAGTCAGAGTTCTGACTGTTTCTTCAGAATTCTGAGTTTTTTCTCAGAATTCTGACTTTTGCATTGCACTTCTCACAAGAGGAAGTCTGCGGCTAATAATGCTGGCAAATGTGAGGCAGAGAGAAAAGCAAAGTTAGCACAAGGAATACATGTTGCAAAAGGAACACAAAACCGGGACCATGACATGCTGAGGTGTCATCGTTACTGGTGATGACCATACCCGTAATCTTAACCATATGCTATTAGAATATTCTTGTTTTACATTGTTCTCCCAAGTCTTTTTAGTGAAGGGACAAGGCCTAGATTTGTGGCTAATACTGATAATGGCTTTAGACCTCAGAGGGTTAATGAATCTTCTTGTACACAAACCTTCCCTTACTAGAAAATCCAGGAAGGACATGTAAAGGGCATCTAGCACATGACTAAAACTTTCTGTTTTGAACTGTTTTTCAACCAAAATGAGATCTTTTAAAAATGCAGTTCCAATTGCTGTACAAAGAATAAATGGGTAGGATCAGCTTTGTTATTAGAGTCTGATCACAGATAAAGGCTGTTTATTAAAAGCCTGCAGGGGGAAGACTATGGAAAAAAGTAACTCTAGTCCCCCACAGAGAATGTAGACTAAGCCTCAACTCAGACTGAGAGTCAAAGAGACAGAGAGTATGGATGCACACACAAATCTTAGCTCATACCTATCTCCTTTGCATTCCTTTAGACCACATGCAGATGGAACAAGACATGTCTTTCCTGAGGCTGGAGTGTACTGACTGGATGGAATGTGATCCAGCAGATTCATGTCATCCAGTTCACTTCTACATGGGGATGAAATGCAGGAGATTCTCATGAGAACACAGACTATATTTAAAAAGAATGCACATAGAGCGTGCCTTGATTTTGGTGTGGGGACGTGTGTGTGTGTGTGTTACGCCCCCCTGCAGCCCCTAATCTCATTGCAGTGCCATTTTTTTTTACTGTTATTATTATTTTTTTAAATATAAGTGACCCTGGGGCTAGAGAAGAAGGCCACAGATTGCGCCTCGTCTAGCTCCTCAGTCTGACACACAAAGTTTCAGGATGTATAAAACTGAAATCAGTTAGATAATTTAAACAGAAGCTCTTTATTTACTCACGATCGCCCTTTCAGGATTCTTCCGCTATTTTAATTAACCCGAGAAAGGCAGCAATCAGTTTGCTAAATGTTTCTGGACAAAAAAAGATACCAGCATGTGGTTAACTTAGTTTAACATGAGCCTCACCAGGAATCTTGATTTTTCTTGGGCCCTGTCATGCCCTATAAAGCAGAGGTCCTTATGCTTTTTCAGCTCAGGACCAAACAGGTTTTTCATTTATCTTCCAAAATATGAGACTCAAATGCAAAGAGCCTCCAAGATATCTTTAAAAAAACAAACAGTGGGGAGCTTTTTTTGTCCAGGTCTGGGACACACTGAGGTTACAGACAGTAATGAATTACTTAATTCCTTATAAAACACACAAGATTCATTTCAGTTCATATCAATAATATAAAATGGTATCAAACACACACATAATGCAACATTTTCAAAGACATTCGGTTATTTCTTCTTCTTTTTTCCTGGAGTCTGTTGCTTCCGTAGCTTCTCTGGAAACTGATGCGTTCCTTGAACAGTAGATGCTGATCACTACTGTTAGTGTTGTATTCCTCCTTTTGCAGAGGTCGATTCCCACTTCAAAATCAGGTGAATTTGTCATTTAATAAATGATTTTTCACAGACAGCCTTCTTAAATTCGAAACTGAATACTGCAGAACTAAATACCTTTTGAATGACTTAAGTCCCAACCCAGTTTTACTCTGTTGCAATCACCACAAGGTCGACAGGAATACACAGACACACAGGGTTATCATTTTTACATTCAGACGTTGTTACTGTGCTCCTCATTTCGATTACTGATTCAGAAAGAAAACAACATGCTAATAAGAAAGTGAGAAATCGTATTAAAAGTGCAAGAAACAAAACAAAACCAATAAAACACTGCCACTGCAAAGTGATTAGGGGCTGCAGAAGGGCCTAACAGTGTGTGTGTGTGTGTGTGTGTGTGTGTGTGTGTGTGTGTGTGTGTGTGTGTGTGTGTGTGTGTGTGTGTGTGTGTGTGTGTAGTGGGACTAACAGTAGGCAGGGAGATGACGTAGGAAAAGGGAAAATTTCAGTCAAAGAAGTGTTACAATTGCTGTAGGTCGAAATATCACTTCCTACTGTGATGACTCACTAATTACATTTCACCAGTTGTTTAAATAAATGAGTCAGCCCTCTCTCTATCAGTGGTTTCACTGTTTTTGTTTGATGTAGTAAGCATCACTAAAAACACTAAATAGTAGTGCAGTGCTTTTATTGGCAAATAAGGTATGAATTTGAAACAGATGTAGAGTAAAGCGTATAATAGCTGTAGTAGGTATTTCATTTGATAAATATTCAATAAAATTAGAAATAGAATTTATGCGAAAAATTATTTTTAATTGCAACATTAGTGTGATCTGCCGTTGGTGTGGTCTGCTCTGCCTCCTGAAAGATATCTTTTTGTTCATGCCACTGCCTCCAAACCATACATCATTGCAGCAGATCTCACTACCATCTTGTAAACCTTCCCTTTCATTCTTCTGCTGTCCTTCTGTCTTAAATCACCTCCAACAACGATCTCTACCTACTCCACCCTGCATGTTTAGTCTTCTTTGCTTCTTTTATACACCATCCAATATGGATGGCTACCCACAGGTATTTGAAACTCACCTATCTGCTTATTTCCACTGCTCTTTAGATTGCATTAGTTATTGTTAAAATACGCTGATTGTGACTTTGTTTATGACTTAGTGCATTGTTAGGATTTTCCCTTCCCACTGACGCATTATTGCAATTGTGCTGTCACTTGGGCTTTGTTTTTTGATCTTACTAACATTTTGCACATATAAAACGTATCTGCCCAGCCGATAATCTATATTGCACATAAAACATGTAAATGCTGTAGAGTTAAGGTCATCCTGCATCTAACAGTAAGATGCAATTAACGTGATAAAACAGTATTAAACATGTAGTCGGTTTTTTATTTTTTTTTAAAGAAGGATCATGGTTTGTATTTTTGTTGACACCAATTTCTCTTTTTAAACTTGCTGAATTGTTTCATTTTTTAAGGATTTACGAATACATTGTGGTTTGGGCTAAATGGTACTTGTTTAAACAATAACTTTGCACACTGAAAATTGACAAGCTGAAAGTGGCAGACACCTCTCACTAATGTCCTAGCAAGCATTCACCAGGCTGTATCAGCTTCTTTTTGTGTAAATGCACAATTGCAATGGCATGCCTACTACTAACTGTAACACTACTGAGTCTGTTAACTTTAGTGGCAAAGTAAACTGGTTACTAGACTGCTGTAGAGAAGTGCACTGCGAGGTCAGAATACATATTTGCAGTGGGAGAGGAAGTCCTGAAATAACAAAAATTACCAAGAAATGATGATGATCATCTTGAACAAATAATGACGTATATCATTAAATACACCATTAAATACACATCCTTTCCAATTATTTGTTCATTTAATTCAATTCAGTTTTATTTTTGTAGCACCAAATTGCAACAACACTCATCTCAAAGTATGCATTGTAAAGATCTATGTATGTAACATGAACAGCGGTGAACCATGTAGTTTTCACTGCATATAGAGTGTCTGAAAAAGTAGCAGGTTCAGATGAAAGAGCAGTCCATCGCAGTGGGCCATACGTGTAAATGAGAAAAGTGTGTGTGATTGTCCAAGGTCTGATCCTGACCTGGTCTCTCTACCATCTCAGAGAGAGACCCCCAGATGTGTTGGGTGCCCATTAGAAACAGATGTGACGAGGGAATGAAGCACACACAATCAAACAAGTGTTTCTACTGTATCATTCACTACTCCCTCAAAAAAGATTTTTTAGAGCTTATCAATTCTCAAGGCCATTATTTGTAAGTACATAGTTCTTTTTTTTCTCCCTCTTTCTTTCAACACTTTGTATTGGCCATGTGTGTCTTTTTGGCAAATTTAGTAGATGTTAATTGGCAGGACCTGGCATTTCTTTCCATTGTGTGTGTGTGTGTGTGTGTGTGTGTATGCATATGTTTCTGTCTTTTGACTACTATTGGTATATGTGTGTCTTTAGCTGGCAGGCCTGTTGAAGTCATTACTTATACGAGGCCCGCGTGCTAACTGCGAGGCTGAAAGTCAATTTCACGCAAAGTTTCCATTCTGTTATTATTGTAACCCACTGCATTCCTCCTCTCTCTTCATGCAAATGTCAGCTATTTTGGGGCTCCCTTCACCATATTTACCCTGAAAATCAGTGTATCACCCCCTAACAAAATAAATAAAAAAATAAGAGGTAGAAGAAAGAGAAAGCAGGAAAAAAATCATTGGATACACCTGGGAAGGGCAGCTGTGGTATTCCCATCTTGTTTTTTGTAGTGTGTGCTTAGTATTTCTGAAAATACACTGCTCAAAAGAATGCATCCGATCTCAAATCAAGATATAGATAGAAAAACAGCTAATGTACCACCGAAAACGTGATCACCAGCGTCTACTCCCCGGACTTTCAATTTGTGACTGTTGCAGGCTCATATTTCTGCTGTGGGAGTTTAGTGTCATACTGCTAACTGCTGTTTACATACTACCTGATGCTAGCATAGTGCAGATATTGGGCACATGTATGAGAGAGCACATAACTGGAGGCTGCTTACATTATAGCTGTGGACTTACTCATTCAAGGACAGGGCTCTCTAAATTTCACCAGTGTTCAACCAGGGGAGCAATACAGGGTTAGGGTTAGAGCACAAAAGCACTAACTCTCCTTGGTCAGTCTGACCATATGTCCCTGCTTCTAGCATACACCCCAGTCAGGAAAAGGGCTCCCACTAATTAAGATTACAAAAACATGGCCTGAAGCTAACTCTCACCAGCTGCAGGAATGTTTCCAAAAAACAAATTGTATAGTTTTTAACCACTAGAGGACTACACAGCTGCAGATTTGGGCTACACCAAATTCTCCGTGGAGTCAATGTGAAGAGAGGCATATTTGAGGATAAGCCAGCTTACAGCCTGAGGACAGAGGACCACCTAAACAGCAAAAACAACACACAGGTATGGTGAAGGATCCACCACATCACTGGCTACAAGTCTGGCAACCTTTCAGCTACTGAGGGCAACGCCTTGCTGGCAAAAGAGTTAAAGCTGTTCTTTGCCCACTTTGAGGCTGTCTCAGCACCACTCCATCACCCACACCAGTCTGAAGCTCCAACACATTTATGATGAAGGAGTGTGCAGTAAGCCGAATACTGAGCACAGAGAACACTAGGAAAGCTCCTGGACCTGATAGTGAGGCTGGATGGGTGCTGAAAGACTGTGCAGACCATCTGGCTAGGGAATTGACCATGGTTGTCAACCATTCGCTCACTCTTGTCACAGTCCACCATTCCACTCTTCTTAAAGTCCACTGTAAACAGATTAAATGATGACCATCCAAGTGGCACTCACATCCTTTGTCATGAAGTGCTTTGAGTAAAGTCACATCATTGCCAGCAAGTTCTTGAGCGATCCTTGGACAAACATCAGTTTGTCTGTAGCACCAGCAAATCTAAAGAGGATGCTGTTGCCTCTCTCCATTCTGCTCTGGTCCACCTGGAGCACCAAGAGGTGTATACAAGGCTGCTCTTTGTGGATTGTAGCTCAGTCTTTAACACGACCCTTCCACCATAGACTGGTGTCCATGATCAGAGCCTCTATGCTGTCCTTTGAGCCCGCCATTCCTAGCCACTGGCTGGATTTCTTGATTTCTTCATCCACTTCCCCTAAATGTTGGTAGTACATCCCATATTGTCCATAATAGTAATAGCATGTGTTTTTTTTTTGGAGCAGTTCATTTTAGGGGGGGTATCTTCCTTATGTATTCGCAGATGCTCAGTGCTTCATCTTGAATTGTGGTATGGACACTCACTAATCCTTAAGTAGGCTCTCTTTGCTTTGTTTATAGTGCCTCAGGGTAGGGCTGTTCGATATAACGATATATATTGGATGACGATATAAAAACGTCTATCGTTTCATTTTACGCTATCGTTTGTTTCGTGGTGTCGCAAAATAAACTGTTTACGGCAATATTTTTTTCACCGTTTTGATGGTCACTGTAGTGGCTATGTTCATTTGTTAAAGTTCTCTCTTTCTCTTATATTTAATATAACCAAACTCTGGACGGACAAGAGCCTGTGTTTATGCGTTGTCGTTAGCAACAACGACAGTAATACGGAGCCCCGCAAGTGACATGGGAGGAAAAAAAATTAAGACAAACTTTTGCGTGTCCGCTTGTTTATTTTCCACATAAACCTTTCAAAATAAAGCTCAAGATCCTGTTGAGACTTTTCAAAATAAAATGAATCACGTGAAAGAGTATGCAGAGTGTTTACGGATGAAAACCAAAAAAGAGCCATCAGGTGCTAAGAAATAAAGCTTGGACTCAAACGTTAGAACAGGCTTTTCCCCACAGCACACCGTGTAATAAATACTCACAAAGAAAACGACGGCCGTTACAACTTATGTCTAAAAATGTATAGTTTCATGCATCGGTTAAAACATTCGACTCCAGGTACACGACGCCCAGCTGGAAACACTTCACGCAAGTCGAGCTGCCCAAGATTCACAGAATTTACAGAAAATGTTAATTTTTGTGATTTATATTGTTATCGGGACGATAGATGTCTTATATCGGGATATGAGATTTTGGTCATATCGCACAGCCCTACCTCAGGGTGCTTTAGGTGGCGACCTCCATGCATTATGAGGAGTTTTCGCATGTCAACATCACTATCTCCCTCTGTGGCTACCTTAATATTCCAGCTAGGTATCCGGTGAATTGTAGGGTATATGTATTGATGACTTCTTATTTCTACCATTCAGCTGGCCTCTCAGTACCTGTCTTACCTTTTGGAGGTATTTGGCGGTGGCAGTGGTCTTTGTGCATCTTTATGACCGCTCCCATTGGCCTATGACAGTCCTATAGATCTCCTTTTCTGCCTTCTGCCAACTCCATCCCTTCAGTCTGGATCACCCTCTCTTTGCACCTATTAGGTCACACTTATCCAGTCCTGATGTCCTCGCTGTAGATCCAGGTGAGTTGGATAAATGAGTTAATGTGTCAAGCTGTTCTCTTGACGTAAGAGGACCTTCTGTAAGAGGGCTACAGATGCAGTGGAGGAAGCACACTTGGAGGCAGGAATTTTAATCACCTGATATGTAATTTATTTACAAATGCTGACAACAAGGCTGCTCAGGTTGGTGGTATGGACAACAACAGACTAAAAGTATACAAAAAAAACTTAAAACAGCTGAGAAGAAACTCAGAAATTAATTGAAACAAAAAACAAAGCTATGCCCATGGCAACTGGGCTATTAGCCAGCACTTGAGTGTTACAGTGCCACCTTAAACTCTCCCTCGGGACTTCAGCTAAGGCTTATAAAGCTTAAACCGCTCCCCAGATTAAAGAATGCAAGGATTTATCAATGAACTCACTTAATAGATATTTTTACACAAAGCATGACAATATTTTATTTACCACATCTGAGGCTTTTACAAATAACCACAAGTACACAAGATTGTTTACAATGTTTAAAAGAGTGATCATGACCATCATTAGATAACTGTCATAGCTGTGTTATGTTAAAGTGGTTATTGAGCCATTAAATTCATAAACAATGGTTTTAAAGCCTGTATTTGCAATGCAACAGTTTTCATTAGCAACTGAGTGAAACCAGAGTACCACTAAGCCGAGGGCAGTTAGAAATGTCATAATGCCAGTGTCTGTGAAGGTTCTCAGTCATCCAGGTCATCACAGTCTAAGGCAGTGGTTCCCAAACTTTTTTTGCTGAGCCCCCCCGTTTTACACGATAAATGTTTGCGCCCCCCGCGTGCACACGCAAGCACGCACACATCCTCCAACCACACACCCATATTTTGCTCCATTGCGTTTTATTTCACACCTCAAACATTTAGTAAACAATTAAGCAAATACAAGTAATCTGCAATAAATTACAGGTAGTAATAAAATAAACTACTAACTCTTTTATGTTACGTCCACACCTACACGGGTATTTCTGAAAACGCAGCTGTTTCGTCCACACGTAAACGGCATTTCGAATCACCGAAAACAGATTTTTTAAAAACTCCTTTTTTGCATTTACGTGTGGACGAGGAATACAGAGTTCGTCACGCAACGTCAAAGGTATGTGCCTTTTTCACGTCATGCTGTACATCAGGTTATTGTTTACATGAGATGAATTGCAGAATGGCAGATAGAGACAAAATACTGTTAATCTGACTATCTGCAGGTTTTACACGCTTACATACACACACAGTTACTGTCCCTCCATTTACAAAGGCAGAGGCGTCATGGTGTAATTATTTTACGTGTAGTTTTTTTTCCTGTGTAATAATATTCAACATTGCTATCTAGAGCTGGGCGATATAAGATTTTTTCATATCACGATATGTTTTTTTCATTTCAGGCGATAACGATATCTATCACGATATAAGCCAAATAACTATATTTGTAAGATTTAAATGTGCCGTTGCTCACAAGTAAAATGTGAAATAATCAGCAGCTTGTTTTTATTTAAATATTTATTTCCCATAATAAGTTCAACAGGGTAGATGTACTTAAGGAACATGAGACTTTTTCAGATAAATAAAGGCAAATATTGCAAACTACACAAAAGGCAGCTGCTAAAGCGTTTAAGTTTCAAAATAGAACAAACGAAACAGACTAAATTGTCAATTCCACTTAGAAACAAAATATTAATTCTAAAAATAAATCTTAGTTTGTTTTACAGAAGAACAGACAAAACTGACTAACTTTTGTCAATATCAAATAAACTGAGAACTAAAAGGAAATTCTCAATCTCTCCTTGTTGTATAGCTTAGCTTTTCAAACAGTTTTAACAGTTACTTTAATCTGACAAAAGCCGAATGACGAATTAGCGCTTCCAGTCAGAGACTGAGGCTACGTCCACACGTACATGGGTATTTTTGAAAACGGAGATTTTCCGTTTTCGGTTTAAAAAATAATCCCGTCCACACATAAAGGGAGAAATGAAGGAAAACGCTGCTATGAACATGCCAAAGGAGCAGGTGGAGCTAGATTCCTAACTGTGCAGAAATGTTGGCCAATCAGAAGTCTAGAAGCCTCGGTGGGAAAAAGTAAACAAAGCTGGGGCATAGAAGCAGAACCGAGTCGTATGTGTGGAGGGACAGTAACTGTGTGTATATGTAAGCATTTAAACACTGCAGAGAGTAGAATTAACAGTAACAGTATTGTAGAAATTCATTTCACCGAAACAATAATGTGGCGCACAGTGTGACGTCAAAAAATGCGCACACCTTTGACGCTGCGTTTTCTCCGTTTTTCTAGTCCACACGTAAATGCAAAAACGGAGTTTTCAAAAATATCCACCCTGGCTGGAGTTTTTGAAAATCTTCATTTTCAGTGACCAAAAACGCCGTTTACGTGTGGACGAAAGGTGCAAACGCATAGAAAAATCTGCGTTTTCAAAAATACCCAGGTACGTGTGGCCCATGCACCAGTTTATTGTATTTCCAGACTTGCTTTCGGCACAATTTACAGTTTACGCTACTCTGTTTTTGTCAGACTTGAAATAGCCGAAATACCTTCACACTACGGAACTTCTCTGGCTCTTCCGTTCGACAATCTCTCCGGTGTTGGAACCATCATCTGTTTTCTCTTCGGTAACCTTCGGTCACGCTCGGTTGATTTTTCTAGTCGGCACACTCATTTCCTCCATTACCCGGGCGGTACGGTGGCTGGCTGCTTCCCAAACAAATACACATGTGCGGCTTGGCACTTGTGCTGTACGTAACAAGTCACGTGACGTGACACTGCGGCTGTGATTGGTTCGGCTCTGCGCTACTTAATTTGGATTGGCTGTTCTTTTTTTTTTTTTTCTTTCTTTTTTTTTAAGAGGACAAGAGCGGCGAGGTCTATCGCGATAGTTTAATTTTTCTATCGAGAAAAAGTTATATCGCGATACATATCGTTATCGTTCTATCGCCCAGCTCTAGCGCTATCAATACATTTTTCAAAAAATGCCTCTCTGTGCAAAATAGGTTTAAAAAAATAAACAGCTGTGGGATACTGTTTGTCTGAGATTTAGACAGGGGGAACAAATCGTGGCAGGCTTAGCCTGATATTATTTGTATCCCACTGTAACTTTACTGTATAAAGTATAGTATAGTATGTATATCTCCAAAATGTCAGGAGTAGTTAGTCATTACAAGAAGTGTTTGTGAACTAAAAATCACGAATGTGGGATACTGTTTACCGGAACCAAATTCCTTGTATGTGTCTGCACATATACTTGGCCAATAAACACGATTCTGATTCTGATACTGTTTGTCCGTTATTTAAACAGCCCAGCGCTGCTCCCTACAAAGGTAAAACCAATTCTGCAGGGGAGACCTACCTTGGCACTTGTGCAGGTGAAACCAAAGGGAAGATATGCTTCACCATATTTTCTAGTCTTTGGCTTAGAATGAAGTTGGTTTGGAAACATATTCGGCGATGCTTCATCTCCTGCTTTGCGTTTCTGTAGGCGCCCGTGCTAGCAGTGTCCAAGCGTTTTGTCGTCCCCCCCCCCCCCCCCTTTTCATCCCGCGCCCCCCCTGCCATGGCTCTGCGCCCCCGCTAGGGGGCGGGCCCCACACTTTGGGAAGGTCTGGTCTAAGGAATTTGGAAAGACAAGCATTTGGACTTGTTAAAGTTTCTTCTTTAAGGCCATTTGACCTTAGTAAATCACATGATAGGTTGGGGTTAGGTTTCACAATGGGTTCACCCAAAACCTTGGTTGATTGTGACCCACACCCATTTTCACACCTTGACTCTGTGATTAGGTAGAGGAATTAATAGGGGGTCTACGACCTCCTTGGGGACACTCCCATAGGGCTTAAATCTAGGACTCTCCACCAATGACTCTTAGAACTGAAGAGGTTTCTTGGATGAGAGGTGAAAAGTCCCAACACTTTTCTTTCCTATTCATAATGTCAGTGTTTGCAAAGTGATGATCTTGTAATGGTGCCCATTTAAACTGAGATGCAGCCACTTACTTAGGAACATATGATAAAACAGTATACATAATCAAGACCAAGAATCTCTAAATTTAAGTAAATGAAATGATTTGGGGCAATCAGCTAAATTCCATTAAATGGTAATGAGATGGCAAGAATTTGCAGCAGATATAATGTGAAATGATCTCATCTCCTTTCACGTACCCATGTTCTTTCACCCTTAGCTGGAGAAACGGTCTTGGGTTGTTTAGACTTACCATTCTGCATCCTTGTGATTATGTGGTTTTTAAAAGCTGCAGTGCGGTCTTTGTCATGCACTCTGTCCTTCTGTCTATGGCAAGACATATGAAAGTCATCACCATTTTCATTACCTCATCATCTTCTCTCTAATACTCCTTTTGCCTCTCATTAGGTTGTAAATCTGAGGCTGAGCTCTCAGGATTTACTGCATAATTTGCGTCTTCAAAAATATGTGTTTCCTTTGGCGGTGTGTCTTCACCTCAAATTCTTGCCAAGGAGGAAAATAACAAAATCTTTTCAATGTTTGGACTTGTTTTCTCAGTGTTGGCTTTTCAAATGGAGTTACCATGGTGTTAAAATCACCTACTGAAAGTAACCTGCCAGGCTGTCTCATAGTGAACCTTGCGTGTCACGTCATTATCTTAAACCCTTCCTATCCTTTGAACCTACAAGACATCTAGCTATGTTAGTTCGTAAATATGTACTCTGTGAAATGTTATATCCTCCATGGTAATTATCTATTGCACTGGATTTATTGCAAGCATTGGCGGAGCAGCAATGGAATCAATTTTCAAAATAAAAACTGTCTGTTTTTCCAACATATTCAACTCGTATTGAAAGAGGTTCTGTCAGAAAGACATATTTGTTTGTGCCAATGCAATATGCCATCCACCAGTTCTCCACCATTCATAAGGGTTGGGTAGTGGATCTGTGAGTTAAACAAGTTGGCTTGGACAGCTTGACACCCCTGTCCATAGAGCATAACAGGGCATATCCACAGGAAGGCATACTGATCAGATGCCTAAACTACTGTTTGTGTCTGTGTCACAAAGAAGATGGTGATTTATAATTGATTACTTTGCTACTTTATTGTTAATACAGATAACTGAAATATTTTACTATGAGAATGTATGTTTTTTCACTACAGTTCACCCAAGCATGGTGCATTTGGTTAAACTCTTGAATCAGCTATTTATGAAACTTGTTTTTGTTTTGTACTTTAGAACTAAAGGAGACTACAGCTAGGCCTCTAATAGCAAGAATATAGGCATTTAAGCTTTTAATCAGATAGAGTTGTCCTTACATGGTTTCGGCTCCTTTGTGGGGTTTTTAAGCTACTTTCTTTGATACTTCTAGAACATGTGGTTCCTGCGCAGTTATGTACGTGTTTTATATTACACTGGTTTCCAGTTTATGCCATGTTTGAGATTAGATCTAAACTTCAAACTAATGTTTGTTTTCTTACTATTTCTTGGAAGAGACCAACAGGAGAGTGTGTACAGAAAGAAAAAAAGGCTAAATGTCTGTGAGAGGTTTGTGTGCTCCCACCATATCTGTCGACTGCCTAAAAACGTGATTTCTAAAGGGTTTTTTTTGTTTTGTTTTTGTTTTGTTTTAAGTTTTTTTTCAGTTGCACATTAACTGACTTAATGGTGCAGTGTGCACAAAAACAAAGCTCATGGAAAATGCATTTTGAAACCAGTTTCTACAGTGCTGAAAATTCACTCTTTTGGCATTTGTATAAACATGGGGAAAAAACATCTTGAAGCTGCTGGTCAAAGACAGAATTGGGGTTCATCTTCTTTGGAAAATAAATGTGTTATAATCTCTATGAGAATCAGAAAAAAAGTCAGTTTGCTGATCTGGAGCATGCAGCTTTGTGTTAATACAATGCCAAAATCTTTGGTACATGCCAACAAATTCAGCCCAAAGGTCAAACCATGGAATGCTAAGAGAAATTACAAAAAACCCAAGAGCTGCATTTCAGACTCTACAGGCCTCGCTTGACATGTTAAAAGTACAATTAGAAAAAGTTGCATCTGAACAAACGCACAGATGAGGCCAATGTTAAGTTGTTTGCCCATACATATTTGTAAAAACCAAAAAAGTCAAATGTGAGGACATCCGTCCCATATCTAAAGGTTTGAATTAAATTAGGTCATGCATCAGGACAATGATCCCATACACAACACCAAACCTGTAGTGGGATGGCTTAAAAAGAAAGATTCAATGAAGTTGACGTGCCCTATGAAGTTTGTGCTGTAATGAGCCTGTTTTTTTCTTGCCAAAAGAATATTAGCTGGAGTATTATTTTATAACCTGTCAGCCCCTCTTTCCAATCCAAATATGGTCACATCTGATCTGGATTTTATTAGCAAGTACTAGCATACTTCTGCTGTTACCTTTAGGGGTTTCCTCAGTGGGTGATCTGCCTCCATCTCAGCCTATCCATAGCATCCTTTTCTGTCACACTGCATGTCTCCCTAACTACATCATCTGTGATCTTCCTCTTTTCCTCATTCCTGGCTAGGCCTGTGCAATATGACCAAAATCTCATATCCTGATATAAGACATCCATCGTCCCGATAACGATATAAATCACAAAAATTTAACATTTTCTGTAAATTCTGTGAATCTCGGGCAGCTCAACTTGTGTGAAGTGTTTCCAGCTGGGCGTCGAGTGTTTTAACCCATGCATGAAATGATACATTTTTAGACATAAGTTGTAACGGCCACCGTTTTCTTTGTGAGTATTTATTACACGGCGTGCTGCGGGGAAAAGCCTGTTCTAACGTTTGAGTCTAAGCTTTATTTTTTTAGCACCTGACGGCTCTTTTTTGCTTCTCATCCGTAAATACTCTGCATACTCTTTCACGTGATTCAGTTTATTTTGAAAAGTCTCAACAGGATCTTGAGCTTTACTGTGAAAGGTTTATGTAGAAAATAAACAAGCGGACACGCGATGGTTTTACCGTCACTATTGCTAACGACAACGCATAAACACAGGTGCTTGTCCATCCGTAGTGTGATTATATTAAATATAAGAGAAAGAGAGAACTTTAAGAAATTAATGTAGCCACTGTCACTACCCGATCCGTACCGGAAACCCGATCGGTACCACGCATGTGCAAAAGGCCACTAGTTCCGCTCGAAGCATTTTACGATAGTTACGGGTCAGAGTATCTGTTAAGATGTTAAGAATAATAAGTATCTCTTAAAATGTTTGCAATAATGAAACATTTCAATATAATGTAGACAAAAATGAAAAATAAAAAGATAGTTACAGATCAGGACTCGCCGATCCTTACTGCGCATGTGCAGTACCTTTTTGCGATGGGGATATTGAATCAACAGAACATTTATTTTGTGATTGTATATTCTGTAAAGCCCTGTGGATCGATGTGCACTACTGGCTTTTCCCAAAGATTCCAAACTTACTTGAATTTTCTAAAAATGATTTTATCTTTGGATCTCTAAGAAAAGAAAAGAAGCTTGAAAATGTTTTAAATGTAGTAATTATTATGGGTAAATTCTTCATTCACAAATGTTGTTTTCTGAAAACAAAGCCGTCCTTTTATACTCTTCACAAAGAACTCTGCCTCTTCTTCTCATCTATAAAGTTTATGGACAAAAAACAAGCTCTGGATCTGTATCATATGATTAATGAAATAAATCTGTTAGAAAAACCCCTAAGGTATAATCTCTTTTATGTCTTTTAGTTATCTTTTGTTTTGTTTTTGTTTGTTTGTTTTCTTTGCTTTTGCTTGGGGTTTTATTTATTTATTTGTTTGTTGTTGTTTGTACTTCCTGTTCATATAGAAGATATCTTTTATATGTTGGAATACAGCTTGTTCTGATACTATTTCAAGTTGGAAAAAAAATCTTTGTAGAGATTGCCATATTTGTTGTACATTATATTTTTGTGCAATAAAAAAACCCAAAACATAACTGTCGCAATGTTGGCAAAGAGAGGAAGTGACGTAAGATTTGCACATGTGGTACCGATCGGGTTTCTGGTACGGATCGGGTAGTGACAGCCACTACGGTGACCATCAAAACGATGAAAAAATATAAACAGTTTATTTTGCGACACCACGAAACAAACGATAGCATAAAATGAAATGATAGACGTTTTTATATCGTCATCCGATATATATCGTTATATCGAACAGCCCTCTTCCTGGCAGCTCCATCTTTAACATCCTTTGGCCAGTATATCCATTATCCCTCCTCTGCATATGTCCACATCATCTAAACATGTTTCTCTAATCCTGCCCATCATGGTTTTCTCAGAGAAAACCTCAACACCTTCAGCTCTGCCTTGTGTGTTTTTTTCAGCATCACCCTGTTGAAATGTACCTCTTCCTTCTCACTCTTGCTGCTGTCCGTCTGTCACAAATCACTCCTAACACTTTCAATACTGCTGGCTCCTTGAACTAGCTTCAACAACTCTTTTGCAAAGCTTCATGATATAGCGTATAACCTTTATCCTCTGTATTTGCTGCATTCTTCATAGCTGTCCTTCATAAAGTACTCAAACACACTATTCTACATTTGTTCATTATATTTAATTTTTTTCCAAAAATTTATCTTTTATCATTATCCTATATGTAGGGTTAGGGTAAGGTTAGAGTTAGCATCTATGATGACTTAGACCTTAAAGGGTTAAAGTGTGTCTAATAACATATACTTTAATTTACAAATTAGAAGCATCATTGTACATGTCATATTTATCTTACAATGTTAATAGTCAGAATGTGGGTAATTTTATTAAATTTGAATGGTATCATTTGGTATCATGACCTATTGGTATGAAAAATGCTTATGTGCTTGTATGAACTCTGGAACCTGGTTTCCAGACAGGAAATACAACTGGAATTTGGCTAAATGCTGGCTGGCTGGATGGAGCCTGCTCTGATTATTTAGACCCCAACAGAATGCCCTCTAGCTCGCACACAGAATTACTTTGGTTGGTTTCGAGCTGTTCAATTTTCTACCTGCATGCCAATCAGTGCTGTTTGCCAGCATAATGAGTAATCCTGGGTATAAAGGTCAATATGTCCTGCACGGGTTTCATATCTCTCTCTCCAATCTCCAAACACACACACACACACACACACACAATTATTTCCAGCAACGTCTGCACTATAAATACCATATGACAGTAAGCTGAAGAAGCATGATGAAACCTAACTCTGCTCTGTGTCCCACCTGCTCCACCCTTAATTCTCCTCTTGCACTCAGTGGAAAGAAATGAAGTCATTTCACTTCATTCCATCTCTGGGATCACCCACCACATTGTTGGAGCATATGGCTTTTATATTGGACTGGTGTGATTCCTTGTGCATGATGGATAGTGTTGCATGTATGCTGCACTGTAAAAAAAATCTCTTCAATTTAGATGACAGATTTTGTTTAATAATCCAAATTAGCATCAAGGGAAAAGCAAATTTGTTCAATGTAAGGCCTTAATAACAATATAAGGACTGGTTCCTTTGGAGCAGGGAGTTTTTGTTTCCTGCTGTCCCCAAGTGCTTGCTCATAGGGTGTTGTCGTTGATTGTTGGGGTTTTTTTCTCTTATTGGAGGGTCTTTAATTTATGACATAAAGTTGCTGTGATTTGGCACTATACAAGGAAAACCAAATTTAATGCTGGGGCCCACACTGGATTGCCCACTGTGCGCTGTGTGAGCAAATGGTAAGTGGACTGAGCTTACTGCACTTTTGGCCGTACTATAAGTTTTTAAATCATGTTAGTGGCATTTAAAATAAAATAAAGTGTTAAATTAAAATGAGTTCTTCATTCACACTTAAGTTTTTATTCAAAAGAAAGATGGATATTTAGATTATATTTACAGAACGGAATTAATTCTAATAGCCACACTGTTTCAATAATGCAAATAATCCAAACTTTAGGGGAGCCCAATCCATGACTGATGGTGTTCTTGTGTGCATTGGCAGTGTGTTTAGGATCATAGTCACACTGAAAAATGACACCATTGTCAATCAGGTGCTTTCCAGATGGCATTCCATGGAGAATGATGATGGTATTTTTTTCTAAACTATAACACTCTACTGTGTTTTACAGACAATTATAGATGCTCCCTGTTCAACCTCCCCCCGATCTCCTTCATAGATAGTAACCAAAAATGTCAAATTTGGATACATCGCTCCATAACCCCCTTTGCTGCTGATTTTTAGTCCAGTTCTTCTGTAATTTGGCATAACTCGGCCTTTCCTCCCTGTTTCCATTCCTTAAGAACTGTTTCTGCCTGTTTTTAAGGAGATGACTTTCAGATACAGTTTAAATGTCTAGATAATATTAGGCCTGCCACTTGTTCTGTTGCAGATCAAGCCAAGATATAATAATAATAATGGATTGGATTTATATAGCGCTTTTCAAGGCACCCAAAGCGCTTTACAATACCACTATTCATTCACTCTCACATTCACACACTGGTGGAGGCAGCTACAGTTGTAGCCACAGCTGCCCTGGGGCAGACTGACAGAAGCGAGGCTGCCATATCATGCCATCGGCCCCTCTGGCCAACACCAGTAGGCAAGTAGGATAAAATGTCTTGCCCAAGGACACAACGACCAGGACAGAGAGCCCGGGGATCGAACCGGCGACCTTCCGGTTACAGATACGATTCCCAACCCCCTGAGCCACGGTCGCCCAAATGTGCCCAATATGCCACGTTTCAGCTAATATTTCCTGGGAATCACCTTGTTGACGCAAAAATATTATTTTATTCCAGTCAAACTCAGTTATCAGTTAAGTTTTTTGTATATTCAGCTAAAGAAATTGCAAGAAATTATTTGTTTTTGTGACAAACTGCTATTAACAAATTGCCTTATGATACAAATTAAAATGGGTTATTTGCTCAACTGTTTGTTATGTGTTGACAAAATCTTCATCTCTTAATTTAAGAGATGAACTTTCCCTTTTTCATCTTTGAATGACACACAGCTCGGTGTTATGTGGCTTAGGAAAAAAATCCTCTGAAAATGTTCGAGACTGGACTGGAAATTACTGAAAAAGCAGGCAATCCCCAAGCAAAAGTGTGGAAAACTATTGCTCAAGACTGCAAATTAGAAGACAGTCTGGCTTTTGGGAAGCAAAATATAAAGAAACAAGAACTGGCCTAAGACTTTTGCACAACACTGTACCTAGCCTTGAATAAACTCATACTTCGTCTTCTTTTTTTTTTTTTGCCTGTCCCATTTGGTTCTTTAGCCGTCAGAATTGTTGTCTGAAGACCAACAAGGATACCCAGTGGATTTACTTTGCCAAATGGATCATCACGGCCTTGCCGTATTGGTCCATTTGATCGACCTTTGTTGTTATTATTTATTTTATTTTATTTTCAGTTGTTACAGACGGGACAGACATGACTGAGGGATAGGAAAGGGAGAAAGAAAGAGGAAGGAAAAGAAAAACAGAAGGGAAGAGGGACAGTGAGAAAGGGCACTTAAAAAATCTCCTGGATCACCTGTTGAGAGAAAAAGAAGAGAAAACAAGCAAAAAAAAAAAAAAACCAGAGCAACATACTAAACACAACACCATCACGTTAATCTAGCTAAATGTAAACAGCAGTAAATACTAAATATTGAATGTTGTTGTGTAGCAAGCAGGACCGACAATGTTCTTGTTCCCGAGATCCAGGCTCCAGACATCCAGAGGCCCCAGAGTGCGAGAGCCCAAGGAGGACCACCGGAGGGGCATCCGTGCCACCCTCCTGGGAAGAGCCCCAGATGAGGGGTCACCCAGTAGCCACGGAGCAGAAGCCAGAGGGGGCTGCAGTGGCGTGCCCGCCGGCTCTGCCGGCAGCCAGTTGTGCCAGAGTGAACCGAGCCGCAGGCCCAGAGGCCGGAGGCCCGAGGGCCCCCTTTGCCCCGGAAGAGGCCTGACCGGGCAACAGGCACCAGGCCCTGCCAAGTAGTCACCGGGAGTGAGCTGGTACATACCTGAGCGCCCAGCCCCGGACACCAAGAACCACCAACCCACCGACCCCTGAGGGCATCAGTTACCGGCCGCCCCGATGGCCAGCAGAGAACAGGGGTGTGTGAAAACCCCAAACCTCCCTCCTCTCGCTCATGTGTAGTGTTGCTGCGTGTTGTTCTAAGGTGCATTTAAAACACGGGAGAGCATACTTCTTGCCATAAGTCGTATTACTTCTGTAGATCACAGAATGCATGTAATAAATGCACATGTACAGCAGAAAACCTAAAACTCAGAAATCAAGTATGTTTGGCGTCCAGGCCTGAGCAGGAAGCCCCATCCACTCTTCGTTCCAGGTCATCCTTCACTGAACCATCTGGCCTTTCAGAATTCATGTGTGAACACAAACGTGTGTGTGTGTGTGTGTGTGTGTGTGTAGACATACAAGTACATCTGCTGCCATTTGCAACAACCGCCAGATTTTTATTGTGTGCGTTTCCATGTGTATTTGGTTAGCTCCATTAAAAATGTATGAGCAAGTAGACAAACAGCCCAACAGAAAGGGGATTATGGGTGGAGGATGCTGACTCACAATGACCACATTTACATCAACATTAAACAAGCAAAACGTGTGAATATTATGATTTCTCAGAACAGTTCAGTAGAGGAAATCCAGTCTGATCTGACAACTGGCTGAAGGGGTGCCACTATACGACATTTTATAATGTCACGAAACATTCAGATGCAAATACCACAATGTCTGTTATCATAATGTGATGTCTGCTGACATTTTCAGTAATTCTGTCTTTATCTCTTAATGAGGTCTTAATTATGAGGTTTTCTCTTGTGTGCACTGCCTGTTCAAATCTTTCAGAGCAACGTTAATCTGGGTTTTGACTCAATAATTCATTCACCTCTGATTCATCTTTTTGAGCTGAGTCTTGGTGGGTGCTCTAGTGCTCATAGGTCCTGTTGAATGGATCACTTCCAGTTCAAATGTTACTTTCACACAGATGGCTCTTAAATTATCTCCAAGCACATTTTCCTATGATGCAAAAATATAGTTGATTCATTAACTGCAAGCCAGCCTTTCCCTGAGGAAAACAGCCATAAACTACAACATTTCATCTCCATTTGTAATGGATGAAATTAATTATTCCACTAAAAACTTTGGTCACTGCCAAGTGTATCTACTATTCCCGTGGCCAAACAATATTCAGAGAAGATAATACCAAATGTCTGGTCTTGACAGTGTAATCTAACTGTAATGCTTGACCATGCAGGTTGAATTTATGCTCTCTTTCAGATTGTAGAAACATGTACTTTGACACCAACAGTTACCTACAGTGATGAAACTGGGACTTCTCTGAGAAATTGCGGATACTACAGGCAGTGCTTGTGATTGCAGATCTATCGATATATCTATCAACCCTATTTTAAAGAATCTCATTGACCTTCCTGTAAACTCTGGATGGAAAAGAGAAGAACAACAGAGTTAGCAAAGAGTTAACTAAACAGAAAAGACGGAACAATTTTTCTTTGTTTACTGGTAAGTTAACACTTCCAGCTGGACCTGAACCTTGTGGACATTACTTCCATCTGTTTTTATGCAGGGGCTGGAGCTTTTGGAAAACCACCAACTACATTTAAAAGCAGGTACCTAAAACACTTAGATTTTTAAAATGATATATTTTCTTATTTTTATTACCTATTACAAAACAGGGTAATAGAGCTTGTTATTACAGTGATAGATAATATAGACAATCACAGTAAATCTTAACCTACGTTTGTGTGATAATTTACTAATAAGTTAATCAGCGGATTGTTTGGAGCTTAATGAGACATTTTATCCGTATATATGTGAAAACCATTTGTGCACATAGATATCTGAATCAGAGAGAGACAGAGCAACGGGAAAGCTCTATTTATGCACATACAGTACCTAAACTGCTAGATGTTTTGAGGGAGGTCCATACTGTTAAAGGACCTGGTCCATTCTTGACCTAGTTTTCCTGCCAGCAGCAGTACCCTTGTTCAGTCTGGATGAAGGCCATGGCTCCATACACTGCTGTAGAAATATCAGATTCAAGGATCACCTTCTTTAAAAGCTTTCTTACCCTGTGTATGTGCACTATTTCAAAGTTAGTCCAATTTCAGCTCATTTCAATCTTATTTATATAATGCCAAATCCCAAAAAACAGTTACCTAAAGACACTTTATTTTGTAAAGGTAAAGACCCTCAATAACACAAAGAAAACCCCAACAATCATATGGCCCCCAATGAGCAAGCGTGTTAGTGACAGTGGGAAGGAAAAACTCAATTTTAATATGAAGAAACCTACAGCAGAATCGGGCTCAGGGAAGGGCGGCCTTCTGCCCCAACCGGTTGGGGATGAGTAGATATGGAGAGGACAAACACATCCCATGGAAAGCAGCCAGAAATAATTAAATGCAGAGAGGTGTATAAACACATAGTGGAAAAGGTGACTAAAGAAGAAATACTCAATCTATAATAGAAATCCCCTAGCAGCCTAAACCTATTGCAGCATAACTAAGGGAGGATTCAGGGTCACCTGATCCAGCCCTAACTATATGCTTTATCATGAAGTAAAGTTTTATGCCTAATATTAAAAGTAGTAATGGGGTGATACAGTACTATAAGGTGATCAAGATGAGATTGGACTTGATTATTCAAGACCTTGTATGTGATGAGCAAGGCTTTAAATTCAGTTCTGTATTTAACAGAGAGTCAATGAAAGGAAGCCAACATATGCTGTCTCTTTCTAGTCCCTGTCAATACTCTTGCTGAACATTTCGGATCAACTGAAGACTTTTCAGGGAGTTTTTAGGACATCCTGATAATAACAAATTATGGTAGTCCAGCCTGGAAGTAATAAATGCATGAACTAGTTTTTCATTATCACTCTGAGACAGGATGTTTCTAATTTTGGAGATATTGCCCAAATGGAAGAAAGCGACTGCTTTCTTCCATATTTGTTTAATATGTGCATTGAATGACATATCCTGGTCAAAAATTAGACCAAGGTTCCTTCTGTTACTGGAGGCCAAGGTAATGCCATCCAGTGTAAGAATCTGGTTAGAAACCGTATTTCTAAGATTTTCAGGGTTGAGTACAATAACCTCAGTTTTATCTGAATTTAGAAGCAGAAAATTAGAGGTGAACCAGGTCTTTATGTCTTTAAGACATTCCTACAGTTTAACTAATTGGTGTGTGTTATCTGGCTTCATGGATAGATAGAGTTGGGTGTCATCTGCATAGCAGTGAAAATGTATGCTATGTCTTCTAATGATACTGGAAGCATGTATAATGTAAACAGAATTGGTCCTAACACAGAACCATGTGGAACTCCATAATTAACCTTAGTGTGTGAAGAGGACTCTCCATTTACATGAACAAATTGCAGTCTATTAGATGGATATGATACAAACTGCTGCTCCATCCAAAGTGGGATGGATGCCGTCTCTCCCATCAAGACCAGGTTTCTGCCAGAAGGTTGCCCAATTATGTGTAAAGCCCACATCACTCAGACAGCCAGCAATTTCATTTAAAGGAGAATGTGTGGCTAAGCATGTCACTCCTGGGCCCACTGGGGAGGGGACCAGAGAAAACTACAGAGTCTGACATTGTTTTGGCAACACCGTTGGTTGCACACAGAGTCAGTATTAATTTTAATGACCTCCGTTTGACGTAACCAGGGGTCATTATTGCCCATATGAATTTTAATGCTCGGAGGAAATCCTAGTTCTACAAGTATTCACACTGTGTGTAGGGCAGTGTTTCCCAACCTTTTGGAGCCACGGCATATATTTCAAATGAGAAAAATCACACTACACCCCACCAAACAAAAATGTAACAAAAAGCAGAGCAGGAATAAGGGACTTGGCTCGGTTTGCCCCTTTTTGCTTTCTTCTGACCACTACTCATGCTAGGGCCTTCATCTGGGTCTGGATTTTCTCCACGATCCAGGTCAGATTAACTACTTTTTCAAACATTTGTCTATTGCTTTTACGCGCTGCGTTGTCTCACTCACAGCATGACTATTATGTAGTTTCTTCTTTGTCTTCTTCTGTTTTACTGGCAGTTGGCTACCCATTTAATTAGAGCAGGTAGTTGTACTGCCCTCTAGTGGAAGAGAATGCTCTGCCTGTTACTCATGCCGGTCGCTTAGGGTACTAATCAGGTGGAACCAGATAATCTTCCACGGCACACCTGATCATTTCTCACGGCACATCTATGTGCCGCGGCACAGTGATTGGGAAACACTGGTGAAGGGGTTATAGTTGGTGTCACAGATAAGCGTCGAGTAGTGAAGCTCATCCCTTAGTCAATTTCAGTTCACAGAGACCTGAATCGATTTGATTAAGTTCTTAAAATGTATAGTAAACTAATTTTAAAAAATTAAGTGACATTTCCTAAAATATACAAGTGTACACCTTTAAGGCTGAACTGCAAATATTTCCTAGTTGTCATTTGTCTCAGGTGATAGCAATAAGAATGTCGAGAGTTAAACACTCAGTTTTGGAACCTTGCCATTTATCTTCATATTTTGGGTATTTTATTATTTTGTATTTATTTATTTGTTAACAGATTAATCATTTTAAAGCAGAAAAGAAAAGGCAACAGAAAAAGACCAGACAAGGTTGACAGGTAATCCTGGATGCTGCACCAGTTAAATAAACAGTCGTGGTTGTGCTGATGGATATTGATCTTGGGAACTGCCAATAGGGGTTGACTGCGTCATGGAGATCACTCAGAGATCTAAAGATATTTTTGGTTTTAATATCCTTTGGCTCATGTTTAGATTATTGGCATACACTGATGCAGTGCATAATGGAAATATTTGTTTTATCCGTGACCTATGCAGTGGTGCTAAATCAGCATTATGTAGGCCAATTAAAAGTTCATACCAAAGAGTACACCACACATAAACACCATATATAAAGTTGTAAAAAAATATTGAATAAATTCAATATTATATTGTATAATATTCTGACACATCTAGCAGTTTAAAGGAATTTAACATTTTTCAGTTCCGTGATGTGCATCATGTTTCCGTTTAGTTGTCCAAAATGTTCACTGGCTCTACTCTAAAGACATGATCCTTACGTAGCTATTCCGAGAGCTTTAGACCATATCCCAAGAGTTGTTATGATTGGATTGGCTATGTCAGAGTATGGTTGCCAAGGCCTGAAATATCTTCCTTTTTTTGTGTTAACAATAATGATTTAAACTGGAAAAAAAAGAGTACTGTTGTATTTAGCCACACTGTAATGGATCTTTTCACAAACCCACACACCTACACAACCGTATGCATTAACTGTATAGGTTGACTGTAATGATGAGCTACACTCAAGTGTTGCCTTGAGTGCCACACACACACACACACAGCTCACTGACTGCAATGAGAATGATGATGATAATGGGACTTCCAGACCTGGACATTAGAGCTGGCTAACTTCTCAAATGTGATGCACTGCCACCAGAGATTTATAATGCCTTGACGTCAGCATTCCTCATACACTTCCCGTTAAGAAAGGTGAGCCTGCGTGAGTGTGTGTATGAAACAATACCATTTACAGTGCTGTCCCAGCAATGTGAAGCCTAGTTGATACTGATTTACGTCTTCAAGCCGTGTTTTATTTTCAAGTACTTTCAGGCCTTAAGAAAGTAGTTACCCCTGGCCCATGGTTTGTTATGGCAATAATGTGAAACATCTGATCATTTTATGAATGCTTGCATGTACATAATCATGTAAATGAAAGTGATTGTGCCTGCTACTGGATGCATTGTGAAAGCGGCATGGCTTGTTTGATGGGGATATTGATGCACTGTGTCTGTTGTAACACAGGCAGCAGGAGGTCTGGGATCCATAGGAATTTCTCCATTCCTAACCCACAATCAAGCACAATGGATTTGAAACAGGAAAGAAATGTGTGGTTTTCATTGTGTTTTAAACTTTATCTAAAGTCTTAAGACCAATAATTCTTGATTAACTAGCATATAAAAATGAGATATTCTACATGTCTGGTTGGCAAGAAATAGTGAATATATTCCAAGTTGATTCCATTAGTTGCTGCTGTGGTCGTTTTCTTTGCTTTCTATGCCTGTGAGTGAAAATTGCTTAAAGATTCTGCAATAAAAGGAAAAACTCAGATGACTCACATAGCTGAATTTTCTTAAATATCAAAGTAGTAAGAAAAGTCCAGAAAGCAGTGCAGTCTGAGTCACCCAAGTTTATACACGAGGTTAGTGTGTAGAAATCACTGTTGCTGTTGAAGTTTCTATAAAGTTTGAACATGTTCAAAACAAAGTTAGAGTGTGGGTGCACCCACAGTGCCCCCACGGCATGTTTGCTAGGAAGGAACACACACATTTTCATGAACAATAAAATGCATAACAGCCTACCCTGACAAGTCTTTCCATTCTATTTTGGTCAAAAGAGGTGTGTGTGTGTGTGTGTGTGTGTGTGTGTGTGTGTGTGTGTGTGTGTGTGTGTGTGTGTGTGTGTGTGTGAGAGAGGAGGGGCTATGGCTGGGCATGTCTTAGTGCACACTGAGAGGTGCTCAGGTTGGCTGCTGTTTTGACAAGCATATCTTGAATACTTACCTTTTATCAAGTAAAGGGGGAAACACCCAGACTCAAAACAGCCAAACCACAGACACACACACACATGTACGCACACACACACACGTATACACACACACATGGATGACCTTGCTCAGAGAGAGTTAGACCACTTTCCTTAACTCTTAGCCCTCTGATACTGCTGAAGCAACACTGATACATAAATGATCATTCTGCTATTGAGTCAACTTTGAGAAAGTTTCTCTGGTAATTCCTGTTTTTAGTGTACATTCATGATTTGAACTGTAATGATCTGGAGTATTCAGAATATCTATGGCAGCCAAGACATTGTTCATTTTTATTTGCAGTGAAGACACACTGTGGAAGAACAGTGGATGAAATTATATACAAAAATTGAAATGGGGCACTTATAGCAATCAATTGCAGATAATCTGCAGTCCCCTTCCTCATTGGTTTACGTTTTACAAAACCAGCTGGCATCAAATTGTTGGTGATTTTTTTTTACCACCAAAGAGTTACCAAGAGTTCATTTCCTTTGCCTTCTTCAAATTCAGTAAAGCAAAGAATTTCTTGACATTGTCCAAAATAACATTTTGGCTTGTTAAATATAATCCATATATAACGCCTGATAATTATGAGCAGATGTCTGATGAGTTCAGGAAGGCAGTTAAAGTGGGGGAATCCCTGGCTGTTTTTAGTAAGGATCCACAGGGGTCTCTAGCTGATGTACAGAGCTCACAAGATCTTATTTTTGTTGCAATTACCTTGCTAGTCAGTCTGCACTTTTCCTTATCAAAAAGCTTCACAATGGCATATACAATCACACCAAGTCATTCATTTAGTCCCAGTATAAGTGTTTGACTGAGTCTGGCATGATCATCCATCCTCTGGTTTGTCATAAGACCCTGACAGCACCACACTCCACCAGTGGCTTTCCACATTGCAAAGACAAGGCGAGCCTTGTCCCAAAGCCAAACCATGTGTCTTAATTCAATAACTAGAATGGGGGATGGGTTGGGGAACTGGTATGTATTCCAAGTCAGATGTCTATCTTGCGACTCTGGATTTGTCACTTGGGCTATTTGATTTAGTTTCTGAACATGTGCAGTAGGTGGAATATTTTCATTATTGTACAAATAGAGGTGGCTTGTTGCTGTTGCTTACAGTATATATATTTTCTCCCTTTTTTTCCAGGAGTTTATGATGTAATGAAAACATTTATGGATAAAATATGGTATATGAAATATTCAAAGTTAATGACTTCTGTCTGATGCCATGAATGGGTGGAGTGAGGTGAAAAGCATTCGGGATATACATTTCTAATAGTAATGCAAATGGACTTGTGCTGTGGAGTACTGTCACTAGTTATAGATTTTGATAAACCTCTATGGCATTAGCTGCCGACAGTAATAAAACTTTAACCCAAAAAAGGTACTGCATACTTAGATCATATGTGGTAGATCCTAACCAGTTTGTGATTGGTTACTGGCTGTGGCTACTCGCCAGGTGAAATTGTGGGTCCTGCACATAAAAACTCTTCGTGATTGCTTTTCTGCTAGGAGGTTGCTACAGTCACTTGTAGTTTGCATGGAAGATGCCGTCTTGTCTGTAGACACTTGCTATTCACTCTCGAACTATAGTTATATTTCAATGATGTTGATGCAAACAAAGAAAAGTTGTGAAACACATTTCAAAAGGTACAACTTTTACTCTGAAGGTAAACATTCTCAGTTTCTCATATGCATTGCACATTTTGCAGTTTCACTATAATTTGGCGAGTCATTTGTAATGGTTTGACTGTCAAGCGCTGGACCTGCTAGTGACAAAGTAATCAAAAGGAGGTTTTCAGTGCAGTACTGTATACGTCATTGTGCCTATTTTCATGCTAGTGAGACCACGCAACCATCTGCAACCACTTGCTGGCTGTGGCTCAGGGAGTAGAGCAGGTCATCTGCTTATTGGCTGGTGGTTTGATCTCTGGCTACTCGGACCTGCAGTCTTTGGTAATGGATGCACTGGAGAGCAGCTTTTGTGAATGTTAGATAGAAAGCACTTAGGAACAGATAAATGTGCTTGTATGAATGAGTGAATCAGGCATGCTGTATAAAGCACTTTGAGTGCTCAGGTAGAGTAGAAAAGCCCTATATAAGAATCAGTTCCTATACCATTTATTCCCCTACCACTCAAAGAGTGGTTGCTAGGCCTGCATGAATGGGGCTTTAGAAATAAATTTTTACAACGACTGCCAGCAACCAGTTGCAACCAGTCAGGGAATACACAATTTTCCCTCATGTTCGGTACCAGATGGTTTCTAGGCTTATCTGATTGACCTCTTAACCTGCAAAATCCTCTGATCATTAAGCAGAGAAAGTGGATGTCTGATAGTCTAACTGGTCAAAACATCAACGTTTCATCATCAGCTTTAACATTTACGTGTTTGTGCATGTGTGTTTTCTCTCACTAGGGTGTCTGAATAACTTGACGGGTTGATGACTGACTTGGATAGGGAAGTGTCCAAGTTATTACAGTATCTCAATCTCTATTAGATTTAATAAAAGTAAGTGGGAAGAAGACTGATGTCACTATTGACTTTTAAAGAAACAGAGCCAAGTTAACTTTCATCTGGTATGCAGTTTCAGTGGGATCACACTTGCGCATACACATTACACAAAAGAAAAGTGTGTTTGAGACTCTAGACTTGAGTGAAGAATATACAGTCTGGTGCTTTTTCACTGTAACCCGTCAATCCTTTCATCACTTATTGCTACTCACCACAGGCTGCCTCTCCATCTCATATCTCACCCTCATAAGAGTCTCATAACTCAACCCGAAATCCTCCCACTAGATTTGTCCACTGCAGTTAACTGACTTTAGGGTCATCTAGTCTGCATACTGCCTTACAGTGCACCAACATACCTCCTGTGTTTTAAGCTCAAAAGAGTTTGGCACTAGCGAAGTTAGTTGCAATGGAGGTAAAATCCAAAGGGTTTTATGTTCACGTTAGCCTGCTGTTCATTTTGACCGGTGTGTCCAAAGCAATTGTCTCTGATAACACTGTTTTTGTGTGTGTGTGGCCTTTTGCTGTCTGTTGTGTTGAACTTGAGGCTCTATTGCCTGAGGAAAATTGGCAGCAAAACTGTGTGCGAGTGGAGAAGTTTTTTTTTTTAAAAAGCAACTCATATTTCTGAAAAGAAAGTTTTAGTCATAACTCAAACAAAGAGAAAATCTTCTGGTAACTTTTATATCAACAGTGGATCAAATCACTATGTGCACTGTGTAAGGGATCATCAGCTGGGAATCCAAAAGATATTATCACCCTGCTCTCGATTTTTAAATAATGGTGTTTATAATAATAGCGCTTGTTATACTTGTTTGTGATACAAAATGCTGTTGTGACCCTAAACAAATCAAGCCAATGCCAAAGTATCAAAAATTGCATTTTGTCTAGAGCCCATGTGGAGCTGAGATGTCACATTATGTGTCTTATTCTTTAGGGAAATGCACGTCAACAGCCTCTGCCAGTCTGTGGTTCTTCTTGAACTCGTGAGACCAAAAGGTGATCCGGCACATTATTCTTTCTCTCCACACTGCACACTGTTCCCTTCCTCACAGTCTCAAGTTCCACGCTGAAAAAGGGCAGGGTAGAGCAAGTCTTTCCTTCCCCCCTTCCTCCTCCCCTGATGGCAGATGGGATATTGAACTCAGACTGGCTCTTGTTTGCCCCTGGGGACTAGGACGTAGGGATCAGCAGCTTATGGTAATGCAGTGTACTGTAATTAGCGAAGGCATCCAATTCTCAAGCAAGTTTGTGGGTTTTTTTCCCTCAAAAATGAAAGAATTTGCACATACATGATTTACTACTGCAAAGAACCAACATGAAAGAGATTTCAAATCATTTTTTGTACACAGTGTGGCTCTAAAGGTGTTGACATGCGCACCAAACAAAACATTTCTGTGCTGTGGAGTGACTGCACCAGGAAACAAAATGCTGTGTAATCAACACCCCCGGCCCAGTTACACTGGGATTTCTGGAATTCTCACATTAAAAAGTCACCCTCACTCCACAAGTAAAACAATGTGGAGTGTTGCTTACCATCTGCAACTTCTGGGCCACAAGAGTCAGCAGCTGTTGAGATACATTTTCACACAATCCTAGTAATAGTTTGTATATATTCAGAGCAGATGAAATAAGCTCAATGAAAGTGCGATCAAAGCATATGTAAAACACACACATATGCTTTCAATGACACGTGTCTTTGACTCGATTAAAAAACGGAAAGAAAAGAAGCGTATTAAATTAATAAATTGCAGCATATTAAAGACAGTACTGGCATCTAAATTATATCAATCTGCCTTCATTCTGAAGTCACATAATTTCGAATAAAACAGAATAGGCCAGAATGGAGATTATAAAGAAAAGCAAAGGGGAAATCTCATAAATCCAGCAGAGCTATCAGTGCAGGAAGATTGGGAGCGAGCGAGCGAAAGAGAGCGAGAGAAGGGGGCGCGTAGAGAGGGGAGGTTAAGGAGAGGGGAGGAGAGAAGGCACAGGGAGGGAGTAGGAGAAAGATCCGGGGAAAAACTTTGAAAGGGAAAAAAAGACGTTTCAGTGGCCGCCGGTTAGCTAGGAAAAGGACAGTCGGAGGTAGAAAGAGGAGGCATAGAAGACAACTGCGTGCCTGTGTGGATTTTTACCGCTGCCAGGAAGCCGCTGGGCACGCGCCTGCTCGGGACGGGGGATTATAGATGAGCTTGACTTTAAGATGAGGAGCGAGCCCATTCTTTTCACTTCCAGCAGGGGTGAGTGGCTTACGCTGTCCTTTTTTTCCCGTGAAAAAATGAATGCAGCTTGGTTTTCTAGCAGCAATAAACCTATTAAAATGGAAGGTTGTTAAAAGCGACTTTCTTACGATGTATCTCTTGTACAGTGGGATCTCCACGACGTTCAAACTGAAAGCCAAGAACAGCATGACTTTTCCGGGGCTGCTAGTGTACTCACTAACAAAGATTACCGGTCGATAACGTTTGTTTTGGCTTCCTTGCCAGCTTTTATTATTCTTCTGTTGTAGTTCAGAGTGTGTATTGTAGAAATCTGTGTGCATGCATCAGATTGGCGCACGTGCGCCGTTCAGCACATACGCAAGCGCAGAAAAAGGCCACAAATGAATAATGTTTCTAAAAGGTATGCTGAAAGAGGGCACGGGGAAGAGACTGCGGAGAGACAGTTGGCTCCTCGCAGTGTCATTAGGGTTGTGGTCGCGTGTTAAGTGTCTATGTAGTATATGGACTTTATGCCGGACTCCGTTCAGTCATCTGGCAATTTAATGTAGCTCTGACTACAGAAATGAATCCCTTTATAAATGAGAAAGCAATCTGTTTTGGTGATTCTGGTCTTCAAGAGTTTGACCTCATAATGATGTGTAACAGTAGTTAAACTGATATAACTAGACTCAGCTTTTGGGCTGACTTCATTGCTGCCACCAGTGAAACTTGGTGGGGTTGGGTGTTATCATACAATTGACAGAAGAATACCTTTCATTGGTTCACCTATTAAAGGTGAACCAATGGAAGGTGCTCTTAACAAATAATGTAATTAAAGCTCATTGTACTTTACAAGCACAAGCAGTACTTTTTTCAGATATTTCACCATTTTATCGGTTTTCATTTTGTAATTACCCCCTATTATGCAACCCAATTCCTTTCTTTCTGGCATGGAGCTTAAAAGCAAGTCTGTTTCTTATTACCTCATTGTTGCTAGACAGCAGATCCACATACATCAACAACATGTGCAGTATCCGTCTCTGAAAATAATCTTTAAAAATCAGAGTACTTTCAACAGTGCTCAGAAAAACTGCTGCATAATTCTGAGCTGGAGGGTTACTCTTACTGTACACTTGGAGCAGTTAGGGGATAAATTGAGGAGTATTACCCTTATCTTTGCCTGCCTGAGATTTTGAGACAACAAACTCTGGCTCTCTAGACTTGGTTGCAACAGCAGGATAACGGTAAACCAACCTATTTAGTCAAAAATAGTCACTTTGTCACTGTGTACACTAACAGAACTGTTTTTTTCATCTTCTTATCCATTTAGCTTTATACAGCTGGCAGTACTCAGACAGTTATTAAACAGTCCAGGTCAGCGTTAGGGCAACTCCACCCTGAAGTCAGAGGTTTTCTAACACAACCCTGGAATGACAACACAAATGCTTGATATCTCTCACTTGTCCTCATGTGGTTGTGAAGTGAGTGCACAATAACAGGACCAATGCTAGCAGCTGCAAGGGTTTCGGGTGGCCCGGCAGTGCTTCAGTGCCCGGCATTTGGTGAGGTTTGTACAGACATCTATTGTGTACTACTGAAGCATGCAGTATATAATATTTTTGTTTAACCAGTGTGGATATAGAAGAGCCAGTATGCAGGTATAAAATAGATATCACAACTCAGCTAGGTCTTCTAGTTTCCCAGCTCAGGATTTTCTATGATACAGTAACAACACATACTGCAGTCCTTGCTGAAATATAAATAAGGAATCTTGATTTACTCTTAATAATACTAAGAAAAACTAATTAGGGCTCCTGTAGTGGAGCTTTGTTCGGTATTCTGGAAATAAACCCAACAGGTTGGTTTAGAGTAAACATTGTCCTCATGCATTCAGAGGAATTCAAAGAATTTTTTGGGGTGGAGTAGTATTAATTTATGCTTTTTTTGTTTTTATTGGTTTATGTTGTTTTATGTTGTATTGGTTTATGATGGTGTTCACTGATTGGAACTTCTCAGTTTAAACAGTGTTGGGAACACTGTCTATTACTAAAGAGGCCAGCCATGAGGTTTTACCTTCACCAATCTCCATGCTAAAAATACTTTGTCTCTGGATTTGTACAGGCTGCTTTAAACAATATGCAGGACAGTGATGATAATTATGGCATTTGTTTTTCAGGTCAAAATGGCACGCCCGATAAAGAGCAAACTTGTCATTGTCACAGACTCTCAAAATTAATCTTCTGTATCAACGTAGCTGTGAATGTATACAACATTTTAGTCAAATACCTTAAAACTGCAATTGATAGTTCTATGGTTTTTCTTATACATTAGTTTGATGATCTTCTCTGGCATGCCCCAAAAATTTTAAGTGTGGCTTCTATAATTATTTTTTACTGGGGTCATGTCCCACCATGAATTCCTGCTCCAGGGTGAAGCTGTCAAGCGTGGCGATCTACTGTAAAACACTCAGCAGAAATGACCTATTGTGACGCATACCAGAGTGCCATTGAAAAGATTTTTTGTCCAACGCAGTCATCACTCACCACCTGCCCTGTTTGTCAGAATTGCCTTCCTGCGATTTTTCTACTTCCCGAAAATGAAACCCAAGTTCTAAGACTGTCCTGACACACTGGTGGAGATCTAGTGCAAGAACAAAGGGGCATACGGGGACTTCTACAAAGTGACCTACAAATGGTAGAAGCTCAGAAAAATAGTACAGAAATGCACAAGAAGATGATCTTGAATGGAGATCAACCAAATTTAGCTCAGGCATATTTTTTCTAGATAAATCTTCTTCTTTTTTTTCCTTGCTGCAGTTGTGGCAGTTTGAAACAGTGGAACAGTGTTGATTGATACTAAACATAAAACATACAAAACTGCAGTGACATTTTGCAAACAGTAATGACTGTCTCACTATACAGCAGTTTAGTGATAATCAATGCATAGCTGTTGTTTTTGATGCTGTTGATGTTGTTTTACTAGCTTCCCTTTGTCTATGCTATCTGCCAACCCTAACCCACTGGATCGGACACAGGTCACAGCCAAAGACGTTAACCCTAACCCTATCTTAACCTGTAATCTGGGAAAAAAAGTGGATACTTTTTAAAATATCAATTAGGGAAATTTTTTGGGAGAACTGTTTAATGGAAAGCAAAATTGCATACTTTAACTATCTAGGTCAGAGTTGGGATCGTTACCAAATGTTACTTGGGTTAGCAGTCAAATTTGAGCAACTGCTTGCTTCTAAAACATCTCTGATCTAAGGGACCTGGCTTGCTTTCCTTTCTATGTTGTTTTGAGCTGGTGGTGGATTTGAGGCAATAATAGAAAACCAAAGTCAACGTCAACTGTCTCTTTTAGCAAGTCCATGCTCAATAGCTCTCCCATTTATGGGGTGCTGTGCTTTGGGGGCAAATACAAGTGTTAAAGTGTTTATTGCCACTTATTATTGCAGCTTTCCTCACAGAAACTCTGAGTCGACAAGCAATTAATTGGAGTGTGTGTGATGTGGGAACGGTGGGTGCATGGTGTCACCGTACTGGCCTGCCTCGCTCATTTGGTTCTCCTTCCCTGCCTCATTCACCCCAATAGTGATTGAAGTTTAAAAGCTTTCATCTGTCAGACGCGTGAGCCCCTTCCTTTTTTTGGTGATGGATCCCAGCAGTGGAGAGGAGAGATGAGGAGAAATGACTTTGCCATTTCTCCATCCTTCCCTGCAGAGTTGGCCTGTCAGTAAGCTGGCATGTGGGAAGAGAGACTTTAATTTTGGGCCGACTAATCATAGCCCTCCCAGCCTTACCCCTGTGTCAATATGCATCTGGAAAAACACAGGGAAAAAGAATGGGGAGCGAGTGCCAAACTCAAGCACAATTCAAAGGACCCCAGTGTATGCCAAATAGCACAGAATGATATGGCATACATCCAGCTGGCAGCCTGTTGGTAGCCTACTGATTTAACATCATCAAACAAGCATTTGCCTTTGGACTCGTACTTTAAAGAAGTTAAAATAGTTCTGCTTATTGCAAGCATATATGGTCGCCTTGAAAATTTGGATGCATTAGGAGGAAATCACTTCTCATGAGTCTCACTAGCCTTCAACAAGCTTATTGTAATAGGATGAGTACATTCACTTGTTAGCCTGTCTGCCTTTAACAAAGCTTTTAGGATTACAGTACAAGACTAAAGCTGCCTTGGTGGGGTGTCCTAATAGGAGGATAAGGGTACAGGGAGCTGTAATTTTGTCAGTTTGAGCGTTTGGTTGTGACTGTGTAGCTGCTGTTTACACTCGCACAGATAAGAGTGCCTCTGTGTCCTGTTTCTGTAGGTGGTGTTTAATAAGTAACTGATGAAAAGACCAAAGGCTTCTATCACAGTCAGGACAATGGGTACACCTACAGGAATCTAATTTGATTTAAATCAAAGTTAGACAGGCTTTAGCTATTTCAGATTGAAAAAAGGGGCAATCATGCATGATGAATTTTGTATTTTCAGTGTTTTCCACACATAGACTTTATTTGGAGACTGAGGTTAGTATTTTATGTCTGACAGAACAACGCTGTTTGTGATCAGACAAATAGCTGATCACAGTGTTCAGCCGCTTCTAACCAAATGCCAGTTTTATCTATTGCCTGGCTCGCTGACCTGTGAGAACCTGACCAGAACCTGTAGGAAGTAGAGAAATGGTTTATGTGATGTTACTCCGAGCTCACCAAGGCTACAGAGCAGAACAAGGAACACAGCTGCCAACTTTAGCCCATGAAAGTGAAGTTAAGGTGAATTCATATACCATACACAAGGAAAACTTCAGACACAACGACTGTGTTTAACTATTAAATGGAAGTTTTTGAGTTAAATAAAAGATCTCATCCAAGGTGTCCTGGGATGAAATAGGCAGCATTGTGGAAAATTAATACCAGGGATGCCCAAATGCAGCTATAAAGTCCATATTCTAGGACCTCCAATCTTCTAGATTTCTCTTTACCAAATGTAGAAGGTGTGTACTACAGTTTGAGACTCAGTGGGATCGGTTTTTCAACTTGCTGTGACCAACCTGGTGCTAATAACAAAAGGTATGGTGCATGGCAAACAGACTGCTTGTTACAGTATATTGCTTTTTGCTAGTCTATTTGGGTAATTTATAAAACTTGCCTCATTCACACAAGATGGCCCCGCCCCTCCCTAAAGCCTGGTTCTGCCGTAGGGTTCTTCCTGGTAAAAGGGAGTTTTTCCTTCCCACTGTCGCCAAAGTGCTTGCTCATAGGTGGTCATATGATTTTTGGGGTTTTCTCTGTATGTATTATTGCAGGGTCTACCTTGCAATATAAAGCACTTTGAGGCGACTGTTGTTGTGATTTGGCGCTATATAAATAAAATTGAATTGAATTGAATTCATTTATTAGATGACATGTGCTGCTTCCTGAGCTATCACAACCTGTGGAAAATCGGAATTTTCCTGTGAAATTACTTTGTGTTGAATGTTCATGAGTTCTCAGATAGTAAATCAGAGACGTGTGCCTGTGAAAACTCCAGTCCACTACCTATATCTGAATTGAGCCATTTTGTGGATGAAACAAATGATGATGCTTAGTAGACCTACAGCCTCTATATCCTCACCAGTCAAAAACCATGTATAATGTGACACTCATTTCTCACACCCATGCAGCTACAATTCCCAGTCCAATCAAGAAAACCTCATGTCCTCCATTCCCACCAGAAGATCAAAACTACAAGCAGGAGTGTCTCCCCCTCCACAACCCTTCACCCCATCTTTCTTTTTGTCCAATGGTTTTTAGCTGAGCTCCCTCTAATTATCTTTTTAAAAGACATACCAAAGGGCGCATCATTACTATCCCCAAATATTGTTTGGTTTTAGAGCTTGCTTTGGGACTTCTCCCACCATATTTCCACCTCTCTTATCTTCTCTACACCTCCATCAGCACTTCCCTATCCCATCACCTTTCTTTTCTTTTTTTTTCTCCTTTTCACATCAGGGTTTTGCAGATGTGTGTTTGCGGTCTGGGAAACATCTGCTTCTACAGTAAACCACCTGTACAGTTCGATAGCAATCAGCCCCCCTCTGTGATGTTTGCTTGGCATGCCTGATGGAAGATAGAAAACACACAAACCTCATAATTACAGACCTGAGAAATGGGGCGGGAGCAAGGCAGCTTGTCTTTCATCATAAGTTAATGCAGCATCACCCATCCTCTGATCTGTTCAGAACTCTCCCTCTCGCCTGGTGCTCATCCAAGTTGAGGCTTTAAAAGTCTTTATGAAACATTTATGACTGGTAATAGCACACAACTTTCACAGCTTTCCACCAGCAGTGGGAAGGGAAAAAAACAGTACACAAGGCTACCAGTATAGGACTAAAATATCTGTATGTAGCGGAGGACATTTAAGAGTTATTTTTATCTGATAAATTATAAAGTGAAGCTGAGAAGGGCAGTGAAAATTCAGATGGTAAGCAGTTACCTTTACAAGTTGGAGTTACGAAGGAGTTATCAGAGTGGAAAGGCAGATGATACTCTTCCTTTTCCCCCCAAAGTATTAAGAATTTTTCAGCTTGTCTGTGTGATGGTTTTTATGTAATCATGTGACAAATAAATACCTTCCAGCATCACCCTGTGTTTTGGTGGCATGTTGGAAGCAGTAACCATGACGATGCCAGACCATAAAACCAACCTCAATTAACAATAACCACCTTCTTACTGTAACACTGAACCCACAGTGCAGTTAAGCTTCCCAAAACCGCAGAAAGTGGGTGTTTGGAACTGTAAGTCTCTGGCTTCTCATGCATCTTTTAGGTGCACAAGGACTCCTTTAAAATCTGTTACGTGCCACAAAATAGCAGTTCTGGTTGAGCTGACCTGGTATGGCAGACAACATATTCAGCTGATTCAACTTTGGATAAGAATCTGAACTGTCAGGTCCATGAAAAAATAGTCTGAAAACATTATTGCGTCAAGCCTTGAAGTTTGAAGAACAAACAAAGGAAATATACTAGAAATCAATGTATGTGTTTGTTCCTGACATTATTGCTTTTATTACAAGTAAAGCTAATTAGAATCATCATTTTCTATGTTCTTGGTATATTTTGTATTGTTTTGCCATTCAAAGCATTTTATGTTTTTTTGTTAGAAATATAAACCCTACTCCTTGTTCACTTTTGGCACAGTGCATTTATACTCCCATCCAAGACTTAAAGACCTTTACCAAGTTTGTATGGCCCATTTATCCAAGTAAACTGAGCCCATGTTGATTTACAAAAGTGGCATGGCTTTATGATTATGACAATGGTTTGGTATTAGAGTGACTTGGACCATTTTCTTAAAGGAAAAAAAACAATTCAGTTCAATTCAGTTTTATTTATACAGCGCCAAATCACAACAACAGTCACCTCAAGGCATTTTACATTGTAAGGTCGACCCTACAATAATACATACAGAGAAAAACCCAACAATCATATGACCTCTATGAGCAAGCACTTTGGCGACAGTGGGAAGGAAAAACACCCTTTTAACAGGAAGTGCCGTCCGGCAGAACCAGGCTTTAGGAAGGGGCGGGGCCATCTGCTGCGACCGGTTGGGGTGAGAGAAAGAAAACAGGATAAAAGACATGCTGTGGAAGACAGCCAGAGATTAATAACAAATATGATTCAGTGCAGAGAGGTCTATTAACACATAGTGAGTGACGTAAATTGACTGAAGAAGGAATACTCAATGCATCATGTGAATCCCCCAGCAGCCTAGGCCTATTGCAGCATTACTAAGGGAGGATTAAGGGTCACCTGATCCAGCCCTAACTATAGCAAAAAGGAAAGTTTTAAACCTAATCTTAAAAGTAGAGATAGTGTCTGTTTCCCAAATCCAAACTGGAATAATTCCAGTTCTAATAGTTGCATTGCATTTCAGCAGTGTGTGTATGTTGAGGCAAATCCTGACCTGAAGTCCTGTCAGATAATCAAACTAAACACGTCTTCGAAGTGTTAAAGGCGCTGCTGGTAACAAGAAACAGACCCCTGGAATATGTGGTGCGGGATAGCAACTGTCAGTGTTCCGTCAATCATAACAGCTGTATTCCAGGAAGAGGGCAGAAAGCCCTCCTCCCTCTAACCTTGCTAAGCATTTTTGCACAATAACAAAGCCGCAGGCTCTCAAGTTTTACATGAAATCCAAACGTGACCCCGTTGTCTCGTTCAAACACAGTCCTCACTTAGGAAAATCCCCTTTGATCTGAATACCTGGCAGTGAAAACATCCCTGTGAGTTGTCTAGGTGTTTTTAGTGTGTGTGTGTGTGTGTGTGTGTGTGTGTGTGTGTGTGTGTGTGTGTGTGTGTGTGTAGGGATTGATGTTTTGGAAAGAGCACGTATTTTTTGTCATGCAGACCGAATGCTAACACAGCAGATGTGGTTTGGGGTACATATGATTAATGTATGCAGATATCAGAAAACTGACTAAAATATTTATGGCATTAGAATCAAAAAGCTAGAATACATGACACAAACACATGCACTGCCTTTTATGTTGAGTACAATGAAGGGCATTATGGAAATGGAAAAATGAGGCTGAATGAACAGGGTGAGATGGGGAAGAAAGGACGTGGGCAGTTTGTTTGCACAACATGTTTGTTTTTTTTTATTATTTTATTTTCCTGCGTGCCCTTAGGCCTTCTTTGAGGGTGGTCCTTGCCTCCACCTCTTCATGTTCTCTGCCATCTTTGGTGAACTGGGGAGCTCACTTTCGGTTGTTAATGGCACACATGCGCACAGGTTGTGTTTTTTGGCCACCCCTGTGGAGGTAAAGTATTGCACACGTTGCACAAAGCTCTACGAAGCAGTAAATGGAGCAGTAAATAGCTGCTTGGCTGTTCAGAGTTTAGTACAAAATCAGGTAGTGCTGAAAGTGATCCAGGGAGCGTGTACCTTCGCAGTGAGGGATGTTACTACTTGTTTATCTGCAAGTACAGAGTGATAGTGTAGGTGAAGTGCAAGTAATCTTTCTGCTGTAAAAGGATTTAAAGCACTCCGACTTACAGATATTTGGGGTTGATTGTTGGGTTTTCTCTGTATTATCATAGGGTCTTTACCTTACAATGGAAAGTGACTTGAGGCTTTGAGATTGTGATTTGGTGATATATAAATAAAACTGCATTGAAATATGTTTTTCCATTGGTGGCTCAGGAGTTAAATATTTTCTGTTGTTATTGTCATCGTTAATTGCAGTTTTAGTGATATTACATGCACAAACGGAGGAAACATGTTACTCCATGTTAGTCTCCCCATCACCCTCACTTTTTCTGTTTATCTTTCACTCCAGCCCCCTTTTCCTCACCGGACTCTCCTGTAGTATAATCAGATTATGTGAGGAATGTGGGAAAGTGTCTGTGTATTCAGTGTCAGAGCTGCTCTCTAACAGTCAAGCAGCAATAAAGATGAACCGTGGCTGCACTGGATACAAACATCTATTGATTTTATTGTCATAACGCTGAGATATTAATATGAAGAGCATTAATGCTTTTTGCCAGCTACCTGCACCATCATCTGTTTTTGTTTAGTTAAATGCTTGTGGGAATTGTGATTACATGTGGTATTCAGACCTGTTTTGAATAGACCCTCCAACTCGGGCCCAGTGGCATGGGATAGTGGAAGAAATTTTTGGAATGGAAAGACTTACCTTTGTCCTTAGACTTGAGCTTGAGAAATTCAAGAAGCTCTGGGAAAAATGGATTGTGTACTCCCTTTGTACTGAACAATTAAATATTACCATGATGTAAGTAGATACTAATGTTGAGACTGTGTATGTCTTCCATGCTGACCTAAAGTTTTGTATTCTCGTACTGTAAATTAATAAATAAAAAGTTATTAAAAAAAAGACCTGTTTTGAATGAGATATATGAGGTCTGCTACTTCATGACTTATGTCTGTTATAAAATAGCCTGAAATAGTCTTAATGGCATGTGACATGCTAAACTGCTGTGACATTTGGCACATGGGTTAGCCATTAGGCCAGCTTATCTCCTGTGCCTGTTGCTCAGATATCGGTTAAGCTGATTTCATGTGATTATATGGAAACACAAACATATCACAGCTTGCTTGGAAGCAAGTCCTGTCTGTATGTTTGATGCTAATGTCTCCCATAAAGATTAGTGTACATTTTTTTGTGTGTCATGTAACACAAGTTTAACTTTTCAAAGTCACTATAATCAAATGAAGGTAGGGGTCAGCGTTATTGGTCATTTAGTTTTGAATAGTTTTGAACAAAATGTGAATGTTTTTGAAAATTCCAGACTTTTAAATTCATACACAGTTGTTTGGCTTGTAGTTTAATTACTTCATCTTCAGTTCCTCGTGCCTCTTTTCTCGTTTTGGGCCTGGAGAAGTGGATTAAAGTCAGGTTCAGTGTCGTCACTAAGGCTACGTCCACACGTGCCCGGGTATTTTTGAAAACGCAGATTTTTCTATGCGTTTGCACCTTTCGTCCACACGTGGACGTAGCCTAAGATCTCACTAAGAAATTTCCTTCTGCAGCCCCAGAAAACAAAAACAGTAATCTATTCTCTGACGGGGAGAGTTTAAAACCTAAAAAAACAAAAACAAACTAGTTTGTAGATGCACAAAAAGTCAGATCCAGTAAATTTGCCAGGTTAGTCTGCTCAGCAGCTGCTCTCAGATTGTTTCTGAATCACGCTCGGACATTCAGTGACTCGACGTTGTCACAAAGGGCAGTAACCACAGAAAGTCCTCATTAACTCCACTTAACATTTTCAGTCTGCAGCTGCTGTCCAGGATGATGCAGTGCCTTTTGATACAATCAGGTGTTAACAAAAAGCTTCACTGAGCTGGGACCCTCATCTTGAGACAGTGCTTCTTATCTGAGTGTCTGTGCAAAGCGTGGCATCTCAGAGTCACGCTTCTGAGCCCAATCAAATGCTCTCAGATCAAGTGTGTGGAGATAGACTCACTGATACCTTGCTCCCATACCTATCTGCGAGCTATGTTCTGTATTCGGTTTCCCTGCTTTTGTTTTGCTCTGTGTGGGAAGCTGCTGGTGTATTTTTCACCTGCGGCTATAATTCCATCAGGTACATTGCCAGATCTGTCCCTGCCCAGCACCTATCAGCTTGCTGGCTCTGTGCACTTGAAGGACTGTCAGCGCTTGTGATTGATTTACTTGAAAATTCTGTTTTCCACAGGGCCACCTGGCTGCCCACTTATGTTACATAACAGTATTTTGTGCTTTTCCAGTATCTGTTTAATGTTGGTTTGTTGCACAGGGCCAAAAAATACTTGTCAGTGTGTTTTAACTGAAACATGCGCTACATTGGGACTGATTAATGAGCAGCTAATGCTGGGGCCTGTTTGTGTGCCACCAAAAGGTTGTTTGGGAAGCCCAGCACTCACTTTTCACATTCTGAAACACTCTGTTTCACTCAATACAGTATTAAATTGGTATTAATCCACAGGTCAAAATAGTTCAAAGAAAATAATAATCTCTTACAATGTAAGCATTAGAATGTCATCATCATTTTGGGTAAACGCTTACCAAATATGACTCGTGAATGAAAACTATGGTACAGTTGTGCGGTGTTGTAGTGATATAGTCTATACTGCTCTTCATCTGCAAACACAGTGCATTAGTGTTTCTGTTGGCTGATGGTGTACATCTGCTCAGTTAAACAAAGGTAAACAACTAACTAGTCTTTGATTTCTCACCCAGCTCTTAATTGCAGACAGTGAAAAACAGAAAAGCAAGCTGTAAGAGTAACGTTCCACAAATTAGTTGTTTTCAGTATTGGTGCGATCACACAAAGATAAAGTAGCGTAGGTCTCATTCCAATTAGACTAGAGTTCCATAACCTGACTCTTTGATATTTGTGTATTTGTTCTCCAGCAATGGAGGAGCTGGTGTGTGAGCTTCGTCTGTTTCTGGACCTGCTGGACAGAGAATATCTGAGTGCTGGGGTCCGAGAGAAGAAGATACACCTCTCCAATATTCTGCACAGAGTACTGTCCGACAAAGGTGAGGATTAAACTTATACTGCACCTTCTGAAACACTTTAAGGGACTCAGAGCTGGAGTAAGTCCATTAGGTGGTCAGATATTAGATACAACACCTGACCTTACTATGGCTGACTGCAGGAGTTCCATGAGCAGTCTGGTACATACACAAAGAATGTAGACCACAATAAGCTGGTCCTAGGTCAGTGTGGGATTGAATTGTTTGGTTGCTGTCATCATAGAGTTATATTGGTATACATTTACTTATAAAACCCTTTACTTGTAAGCTAATATAGCCAAAAGTTGTTTATGACAGATTAAAAGAGTTAATTTCATCAGTTTGATGTTTTCTGAGCTTTTCTTTAACACAGACTTTTTTCTTTAAGATGTGTGTGGCTGCCATTATTGAAATAAAATTCAAATGCAAAAACATGTTTATATTAAAATCTGGATGAATCGAACATGAAAAGAAGATATACACAGAAATTTTATTGTATTTTTGTTTCTTGTTTGCATCCTTAAACGCGAAGATTGTTTTAGTGCTATACTGGAAGCCTCAAAACATGAGATTATTCACACAAATTCATAATGACGTTTCAGTTTTCTATCAACAACAAAATGTCACGTGTAGAAATATTTATTGGAGATTTTGCATTTTAACATTAAAAATATCCACAAAGGGACCTTGTAATGAGGAGCAGAAGTGAAGCGCATTAAAATCAGAGAAACACAGAAGCACAGTCTATTTGGTTCTATAATTTTAAGAAGGGAAATTACGACATTTTATTTTTTGTCACTACTTAGATTTGACACTAGTGGCACTGTAAAGCATCTTCTTGTTTATATTCATAATAGCCACTTGATTTCTTCTAGAGCCTTCATTCAAGTCAGAGATACACAGCGGACTGCCTGCTCCACCTCAGATGCCACTTCCAGAGATCCCTCACCCCTGGATGGTAAGACTGAAGTTTATTTAGATTTATTAATTTTAGTCCTCTGTAATTTGGCCATGCTGGAACTTATTGCAAGCAGTGCTCACAGTAAGAGTTATACCGAGTTCCAGTATGCGTTCTGGTTGTCTGACTAAAGAGAGTTGTTTCTACAAATACCAGATAGCCCTGCGTCATTCTGCTTCCGCTGCTATGGGTCATCCTCTCAGCCCAGCTGCTTTAATGCAAAACCAAGCAAATCAATGGTGAAGGACAAAAGAATACTTTATTTTCAGGACACTGCTGAGTAACTACATTTTGAGCAATGAAGTGCAAGTCACATGTAATTTATGTGGCATAAGTAAGTGATAAATAAAGGAAAGACAGCTCATTTTCTTCCTAACGTTTCTGTATACGACCCAATTTGATCCCAGCGTTAAATTAAAAGCGACAATATTGACATCCAGGACGAAACTAGAAATTACTATTTTAAATAATACATTAGGCCTTATAAATAAAACATAGCCAATAAATATCGAATATAAAATGATTTGACAACTGTCTATAAAACAATGCACTATTCTTAATGTTAGGTCAGTGTTAGAGGCTTTACTTTATAGTGCTGCTATTTGCAGTTGCACTACTTTCCCCAAACTAGCTAATTTTGTCACATCATCTGTTCAAAGCTGAACATTACCTCCCAGTTTGCATTCATTTACAGCATTTCATTGAATTTAGGTCCAATTTCAAATCCCCTTTGGATATTTTTGGGTTTTGTTGTGAAGAAGGCAAACTTCTGATAGTAACAACTGTGTTATGTAACAGAAATAACTTCATCATGTTAACACTACAGGAATATTTAACATTCATGCAGGACTGCTTACCAGTAACACACAACTGGTGCTAGTAGAAACTGCAGAGAAATGACCAATAACGCTGACCCTTACCTTCATTATTATCAGATGGTGAACTTGTTAGCAATACACTGAAGTTCTGTGCACAAGTGAATGGTGTTAATCACGCAAATGCCAGCGCTACCAATGCAGCAGGACATAGAAACCATATGAGATGTGTTTTACAGTCACTTGTAAAGCAGTTGGAAGGCCTGTCATGGCTTCAGTATGTTTTCCTCTCTCGTACTGCGCCTCACATCGCCATGACAGTCAATGAGGACCGTAACATCTCTGTTAAAACAGTGATGTGTGTGTCATTATTGTGAAAGTGAGATGTGCATGTAAAAAGACCCAGTGTGAAGAATAACAGTGTGTGTCTGCCATTATTGTGGGAACAGATGCCTGTGATAAAAAGCAGGTGGCTGTGATGGCTTGCAAAGCCTTTATTTCATAGCAATAAGCCACAACACCTTGTTCTACATCTTACTCACACACACACGCAGGACACGCACACATTCCAAGGCACAAGGCCTTACAGTGCAGTTTGTAATTAGAACCAGTCGTCAGCCTCAGCCTCCTCTGGTGACCCCAGTGTGTGTCTGGAAATCACAGCCGAGGGTTTCCCAGAAAACTAGGCGAGTGAGGAGGAGGAGTTTCTGATGTTTCTGTGTCTCTGCTTGTTGTCTCTCTTCTCTGCTGCCCCAATCAGAACCAGTAACATAAGAAAATACATAGCAGAGCCTTGCACGACACCCCAGACTCTCGGGCCTGTTCGGTGCTTACCGTACCTTTATTTAAACAAAGCACATAGGCACACAATTACACAACTCTTTCTGTCTTTTATGGAAAGAGTGAAGTTTTTAGCAGGTCTTCATCACTGGCTGAAGGAGACCCACTCAGGACTGGGTTGAGCATTTTGATTTTTAACTTACTTTTTGTTGAATTTTGTATTTGTTGTTTGGTCGAGCGTGTGAGACGGATAAACACTGGAACAGCCTGTAAACACGGTTATAGCGGAAAAAAGACGCCAGCTTCTCCTTGTTTCCCTCCCCACCATTGTGTGTTGTTTTAATTTAAATAAAATGTTTATGTTTTTTTCTGAACATAGACTACTGCCTTTCTTTCCGTTATGAGTTTGAGTGAATAAATCGCCACGTTGGGGCGCACTCTCAGGAGGGTGCATTTGCTTGCAACTGGAAGAGGATGCCGTTAAACAGTGCTATTATTTCTTCAGTTGACTCCTTCTCTTAGCCTCAACCAGCATTATTAGCAAACTTACTCATGGGCAGATAAATAGATGAATAAATCTCTCTTAGTTGATATATTCGTCCAAAATCATCCAACCATACTTTATACACTTTATCCAACAATATCATGCTCTGGACACTGGCTTTATATGTGTACAAAGTAATCATAATACTAACGACAGCATAAGCTGTGACAAACATTCAACAGCAGGGATTTTCATCAGCAGAAAAGAAAGCAGCTAAAATATATTAAGTGGTTAAATAGAGCCATTCACATTAGAACAAAACCTCTCTGAGTAATATATGTGCAGGGTTTGCAGAGTCGCAGCAGTAAAGTATAATTCTCATAAATATACTTGGATGGAAACCCAGCTACTGTCTTTTATTTTGTGCCAGCTCTCTGTCTCCCTGTTGCCGTCTCTGCTCTGAAATTACCATCTATCACATTTCCACACTGACCTCTGGAGAAGCTGTCCAGACTGAGGAAAAAAGTGTTGTGCTCCCTTTCTCCACTCTTCATTTCTTGCAAAATTTCCACCGCCTGCAAATGAAACAACGGACAAATGGTTAAGAGGAAAAGAGAGAGGAGGCGGCTAGAAAGAAAAGAGTAAACAGGGTAGAGAGTTAAAGAAACAAAGATTTCATGTTGATCAAAAACAACCTTGTTAGTCATGAGAAGTTGCAGTTATTTGTGTTATACGGCATCAGTCTTTAGTTGGTCTTGGTGAAGAAGTGGAACATGGACTAGAGCAATCTGGTGAAATAATAGACAAGGAAGACAGTCACTTTGTGACCCGTCGAGCCTCAAAGCCAAACCGACACTCACGTACACAAAGAGCCTGTGCCTTTAGAAGCTGAATCAGTCCTTAGCTTCCACATTTTGATTACTAACAGTTACATAAGGAATACTTAGTTTAGAGTAGCTCACTTGATGTACAATACTTAATCAGAGGACAGTGGTATTGGAATTTATTACTCAAACCCAAACAATATGCAGATTGAAGACTCTTCCAGAATATTCTGCTAGTATATGAAGTGCAAAAGAAGACAAATGGCTTTGCACAGACTTCCACGATAAGTTTATTTACTGCTGAATTGTTCTGGAGTGTGTCATCACATTTAGTCCATTTCAGAACTTATTCGCTTGTTAAAATAATTTTATTTCCAGTTGTTTGTGGCATTTTTTTTTCACATCTTAAGGCCTTTGTTCAAGAGTATATACGATCTTGAAAAGACATTCTTAGTGTTTTTACAAACTTAGTGGGGCATGTTAACACAGTGTAGCTCTTAGCAGAGCATGACAGTCACATGTGTGACACCCGTTAGCCTTTGCATGAGCAGAGGAAAACAAAGAAACAAAGACATGATGTGTGTAAACTACTCCAATTCTTTCCCAAGGGCAAACTTGTGATTGACTCTTACACACACACACACACACACACACACACACACACACACACACACACACACACACACACACACACACACAGCAGGATATCCACTAACCAAACAGACTTCCACTGGATCCTGTTTTAGTTTATCAAGCTGAAACTGGTCTACTTTGAGCCACTATATTGTCTTTCCCTAATTGTATATGCATATAAAGTTGGTCTTTATATATTTATATAAAAGCACAACAAAAAGGGGGTAGTGTCCACTTTAAAGACAAAACAACGAAGCAATTTATAGAAAGTTAGAAATTATGCCAAGCCTTTAATCCGTACAAGTAGTGGGTTTGCTGACAGAGCAGCTGAACCCTTTTATGTCATATTGATCCTTTCCACAACACTCACCTTATAAATCTCTACGTTCCTCCATGGAAGAGGATCACAGCACCATTTTACAATGTGCTACATGCCACACGTAAATGCACAGAAACAGTAAAAACAAGGTCTGGCTCTGATTGGATCATAATGACTAATAAGTATGACGAAATCCCACTGAAGTCCTCTTCTTGTCATCCTGTCACTTTTCATATTCAGGATTTATGTTACATTAATATTTCTCTTTTATCTTTGGCATGAAGTACATTGCTGTCATCAAAAAGCTTGCCGCTTCAGCCACATGAATGGTTTTCATCCAAAATTTGAGCAGTTTAAAGAATACTGGAAAATAAAATGTAAATTGTGCGTGTTTCCATTAAACTCCTTTAAAGAAAACAAATGGACTTCCAGATGGAGAATGGAGCTCCACCCAACATGAAAAATAGTAAACATCTGCCTAAAATGTTTCTGCATTGTTCATGCTTCGTGTTGTCACGTGATGAAAAAAGGAGGTGAGATATTTAAAGTCATCTGTTGTGGCAGTGCACCATTGATTTGTGTTTTTTCTTTTAATTTTAATAGCAATGGAACAAACATTCAGTTTTGATGAATCTGAATTTTAACTTTGGTCTCAAGCTTTTTTTGTTTTACTACTCACAACTACTTTTACCAACATTTCGAGCACACAGCGGTGAAGAACTTTTTTGGGTCCAAAACAATTTCCCCAGTTGCTTTGACAGTTCATTCGACATTTATGTTACAAAAAACAGTTAAAGCTGCTCTTAAATGTCCCGCAAGCCCAAGGTAAAGGTTTGTGTCTAAGATCCCCACACCACAAAACAAATACTGTAAACCAGAGAGAAGAAGAAAATTCTTAGACTGCAACCTCAAGTGTTAGGAATTTTTGTTGATTTTTTTGAGTTCTAATGTTTGCTGCAGTCACCTTCAAGTCAGGATTCGTTTCCTCGGCTGTATCCTAAGGGCTGCACTGTTCGAGCAGAATGTGAACCAGTCCTCCTGCTAGTTGAAACACAAATGATTTCCATCTGTGTTGATGTTGGAGAACAGTGCCACCTCTCCCTTTCTCCTCTCTTCCCTTGCTTTTCCCCTGACACAGACACAGCGGGAGGCACACCATTAGTTACCCATGTAATGCACACTAAAGTTAGTTGTATCATGCATGAGAAACTCACGCCGAGCATCCCGTTCTTCCGTGCTTCAAGCATTCACGTCACAGAAGTGTGCTCACGTGGTCGACGTGCTATACACGGTAACAGGGCTGCATCATCCGTAGATCCGTATGTCTAGAATTCATTTGGAATTCATTTTCTCCTCTTCTCATTTTGATTCAGACATCCCTCCCTCCCAGGTCTTTTTTAAAGATGGATATTCATCTCAGCACAAATGTAGCTAGTACTATAACCATACAGTATTCTGTATGGTTATGTATTACTGGAAGTTGTGAGGAATCTTTGTTTTTTAAACCACCATCTTCTCTGAGTGTTTTTTACTCACTTATAAAACATTGTGTATTGCTGTATGTCTGTGAAGGTTCTCAGTCATCCAGGTCCTCAGAGTCCAAGGAGCATCTGGACTTCTTTAAGTTTCCTTGAAGACGTTTCACCTCTCTTCCGAGAAGCTTCTTCAGTTCTAAGAGCGTGGGTAGGTAGAGAATCAATAGGGGGGTCCAAGACCCTCTAGGGGACACTCCCATAGGGCTTAAATCTGGGACTCTTCACCAATTGCTCTTAGAACTGAAGAAGCTTCTTGGATGAGAGGTGAAACGTCTTCAAGGAAACTTAAAGAAGTCCAGATGCTTTTCTTTCCAAGCTCCTTAGACTATATTGCTGTATATTGCCAAACCAAATTATTCCTAGCCTGAAGGGGAAACACTCACCCAACTAAGTGTGTCACTGTACAGTGTCAAGCTACACGGTGCGTGCGTGGCAACAGTTGGATTGCTATCAAACATATTGAGTTGAACCAGCCCTGTTTTACTTTTGTATGGCCTCAGAAATTATTTGTCTTCAGGAGTTTTTCCACGCAGTGTGTTTTTCATTTGGTGCTGATGAATCTGTTTTCATATTTGACTTAATTCCTCTGTGGGGTTTCCCTACTTTGTGGCTTGGTATACCACAGCAAAGCATTTCGTGACATCAGCAGTATTGTGTCATTGACTTGTGACAGGAAATGAAGTTGTTTAACAGATTGTATTGTAAGGTGTCACGCTTTGTCACTGGGATAACCAAACAAGTGGGAAATTGGAGATTGAATAGGTCTTAACTGCAGAAAGCAGTAGGCCTTTGCTTAATGACACATGCACACAACATGGTTAATCTTAAGGGCCAGAACTGTTTCAGTTACTAACACTCTTTGGAAAAAGTCCCCACTGAGTAACTGGAGCATGGATGGAAAACCTATTTCACAACTTTTTCCCCCACTCTAGTGCATTTGAAGGCTTTTTACAATGCCAAGTTTCTTTTTTTTCTTCCTGACACATGATGTGATTGAAGTGACTAAATAAAGCAAGGAGGGAAAATTGAGTCTATTTCTGCAGTCTAGTAGAGAACTAACAGAATTTACAATTGAACCAAACAAAAGTTAGGGGTGCTCGGTAGAAAAATAGCTTTTGTGGTTACTAACTGATAGGTATTTGACCAAGATGCCCATTAACCCATGAATTCATACTACAGTGTACTCTATACACTGTCGGACTATTGTTCAGTGACTCTGATCACAGCATGTATACAAATGGGAATGGTTATTGGAGCATGGAAAATGAATAGCCAAATTCCTTTAGTGGCCTAAAGAGATAGTGGATCTGATTGATAATCCCATGTAGTTCCTGCTGCTATAAATTCACAAGAATTGAATTGAATAAGCCTGAAGAGCTTCTAAATTACAATTTTAGGTTTTCTCTCAAAAGGTTACTGGCAGTATGATATCATGCTTGTAGCTATATAGATATAATTGAGTGATCATGTCATAAAATCAGCCAGTCCATTTAAGGGTTAATCTTAAATACCACACACTTCCTTTTGTGTTTTATGAATTAATAAACATTCAGAGAACTGCTGCATGCGGTGGAGGTGAAGTTTAAACTTACCTTGTATTCAGTTGGCTGTTAGCAGTAGTGACAGCAGCTTGCAGAACGAGGGTGGTCTTTAATCTAGTGTTTTCTTGAAGGCACCACCTAATGGCCATTAAAGAAACTGCTTGTTCGCAGAAGATGTTGCAACCCTATTTTAAAACTCGACAGTTTAGCAGTTAAGTCCTTGGCTCAGTTATCACAGTAATTGTGATTATTTGTTGGAAATAGTCCTGCATAGCCAGACTTTTAACTGGAATGAAAGAAGTCTGGGAAAAGGTCCTTTTGTCTGAGCCAAACGCTGACAGTCAACTAGCAGTATAGGCTAGAGGGGCTGATCATGATAGCATATCATGGTATTGGTACTGAAATGTCATTCTTTCAGAACAGAAATGCAGATGGACCACATAATATCAGGTAATTTGAAAACAATGGGGGACTTATTAGATAGCTTATTGAACAGAAAACACTGGCAAATGTATTTTCCAACTGTAAAATGTTTCACTTTGTTGCAATCAGATTAGTTGAGTTCATACCCAGACAAAGAGCAAATGTGCAGAGCACTTCTATAATATGTCTAAATATTTTCATGAAACTCTGCTTCACTGAGGTGACTTCTTACTTATTTGCAATACAGAACACTATTTAGATATGACAGGCTGGCCCACCTCATCCTGCTTTCCAAAATTGCAGACCACCAGCTCATGCTGGCTTCCACTGGCTCCTCATTGTGAGGTGTGAGAAATGGAGGAAATGCCCAACCCTGTCTGAGTCTCACTCTGGTTATTTTTTCAGGCAAGGTGGCACTTCCTCCAGTAACGGCACTCTGGTGAATGCACCTGTCCTGCAAAACGCACATTTTACTGGCCCAGCTGAGGCAGGAAAAAGTAAAAAAACGATGCGGGGGAAGCAAAGAATGAAGTTTCAAAAATGGGAGTTGTGTGAAAGGTTTTGTTTTGTCAGAGGTAACACTAGCATGGGTGGTTCATGTATAAACAGGGAGCTGGAAATCTTAGATATGTATCACAGAGGCTGGCAGACACTGAGCTTGGTCCTGCAGTCCTGCAGAGAGAGTTTTTAGGTTTCGTCCCATATTACTGTGTCTCTTGTTTGAAATGTTTAGCGGTTTGCTAATCACCTGACTTCCAGATTGAGTTCCCCTCTCAAACAATGAAACTTTCAGTGCTGCTACTGGACAGAAGCCACTCCTCTAGCCACCATAATGTATGCTGTGGTTGGTTTCTCACAAAACTCAAATTGGCTACGGTGCTGCATTAAGGTTTCATAATCTTTCAAAATGTTATAGGTGTGCTTGGTAAGACTGCTTCAGTAAATGTAGATTGCAGTGACATTGGAATCTGAGCAGGAGTCTCTGGATAAATAAAGCTGGAATAATCATGTATTCAGCTTCAAATAAATCTCTTTTGGTTTTAAATGTCCCCCAAATTATGGTTACCAAAGTCTTTGTATTTCTGTTACCTTTAGGTTTGAAGTGTGTATGTTTTATGAAGTAGACACTGAAACATTGAATACCCATCAGAGTTGGATAAGCTTCTTTTTTCAAAATGTTTTTTTTAAAATTCAGTCAAATCATCACCCCCCCCCCAAAACAAAAAAAAGAACAAAAAAACACTGTCTTGGGTAAATGATATACTAAAACACTACCCAGGCCTGTACTTTAGCATTCTCAAGAACCAGATATTTCTAGTGCTTTGGAATATTTTTTGTAATGATGACACAGTGAGAGTTTGGAAGTTCTCCAGGAAGTCAAGTCACTTAGAAAAATCTTTGGAGAAGATTAAAGGAACATTTTACTTCAGTTTTCTGGGTATATTCAATTAATTCTTTCAATTAATGACAAAGCCACGGCTTCTTTAGAATTGTGAAACTGTTCTTTCAAATCTTTTTTGCCATCATGGCCAAACGTTTTGGCAGTGGCTCAAATTTTGTTTTTCATAAACATTTCTCAATCTGTTTCTATGATATACTGATGAACAAACATAAATATTTCTTATGCTTCAGGCCTTTATTAGCCAATAAAACAAAATTCAGTTTCGATAGGGGTGTCACTGTCAAAACCTGTAGCTACTACTGCAGTTTTCCCTTTCCAGATCCTTTCCTAAGGGAGTTGCTTTCGTATGTCCAGTCAGTTTATCCATTCCAGTGTCCTGCTGGCAGCATGGCAGAAACATTATTCAGGTCCAGTCCTCCTACTCAGAGCAAAAATGGATACTTGGCATAAATGTTTAGATGTGAGTTTCAGGTCAGTGCCTGAGCAGCAGACAAACCTCCCACTCAAAGTCTCCAAACCAAGGTCAGGACTTCTTTACCACTATCTAATTACACATTATGACTGTGGAATTCTGGTATTTCGGATCCACATCCATGGACATGAGCTGATGTAGGCCGTGATGGGTCATGAAAACTCCCTTTACAATTTTAATATAATTGCTTTAAGCAAATTGGGAGTTCTTTGCAATATAAAGTATAAGCAACACTATAGAAAGTATAAATATATAAAGTATAAGTATAAAAATAAGTATAGAAATACTGAAAATGATGAAAATAATGAAAATTACTGGTAATAGTGATTGTGCTTTTCACACAATCAGTAACTTTGATGGCAAATTTGTCTTTTCTTTCATTTCACAACTTTGTGTGGAAACCAAACAGATTTAAAAAAAAAAAAAAGAATTCAAACTAACATAAAAATAAATAAAAATACAAAACTATAATAGCTCTGACTATGACAATGTAAGCGACTTGGTAGTGGCAAACAAGAACTGCTGGAGTGGAAATCAGGGCCTTTGTGTTGTCCACTAGGGCTGGGCCATATTATACCGTTCACGGTAATACCGGTATAATGTTAGGCAACGATAGGAAAATGAAATATCGCGATAGAATGGGAGTAAAACGCGCATGCGCAGTGCCTTTGTTTTCATACGCACATGGCCGATTGTTGAGTGAAACAGATGAACCAGAATTGGTTTGTAAAAATGGTGCAACTTCCGTGATGTGGAACTGGTTTGGTGTTTGTCCGTCAGATACACAACAAAGCACATTTTTTTGCAGAACATGCAAGCGGCCGTTGTTATTGTCATATTTGTCGGACTAAGATGCTCTTAAATCTGGGAGTAATCTGGGTCCTAAACTCTGTATTCTTCAGGTCAAACAACACTGCAGCATCACTTAGAGTTAAAAACTGTCTAAATTCTTTCATCTTTAATAAAACGATCAGCATTGCTGCTTTACCAGGTGTAACTATAAAGTTTAACTTCCAGGCATCCATGAAAACAAAAGTTATTACATTTAACGGAGTTAGAAGTTAGCAGGAAGCTAGCGGAAGTTAGCTCGCTAGTTTCGCTAGTTACCTAAGCATGATATAGCATGTTCTGACTGAGAGATTTCTGAAAAAAATCAAACGTACAGCTCTGCTATCACTTCCAACATAAATGAAGACAGGAAACTAAACAGCAGTGATGTTTGTAGGGTTACTGAAGTTGGGCTAGCTGGTATATAATGATGTGCTACGTGATCGCTAGCGACACAGCTATGTTAGCATAACATAAACAGTGAAGCTGGAGGACGAACACTAACACTTTTCCACTTATAAAAGTTAACGTGAAGGTTCTTCATGGTTAGAGACAAATGCAATCGCATGGCAGGATGCTGTAAACGGACCAAACTTCAGTCAGGAGAACAACTGAGATAATCCATCCACAATGCGAGGTTAGTCATTAATATACTGCAACAACATGGGAATAGAGCAGCTGCCAGAGAATTCAACATTAATGAATCAATGGTACAGAAGTGGAGGAAGCAAGAAGAATGAGTTTAATAAAGTTTGATTTATCTGACTGCTTTGTTTCGCTTAATGTGCCTTATAATCCCGTGCACCTTATGGTCCGAAAAATGCATACTGCACACTGCAGTTTAATGTTGCAAAGCACCTCTTTTTAACTTCAGTGGATACTATACATGGTTATGCTCAGGATATGTCAGCCCATTTCTACTGGAAATGCCTTTTGGTTAAACTTTCAGCAAGGAATTTGCATTTGCACTGTTAAATTTTTATAAAGCTTTAATGTACATAAAAACCAGCTTCTTGTTTATGTGAAAATAAATGGAAGGTTGTCTTTTTGCACTAGTAATGTTGTGGAGTTGTATTTTGTCTCGCATCAATTATATCGTCGGTTATATCGTTATCGCAAATTTTCAAATATATATCGTGATAAATATTTTTGGCCATATCGCCCTGCTCTATTGTCCACCCACACAAGCAGCATGAGCTGGGTAACTGGTGCATGTATGTGACTCGCGAGCTATTTCTTCCCCAAACTGTGGTCACCTTTATACTAAGAAAAAGGTGAAATAGCATGACACACAGGCATACACGGAAATTAAAACAACACTCCATAAACATCAATTCATTCCTATGATTTGGTGATTAAGGGATACAAATGACTCACGTGCTCATACACAATTTATTCAGACATTGTTTTAGCTTTGTAAATTAAATTATCATCAATTTTGGCTGTTTTCCAAGTCTCCCTACTTTTTGACAAGTTGATTTTTTTTAATAATAAAAAAAAAAATATTTTAAAACCTGCAGTCAGCTGAGACTGAAGAAGCTCATCAGATGATGATAAAATAGTAATTAGGTCTATAAAAAACAGCAAAATGCAACACTGCAAATAAGACGAGTCTAGTGCTGCAGAAAAACTGGTGATTAATCACACAGAGAGGGGTAAAATAAACATTTTCTTCCTTATAATTATTTTATTGGTGAGGGCACGCGGTTTACTTCAGAATGCATATTAGCGTTCTGAACCCTTAAACTGAATACATTACTGTATACAACTCTATAAACATCCTAATACTGTCTACTAATAAAGGAGATGTGGAAATTCCTTTAGTTTGTTGTCAGATCAGGGGGATGTTAATTTGATTGATTCAACTGTGTTCTAATTGCTGCAATTCCACTGGTGTAAAATAGACGCATCAGCACATTAGAACCAAGTATTAAAACATACAAATTCTGAAACAGCAAATTAAAACATTCTGCTCATTCTTTTGACATTAATCTCTGTCTCTCTTCCACAGCATGTCTTTATCCTGTCTTCCTTCTCTCTCCCCAACCGGTTACAGCAGATGGAGGTTTCTTCCTGTTAAAAGGGATTTTTTCCTTCCCACTGTCGCCAAAATGCTTCCTCATAGGCGGTCATATGATTGTTGGGTTTTTCCTTGTATGTATTATTGTAGGGTGTATACAATATAAAGCACCTTGAGGCGACTGTTGTTGTGATTTGGCGCTGTATAAATAAATTGAATTGAATTGAATATTGTGATTTATCCAGGTAAATAGTGAAAACTTTAAGCTTTATATAACACACTATGACATTCATTTTGCTTTGTAGTACACCCCTCTGAGGGATAATGGGAATTAGACACAGTTGGGAAGAAATAAAACACAGATGCAAACGATCAACCAAATCACAGGAAGTAAAACTGAATATACAGAAAAACAACTAACAAAGTAAGATAAGGAAGTAAGCAACAATACCTAAAGAGAGAAACAAAGGCACAAAAATAAACTTTCTATTGGGAAAATAGAGGGAAAAATCTAACTCTAATTTAAAGAGGAACTAGAACTAAGAACTTAAGATTAAACATTTAAATAAACACTAAAAACCAAATGATAAAAATCTAATATTAAAAACATTATGTTAAGTCACAATCACAACAGGCTGTTTTAGAAATCTGTGGAACAAATGATCTGCCACGTTCTCCATGTGAACATGGAGTGTGTGTGTTTTTCATTTGTTTATGGTTAACAGATGGGTTATATACATTGTGACAACAGTCAGCTCATCTTCATTGTGCTCCTGTATTGCAGTGTAGTTAAGCTTCAGGTCATTTGTGTGATACAGCTAAGATGTTGTGCTGTGACTTGTGTAAGTGCACAGGTGTATATTTGTACACGTGTGTGCGTTTGTGTGTTTCATGTGTGCTAATGCTCTTTCTTCACCAGTTGTTGCAGTGTCATGGGGTCACATTCTCGCTGGTGTGATACTGCACTCAGGCAAAATGCTTAGCCAAACAATCGACTTCTGTGTGATTATTAATGGTGTTATTGCTGCTCAAGGGTCTTTAAAAGGAAGTTATTGTGATGTGAGATATGGCGCTGCAGTTTCCATATCAAAAGTCTTTCTCCACCAGCACAAACAAGTCAAGTTTCTAAACCATATATTATTCCCTGTTGTTAGACTGTCTGGGCAGAGTGCTTTCATTCTTTTTCTTTCTCTGCCTTTCTTTTCTTTCTGTCTTCTTCTCCAGGGAGACATTTTTTTCCTTTGTTTTTTTTAGGGCTGGGCTAGGGTGGAGAACGCTAGTGTTGCTGGCGTTTAACAGGGCAGCACATCCATGCCAAAAAGTGAGTTCACCAAACTGCTGTTTCCCCAGAGGAGATGCAATAAGATTTCTGCTAGAGGCCCAGCCAGACACTTGACTTATAGATGAAAAAGGAGACGTGGGGAGGATGAACAACAAGGATTAGGGGGTGAGGATGAGGGTGTGTTTGGGGTGAAGAAAAGGAAACTTGGTTTGCTCAACAAAAATGAATTTCAGATAACACAAACTGGATATTTTTTCATCTGAACATTAACAGGTGGATGGGGAACTGTGGTTTGGCTTGAGAAAGGAAAACCTCATGAATGAAAGTGTCAGGTCCCAGAACTTTGAATAATTTATAATTGATTATTTTGTTTTTAAGTGTTTATATTTCATCTTTTCGACCCAAAATGCCTCATTTCTTCTAATGATTCAAGGATGAAGAGTTGGCTTGGCTCAGTTATTAACATAAGAATTTCGCCAATATTATGTTTTCAGTGTTAGTCAGTGTTGGTCAAGTTACTTGAAAAAAGTAATCAGTAACTAATTACTGATTACTTCCCCAAAAAAGTAATCCCGTTACTTTACTGATTACTTATTTTCAAAAGTAATTAATTACTTAGTTACTTAGTTACTTTTTAAAAACACGATTTACAACCTGAAGAGGTGATAAAGCGATAGATCTTTCAGCCCAATTCTACTTTTTCTACATAATCCATCATACAAAATGTAATCAAATGGAAAAGTCTCTTTTTAAAACTTGTTTTATCAGTTTTAATCTTTTAACTTTATGCATCAAGCAAATATTTAATTATATGCAACATTCTCTGACTGGAAGGAATTTGTTTAATATTTAAACCTATTTTCTGCACATTCCAGCTCATAAAATAAAATATTTTTTGTGTTTACACTCACTCCTTCAAATAGATGCAAGTAAAACACAGCAGAAAATAAATAAAGTCAAAGACTCAGCGGTCCTGTTGCTCTATTTTCACCTGTAAAGCAGGACTGCGGTAGGCGGAGGTTTACCCTGGTGCAGGTGTGCCGCGGTCAGTTGAAGAATCCGCGAGTTTCTCTGTGAGTTTCCCATTACGTCGTTGCGCACTCGGTGCTTGCTTGGAAGTTTAGGGGGTTTTTTTCGCTGTAAAAAGAAGTTTTCTTCCCACGCACGATGGACACTAATGTTTTTGTCACTTTTTATGGAATCAAACTCAAAGTAAGGTCAGTACTTCCACGCTTTAAACGCTGCACGCTCATACTCTCTCCCACAATCGATATGTGATCCATTGTTGATCTGCACACAGCTGTTGTCACTAACGGCGCACTCGCTTACGTCACTGTCATGAGACATTCTCGCAAAAAAATCACGGTTTTAGTAACACAGTAACGCAGCGTTCCTACGGGAAAGTAACGGTAATCTAATTACCGTTTTTGCAATAGTAATCCCTTACTTTACTCGTTACTTGAAAAAAGTAATCAGATTACAGTAACGCGTTACTGCCCATCTCTGGTGTTAGTGACGTGTTAAACGTTTTACGAGCATTGACACTAGGGCTGCACGATTAATCGTTAGAAAATCGCGATCTCGATTCATACTTATGTGCGATCTCATTTCCAAATGACAACGATTTAAAAAAAAAAAAAAAAAAGACGACGACGACGATTGTACCGCATTTTGATCCGGAACGTACTCTGCATGAAAACAAGCTCTCACTCTTCCTGCTCAACAAATGACAAATAAAAACAAATTAAGCCTACGTGAAAGTGGCAAAAACTGCAGTCCTTCGAGGTGCCTTTTGAGGCTGGCTTCAGTCAATTTCCAGACTCCGATGTTAAAATGCCTATCTTTGCAGCAGTGAAAAGCAAAAGTACAAAAGTGATGTTGTACTTCCTCCCCTTCATAACAAACCCGAATGGGCTAAAAAGTTATTTTTATAACTACCTGTATCTGTTGGATCCTTTTGGAGCATTTTAGAAGGGATTATTTGACTAATATTTTAGCTTGCTATGGAGATACAGACCATCACACAAGTTTATACTTTGGCTTCAGTGAGTGACTTTTAGCATATATGTGTGTTTGTATGTTTGAGTCACGATTTCTACTGTCTTACCAGAGAAAGGGAAAAAAAAATCAGAACAGCCCAGGTTTAAGTCCAAGTCGAGCCCCTTTGCTACAACTCTTCCCCACTCCCTCCCAGCTTTCCTCTCCACTCAACACTAGAGATACTAGAATATAAAAATGACGAGAAGGATACTCAAAACAGAATGGCTTTTTCTTGGCATCTTAATTCACTAATAGACATGTACAACCAAAATTCAATAGTGCTCTTTCATTACAGAAATGCCATAATTATGATCAACGCTGTGATGTTGGACGGTGCACTGTCATGTTGTAGTGACACACACTTTCTGTGCTTTGAGAGCATGAGCCAAGTCCTTTTTATGTCCCAGGTTGCTACAGTAATGGGTGCTTACATCAATGCAGCCCTGACACCTGATTGGGCCGGCTGTAACCTATGGCCCATAGCACATAGACTTAGACTGCACTTATGATGTTTCTCCCATCTATAACTGGAAAATCGGCAATACCATCAGTAAAGAAAATAAAAAGGGAAATCAAAGAGGTTTTCCATAAGTGTGCAGCCATAGCAGCCGGGCTTGGTCTTTTTTAAAAGTGCTTTCAGGGACGCTTAGAGTGTGGCCTTATAAGGTCTTTACAACTTGACAACATGTCATGCACTTTCAGTTTCTCTGGCTTGTATTCGGTGTAGGCTGCTTATTAAACTGAGGCTCTAGAAGAAACATTAATAAGCTATGCTACACTCAGCTGGGTCATATTAGTGATTTAAAAGAAGGGTTATGTTTTTAAAGCGTTTTGAAAACATCTATATTACTACTTATGTGACATCACCAACATCAAAATAGAGAACCTCAGAATCCATTAAACACAACAAGGACACACTCATCAAAAAGCTGTTCCACAGAAGTCGTAGCACTCCATGGGGAACTTTCAAAAACTCCCAACTCCACAGCAATGGAAAAAATATATGTACATTGACGTATGCCGGCCACTAAGCTATTTGTTCCAGTGTTAAACCACATTATCAGATTTGATGTTTGTAGCCACAGTGCTGTTTTAGTACGAGGTGAAATGTCTGAGAAGTGCGACGCAGCCAAGATGGATCACGTCAGGCTGCGCAGTTGATCCCTCACCCTGTTGACTAGATTTGTAGGACTGTGCAGTGCCAACGAGAACACGTCCAAACAAAGCACGTCTCACCCCCACCCTTCAGCTTCACTGCTCATGAGCTCTGCAGTATAATGGCATGAAAATATTTTAACTCCATTTAAGACCACAGTTAATCATTGTGGAATTATGTCAGTATCTTTCTGTTGGTATAATTTCAGCCATTTTTAGTGTCTTTAACACAACTTCGGATTTGATTTCTTTTACCGACACTTTCTTGTTTTCTCTTTCAGACACTGTCTAATTATATTGTCTCGTCTTTCTACCTAATATTTTCTGATTTTGACCTGAAAAGTGAAAGACTCCTCAGCAAAACAACGGCAACCACTGTGCCTCTGTTTTGCTCTGTCAGTGTCTATTAAGTGACACTTAGTAATGAAGTAGGCTCAATGCTGCACTGACAACATTGTTAATGGCTTCCTCTAAGTTGTATTGGACCAGAAGAATATCTCCTTCTTCATGTTACAGCAGCTAATTACTTCCTTTTTGTAGTTCTGACAGTGATTAAAGGCAGATGGGGAGATTAATCATTTTGAATTATCGTCACCACCTTTAAAGACTGAAGACAAAAGATCATGGCTGGTATCCTTAATTCCCCTTTGTGTTTGAGGCATGATGGGTAGAGTTTTGTATGAATGAGAATGTATGAAAATATTGATACATTTGAATGTAAAACTGGTCTTTTATCTCCTCTCATTATTGATGATGAGAGGAAATAAAGGAAATAATCCCAGGAATAGTGTATAGCATTTTTGTTTGAAAAAACATCTCTGCACAGAAGAGCCAGGCGTCATGAATGAAAGCAATTGATGTGCCTGGTGATTGCTAATGTAGAGGGCTGTTGTTTTGTCAGTTGAATTGCAAGTGCTGAAATGATTGAAGGTTCTAGACCAGATCAGTTCAGTGCCATGTTTCAAAGCAGCTAAAATGTCATTTGAAGTTTCATTATTAAAAGTAGAGGAAACCTGTGTTCACTCTGCAGACTCCAAATAACGGGCCCCCTCCCCTGCCCAGCTCATCTCTTCCAGAAGGCTACTATGAGGAAGCGGTTCCTTTAGGTCCTGGAAAGGCTCCAGAATACATCACCTCCAGTAAGTGACAAGCTAATATATAAAACACATCAATCATGTAACAGTAGTTATGTTACAGACTTCTGAAGAAAAAAGTGAGTGTGTCCCAAGTTTTTGCGTTACCTGATTTGAATATAAAATGAAGGGCAGTCTATTCATACCCTCTCAGACTATGACTCGGATGCCATGAGCAGTTCCTATGAGTCGTACGATGAGGAAGAGGAGGATGGGAAGAGCCAGAAGATGCGTCACCAGTGGCCCTCTGAGGAAGCGTCCATGGACCTCGTGAAGGACGCCCGGATTTGTGCATTCCTGCTGCGCAAGAAGCGCTTCGGCCAGTGGACCAAACTCCTATGTGTCATCAAAGACAACAAACTGCTGGTGAGAAACACTCAGGCATGTTACTGTCTGTGTACGTACAAATGGTGAGCATAAACTGCACTACAAACAGAATCTTTCTCTTCATGCAGTGTTACAAATCCTCCAAAGACCACACTCCCCAAATGGAGCTGAACCTGTCAGTGTGCAGCATCACACACATCCCTAAAGATGGCAAGAAAAAGAAGCACGAACTAAAGATTGTCCACCAAGGTGCAGACGCCCTGGTGCTGGCTGTGCAGAGCAAAGAACAGGCCGAGGAGTGGCTTAAGGTACATCAATAAATCTCAAAACTACTGCTTTTACCATCACACTGGATAGAGACGGTGTTTGTTTGAACTCTTTTTCCCATAAAGATGGAATTTGTACCAATAATGACGAGCTTTGACATCTTTATTGATATGTATCAATAAAGTTGTGGTTTGACGACCATAGTTTCTGGATTTTTCAAGGGTGCACACCCAGTCTTTTTTTTTCTACTCAAACGACTCAGTTGAGAAGAGAACTTCAAAGGTTATGCCTGGCAGGCTTTTAAGGGGTAAAGAGTTAATCAGTAGATAAAGAGCATTCTGTGTGGCCCAACTTTGAAGCTGACAAGAACACCAGTGCAGCATACTAGCTTTTCTTGGAGCTTTACTAGCTTTACTTGATTGCTGAACATCTAAAATATCTTGGGATCAGCCTTTAAGTTGCTTTCACATGTTTTAGAGAGTGGGTTCAAGTTACTTTTAAAGAATAAAGGGTGTAACTGTCTTGGCTTTCTTCCTCAGGATGGGCCTTTTCCTCGTATTGTATGACTGGTTTGTTGTGAACAGGTGGTTCTGCTGGTTTCTCTCTCATGTGGAGATGTTTGGTTTGCAGTCCTCTGAGTCCTTTCTTCTGCTTCTCTCTCACAGACTCCCCCCCCCCCCCCCTCTTCCTTCCCCTGTCTTCTCTTTCACTCTCTGATCTTTCCTTCTGGCAGCTCAACAAGTCCACAAAACAAACCCGCCCCGCTGACATCAAATAAGCTCCGGTACTGCTTTTCTATCCCTGCAACCATTTGTTGTTGGAGAGCACCTCTGTGCTCTGTCTGTTTCAGTTACATTGATGGTGGGTGTCATCTGGTCTTTTTGTTTTAAAAGGAAACCCCCACCCCACATTCTTCCCTCTCATCTCTGCTCCCTTCAGATCTCATATGTATCTCCTGAAATTTATGGTTTCTCAACAACCTATCGTGTGCTATTTTAAGATGCCTCCTAGCGCATTTGTGTGATGGTATTTTTTATAAACATTTGTGGCCTCCAGCAGTTCCAGTGGACTTTTAGACTTGAATATGTGATTTGTCTTCTTGTTTTCCTCCTTGTTAAGAAAACAATCCCTCAAGCATATTTTCCCCATGTACTGATGGAAACACCAGTCTTACTATATGCAGTGTTTCCTTTTGGTCTTTCTCTGGAAGTTTCAGCTGTAGCATGTTTATTGCAGTCAGGAAACAAAGACCCAAACAGTTTGGATTTTTTCTTCTTCATTCAATTACTTGCTCGGCATGGTAATTAGATGTTGTTTATTGATTGGCTGGTGCAGGTAACCTCATCGGGGGGCTGAAGTATCTGCAGGCGGTTTCAACCAGACCCATGAAAATATACAAATCCCTCAACCATCCGAGTGATGGTAATGAGTGCACAAATTGTTGCTTGGAGAAACTGGGTCTGGACACATATTTAGTCAGGTGTCGGGATTGTGGAAACAAATTGAACTGATAGTGCCGTGGCAGGTATTTTGTAACTCTAGCAATTGCTCTGGGTTTTTTTGTTTACTTAATTGATGCACATGTAGTTCGTCATGCCACTACAGTTGGCTTTGTTACATGCAGGGTTACGTTCCTTGGCTGGTCTGTGTTCCCTTCAGCTGTGGGGTGTGTAAGAGTGGCATCAAGTCACACAAAGTGGATATGTCCCAGTGTGTCTGCTGCCCCCCTCCCTCTTTGTCTCTTTGTGGTTGCCACAACTGAACATGCAGACTACAATTCAACTTACTAAAACTGCTGGACAGGACAGGTTATTAAAAGAAGAAGGAAAAAATAGTAATTGAGACTGTTTTTGGATATTTTAAGTATTCGTTGTTCCCCCTTAAATTTATTTTTGTCTCTTGAGCTTTGTGTTTTTTGTCCACCTCTCACAAGCTCATCTTTTACCCAGAGAGACATTGAGCTTCAGTAACAGTCATTCTTGAATATTATCGATCTGAATCAAAGAAGTTCAAATTTATTTGGATATTTTTCCCCCACTGGCCAACAGTGAAATAGAAGTCAGCATGAAGTCAGCATGTGAAATAGAAGTCATCGGATTCAACAGAAGGAGCAGCTCTGCTTTGCTCCACAAAAGAAGGAGAGGAAAGAAATGAAAGAAAGCAGGGTGAAGGGAAAGCTGGGAGAGTACCTGAGGCTTTCCAAAGCCCATAGTTTACAATAATGACTCTCCCAGACCCTGTAGGCTAACGATGTGTTTATGGAGCACACATGTCCATATTGTGTCATTGCTTCATTTTCCTTTTCAGTGTTTTTTAATTGTATGGATTCCCCACGCCCTAACTCCTTCTTTGTCTTCATCTTTGCCTGCTGATATAGTCTGACCTCATTTCTTTGTCTCGCTGACTGACTAACTTCTCTTTTCTTTTCTTTGCCTGCATAAATTTTGGGGGAAGTAAGTGGAATGTGCACTGTTAGTCACAGCTTATCTGCTCAAGTTTCCATTACAGTCCAACCCCTTGTGCAAACTCCTTGACAGTGTATGGTTGTCCTGTGCATGGCAATGCCTTCATCACTTTCAAGATAAGCATTTACAATACATTTATAGCTTGAGCTGTAATGCAACTATTCCAGCATGAGCCTTTAAAATAGGCCTCAATGAATTGTCAAAAAAACAAAAAAAACAAACAAACCCTGAGACAGACAGATTAGTTTATTTTTAGTTTTGTTTTGGTTTTTTTGCATCAATTGGATAAGTGCTGCCAAAAGCAATCACTCAGAAAACAAAAGGTTTGTGTTGGTTGATTATATCATTTTTTTCTTTTATCTTTTGCCAGACAAACAAACAGACAGACAGACAGAAAACTTTATTTCAAATCCCTTTTAACAGGAAGAGAACCAGGGTCATGGAGGGACAGCCATTTGTAGGTTTGCAGATATTGTAAAGAATGGGTTTCACGTCTATTAAATGCTTCAAGTTGCTTCATCTGTAAAGAAATCAAGCTGTTTTTATACCATAAAATTGCAAAATGTGCACTGCAAGGAGGTGAACAAGCAATGAGCAACAAGTCATCAGTCAACACTATTTTCTTTTTTATTGCAAGTTGTGTTTCAGCACCCATAGTTATAGCCTCCAGTCTCACCACCTCCTCCTCTTTTTGATTTGTAGTGCATTATCAGACCTACGTAGTACACTGGCATGGCAGCAAAAGCTCTCCGAAGGAAAGATAGACATGATGTTGCTGTCTATCCCATTCTCTGGCCTCTTAGCTGCTCTCAGAGCCAAACCCATGGAGCCACAGCCTGTCATTTCCCCCACGAAACCCAGTTATGCTCCTTCCAAGCCAAAACCAATGAGTTGAGGAGCCCAGCGCAGCTAGAGATGGTTCAGACGAGTGGGAGTTTGTGTGTGTGTGTGTGTGTGTGTCTGCATGTGTGTCAGGGAGTGCATTAGCCAACTTGCGCACACAGCGGTTCAACTGAAATCTCATTTTGCTATACCCACTGTTCATCTGCACTCTCTGTCACTGCCACATGTCTGGGATTGCCAGATCCCATGGTGGGTTGCCAGGTCAGACATCCAATGAGGTCATGGTAAAGCACGCTGGCGCCCTATTCACAGCTCTGCAGATCTCATTCACCCCTACTGGACCTTATTGTGTATGGATTCCATGAATGCAGGCAAAGTCTTTGTGTCTCATGTTTGTTACAGACCTGCCAACCCCCACCCCACCACCAACTACTGCCACACACCACATGCATGCATGCTCTCCCTCCTGCAGTTCATGCACTGCTTGTTGCTCCCTTGGCTGTGATTCAGTAGCATGATGAGATGTGAGAGAGTTCACCATACATGTGGCCTGCATTACCCCAGTCAAACCTTCTAGACTGAAGGAATGAGCTTCTTAATCATGTGGCAATTCAGCGAGGAAATATTTTAGGATTTTTAAATTAGGAATCCACCCACATGGTATGATCAGCAGTCAGGAGCCGTTACAGATGGCGGCATCTGATCTCCCACAGCGGCAATCAAATGTGTGACTGTGGACTTGTTTAATGTGAATGGCAGCCACGTTAGCTAATGGCGTATTTCCTTGTGGTGTTCCTAGGTGATGAGAGAGGTGTGTGTTAATGGGAGCATAGATTTGGATGGAGTTGGATCTGGATCTCCAGTGCATAAACCTGAACTGGAAAAGGTAAACAGAACACACTCACACTGATAGATGATAGTCATTTTAACAGCTTGTTGTATTTTGTTATTAAGCGTTGCTTTTGTAGGGTTTGAATCAGGTTTCAGGTTGGTAGAAGATTTGCGATTTGCGGTTCTATCTATCTATCTATCTATCTATCTATCTATCTATCTATCTATCTATCTATCTATCTATCTATCTATCTATCTATCTATCTATCTATCTATCTATCTATCTATCTATCTATCTATCTATCTATCTATCTATCTATCTATCTATCTATCTATCTATCTATCTATCTATCTATCTATCTATCTCTATATATATATATATATATATTGTGCGTGATGTCATTCAGATGGTACCTTAATTTATTAGCCTTGGCTTACTATTATTTGTGCAATAGATAACTTCATGGAATAGCAGTGTTTTGAATCAAATATCTGTCTTCCCACTGTAATTAACACCAGTTTAGTTTAATAAAATGTGCTTCCAGTGTCAATAAAAGGTTACACGTACTTAATCTGTTAAACCAGGATTTGTTGCTGTTTTTTGAAGCAGACACTTGCTTCTTATGAGCAATTTTCTTTTTTTTCTGTTGACACACTACTGCCTTTCCAATGAACACAGGAAGGAGAAAGATGACATAAGGCTATTGGCCTTAGCCAATAAATTTTCAAACGTCAATAATAGATTATTTGGTTCCAAAACTCCTTAGATGAATGTATTCTTGTAGACATAACCTTGTATTTTCAAAAGCACAGTATGTTTTCAGGCGGTGTCTAAAAACATTTACTTCTATATGGCACAGACAGGAAATTTGGCTTTCATGGGAAAAAGCAGGTAAAAAAGCAGGTAAAATCACTGTGGACAAACTGCACTCGGCACATGTATGTGTGCCTGACAAACCTCTTCCAACTTGGCATGGCAAACGTAAGCCCAGCCTAATCTCATCTGTAACATGTTGCAGATGTTACTGCAGTGTAATTAGCTGTGTTGATTAGCTTCTTGACTTGTCTGTCCTCAGGAAAGTACAGTTTTGTTCACTATGTACCTTCCTGTACACCCATTCTTTTCTTTCTTCTTCTTTTTTTCTCTGTGGTTGTCCTGCCTCCAGAAGACATCGTGTGACAGGCCAAGCTCAGATGGGGAAGCAACCCATGAGAACGGTCACAGCGACTGCAAGGACCAAGGTGAGAGTCACAACGACAGTTGCTACCAGAAATGAATCATTTTCATCCATTTTAGTTTGTGCTTAAAACAAAAAGGTCTGAACAATCTCTGTGTTATGAGTAACAACAACTACAACAACTGCAATTCTGGATCTCTGGTCAAGGTGAATGAAGACCAGTAGTTGCCCTTTATGGTGCCAAACAGAAAGTATCTTTTCATCTGGATGCCATGGATTAAATAAAATCAGCTTTGAGCTTGCATGTCAACAGATCCATGACAGATGAACAATCTAATGAAGACTGTGTGATTGAGCTAAAAGCTTGTTTTCATAGTGCCATTCCGATCACATTGCATTCACATAGTACCTTTAATCATAGCCCCATGGCACAGTACAACATCAATAATAAAATTCAGTGAGGGACAGGAGTTATTAAAACTGGTGTTTCTTGGAACCGTAAAGAATTGTTCTCAGGCTGAATGGCTGTCTTTCTCACGTAATCTCCCTCATAATTCAGAGAGGAATCTCCGCAAGCTGTGGAAAGGTCAGCCTTTATTGAAGGCTGAAGAATGAGCATTTGGATTTATTTAACATGCTTTTTCATGGGGATGGTCTTTCCTCACTCAACTAAAAGCCAAAACAAAGAGATACCGTTGAAATATTCTCAGATTATTTACTGTGTGTTTTCTCAGCTGGCACAATTCTTCTGGGAGAGAAAACTCACTTTACTTGTCAGCTCAGTTATTTGGATTGTCAACTAAAATTTAACACTCTTATTTTTTTGCTCTGTTTAGATTGGTGAATTTTTCCAGAATTGTATCTGAAACAAATTTCCCACCAGCAGTTGATTTAAAGTCTAACAACCAATTGGGTTTCGAGATTTGAAAACATTTGGTTGTGCAAGACATTTTTCTGTGTTGCTTCCATGAAATTATGAGATCTGGGGTAATATCCAAGATGTGTACTGAAAAAAGAGTGCATCTTTGAACAATGAAGTACGCTTTGGGGTGGTTAGAATTAATTGGATCCCAAAGACCTACATGCTGTTACTGACTCTGTGATAATTTGCTATATAGTAAACATTAGCATTCCATTAATAATAATAAAAAGATCTCTCTCTCTCTCTCTGTCTGACTGTTTTAGCACAGCTTTTCCTTTGCTGCACTACATTTACTCAAATTTAGAATATAGGTCCTCAGCCCTGCTTATAAATAAGTTGCTATTATTTCAACCTGGTCCTGTGATCTCCTTTCCTGGTGAGTTTATGAACTCAGTCACTTAATTTGGGTCAGATTGAAAACAGCATTTATTTGATCAATCTGGTCATTGTAAGAGCCATAAAGGGGCATTATTCATTATACGGTCATTGGTTAATGACCTATGATTGAAAAATTGCTAGTAAAAATTAGCATGTGGCATCAGGGTCAGATCAACGCCTCATTCTGGTTTCAAAACACCACGATGGTGTCATGGTAGATTTGTCTTTCACGCTGTCCACGATACTAACCCAGAAAGAGGGAAGAAAAATGAATCCACTTCCACTCCAACAGTAGTAAAGTGCATAACATAGTTTTAGAACCAACATTGTGAGAAAATAATTCAGCGACTACCAATGTTCCCTCTAATTTTTCACGTGTCTGAGCGAACACACAAACTCCCTGAGCGACATCAGACGTGTGCACTGTGGTCACGCCAGCATCTAATCCATCCAAGTTACATGGTTTATTAAAATAATCAAATTACAGCATTTACATTTATGTTAGACTACTTTTAAACTGCTTCAGCCCATTTACAATGAAAATGTAAAAAAAAAAATCTAGCCATTGGCCTGTGTAGTATGTTAACACTATTGGAAGTAAAAATGACTTGAACTCCAATTTCGAAAAAAAAAAACCAACTTTCTTTTTCTTTTTCTTTTTATAAAGCTCTGACTTGTATTATGAGTCTGTGGTCTGGGAGAGAGTCCTGTAACTCTCTGTATAATTATATAGTTACTCCTCAAAAAAGTAACTCAGTTTGGCAAACAAAGTTTTTTGCAGCTATTTTTTTAAAATGCAGCCGAGGCATTTTTAAATAAACATTTCAAACTATTTACAGAACAATCAGCTGTTCTGCATCAAATTTGATGCCACACAAATTATTTGTGACACTCCAAAAAATAATTTCTGTCCACTAGATAAAGGAGAACAACAGCCTGATACCTGCAGGCCTGACAACAGGAGATGTATCACTGCTGTAACACCTGTAACATTCAGCAGTCGCCTCATTGTTCTGACGCACACAACAAATATATTGACTACACTACACACTAACTACACAAGATTTGAGCTAAACGTCTCAAATCTCTCACATCTCAAAATACCGCCGTCACTCCTAAAATTTCCCCCCGTTTCTAACTAGTTGCCACGTTGCCATACCATTTTTTTGATTGGTCGACATGGTACTTTTTTGGACGAATAGGAAAGAAAGAGGGGGGTGGGGGTTTGTTTTTGCTCACATACAGAGAGTGCTTTCGAGCCTTTTTCCTTATAAAACGCCGTTTTTACCGTTTCTTCCTGCAGTAAATATAAACAATGACAGTATTCAGGAAGGAAACCAAACATTGCAGATATTTTTATCATAACTCTGGTTTTACGTGGCCTATCAACACAATTTAAAAACTGGTAGAAAGTCCACACTTTTTCCGTCAATTGTTCCGTCTGTCCTGCTCACATCTCCAATGGTTGTACACGTTGTCATTAACGTGGCTTCACTCCACATCAGCCACGCCGCTTTGCTAGTTAAAACGCCAGTGTCGGCACATAAGGACGCTGTCATAGCCTGTCAACCACGTTGATTGGCTGCGTATAAAAATGTGAATCACATTATCGGCTGGACTATGGGATAAGGTGGCATCGTTCTAATCCCATACGGGAGCAGCCAGTCACTTACTGACTAACACTGCAAAACAGAATTGTTAAAGTTTTATTTTCAATTCAGGTTAGTCTTTTTTTTTGTGCGCAATGCAGATTTTCTGTGTGCAGAAACCGTGCCTGCAGTGCGCAATTGCGCACGTGCGCAGCTTAGAGGGAACATTGGCGACTATTAATGTGACTTCTGTCACACCAAAATTTATTGCAAACCATGTTTAAAGTCTTCAGGAAGTTTTGGATGTGGTTTTTCTCTGACTGATTGGGGCAGAATTCACATATATTAATCATGCAGTATCGTCACAGCAACATCATCAGCTGTAATAATTGCCAAAAAAATAGTTAGTAGTTCTCATCCTTTGCTCCTTCTCTTATTCAGTCCAAGAACTCTCATAATCTTAATCAGCCACATTCTTTCCATGGCTGGTAACAAAAAAAGCTGATTTACTGGAATTAAATTAGCCTGATCAGAGTTTTTTTTTAAATTACTTTTACAACTGTGTGTCTACGCTCCACCTCAGCCCTGCATTGTGTCTTTGTATTCTTTTGTTATTGCAAGAAAGACCCTGCATCTTAAATTGACTGCAGACAGCTTACTGTTTAATTAAGACAGTTGCCATGGTAATTGTCATCTTGCATTCGGGGAGGAAAATGCAATGTGGGAAAAATGCCAAATCGGGAATTTTTGACTGCAAAGAGGAAGTTAACACAGGGAGTTGCTGTCATTATATCATATCAGTTTGGACTGCTATTCACTGTTTTCAGCAGCCAGGTGCTGATTCCTGTTAAGTATTAATGGGTGTGTGTGTGTGCAAGTGCAAGTGCAAACTGGCCTCAGTGATTATACAGATCTCACATGTGTGTTTAGAGTCAGTCCAGACGTTGGCTATGACATAAGTGAAGGGGAATGCTTTATATTTCCCTCCCCCGCTTGTTCTCCACTGTCTGTTTTGCCTCGATGTCTGACAGTACAGAGAGGTTAAAAGTCAAGCTTTTTTTTCCTTTCTAGTGTAGAGATACAAACACATTAAAACACACATCTTTCTTTTGTCTTTCTTATATTTTCTCACTCTCTTTTACACTCATTCAGATACATCACAGATCAGAGTATCAGCAAAGCAAGAGAGTCAAGCAGAAGCTATTTTCCTTACACAGACAGAGCGACTCAGACATAGCCTCTCATGGCCTTTTTTTTTTCACTGTTAGCCCTCTTTCCAGCAGAATGTGCACAGTCATTCAACTCTCTTTTGCTATTTGAATAGAAACTAGGGCAGCTCAAATCAGAACACTCAGACCAGAGGGAATGTTGGGATTTTGAAATGAGTTTAATTCTCCAACATTGCTTTTTTGAACACAAGGGTCTGATTAAACCCGTTCGGAACTCGGCGTTGTTTATAGTAGAATCTAAGGTTTCTCTTCTTTTTTACATTATTACAAAAGCATCCAAACATAACTGAATCAACATCTATCTTGGTATTTTCCTGTGCTGAGATCAAGATCATAGATTGCCTTCAGCAAGGATCGTTAGAGTTCTTTTTACTAATTTACTCTTCAGTGTAAAAAAGGAATTAATTTCAAAATGTTCTCTCAGGAAAAGGAAAGAAAAATACAAAGTCGGAGCAGAAGACTGGCACTGTGGGGAAGGGAGCAAGTAAGAAAATCACTAAGATCATTGGACTTGGAAAGAAGAAGCCCTCCACGGATGAACAGACATCATCAGCTGAAGAAGACGTACCTACATGTGGTAAGAGAGAGAGACGCAAATATCCTGACATGGTAGAAGTATGGCTTTTATATGGATCTTGATTGATTGACCGGTCTATAAATGCATTTATGTCCCAATGAATCTTTGGAATTTTGGTTAATTAAGAAAATGTTTCAAAGTAATGCCAGAGGCGTTTCAGAATGGCTGCTGAGTGGTGCGACTCACTTCTAGGAAGTTTTTTCTTAAGATTGCTATGTTAGGGTCCTGAAAGTAAACAGTTCAGACAGGTTGCTTTGATTTCCTTATGCTTTCAGACGTATTATAAAACATAAAGATTCTAAAAGTTTCTTTAAAAAATTCATTTAGAAGTGCACCCCATTGTGTGCAATGAGGACCAGTGATGGACAAACAAATAGAAATGCCTTTTATGTCTTATTATTTCCTTCATTTAGGCTCAAATAGGTACGACTAAAATGTCTCCCAACTAGACAGGCCTGAAAAAATATTGCCACTGTAACGGCTTCTTTAAGATGGTATCCTCCTGACTGTGTTTGCTCTGACAGGCTACCTGAATGTTCTCTCTAATAACCGCTGGAGGGAGCGCTGGTGCCGCCTCAAGGACAACCAGCTGCTCCTTCACAAGGACCGGGATGACCTGAAAAGCCACATAGCTTCACTGCCCCTCCGAGGCTGTGAGGTCAGCCCCGGCCTCGATCACAAACACCCCTTTGCCTTCCGCCTCCTTCGTAACAGCCAAGAAGTGGCCGTACTGGAGGTGAGTTTGATTACGTACTTGAGAGATTTTCATAGAAAAAAAACTTTGTTGAGGGAATTAGAAATGCCTCAAACACCACTAAATCACACTTAGGCTGATGCAAGAAAAGATTGCTCCTTATTTTTTTATCTTCCTCTCGAGTGCTCAATATCTCCTCCACCCACAGTGATTTTTGTGTTTAATGTTGTTGGTCTTCACAAACTTCCTCCAATTGCCATCCAGTTTGTTTTGATTCTATTTCCTCACATAGTCTGCACGCTATCCTTAAACAATCCAATTATTATTATCTTCATTTAAACAGATAATAATAATAAGGAATTTAAAGTTTATAAGGATCCTCTTCTTGTTTTGGCTGGTCTTTTTGGGGGATCATTTGCCTCCATCTCACCCTGTTTCTACTGTCCTCCTTCACTAAATCATAAACCTTCTCTCTTTTTTAACATTTAACTCTTCACAGACACTGGCGGGATTGCATATTCTGTAACTCTGACTTTTGCCTTCAGGCCTCCTCCTCTGAGGAGATGGGTCGCTGGTTGGGGGTTTTGCTAGCTGAGACTGGATCTACCACAGACCCAGCCACCTTGCACTATGACTACATTGATGTTGAGACCACTGCTAACGTCATCCAGCTTGCCAAACAGTCCTTCTGGTGAGAGATGCATCCACATCATTTCACATGAATCTTTTTCTCTCTGGTTAATACCTGGAAGAATTCTTAAAGAATTAGTGCTTAATGTGTTTTATTTCTTATTTCATTAGCTCACAATGACTTATATGTTGAAACGTAGTATGTCTGGCTATTTTCCATTTTCCTGTTTTTATACGATCGTTACAACCGTTAATGATCCATTTTTAACTATTTTGTAGACTAAGAGATACAAAAATCCCAGGTAATGAAGATATATGAAGGGCACTGTATTTTTAAGCCTAAATCGTGATGTTTTATGTTTAGTTTCACCAGTAAGCGTGCCGTGTCTCCTAACCCATATCTGGACAACCCAGTCAGTGGCTATGCCTGCCCCACTGGTATGGCACTACACTATGATGATGTGCCCATAAATGGAATGGTAAGGACACAACTGCTTACTGATGTTGCATATGTACTGCAATGAAAAAGTGTGAGATAATTCACTTCAACACCCTCTAGTTTGCTTACAAACTCTTGGCTGATTCTTTCTTTGCTTTTCATTTTTTGCATATCATTAACATATTATTGGAAAATGTGTCATTTTTGTTATGACACTTTCAGAAGTTCCAGTGAGCCTGCATGATATAAATCTTTTTCTTTCCTAAAATCAAATTAGACCAGTTAAAGTAACGGTATGTACTTTGCTATTTGCAATAATGGTGCTCGGGCCCCTTGCATACCACAGCTTTTACCTTCTGCACTCATTGACCTCCTGACAGATTTACATACGAACCTGAGGGCTGAGTCAGTCTGCACCCAAAGAAGAGCAAAATTACACTGTTGCATGATAATAATGATATAAAACTAATAAAGACAAGCAGACAGAGAATATAACATTGTTTATTCATAAAAGATGCTATAATAAAGGAGTAAAGAGTAACCTGTGATTTAACGTTATAGGACTTGGATAAAAGCTCATCAACAATTAAAAAGAGGAAACATTAAATATGTTTTCAGTCGTGGAGCAGTACTCTCCATTTTGGGAAGCTAAACTAAATTTGTTAAGTATTTCACATACTGCAGTAATGCTGCTATCATCTTCTTCCTTTCTGTTCTCCTTATCCCCCCCCCTTTATGGCATCTCCTTATTCTTAAATCCTGTCTTCTGCTTATTGCATGCTCACCTGGTCTAACCCAAGGACCCAGAGATGCAGTACTCCACTCCCAGCACAGGGGGGCGCCAGCGGAAAGAGGAATTGCACTATGAAAACACTGAGCTCTATGAGAACATGCCCTCACCCAAGCTAGTCACCAGCTGTCCTCCCAAGCCTTCTTCTTCTACTGCTGCATCATCTTCTGCTTGTCACTACAAAACTCCTGTTTCTAAAATCTCCTCTAAGTTCCTCTCTGCTGATTCTAAAACTAAAGACTCCGCTCAGGTGACTAACACTGCTGCATAACCTTCATGTTTCTTTTTGCATTTCTGCATATTAACTGTCTAACAGTTCAGGGTTTGTTTTAACCTCCTCTTAACTTTTAGTGTTTTTAATTCTCCTTCGCTGTTTGTTTACTTTATGTATTTAACTGAACTGGAGTTTGTTTGCTGATTTTCTTCCTGTGTCATTATGAACACCAAACAACAAAAGTAGAGATGATGCCTGTCTCCTGAAGCCGAAAAGGAAACTGTCTCCTGTGATCTGTTAGGATAATAAGGTGCAGTCGTTTAGATATGTCTGATAATGCAAGAGAAGGATTTAAATTCAATTGTGAATTTAAAAGGAAGGAATGAAAAGAAGCAAATATCGGAGAAATGTAGTCTCTCTTTCCAGTCCCAGTTAGTGATTTGGCTGCATTATTCTGGATCAGCTTAGACTTTTTGTGAAACTTTTGGAACAAAGTGATAACTGAATTACAGTAGTCCAGTGTAGGAAAATTAATGAAATAATAAAAGTGTTTGTAACTTTTGTGATATTGAGTGCAATCCAAGTAGAAAACCTGTGGCATAAACAACAGTGACACATTTTTCTTTGAAATGTTTTTTGTTTTTTATTTTTATGGAAGAGCATGTTGGTACAGTTTTGTATGTGTATAGCTTATATGCATTGCTAACATCTATTTGAAGGGTCATTTGAATTGTCTTTCCTGTTTGTTCAGCTAAAGGGAAAGAAGGGAGCAACAACCAATGGGGTGGCATCAAAACAGAAGGCAGAGCCAAAGAACCAGCCAAAGAAGAATGGAGTCATTGCCACAAATGGGACTGCGTCTCTGAGGCGCAACAACTCCAGTAAGTTTTGAGATTTGAAGATACCAACAGGAAGTCATCTTGAATTGAAATATCACCCACCTTTCCCAGTCAGATCTTGCTCTGTAAGGAATAGCAGACAGTGTGTCTGGCTTCTCACCGCTGATTGCTTTCAAGCAAAATTCTGTTCCACAGCAATGTGGAAAATGCAGGATATCTAAATTACAGTTGGTTTAAGTAGAGGGGAGTAAATAACTGAAAGCCTTTAAACCTATCCTACCCTCGAGACAATCCATGTGACACATGTGGGCCAGACTTGAGCCTCCTGCCAACTCCAGGGTAAGAGGCACGATAGCAGAAACAGACCCTAGCTCATTGGAAGAGAGCGAAATGTGGTCGAGTTAATCCTTGTGGTTCAGAAAAATATTTTTTGCCTAATGTGTGAACGAGGAGGGTTGTAACCACTTAGTGTAGCTTGCAATTCCTCCAAATGTCAGAATGGAAACACCAAATGTTTCATGTTGGGTTTAGAGTACCACAGATAAGAGTGCTAAATTTGAAACTATTAGCAGCGGTTTATATGACTGATTCTTCATAATTATTCACAATGAGTGTATTTTTCACGGAAACATAGGCCTGGCAATTAATTCCTGCGGAAGGCACTGAGGTCAATGGGTTTCTAAGCAGTTCATCCCCCCCCCCCCCCCCCCCCCCCTCTCTCTCTCTCTGCTAGCAAATGACCTCAGTCTCTAGCTTCTAACTTTTTGAAACCCGACTTTTCTTGTGTAGATGGGGACCAGTGTAAGTATGGGAAGAACCGTGTGGAGGCTGATGCCAAGCGACTGCAAGCAAAGGAGGAAGAGATGATGAAGAAGAAGCAGGAAATCAGAAACCACCTGACCCAGCTGAAGAAGGAGAGGAGAGACCTTCGTGCTGCTGTGGAGGCAGCGGCTGGTAAGAGAGAGAGATAGAAACGTGCTTGTCATTAAAAGACGAGTTTAATAAAGTAATATTTCTCCTCTCTCTCACATTAGGCAAACGCTCACATATTTCACTATCAGAGCGCCTGAAGAAGTTGGAAGAAGAGTGCAAACTGAAGGAGGAGGAGCGGGTGAACCTGGAGCTGGAGCTAACTGAGGTGAAAGAGAGCCTGAAGAAAGCCCTTAGCGGAGGTGTCACCCTGGGCCTCACCATCGAGCCGAAAGCTGGCTCCTCTGGCCTCCAGGTGAGTATGAAGTTACTTTATAAGTTTGTGCTGCCACGTTAGTGTACTTGATAGGTTAGTAGCTTGAACCTATTTCGCTGGAACGTTGAAGACAATATGTCTGTGAAGGTTCTCAGTCATCCAGGTCAGGCACGTGCAGAGGGTGGGGCTAGAATGGCTTGAGCACCCGCCCCTTTCCTGATGGGTGCCCAAAGTGCCCTTTTGTTGAGGAACTTTTTTAAAAAAAATTATTATTATTTTTTTTTTATGTGTGTGTGCGTGCGGAGTCCTGTCTGTGCCCCTCAACAATAATATTTAACTATTAATCACAGTTTTGCTAAATAAAAGGATCTGGCTTGCATCAGTCACATGATCACATTTAACCAATGATCGCCCTTGACGGCAGAACGCGCTGGTTATGAGCCGGGAACGAGCTCACAAAGAGCACGCGCATTTTTAGCGGTCCGGAGCTGTAGGAGAGACACAAGTTAACTCAGAGACACAGACTGATGCCACAAAACCAGTAAGTAGGTGTACAGCGTACACTGTAGTGTGTAGCACCCAGGAGTATTGGCTTATTACGTACACGTTGGTAAGCTGTCTTGTGGCAACTGACGAACTGAAACAAACGAGCGTGCTGTGTGTGCAACAGCGCGACAAACATTACCTGTCCTTTTATTAACTGCACAAGTAGTGCTGGTCATAGCTGCTGGCTACCTGGCTGTCATGGGTCTGTAGCTCTGTCACCGTTTTAGGGAACATATTTAGTTTTAAAGTAAGTTTCCGGGCTTTTCCTGCCTTTCTGGAGGGATTATATTTCACTAAAAAACGATCTAATATGCATGTCCACATAATAATTATTATAATTATAATATATTTAAAAACACAAGCTGTATTTTAAAGAACATACATTAAGAAGCAGATTATATCAGATTTATATTTTAAATAAGACAAAATTTGGATTTTACAGTAGTAAAATTATTGTATCTCTACAGTTTTAAAAATGTAATAAGCTTTGCCCCTGCACAGAGTGGATAGTGAAACAAATGGAATCATCATAATGACATTATTTCATATTTATTACTTCCCCCTCCTCATTGCTTTATTATTGTAGCTCTAGTAATAAATAATAATGTAAGGATTCTGGATCAGCACCGTGATGCCCATAGTATATACAGTATTCTGAAGAAGGTCTAAAATGTCACTGTGTGTGCGTGCATGTGTGTGTTTTATGTATATGGATTTTCTAAAAAAAATATTACTCATGATATAACATTGTCCAGACATGGCTGGTAAGGACATGAGGAGGAAACAGCAGGAGCTGTGTGAGGCTACTAAAGGCAGGGCTATAACATTTTTCTGTCATCATTTTATTATAGATTAAGTGCTGGAGTTGTTAGGTGTGGATAATTAGATTATAGTTTATTGCAACAGCAAGTTGTGCCTTGTTCTCACATAGCAAGTGGAGAGTGATATATGAAATGATGGGATGGAAGGAAGAAGAGAAGCAAAGAGTGATTCACAGGCAGAGCCTAAATTATTTCTCACAGTTTTTGTTGCCTTATGGTTCCAAGCGCTGTCACCAATCTTTGCATTTTGTTATTATCTCATGACACTTGTTTAATCAGCTACCATCTCTCCTATGGACTCTTTAATGTCTACAGTCTCAGATCAACACAGCCCTGCCCTTCCCATATTAGATTCTTGATGAATGTGTGTTGTTGTTATTCAGCCTGGTTCAATGTGCCCCTTTTTAACTTTGAGCACCCGCCCCTTTAAACCTCTCTGCACGGCCCTGATCCAGGTCATCGTAGTCAAAGGAGCTTGCAAAGAAAAGCGTCTGGACTTCTTTAAGTTACTTGAAGACGTTTCACCTCTCATCCGAGAAGAAGCTCCGGCAGCCTCGCCTCTGTCAGTGCGCCCCAGGGTGGCTGTGGCTACAATGTAGCTTGCCATCACCAGTATGTGAATGTGTGTGTGAATGGGTGGATGACTGGATATGTAAAGCGCTTTGGGGTCCTTAGGGACTAGTAAAAGCGCTATATAAATACAGGCCATTTACCATTAGCGTGTTTTGCATATTAAGTTTGCTTAACACCTGGCTCTGCCAGGAGCCTGCATATATACCATCATGGCCTGGAAAACAAGATCTGGAAGTGAAATCAAACTTCACACTTGTAAACAATTGTATCATAAGAGCAATAAGCATTCAACATCAGCAAGACAAGTGTCATGTGCAGGTTTTCTCAAATCAGTAAACTACAACTATTACCATAATTCGCCTCAGACATTGATCATCCCATGTACTCAGTCAACATTAATGTAATCGGTGACTTCCCTTAAGCAAAGTCACTCCACTCATATATTACTAGGAGCTCAATAGTGGCCAGCTAATGAGCCCCATACTAAACTATTCCATAAACACTGCATCTCTTATTTGTTTTTCTCTTAGAAAAAACAAACATTAGCAACACACATTGACCATCGGTGGTCAGGCACAGGTCGACAGGTTCCAGAGGTGCCATAAAAACACCATAAAGTTAGCCATCCATAGCTGTGGAAAGAATGTTATTCACATCACCAAAGTAACCTTCACATTTTCCCAAAAACACAGTGTAACAGCATCACAAACTCATAACCTGTAAACACAGTTTCTTCACACATAAACCCAAAAATTCTGTAGTAAAAAAACCATTAACTAGTCCTCTTATAAATCACATGATCAAACACATGAAGAACTGTAATGCTGTAGAAAAGAAAATGCAAATGTTAGCGCTGCGCAGGCGTATGCATACTTTCTCACAGTGATCTCTGTGAGCAACACAAGGTAGTGAATAACACCCCTGGTAGATGCACAGACACAGAAAATGGCATTTAAAAGGTAAAACCATCACGCAACCTCGAATGTTGCTGTCAGCCTTCTGCTCCTGTAAAAAGAAACACACATACACTGCACCTTTGTCAGGTGGGGGTTAACTTCGCACAGTCGTGTTACATCAGTAAAGTCTTGTCAGCTTTTACCAGTCAGTCAGTTTTTTTCTCTTTCACTCATTCATTCATACATTCTTTCTTTCTTTGCTGATAGTGGAATCGATCGTCGCATTTAGTTTCCACTCTTAGCAAAATGACGTCATTTCAAAAAGAAAAAGAAGAACTTTAGCTCGGATTACATCGCTGAATCCTTTTTGGGCAGGGACTCTCATTTTCTAATTGCATCTCCCAATTTACTATATTAACAACTAAATTAGTTGTACTCACAGTACTCATGTTTCCTTCATATTTTTGTCTTGTATAGTCACCAGCAATGCTGCGACGGACACACGAGTCTTCTCCATTCTCCAGCTGTGACACCAGTGACACCGAGTCCTGCTCGCTGCCGGTCAACAGCGCCTCACTGCTCTACCGGCAGCAGGGCAACCAGAAGCCCTCAGCAGTCCGGGGACATGTCCTCAGGAAGGCTAAGGTCAGAGGTCACGCTACACAACGCGACTGGCACCAGTCTTTCTCTGAGAATATGATGTGCCTTTAACTTTACATCTCTGACTAGCTCTGTCTTTTGCAAAACTTCAAACTATGCTGGGACCTTTTTGGAAGCACATTGTTTGATCCATTGTTTGGTGTGGACAGGGTCTTTTGTTTTTGAAATCTGGTTTTATTGTCTTTGACTTCCCTGTTTTGTGTGATGTGGCTCCAACAGTAGGCTGAGTATTTTAAGCAATCAACTTCTTGGAACCTTCTGAAAGGCTCTGATACATCTAAAAGATGCATTCCTCGACTTAAGATCGACATATTTAAATATGAATGTAACGTTAGTATCCCCATTCTTTTAGTCATATGTAATATATGTAATTTTAATTACATTTGTCTTGAACCTGTGTGGTAGCAGTGGAAACAGTGTGAGTTAGCTCATAACAACTTGCATAAGAATGATCGGGTCAGCAGCGTTATGGTTCAGGATTCCTGCAGTGCAGAGAACAGCTGTGTGTGTGTGTGTCAAGGTCCACAGAGGAGTTCCACCAACTAGATAACCAGTGAGGCTAATAAAGATGGTTAATAAAGTTTGTATTTCACTGCATGCTACAGTGAACTACAAGCGAGTTTAAGTACTCCACAAACACGTACACAAGTGTGATGTAGTTGCTCATTTGATTTGGTACTGACTAGCAATGAAAAATGCATTGAGGTAGTAAACAAATGAGAGAATCCCAGTAAATGCAAATACTTGCAATCTGTGTACAAGTATGCAAACCAAATCTTTGTGTTTGTTTGCAGGAATGGGAACAGAAGACCGGCACATAAACCCATCACATACACCCTTGCATCAGTCTTCCTCCAATCTCTTTTTTTGAAATTGTGTATATATTTATTTAAAAAACAAAAAACAAAACCTGTTCATACTGTCAGAAGGTGTGCTGAGGAGGATACATGCATAGCATTCACATGTACTAAAACACATGCCTAGTTTGAGTATACGGTAAGTACCACAACATAAACTTTTATACTATTAAGCATGTTCAGTGTACTTGGTTGTGCAACTTGTGTTTTCCGCTTTGACATCTTTTCAAGCAAACACCTGTCTTTATTTTTCCTCTCAAAATGTGTTCCAGCCATTTGAAGTTAAAAAGGTCCAAGGTCAAAACCAAGTATTTATTTGTAAATGTTAAAGGAAATACTAGCTTCCCTGTGTTTATTTATGTTGACGTATTTAAAGTATTTTCGTAGAGTCTGTGGCTTTGCTCACACTCCATTTTCCCACAACATAATTGGTCATCAGTCATGATGCCTCTGTTGTAGTAACGATAATTGTAACACACACCAGCCTGGCAACAATGTAGCTCCTCTCTCATTGATGTTTGAAGAAGTACAAATACAATTGTCCCAACTGTCAGAAACACCGACTCATGGCTAGCAGAAGATTTTGTTAATTGTGTTAAGTGTTTTCACACACAGATCATGATGAATCACACTTGAAGTGTGTTTTAATATGAATGTCCATATTTTATATCTGTGACTTTATTGCTATGGGTAATCCAATGGTAAGTTTGTGTTGGTTTGGTAAGTTCCTTGTTTATTCTGTTTGTTTCAGCTTTTCTTTTTGCATTAAAACAACCATGACTGAATACAGACGTGTGGTCTGGACAACTTCCAAAGAGATGTCTTTTTCTGCCAGTTTAGAGAAGTTTATGAACAGAAAGCTGACCATCTAACTGAAAGTAGATTAGATGCTGAGTCAAATATAAATATAACCTGTTAAATTCACATATTCGATTTCACATATAAGATTTTTTTTTTTTTTTTTTAATATATGTGGTGAAATATGTGAACATTGTTAATATAAAGAGTAGGCGGGGCAGAAAAGACAGGAAAGGTGTAACACTTAAAGAACAACAGGATGCCTTACAGTTAGATTAGATTGTTATAGCCAACCATGTTACTAAGTGAAATTAGTGTGCATGGCATGGGAAGCTCGCTCATTCTGTGAAGGCACCATTAATGATGTAAACAAGTTTAGGAACAACATACAGTCAGGTGACATTTTTTAAGAGTACCTGCCAGCAGTCCAGACTCTCACTCACTGGTGAAAGTTAAAATTGAAAATATGACAAATTAGACCAGTTTATCAAGAAAGGCCAAACTGGTGACAGACCCAAATAAAATACATATTATACAGCCTATATGTTTATTAAAATGTTTCTAATTAAGGCCTCACTAAGAGCATCATCATCCATGCTTTGTAATAGTTGTATTGTTAATGGAGAACTTGCGCTTCTTTCTGTGTGTGTGTGCTTGTGTTGCTCAGAGATGTCTTCATGGCACATTGCAAATCCTTCAACATTACACTGACTAAAAGGGGGGCACTTGTAAACTCACACTGCTGTGTGTTCTGCTCAATCAAAGACTGTGAGTTTGATTTCCACACTGTTAAACACACATACATTCATCAGTGTCACACTGATAATGGTGTTTCTTTTCTGTTGTTGTTGTTTTTGGACGATGTTTCACTGCCTAAGCTTTGCTACTATGTATATAAGGCTAATTTACTTTATGGGGAGTGTTGACAGATGTAGTGAAAGCATGCACTCAGTTTGGAACTCATTGAACACACAGACACTCACTGGTTCGTGGTGATGTAAATATTTCCTGTCTCCTGCCTGCCGGAATGATATCCCGAAGGTTTTACAAGCATGTTAGCTTAAAGATGGGACAAGAGATGGTGGTCAGCAAGTGTTGACCTGCAACAAAAAAGGATGTCTGATGTCAGTAAATGTGAACCTGCTGTACATAGCTTGGTAAATGTAGTACTGTAGAAGGGCGGGAGGGCTTTGAATTTTTTTTCTTTTTTCTTTTGCACCATATACATTTTCTCTTGTTTTATATCACAGACAGTCTCCAACTCGGGGACAGGCACACTTGTACATAAATTAATAAACCTCCGAACAAACCGGCCTCGGACTTTGTGCCTTATTGTTGGTTCTTTTCAAAAGTAATGTAATGTAATGCAATGTAATGACCACAGAACAGTTTTCCAATCGTTTTAAATGAGCTTTGGCCCAGGGCAAATGGCAGTGTTTCCAGACCTATTCACATCTGGCTTCTTCTTTAAATGTTAGAACTTTAACCTGAATTTGTAGATAGATCTAGATATAAACTTTTCATAGACATTGGAAGGAACACTTCCAGAAATCAGTGTTCTACAGGTTATGCACATCCAATACTCAGAATCCATCATCATTCCTAGCATTAAAAGTGTAAGAGGTTAGAACTTTTCTAGTGACAGAGTCAGAGTTGGAAATTTTCTTTAAATTTGTCAGTAGAGTTTCACTTTAGTCATGTGTATGGTAGAGCTAGTCTATAGAGCTTCATCAGGACAGAGTAGATTTCACGGTTCTACAATTCTCATGTCAGAAGAAGCTTTTATGTTGTTCTTTGATGGTCAGTGTACGTTCACAATTATTTTAATTTTGTTGACACAGACAAAAGCAGAAATTTTCTCAATGTATATTTTGCAAAAATGGAAGTTTTTTTCTTCCAATTTTTGTTTTTTGATTAATTCAAGCCATCAAACCCAGCAAGATTTAGATAGTTTGTGTGTAGCTGACTGACAATAATGAATCCATTTAGAAAATAATTGTACTTTTTAATAGTGAGAACGTAGTGATGGATGTTTACTGATTAGTGGATGACTGGAATGTATAGTGTATGATTGTAATTTACAAAATATAACCAGAGGTGATGTGATGCTTGTGTGATTTTTTTTTAACAGGACCCTACAGTAGGATGAGTACCCTAAGTTCACCAACCTTTTGATGGCTAGGTGTGCAGTTCCTGCTTTAAATGCATTCACTTTTTACATTCAGAAATTTAAATCAAGAGGCAAGAAATGTTTGCACACACTTATGAACTTAAATCAATAAGTGTATTGATGTATGCTCAATCATCCAGGTAAGGAAATCTTAAAAAGTTGATTCTGTTCATCAAGTCTTATCTTTTTTTAGTGGGAGAAACATTTTGTCACTCATCCAAAAAAGGTACATAAGATGAATAGAATAAACTTTTGCCGGTTAGAATAATAGTGTCACTGCCCTCTGCTAAGACTGGAGATAATATAAGGAATGAGAGAATTGACAGCTATTGTGTTATTTCGCCCTGTCATCGTTCTTTTAACTCTAAGTATCATAAAGTAATGTGGTGACATGTGGAAGGATGTGTTTCCAGACAGCATTTTAGGCACGAGTTAGGCTGTAGGTTGCAGGCACTGATCTCACATTGTGTAAGTGTAGCTGGTTCTAATAGTCTGAGCTGCTTGAAGCTTTATTCGTGAAGAGCACATTAACTTACAAAAACCGTTGCTAGCTAGTTCAGCTGGGTAATATTTTCTTAGAACAGCGGGGCTACATGCGGTGATGCTAGAATTAGCCATGGTATCAAACTACCTTCAACAGGTGGTCAAGCTGAGTCCACAGGCGCACTACGTTTCCCCGGAGAGCTCCTTCATTCTTCATATATCCGTGTCGGGCAAGAGTGTAAAGCCCGCGGCTGAATGGCCTTTGTTCAAGCACTCAATCATGCGCGTGAAGGAAACGCGGGGAGCGAAAGAGGGAAAAGAGAGTGAGAGAGTGTGTCATGGGTAGAGAGGACGACCGGGAGCAGCGTTCTAACGGGCTACAGGCTATGCAGTGTGCAGTACTGTTATTAAAGCCTCATCTCTTCAGTACTCTCCAGTGCCTCGGCTGATTTCTGTCTGCCTCACTACTCCACAAAAGTGAAGGGAGTTAACCCCGAAGGAGGACAAACTTCGGCCCTGGAGGAAGCATCTCCCCTCGTGTCTCCCGACCACGGTCAGGGGACTGACGGCGAGGAATGGTTAACACTGGGTCAATGAAGGACTGGTTAGGCAAGTTTTCATGAACTGTTGATCAGATTTCAAGAAACAAACAGTGTATTCAGATCAATCTAAATCTCTGTTGCAGACTAAAACTGCAATTGAATTCTAAACCCATATCAGTGGAGTATTTGCTTTTTCTTTTAGGCATAAAAAACATCCACGACCAAAGCAAGAAAATGTATATAAAAACCTGCTTTTGAAAAATACAGTAAATACAGCAAAGAGCTCCTCTTGTTTGTGTTTTTATTTTGAAAAGGCTGTTACATTCCATCTCTGCACAAAAATGCTTTCAGTTTCCAAACTAAAGCGCCCTACAGCGGAATTGAAACATACAGAGCTGCTCCCTGTCGAACTTCAGGCAAAAGTAAAACGAAAACTTTAGATTTCAACAAGCATTTGGTATCAACTCTCGCTTCTGAACTACATGGAGACACACCCTGAAAGCAGAATTAGGGGTATCACCGCACACACTGGAGTGTAAACAAGTGGAAATCCTCAACTTGCCCCTTAAAAAATTACAATGACTAAAATTTAGGAATACGCGAGATCGGGCACACTCGGAAAGCATCAACTTTGCATTTTGGGAAACACGATATCTGATCTTCTTTCGAAATTGGTCCCCGAAAAATCAATTATTCAAATTAAAGTATTTCTAAATATATTTATCCGTTCAGGTAGTACCGTGATGAAGAAGGTGGTGGAACTGGAGCAGGATGAATAGGATGAATAGGCACTGTTATAGGTTGGCTGTTCCTCAGCAACCTCCGTGTGATCTACACCCAAAAAAGGGGAGAAAAAAGGTGAAGTTCAAACCCTGCAGAAAGCTTAGACACCAACAAACCACATTTTATCCTAGAAGTGCAAAATATTTTCCTGCATGTACGTGCGACTCCTGACTTCCTTTCACCATAGACAGTCACAGGACAGGGCAATATCACAGGACAGGGCAATATCACACCCCAGGCCTCTGCAGCGTGCTGTAACAGAAGAGAAGTTATCTTGCGATGAGCAACTGCGTTCCAGTGGACTCTGTCCTTCATTCGATGGTGCAGTGAGAATCTGAACTGGAAATGGAGGTCCAACACATCCATCCCATAGACATCGGCCAGAGTTCCACTATAGAAGTTGGCTTCAATCACATCGTAGCGCAACTGGGGTGCCTTGTGCTCAATCTGAGGCAAATAAGGGGCTTTAAGGCTCAAAACAGAAGATGGTAAAATAAAAAAAATTAAATAATTTTTAAATAATTTAATAATTTAATAATTTTTTAAATACTTAATTTATAAAGTAAGTATTTAAAAAAAACTCAAAAAAAAACTACAGATCGCACCATAATATATTTATTAAAATTTATAAAAGAAATTTAGGCATCCCCACTTTGACACAGTAGCATCTGCTGTAATAGTTACACCTCTGATGAAGTCTCAAAAGCTTTATTTTGATACCAAGATTGCAATTACAACTCTGAATAAACAAAGAAATACTGACATATCCAATATACTATTAATTTTGGGCATGTCATTTCAAATAGAAATGACCCTTGGGGTTTCAGATGTTAATGCTATTCGATTTCTGCTGTTACTCAGCCTCTAAAAGCACTTGGCTGAGAGGACAGTGGCATCACATTATCCACTACAGGCACATGGCTTATGCAAATTTTTTAGATCAGCTTTCCCCAGATGACAAGAGACTTTTGACATGCAATGTGTTTAACACGATCAGATTAGTGTTAAATCATAATATAAATGGGACTTGCTAACGGACCTCAGGCACCAGGAAACCGCCTTTGATCCTCTCTCCTAAGGGCATGGTGAGGTTCCACACAACCAGCGTTTCCTCTGGCAGAGCCTCACGCAGCTCGTCGAAGAACCTATGAAGGTTCTCCTTGTAGTCATCAACCCAGCTGCAACTGTATCTAGAACACCCAGTGCAGACATAAACAGGAAGAACAAAAATCACTACAGTGGGAGGAATTCAATTGGGAAAACAAAACGTTGTGCTATGATTCTTCTGAACTGATAGATGCACACAAAAAACTCCATCACTCTCACTTCTGACTCATCTCACATTATCTCTTTAATGAAATCAAATCAACAGCCTTATTAATAGTTACGCAATATACTCACCTTGAAATATCCCAAACACAGGAGTTAACAAAAACCACATCTGGTTTCAAACCATGGCGGAAGTCCTCCAGGATGCTCTTCATGTAGCGAGAATAGATACGCGTCACTAAGTAAAAACGGACCAGATGGTGGGCGGACTGAAACTGTCGAACTTCCTTGTACTCTGTGCCGTTGTGCATTTGACCCAGACAGCCCCCTTCCACCAGGCAGTCCTGTTCGAAGCTCATCTCACCCTAAAGAAGAAGTGTGAGGACAACACAAACGAGGAGGTGAACAGATATAAAGCACGTCATTCAAATACACCCATTTTTTTACATTACAATTTAAATGACACCAGTGGCATGATTACAAACTTTATATTGCATAAGTTAGCTGAGGTTTTAACTGGTAGCATGCACATGGTTATACACCCTGCACGCTTTTTTGTATCAGTGTATAAAACTGGTAAATTTTAGCCCTTGCCTTGCTCCGCAGTTGTCTCAAGGAAAGATATTTCTCTTTTTGTACCAGCAGAACAAGATCCTTGTACACTGCCCGCTGAACTGAGGAAGAAATAAAATGATAGATTAGAAGTAGTCCCCATAGATTAGTACATTACATTATACAGATTCGATAGTAGTCCTTTCATTGGGCACACCTTTCCAAGTGCACTTTAATATTTAATTCATCACTTAGCAGAAAATGGGCTGGTTTTAGCATTTTAGAAATTGCTGATAAACTGAACTTGATTACTACCATCTATTTGAGCCAGAGAATGGTTTAGAAAGGGAAAAATATATACAAGACTTCTGGATAAAAATGTCTTGATGACAGCAGTTGACACTGGGGCACAGGATACATTGAATAAGGTCAGAATTTAGGGCTTAGAACATTGAGTTTTCATAGGGTTAACAACATGAAAACATGGATCCATCCTGGATTGGGTGAACAATTTAACCTGGTTGTGGCAAAACACTCATCTGGGGTAATTTTAGTGCTGCCCCATTAAATTACACATATTTGCAAATACACTGCAACATACCTGAGTGTAGTTACTGACCATGTTCATCCCTATGATCACAGTGAACAGATATGGTTACCACACTCTTGTATAATAAAGATGCCACACACAAATCTGCGTGTCTGATGCCATTATTTGAACTTGAACAAATGTCATGAAGAACTAGCCTATGTTATTTATGAAGGTAAACGGGTATCAATTCCAGCACAACCAAACTGAACCTAATGAAGTGGATGTGAACGGTACATACAGTTTATTCACAAAACAGTCAACGTTGGGCAAACAAGAACACCTTAAGTATAAATGCACAAGATAATGTAAATACCGATTCATTAATTTTGTCAGCCAGCTACTCACTGGAGTCTCCCAACACCACCATGAACTTGTTATGGAGCAGCTGGCTGGCCTGCAGGTGGCTCACACTCTTCATGATCTCCCGCTGTTAAATTACAAAGTCAAACACTGTTGCGTCTTTCTATGGGCTCAAATTGCGGTCATAAATACTTTCCACTAAAAATGCCTAAATGTGTAAACTCAAAGGTGAGGTAGTTTTTCCAGATGAGATATTGACCGGACATCAGAGTTTCTCTACCATACTTCCAAGCTTCTCGCAATAACATTAGCTTACTAATGACCAACAGTGGTTAAAAAATAAATAAAATAGCTGGCTATTTTTCTGTTGGCTTAAAATCACTTATGTAATAAACACTTACCATTTTTTAGTTTAGATGCAAACTGTACCACTAATTCCAGCCCCTTGTAAATGCTATATGTGTTGGTGTTCAGTGTTATTTTTCAACCAGCTTAGCTAGCGTTTAGCTAGCGTTAGCCAAATTTCCTCTGAAGTGGCTCTTGCGCCACTAAGTTTTTAGTTTCAAGACCCGAAGTTGCGACAGCCTCCTCAACCACTTAGTGTTTTAAAAGTTTAAAGTTGGTGTGAATTTAAAAAAAAAAATATTACAAATATTTCACTCCGGAGTTTCAAGCACACCCCCAAACTGCAGGTGTCGCCAATTAAATGGTGCTTTTAACGACTGTGCACTACCTTAATGGGTCGACACTAATTTTAAAATAAAAAAGAAATTACTTAATAAATTTTTAAAAAAATTAATTTAATATTAGAGAGATATTAGATGCTTTTAAAAAAAAGATTTTTAAAAATTAACAATATGAATTGTTTTGTTTTTTTTGTTTTTTTTTAAATATACGTGCACATATGGAATTACAACCACGCCTCTTCTTGTGCCTGTTAAACCATTTCCTACTTCAAAAACAATGCCTTTACTGTGATAACACTAGCTGGCCCAAGGTTTTATGTGAGTGAAGTTGCCCCCCCCCCCCCCACCTTCTTCAAATCCAACAAAAGTGGTATCAAACGTTTGTGCTACATTTGTGCTGGTTTGTGCTGCAGAAATTTTTGTTTGTGCCGCTATTATTTTAAAGATATTAACAAAAATTTCTAGAGGTCAACCAGCCCCCCCATATTAATGGAATCAAACAAAATTGATGTCAAACGTTTGTGCTGGTTTGTGCTGCAAAAATGCTTGTTTGTGCTGCTAACATTTTAAAATTTTTAATAAAATAACGTCTTGATGCGTGCTTAATCATCCAGGTAAGTAAATCCCAAAAGGTTGATTCTGTTCATCTGGACATTTTCAGTTGGAGAAACGTTTCGTCACTCATCCAAGTGACGAAATACTGCGTTTTAACAACAACTACTGAGATTTGCTTGAAATACTATGATTTAGAAGAAATACAATGACTCCATACAAATACGATGCTTTGGCACAAATACTATGATTTGGCACAAGTACTATCATTTAGTACAAATACTATGATTGGGCAGAAGTACTATGTTTCAGTACAAATACTATGATTTGGCAGGAATACTCTGGTTTAGCAGAAATACTCTGATTTAGCAGCAGTACTATCTTTTGGTAGAAATTCCTGCTAAAAGGTACTATTTCTGCGTTTTAGCAGAAATACTGTAATTTGGCATAAATACTATAATTTGGGGTAAATACTATGATTTGGCACGTATAATATATTCAGCACATATATTATAAAATAACAGAAATATTATGATTTGGCCCCAAAACCATGATTTTGCACAAATACCATGATTTTTGCAAAAATACTATGATTTAGCAGAAATACTATGATTTAGCAGAAGTACTAAGATGTAGTAGAAGTACTTTGCTTTAGCAGAAATACTATGATTGAGGAGTAATACTTAAACATAGGAGAAATATTGATACACAGACACACATACACAGACAGTAAAGGGAACAGGAGCTGTTGAGAGTCTGGGCTTGGTATATGTAGGTCAGTTAAATTAGCTGCACCTGCTGTAGTCAGCCCTTACACACACAGACACAGAGAGAGGTGTGTTTTCTTCAGTGTATTTCTGACATTCAGGATTCCCCTCGAACAAATGGCCATAATTTCCTAACCGTAGAGACTAGAACGTTCATTCAGACATCGTTTTGTTCAGAAGAGATGGGGGAAATCTTCAGGTCTTCATAATTCAGAGATAAAATATAAATTATTAAAGATATATGACTTGTAATACACTGTAACTGAGTAGAGGCGAAGCAAAAACTGCCTTGACTTGCCCTCAAACAACCTTTGGTAACTCTAAATCTATATGGAGCATCAAAATCGTTCTTTCACCGTAAGAAACAGCAGGCTTTGGTGAACAGTCATGGAAATTTTCAGGGCTCTGTGGAAATCCATCAAAAAGATATGATGAGAGAAAAAAGTCCCTCATTTCCAGAGTTTGAAATCTGAAGAAATCTGAGCGAGGGACAAATTTCCTACCCTCAAACAAGTCTAACTCATCTCAGAACGGTAATAGGTGAGAAAATAATTCTTGAATTGTGAGCATCAGGAGTGTCTGAAGATATATCGGGACAAGCCTCATGTCTTAATTTCGCTTCGTTAAGGAGATATGACAATTTGAAAATGCCTCTCATTAGAGAAATCCAGCGGTGATTTTGAATAAACTCTCCATTGACTTTCAATGGAGAGTTTTGAGACTTATTGTTGCTCTGAGGAGATTTGCAAAAAATCTGTAACTCCCACAACAATGATAGTGACATTTCCTGAAAGCCAGCAAAAATACCTACGTTTTGATGTATAATTTGTGGAAGTTGAGTGGAAATTGAGCGAGTAGCAAGAAGTTGTTTGGACATGAAGAGAAAATCTGCTGAAAAAAGCTGAAAAAGTTGAAACCCGTTTTCAAAAATACCCGTGTACGTGTGGACGTAGCCTCAGTCTCTGACTGGAAGCGCTAATTCGTCATTCGGCTTTTGTCAGACTAAAGTAACTGTTAAAACTGTTTGAAAAGCTAAGCTATACAACAAGGAGAGATTGAGAATTTCCTTTTAGTTCTCAGTTTATTTGATATTGACAAAAGTTAGTCAGTTTTGTCTGTTCTTCTGTAAAACAAACTAAGATTTATTTTTAGAATTAATATTTTGTTTCTAAGTGGAATTGACAATTTAGTCTGTTTCGTTTGTTCTATTTTGAAACTTAAACGCTTTAGCGGCTGCCTTTTGTGTAGTTTGCAATATTTGCCTTTATTTATCTGAAAAAGTCTCATGTTCCTTAAGTACATCTACCCTGTTGAACTTATTATGGGAAATAAATATTTAAATAAAAACAAGCTGCTGATTATTTCACATTTTACTTGTGAGCAACGGCACATTTAAATCTTACAAATATAGTTATTTGGCTTATATCGTGATAGATATCGTTATCGCCTGAAATGAAAAAAACATATCGTGATATGAAAAAATCTTATATCGCCCAGCTCTACTTAAAGCCAGCAAAAATACCTACGTTTTGATGTATAATTTGTGGAAGTTGAGTGGAAATTGAGTGAGTAGCAAGGAGTTGTTCAGACATGAAGAGAAAATTCAGAACGGATGAGTGTGCACTGGGAGTTAATTGCATAGCAACCATAGCAACGCATGTATTTTCTGAAAAATCACAAAGTTGCAACTGAAAACTTAAAGAGTCATTACATGAAAACGGTAACAGATATGAAAAAGCTGAATCACACAGGAATAGCCCAATCATTTGAGAACATTTTAAAGTTTGAATGGAGTTTCTAGGTCAAAGTATGAGGCAGTAGTTAAGTTTCAAAGACAAGAAAGTTTTAGCAGAATTGTGGAAGTTTCCCATTCATTTCAATGGGACAAATTAAAGGAAAAAAGTGTAATATTTTAAATAGTATAATAGCAATAAACACCAAAAGATATAGCTGGAATTAGCAGAAAGAGCAGAACAGTTTAGAGTTTGAACGGAGAAAATCGGCTGAAAACTGAGGGAGTAGTTAAGTGCCGAAAAACGCGGAGCAACTATAAGAATAAAGTTTAAAGAGAAACAGGATCTCAATAGTGTGTGTAGCGAACCCCCCCGAATGAAGGATGACACTTTACTGATGACGTTTTGAAGGTTTAATGGCAGTAAACCATCAATCTCACCGTAAGAGCTGGGGATGTATACACAGAAACAGCGTGTAAGCAAAATAATCCACACTCTTACAATCGTAAACCTTATAACATGAAGTTCGTTTCAACGTAACATTTAACAAATGTAGCGACTGTCACAAAAACATCTAAACGTCTCCTTATTTACATCATAACCATACCTTGTGCCTCTATCAAGGGGGCTGCTAATGACAAAAGAAATCACCATAGGCTCCGTTAAGCCATCACTTTTCTAAACTCCCGCGACTGCTGCTGAAAACTGCGCCAAAAACTGTTTTACAGGAAATCGTCCCATCAAAATAAAAGCTTCTACACACGGACAGGAAGTTGGTAGTAGAAAACAGGAATGAGTGCCAAAATAAGGTGCAAAGAAAGGCATTCAGGGTTATTTACACTCCCACCAAAATTACGAATAATTGGTTTACATAAGAACCAAAATGAATAATTTTCCCAAACAAAATAACCCATGTAGGAGTTACCTTAGGAACTTTCTAACAACAATACAAGTTTTTGTACTGGACGCTCAACAACTGATAGTTTAGTAGAGCGTTGACCTTTATTATTGAGTCTCTTTTCTCCAAGTGAGATCTTTACCCTTCGCACAAGTCCATCTTTTCCACTGACAGTCTCTACAACTCTTGCAAGTCTCCATTCCCCTCTGGGTGCCAGTTCATCCATTTCCAACACAACATCACCTACTTTTAGATTCCTCTTTGGTGAGTGCCACTTTTGCCTTGAAATGATGTTGTGAATGTATTCTCGTCTCCAGCGGCTCCAGAACTGCTCTGCAAGGAACTGCACGCGGCGCCACCTCTTCTTGCTGTACAGGTCCTCATTTGAAAAGGCACCAGGTGGGGGCAACGGTGCATTGGATTTCATGTGCAGCAGATGATTGGGCGTGAGCGGTTCCAGGCTGTTGGGGCTATTCAAGTTATCTATAGTCAAGGGTCTGCTATTGACTATAGCCATGGCTTCGTAGAATAACGTCCGTAATGAAGCATCATTGAGTCTGTCGTGAGCCAGTGACAGAGTGGTATTCAGCACACTTCTGACAGTCTTTATCTGACGTTCCCACACTCCCCCTGCATGACTAGCATGGGGTGCGTTCATCACAAAGTCACATTGTTTTTCAGTCAAGTATGTATTTAGTCTCTGAGTGTCTAGCTCATTTAAAGCTGCTTTAAACTCATTCTGAGCACCAACAAAGTTCGTTCCCTGGTCACATTGGATGTGTCGAACTGCACCTCTGATTGAAATGAAACATCTTAATGCATTAATAAATGCATCAGTAGACAAGTCCTCTAAGAACTCAATGTGAATGGCACGAGAACAAAAGCAAGTAAGTAGGAGTCCATACCGTTTGTGTTGTTTTCTTCCCTCAGTTGTCACAAATGGACCAAAACAGTCCATGCCACAGTGTGTGAAGGGAGGAGAGGGCTCTAAGCGATGTGGAGGTAGGTCACTCATCCTCTGACCCTCTGGAGCTTTGCGGAGTCTGCGGCAGATCACACATTGTCGGATGAATGAGGCAACTGTTTTACTCATTCCAGGAATCCAGTAGCCACTGGATCTGATTTCATTTATGGTGAATCCCTTTCCTTGGTGTTTTACTTTGTCATGACAGTGAGATATTATGAGTTTGGCTGTACAATGTTCTTTTGGGATCACGATCGGGTGTTTGAAGGTGTCACTCGTTGCATGCTGGAGTCTCCCTCCCACCTTGAGGAGACCATCTGTATCCATGAAAATGTCCAGTTTAAACAGTTTGTTATGATGTGGGAGCTGTTCTCCTTTCTTCAGCTGTTTTATTTCCTGTTCATACGCTTGACTTTGTACACGTCGAATGATCACAAGTTCAGCATTTTTCTGCTCACTCACTGTAGCTGATGCATTTGACTTGATGTGTCTAGCCCTTCTTATGAGACGTGCTACAGCTTTAATTGCTTTGGACCAGGAGGAGAACTTATTTAGACATTCAGCAAGACTTACAGTGTCTGTGACTTTAGTTAACATTGTCTGTACTTTTCTGACTTCTGGATCTCCTATGGTCAGATCCAGCTCAACAGGTTGTGCTGTGGGCAGTTCATTTTTCCACAAAAAGGAGGGGCCAGTGAACCAGATAGACTTATTTAACTCATTGACAGTTACACCTCTCGAAGCACCGTCAGCTGGATTCAGTTCTGATGGCACGTAAAACCACTGCTGAGGGCTTGTACTTTCCCTGATCCTCTGAACCCTGTTAGCTACAAAGGTGTGGAAACGACGTGCATCATTGTTTATGTAGCCCAGCACCACCTTTGAATCAGTCCAGAAGTACTCCTTTGCACCATAACACAGTTCTTCCCGTAACATGTTGCTGACTGAGACTGAAACTACAGCTGCTGTTAGTTCAAGTCTGGGGATTGTGGTCAGTTTAGTTGGAGAAACTCGAGCCTTTGCTATTACCAGAGAGCAGTGAACTTCACCTTTAGCGTTCTTTGCCCTCAGATAGCTACATTGTCCATAACCACTTGAGCTTGCATCTGAAAAGTGGTGCAACTCTATTTCTTTAGTTTCACCAAAGTTAGCAGGCAGGTAACAGCGAGGTATGTTTAGCTTGTCTAGATTTACAAAGTCACTTTGCCAACTCACCCACCTTGGCTTGAGTGCATTAGGTATGGGGTCGTCCCACCCGACACCATGCTGACACATTTCTTGCAAGATTTTCTTTCCATTCAGCACATATGGCGCTAAAAATCCAAGTGGGTCGTAGATTGACGCGACAGTGGATAGAATACCTCTGCGTGTGGCTGGCTGGACTTTCAGTGTGTTGTCAAATTTGAAACAGTCCTTTTCAATGCTCCACTGGATGCCTAGTGCTCTTTCTTGTGGCATGTCTTTGAATGTCAAGTCTCTTATGTTAATATTTACAGCACACTCTGATGCAGGTATACTTTGCAAAACAGTGTGATTGTTAGAAACAAACTTGTGGAGACGCAGGTTACCTTTGCGGCAGATTTCTCTGGCTTCTTGTGCCAACTGCATTGCTTCTTTCACTGTGTTTGTGCTCGTAACTCCATCGTCGACATAAAAGTCTTTCTCAATGAACTGTGAACCTGCTGGGTGCGAGTGGCAGTGCTCTTTGGCTAAGTACTTCAGTCCATAATTTGCACAGCCTGGAGATGATGACGCACCAAAAAGGTGTACCTTCATTCTGTATGTTTGAGGTTGTGTGCTTGTATCACCGTTTTTCCACCAGAGGAAACGTAGATAGTCCCGGTCCCTCTCACTGACGTGGAACTGGTGGAACATCTTTTCTATATCGCACATTAAGGCAATAGGATGTTGCCGGAATCTCAAGAGAATGCCAGTCAGATTGTTTATTAAGTCTGGCCCTTGGAGGAGATGATCATTGAGACTTGTTCCATTGTGTTTGGCTGAACAGTCAAATACGACACGCAGTTTTGTGGGCTTTTTGGGGTGGTAAATCCCATGATGGGGGATGTACCATTGTTCACCTCGTGTTCCTTCGTTGTGTACTTCTTCCACGTCTCCTCTTTCAATTATGTCATTCATGTATGCAACATAATCATTTTTGTAGTTCTCATCCTTGTTCAACCTTCTCCTTAAGTGTTCCAGTCTGATCTCTGCAAGCCTTTTGTTGTCTGGTAAGTTTGGCCTTTGCTTGAATGGAAGAGGCATCTCACAGTATCCTTGTTCATTTTTCTTTATCCCTTCCTTAAGTTTTTCCAGAAAAACGACATCCTCTTGTGAGACCGTTTTGTCACATGCCTTTGTGTCCTTGAAATCTGATTCAAGAACATTGATCATGTCCATTGGTGTTACAGCAGGCATTTCCTTTACCATGACCCTATGGCACAGACTTGCTTCAGTTTCATTTGACTCTGATGAGCCACCAACAATGCTCCACCCTAGGTCTGTCTGTATGGCAAATGGCTCATTGTCTTTTCCGAGTAGAACCTGTTTTGGAGCTAGAGTTCTGGGACAGTTAAATCCAATGAGTAGTCCAACATCACAACTCAGGAGAGGGGGTATCTGATCAGCGATCTCTGACAGATGGGGCCATTGCCTTGCAGTTTCATTTGTGGGTATGTTGTCATAGTTAAATGGGATGTAGTCCTTTGTGTAGGAGGGTGGAAGGTCGATGTGAACATCTGAATTATAACCTCTCACACGTAACCCTGCTACTCTCTGGCTTTTGACTGTCATGTGAACTCCCAGCATCGTGGTTAGTTTTAGCTTAACTGGATGGGATGCTGCTTGTAACTGGTTAGTTACCTCCTCACTGACAAATGTGTTGTCACTTTGTGTGTCTAATAAAGCGTACACAAGCTGCTCTTTAGATGGACTCTGAGTAGTGGAAACCCACACAGGAACAATCATGGAGGTACTACCTGATTGACCCACCTTAGTAACATTCAGAGCTGTGGCTGCCATGGTGTCATTTTCTGTGGTTGAAGCGACGTTTGTAGAGCTCTGAGGCCTTTCATTTGCCATGTGACTCTCATTGTGCAAACAGGTGGGGTGTCGTCCTTTGCAAGTGTCACATTTGTGGCGATGACGACAGTCTCTGGCATTGTGGCCCACCTTTAAGCACCCATAGCACAGTTTATTTTCCTTCACAAATGTCCGTTTGTGGTCTAGTGACTTCTCTGAGAAGCTTGGGCACTTTGACAACTGATGACTTTCATCTTATGAAAGTCATCAGTTGCATCTTTGGTAGTTTTCTGCCAGTAAGCTGGAGTTCCTCTGAGTGGCTGCATAAATCTGATTGCATCTTTATTTCTTACCAGCTTCTCTACTTCTGTCTTACTTTGTAACATTCCTGATGTGATTTTGCGTCTATCTTTCGTCATAGTTTTACCTTTCCTTAGCTGTATTGTCATGCTGGAATTAGCCAAATGTATTTCAGTGACAAACTGTGAGAAAAACAGGTAATTTGTGTCTTTAGCAAATCTTGCATCAATGTTGAAAAGCCTTGACTTGAAGTAAGCACTCGGTGTGAGTTTAAGAAGTCTCTTTTCATCCAGTGTATTCTGACCAGTAGGAAACTGCACAGGAAATGCCATGGCTTCCAAATGAGGAGTTCTGAAGAAGCTAACAGGATTGTTTCTTTCTGCAGGAGCCACACAATATGTGTTATCAGTGAAACAGAGAATCTCTTCTGAAATGTCAACAGGCTGCAGACAACTTTCTAGAGCAAAACCTCCATTGTTCAAATCACTTTCTGGTTCCTCTGGATTGATTTCCTCTGGTTGTTCATCACAGGATTGCATATTAATAGCTTGTTCACTTTCAGACTCACTTTCGCACAAAAGGGCATCTTTTTCATAGTTGTCAATTTCCATTAGATCTGCTTCATCATAATCATCACTTCCCATGCTGGCTTCATCACTGCTGTCATCATCAGGTAACGTTGGATCACAAAGCAATGCTTTGTCCTGATGATATGAGGTTTTGTGCATTTGAAGGAGCTAAATGGAAAAATGAGAAAATAAAGTAAGTTTCAAAATTTCTTCAAAATTGATTTCTCACTAGTTAAAAACAGCAAAAAACTATACTGTTGAATTATTATCAGTAGTTTGTGAAAACATTGTATTGCAGTTTAAATCAATTGATTATCTTACCAGTGACTGCAGTAATGCTGACTCCACTGCTTCTGGCGTTCTCAAACACAGAGTAGAGAGTGAATGTGTATTGAGTTCCAGCAGTGAGAGATGAGAGTGTTTGATTCAATGGTCCATTTCCAGCTGGTGCACTGATGCTTGTCTCTGTACCATTAAACTGGAGAACAAAGCTGACATTGTTGTTGACTTTATTCCACTGCAGAGTGATGCTGGTTTCATTTTGTCCTGATGATATGAGGTTTTGTGCATTTGAAGGAGCTAAATGGAAAAATGAGAAAATAAAGTAAGTTTCAAAATTTCTTCAAAATTGATTTCTCACTAGTTAAAAACAGTAAAAAAATTATACTGTTGAATTATTATCAGTAGTTTGTGAAAACATTGTATTGCAGTTTAAATCAATTGATTAACTTACCAGTGACTGCAGTAATGCTGACTCCACTGCTTCTGACGTTCTCAAACACAGAGTAGAGAGTGAATGTGTATTGAGTTCCAGCAGTGAGAGATGAGAGTGTTTGATTCACTGGTCCATTTCCAGCTGGTGCACTGATGCTTGTCTCTGTACCATTAAACTGGAGAACAAAGCTGACATTGTTGTTGACTTTATTCCACTGCAGAGTGATGCTGGTTTCATTTTGTCCTGATGATATGAGGTTTTGTGCATTTGAAGGAGCTAAATGGAAAAATGAGAAAATAAAGTAAGTTTCAAAAATTCTTCAAAATTGATTTCTCACTAGTTAAAAACAGCAAAAACAGACTCTGGCTAAGGCAATCTACACCACACCAGGGCCTGAGTTGCCGGCTGGGGTCAACTACACCACACCAGGGCCTGTGGCTCTGGCTGAGGCCACCTACACCACACCAGGGCCTGTGGCTCTTGCTCAGGCCACCAGGGTCTGTGACTCTAGCTAAGGCAATCTACACCACACCAGGGCCTGAGTTGCTATTGAGGCCACTTACACACCACAGCAGGGCCTGTGGCTCTGGCTGAGGCCATCTACACGACACCAGGGCCTTAGTTGCTATTGAGGCCACTTACACCAGACCACGGCCTGTGGCTCTGGCTGAGGCCACTTACACCAGACCTCGGCCTTTGGCTCTTGCTCAGGCCAATTACACCACACCAGGGCCTGTGACTCTGGCTGAGGCCATCTACACCACACCCGGGCCTTAGTTGCCGGCTGGGGCCACCTACACCACAGCAGGGCCTGTGGCTCTGGCCGAGGCCATCTAGACCACACCAGGGCCTTAGTTGCTGGTGAGGCCACTTACACCACACCAGGGCCTGTGGCTCTTGCTCAGGTCACCAGGGTCTGTGACTCTGGCTAAGGCCATCTACACCACACCAGGGCCTGAGTTGCCTGCTGTGGCCACCTACACCACACCAAGGCCTGTGGCTCTGGCTGAGGCCATCTACACGACACCAGGGCCTTAGTTGCTATTGAGGCCACTTACACCAGACCACGGCCTGTGGCTCTGGCTGAGGCCACTTACACCAGACCACGGCCTTTGGCTCTTGCTCAGGCCAATTACACCACACCAGGGCCTGTGGCTCTTGCTCAGGCCACTTACACCACACCAGGGCCTGTGGCTCTGGCTAAGGCAATCTACACCACACCCGGGCCTTAGTTGCCGGCTGGGGCCACCTACACCACAGCAGGGCCTGTGGCTCTGGCCGAGGCCATCTAGACCACACCAGGGCCTTAGTTGCTGGTGAGGCCACTTACACCACACCAGGGCCTGTGGCTCTTGCTCAGATCACCAGGGTCTGTGACTCTGGCTAAGGCCATCTACACGACACCAGGGCCTGAGTTGCCTGCTGTGGCCACCTACACCACACCAAGGCCTGTGGCTCTGGCTGAGGCCATCTACACCACACCCGGGCCTTAGTTGCCGGCTGGGGCCACCTACACCACAGCAGGGCCTGTGGCTCTGGCCGAGGCCATCTAGACCACACCAGGGCCTTAGTTGCTGGTGAGGCCACTTACACCACACCAGGGCCTGTGGCTCTTGCTCAGGTCACCAGGGTCTGTGACTCTGGCTAAGGCCATCTACACCACACCAGGGCCTGAGTTGCCTGCTGTGGCCACCTACACCACACCAAGGCCTGTGGCTCTGGCTGAGGCCATCTACACGACACCAGGGCCTTAGTTGCTATTGAGGCCACTTACACCAGACCACGGCCCGTGGCTCTGGCTGAGGCCACTTACACCAGACCACGGCCTTTGGCTCTTGCTCAGGCCAATTACACCACACCAGGGCCTGTGGCTCTTGCTCAGGCCACTTACACCACACCAGGGCCTGTGACTCTGGCTAAGGCAATCTACACCACACCCGGGCCTTAGTTGCCGGCTGGGGCCACCTACACCACAGCAGGGCCTGTGGCTCTGGCCGAGGCCATCTAGACCACACCAGGGCCTTAGTTGCTGGTGAGGCCACTTACACCACACCAGGGCCTGTGGCTCTTGCTCAGGTCACCAGGGTCTGTGACTCTGGCTAAGGCCATCTACACGACACCAGGGCCTGAGTTGCCTGCTGTGGCCACCTACACCACACCAAGGCCTGTGGCTCTGGCTGAGGCCATCTACACCACACCAGGGCCTTAGTTGCTAATGAGGCCACTTACACCACACCAGGGGCTGTGGCTCTGGGTGAGGCCACTTACACCACACCAGGGCCTGTGCTTCTGGCCGAGGCCATCTTCACCAAACCAGGCCCTGTGCTGCTAGCTGTGGCCATGTACAACACACCAGGCCCTGTGCTGGTTCCTGAGGCCATCTTCAAAAATCCAGGGCCTGTGCTGTTGGATAAATGCTAAACTGAGTCTTTGGGTTAGGGTATTATGCAAGCATGCAGGTAGGGTTATAGGATTGTGTTCGTAACTTCAGGTACTTGCCACTTACTCACTTGAGTCCATAAATTGAGACATTGTGCTGGGGCCAGCAGCTTACGGCCATACCACCCTGAGCACGCCCGACCTCGTCTGATCTCGGAAGCTAAGCAGGGCTGGGCTTGGTTAGTACTTGGATGGGAGACTTCCTGGGAATACCTGGTGCTGTAAGCCTTTAATTTTCATGTCATTGAAGTGCTTTTGATCCAGAGAAGGGGTGTATTAACTCATTCACTGCCAGCCATTTTCAAATCAGGTAACTCCCCACTGCCATTGACGTCTATAGACGTCAATGGCAGTGAATGAGTTAAAAGACCCAAAGCAGCTACCCATTAATTAGGGCACATTAACCACATTGCTTTTGGATCTTTTCCAATGTCTGGTGCTGCTGGCTGATGCCACCTAAACCACACCAGGGCCTGAGTTGCCGGCTGAGGCCACCTACACCACACCAGGGCCTGTGGCTCTTGCTCAGGCCACCAGGCAATCTACACCACACCAGGGCCTGAGTTGTTATTGAGGCCACTTACACCACACCAGGGCCTGTGGCTCTGGCTGGGGCCACCTACACCACACCAGGGCCTGTGGCTCTTGCTGAGGCCACGTACACCACACCAGGGCCCGTGGCTCTGGCTGAGGCCACTTACATCACACCAGGCCCTGTGCTGGTTCCTGAGGCCATCTTCAAAAATCCATGGCCTGTGCTGCTGGATAAATGCTAAACTGAGTCTTTGGGTTAGGGTCTTAGGCAGGCATACAGGTAGGGTTATAGGATTGCGTTCGTAACTTCAGGTACTTGCCACCTAATCACTTGAGTCCATAAATTGAGACATTGTGCTGGGGCCAGCAGCTTACGGCCATACCACCCTGAGCACGCCCGACCTCGTCTGATCTCGGAAGCTAAGCAGGGCTGGGCTTCGTTAGTACTTGGATGGGAGACTCCCTGGGACTACCTGGTGCTGTAAGCCTTTTATTTTCATGTCATTGAAGTGCTTTTGAACCAGAGAAGGGGGGTATTAAAAAACCCAAAGCAGCTGCCCATTAATGAGGGCACAGTAACGACATTGCTTTTCGCTCTTTACCAATGTCTTGTGCTGCTGGCTGAGGCCACCTACACCACACCAGGGCCTGTGGCTGGTGGCTGAGGCCACTAACACCACAACAGGGCCTGAGTTGCCGGCTGAGGCCACTTAGACCACACCAGGGTCTGTGGCACTGGCTGAGGCCACTTACACCACACCAGGGCCTGTGGCTCTTGCTCAGGCCACTTACACCACAACAGGGCCTGAGTTGCCGGCTGAGGCCACCTACACCACACCAGGGCCTGTGGCTGCTGGCTGAGGCCACTTACACCACACCAGGGCCTGTGGCTGCTGGCTGAGGCCACCTACACCACACCAGGGCCTGTGGCTCTGGCTTAGGCCATCTACACCACACCAGGGCCTTAGTTGCTATTGAGGCCATCTACACCACACCAGGGCCTGTGGCTCTGGCTGAGGCCACCTACACCACACCAGGGCCTGTGGCTCTGGCTTAGGCCACTTACACCACACCAGGGCCTTAGTTGCTATTGAGGCCATCTACACCACACCAGGGCCTGTGGCTCTGGCTGAGGCCACTTACACCACACCAGGGTCTGTGGCTCTGGCTGAGGCCACTTACACCACAACAGGGCCTGAGTTGCCGGCTGAGGCCACTTAGACCACACCAGGGCCTGTGGCTGCTGGCTGAGGCCACTTACACCACACCAGGGCCTGTGGCTGCTGGCTGAGGCCACCTACACCGCACCAGGGCCTTAGTTGCTATTGATGCCACTTACACCACACCAGGGCCTGGGGCTCTTGCTCAGGCCACCTACACCACACCAGGGCCTGTGGCACTGGCTGAGGGCACTTACACCACAACAGGGCCTGAGTTGCCGGCTGAGGCCACTTACACCACACCAGGGCCTGTGGCTGCTGGCTGAGGCCACTTACACCACACCAGGGCCTGTGGCTGCTGGCTGAGGCCACCTACACCACACCAGGGCCTGTGGCTCTTGCTCAGGCCACTCACATCACACCAGGCCCTGTGCTTCTGGCCGAGGCCATCTTCACCAAACCAGGCCCTGTGCTGCTAGCTGTGGCCATGTACAACATACCAGGCCCTGTGCTGGTTCTTGAGGCCATCTTCAACAATCCAGGGCCTGTGCTGTTGGATAAATGCTAAACTGAGCCTTTGGGTTAGGGTATTATGCAAACATGCATGTAGGGTTATAGGATTGTCTTCGGAACTTCAGGTACTTGCCACCAAATCACTTGAATCCATAAATTGAGACGTTGTGCTTGGGCCAGCAGCTTACGGCCATACCACCCTGAGCACGCCTGACCTAGTCTGATCTCGGAAGCTAAGCAGGGCTGGGCTTGGTTAGTACTTGGATGGGAGGCTGCCTGGGAATACCTGGTGCTGTAAGCCTTTGATTTTCATGTCATTGAACTGCTTTTGATCCAGAGAAGGGGTGTATTAAAAGACCCAAAGCAGCTCCCCATTAATGAGGGCACATTAACGACATTGCTTTTGGCTCTTTTCCAATGTCTTGTGCTGCTAGCTGATGCCACCTACACCACACCAGGGCCTGTGATTCTGGCTAAGGCAATGTACAACACACACGGGCCTGAGTTGCCGGCTGAGGCCACTTAGACCACACCAGGGTCTGTGGCACTGGCTGAGGCCACTTACACCACACCAGGGCCTGTGGCTGCTGGCTGAGGACACTTACACCACACCAGGGCCTGTGGCTGCTGGCTGAGGCCACTTACACCACACCAGGGCCTTAGTTGCTATTGAGGCCACTTACACCACACCAGGGCCTGAGTTGCCGGCTGAGGCCACCTACACCACACCAGGGCCTGTGGCTGCTGGCTGAGGCCACTTACACCACACCAGGGCCTTAGTTGCTATTGAGGCCACTTACACCACACCAGGGCCTTAGTTGCTTTTGAGGCCACTTACACCACACCAGGGCCTGTTGCTCTGGCTGAGGCCACTTACACCACACCAGGGCCTGTGGCTCTTGCTCAGGCCACTTACACCACACCAGGGCCTGTGGCTCTTGCTGAGGCCACTCACATCACACCAGGCCCTGTGCTTCTGGCCGAGGCCATCTTCACCACACCAGGCCCTGTGCTGTTAGCTGTGGCCATGTACAACACACCAGGCCCTGTGCTGGTTCCTGAGGCCATCTTCAACAATCCAGGCCCTGTGCTGTTGGATAAATGCTAAACTGAGCCTTTGGGTTAGGGTATTATGCAAACATGCAGGTAGGGTTATAGGATTGTCTTAGTAACTTCACGTACTTGCCACCTAATCACTTGAATCCATAAATTGGGGGGGGGGGGGGGGGAATGAACCAAAACAATGTTGTAAATCAAAGGGCTACAACTGATATGTGAGACAGATAAAGTCATGCAGAAATATATTGCGAAACCATTGCTGGTTGTATAATGATTTTATATCATGTTTATTTTCAGTTTCAGTTAAGGTTTAGAAAATAAAATTTAGTTGAGTTCACGATAAATATCAGTGATGAGTATTTGGTAACTTTAACTTTAATTGTTACATTCCTTTATCATTAGCATTAGCTTTATTTACTATAGCCCACGGTTGTTTTATATATATATATATATATATATATATATATATATATATATATACACATTTAAATCCCGTACTGTAAGATGTGTATTTCTTGTAAACCACTTGTCTGTTAAGATAAATGTTTTTCTGCTTTTGTTTGCTTGCGTGGATAAAACACAATATTTCATTAAAGTCAGCAACATCTTATTGAGCTGGTCTGGTTGAATTAATGTATCGAAGTTCTTTCATTTGCACAACTGTAGCGGTTCTTCCTAACTTGTCCGATGAGTGGCAGTGTAACATCAATTTAAATACCACCTCTAAATCCGTAGAAGAAGAACGCTGGACTCTATGAAATGACGAAGACCAATCAGATTCTTAAATACTCGGAAATAACGCCAGTTTACATTCTGGACGCTGTTGAGTTTGGCACGGGTGAAAGGTAAGTGTGATTTTATCTTGAAAGAAACTAAAAATAAACAAATGGAAACAACTGACGGTTTGGTTTTTATCAAACTTTACGTTTCCATGAAAAGGCGGCATATTTTCACAGCGACGACAGCACAACTGGTAGAGAATGAGTTGGATACTTAATACGCTAACGTTACCTTCATTATTTTCAGCTTTTTAAGAAGGCGCTATCATGGAGAACAGCCTGTCCCGACTTCTCGTTGGACTCTCTGTCCAGATCAGCCGCAGTGATGGTGAGCTCATGTTGCATTAAATCCGTTCGTATTATGTGTTTTTGTACTTCCCGTGTGCGGTGAGTTTAACTCAGGCATGCTTTTTTTTATGTACGTGAACTAGGTCGAGTCCATTCGGCCACCGTGAAATCCGTTGACAAGTCCACAGTTATGGTTGAGTGGCATGAGAGGAACATGTGCCGTGGAAAGGGGGTCAGTAATGTCGTAACTGAGGTGATATCAACCAAGTATACATTAAAATATCCCATATGCTGAGTCTGCTTCTTCTTCTGTGTTTTAGATTGATCTAAGTGAGTTATGTATACTCAATCCAGAGGTTTTGGACCCTATAAATTCAATCACAAGCTCAACGCCTGACCCATCGACTCATGTTCCAGAAAAGGTGAGTGCTAGCCTACATTGTTTTTTCTCATAATTTATTACATTAACCTTGCTGTCAGTCACCAGATGACAGGTTAGTTTCATCCTAAGGCTGACGTTAAAGTTGCTGCTGATGCCATTTTTAAAGTGGTACACAATCTGCAGACTCTCTCACCGGATGCTCCTAATTTTATTCTCGGTGATTTTAACAATTGTAATCTTAAGAAATCACTGAACAATTTCTTTCAATATGTCACTTGTCCTACAAGGCATAACAAAACGCTGGATTTGTGTTATGGACCAATTAAGTCTGTGGCCGGACCTGCGCTAGGTTCTTCGGATCACAATGTTATTCACCTCCTCCCTGCTTACAGATCTGTGATTAGGAGGGAGAAGGCCTGTGTGAAGCGGACTAATGTCTGGACAAAAGACAGTTGTGTTGCCCTTCAGGGGTGTTTTGATTGCACTGACTGGTCCGTGTTTCAAGAGAGCACTTCTGATTTGGATGAACTCACTGATGTGGTGTGTAGCTACATCTCTTTTTGCAAAGACTCTGTGGTTCCAGTCAGAGAATTTAAGACTTTCCCTAATAACAAACCGTGGCTCTCTAAAGATATTAAGGATCTGATTCTTAAAAGGAAAATTGCTTTTAACGAGGGAGACGTTCCCACTGTGAGAATATTGAGGAAGGAGGTGAGGGCTGCAATAAAGATTGCCAAGATGAGGTATTGAAATAAGATTGAGGCAGAACTCAGCAGTAACAACCTCAAAAGAGCTTGGCTTGGTATGAAAACAATGGCAGGGCTACAGACGAAAGGTAAAAGCAGCATTACCTTAGAGGGGTTTACCTCTGACAAACATCTGGCAGACAGTCTTAACAGTTTTTACCTTCGTTTTGAGAACTATGATTGTTCTAGGCAGACCAGCACACTGAGGGAAAAGACCATCACTCCCCCATCTATTTGTATTGATGAGACAGGGGTAGCTAATCTTTTTAGACATACCAAAAGCAAGAGTCCTGGACCTGACAACATCTGTGGACAGGTACTGAGAACTTGTGCTGATCAGCTGAGTGGGATTTTTCACTATATCTTCTCACTTTCTTTAGAGCTACAGACTGTGTGCTGTCCTCGCCCTGAGTCTCTTAGTTTCACCAGCTAGACAGCGAGATAACGATGCTCCAATAACCAGACTTATTTTCCTTTTTGCGCTGATTTATTGAAGAATGGCCTCTGACCATTGCCTTCTCTTTGACCATCGTAAAACTGAAAGTACAAAATACTGTATTAGCTAACTAACATTGTAAACTATCTTGTTACCCTCTTACTGCAAGCTAACAAGATAAAACTTTCAAATGTACAAATTATCGTACCATTTTTACACAAAACAAAAGAATAATTATTTTATCGACACTCATACTTACAGACATATCTTGTCCAAGGCAACAACATTTTAAGGTCCGTATCAGCTTAGAACGATAACATTACGGTATCACTTTCCGCCATCTTTTATTTCTTCTTCACGTTCTCATTTTTTTCCTTTCCCAAAGTAACCGAACCCAAAGCAGCCACTAGAGGGAGCTCTAGGGCAGCTTACAACTATAATATCCGATTTAAGTTATAAAAGGCAGAACACTCCCCGCCTGGTACAATATAATTGTGCCACTAGAACAAACTTTTCTAATAAACATTTTGAACAGTTTAGGGCTATTTCAAACACTTATTTATCACTTGATAAAAGCAAAACCATATCAGCGATGGGTCTCAAAAACACTTTTTCATTTCCATCTTTCACAGTCTTTACTTCTGCTTTTCGAACCTTATTGTCCTTGCTCTCAAATGTTCTTACAACTTTTCCCATGGACCAGTCATTTCTGTGTGCGAGAGCATCTTTCAATAACACAACATCACCAACTTTTATGTTTGTTTTATCATCAGTCCATTTTCTCCTTTGCTGTAGTGTTGAAAGATATTCACTTTTCCACTGTTTCCAAAAAGAGTCTGCCAAACACTGTACTTGCTTCCATTGCTTTGAGTAGAGGTCTGGCGGTCCAAAGCTTCCTGTTGGTGCAGATAATGCATTGACCTTTTGTGTAAGGAGCATTGCTGGAGTGAGAAGGTTTGGTTTGTCTGGATCTGTTGAGACTGGTACAAGTGGTCTTGCATTCATTATTGCCATTACTTCTGCCATGAATGTACTTAACACTTCATGCGTTAGTTGGACATGTACGGCTTTCAACAGAATACCATCTAGGATGCGCCTTGCTACTCCAATAAGTCTCTCCCACGAGCCACCCATGTGTGACGAGTGTGGGGGATTAAACAGCCATGTGCATCCTTTCTCTTGCAGGTATGAGTTTAGTTCTGTGTCCTTGTGATCAATTTGCAACTCATTGCATGCTCCAACAAAATTTGTACCTCTATCAGATCTGAGTATTTGAGCAGGTCCACGGATGCAGAAAAATCTCCTCAGCGCATTGATGAAGCTGGATGTTGACATTGTTTCAATGAGCTCAATGTGCACAGCTCTCGTGGACATGCAGGTGAAAAGCACAGCCCATCGTTTACTGTCTGCACTCCCTCCTCTGGTGCGACGTGTGGTGACCGTCCAGGGTCCAAAGACATCCAGTCCTACACTAGTGAACGGTGGCATTGGTGTCAGCCTGTCCACGGGTAAATCTGCCATCTTTTGGGTCTGAAGTCGTCCTCGAAGCTTTCGACAGAGAACACACTTGTAAATAACAGAAGAGACGAGCCGTTTACTGCCAATAATCCAAAATCCAGCACCTCTGAGCGCTCCTTCTGTTAGGTGACGCCCCTGATGCGCTACCTTCTCATGATAGTATCTAATAAGAAGGATGGCTATATGATGAGCATTTGGGATAATGAGTGGATGTTTCTCATCTTTTGTTAGGTTAGCAGGTGCCAATCGACCTCCTAGTCTGAGGAGCCCATCTTCATCAATAACTGGATTTAACCTTTGAAGGCAGCTTTGTTTTGGAAGTGGCAGATTTTCTTTTATGCATCTGTACTCTTCTTTGAACGTTTCACTTTGTACTGTGTGAATGATGAACTTTGCTGCTTTAGACACTTCATCTGTGGTGTTAGTTTCACTGAAACACTTCCAGCCTTTACCTTCTGTGTTTGTTTTCTTGAATGATACTGCCACACGCTTTAGTGATGCAATAGTGCGACACAATCTCATCCAATGAGAGAATCTTTCAAAACGGCATGGCTCTAGCTGTGTTACTGAGGCTTTGGTAACAAAACTTGTTATATCAGGTCTGATCTCTGCATCTGTGTCAGGATCGATCAGTGTGAAATAGGGCTGCCACAAACGATTATTTTGATAGTCGACTAGTCACCGATTATTTTTGCGATTAGTCGACTAATCAGATCATCATCCATTGGACGTACAGCTTATTGCACCAGCAGCATCTGGTCTTATATAACTATCATTAGCTTACAGCTTGAAGTGTTTGTGCTAACTAAAAATAAAGACAAGATGGTAGTTTATTAATTTTTAATGAAATTTGCAGATTGTTTCGGTGAAGTTTAATAAACTCCTTGCTTTCTAAAATATAACAGGACACCGGAGTATATTCTCCAGCGTCTCACACTTCTGATAATCAGCTGTCTGCTTGACAGTTTTAGCTGTGCAAAAACTATACCTTTAATCTCAGCCAAACCGATTTACTCAGGAACAAATAAAATACTGAAAAAAGCCAAACAATAACATTTAAGTTATCTAAGTGACTTATATATATGTTTAACCTGACTAGCGAAAGACGGCGGTGGGTTTGAAAACGATTTGCCGGGAGTCCGGTGTTCTCACGGCTCTAGTTAGCCTTGCCCCCGCCTAGCTAACGAGCTAGTGGGTAACAGACGTCTCCGAAAACGTCGGAGCGCTTTTGAAAATATGCGGTGTCCTGATAAACTGAGCAGATATTTGAGGTTTACACAGCTACATTCTCGCCTGAAAATATGTTAAACGTTTATTTTGTGACCCAGAAAGAATAATAAGAGTAAAGTTAAAACTAACTAGCTGCCGCCATTGTTGACAACTGCGCTGGGCTGCGCTATGAATTCTGGGACACAGCTTCTTCTTCTTCGGGGTTTAACGGCAGCTGGCATCCTTGGACATGCAGTGCTGCCATCTTCTGTTTCAGTCCGTTATTACACTCTTAAATCCTACTACTCATTCCTGCGTCCTTTGTGATCTTACAAAGCTTCAAACGATGCGTCGACTATTAAATTAGTCGTCGACGATTTTAATAGTCGACATAATCGTGACTAGTCGACTAATCGTGGCAGCCCTAGTGTGAAACTATCACAGTGAGACTTCTCTATGTCGTGTTGTGTCAAAAAGGAAGGACCACTAAACCAGTTTGTAGAAGCCAATGCAGAAGCTGCAATTGGTCTAGTGGCTGTGTCTGCTGGATTGTCACTAGTGACAATGTAAAACCACTGTGCTGGATGTGTAGTCTTTCTGATTCTAATCACTCGGTTAGCCACGTAAGTGTAGAACCTCTTTGTGTTGTTGTGTATGTAACCAAGAACAATTTTACTGTCTGTGAAAAATCTGACAGTGTCTACTTCAATGTCAATCTCATCTCTAATGAGTTCGTACATCTCTACAGCTAACACTGCTGCACATAACTCCAATCTAGGAACAGTGTGGGCGGGTCTTGGGGCTACTTTGGACTTGCCCATGATGAAACCTGTGTGCCACTGACCTTCACCATCAATAGCTCTCAGATATGCCACTGCTCCTATGGCCATGGTGGAGGCATCTGAAAATATGCACAGTTCTTTTTTTCACAGCAATGGCCTGGGAGAACGAGAGGTAGCACCTCGGTATCTGAAGCCGCTGAAGATCCTTCAATGAGCTTCTCCATCTGCTCCATTCATCTTCTCTTTCTGCAGGAAGTGATTCATCCCAGTCCTTTTGCTCTGAGGTCAATTCACGGAGAAGAGCTTTTCCCTGCATTGTGATGGGTGACACGAAACCCAGCGGGTCATACAGACTGTTAACAGTGGCCAAGACACCTCTCCTGGCGAACGGCTTTTGTTCAGTGGTGACGTGAAAGGTAAAACAGTCCTTTTTAAGATTCCACAGTACCCCCAAGCTCCTTTGCAGGGGTATGTCGTCCAACTCTAAATCCAAGTCTTTTAGATCCTTGGCTCTCTCGGCAGCAGGAAACGCTTCCACTACTTTGTGGTCATTAGAAGCTATTTTATGTAGCCTTAAGTTTGACTGTGCCAGCATCTTTTGAGCGCTTGTGAGTGTCTCAACAGCTTCTTCCACTGTTGCTGTGGATGCGAGACCATCATCAACGTAAAAATGTCTCATTACAAACTGCTTTGCATCATGTCCGTGCTTTTCTTCTCCCTCAACTGCAGCACGCCTCATACAATAAATAGCCACAGCTGGGGAAGGGCTATTCCCAAAAACATGAACCCTCATTCTATAGTCACAAATACCTTGGTCGGGATCATTGTCTTCATACCAAAGGAATCTCAGATAATCCCTATGATCCTCTCTCACTTCAAAACAATAAAACATTTGTTGCACATCAGCTGAAAATGCTACAGGCTCTTTCCTAAAATGCATAAGGACACCTAGTAGTGTGTTATTTAGGTCAGGTCCACTTAATAAGACTTTGTTAAGGGACTGTCCTTCAAATTCTGCACTTGAGTCAAAGACTACTCTCAGCTGATTAGGTTTTTGTGGGTGGTACACACCGAAGGATGGCAAGTACCAGTGTTCTTTGTTTGAGTCCAAAGGTGGAGCGACTTCTGCATGGTCATTGTCCAGCATGTTTTGAATGAATTCGATATATTGTCTTTTCATTTCAGGGTTCCGGTCCAATGTCTTTCTGAGAGATTGGAGGCGCTTGAATGCTTGCTCTCTGTTACTCGGAAGCTCTGGTCTTGGAGAGCGGAATGGCAAAGGCGCCACCCAGCTGTTACATTCATTTTGATACACCTCCTTCTCCATGATGTCAATGAAGTCTTTGTCCTCTACTGACAGTGCTGGTTTGTCATCATCTTTTGTCCTGTCAAAAACAGTTTCTCCCAGTTGATTGGTGTTTGTGTTTCCCCTGTCCTTTTTGGGGTTAGGTGTGGTGTTTAACTGGTCTTTGATTTGAAACGTGTTAGGACATGGGCAGAGGTAAGAAGCACGGCTATTCTGAAGAATATGTGTTTTGAGAACACTCACACTAGGGGGCTTATGCGTCTTCCCCATGCAGGCTTCTCCAACTATAACCCAGCCTAAATCCAAACGCTGCGCGTAAGGTGTATTGTGTGGCCCATTGATTCTCTCTCTGACTTTGTGTACCTGTATAATGTCTCTTCCCAAAAGCAACAGAATAGGTACTTGTTCTTCTACAGGAGGTACTTTTTCAGCTATCTTCTGTAAGTGTGAGAACTTCATGGCCACTTGTGGAGAGGGAATCTCTCTCCTGTCGTCTGGAATCATGTCACATTCAATCAGGTTTGGAAGTGGGAGCTTTACTTTACCATCCATTGACTCAATCATGAAGTTTACTGCTGTTCTGCCGACATTATCTGACAGTCCTGAGCATGTTCTGAGCTTGTAAGTCTCTGAGCGTGTCTTAATATTAAAGAGCTCAAAAAACTGAGACTGAGCTAGTGATTTGTTACTTTGTTCATCAAGCACTGCATACATCTTTCTAGCCTGTTCTTTTTCGCCTTCTGGATAGACTAACACAGGACTTATTTTTGAGCACGAATGTGGGCTATCTTCATCACCACAGACTTCTGTGCATTTGGAAACAACTGAGGCATTTGCATTATCCTGTGTCTCCCCGCCATCATCTTTATCAGCTCCAGAGCTCTCAGCTGGAGCAGGGGGTGGACCTGGATGTAGCACTGCTAAATGCCTGTCGCTACCACAGTCCATGCATTTTATTTGAGCCCTGCAGTCCCTTGCTAAATGTTGAGTAGAGCCACAGCATTTAAAACAGATTCTGTTCTCTTTTAAAAATGACTTGCGCTCATCTATGGGCTTTGCTCTAAAACTCTTGCACCTTTTAAGAGGGTGAGGCTTCTTATGTATGGGGCATACCTTGTCAGGGCTTTCTATAGGCTTGCTGTAACTATTTTGAGGTGAACTAGTGTCTGTAGGAATGTCCGTTTTGTGTACACTAATCACTTGCCTGTTACTGCCTCTGAAGCTTTTCTCCTTCTTGAAGCTTGTGTCGGCAGGAGGTGTGATGACAAAGCTTGGGTCGTTTCTTATTTTGGCTTGTTGTCTTACAAACTTTGAAAAGACACTGAAAGGGGGGAAAACAACTTTATGTTCTTCTTTGTACTTTGCTCCTGTTGCAATCCATTTTTCCTGCAGTCCATATGGTAACTTTTCGATAATGGGGTTGACTCCGCGAGCTGTGTCCAAATATGAGAGGCCTGGTAGGTATCCTCCATCTTTTGCACATTCTATTTCCTGCAGAACGTCACCCAGCTCTCTTAACTTTGTGTTGTCTCTGTTGTTTAGTTTGGGAAACTGTTCAATCTTTTTTAACAGTGCATTTTCTACCACTTCTGGAGATCCATAACATTCCTCGAGTCTTTGCCACACAAGGTTGAGAGCTGCCGCTGGATTAAAGACATGGACTGATCGGATTCTTTTGGCCTGGTGACCAGACTCAACTCCAAGCCATTTGACCATTAAATCTAGCTCCTCTTGAGCTGTAACATGCAAGTCTTTAATAGCACTTTGAAATGATGCCTTCCACGCCCAGTAGTTTTCTGGGTGGTCATCAAACTGCAAAAGTCCAGTACTTAACATTTCCCTCCGTGTCAGGTACCTTGTAATATCCTGGACACCCTGTGTCTCTGTTGATGTTTGAAGAGTGTTGTACGGATAAGGTTTGGGGGAATCCAGTCTCTCTCTCTGTTGTGTTTGGAGTTCCACTTTAACATTAGCCTTTTGAGCACTGTGTGAGCCGTCATTGTCTATATCTGCATTCATAGCCATTTCGCATTGTTCACGTGCAGCTTTGTGGCAGGCAAGTGGATCTACTTTTAATTTGAATCCTTCAAGGCAAATATCTGAGTGTTTTTGTACATACTCTGCTGTGCATTGCTTTGGACTGGCGGGTGGTCCCACCAATGGATAGCGCAGTTCACTTTTTGAGAGTCCCTCCTCTTCTTCATAAACTGCAACCTCTGCTTCTGCAACTGCAACAGCCTTTTGGCAGCTCAAAACATGTAAATTAGCCTCAAGTTCAGTTTTTTGTTTCATTATAGCTGCTTCTCTTTCTGAATACGCCAGCTGTGCACGTGCAGCCTCTGCTCTTGCTCGTGCTTTAAGTGCTGCAGAACTTGTGGATGAACGCTTGGATGTACGCGAGCGTCTAGACTCCGCCTGTGTGTCTGCGTTGCTTGCATTATCCTTGTTCTCCATATCCTCTGCGTTGTGCACTTGTTTTGTTTCTCTTTGGTCTGGTGTTTCTTCCTCTTCTGGAAGATCCAGTTGATATTGCTTTCCTGACCGTAGACTCATAACTGATGTGCTGAAAATAGCTCCTCGTGGTTGTGCCCGCTGCGCTAATGTCTTTTTACTATGCTGTCCTCGCCCTGAGTCTTAGTTTCACCAGCTAGACAGCGAGATAACGATGCTCCAATAACCAGACTTATTTTCCTTTTTGCGCTGATTTATTGAAGAATGGCCTCTGACCATTGCCTTCTCTTTGACCATCGTAAAACTGAAAGTACAAAATACTGTATTAGCTAACTAACATTGTAAACTATCTTGTTACCCTCTTACTGCAAGCTAACAAGATAAAACTTTCAAATGTACAAATTATCGTACCATTTTTACACAAAACAAAAGAATAATTATTTTATCGACACTCATACTTACAGACATATCTTGTCCAAGGCAACAACATTTTAAGGTCCGTATCAGCTTAGAACGATAACATTACGGTATCACTTTCCGCCATCTTTTATTTCTTCTTCACGTTCTCATTTTTTTCCTTTCCCAAAGTAACCGAACCCAAAGCAGCCACTAGAGGGAGCTCTAGGGCAGCTTACAACTATAATATCCGATTTAAGTTATAAAAGGCAGAACAGACTGTACCTAAAATTTGGAAACATGCAATCATTGTTCCTGTTGCTAAGGGCAGTTCTCCTAAGGCACTGAATGATTTTAGGCCTGTGGCTCTGACTTCTTTAGTGATGAAGACATTTGAGAAGATAATTAAGAAGGAGATTTTAATGCATGTTGAACACCATCTTGACCCCTTCCAGTTTGCCTATAGAGCAGGGAGAGGTGTGGAGGATGCTGCTGTCACACTCCTGCATCTCTTGTATAAGCATCTTGAGGCCCCCCACACCCATGCAAGATTATTATTTGCTGACTTTTCATCTGCATTTAATACAATTCAACCCCTCTTACTTGCTGACAGCCTTTACAATCATTTCAAGCTTGACACTAGTCTGGTCTGCTGGGTGACAGACTTTCTGACTAATAGGTCACAATGTGTGAGGGTAAATCATGTCTTTTCTGATGTGCTCTCCTCCTCTACTGGATCACCCCAGGGTTGTTGCCTCTCTCCCCTTCTGTTCATTCTGTACACAAATGAGTGTCGCAGCAATTTCACAAACAGACACATCCTGAAGTTTGCTGACAACACAGTGATCGTCAGTCTTCTAGTGGGGGACGAGTCAGGCCATGGACAGGTTGTAGATGATTTTGTGAATTGGTGTGATGAGTCCTTCCTTTCACTTAACGTGTCAAAAACGAAAGACATGATTATTGATTTTAGGAAGTCCTCTTCTAGCTCATCACCCACTATCATTAAAACTGCCGATATTGGGATCGTTGAGAGTTATAAATATCTAGGTGTGGTACTTGACCATAAACTGTGTTTTGAATCTCATGCTGATGCCACTACTAAAAAAGTTCAACAAAGACTGTTCTTTTTAAGGAAAATGAGATCTTTTAACGTCTCATCTGAGATGTTGTCCTTGTTTTATAGAAGTTTTATCAAATCTGTGATGTCTTTTTGTATCGCTGCCTGGTTTGGTAACCTGACGGTGAAGAATAAGAATCGGTTGGGACTTCTGGTAAAAACTGCTAGCAAAATTTCAGGGCGCTGGCAAGATGGACTTTTGGCCATTTACAATAGAAATGTGCTTAGAAAGGCTCATTCTATTATTAATTGTGTGAACCATCCACTTCACAGTGAGTTTGAGTTGTTGCCTTCCGGCCGCCGTTTTAGAGTACCTCCGAGGAGGACTAAAAGACTCCAGGTCTCTTTTATCCCTACTGCGTCTTGTCTCCTTAATGGCAAATAATTGTCCTTGAATTTTCTATCATTATTATTGTTATTATTGTTTTATAGTATTGTTCTGTTTGTTCTTATCCTCCTGCTGCTAAACTAATTTCCCCTTGTGGGACAATAAAAAAATTGAATTGAATTGATGTTCCTGCTTCCTTGTGTAGCCTCTCCTGTGACATTAAGTTGACCCTTATTTCAGGTGAGGATGCATGTGAGTTGAATTTGAATGTTCAGTAGAAGCCTTATGCTGTATGAGGTGTAATCCAAAAGGAACGCAACTGTAGTTGTAAATGAACACTTCCCATGAGCAAACCTGAAGCAATGCTCTATTCCACACGTTGATGACAGTGGATTAATTCAAATTGAGCATTTTTGTTTGTTTTATAAGTGATAAACGCCAGATGATTTTTAAATACATCATCTGGATTTAAAAATCTCCCTCTGCTTTTATACTGTTTGATGTAACTACATGCAGAATGATGTTCTAATAACTTACATTACACATAAGTACACGGTGCTTCTTATGAGAGAGTTAAGTGGCTGACTGGACTGGGCATTATACAGTTTTCTTTCTGTTTTTATTCTGTAGAAATACGAGGGTCGACTGCGCTCCTCTAGGATTCCTGCACCTGCCTCCTGTATGTAAATATTGAGTCTCTGTGTGTGTCAGGTGTAAATGTGAAGTACTCTTGCCTAATGGCTTCTTTCCTTCCAAAAGCTTCTACTACAGCAGTCACCAGAACTGAAGAGTCAGGTCGGCACGGCGTGCATGTTTTTTGTTAAAGCAAATCTAATCTGTCCTGTTTTGGTTATGGGTGCAAGGGCGAGGAGTGACAGTCCTGCAAGAGCTGAACTCTGCTCCCAGATTTTAGATGTACATTAGATTAATGATAACGCACAAGGGATGGAAATCAACACACTTAGGTGTTGGGTGATTGTATATGCATATGCAGCAATGTTTGTTTTGTTTTTTTTTTGTTTTTGTTTTTTTTGTCTCTTCGTCCTTAAATTCTGCCTGTTGAGAAATAAGATCGTGCTATAAAAAGGACCGCTGATTGTTATCACTGGTTGATCAGTTCATTGGAGAATAAACAGTGCATGTACAGTGGCCTCTAAATCCTTTTTTTTTTTTTTTTTTTTTTTTTTTAGGACTTAGAACCATTTTAATGACCAGCACATTAGTGTTTCATATCTTTGTTATTCACTTAAAACACACTTTTCTACCACTGTGGATGTCTGATTTGGTTGTTCTGTTTTCAGAAAAATAAGTGGTGAATTTACTGTTGGTGTCACTTGTGTTTTGCCAGACAGCCTCGTACAGCTTTTTTTTTTTTTTTTTTTTTTTTTTTTTTTTCCTTCTTCTTCTTACCTTTTTCTCCTCCATTTTACCAGTAGTGGCTGTCTTAATCCAGATCAATAATGCTGGTAATAATCAGTCTGAATTGCATAAACTCATATTTCAGCAGTTTGACTTGGTTTTGTGTCACTTTCAGTTGCTACTCGGTCCCAGGCTCGGCAGACGTGTATGTTTCAGGCCCCAGGTTCTGTTCAAGGACCAGTCTCAGCTACAGAATCCTTTTCAGCTAACCCAGAAACCATACATCCCGAGCCCCCACCATCATCAGTCCTCAAAAACTCTGGTTGGTTGTGATTTACTTATTCATTTAAAACAGAAAACAAAAAGATTTTTTTTAAAATGCATAATGCATTTTAAAAAATCACAACAGTGCCACATCTGTTTCATTTAACAACATGTTGTTGGTGACCATGCCATATTCATTTGGTTATCTGCAGGGTACAAAGTCATATCATGTACCTGTTAAAATGTATTTGAATAAGTTTCTAAGTACTTTAAATGTATGAAGAAATATTTTGGTCTTTTTCTTCTGTTAAATCTGAATTATATTTGTTTTTTGTCATCTAGTAATTCCGAATCAGCAGGGTAAAAAGAATGATACACAACCAGCGACTTTGCAGCCTTTTGTTCCTGAGGCCATAAAGCAAAATGATGAACCTGAGAAAATGCCTCCTCCATCCACAGTTAGAGGTATGTAACCCATTTTATTGGTATTAGGTGTTAACATCTCATTTATGTGTGTGTGTGTGTGTGTGTGTGTGTGTGTGTGTATTACAGTTTTTACCGAATGCCTAAACACTAACTGTGATTCCTGTAGCACAATTTCTAAAACTAGTCAGACGTATAGCAAAACCACTCACTGAGTGTGCAAAACTAAAAGCACAAAAACTGCTTTGCACTCAGTTTGCAATTTTGTAACACACACTTTGCAAGACTGTAGGCACAATTCACTGCACAACACTCAATTTCCAAATTTCCAACACACTCCTAGCAAAAGTATACACATGTATGGCTATCATTAACACTAATTTGCCAACTGTCTGGCACACTTTCACATGTGAAAACTTTCTTAGATAATTCGTTCACTTTGCAATCAGCCTAAGCACTATAATACAGGTAAGCTGTGTGTGCGGAGTACAATGGTGGGAGCAGAAAGAGTGAGAAGTAGAGGAGGCCGAGGAAGAGGACGTGGAGGTGAAGAAGTAGGATGAAGAGGACGACAAGGACAAGGAGGAGCAAGAGGAAGACGAGGAGGGGGCAGAGGAAGCATGTTCACTGCAGACCACGTAACCCATATAGTCATTATGGCGATTGCAAATAATACTATACTTGGAAATAAACACTTGTGTTTGTTTTGATGTGTTTGACTAAACACCAGTACTTGAAGTTTGGATCCCTCCATGCTTATGGATCTATGACAGATCCATAAGTATGAGCTCAAACTGACATAGCCTACCTTGTGCACAGGGAAGGCAAACGCCAGATGTGTTTTGTATTCATACCATCGGTGTGCAGTTGGCGCATTGTGTGCTTAGTAGATGATGGCTTGTGTGCACTGTTTGATACGGAAACACCATTTTTACAAAGGTGTGAAGAGTTAATCTAGCTGTGTTTGCTTTTGCAAGAGAACTAAAATGTTTGGATAATTGGGTGACAGGTTGTTTTATTTGTGTGTAGAGTTTTGCTAAATTAGCCAATAGTTACATAACATGTGCTTAAGCAATCAGAAAAAACTGTAAGTGTGTATATTGTTTGTTTGTTTTTTTTCACATTTCAGGCAGGAGGAAACCTGTGGCTCCCGTGGAGTTGAACAAAGGCAATAAAAGGCTCTCTTGTGTTATAAAGCCCCCAGATATGCAAACCAAGAGGGGAAAGGTGAAAGATTTCTTCAACCATTATTTATTTTTTTTATTTTATAATGTAAATTGTTTTAAACATGAGCAAAACTACTCCTCATTTTGTTACAGTACCTTTTGTTTGCTTGTCTTTATAGTTTCTGGAAGGTTCCCGGCCCAACCAGAAGTTCTTTGAGATGATTCAGGATTTCAGAGCGACTTTGGAAATCACACCCTTATCAACTACTGAAACGGTAGGTTTGAACATGGACTTAAAATGTTCCATCCAGAAAGTTTTATTGTAGCTTTGCAAACTGTAGCACAGTCATTTCTCTGCACATCTCTTGCCTTTTTTAAGATTGAGCCCCAAAGGATTTGTGTGTGCGTTCGCAAGCGGCCCTTTAACAAGCAGGGTAGGTCAGGAATAATTTGTAGATTCTCTATTCTATCATCTGAATATAAAGGAGTAATTAAGGGAGAGAAAACAGTTGCCATGTTTATACACTAACTCCGATACTCTTGTGTATTGTAGAGATTAATAAAAAGGAGATTGATGTGGTGTCTGTACCTGGGAAAGGTGCGTTACTGGTCCATGAGCCAAAACACAAGGTGGACCTCACCAAGTACTTGGACAATCAAGTCTTCCACTTTGACTACTCCTTTGATGACACCGCCACCAATGAACTTGTCTACAAGTAACTACCTAATTTTTCCTTTAAGCCAACAGTGGCTCTGATTGTACATTTTCTAACTTACAACTGGGACATTAACCAGTACAATGGAGACTCGATGTATACTTTTATACATGCTGTAATTTTCCTGTTAATGTTATGATGACTAAAATTCTGATTTTCCTTTTAGGTTCACAGCTAAACCTTTAGTCCAGTCCATTTTTGAAGGTGGTATGGCAACATGTTTTGCCTATGGCCAGACAGGAAGTGGTAAGACTCATGTAAGTCTCCCCTTGATCTAAGACTTTGAATAAATTCCACATTTGCAAAATTGTGCTTCAACCCCCCCCCCCCCCCCCCCCCCCCCAAAAAAAAAACCAAACAACAACAAAAAACCCTCAAAGTCTTTATTTGTTTTTAAGACAATGGGAGGTGATTTCACAGGGAAACAGCAGAACAGTGCTAAAGGCATCTACGCATTAGCAGGTAGGACCTTAAATGAAACAACTGGATTTTGTACAAAAAACAGACTTTGTCATAATTTGAGTCTATTCACTTCTAGCCCAGGATGTTTTTGCCTACCTCCACCACAGGAGGTATGCTAATTTGGATCTCTCTGCCTACGTCAGCTTCTTTGAGATTTACAACGGCAAGGTAGGAAGACGTGAAGGGAACACCCTTCACTGAGAAGATATCTATTGAATCCACGTGTTCAATTAATCCATATAGCAAACTAGACATTTATTTTTATTTAGGTGTATGACCTGCTGCATAAGAAGGCCAAGCTGCGTGTTTTGGAAGATGAACGACAACAGGTTCAGGTGGTCGGCCTCGAAGAGGTCTATGTGACCTCAGCAGAGGAGGTCATCAAGATGATACAGATTGGCAGTTCATGCAGGTAGTTTAGTATCAAGAATGTGTTTGATGTTTCCTTGTTCATTTTTCTTTGTGCCTGAAAGAGCACAAAAACATATTAATTGCCCATTAGTGTAGGTAGGCAAACTCCAAGTTAGAATCTCACTGTCTTTTCCAGAACGTCGGGCCAAACCTCAGCCAATGCCAACTCATCCCGCTCTCATGCAATCCTTCAAATTGTTCTTCGGCGCAATGACCGTGCTACCACGCTGCACGGCAAGTTTTCACTGGTCGATTTGGCTGGCAATGAGCATGGTACAGATGCCAGCAGCAATGACCGGAGTACTTTAGTTGAAACTGCCAAGATCAACCGCAGCCTTCTGGCTCTCAAGGTAATCGATGGCTGATTAAAAGGCAGAAGTACTCTGTTTTCTCTCCATTAAATATGTCTGCACAGCAACTCAAAACACTGGTGTTTCCTCTCTTGTATCCTGTAGGAGTGTATCCGTTCACTGGGAAAGAACAGTGATCACATTCCTTTCCGAATGAGCACTTTGACCAAAGTCCTCAGGGATTCTTTCATTGGAGAGAAGTCCAGGACCTGCATGGTATGTTACCACACCAAATTTGACTTCCTCTCAGCATTGGATATTTTGAAATCCACATCAAATAAATTTTTTTCTTTGTTTCACAGATTGCTATGGTGTCTCCAGGTATGACCTCATGTAAATATACAATGAACACATTGCGCTATGCTGACAGGTATGTATTTAGCATATGAAGCTCTGAATCTGTGGGCTTTTTGTTTTTTTTCTAATGGGAATTCTCAGTTGCCTTATTGTATGATGAAGCTTGAAACATTTTCTGCAGAGTGAAGGAACTTAATGGCAATTCCAAAGCCAGTGAAGCACCTAAGACACAGGAGCCAATGAATAGCTCCTCAGAAGAGGTAAGCTTGCACAGCATGAATCCAGTTATAACCTGTGTGGAATTTTTCTCAGATTTAACTTGTCACTCTTTTTGTGATGTAGGAATCAGTTTTGGATACCGGTGTGTATGATGCCATATCTCAGGTGGCTGAGCTGGAGGAGAAAGTTTATTCAGAGCTCAAGGTAGAGTTTTCCTAACTTTGTATGTTTTTTTTTTTTTTCATTTTTTTTTTTCTTTTTCCAAGATTTAAGTTACAATGTCATTTTATTTTTTTCAATTGGTAATTTCGCCTATTTTTTTTTTTTTTTTTTACTCAGAGGGCAGGTGACCTCGTACAAGAAATGGGCCAAATCTCATACAACATCGAGGAAGGACTCCCCAATCTGGTTGATCATTCCAAAAGGTTATTGGGTGTGTACCAACCAAAATATTGCTCGATTTGTTTTGTTAATGTAATGTACTAAATCTGCTTGCTCATTACACAAAACTTTACCCCTTCTAACACAGCTCCAGCCTTTTTTCTTTTATTTGTTTTTTGTTTTAAATAAAGGTGTAGACTCTGTCTTAAATTTCTATTCTTTTTAATGGCCACCAGGGGGCAATACCTAGGGCTTGTAAAAAGAGTTTTGTTACTATAGAAAGAAAAACAGTTTCCAAATGTGACCTCTCTAAACACTTTCCTGCTGTATTTAATCATTTTTCTCCCAATCTCACCCTGAAAATAATGACTAAGTAATGGTCAGAAATGGAGAATTGTTTCAAGTAGTTTGCCAATGAGCATGCAGTTTGACGGTCCAATCTGCCCTTTTCATGATATCTGATTTTTAAAAGACCAAGATGGTGATGGAGAAAATGGCTTGTATTGAGGATTTAAAAACGAGACAGTGGGTTACATCGGCCAAGTTCATGTTTTGTTTTCTTTCATTTTTTTAAGTGCATTTAAAAAAACAAAACAAATGCATAGCTGCCAAACAGTCATCTTGTTTTGTCAAAATGAAATGTATAGCCTGACAAAGGATTAAGAAAGGATTTACATTCATCTGTTTCATCCACAGAGACAGTGATGGCTTTGCAGTCTGCTGTGGATCAGGAGCAATCAGCGAGGCTGAATCACTAAATCAAGTAGAAAACCTTCTCTTCTGAATAACGAGCTGTTTTATTAGAAACTTGTTTGTTCTTACTATATTTGTTTCATTGTAGTAACTTCTGTGTATTCAATAAAATGTTTTTGAACACTATTCATTAAATATGTGATTTTATATATTTTAGGCAGACAGCTCATTTCTAGTGCAGAATTGGATACATGTACATTAAAAAACGAGACAAGTTTTGGAGGGCTCATTCTTGATGGAATTGGTCATTGAAGTTGTCTATGCACCTCATTAAATAAATTATACCACCACTAAGAATGCAGTAACCAGTTGCATAATGAAAACCTATACTTTGTTTCAGGCGAGTTTCCCATTCAAATGCATGTAACAGTGAGAAACGCACTGTCTTGGCGAAATAAAGCGTTTTTCAACAACTTCATATAAATCGCTGTAACTTTTGATAGAAGACTCAGACAAACATGTTTATGGCTTTATCTTATAGAACTCAATATCCCCGTGCTGGGCAAACAGGTTTTGCAGGTTTTGCAGCAGAAACGCACTGTCTTGGCTAAATAAAGCGTTTTTGAACAACTTCATATAAATCGCTGTAACTTTTGATAGAAGACTCAGACAAACATGTTCATGGCGTTATCTTATAGAACTCAATATCCCCGTGCTGGGCAAACAGGTTTTGCAGCTGTTTGAGCTAAGATTTTAAAATTATTCACATAATGAAAACCTATACTTTGTCTCGGGCGAGTTTCCCATTCAAATGCATGTAACAGTGAGAAACGCACTGTCTTGGCGAAATAAAGCGTTTTTCAACAACTTCATATAAATCGCTGTAACTTTTGATAGAAGACTCAGACAAACATGTTTATGGCTTTATCTTATAGAACTCAATATCCCCGTGCTGGGCAAACAGGTTTTGCAGCTGTTTGAGCTAAGATTTTAAAATTATTCACATAATGAAAACCTATACTTTGTTTCAGGCGAGTTTCCCATTCAAATGCATGTAACAGTGAGAAATGCACTGTCTTGGCGAAATAAAGCGTTTTTCAACAACTTCATATAAATCGCTGTAACTTTTGATAGAAGACTCAGACAAACATGTTTATGGCTTTATCTTACAGAACTCAATATCCCCGTGCTGGGCAAACAGGTTTTGCAGCTGTTTGAGCTAAGATTTTAAAATTATTCACATAATGAAAACCTATACTTTGTTTCAGGCGAGTTTCCCATTCAAATGCATGTAACAGTGAGAAATGCACTGTCTTGGCGAAATAAAGCGTTTTTGAACAACTTCATATAAATCGCTGTAACTTTTGATAGAAGACTCAGACAAACATGTTTATGGCTTTATCTTATAGAACTCAATATCCCCGTGCTGGGCAAACAGGTTTTGCAGGTTTTGCAGCAGAAACGCACTGTCTTGGCTAAATAAAGCGTTTTTCAACAACTTCATATAAATCGCTGTAACTTTTGATAGAAGACTCAGACAAACATGTTCATGGCGTTATCTTATAGAACTCAATATCCCCGTGCTGGGCAAACAGGTTTTGCAGCTGTTTGAGCTAAGATTTTAAAATTATTCACATAATGAAAACCTATACTTTGTCTCGGGCGAGTTTCCCATTCAAATGCATGTAACAGTGAGAAACGCACTGTCTTGGCGAAATAAAGCGTTTTTCAACAACTTCATATAAATCGCTGTAACTTTTGATAGAAGACTCAGACAAACATGTTTATGGCTTTATCTTATAGAACTCAATATCCCCGTGCTGGGCAAACAGGTTTTGCAGCTGTTTGAGCTAAGATTTTAAAATTATTCACATAATGAAAACCTATACTTTGTTTCAGGCGAGTTTCCCATTCAAATGCATGTAACAGTGAGAAATGCACTGTCTTGGCGAAATAAAGCGTTTTTCAACAACTTCATATAAATCGCTGTAACTTTTGATAGAAGACTCAGACAAACATGTTTATGGCTTTATCTTACAGAACTCAATATCCCCGTGCTGGGCAAACAGGTTTTGCAGCTGTTTGAGCTAAGATTTTAAAATTATTCACATAATGAAAACCTATACTTTGTTTCAGGCGAGTTTCCCATTCAAATGCATGTAACAGTGAGAAATGCACTGTCTTGGCGAAATAAAGCGTTTTTGAACAACTTCATATAAATCGCTGTAACTTTTGATAGAAGACTCAGACAAACATGTTTATGGCTTTATCTTATAGAACTCAATATCCCCGTGCTGGGCAAACAGGTTTTGCAGCCGTTTGAGCTAAGATTTTAAAATTATTCACATAATGAAAACCTATACTTTGTTTCAGGCGAGTTTCCCATTCAAATGCATGTAACAGTGAGAAACGCACTGTCTTGGCGAAATAAAGCGTTTTTCAACAACTTCATATAAATCGCTGTAACTTTTGATAGAAGACTCAGACAAACATGTTTATGGCTTTATCTTATAGAACTCAATATCCCCGTGCTGGGCAAACAGGTTTTGCAGGTTTTGCAGCAGAAACGCACTGTCTTGGCGAAATAAAGCGTTTTTCAACAACTTCATATAAATCGCTGTAACTTTTGATAGAAGACTCAGACAAACATGTTTATGGCTTTATCTTATAGAACTCAATATCCCCGTGCTGGGCAAACAGGTTTTGCAGCTGTTTGAGCTAAGATTTTAAAATTATTCACATAATGAAAACCTATACTTTGTTTCAGGCGAGTTTCCCATTCAAATGCATGTAACAGGGGGAAACACACTGTCTTGGCGAAAGAAAGCATTTTCGTACAACTTCATATAAATCGCTGTAACTTTTGATAGAAGACTCAGAAACACATGTTCATGGCTTTATCTTATAGAACTCAATATCCCCGTGCTGGGCAAACAGGTTTTGCAGCCGTTTGAGCTAAGATTTTAAAATTATTCACATAATGAAAACCTATACTTTGTTTCAGGCGAGTTTCCCATTCAAATGCATGTAACAGTGAGAAACGCACTGTCTTAGCGAAATAAAGCGTTTTTGAACAACTTCATATAAATCGCTGTAACTTTTGATAGAAGACTCAGACAAACATGTTTATGGCTTTATCTTATAGAACTCAATATCCCCGTGCTGGGCAAACAGGTTTTGCAGCCGTTTGAGCTAAGATTTTAAAATTATTCACATAATGAAAACCTATACTTTGTTTCAGGCGAGTTTCCCATTCAAATGCATGTAACAGTGAGAAACGCACTGTCTTGGCGAAATAAAGCGTTTTTCAACAACTTCATATAAATCGCTGTAACTTTTGATAGAAGACTCAGACAAACATGTTTATGGCTTTATCTTATGCCATTAATTAATTCTTCAATCTTAAATATGATCAACCTATCTCTAATAATTGGCTATGTACCACAGGCCTTCAAGCTGGCTGTAGTTAAACCTTTACTCAAAAAGCATCTCTAGACCCAGCAGTCTTAGCTAATTATAGGCCAATCTCCAACCTTCCTTTCATATCAAACATCCTTGAAAGAGTAGCTGTCAAACAGCTAACAGATCATCTGCAGAGGAATGGCTTATTTGAAGAGTTTCAGTCAGGTTTCAGAGCTCATCACAGCACAGAAACAGCTTTAGTGAAGGTTACAAATGATCTTCTTATGGCCTCTGACAGTGGACTCATCTCTGTGCTTGTCCTGCTAGACCTTAGTGCAGCATTCGATACTGTCGACCATAATATCCTATTAGAGCGATTAGAACATGCTGTAGGTATTACAGGTACTGCACTGCAGTGGTTTGTATCATATCTATCTAATAGACTCCAATTTGTACATGTAAATGGAGAGTCCTCTTCACACACTGAGGTTAATTATGGAGTTCCACAGGTTCAGTGCTAGGACCAATTCTGTTTACACTATACATGCACCCCCTAGGCAGCATCATTAAAAGATATAGCATACAATTTCACTGCCATGCAGATGACACCCAGCTCTATCTGTCCATGAAGCCAGATAACACACACCAATTAGTTAAACTGCAGGAATGTCTTAAAGACATAAAGACCTGGATGGCCGCTAACTTTCTGCTTCTTAATTCAGATAAAACTGAGGTTATTGTACTCGGCCCTGAAAAGCCTAGAAATATGGTATCTAACCAGATTCTTACTCTGGATGGCATTACCTTGGCCTCCAGTAACGCTGTGAGGAACCTTGGAGTAATTTTTGACCAGGATATGTCCTTCAACGCACGTATTAAACAAATATGTAAGACTGCGTTCTTCCATTTGCGCAACATCTCTAAAGTTAGAAATATCCTGTCTCAGAGTGACGCTGAAAAACTAGTTCATGCTTTTATTACTTCCAGGCTGGACTACTGTAATTCATTATTATCAGGATGTCCAAAAAACTCGCTGAAAAGCCTTCAGCTAATCCAAAATGCTGCAGCAAGAGTCCTGACAGGGACTAGAAAGAGAGCATATTTCTCCTGTTTTGACTTCCCTTCAAACCCAGAATTGAATTCAAAATCCTGCTCCTCACATACAAGGTCTTGAATAATCAGGCCCCATCTTATCTTAATGACCTTGTAGTACCATATCACCCCATTAGAGCACTTAGAGCACTGATCCTGAATCCTCCCGTAGTTATGCTGCGATAGACGTAGGCTGCCGGGGATTCCCACGATGCATTGAGTTTTTCCTTTCCAGTCACCTTTCTCACTCACTATGTATTAATACAGTGGTCCCCAACCCCCGGGCCTCGGTACCGGTCCATGAGTCGTTTGGTACCGGGCCACGAGAGTTGAGAGTTGAGGCTCAGGTGTGAAATGTATGGTTTTCAGGATTTTTATAGTTTTTTTAGCGTTATTTTGTTATCGTTTTTATCGTTAACTCGGTTTTCCTGGGTCTTTTCACGTGTGTTATGAATAAATCTTCTTTTTTACGGTACCGGTACTAGGCCAGTCCGTAAAAATATTGTCGGGCATGAACCGGTCCGTGGCGCTTAGGGACCGCTGTGTTAATAGACCTCTCTGCATTGAATCATATCTGTTATTAACCTCTGGCTCTCTTCCACAGCATGTCTTTTATCCTGTCTTCCTTCTCTCACCCCAACCGGTCGCAGCAGATGGCCCCGCCCCTCCCTGAGCCTGATTCTGCTGGAGGTTTCTTCCTGTTAAAAGGGAGTTTTTCCTTCCCACTGTCACCAAAGTGCTTGCTCATAGGGGGTCATATGATTGTTGGGTTTTTCTCTGTATCTATGAAGCCCCTTGAGGCGACTTTTGTTGTGATTTGGCGCTATATAAATAAAATTGAATTGAATTGAATTACGGACTAAACCTGGGACATTTGTGGCCCCAGTGCATGTGCCCTATCTGCCTTGTTGGTGTCCTTGATTTTTAAAAGTAAAATGTCTTATTATGCTATAAATAAAGCCAGAGAGTGAAATCTGTGCTACACACAGTGGGACACTGCCATAGACTGGTGACCTGTACAGGGTGTACCTTGCTCAGTCTGTGACAGCTGCTCCAGCCCTTCATGACCCTGAATCAGATACACCATTAAAAAGGGGGTGGATGGATTGACAGGGGATCAGAGGTATGGTGGACTGTAACTAAATAATTAAATAGAAAAAAATTAACTGTAAAAATAAATCTGTTAGGGTGCCTGGGTTCGTTGACCCAAAATTTTGAGTTTTACATTATTATTGAACTTTGATTTTGCCATTATTTATCATTTCTAGTCTTTTGGTTTCTTAGAGTTCTGTCTTCTGGTTTCTGTCTCTGTGTTACATAGTTGTTCTGTCTCCCCCTGTCTGCTGTATCCCCTCGTCAAGTCCGCGTTGTCTGTGTTATGTTTCCTGTTTTACTTTGAAAGTCCATGTCTCATGTTAATGTATCTGGATTTGCTTCCCTTGTCTCGCTACCCTTATTTGTCCCAGCTGTGTTTCTCTGTTGTCTCCCATTCCCTGATGGCTCTCTCTGGGTATGTAAGCCCTGAGTTTTCTTTGGTCTTTGTCGCGATCTCCCTCATCCTATGCTGTGTGTTCTGTTTGGCTGCCTGTGTAAGTTTCTTTTGGTATTCTTGCTTTTGTTATATTTGTGTTTAGCGTTAAAGCTGTTTTAAGTTCACACTTTTACCTCCAAGTGTCTGCACATTGGGTCCACAGTTCCTGCCTGCACACAGCACATGACAAAATCATTGTGTAAAAACAAAACAAAATGCTGTCTTCTTTATTGACCATTTACCGTCAAACACATTTCAACTATAAGCTTTCATCAGTGCAAACCAAAGCCACATCCCCAGATATAGAACCATGGGAGGTTTAAACACTAATTAGTGTGAATGCTTGAAAAGTTAAATCAGAAGAGCAGGCTGTCTTTACACTGTCACCACGTCCATATAATAAAACTCCACAGGCATGAAAAATGAGAATTCAGTAGACATGACATATGTGAGTGAAGTTGCCCCCCCACCTTCTTCAAATCCAACAAAAGTGGTATCAAACGTTTGTGCTGGTTTGTGCTGCAAAAATTTACATTTGTGCTGCTATCATTTTAAAGAAATCCATACAAATTTCTGGAGGTCATCAGAGGTCAACCAGCCCCCCCACATTAATGGAATCAAACAAAACTGGTGTCAATCAACTGTGCTACGTTTGTGCTGGTTTGTGCTGCCTCTGTTTTAAAGATATTAATGAAAATGTAAAGGTCAAAAGGTCAACCAGCCCCCCCCCCCACATTAATGGGATCGAACAAAATTGATGTCAAACGTTTGTGCTGGTTTGTGCTGCTAAAATTGTTGTTTGTGCCGCTATCATTTTAAAGATATTCAAGAAAATTTGTAGAGGTCATCAGAGGTCAACCAGCCCCCCCACATTAATGGAATCAAACAAAACTGGTGTCAATCAACTGCGCTACGTTTGTGCTGGTTTGTGCTGCCTCTGTTTTAAAGATATTAATGAAAATGTAAAGGTCAAAAGGTCAACCAGCCCCCCCACATTAATGGAATCAAACAAAACTGGTGTCAATCAACTGCGCTACGTTTGTGCTGGTTTGTGCTGCCTCTGTTTTAAAGATATTAATGAAAATGCAAACGTCAAAAGGTCAACCAGCCCCCCCACATAACCCAAATCAAACAAAAGTTGATGTCACAGGTTTGTGCTGCAAAAAATTTTGTTTGTGCTGCTATCATTTTAAAGAAATCCATACAAATTTCTGGAGGTCATCAGAGGTCAACCAGCCCCCCCACATTAATGGAATCAAACAAAACTGGTGTCAATCAACTGTGCTACGTTTGTGCTGGTTTGTGCTGCCTCTGTTTTAAAGATATTAATGAAAATGTAAAGGTCAAAAGGTCAACCAGCCCCCCCCACATTAATGGGATCGAACAAAATTGATGTCAAACGTTTGTGCTGGTTTGTGCTGCTAAAATTGTTGTTTGTGCTGCCTCTGTTTTAAAGATATTAATGAAAATGTAAAGGTCAAAATGTCAACCAGCCCCCCCACATTAATGGGATCGAACAAAATTGATGTCAAACGTTTGTGCTGGTTTGTGCTGCTAAAATTGTTGTTTGTGCTGCTATCATTTTAAAGATATTCAAGAAAATTTGTAGAGGTCATCAGAGGTCAACCAGCCCCCCCACATTAATGGAATCAAACAAAACTGGTGTCAATCAACTGTGCTACGTTTGTGCTGGTTTGTGCTGCCTCTGTTTTAAAGATATTAATGAAAATGTAAAGGTCAAAAGGTCAACCAGCCCCCCCACATTAATGGAATCAAACAAAACTGGTGTCAATCAACTGTGCTACGTTTGTGCTGGTTTGTGCTGCAAAAATTTACGTTTGTGCTGCTATCATTTTAAAGAAATCCATACAAATTTCTGGAGGTCATCAGAGGTCAACCAGCCCCCCCACATTAATGGAATCAAATAAAACTGGTGTCAATCAACTGTGCTACGTTTGTGCTGGTTTGTGCTGCCTCTGTTTTAAAGATATTAATGAAAATGTAAAGGTCAACCAGCCCCCCCACATTAATGGAATCAAACAAAACTGGTGTCAATCAACTGTGTTACGTTTGTGCTGGTTTGTGCTGCCTCTGTTTTAAAGATATTAATGAAAATGTAAAGGTCAACCAGCCCCCCCACAGTAATGGAATCGAATAAAAGCCTTCAGTTTTCAGGCCCCTCTTCTGTGGAACCAGCTTCCAGTTTGGATTCAGGAGACGGACACTATCTCTACTTTCAAGATTAGGCTTCAAACTTTCCTTTTTGCTAAAGCATATAGTTAGGGCTGGACCAGGTGACCCTGAATCCTCTCTTTGTTATGCTTCAATAGATGTAGGCTGCCGGGGGATTCCCATGATGCATTGAGTTTTTCCTTTCCAGTCACCTTTCTCACTCACTATGTGTTAACAGACCTCTCTGCATTGAATTATATCTGTTATTAACCTCTGGCTCTCTTCCACAGCATGTCTTTTATCCTGTCTTCCTTCTCTCACCCCAACCGGTCGCAGCAGATGGCCGCCCCTCCCTGAGCCTGGTTCTGCTGGAGGTTTCTTCCTGTTAAAAGGGAGTTTTTCCTTCCCACTGTCGCCAAAGTGCTTGCTCATAGGGGGTCATATGATTGTTGGGTTTTTCTCTGTATCTATGAAGCGCCTTGAGGCGACTTATGTTGTGATTTGGCGCTATATAAATAAAATTGAATTGAATTGAATGTTTCATTAGAGTGGATGTGGCACACTTAATCAAAATGATTTGCCAGTGGGACTGTTTGAGGAAAAAAGCCTCATCGGGTGAGGGATTTCTACGTGCGATCAATGGCACAACTTGTCAAGTCCCAATCCTTGGAAGAAGCAGAGGTCCTAATACGCAGCATTGCTATTGTGGCATTAAGTGAGACAGAAGGCTGTGACAGTTTTGGAAACCTCATTATGTCAGAAGTGTCCAAATCAAATCTGAAAAGAAAAATTGCAGATGAGACTATGTCTGTTTCTGATGACAAGGAAGAAGAAGACATTAGATTGGATCCATGCACAGAAATAAACACCGACTTAAGGCAGTGGGTGGCAGATATTTGTGAGGGGAGCAGGTGCCATGCTGAAGATCATGGTGATCGAGACAATATGCACTATCTACCTGAGCTCGTCCCACACCTAATTAGATTGGGAGGATACCTACCACTCTGGACTGGAGAAATGGTTCCCCTATTTCAGAGCAAAAAACTCACTGCAACTTTAGCTAATGTTGAAGCAGAGTTCAAGAACATTAAACATGGTCTGTTCAAGCATGAAAATCTCCCTATAAGGATAGATAAATTCATTGCACGTCATCTTGGTTTTATTGAAGGGAACATGCGGATCTCTTCTGCAAAACAAATACGAAAAGAAGCAGAGGTTGCCAGACAGGATGGTACAGTGAAGCGTCAGTATCCACACAAAGCCTTTGTGGAGCAGGAAGTGGATGATAACCCCTCTCAGGAGCCCAAAATTGACACAGACATAGACATACAGGAAGGGCACGAAGTACTGCAGTGCGTTTCACGTTGATATCAGGCGCCTCCTAAAAAGGGAAAAGAAAAGTTCATTTAAGGCAAAGTTTTCAGGTGTCATTCTTTGGGGAGAATACATGTTTATGAAACTGCATGACATCAGACTCTACCAAATTTTGGAGACTTTTCTTTTAAGATACAACCTTTCTGTCTCTTGTGACAGAGAGTCTGTTTCTTAATCATTTGACAAAAACCCTACACAGTATTTTAAAATAGTGTTCTCCAGATCAGAGCTGTAATCTATATAGAACATGGGGTTCAAAGCAAGGAAAAATTATGTGTTTATCAGTGAAACCTTTAATTTGTGTTAATTTTATCATTATCAATATATGAAATCTTCACCTTAAGGGACTTAATGAATGGTTTCTTCTAAAAATTAGAAATGATTGAGTCATTTCACATCATATGAAAATATTAATTTTTAATACAAATTTGGCCCTACAAAAATGGAAACTCAGTAACAAAGATAATGGAGATTCTCTAAACACGAGCAAATATCACAGTAAAATTGTTGATTGTGATTTACACATTGGATGTATCCTCAGTGATTTGGTACAATTATACAACATTTTATAAGAACTGAACAACTGATGAAACTAATTATAGGCCAATCTCCAACCTTCCTTTCATATCAAAAATCCTTGAAAGAGGATTTTTGTTAGCTGTTTGATCTGTTTGATCTGTTAGTCAAACAGCTAACAGATCATCTGCAGAGGAATGGTTTATTTGAAGAGTTTCAGTCAGGTTTCAGAGCTCATCACGGCACAGAAACAGCTTTAGTGAAAGTTACAAATGATCTTCTTATGGCCTCTGACAGTGGACTCATCTCTGTGCTTGTCCTGCTAGACCTTAGTGCAGCATTCGATACTGTCGACCATAATATCCTATTAGAGCGATTAGAACATGCTGTAGGTATTACAGGTACTGCACTGCAGTGGTTTGTATCATATCTATCTAATAGACTCCAGTTTGTTCATGTAAATGGAGAGTCCTCTTCACACACTGAGGTTAATTATGGAGTTCCACAGGGTTCAGTGCTAGGACCAATTCTGTTTACATTATACATGCTTCCCTTAGGCAGCATCATTAGAAGACATAGCATACATTTTCACTGCTATGCAGATGACACCCAGCTCTATCTGTCCATGAAGCCAGATAACACACACCAATTAGTTAAACTGCAGGAATGTCTTAAAGACATAAAGACCTGGATGGCCGCTAACTTTCTGCTTCTTAATTCAGATAAAACTGAGGTTATTGTACTCGGCCCTGAAAAGCTTAGAAATATGGTATCTAACCAGATTCTTACTCTGGATGGCATTACCTTGGCCTCCAGTAACGCGGTGAGGAACCTTGGAGTCATTTTTGACCAGGACATGTCCTTCAACGCACGTATTAAACAAATATGTAAGACTGCGTTCTTCCATTTGCGCAATATCTCTAAAATTAGAAATATCCTGTCTCAGAGTGACGCTGAAAAACTAGTTCACGCATTTATTACTTCCAGGCTGGACTACTGTAATTCATTATTATCAGGATGTCCAAAAAACTCCCTGAAAAGCCTTCAGCTAATCCAAAATGCTGCAGCAAGAGTACTGACAGGGACTAGAAAGAGAGAGCATATTTCTCCTGTTTTGGCTTCCCTTCATTGGCTTCCTGTTAAGTCCAGAATTGAATTCAAAATCCTGCTCCTCACATACAAGGTCTTAAATAATCAGGCCCCATCTTATCTTAATGACTTTGTAGTACCATATCACCCCATTAGAGCACTTCGCTCTCGCTCTGCAGGCCTACTTGTTGTTCCTAGAGTATTTAAAAGTAGAATGGGAGGGAGAGCCTTCAGTTTTCAGGCCCCTCTTCTGTGGAACCAGCTTCCAGTTTGGATTCAGGAGACGGACACTATCTCTACTTTCAAGATTAGGCTTAAAACTTTCCTTTTTGCTAAAGCATATAGTTAGGGCTGGACCAGGTGACCCTGAATCCTCCCTTAGTTATGCTGCAATAGACATAGGCTGCCGGGGGATTCCCATGATGCATTGAGTTTTTGCTTTCCAGTCACCTTTCTCGCTCACTATGTATTAACAGACCTCTCTGCATTGAATTATATCTGTTATTAACCTCTGTCTCTCTTCCACAGCATGTCTTTTATCCTGTCTTCCTTCTCTCACCCCAACCGGTCGCAGCAGATGGCCCCGCCACTCCCTGAGCCTGGTTCTGCCGGAGGTTTCTTCCTGTTAAAAGGGAGTTTTTCCTTCCCACTGTCGCCAAAATGCTTGCTCATAGGGGGTCATATGATTGTTGGGTTTTTCTCTGTATCTATGAAGCGCCTTGAGGCGACTTATGTTGTGATTTGGCGCTATATAAATAAAATTGAATTGAATTGGGTCCAACTCCTGCCTGCCGCACAGCGATTCATGACACGGGTCTTTTAACCTAAAAATTTTTAATGGCCATGAAGAAAGGACTCTTCAATAGATTTTTCAACTCACCTGTGTTTACTGTCTCCACCTGAAATTAATTGCAGTCTGAATTTTTTTTTTCTTCTGTCCTTTTGTCTTCGGTCTTCAGCCTTGGAGGGAAAAAATAAAAATATTGAAAACCTTATTAGCACACTAAATATACAAAACCTTGCTATATTTCAATTGTTTTAGATTGAAGTTGCCACTGCTAGCTAAGTCAGTTTTGAATCATGCTAATGAGAAGAAGAAAAAAAACCCTGCCGAACAATTAGGCTGCTGTTGTAAAAACGCCAACTTTCTTGTGTTGGCAAGTGGTCGTTAAAATGTCATTAAGACCCTTTCTTTTTATGTAATTCTTAGTAAAACTGTTTTAATCGGTTAAAACTGACGACATAATCTATGTTTGAAAAACAGCGCGAACAACAGCGAACCACTATTCACCACCTGGGTCTGTGCTTTTTAACACAACAGCGCATTCGAAATCGAAGTTCTTGCCTGCAACATATTAATATACTTGCTTTTTTACGGAAAAAATAAACATAACGAAGGTTCCGTTTTACTTACAAGTTTCTCCAAATGTGCTCTCCAGTCGCTCGAGAAGGGCAGCCATATTGAACAGAATTTTTTGTCAACGTCGTTCAGGTTAGAGAGAAAACGTCATGACGTAGTTGACATACACATGCGGAGCTCGGAAAAAAAACATTTACTCAAAAATCATAATTAAGAAAGCAGTATTTACTCTTAACTTCTAAGCCATGTACAATTATAACTGTTTGAATCGTTAACAGAACAAAAGTTTTAAGTTCTTTCAACTTTGAGGAATTTCAATTGTTATATCCACAAACTTTATAAGTCAGGTAGACTGTTGGGGTTTACAGTGCAGTAAAACTTGGCAAAGGACAATACTGTGTCATGAACACCTGTGCCTTTGATGCCTTCTGTCAAAGTCTGTGCTGCGCTTACTGTGACAGTCGTACTGCTCAAAACATGTTGAATAGTTCAGAGGAGAACAAAGTATTCCAGCTTGTGAAATCCCTTGCTACAAAGGGTGTCACTCAACATGCCTATTCATTGAGGGCAGAGGTGCTGAGCTCAATATTCTGCCCTGTTCAGTTGAAGACTGGTGTTCATCGTGTTGATGCACAGTGCCATGTGTCCACAGTAATTCAAAAAACAATGACGGAAAATCCAAGTGTTCACTTCACAAGACAGTGTTCCTCCCAGTACTGCAAACTTTACACACCAAACACAAGGCAAATACCTTTTGTTTCCATTGATCTGTCAGTCCTCTCAGCTTCTGGCATAGCTCACCTTCAGTCTGCTGTTGAACAAGGGGCTCAACCTTCCAGCATCGCCATGCCTAAGACCAATCGAAAGTCCTGATGCATCTCCAACAGCATTTAAAACAGATTCATCAGGAAAGCAACTTTGCACAGGGACTGTTTGTCACAGTTTCACCCTGAGAGAGCTTGTATGGATTGACACAGACCTTGGAAAATGCTCTACAGAAACTCTGGAGCACAGTTTTCACAGTCCAAAAAGGTTTTTGCTTACTGAATTCCCATCCACTCTGCTACTTCAAGGAGAGAAATTCACACTGAAAGCAGTCATTACATTTCAGGAGGGCCCAACACCAGAAACACTCGGGCATTATATGACATTCTGTAACAGGACCCCGTACATCTGGGAGATGTATGATGACCTAAGAAAGGATGTAACCATAGCATCTGAAAACACCAGCGTATGTCCGCACACTGTGCTCTACACAAAGGAATGATGGCAAGATCTCATGAAAGAAAGTCCTTTTCTAGTTTGTGAGTTAGATGATGGAAATAGCTGTTATTTTTCAGTTATTGTATTAGACTTGTGAGGCTCAGACAGTTCAATGTATTTACCTTTTCTAACAGGAAACATATATACTACATTGTTCTCGTAGTTTTGTATTTTGTTACCAGCAAATAAAGTTTTTTCTCTAACCGAATGCATTAATTATTTTAAATGCTATATTTAACCTAGTTTTTAAATAAGTTATTGCAGTTTGATTACTAGGTTTAAGAGTGTGATCATAAGAAAAAAATATCCAATGCTGGTTAATATCTCTCAATTTCTTTACGGTAAAGAAAGTGGCTGGTTGAGCTTTAGAAACTTTTGGTAATATCTTTAAAATGAAAGCGGCACAAACGACAATTTTAGCAGCACAAACCAGCACAAACGTAGCACAAACGTTTGACACCAGTTTTGTTTGATTCCATTACTGTGGGGGGGCTGGTTGACCTCTGATGACCTCTAGAAATTTTTATCAATATCTTTAAAATGAAAGCGGCACAAACGACAATTTTAGCAGCACAAACCAGCACAAATGTAGCACAAACATTTGACATCAATTTTGTTCGATTCCATTAATGTGGGGGGGCTGGTTGACCTTTTGACCTTTACATTTTCATTAATATCTTTAAAATGAAAGCGGCACAAACGACAATTTTAGCAGCACAAACGTAGCACAAACGTTTGATACCACTTTTGTTGGATTTGGGTAATGTTGGGGGGCTGGTTGACCTCTGATGACCTCTAGAAATTTTGATTAATATCTTTAAAATGATAGTAGCACAAATGAAAATTTTTGCAGCACAAACCGTGCTGGTTTGTGCTGCAAAAATTTTCATTTTGCACAAACGTTTGATACCACTTTTGTTGGATTTGAAGAAGGTGGGGGGGTCAACTTCACTCACATGACTTTTCTGTTCATTTTAAGCAGCAGAAGTGAGGTGCATGTCTGTGTGCGTGTGTATGGAGCCATTGGGTGCAGTCACTATAGCAACCAGGCTCACACCTGCCTGCTTAACTAGCTCTGTCTCTCACTCTGCCAAGATTCATCTTAAACACTTCTCTTTCAACTGCTGCTGTGTCCTCAGTGTTTGCTCTACAGGTATGATTTTACCCTCAAAACGTTGCCATCGTTGTTCTCTTTCCAACACCTTGTCTTTCAAAGCTCAGACATTTAAAAATTTTAAACTGTGTGGATCCAAGTGGAGGGATCACATTTTAGTCATTCAGTGACTCAAAGAATATGAACTTTTAATATTCATTCAGAGGTTTTCTGACTCTAAATTTTCTTTTCTCATTTCTAAGGTTTTTCTAATTTACAATTAAAACATTTTCAGCTTTTTTCCAACTTCTTCTTCTGTGTAAACGTCAGCTTTTAGCACTTCAGCACTTTTGTTTTCAGATTAAATTCTTTTTCTTTTTATCTCATTCAAACTTTTTAACTTAAAATTCAGCAATGAATTCATTTCAATGCATACATTCAGATTCAAGCATTCACACTGCAGTTTCTTCAGAAAATGCACTTTCTAGTTGACAACTAGAATACATACTTACATCATGTATGGACCAATGAAGAGGAAGCCATGAATCAAGCCAAAGTTAGAAACTTAAGAAAACCTTTTTTTTTTCCTTTTCTTTTTTTTTTTACCAATGTTTGTAATTAGGGTGTAGATAGGTACACAAAGCTACATCATCTGGGGCTGGAAAAGAAAAGCAGCACTGAGGTGCTGAAAGATGCAGGTCCAATAGTGGCCACTTGAGGCTGGGAATCATGGGTGTCCCATGTTAAAATGTCCAACTTTAAACATGGATAGTTTCTGTCTATGATAACTGAACTCTTTCTCAGAACTAAACTGCTTCAGTTTTGCTGAGGCTTAAAGTTTGGGTGCATGTCCTCTTTGATGAACTCTTTGGCTTCCACTAATACACTGTGGCTGAACTGAACCTCTCAACTGTGTTTGTGCTCATGGTGCCTTTTGGAGTATTTTTTTTTTATGACAAATAGTCTGGCCTGCTAACTGCTACAAACCATCCACAAACCATCCACTTCAGTTTTGCTGAGTAAAATGCTAGTATTTTATTCATCTGTTTCTTTGCTTTAAAAGAGTCTTCACGTGACATCAGAGCTACTGGGACATGCACACATGAAAGTCAAAACAGTAGTGCAGTCCTTTGCTCTCCAGCCATCTTATGAACGTCTTTGAGTTTAGCCAAAATGCCGGATAGCTGCTGCCTTTTCGTGTTTCTTTACAGCGCCCAGAAGGGCGTAGAATATGGCACCAACATGTGAACACACCCCTCCTGACCCTGCCTTACAGGTCAAATCACGCCAATCCCTGCATTTCCACAGTAACCTAGTCTGTCAATGGAGGCTCATTTAAACTGTAGGACTGATTCACTGTAAAATTCCAAGTCAACAAAATATAAGATTTACACGTGATCATTCATTTCAGCAAACAACAATTTCTTGTTCTTCACCTCTCTGATGACAACCATATTTACCCATCCAGATCGAAAATGCACGTAGATGTCCGTACTTTGAAAGCTTTGATCTTGGTACCAGTGTAAGGTGATCGAGCCATATAAGACGCCACCAAACTGGAGCTCTGGGAGAGACATTGATTTAATTTAAAAGTAGATAAAGCTGCCAGTGAAAAGTATGGCTCACAAGTCCCAAAATCCATAGTTTCTCTGAATGCAGCTTGCTAACGTTAGCCTAGATTTGTGACTCCAAAAATCCAACATGGATTAACCTTATGCACTCCAACATTATGCACACTTAACATTATGCACTCCATACTGTACAGTAACGCCACTGTTTTGCACATGTCTCACTCTGTATATTTTATTTTATTTATTTTATATATTCTATTCATTGTTTACTCTATTTAATTTGTAAAATATGTGTACACACACACACACACACACACACACACACGTAGAAAAATATTTAGTATACACATCCAGAAATGCATATACTATTATATATTGTACATATATTTATTAGTTTAAGATGTAGCCATTCTTGTATTTTGCTTGTTTACATTATTGTATTTTGCACAACTCTGTTGCTTGTGAAGCTCGCACACAAGAATTTCACTCACATGTGCTGTACCAATGTACCTGCACATGTGATGTGACAATAAAAGTGATTTGATTTGATTTGATTTGACATGGTGGCCATGTTGTTTTCTTTGCAGGGTCCTGAAATCAGTGTGAGATGTCCATGTGACTACAAACACATCATAGTCTATGAATGATAGAAAATAAAATCTAAACCATAGCAACATGACATTACACCTGTGATATCTTTAGCATTGAAGGTGTCTTTATTTGGTATTCAGTAAATGTATCTCCTCATCTTTGTTAATGCTAAAAAATTTTTAACTACCATTTGTTGTTACCATGGCAATGATTCCCTTCAATAAAGATTGTTGTTGTTGTTGTTGTTGTTGTTGGCATCATCCAGCACCACAGGCCCTGGTGTGCTGATGATGGCCTGACAGGAAGCACTGTCCCTGATGTAAAGTATATGGCCTCAGCCAACAACAGTGGCCCTGCTGAAATGTGGATGGTATCATCGAGTAGCACAGGCCCTGGTGTAATGTGGATGGAATCATCCAACAGTACAGTCCCTGGTGTGGTGAAGATTGCCTCACAGGAAGCACTGTCCCTGATGTAAAGTGTATGACCTCAGCCAACCACAATGGCCCTGGTGAAATGTGGATGGTATTGGCCAGCACAACAGGCCATTTTGTAATGTGAATGTCCTCACCAGTAGACCAGGCCCTTGTGTACTGTGGATCGCATCAGCCAGCAACACAAGCCCTGGTGAAATGTGGATGGTATCAACGAGCAGCACAGGCCCTGGTATAATGTGGATGGCCTCATCCAGCAACACCACAGGCCCTGGTGAAATGTGGTTGTTTTCGGCCAGCAACACAGGCCTTTGGGTAATTTGGATGGCTAGCAGCACAGGCCCTGGTCTGGTGAAGATGGCCTCACAGGAATCAAATCAAATCAAATCACTTTTATTGTCACATCACATGTGCAGGCACACTGGCACAGCACATGCGAGTGAAATTCTTGTGTGCGAGCCCCACAAGCAACAGAGATGTGCAAACACAACAACACAAACGAGCAAAATACAAGAATGGCCAACCTGAAACTAATAAATATATGTACAATATATAATAGTGTATGCATTTCTGGATGTGTATACTAAATATTTTCCTACGTGTGTGTGTGTGTGTGTGTGTGTGTGTGTGTGTGTGTGTGTGTGTGTGTGTGTATACACATTTTTACAAATTAAATAGTAAAAAAAAAAAAAAAAAAAAAAAAAAAAAAAATAATAATAATAATAAAATATATAAAATATACAGAGTTGAATATGTGCAAAACAAGTGGCATTTATATACAGTGTGGAGTGCATAATGTTGAAGTTCCAGTAGTGAAGCTGAGGTGTCTATGACGTGTTCAGCAGTCTGATGGCCTGATGGAAAAAGCTGTCTCTCAGTCTGCTGGTACGGGACCGGATGCTGCAGAACCTCCTTCCTGATGGAAGCAGTCTGAACAGTTTATGGCTGGGGTGACTGGAGTCCTTGATGATCCTCCCCGCTTTCCTCAGGCAGCGCTTCCTGTAGATGTCTTGGAGGGAGGGAAGCTCACCTCCAATTATCCGTTCAGAGCACCGCACTACTCGCTGGAGAGCTTTGCAGTTGTAGGCGGTGCTGTTGCCATACCAGGTGGTGATGCATCCAGTGAGGATGCTCTCAATGGCACAGTGATAGAAGGTCCTGAGGATGCGGGGGCTCATGCCGAATCTTTTCAGTCTCCTGAGAAAGAAGAGGCGCTGCTGCGCCTTCTTCACTGTTTTGTTTGTGTGTACTGACCACGTAAGATCCTCAGCCAGATGTACTCCAAGGAACCGGAAGCTGCTCACTCTCTCCACAGCAGCGCCGTTGATGGTGATGGGGGTGTGTACTTCTCTGCACCTCCGGAAGTCCACTATCAACTCCTTTGTCTTTGCGACGTTGAGGGTGAGATGGTTGTCTTGACACCAGTGGGTCAGGGCGCTGACCTCCTCCCTGTAAGCCGTCTCATCACCGTTGGTGATAAGACCCACCACTGTAGTGTCGTCCGCAAACTTCACAATGATGTTGGAGCTGTTAGTGGCTGTGCAGTCGTAGGTGTAGAGTGAGTACAGGAGAGGGCTCAGTACACACCCCTGTGGAGCACCAGTGTTCAGTGTGATGGGGGATGAGGTGATGCTGCCCAGTCTGACCACCTGGCGTCTGTCAGACAGGAAGCTAAGGATCCAGCTGCAGAGGGAGCTGCTCAGTCCTAGATCCTGGCCCTGGTGTATTTTCGATGTCATCAGCAAGCAGCACAGACCCTGGTCTAGTGAAGATGGCCTCACAGAAATCACTGGCCCTGGTCTATTGTGGATGGCATCAGCCATCAACACAGGCCCTCGTGAAATATAGGTGGCCTCAGGCAGCAACACAGTCCCTGGTCTAATGTTAATGTCCTCAGCCAACACCATTGGCCCTGGTGTAATGTGGATGGTATTGGCTAGCACCACAGGCCCTGGTGTAATGTGAATGGCCTCATCCAAAAACACTGGCCCTGGTGAAATGTGGATGGTATCGGCCAGCACCACAGGCCCTGGTGTAATGTGAATGTCCTCAGCCAGTAGCACAGGCCCTGGTGTAATGTGGATGGCCTCAACTAACAACTCTGTCGCTGGTGAACTATGGATGGTATTGGTCAGCACCACACACCCTGGTGAAATGTGCATGATATCGGTCAGCACCACAGGCCCAGGTGTAATGTGGATGGCATCAATGAGCAGCAGAGGCCCTGGTGTGGTGAAGATGGCCTCACAGGAAGCACTGTCCCTTGTGTAATGTGTATGGCCTCAGCCAACAACAGTGGCCCTGGTGAAATGTGGATTATATTGGCCACTACCACAGGCCCTGGTGTAATGTGAATATCCTCAGCCAGTAGTAAAGGCCCTTGTGTTTTGTGGAACGCATCAGCCAGCAACACAATCCCTGGTGAAATGTTGATGGCCTAATCCAGCAATACAGGCCCTGGTTTGGTGATGATTGCCACACAAGAAGAACTGTACCTGGTGTAATGAGGATGGCCTCATCCAACAGTACAGGCCCTAGTGTTGTGAAGATGGCCTCACAGGAAGCACAGGCCATGGTGTAATGTGGATGGCCTCAGACAGCAGCCAGGCCCTGGTGAAATGTAGATGGCCACAGCCGGCAACATGCGTTCTGGTGAAATGTAGTCTGCCTCAGCCAGTAGCACAGGCCCTGTTGTGGTGAAGATGGTCTCACAGGAAGCACTGTCCCTGGTGTAATGTGTATTTCCTCAGGCAACAACACTGGCCCTGGTGAAATGTGGATGGTATTGGCCAACACCACAGGCCCTGGCGTAATGTGAATGTCCTCAGCCAACACCACTGGCCAAGGTTTAATGGGGATGGTATCAGCCAGTAGCACAGGCCCTTGTGTATTGTGGATCGCATCAGCCAGCAACAGCAAGCCCTCGTGAAATATAAGTGGCCTCAGACAGCAGCGCAGGCCCTGCTGTCATGAAGTGGGCCTCAGAGGGAGCACTAGCTGTGGTATAATGTGGATGGCCAAATTCAGTAGCACAGGCCCTGTTGTAATGTGGATGGCCTTATCTACCAACACTGTCCCAGGTGAAATGTGGATGGTAATGGCCAGCACCACAGACCTTGGTGTAATGTGGATGGCCTTAGCCAACACCAATGGCCCTGGTGAAATGTGGATGACATCGGCAAGGACCAATGGCCCTGATGTAATGTGGATGGTTTCAGCCAACAGCACAGTCCCTGGTGTGGTGAAGATGGCCTCACAGGAAGCACTGTCCCTGATGTAATGTGGATGGCCTCAGCAAACAACACTGGCCCTGGTGAAATGTGGATGGTATTAGCCAGCACCAAGGGCCCTGGTGTAATGTGAATGTCCTCAGCCAGTAGCACAGGCCCTTGTGTATTGTGGATCGCATCAGCCAGCAACACAAGCCCTGGTGAAATGCCAAGCTTGCTGTAACTTTTGATAGAAGACTCAGACACACATGTTTATGGCTTTATAGTATAGAACTCAATGTCCCCGTGCTGGGCAAACAGGTTTTGCAGCTGTGTGAGCTAAGATTTTAAAATTATTCACATAATGAAAACCTATACTTTGTTTCAGGCGAGTTTCCCATTCAAATGCATGTAACAGTGAGAAACGCATAAGATAAAGCCATAAACATGTTTGTCTGAGTCTTCTATCAAAAGTTACAGCGATTTATATGAAGTTGTTCAAAAACGCTTTATTTCGCCAAGACAGTGCGTTTCTCACTGTTACATGCATTTGAATGGGAAACTCGCCTGAAACAAAGTATAGGTTTTCATTATGTGAATAATTTTAAAATCTTAGCTCAAACGGCTGCAAAACCTGTTTGCCCAGCACGGGGATATTGAGTTTTGTAAGATAAAGCCATAAACATGTTTGTCTGAGTCTTCTATCAAAAGTTACAGCGATTTATATGAAGTTGTTGAAAAACGCTTTATTTCGCCAAGACAGTGCGTTTCTCACTGTTACATGCATTTGAATGGGAAACTCACCCGAGACAAAGTATAGGTTTTCATTATGTGAATAATTTTAAAATCTTAGCTCAAACAGCTGCAAAACCTGTTTGCCCAGCACGGGGATATTGAGTTCTATAAGATAAAGCCATAAACATGTTTGTCTGAGTCTTCTATCAAAAGTTACAGCGATTTATATGAAGTTGTTCAAAAACGCTTTATTTCGCCAAGACAGTGCGTTTCTCACTGTTACATGCATTTGAATGGGAAACTCGCCTGAAACAAAGTATAGGTTTTCATTATGTGAATAATTTTAAAATCTTAGCTCAAACAGCTGCAAAACCTGTTTGCCCAGCACGGGGATATTGAGTTCTATAAGATAAAGCCATAAACATGTTTGTCTGAGTCTTCTATCAAAAGTTACAGCGATTTATATGAAGTTGTTCAAAAACGCTTTATTTCGCCAAGACAGTGCGTTTCTCACTGTTACATGCATTTGAATGGGAAACTCGCCTGAAACAAAGTATAGGTTTTCATTATGTGAATAATTTTAAAATCTTAGCTCAAACAGCTGCAAAACCTGTTTGCCCAGCACGGGGACATTGAGTTCTATAAGATAAAGCCATAAACATGTTTGTCTGAGTCTTCTATCAAAAGTTACAGCGATTTATATGAAGTTGTTGAAAAACGCTTTATTTCGCCAAGACAGTGCGTTTCTCACTGTTACATGCATTTGAATGGGAAACTCGCCTGAAACAAAGTATAGGTTTTCATTATGTGAATAATTTTAAAATCTTAGCTCAAACAGCTGCAAAACCTGTTTGCCCAGCACGGGGACATTGAGTTCTATAAGATAAAGCCATAAACATGTTTGTCTGAGTCTTCTATCAAAAGTTACAGCGATTTATATGAAGTTGTTCAAAAACGCTTTCTTTCGCCAAGACAGTGCGTTTCTCACTGTTACATGCATTTGAATGGGAAACTCGCCTGAAACAAAGTATAGGTTTTCATTATGTGAATAATTTTAAAATCTTAGCTCAAACGGCTGCAAAACCTGTTTGCCCAGCACGGGGATATTGAGTTCTATAAGATAAAGCCATAAACATGTTTGTCTGAGTCTTCTATCAAAAGTTACAGTGATGTATATGAAGTTGTTGAAAAACGCTTTATTTCGCCAAGACAGTGCGTTTCTCACTGTTACATGCATTTGAATGGGAAACTCGCCTGAAACAAAGTATAGGTTTTCATTATGTGAATAATTTTAAAATCTTAGCTCAAACGGCTGCAAAACCTGTTTGCCCAGCACGGGGATATTGAGTTCTATAAGATAAAGCCATAAACATGTTTGTCTGAGTCTTCTATCAAAAGTTACAGCGATTTATATGAAGTTGTTCAAAAACGCTTTCTTTCGCCAAGACAATGCGTTTCTCACTGTTACATGCATTTGAATGGGAAACTCGCCTGAAACAAAGTATAGGTTTTCATTATGTGAATAATTTTAAAATCTTAGCTCAAACGGCTGCAAAGCCTGTTTGCCCAGCACGGAGATATTGAGTTTTATAAGATAAAGCCATAAACATGTTTGTCTGAGACCTCTATCAAAAGTTACAGCGATTTATATGAAGTTGTTCACAAACGCTTTCTTTCGCCAAGACAATGTGTTTCTCACGGTTACATGCATTTGAATGGGAAACTCGCCCGAAACAAAGTATAGGTTTTCATTATGTGAATAATTTTAAAATCCTAGCTCAATCGGCTGCAAAACCTGTTTGCCCAGCACGGGGTTATTGAGTTCTATAAGATAAAGCCATAAACATGTTTGTCTGAGTCTTCTATCAAAAGTTACAGCGATTTATATGAAGTTGTTCAAAAACGCTTTCTTTCGCCAAGACAATGCGTTTCTCACTGTTACATGCATTTGAATGGGAAACTCGCCTGAAAAAAAGTATAGGTTTTCATTATGTGAATAATTTTAAAATCTTAGCTCAAACGGCTGCAAAACCTGTTTGCCCAGCACGGAGATATTGAGTTTTATAAGATAAAGCCATAAACATGTGTGTCTGAGTCTTCTATCAAAAGTTACAGCGATTTATATGAAGTTGTTCAAAAACGCTTTCTTTCGCCAAGACAATGCGTTTCTCACTGTTACATGCATTTGAATGGGAAACTCGCCTGAAACAAAGTATAGGTTTTCATTATGTGAATAATTTTAAAATCTTAGCTCAAACGGCTGCAAAACCTGTTTGCCCAGCACGGAGATATTGAGTTTTATAAGATAAAGCCATAAACATGTTTGTCTGAGACCTCTATCAAAAGTTACAGCGATTTATATGAAGTTGTTCACAAACGCTTTCTTTTGCCAAGACAATGTGTTTCTCACGGTTACATGCATTTGAATGGGAAACTCGCCCGAAACAAAGTATAGGTTTTCATTATGTGAATAATTTTAAAATCTTAGCTCAAACGGCTGCAAAACCTGTTTGCCCAGCACGGAGATATTGAGTTTTATAAGATAAAGCCATAAACATGTTTGTCTGAGACCTCTATCAAAAGTTACAGCGATTTATATGAAGTTGTTCACAAACGCTTTCTTTCGCCAAGACAATGTGTTTCTCACGGTTACATGCATTTGAATGGGAAACTCGCCCGAAACAAAGTATAGGTTTTCATTATGTGAATAATTTTAAAATCTTAGCTCAAACGGCTGCAAAACCTGTTTGCCCAGCACGGGGATATTGAGTTCTATAAGATAAAGCCATAAACATGTTTGTCTGAGTCTTCTATCAAAAGTTACAGTGATTTATATGAAGTTGTTGAAAAACGCTTTATTTCGCCAAGACAGTGCGTTTCTCACTGTTACATGCATTTGAATGGGAAACTCGCCTGAAACAAAGTATAGGTTTTCATTATGTGAATAATTTTAAAATCTTAGCTCAAACGGCTGCAAAACCTGTTTGCCCAGCACGGGGACATTGAGTTCTATAAGATAAAGCCATAAACATGTTTGTCTGAGTCTTCTATCAAAAGTTACAGCGATTTATATGAAGTTGTTCAAAAACGCTTTCTTTCGCCAAGACAGTGCGTTTCTCACTGTTACATGCATTTGAATGGGAAACTCGCCTGAAACAAAGTATAGGTTTTCATTATGTGAATAATTTTAAAATCTTAGCTCAAACGGCTGCAAAACCTGTTTGCCCAGCACGGGGATATTGAGTTTTGTAAGATAAAGCCATAAACATGTTTGTCTGAGTCTTCTATCAAAAGTTACAGCGATTTATATGAAGTTGTTGAAAAACGCTTTATTTCGCCAAGACAGTGCGTTTCTCACTGTTACATGCATTTGAATGGGAAACTCACCCGAGACAAAGTATAGGTTTTCATTATGTGAATAATTTTAAAATCTTAGCTCAAACAGCTGCAAAACCTGTTTGCCCAGCACGGGGATATTGAGTTCTATAAGATAAAGCCATAAACATGTTTGTCTGAGTCTTCTATCAAAAGTTACAGCGATTTATATGAAGTTGTTCAAAAACGCTTTATTTCGCCAAGACAGTGCATTTCTCACTGTTACATGCATTTGAATGGGAAACTCGCCTGAAACAAAGTATAGGTTTTCATTATGTGAATAATTTTAAAATCTTAGCTCAAACGGCTGCAAAACCTGTTTGCCCAGCACGGGGATATTGAGTTCTATAAGATAAAGCCATAAACATGTTTGTCTGAGTCTTCTATCAAAAGTTACAGTGATTTATATGAAGTTGTTCAAAAACGCTTTATTTCGCCAAGACAGTGCGTTTCTCACTGTTACATGCATTTGAATGGGAAACTCGCCTGAAACAAAGTATAGGTTTTCATTATGTGAATAATTTTAAAATCTTAGCTCAAACGGCTGCAAAACCTGTTTGCCCAGCACGGGGATATTGAGTTCTATAAGATAAAGCCATAAACATGTTTGTCTGAGTCCTCTATCAAAAGTTACAGCGATTTATATGAAGTTGTTCAAAAACGCTTTATTTCGCCAAGACAGTGCGTTTCTCACTGTTACATGCATTTGAATGGGAAACTCGCCTGAAACAAAGTATAGGTTTTCATTATGTGAATAATTTTAAAATCTTAGCTCAAACAGCTGCAAAACCTGTTTGCCCAGCACGGGGATATTGAGTTCTATAAGATAAAGCCATAAACATGTTTGTCTGAGTCTTCTATCAAAAGTTACAGCGATTTATATGAAGTTGTTGAAAAACGCTTTATTTCGCCAAGACAGTGCGTTTCTCACTGTTACATGCATTTGAATGGGAAACTCGCCTGAAACAAAGTATAGGTTTTCATTATGTGAATAATTTTAAAATCTTAGCTCAAACGGCTGCAAAACCTGTTTGCCCAGCACGGGGATATTGAGTTCTGTAAGATAAAGCCATAAACATGTTTGTCTGAGTCTTCTATCAAAAGTTACAGCGATTTATATGAAGTTGTTGAAAAACGCTTTATTTCGCCAAGACAGTGCGTTTCTCACTGTTACATGCATTTGAATGGGAAACTCACCCGAGACAAAGTATAGGTTTTCATTATGTGAATAATTTTAAAATCTTAGCTCAAACGGCTGCAAAACCTCTTTCTTTCGCCAAGACAATGCGTTTCTCACTGTTACATGCATTTGAATGGGAAACTCGCCTGAAACAAAGTATAGGTTTTCATTATGTGAATAATTTTAAAATATTAGCTCAAACGGCTGCAAAACCTCTTTCTTTCGCCAAGACAATGCGTTTCTCACTGTTACATGCATTTGAATGGGAAACTCGCCCGAGACAAAGTATAGGTTTTCATTATGTGAATAATTTTAAAATCTTAGCTCAAACAGCTGCAAAACCTGTTTGCCCAGCACGGGGATATTGAGTTCTATAAGATAAAGCCATAAACATGTTTGTCTGAGTCTTCTATCAAAAGTTACAGCGATTTATATGAAGTTGTTGAAAAACGCTTTATTTCGCCAAGACAGTGCATTTCTCACTGTTACATGCATTTGAATGGGAAACTCGCCTGAAACAAAGTATAGGTTTTCATTATGTGAATAATTTTAAAATATTAGCTCAAACGGCTGCAAAACCTCTTTCTTTCGCCAAGACAATGCGTTTCTCACTGTTACATGCATTTGAATGGGAAACTCGCCCGAGACAAAGTATAGGTTTTCATTATGTGAATAATTTTAAAATCTTAGCTCAAACAGCTGCAAAACCTGTTTGCCCAGCACGGGGATATTGAGTTCTATAAGATAAAGCCATAAACATGTTTGTCTGAGTCTTCTATCAAAAGTTACAGCGATTTATATGAAGTTGTTCAAAAACGCTTTATTTCGCCAAGACAGTGCATTTCTCACTGTTACATGCATTTGAATGGGAAACTCGCCTGAAACAAAGTATAGGTTTTCATTATGTGAATAATTTTAAAATCTTAGCTCAAACGGCTGCAAAACCTGTTTGCCCAGCACGGGGATATTGAGTTCTATAAGATAAAGCCATAAACATGTTTGTCTGAGTCTTCTATCAAAAGTTACAGCGATTTATATGAAGTTGTTCAAAAACGCTTTATTTCGCCAAGACAGTGCATTTCTCACTGTTACATGCATTTGAATGGGAAACTCGCCTGAAACAAAGTATAGGTTTTCATTATGTGAATAATTTTAAAATCTTAGCTCAAACGGCTGCAAAACCTGTTTGCCCAGCACGGGGATATTGAGTTCTATAAGATAAAGCCATAAACATGTTTGTCTGAGTCTTCTATCAAAAGTTACAGTGATTTATATGAAGTTGTTCAAAAACGCTTTATTTCGCCAAGACAGTGCGTTTCTCACTGTTACATGCATTTGAATGGGAAACTCGCCTGAAACAAAGTATAGGTTTTCATTATGTGAATAATTTTAAAATCTTAGCTCAAACGGCTGCAAAACCTGTTTGCCCAGCACGGGGATATTGAGTTCTATAAGATAAAGCCATAAACATGTTTGTCTGAGTCTTCTATCAAAAGTTACAGCGATTTATATGAAGTTGTTGAAAAACGCTTTATTTCGCCAAGACAGTGCGTTTCTCACTGTTACATGCATTTGAATGGGAAACTCGCCTGAAACAAAGTATAGGTTTTCATTATGTGAATAATTTTAAAATCTTAGCTCAAACGGCTGCAAAACCTGTTTGCCCAGCACGGGGATATTGAGTTCTATAAGATAAAGCCATAAACATGTTTGTCTGAGTCCTCTATCAAAAGTTACAGCGATTTATATGAAGTTGTTCAAAAACGCTTTATTTCGCCAAGACAGTGCGTTTCTCACTGTTACATGCATTTGAATGGGAAACTCGCCTGAAACAAAGTATAGGTTTTCATTATGTGAATAATTTTAAAATCTTAGCTCAAACAGCTGCAAAACCTGTTTGCCCAGCACGGGGATATTGAGTTCTATAAGATAAAGCCATAAACATGTTTGTCTGAGTCTTCTATCAAAAGTTACAGCGATTTATATGAAGTTGTTGAAAAACGCTTTATTTCGCCAAGACAGTGCGTTTCTCACTGTTACATGCATTTGAATGGGAAACTCGCCTGAAACAAAGTATAGGTTTTCATTATGTGAATAATTTTAAAATCTTAGCTCAAACGGCTGCAAAACCTGTTTGCCCAGCACGGGGATATTGAGTTCTGTAAGATAAAGCCATAAACATGTTTGTCTGAGTCTTCTATCAAAAGTTACAGCGATTTATATGAAGTTGTTGAAAAACGCTTTATTTCGCCAAGACAGTGCGTTTCTCACTGTTACATGCATTTGAATGGGAAACTCACCCGAGACAAAGTATAGGTTTTCATTATGTGAATAATTTTAAAATCTTAGCTCAAACAGCTGCAAAACCTGTTTGCCCAGCACGGGGATATTGAGTTCTATAAGATAAAGCCATAAACATGTTTGTCTGAGTCTTCTATCAAAAGTTACAGCGATTTATATGAAGTTGTTGAAAAACGCTTTATTTCGCCAAGACAGTGCATTTCTCACTGTTACATGCATTTGAATGGGAAACTCGCCTGAAACAAAGTATAGGTTTTCATTATGTGAATAATTTTAAAATATTAGCTCAAACGGCTGCAAAACCTCTTTCTTTCGCCAAGACAATGCGTTTCTCACTGTTACATGCATTTGAATGGGAAACTCGCCCGAGACAAAGTATAGGTTTTCATTATGTGAATAATTTTAAAATCTTAGCTCAAACGGCTGCAAAACCTGTTTGCCCAGCACGGAGATATTGAGTTCTATAAGATAAAGCCATAAACATGTTTGTCTGAGTCTTCTATCAAAAGTTACAGCGATTTATATGAAGTTGTTCAAAAACGCTTTATTTCGCCAAGACAGTGCGTTTCTCACTGTTACATGCATTTGAATGGGAAACTCGCCTGAAACAAAGTATAGGTTTTCATTATGTGAATAATTTTAAAATCTTAGCTCAAACGGCTGCAAAACCTGTTTGCCCAGCACGGGGATATTGAGTTCTATAAGATAAAGCCATAAACATGTTTGTCTGAGTCTTCTATCAAAAGTTACAGCGATTTATATGAAGTTGTTCAAAAACGCTTTATTTCGCCAAGACAGTGCATTTCTCACTGTTACATGCATTTGAATGGGAAACTCGCCTGAAACAAAGTATAGGTTTTCATTATGTGAATAATTTTAAAATCTTAGCTCAAACGGCTGCAAAACCTGTTTGCCCAGCACGGGGATATTGAGTTCTATAAGATAAAGCCATAAACATGTTTGTCTGAGTCTTCTATCAAAAGTTACAGCGATTTATATGAAGTTGTACGAAAATGCTTTCTTTCGCCAAGACAGTGTGTTTCTCACTGTTACATGCATTTGAATGGGAAACTCACCCGAGACAAAGTATAGGTTTTCATTATGTGAATAATTTTAAAATATTAGCTCAAACGGCTGCAAAACCTGTTTGCCCAGCACGGGGATATTGAGTTCTATAAGATAAAGCCATAAACATGTTTGTCTGAGTCTTCTATCAAAAGTTACAGCGATTTATATGAAGTTGTTGAAAAACGCTTTATTTCGCCAAGACAGTGCATTTCTCACTGTTACATGCATTTGAATGGGAAACTCACCCGAGACAAAGTCTAGGTTTTCATTATGTGAATAATTTTAAAATCTTAGCTCAATCGGCTGCAAAACCTGTTTGCCCAGCACGGGGATATTGAGTTCTATAAGATAAAGCCATGAACATGTTTGTCTGAGTCCTCTATCAAAAGTTACAGCGATTTATATGAAGTTGTTCAAAAACGCTTTCTTTCGCCAAGACAGTGTGTTTCTCACTGTTACATGCATTTGAATGGGAAACTCGCCTGAAAAAAAGTATAGGTTTTCATTATGTGAATAATTTTAAAATATTAGCTCGAACGGCTGCAAAACCTCTTTCTTTCGCCAAGACAATGCGTTTCTCACTGTTACATGCATTTGAATGGGAAACTCGCCCGAGACAAAGTATAGGTTTTCATTATGTGAATAATTTTAAAATCTTAGCTCAAACAGCTGCAAAACCTGTTTGCCCAGCACGGGGACATTGAGTTCTATAAGATAAAGCCATAAACATGTTTGTCTGAGTCTTCTATCAAAAGTTACAGCGATTTATATGAAGTTGTTCAAAAACGCTTTCTTTCGCCAAGACAGTGCGTTTCTCACTGTTACATGCATTTGAATGGGAAACTCGCCTGAAACAAAGTATAGGTTTTCATTATGTGAATAATTTTAAAATCTTAGCTCAAACGGCTGCAAAACCTGTTTGCCCAGCACGGGGATATTGAGTTCTATAAGATAAAGCCATAAACATGTTTGTCTGAGTCTTCTATCAAAAGTTACAGTGATTTATATGAAGTTGTTGAAAAACGCTTTATTTCGCCAAGACAGTGCGTTTCTCACTGTTACATGCATTTGAATGGGAAACTCGCCTGAAACAAAGTATAGGTTTTCATTATGTGAATAATTTTAAAATCTTAGCTCAAACGGCTGCAAAACCTGTTTGCCCAGCACGGGGACATTGAGTTCTATAAGATAAAGCCATAAACATGTTTGTCTGAGTCTTCTATCAAAAGTTACAGCGATTTATATGAAGTTGTTCAAAAACGCTTTCTTTCGCCAAGACAGTGCGTTTCTCACTGTTACATGCATTTGAATGGGAAACTCGCCTGAAACAAAGTATAGGTTTTCATTATGTGAATAATTTTAAAATCTTAGCTCAAACGGCTGCAAAACCTGTTTGCCCAGCACGGGGATATTGAGTTTTGTAAGATAAAGCCATAAACATGTTTGTCTGAGTCTTCTATCAAAAGTTACAGCGATTTATATGAAGTTGTTGAAAAACGCTTTATTTCGCCAAGACAGTGCGTTTCTCACTGTTACATGCATTTGAATGGGAAACTCACCCGAGACAAAGTATAGGTTTTCATTATGTGAATAATTTTAAAATCTTAGCTCAAACAGCTGCAAAACCTGTTTGCCCAGCACGGGGATATTGAGTTCTATAAGATAAAGCCATAAACATGTTTGTCTGAGTCTTCTATCAAAAGTTACAGCGATTTATATGAAGTTGTTCAAAAACGCTTTATTTCGCCAAGACAGTGCATTTCTCACTGTTACATGCATTTGAATGGGAAACTCGCCTGAAACAAAGTATAGGTTTTCATTATGTGAATAATTTTAAAATCTTAGCTCAAACGGCTGCAAAACCTGTTTGCCCAGCACGGGGATATTGAGTTCTATAAGATAAAGCCATAAACATGTTTGTCTGAGTCTTCTATCAAAAGTTACAGTGATTTATATGAAGTTGTTCAAAAACGCTTTATTTCGCCAAGACAGTGCGTTTCTCACTGTTACATGCATTTGAATGGGAAACTCGCCTGAAACAAAGTATAGGTTTTCATTATGTGAATAATTTTAAAATCTTAGCTCAAACGGCTGCAAAACCTGTTTGCCCAGCACGGGGATATTGAGTTCTATAAGATAAAGCCATAAACATGTTTGTCTGAGTCCTCTATCAAAAGTTACAGCGATTTATATGAAGTTGTTCAAAAACGCTTTATTTCGCCAAGACAGTGCGTTTCTCACTGTTACATGCATTTGAATGGGAAACTCGCCTGAAACAAAGTATAGGTTTTCATTATGTGAATAATTTTAAAATCTTAGCTCAAACAGCTGCAAAACCTGTTTGCCCAGCACGGGGATATTGAGTTCTATAAGATAAAGCCATAAACATGTTTGTCTGAGTCTTCTATCAAAAGTTACAGCGATTTATATGAAGTTGTTGAAAAACGCTTTATTTCGCCAAGACAGTGCGTTTCTCACTGTTACATGCATTTGAATGGGAAACTCGCCTGAAACAAAGTATAGGTTTTCATTATGTGAATAATTTTAAAATCTTAGCTCAAACGGCTGCAAAACCTGTTTGCCCAGCACGGGGATATTGAGTTCTGTAAGATAAAGCCATAAACATGTTTGTCTGAGTCTTCTATCAAAAGTTACAGCGATTTATATGAAGTTGTTGAAAAACGCTTTATTTCGCCAAGACAGTGCGTTTCTCACTGTTACATGCATTTGAATGGGAAACTCACCCGAGACAAAGTATAGGTTTTCATTATGTGAATAATTTTAAAATCTTAGCTCAAACAGCTGCAAAACCTGTTTGCCCAGCACGGGGATATTGAGTTCTATAAGATAAAGCCATAAACATGTTTGTCTGAGTCTTCTATCAAAAGTTACAGCGATTTATATGAAGTTGTTGAAAAACGCTTTATTTCGCCAAGACAGTGCATTTCTCACTGTTACATGCATTTGAATGGGAAACTCGCCTGAAACAAAGTATAGGTTTTCATTATGTGAATAATTTTAAAATCTTAGCTCAAACGGCTGCAAAACCTCTTTCTTTCGCCAAGACAATGCGTTTCTCACTGTTACATGCATTTGAATGGGAAACTCGCCCGAGACAAAGTATAGGTTTTCATTATGTGAATAATTTTAAAATCTTAGCTCAAACGGCTGCAAAACCTGTTTGCCCAGCACGGAGATATTGAGTTCTATAAGATAAAGCCATAAACATGTTTGTCTGAGTCTTCTATCAAAAGTTACAGCGATTTATATGAAGTTGTTCAAAAACGCTTTATTTTGCCAAGACAGTGCGTTTCTCACTGTTACATGCATTTGAATGGGAAACTCGCCTGAAACAAAGTATAGGTTTTCATTATGTGAATAATTTTAAAATCTTAGCTCAAACGGCTGCAAAACCTGTTTGCCCAGCACGGGGATATTGAGTTCTATAAGATAAAGCCATAAACATGTTTGTCTGAGTCTTCTATCAAAAGTTACAGCGATTTATATGAAGTTGTTCAAAAACGCTTTATTTCGCCAAGACAGTGCATTTCTCACTGTTACATGCATTTGAATGGGAAACTCGCCTGAAACAAAGTATAGGTTTTCATTATGTGAATAATTTTAAAATATTAGCTCAAACGGCTGCAAAACCTGTTTGCCCAGCACGGGGATATTGAGTTCTATAAGATAAAGCCATAAACATGTTTGTCTGAGTCTTCTATCAAAAGTTACAGCGATTTATATGAAGTTGTACGAAAATGCTTTCTTTCGCCAAGACAGTGTGTTTCTCACTGTTACATGCATTTGAATGGGAAACTCACCCGAGACAAAGTATAGGTTTTCATTATGTGAATAATTTTAAAATATTAGCTCAAACGGCTGCAAAACCTGTTTGCCCAGCACGGGGATATTGAGTTCTATAAGATAAAGCCATAAACATGTTTGTCTGAGTCTTCTATCAAAAGTTACAGCGATTTATATGAAGTTGTTCAAAAACGCTTTATTTCGCCAAGACAGTGCATTTCTCACTGTTACATGCATTTGAATGGGAAACTCGCCTGAAAAAAAGTATAGGTTTTCATTATGTGAATAATTTTAAAATATTAGCTCGAACGGCTGCAAAACCTCTTTCTTTCGCCAAGACAATGCGTTTCTCACTGTTACATGCATTTGAATGGGAAACTCGCCCGAGACAAAGTATAGGTTTTCATTATGTGAATAATTTTAAAATCTTAGCTCAAACAGCTGCAAAACTTGTTTGCCCAGCACGGGGACATTGAGTTCTATAAGATAAAGCCATAAACATGTTTGTCTGAGTCTTCTATCAAAAGTTACAGCGATTTATATGAAGTTGTTCAAAAACGCTTTCTTTCGCCAAGACAGTGCGTTTCTCACTGTTACATGCATTTGAATGGGAAACTCGCCTGAAACAAAGTATAGGTTTTCATTATGTGAATAATTTTAAAATCTTAGCTCAAACGGCTGCAAAACCTGTTTGCCCAGCACGGGGATATTGAGTTCTATAAGATAAAGCCATAAACATGTTTGTCTGAGTCTTCTATCAAAAGTTACAGTGATTTATATGAAGTTGTTGAAAAACGCTTTATTTCGCCAAGACAGTGCGTTTCTCACTGTTACATGCATTTGAATGGGAAACTCGCCTGAAACAAAGTATAGGTTTTCATTATGTGAATAATTTTAAAATCTTAGCTCAAACGGCTGCAAAACCTGTTTGCCCAGCACGGGGATATTGAGTTCTATAAGATAAAGCCATAAACATGTTTGTCTGAGTCTTCTATCAAAAGTTACAGCGATTTATATGAAGTTGTTCAAAAACGCTTTCTTTCGCCAAGACAGTGCGTTTCTCACTGTTACATGCATTTGAATGGGAAACTCGCCTGAAACAAAGTATAGGTTTTCATTATGTGAATAATTTTAAAATCTTAGCTCAAACGGCTGCAAAACCTGTTTGCCCAGCACGGGGATATTGAGTTTTGTAAGATAAAGCCATAAACATGTTTGTCTGAGTCTTCTATCAAAAGTTACAGCGATTTATATGAAGTTGTTGAAAAACGCTTTATTTCGCCAAGACAGTGCGTTTCTCACTGTTACATGCATTTGAATGGGAAACTCACCCGAGACAAAGTATAGGTTTTCATTATGTGAATAATTTTAAAATCTTAGCTCAAACAGCTGCAAAACCTGTTTGCCCAGCACGGGGATATTGAGTTCTATAAGATAAAGCCATAAACATGTTTGTCTGAGTCTTCTATCAAAAGTTACAGCGATTTATATGAAGTTGTTCAAAAACGCTTTATTTCGCCAAGACAGTGCATTTCTCACTGTTACATGCATTTGAATGGGAAACTCGCCTGAAACAAAGTATAGGTTTTCATTATGTGAATAATTTTAAAATCTTAGCTCAAACGGCTGCAAAACCTGTTTGCCCAGCACGGGGATATTGAGTTCTATAAGATAAAGCCATAAACATGTTTGTCTGAGTCTTCTATCAAAAGTTACAGCGATTTATATGAAGTTGTTCAAAAACGCTTTATTTCGCCAAGACAGTGCATTTCTCACTGTTACATGCATTTGAATGGGAAACTCGCCTGAAACAAAGTATAGGTTTTCATTATGTGAATAATTTTAAAATCTTAGCTCAAACGGCTGCAAAACCTGTTTGCCCAGCACGGGGATATTGAGTTCTATAAGATAAAGCCATAAACATGTTTGTCTGAGTCTTCTATCAAAAGTTACAGTGATTTATATGAAGTTGTTCAAAAACGCTTTATTTCGCCAAGACAGTGCGTTTCTCACTGTTACATGCATTTGAATGGGAAACTCGCCTGAAACAAAGTATAGGTTTTCATTATGTGAATAATTTTAAAATCTTAGCTCAAACGGCTGCAAAACCTGTTTGCCCAGCACGGGGATATTGAGTTCTATAAGATAAAGCCATAAACATGTTTGTCTGAGTCCTCTATCAAAAGTTACAGCGATTTATATGAAGTTGTTGAAAAACGCTTTATTTCGCCAAGACAGTGCGTTTCTCACTGTTACATGCATTTGAATGGGAAACTCGCCTGAAACAAAGTATAGGTTTTCATTATGTGAATAATTTTAAAATCTTAGCTCAAACAGCTGCAAAACCTGTTTGCCCAGCACGGGGATATTGAGTTCTATAAGATAAAGCCATAAACATGTTTGTCTGAGTCTTCTATCAAAAGTTACAGCGATTTATATGAAGTTGTTGAAAAACGCTTTATTTCGCCAAGACAGTGCGTTTCTCACTGTTACATGCATTTGAATGGGAAACTCGCCTGAAACAAAGTATAGGTTTTCATTATGTGAATAATTTTAAAATCTTAGCTCAAACGGCTGCAAAACCTGTTTGCCCAGCACGGGGATATTGAGTTCTGTAAGATAAAGCCATAAACATGTTTGTCTGAGTCTTCTATCAAAAGTTACAGCGATTTATATGAAGTTGTTGAAAAACGCTTTATTTCGCCAAGACAGTGCGTTTCTCACTGTTACATGCATTTGAATGGGAAACTCACCCGAGACAAAGTATAGGTTTTCATTATGTGAATAATTTTAAAATCTTAGCTCAAACAGCTGCAAAACCTGTTTGCCCAGCACGGGGATATTGAGTTCTATAAGATAAAGCCATAAACATGTTTGTCTGAGTCTTCTATCAAAAGTTACAGCGATTTATATGAAGTTGTTGAAAAACGCTTTATTTCGCCAAGACAGTGCATTTCTCACTGTTACATGCATTTGAATGGGAAACTCGCCTGAAACAAAGTATAGGTTTTCATTATGTGAATAATTTTAAAATATTAGCTCAAACGGCTGCAAAACCTCTTTCTTTCGCCAAGACAATGCGTTTCTCACTGTTACATGCATTTGAATGGGAAACTCGCCCGAGACAAAGTATAGGTTTTCATTATGTGAATAATTTTAAAATCTTAGCTCAAACGGCTGCAAAACCTGTTTGCCCAGCACGGAGATATTGAGTTCTATAAGATAAAGCCATAAACATGTTTGTCTGAGTCTTCTATCAAAAGTTACAGCGATTTATATGAAGTTGTTCAAAAACGCTTTATTTCGCCAAGACAGTGCGTTTCTCACTGTTACATGCATTTGAATGGGAAACTCGCCTGAAACAAAGTATAGGTTTTCATTATGTGAATAATTTTAAAATCTTAGCTCAAACGGCTGCAAAACCTGTTTGCCCAGCACGGGGATATTGAGTTCTATAAGATAAAGCCATAAACATGTTTGTCTGAGTCTTCTATCAAAAGTTACAGCGATTTATATGAAGTTGTTGAAAAACGCTTTATTTCGCCAAGACAGTGCATTTCTCACTGTTACATGCATTTGAATGGGAAACTCGCCTGAAACAAAGTATAGGTTTTCATTATGTGAATAATTTTAAAATATTAGCTCAAACGGCTGCAAAACCTGTTTGCCCAGCACGGGGATATTGAGTTCTATAAGATAAAGCCATAAACATGTTTGTCTGAGTCTTCTATCAAAAGTTACAGCGATTTATATGAAGTTGTACGAAAATGCTTTCTTTCGCCAAGACAGTGTGTTTCTCACTGTTACATGCATTTGAATGGGAAACTCACCCGAGACAAAGTATAGGTTTTCATTATGTGAATAATTTTAAAATATTAGCTCAAACGGCTGCAAAACCTGTTTGCCCAGCACGGGGATATTGAGTTCTATAAGATAAAGCCATAAACATGTTTGTCTGAGTCTTCTATCAAAAGTTACAGCGATTTATATGAAGTTGTTGAAAAACGCTTTATTTCGCCAAGACAGTGCATTTCTCACTGTTACATGCATTTGAATGGGAAACTCACCCGAGACAAAGTCTAGGTTTTCATTATGTGAATAATTTTAAAATCTTAGCTCAATCGGCTGCAAAACCTGTTTGCCCAGCACGGAGATATTGAGTTCTATAAGATAAAGCCATGAACATGTTTGTCTGAGTCCTCTATCAAAAGTTACAGCGATTTATATGAAGTTGTTCAAAAACGCTTTCTTTCGCCAAGACAGTGTGTTTCTCACTGTTACATGCATTTGAATGGGAAACTCGCCTGAAAAAAAGTATAGGTTTTCATTATGTGAATAATTTTAAAATATTAGCTCGAACGGCTGCAAAACCTCTTTCTTTCGCCAAGACAATGCGTTTCTCACTGTTACATGCATTTGAATGGGAAACTCGCCCGAGACAAAGTATAGGTTTTCATTATGTGAATAATTTTAAAATCTTAGCTCAAACGGCTGCAAAACCTGTTTGCCCAGCACGGAGATATTGAGTTTTATAAGATAAAGCCATGAACATGTTTGTCTGAGTCCTCTATCAAAAGTTACAGCGATTTATATGAAGTTGTTCAAAAACGCTTTCTTTCGCCAAGACAGTGTGTTTCTCACTGTTACATGCATTTGAATGGGAAACTCACCCGAGACAAAGTATAGGTTTTCATTATGTGAATAATTTTAAAATCTTAGCTCAAACAGCTGCAAAACCTGTTTGCCCAGCACGGAGATATTGAGTTCTATAAGATAAAGCCATAAACATGTTTGTCTGAGTCTTCTATCAAAAGTTACAGCGATTTATATGAAGTTGTTCAAAAACGCTTTATTTCGCCAAGACAGTGCATTTCTCACTGTTACATGCATTTGAATGGGAAACTCGCCTGAAACAAAGTATAGGTTTTCATTATGTGAATAATTTTAAAATCTTAGCTCAAACGGCTGCAAAACCTGTTTGCCCAGCACGGGGATATTGAGTTCTATAAGATAAAGCCATAAACATGTTTGTCTGAGTCTTCTATCAAAAGTTACAGCGATTTATATGAAGTTGTTCAAAAACGCTTTATTTCGCCAAGACAGTGCATTTCTCACTGTTACATGCATTTGAATGGGAAACTCGCCTGAAACAAAGTATAGGTTTTCATTATGTGAATAATTTTAAAATATTAGCTCAAACGGCTGCAAAACCTGTTTGCCCAGCACGGGGATATTGAGTTCTATAAGATAAAGCCATAAACATGTTTGTCTGAGTCTTCTATCAAAAGTTACAGCGATTTATATGAAGTTGTTGAAAAACGCTTTATTTCGCCAAGACAGTGCATTTCTCACTGTTACATGCATTTGAATGGGAAACTCACCCGAGACAAAGTCTAGGTTTTCATTATGTGAATAATTTTAAAATCTTAGCTCAATCGGCTGCAAAACCTGTTTGCCCAGCACGGGGATATTGAGTTCTATAAGATAAAGCCATGAACATGTTTGTCTGAGTCCTCTATCAAAAGTTACAGCGATTTATATGAAGTTGTTCAAAAACGCTTTCTTTCGCCAAGACAGTGTGTTTCTCACTGTTACATGCATTTGAATGGGAAACTCGCCTGAAAAAAAGTATAGGTTTTCATTATGTGAATAATTTTAAAATATTAGCTCGAACGGCTGCAAAACCTCTTTCTTTCGCCAAGACAATGCGTTTCTCACTGTTACATGCATTTGAATGGGAAACTCGCCCGAGACAAAGTATAGGTTTTCATTATGTGAATAATTTTAAAATCTTAGCTCAAACGGCTGCAAAACCTGTTTGCCCAGCACGGAGATATTGAGTTTTATAAGATAAAGCCATGAACATGTTTGTCTGAGTCCTCTATCAAAAGTTACAGCGATTTATATGAAGTTGTTCAAAAACGCTTTCTTTCGCCAAGACAGTGTGTTTCTCACTGTTACATGCATTTGAATGGGAAACTCGCCTGAAAAAAAGTATAGGTTTTCATTATGTGAATAATTTTAAAATATTAGCTCGAACGGCTGCAAAACCTCTTTCTTTCGCCAAGACAATGCGTTTCTCACTGTTACATGCATTTGAATGGGAAACTCGCCCGAGACAAAGTATAGGTTTTCATTATGTGAATAATTTTAAAATCCTAGCTCAATCGGCTGCAAAACCTGTTTGCCCAGCACGGGGTTATTGAGTTCTATAAGATAAAGCCATAAACATGTTTGTCTGAGTCTTCTATCAAAAGTTACAGCGATTTATATGAAGTTGTTCAAAAACGCTTTATTTCGCCAAGACAGTGCGTTTCTCACTGTTACATGCATTTGAATGGGAAACTCGCCTGAAACAAAGTATAGGTTTTCATTATGTGAATAATTTTAAAATCTTAGCTCAAACGGCTGCAAAACCTGTTTGCCCAGCACGGAGATATTGAGTTCTATAAGATAAAGCCATAAACATGTTTGTCTGAGTCTTCTATCAAAAGTTACAGCGATTTATATGAAGTTGTTCAAAAACGCTTTATTTCGCCAAGACAGTGTGTTTCTCACTGTTACATGCATTTGAATGGGAAACTCGCCTGAAACAAAGTATAGGTTTTCATTATGTGAATAATTTTAAAATCTTAGCTCAAACGGCTGCAAAACCTGTTTGCCCAGCACGGAGATATTGAGTTTTATAAGATAAAGCCATAAACATGTTTGTCTGAGACCTCTATCAAAAGTTACAGCGATTTATATGAAGTTGTTCAAAAACGCTTTATTTCGCCAAGACAGTGTATTTCTCACTGTTACATGCATTTGAATGGGAAACTCGCCTGAAAAAAAGTATAGGTTTTCATTATGTGAATAATTTTAAAATCTTAGCTCAAACGGCTGCAAAACCTGTTTGCCCAGCACGGAGATATTGAGTTTTATAAGATAAAGCCATAAACATGTGTGTCTGAGTCTTCTATCAAAAGTTACAGCGATTTATATGAAGTTGTTCAAAAACGCTTTCTTTCGCCAAGACAATGCGTTTCTCACGGTTACATGCATTTGAATGGGAAACTCGCCTGAAAAAAAGTATAGGTTTTCATTATGTGAATAATTTTAAAATCTTAGCTCAAACGGCTGCAAAACCTGTTTGCCCAGCACGGGGATATTGAGTTCTATAAGATAAAGCCATAAACATGTTTGTCTGAGTCTTCTATCAAAAGTTACAGCGATTTATATGAAGTTGTTCAAAAACGCTTTCTTTCGCCAAGACAATGCGTTTCTCACTGTTACATGCATTTGAATGGGAAACTCGCCTGAAACAAAGTATAGGTTTTCATTATGTGAATAATTTTAAAATCTTAGCTCAAACGGCTGCAAAGCCTGTTTGCCCAGCACGGAGATATTGAGTTTTATAAGATAAAGCCATAAACATGTTTGTCTGAGACCTCTATCAAAAGTTACAGCGATTTATATGAAGTTGTTCACAAACGCTTTCTTTCGCCAAGACAATGTGTTTCTCACGGTTACATGCATTTGAATGGGAAACTCGCCCGAAACAAAGTATAGGTTTTCATTATGTGAATAATTTTAAAATCCTAGCTCAATCGGCTGCAAAACCTGTTTGCCCAGCACGGGGTTATTGAGTTCTATAAGATAAAGCCATAAACATGTTTGTCTGAGTCTTCTATCAAAAGTTACAGCGATTTATATGAAGTTGTTCAAAAACGCTTTCTTTCGCCAAGACAATGCGTTTCTCACTGTTACATGCATTTGAATGGGAAACTCGCCTGAAAAAAAGTATAGGTTTTCATTATGTGAATAATTTTAAAATCTTAGCTCAAACGGCTGCAAAACCTGTTTGCCCAGCACGGAGATATTGAGTTTTATAAGATAAAGCCATAAACATGTGTGTCTGAGTCTTCTATCAAAAGTTACAGCGATTTATATGAAGTTGTTCAAAAACGCTTTCTTTCGCCAAGACAATGCGTTTCTCACTGTTACATGCATTTGAATGGGAAACTCGCCTGAAACAAAGTATAGGTTTTCATTATGTGAATAATTTTAAAATCTTAGCTCAAACGGCTGCAAAACCTGTTTGCCCAGCACGGAGATATTGAGTTTTATAAGATAAAGCCATAAACATGTTTGTCTGAGACCTCTATCAAAAGTTACAGCGATTTATATGAAGTTGTTCACAAACGCTTTCTTTTGCCAAGACAATGTGTTTCTCACGGTTACATGCATTTGAATGGGAAACTCGCCCGAAACAAAGTATAGGTTTTCATTATGTGAATAATTTTAAAATCTTAGCTCAAACGGCTGCAAAACCTGTTTGCCCAGCACGGAGATATTGAGTTTTATAAGATAAAGCCATAAACATGTTTGTCTGAGACCTCTATCAAAAGTTACAGCGATTTATATGAAGTTGTTCACAAACGCTTTCTTTCGCCAAGACAATGTGTTTCTCACGGTTACATGCATTTGAATGGGAAACTCGCCCGAAACAAAGTATAGGTTTTCATTATGTGAATAATTTTAAAATCTTAGCTCAAACGGCTGCAAAACCTGTTTGCCCAGCACGGGGATATTGAGTTCTATAAGATAAAGCCATAAACATGTTTGTCTGAGTCTTCTATCAAAAGTTACAGTGATTTATATGAAGTTGTTGAAAAACGCTTTATTTCGCCAAGACAGTGCGTTTCTCACTGTTACATGCATTTGAATGGGAAACTCGCCTGAAACAAAGTATAGGTTTTCATTATGTGAATAATTTTAAAATCTTAGCTCAAACGGCTGCAAAACCTGTTTGCCCAGCACGGGGACATTGAGTTCTATAAGATAAAGCCATAAACATGTTTGTCTGAGTCTTCTATCAAAAGTTACAGCGATTTATATGAAGTTGTTCAAAAACGCTTTCTTTCGCCAAGACAGTGCGTTTCTCACTGTTACATGCATTTGAATGGGAAACTCGCCTGAAACAAAGTATAGGTTTTCATTATGTGAATAATTTTAAAATCTTAGCTCAAACGGCTGCAAAACCTGTTTGCCCAGCACGGGGATATTGAGTTTTGTAAGATAAAGCCATAAACATGTTTGTCTGAGTCTTCTATCAAAAGTTACAGCGATTTATATGAAGTTGTTGAAAAACGCTTTATTTCGCCAAGACAGTGCGTTTCTCACTGTTACATGCATTTGAATGGGAAACTCACCCGAGACAAAGTATAGGTTTTCATTATGTGAATAATTTTAAAATCTTAGCTCAAACAGCTGCAAAACCTGTTTGCCCAGCACGGGGATATTGAGTTCTATAAGATAAAGCCATAAACATGTTTGTCTGAGTCTTCTATCAAAAGTTACAGCGATTTATATGAAGTTGTTCAAAAACGCTTTATTTCGCCAAGACAGTGCATTTCTCACTGTTACATGCATTTGAATGGGAAACTCGCCTGAAACAAAGTATAGGTTTTCATTATGTGAATAATTTTAAAATCTTAGCTCAAACGGCTGCAAAACCTGTTTGCCCAGCACGGGGATATTGAGTTCTATAAGATAAAGCCATAAACATGTTTGTCTGAGTCTTCTATCAAAAGTTACAGTGATTTATATGAAGTTGTTCAAAAACGCTTTATTTCGCCAAGACAGTGCGTTTCTCACTGTTACATGCATTTGAATGGGAAACTCGCCTGAAACAAAGTATAGGTTTTCATTATGTGAATAATTTTAAAATCTTAGCTCAAACGGCTGCAAAACCTGTTTGCCCAGCACGGGGATATTGAGTTCTATAAGATAAAGCCATAAACATGTTTGTCTGAGTCCTCTATCAAAAGTTACAGCGATTTATATGAAGTTGTTCAAAAACGCTTTATTTCGCCAAGACAGTGCGTTTCTCACTGTTACATGCATTTGAATGGGAAACTCGCCTGAAACAAAGTATAGGTTTTCATTATGTGAATAATTTTAAAATCTTAGCTCAAACAGCTGCAAAACCTGTTTGCCCAGCACGGGGATATTGAGTTCTATAAGATAAAGCCATAAACATGTTTGTCTGAGTCTTCTATCAAAAGTTACAGCGATTTATATGAAGTTGTTGAAAAACGCTTTATTTCGCCAAGACAGTGCGTTTCTCACTGTTACATGCATTTGAATGGGAAACTCGCCTGAAACAAAGTATAGGTTTTCATTATGTGAATAATTTTAAAATCTTAGCTCAAACGGCTGCAAAACCTGTTTGCCCAGCACGGGGATATTGAGTTCTGTAAGATAAAGCCATAAACATGTTTGTCTGAGTCTTCTATCAAAAGTTACAGCGATTTATATGAAGTTGTTGAAAAACGCTTTATTTCGCCAAGACAGTGCGTTTCTCACTGTTACATGCATTTGAATGGGAAACTCACCCGAGACAAAGTATAGGTTTTCATTATGTGAATAATTTTAAAATCTTAGCTCAAACAGCTGCAAAACCTGTTTGCCCAGCACGGGGATATTGAGTTCTATAAGATAAAGCCATAAACATGTTTGTCTGAGTCTTCTATCAAAAGTTACAGCGATTTATATGAAGTTGTTGAAAAACGCTTTATTTCGCCAAGACAGTGCATTTCTCACTGTTACATGCATTTGAATGGGAAACTCGCCTGAAACAAAGTATAGGTTTTCATTATGTGAATAATTTTAAAATATTAGCTCAAACGGCTGCAAAACCTCTTTCTTTCGCCAAGACAATGCGTTTCTCACTGTTACATGCATTTGAATGGGAAACTCGCCCGAGACAAAGTATAGGTTTTCATTATGTGAATAATTTTAAAATCTTAGCTCAAACAGCTGCAAAACCTGTTTGCCCAGCACGGGGATATTGAGTTCTATAAGATAAAGCCATAAACATGTTTGTCTGAGTCTTCTATCAAAAGTTACAGCGATTTATATGAAGTTGTTCAAAAACGCTTTATTTCGCCAAGACAGTGCATTTCTCACTGTTACATGCATTTGAATGGGAAACTCGCCTGAAACAAAGTATAGGTTTTCATTATGTGAATAATTTTAAAATCTTAGCTCAAACGGCTGCAAAACCTGTTTGCCCAGCACGGGGATATTGAGTTCTATAAGATAAAGCCATAAACATGTTTGTCTGAGTCTTCTATCAAAAGTTACAGCGATTTATATGAAGTTGTTCAAAAACGCTTTATTTCGCCAAGACAGTGCATTTCTCACTGTTACATGCATTTGAATGGGAAACTCGCCTGAAACAAAGTATAGGTTTTCATTATGTGAATAATTTTAAAATCTTAGCTCAAACGGCTGCAAAACCTGTTTGCCCAGCACGGGGATATTGAGTTCTATAAGATAAAGCCATAAACATGTTTGTCTGAGTCTTCTATCAAAAGTTACAGTGATTTATATGAAGTTGTTCAAAAACGCTTTATTTCGCCAAGACAGTGCGTTTCTCACTGTTACATGCATTTGAATGGGAAACTCGCCTGAAACAAAGTATAGGTTTTCATTATGTGAATAATTTTAAAATCTTAGCTCAAACGGCTGCAAAACCTGTTTGCCCAGCACGGGGATATTGAGTTCTATAAGATAAAGCCATAAACATGTTTGTCTGAGTCTTCTATCAAAAGTTACAGCGATTTATATGAAGTTGTTGAAAAACGCTTTATTTCGCCAAGACAGTGCGTTTCTCACTGTTACATGCATTTGAATGGGAAACTCGCCTGAAACAAAGTATAGGTTTTCATTATGTGAATAATTTTAAAATCTTAGCTCAAACGGCTGCAAAACCTGTTTGCCCAGCACGGGGATATTGAGTTCTATAAGATAAAGCCATAAACATGTTTGTCTGAGTCCTCTATCAAAAGTTACAGCGATTTATATGAAGTTGTTCAAAAACGCTTTATTTCGCCAAGACAGTGCGTTTCTCACTGTTACATGCATTTGAATGGGAAACTCGCCTGAAACAAAGTATAGGTTTTCATTATGTGAATAATTTTAAAATCTTAGCTCAAACAGCTGCAAAACCTGTTTGCCCAGCACGGGGATATTGAGTTCTATAAGATAAAGCCATAAACATGTTTGTCTGAGTCTTCTATCAAAAGTTACAGCGATTTATATGAAGTTGTTGAAAAACGCTTTATTTCGCCAAGACAGTGCGTTTCTCACTGTTACATGCATTTGAATGGGAAACTCGCCTGAAACAAAGTATAGGTTTTCATTATGTGAATAATTTTAAAATCTTAGCTCAAACGGCTGCAAAACCTGTTTGCCCAGCACGGGGATATTGAGTTCTGTAAGATAAAGCCATAAACATGTTTGTCTGAGTCTTCTATCAAAAGTTACAGCGATTTATATGAAGTTGTTGAAAAACGCTTTATTTCGCCAAGACAGTGCGTTTCTCACTGTTACATGCATTTGAATGGGAAACTCACCCGAGACAAAGTATAGGTTTTCATTATGTGAATAATTTTAAAATCTTAGCTCAAACAGCTGCAAAACCTGTTTGCCCAGCACGGGGATATTGAGTTCTATAAGATAAAGCCATAAACATGTTTGTCTGAGTCTTCTATCAAAAGTTACAGCGATTTATATGAAGTTGTTGAAAAACGCTTTATTTCGCCAAGACAGTGCATTTCTCACTGTTACATGCATTTGAATGGGAAACTCGCCTGAAACAAAGTATAGGTTTTCATTATGTGAATAATTTTAAAATATTAGCTCAAACGGCTGCAAAACCTCTTTCTTTCGCCAAGACAATGCGTTTCTCACTGTTACATGCATTTGAATGGGAAACTCGCCCGAGACAAAGTATAGGTTTTCATTATGTGAATAATTTTAAAATCTTAGCTCAAACGGCTGCAAAACCTGTTTGCCCAGCACGGAGATATTGAGTTCTATAAGATAAAGCCATAAACATGTTTGTCTGAGTCTTCTATCAAAAGTTACAGCGATTTATATGAAGTTGTTCAAAAACGCTTTATTTCGCCAAGACAGTGCGTTTCTCACTGTTACATGCATTTGAATGGGAAACTCGCCTGAAACAAAGTATAGGTTTTCATTATGTGAATAATTTTAAAATCTTAGCTCAAACGGCTGCAAAACCTGTTTGCCCAGCACGGGGATATTGAGTTCTATAAGATAAAGCCATAAACATGTTTGTCTGAGTCTTCTATCAAAAGTTACAGCGATTTATATGAAGTTGTTCAAAAACGCTTTATTTCGCCAAGACAGTGCATTTCTCACTGTTACATGCATTTGAATGGGAAACTCGCCTGAAACAAAGTATAGGTTTTCATTATGTGAATAATTTTAAAATCTTAGCTCAAACGGCTGCAAAACCTGTTTGCCCAGCACGGGGATATTGAGTTCTATAAGATAAAGCCATAAACATGTTTGTCTGAGTCTTCTATCAAAAGTTACAGCGATTTATATGAAGTTGTACGAAAATGCTTTCTTTCGCCAAGACAGTGTGTTTCTCACTGTTACATGCATTTGAATGGGAAACTCACCCGAGACAAAGTATAGGTTTTCATTATGTGAATAATTTTAAAATATTAGCTCAAACGGCTGCAAAACCTGTTTGCCCAGCACGGGGATATTGAGTTCTATAAGATAAAGCCATAAACATGTTTGTCTGAGTCTTCTATCAAAAGTTACAGCGATTTATATGAAGTTGTTGAAAAACGCTTTATTTCGCCAAGACAGTGCATTTCTCACTGTTACATGCATTTGAATGGGAAACTCACCCGAGACAAAGTCTAGGTTTTCATTATGTGAATAATTTTAAAATCTTAGCTCAATCGGCTGCAAAACCTGTTTGCCCAGCACGGGGATATTGAGTTCTATAAGATAAAGCCATGAACATGTTTGTCTGAGTCCTCTATCAAAAGTTACAGCGATTTATATGAAGTTGTTCAAAAACGCTTTCTTTCGCCAAGACAGTGTGTTTCTCACTGTTACATGCATTTGAATGGGAAACTCGCCTGAAAAAAAGTATAGGTTTTCATTATGTGAATAATTTTAAAATATTAGCTCGAACGGCTGCAAAACCTCTTTCTTTCGCCAAGACAATGCGTTTCTCACTGTTACATGCATTTGAATGGGAAACTCGCCCGAGACAAAGTATAGGTTTTCATTATGTGAATAATTTTAAAATCTTAGCTCAAACAGCTGCAAAACCTGTTTGCCCAGCACGGGGACATTGAGTTCTATAAGATAAAGCCATAAACATGTTTGTCTGAGTCTTCTATCAAAAGTTACAGCGATTTATATGAAGTTGTTCAAAAACGCTTTCTTTCGCCAAGACAGTGCGTTTCTCACTGTTACATGCATTTGAATGGGAAACTCGCCTGAAACAAAGTATAGGTTTTCATTATGTGAATAATTTTAAAATCTTAGCTCAAACGGCTGCAAAACCTGTTTGCCCAGCACGGGGATATTGAGTTCTATAAGATAAAGCCATAAACATGTTTGTCTGAGTCTTCTATCAAAAGTTACAGTGATTTATATGAAGTTGTTGAAAAACGCTTTATTTCGCCAAGACAGTGCGTTTCTCACTGTTACATGCATTTGAATGGGAAACTCGCCTGAAACAAAGTATAGGTTTTCATTATGTGAATAATTTTAAAATCTTAGCTCAAACGGCTGCAAAACCTGTTTGCCCAGCACGGGGACATTGAGTTCTATAAGATAAAGCCATAAACATGTTTGTCTGAGTCTTCTATCAAAAGTTACAGCGATTTATATGAAGTTGTTCAAAAACGCTTTCTTTCGCCAAGACAGTGCGTTTCTCACTGTTACATGCATTTGAATGGGAAACTCGCCTGAAACAAAGTATAGGTTTTCATTATGTGAATAATTTTAAAATCTTAGCTCAAACGGCTGCAAAACCTGTTTGCCCAGCACGGGGATATTGAGTTTTGTAAGATAAAGCCATAAACATGTTTGTCTGAGTCTTCTATCAAAAGTTACAGCGATTTATATGAAGTTGTTGAAAAACGCTTTATTTCGCCAAGACAGTGCGTTTCTCACTGTTACATGCATTTGAATGGGAAACTCACCCGAGACAAAGTATAGGTTTTCATTATGTGAATAATTTTAAAATCTTAGCTCAAACAGCTGCAAAACCTGTTTGCCCAGCACGGGGATATTGAGTTCTATAAGATAAAGCCATAAACATGTTTGTCTGAGTCTTCTATCAAAAGTTACAGCGATTTATATGAAGTTGTTCAAAAACGCTTTATTTCGCCAAGACAGTGCATTTCTCACTGTTACATGCATTTGAATGGGAAACTCGCCTGAAACAAAGTATAGGTTTTCATTATGTGAATAATTTTAAAATCTTAGCTCAAACGGCTGCAAAACCTGTTTGCCCAGCACGGGGATATTGAGTTCTATAAGATAAAGCCATAAACATGTTTGTCTGAGTCTTCTATCAAAAGTTACAGTGATTTATATGAAGTTGTTCAAAAACGCTTTATTTCGCCAAGACAGTGCGTTTCTCACTGTTACATGCATTTGAATGGGAAACTCGCCTGAAACAAAGTATAGGTTTTCATTATGTGAATAATTTTAAAATCTTAGCTCAAACGGCTGCAAAACCTGTTTGCCCAGCACGGGGATATTGAGTTCTATAAGATAAAGCCATAAACATGTTTGTCTGAGTCCTCTATCAAAAGTTACAGCGATTTATATGAAGTTGTTCAAAAACGCTTTATTTCGCCAAGACAGTGCGTTTCTCACTGTTACATGCATTTGAATGGGAAACTCGCCTGAAACAAAGTATAGGTTTTCATTATGTGAATAATTTTAAAATCTTAGCTCAAACAGCTGCAAAACCTGTTTGCCCAGCACGGGGATATTGAGTTCTATAAGATAAAGCCATAAACATGTTTGTCTGAGTCTTCTATCAAAAGTTACAGCGATTTATATGAAGTTGTTGAAAAACGCTTTATTTCGCCAAGACAGTGCGTTTCTCACTGTTACATGCATTTGAATGGGAAACTCGCCTGAAACAAAGTATAGGTTTTCATTATGTGAATAATTTTAAAATCTTAGCTCAAACGGCTGCAAAACCTGTTTGCCCAGCACGGGGATATTGAGTTCTGTAAGATAAAGCCATAAACATGTTTGTCTGAGTCTTCTATCAAAAGTTACAGCGATTTATATGAAGTTGTTGAAAAACGCTTTATTTCGCCAAGACAGTGCGTTTCTCACTGTTACATGCATTTGAATGGGAAACTCACCCGAGACAAAGTATAGGTTTTCATTATGTGAATAATTTTAAAATCTTAGCTCAAACAGCTGCAAAACCTGTTTGCCCAGCACGGGGATATTGAGTTCTATAAGATAAAGCCATAAACATGTTTGTCTGAGTCTTCTATCAAAAGTTACAGCGATTTATATGAAGTTGTTGAAAAACGCTTTATTTCGCCAAGACAGTGCATTTCTCACTGTTACATGCATTTGAATGGGAAACTCGCCTGAAACAAAGTATAGGTTTTCATTATGTGAATAATTTTAAAATATTAGCTCAAACGGCTGCAAAACCTCTTTCTTTCGCCAAGACAATGCGTTTCTCACTGTTACATGCATTTGAATGGGAAACTCGCCCGAGACAAAGTATAGGTTTTCATTATGTGAATAATTTTAAAATCTTAGCTCAAACGGCTGCAAAACCTGTTTGCCCAGCACGGAGATATTGAGTTCTATAAGATAAAGCCATAAACATGTTTGTCTGAGTCTTCTATCAAAAGTTACAGCGATTTATATGAAGTTGTTCAAAAACGCTTTATTTCGCCAAGACAGTGCGTTTCTCACTGTTACATGCATTTGAATGGGAAACTCGCCTGAAACAAAGTATAGGTTTTCATTATGTGAATAATTTTAAAATCTTAGCTCAAACGGCTGCAAAACCTGTTTGCCCAGCACGGGGATATTGAGTTCTATAAGATAAAGCCATAAACATGTTTGTCTGAGTCTTCTATCAAAAGTTACAGCGATTTATATGAAGTTGTTCAAAAACGCTTTATTTCGCCAAGACAGTGCATTTCTCACTGTTACATGCATTTGAATGGGAAACTCGCCTGAAACAAAGTATAGGTTTTCATTATGTGAATAATTTTAAAATATTAGCTCAAACGGCTGCAAAACCTGTTTGCCCAGCACGGGGATATTGAGTTCTATAAGATAAAGCCATAAACATGTTTGTCTGAGTCTTCTATCAAAAGTTACAGCGATTTATATGAAGTTGTACGAAAATGCTTTCTTTCGCCAAGACAGTGTGTTTCTCACTGTTACATGCATTTGAATGGGAAACTCACCCGAGACAAAGTATAGGTTTTCATTATGTGAATAATTTTAAAATATTAGCTCAAACGGCTGCAAAACCTGTTTGCCCAGCACGGGGATATTGAGTTCTATAAGATAAAGCCATAAACATGTTTGTCTGAGTCTTCTATCAAAAGTTACAGCGATTTATATGAAGTTGTTCAAAAACGCTTTATTTCGCCAAGACAGTGCATTTCTCACTGTTACATGCATTTGAATGGGAAACTCGCCTGAAAAAAAGTATAGGTTTTCATTATGTGAATAATTTTAAAATATTAGCTCGAACGGCTGCAAAACCTCTTTCTTTCGCCAAGACAATGCGTTTCTCACTGTTACATGCATTTGAATGGGAAACTCGCCCGAGACAAAGTATAGGTTTTCATTATGTGAATAATTTTAAAATCTTAGCTCAAACAGCTGCAAAACTTGTTTGCCCAGCACGGGGACATTGAGTTCTATAAGATAAAGCCATAAACATGTTTGTCTGAGTCTTCTATCAAAAGTTACAGCGATTTATATGAAGTTGTTCAAAAACGCTTTCTTTCGCCAAGACAGTGCGTTTCTCACTGTTACATGCATTTGAATGGGAAACTCGCCTGAAACAAAGTATAGGTTTTCATTATGTGAATAATTTTAAAATCTTAGCTCAAACGGCTGCAAAACCTGTTTGCCCAGCACGGGGATATTGAGTTCTATAAGATAAAGCCATAAACATGTTTGTCTGAGTCTTCTATCAAAAGTTACAGTGATTTATATGAAGTTGTTGAAAAACGCTTTATTTCGCCAAGACAGTGCGTTTCTCACTGTTACATGCATTTGAATGGGAAACTCGCCTGAAACAAAGTATAGGTTTTCATTATGTGAATAATTTTAAAATCTTAGCTCAAACGGCTGCAAAACCTGTTTGCCCAGCACGGGGATATTGAGTTCTATAAGATAAAGCCATAAACATGTTTGTCTGAGTCTTCTATCAAAAGTTACAGCGATTTATATGAAGTTGTTCAAAAACGCTTTCTTTCGCCAAGACAGTGCGTTTCTCACTGTTACATGCATTTGAATGGGAAACTCGCCTGAAACAAAGTATAGGTTTTCATTATGTGAATAATTTTAAAATCTTAGCTCAAACGGCTGCAAAACCTGTTTGCCCAGCACGGGGATATTGAGTTTTGTAAGATAAAGCCATAAACATGTTTGTCTGAGTCTTCTATCAAAAGTTACAGCGATTTATATGAAGTTGTTGAAAAACGCTTTATTTCGCCAAGACAGTGCGTTTCTCACTGTTACATGCATTTGAATGGGAAACTCACCCGAGACAAAGTATAGGTTTTCATTATGTGAATAATTTTAAAATCTTAGCTCAAACAGCTGCAAAACCTGTTTGCCCAGCACGGGGATATTGAGTTCTATAAGATAAAGCCATAAACATGTTTGTCTGAGTCTTCTATCAAAAGTTACAGCGATTTATATGAAGTTGTTCAAAAACGCTTTATTTCGCCAAGACAGTGCATTTCTCACTGTTACATGCATTTGAATGGGAAACTCGCCTGAAACAAAGTATAGGTTTTCATTATGTGAATAATTTTAAAATCTTAGCTCAAACGGCTGCAAAACCTGTTTGCCCAGCACGGGGATATTGAGTTCTATAAGATAAAGCCATAAACATGTTTGTCTGAGTCTTCTATCAAAAGTTACAGCGATTTATATGAAGTTGTTCAAAAACGCTTTATTTCGCCAAGACAGTGCATTTCTCACTGTTACATGCATTTGAATGGGAAACTCGCCTGAAACAAAGTATAGGTTTTCATTATGTGAATAATTTTAAAATCTTAGCTCAAACGGCTGCAAAACCTGTTTGCCCAGCACGGGGATATTGAGTTCTATAAGATAAAGCCATAAACATGTTTGTCTGAGTCTTCTATCAAAAGTTACAGTGATTTATATGAAGTTGTTCAAAAACGCTTTATTTCGCCAAGACAGTGCGTTTCTCACTGTTACATGCATTTGAATGGGAAACTCGCCTGAAACAAAGTATAGGTTTTCATTATGTGAATAATTTTAAAATCTTAGCTCAAACGGCTGCAAAACCTGTTTGCCCAGCACGGGGATATTGAGTTCTATAAGATAAAGCCATAAACATGTTTGTCTGAGTCCTCTATCAAAAGTTACAGCGATTTATATGAAGTTGTTGAAAAACGCTTTATTTCGCCAAGACAGTGCGTTTCTCACTGTTACATGCATTTGAATGGGAAACTCGCCTGAAACAAAGTATAGGTTTTCATTATGTGAATAATTTTAAAATCTTAGCTCAAACAGCTGCAAAACCTGTTTGCCCAGAACGGGGATATTGAGTTCTATAAGATAAAGCCATAAACATGTTTGTCTGAGTCTTCTATCAAAAGTTACAGCGATTTATATGAAGTTGTTGAAAAACGCTTTATTTCGCCAAGACAGTGCGTTTCTCACTGTTACATGCATTTGAATGGGAAACTCGCCTGAAACAAAGTATAGGTTTTCATTATGTGAATAATTTTAAAATCTTAGCTCAAACGGCTGCAAAACCTGTTTGCCCAGCACGGGGATATTGAGTTCTGTAAGATAAAGCCATAAACATGTTTGTCTGAGTCTTCTATCAAAAGTTACAGCGATTTATATGAAGTTGTTGAAAAACGCTTTATTTCGCCAAGACAGTGCGTTTCTCACTGTTACATGCATTTGAATGGGAAACTCACCCGAGACAAAGTATAGGTTTTCATTATGTGAATAATTTTAAAATCTTAGCTCAAACAGCTGCAAAACCTGTTTGCCCAGCACGGGGATATTGAGTTCTATAAGATAAAGCCATAAACATGTTTGTCTGAGTCTTCTATCAAAAGTTACAGCGATTTATATGAAGTTGTTGAAAAACGCTTTATTTCGCCAAGACAGTGCATTTCTCACTGTTACATGCATTTGAATGGGAAACTCGCCTGAAACAAAGTATAGGTTTTCATTATGTGAATAATTTTAAAATATTAGCTCAAACGGCTGCAAAACCTCTTTCTTTCGCCAAGACAATGCGTTTCTCACTGTTACATGCATTTGAATGGGAAACTCGCCCGAGACAAAGTATAGGTTTTCATTATGTGAATAATTTTAAAATCTTAGCTCAAACGGCTGCAAAACCTGTTTGCCCAGCACGGAGATATTGAGTTCTATAAGATAAAGCCATAAACATGTTTGTCTGAGTCTTCTATCAAAAGTTACAGCGATTTATATGAAGTTGTTCAAAAACGCTTTATTTCGCCAAGACAGTGCGTTTCTCACTGTTACATGCATTTGAATGGGAAACTCGCCTGAAACAAAGTATAGGTTTTCATTATGTGAATAATTTTAAAATCTTAGCTCAAACGGCTGCAAAACCTGTTTGCCCAGCACGGGGATATTGAGTTCTATAAGATAAAGCCATAAACATGTTTGTCTGAGTCTTCTATCAAAAGTTACAGCGATTTATATGAAGTTGTTGAAAAACGCTTTATTTCGCCAAGACAGTGCATTTCTCACTGTTACATGCATTTGAATGGGAAACTCGCCTGAAACAAAGTATAGGTTTTCATTATGTGAATAATTTTAAAATATTAGCTCAAACGGCTGCAAAACCTGTTTGCCCAGCACGGGGATATTGAGTTCTATAAGATAAAGCCATAAACATGTTTGTCTGAGTCTTCTATCAAAAGTTACAGCGATTTATATGAAGTTGTACGAAAATGCTTTCTTTCGCCAAGACAGTGTGTTTCTCACTGTTACATGCATTTGAATGGGAAACTCACCCGAGACAAAGTATAGGTTTTCATTATGTGAATAATTTTAAAATATTAGCTCAAACGGCTGCAAAACCTGTTTGCCCAGCACGGGGATATTGAGTTCTATAAGATAAAGCCATAAACATGTTTGTCTGAGTCTTCTATCAAAAGTTACAGCGATTTATATGAAGTTGTTCAAAAACGCTTTATTTCGCCAAGACAGTGCATTTCTCACTGTTACATGCATTTGAATGGGAAACTCACCCGAGACAAAGTCTAGGTTTTCATTATGTGAATAATTTTAAAATCTTAGCTCAATCGGCTGCAAAACCTGTTTGCCCAGCACGGAGATATTGAGTTCTATAAGATAAAGCCATGAACATGTTTGTCTGAGTCCTCTATCAAAAGTTACAGCGATTTATATGAAGTTGTTCAAAAACGCTTTCTTTCGCCAAGACAGTGTGTTTCTCACTGTTACATGCATTTGAATGGGAAACTCGCCTGAAAAAAAGTATAGGTTTTCATTATGTGAATAATTTTAAAATATTAGCTCGAACGGCTGCAAAACCTCTTTCTTTCGCCAAGACAATGCGTTTCTCACTGTTACATGCATTTGAATGGGAAACTCGCCCGAGACAAAGTATAGGTTTTCATTATGTGAATAATTTTAAAATCTTAGCTCAAACGGCTGCAAAACCTGTTTGCCCAGCACGGAGATATTGAGTTTTATAAGATAAAGCCATGAACATGTTTGTCTGAGTCCTCTATCAAAAGTTACAGCGATTTATATGAAGTTGTTCAAAAACGCTTTCTTTCGCCAAGACAGTGTGTTTCTCACTGTTACATGCATTTGAATGGGAAACTCACCCGAGACAAAGTATAGGTTTTCATTATGTGAATAATTTTAAAATCTTAGCTCAAACAGCTGCAAAACCTGTTTGCCCAGCACGGAGATATTGAGTTCTATAAGATAAAGCCATAAACATGTTTGTCTGAGTCTTCTATCAAAAGTTACAGCGATTTATATGAAGTTGTTCAAAAACGCTTTATTTCGCCAAGACAGTGCATTTCTCACTGTTACATGCATTTGAATGGGAAACTCGCCTGAAACAAAGTATAGGTTTTCATTATGTGAATAATTTTAAAATCTTAGCTCAAACGGCTGCAAAACCTGTTTGCCCAGCACGGGGATATTGAGTTCTATAAGATAAAGCCATAAACATGTTTGTCTGAGTCTTCTATCAAAAGTTACAGCGATTTATATGAAGTTGTTCAAAAACGCTTTATTTCGCCAAGACAGTGCATTTCTCACTGTTACATGCATTTGAATGGGAAACTCGCCTGAAACAAAGTATAGGTTTTCATTATGTGAATAATTTTAAAATATTAGCTCAAACGGCTGCAAAACCTGTTTGCCCAGCACGGGGATATTGAGTTCTATAAGATAAAGCCATAAACATGTTTGTCTGAGTCTTCTATCAAAAGTTACAGCGATTTATATGAAGTTGTTGAAAAACGCTTTATTTCGCCAAGACAGTGCATTTCTCACTGTTACATGCATTTGAATGGGAAACTCACCCGAGACAAAGTCTAGGTTTTCATTATGTGAATAATTTTAAAATCTTAGCTCAATCGGCTGCAAAACCTGTTTGCCCAGCACGGGGATATTGAGTTCTATAAGATAAAGCCATGAACATGTTTGTCTGAGTCCTCTATCAAAAGTTACAGCGATTTATATGAAGTTGTTCAAAAACGCTTTCTTTCGCCAAGACAGTGTGTTTCTCACTGTTACATGCATTTGAATGGGAAACTCGCCTGAAAAAAAGTATAGGTTTTCATTATGTGAATAATTTTAAAATATTAGCTCGAACGGCTGCAAAACCTCTTTCTTTCGCCAAGACAATGCGTTTCTCACTGTTACATGCATTTGAATGGGAAACTCGCCCGAGACAAAGTATAGGTTTTCATTATGTGAATAATTTTAAAATCTTAGCTCAAACGGCTGCAAAACCTGTTTGCCCAGCACGGAGATATTGAGTTTTATAAGATAAAGCCATGAACATGTTTGTCTGAGTCCTCTATCAAAAGTTACAGCGATTTATATGAAGTTGTTCAAAAACGCTTTCTTTCGCCAAGACAGTGTGTTTCTCACTGTTACATGCATTTGAATGGGAAACTCGCCTGAAAAAAAGTATAGGTTTTCATTATGTGAATAATTTTAAAATATTAGCTCGAACGGCTGCAAAACCTCTTTCTTTCGCCAAGACAATGCGTTTCTCACTGTTACATGCATTTGAATGGGAAACTCGCCCGAGACAAAGTATAGGTTTTCATTATGTGAATAATTTTAAAATCCTAGCTCAATCGGCTGCAAAACCTGTTTGCCCAGCACGGGGTTATTGAGTTCTATAAGATAAAGCCATAAACATGTTTGTCTGAGTCTTCTATCAAAAGTTACAGCGATTTATATGAAGTTGTTCAAAAACGCTTTATTTCGCCAAGACAGTGCGTTTCTCACTGTTACATGCATTTGAATGGGAAACTCGCCTGAAACAAAGTATAGGTTTTCATTATGTGAATAATTTTAAAATCTTAGCTCAAACGGCTGCAAAACCTGTTTGCCCAGCACGGAGATATTGAGTTCTATAAGATAAAGCCATAAACATGTTTGTCTGAGTCTTCTATCAAAAGTTACAGCGATTTATATGAAGTTGTTCAAAAACGCTTTATTTCGCCAAGACAGTGTGTTTCTCACTGTTACATGCATTTGAATGGGAAACTCGCCTGAAACAAAGTATAGGTTTTCATTATGTGAATAATTTTAAAATCTTAGCTCAAACGGCTGCAAAACCTGTTTGCCCAGCACGGAGATATTGAGTTTTATAAGATAAAGCCATAAACATGTTTGTCTGAGACCTCTATCAAAAGTTACAGCGATTTATATGAAGTTGTTCAAAAACGCTTTATTTCGCCAAGACAGTGTATTTCTCACTGTTACATGCATTTGAATGGGAAACTCGCCTGAAAAAAAGTATAGGTTTTCATTATGTGAATAATTTTAAAATCTTAGCTCAAACGGCTGCAAAACCTGTTTGCCCAGCACGGAGATATTGAGTTTTATAAGATAAAGCCATAAACATGTGTGTCTGAGTCTTCTATCAAAAGTTACAGCGATTTATATGAAGTTGTTCAAAAACGCTTTCTTTCGCCAAGACAATGCGTTTCTCACGGTTACATGCATTTGAATGGGAAACTCGCCTGAAAAAAAGTATAGGTTTTCATTATGTGAATAATTTTAAAATCTTAGCTCAAACGGCTGCAAAACCTGTTTGCCCAGCACGGGGATATTGAGTTCTATAAGATAAAGCCATAAACATGTTTGTCTGAGTCTTCTATCAAAAGTTACAGCGATTTATATGAAGTTGTTCAAAAACGCTTTCTTTCGCCAAGACAATGCGTTTCTCACTGTTACATGCATTTGAATGGGAAACTCGCCTGAAACAAAGTATAGGTTTTCATTATGTGAATAATTTTAAAATCTTAGCTCAAACGGCTGCAAAGCCTGTTTGCCCAGCACGGAGATATTGAGTTTTATAAGATAAAGCCATAAACATGTTTGTCTGAGACCTCTATCAAAAGTTACAGCGATTTATATGAAGTTGTTCACAAACGCTTTCTTTCGCCAAGACAATGTGTTTCTCACGGTTACATGCATTTGAATGGGAAACTCGCCCGAAACAAAGTATAGGTTTTCATTATGTGAATAATTTTAAAATCCTAGCTCAATCGGCTGCAAAACCTGTTTGCCCAGCACGGGGTTATTGAGTTCTATAAGATAAAGCCATAAACATGTTTGTCTGAGTCTTCTATCAAAAGTTACAGCGATTTATATGAAGTTGTTCAAAAACGCTTTCTTTCGCCAAGACAATGCGTTTCTCACTGTTACATGCATTTGAATGGGAAACTCGCCTGAAAAAAAGTATAGGTTTTCATTATGTGAATAATTTTAAAATCTTAGCTCAAACGGCTGCAAAACCTGTTTGCCCAGCACGGAGATATTGAGTTTTATAAGATAAAGCCATAAACATGTGTGTCTGAGTCTTCTATCAAAAGTTACAGCGATTTATATGAAGTTGTTCAAAAACGCTTTCTTTCGCCAAGACAATGCGTTTCTCACTGTTACATGCATTTGAATGGGAAACTCGCCTGAAACAAAGTATAGGTTTTCATTATGTGAATAATTTTAAAATCTTAGCTCAAACGGCTGCAAAACCTGTTTGCCCAGCACGGAGATATTGAGTTTTATAAGATAAAGCCATAAACATGTTTGTCTGAGACCTCTATCAAAAGTTACAGCGATTTATATGAAGTTGTTCACAAACGCTTTCTTTTGCCAAGACAATGTGTTTCTCACGGTTACATGCATTTGAATGGGAAACTCGCCCGAAACAAAGTATAGGTTTTCATTATGTGAATAATTTTAAAATCTTAGCTCAAACGGCTGCAAAACCTGTTTGCCCAGCACGGAGATATTGAGTTTTATAAGATAAAGCCATAAACATGTTTGTCTGAGACCTCTATCAAAAGTTACAGCGATTTATATGAAGTTGTTCACAAACGCTTTCTTTCGCCAAGACAATGTGTTTCTCACGGTTACATGCATTTGAATGGGAAACTCGCCCGAAACAAAGTATAGGTTTTCATTATGTGAATAATTTTAAAATCTTAGCTCAAACGGCTGCAAAACCTCTTTCTTTCGCCAAGACAATGCGTTTCTCACTGTTACATGCATTTGAATGGGAAACTCGCCCGAGACAAAGTATAGGTTTTCATTATGTGAATAATTTTAAAATCTTAGCTCAAACGGCTGCAAAACCTGTTTGCCCAGCACGGGGATATTGAGTTCTATAAGATAAAGCCATAAACATGTTTGTCTGAGTCTTCTATCAAAAGTTACAGCGATTTATATGAAGTTGTTCAAAAACGCTTTCTTTCGCCAAGACAATGCGTTTCTCACTGTTACATGCATTTGAATGGGAAACTCGCCTGAAACAAAGTATAGGTTTTCATTATGTGAATAATTTTAAAATCTTAGCTCAAACGGCTGCAAAGCCTGTTTGCCCAGCACGGAGATATTGAGTTTTATAAGATAAAGCCATAAACATGTTTGTCTGAGACCTCTATCAAAAGTTACAGCGATTTATATGAAGATGTTCACAAACGCTTTCTTTCGCCAAGACAATGTGTTTCTCACGGTTACATGCATTTGAATGGGAAACTCGCCCGAAACAAAGTATAGGTTTTCATTATGTGAATAATTTTAAAATCCTAGCTCAATCGGCTGCAAAACCTGTTTGCCCAGCACGGGGTTATTGAGTTCTATAAGATAAAGCCATAAACATGTTTGTCTGAGTCTTCTATCAAAAGTTACAGCGATTTATATGAAGTTGTTCAAAAACGCTTTCTTTCGCCAAGACAATGCGTTTCTCACTGTTACATGCATTTGAATGGGAAACTCGCCTGAAAAAAAGTATAGGTTTTCATTATGTGAATAATTTTAAAATCTTAGCTCAAACGGCTGCAAAACCTGTTTGCCCAGCACGGAGATATTGAGTTTTATAAGATAAAGCCATAAACATGTGTGTCTGAGTCTTCTATCAAAAGTTACAGCGATTTATATGAAGTTGTTCAAAAACGCTTTCTTTCGCCAAGACAATGTGTTTCTCACGGTTACATGCATTTGAATGGGAAACTCGCCCGAAACAAAGTATAGGTTTTCATTATGTGAATAATTTTAAAATCCTAGCTCAATCGGCTGCAAAACCTGTTTGCCCAGCACGGGGTTATTGAGTTCTATAAGATAAAGCCATAAACATGTTTGTCTGAGTCTTCTATCAAAAGTTACAGCGATTTATATGAAGTTGTTCAAAAACGCTTTATTTCGCCAAGACAGTGTGTTTCTCACGGTTACATGCATTTGAATGGGAAACTCGCCCGAAACAAAGTATAGGTTTTCATTATGTGAATAATTTTAAAATCTTAGCTCAAACGGCTGCAAAACCTCTTTCTTTCGCCAAGACAATGCGTTTCTCACTGTTACATGCATTTGAATGGGAAACTCGCCCGAGACAAAGTATAGGTTTTCATTATGTGAATAATTTTAAAATCTTAGCTCAAACGGCTGCAAAACCTGTTTGCCCAGCACGGAGATATTGAGTTTTATAAGATAAAGCCATAAACATGTGTGTCTGAGTCTTCTATCAAAAGTTACAGCGATTTATATGAAGTTGTTCAAAAACGCTTTCTTTCGCCAAGACAATGCGTTTCTCACTGTTACATGCATTTGAATGGGAAACTCGCCTCAGACAACGTATAGGTTTTCATTATGTGAATAATTTTAAAATCTTAGCTCAAACGGCTGCAAAACCTGTTTGCCCAGCACGGAGATATTGAGTTTTATAAGATAAAGCCATAAACATGTGTGTCTGAGTCTTCTATCAAAAGTTACAGCGATTTATATGAAGTTGTTCAAAAACGCTTTCTTTCGCCAAGACAATGCGTTTCTCACTGTTACATGCATTTGAATGGGAAACTCGCCTGAAACAAAGTATAGGTTTTCATTATGTGAATAATTTTAAAATCTTAGCTCAAACGGCTGCAAAACCTGTTTGCCCAGCACGGAGATATTGAGTTTTATAAGATAAAGCCATAAACATGTTTGTCTGAGACCTCTATCAAAAGTTACAGCGATTTATATGAAGTTGTTCAAAAACGCTTTCTTTCGCCAAGACAATGCGTTTCTCACTGTTACATGCATTTGAATGGGAAACTCGCCTGAAACAAAGTATAGGTTTTCATTATGTGAATAATTTTAAAATCTTAGCTCAAACGGCTGCAAAACCTGTTTGCCCAGCACGGAGATATTGAGTTTTATAAGATAAAGCCATAAACATGTTTGTCTGAGACCTCTATCAAAAGTTACAGCGATTTATATGAAGTTGTTCACAAACGCTTTCTTTTGCCAAGACAATGTGTTTCTCACGGTTACATGCATTTGAATGGGAAACTCGCCCGAAACAAAGTATAGGTTTTCATTATGTGAATAATTTTAAAATCCTAGCTCAATCGGCTGCAAAACCTGTTTGCCCAGCACGGGGTTATTGAGTTCTATAAGATAAAGCCATAAACATGTTTGTCTGAGTCTTCTATCAAAAGTTACAGCGATTTATATGAAGTTGTTCAAAAACGCTTTATTTCGCCAAGACAGTGTGTTTCTCACGGTTACATGCATTTGAATGGGAAACTCGCCCGAAACAAAGTATAGGTTTTCATTATGTGAATAATTTTAAAATCCTAGCTCAATCGGCTGCAAAACCTCTTTCTTTCGCCAAGACAATGCGTTTCTCACTGTTACATGCATTTGAATGGGAAACTCGCCTGAAACAAAGTATAGGTTTTCATTATGTGAATAATTTTAAAATCTTAGCTCAAACGGCTGCAAAACCTGTTTGCCCAGCACGGAGATATTGAGTTTTATAAGATAAAGCCATAAACATGTTTGTCTGAGACCTCTATCAAAAGTTACAGCGATTTATATGAAGTTGTTCACAAACGCTTTCTTTCGCCAAGACAATGTGTTTCTCACGGTTACATGCATTTGAATGGGAAACTCGCCCGAAACAAAGTATAGGTTTTCATTATGTGAATAATTTTAAAATCTTAGCTCAAACGGCTGCAAAACCTCTTTCTTTCGCCAAGACAATGCGTTTCTCACTGTTACATGCATTTGAATGGGAAACTCGCCCGAGACAAAGTATAGGTTTTCATTATGTGAATAATTTTAAAATCTTAGCTCAAACGGCTGCAAAACCTGTTTGCCCAGCACGGAGATATTGAGTTTTATAAGATAAAGCCATAAACATGTGTGTCTGAGTCTTCTATCAAAAGTTACAGCGATTTATATGAAGTTGTTCAAAAACGCTTTCTTTCGCCAAGACAATGCGTTTCTCACTGTTACATGCATTTGAATGGGAAACTCGCCTGAAACAAAGTATAGGTTTTCATTATGTGAATAATTTTAAAATCTTAGCTCAAACGGCTGCAAAACCTGTTTGCCCAGCACGGAGATATTGAGTTTTATAAGATAAAGCCATAAACATGTTTGTCTGAGACCTCTATCAAAAGTTACAGCGATTTATATGAAGTTGTTCACAAACGCTTTCTTTCGCCAAGACAATGTGTTTCTCACGGTTACATGCATTTGAATGGGAAACTCGCCCGAAACAAAGTATAGGTTTTCATTATGTGAATAATTTTAAAATCTTAGCTCAAACGGCTGCAAAACCTGTTTGCCCAGCACGGAGATATTGAGTTTTATAAGATAAAGCCATAAACATGTGTGTCTGAGTCTTCTATCAAAAGTTACAGCGATTTATATGAAGTTGTTCACAAACGCTTTCTTTCGCCAAGACAATGTGTTTCTCACGGTTACATGCATTTGAATGGGAAACTCGCCCGAAACAAAGTATAGGTTTTCATTATGTGAATAATTTTAAAATCTTAGCTCAAACGGCTGCAAAACCTGTTTGCCCAGCACGGAGATATTGAGTTTTATAAGATAAAGCCATAAACATGTGTGTCTGAGTCTTCTATCAAAAGTTACAGCGATTTATATGAAGTTGTTCAAAAACGCTTTCTTTCGCCAAGACAATGCGTTTCTCACTGTTACATGCATTTGAATGGGAAACTCGCCTGAAACAAAGTATAGGTTTTCATTATGTGAATAATTTTAAAATCTTAGCTCAAACGGCTGCAAAACCTGTTTGCCCAGCACGGAGATATTGAGTTTTATAAGATAAAGCCATAAACATGTGTGTCTGAGTCTTCTATCAAAAGTTACAGCGATTTATATGAAGTTGTTCAAAAACGCTTTCTTTCGCCAAGACAATGCGTTTCTCACTGTTACATGCATTTGAATGGGAAACTCGCCTGAAAAAAAGTATAGGTTTTCATTATGTGAATAATTTTAAAATCTTAGCTCAAACGGCTGCAAAACCTCTTTCTTTCGCCAAGACAATGCGTTTCTCACTGTTACATGCATTTGAATGGGAAACTCGCCTCAGACAACGTATAGGTTTTCATTATGTGAATAATTTTAAAATCTTAGCTCAAACGGCTGCAAAACCTGTTTGCCCAGCACGGAGATATTGAGTTTTATAAGATAAAGCCATAAACATGTGTGTCTGAGTCTTCTATCAAAAGTTACAGCGATTTAAATGAAGTTGTTCAAAAACGCTTTCTTTCGCCAAGACAATGCGTTTCTCACTGTTACATGCATTTGAATGGGAAACTCGCCCGAAACAAAGTATAGGTTTTCATTATGTGAATAATTTTAAAATCCTAGCTCAATCGGCTGCAAAACCTGTTTGCCCAGCACGGGGATATTGAGTTCTATAAGATAAAGCCATAAACATGTGTGTCTGAGTCTTCTATCAAAAGTTACAGCGATTTATATGAAGTTGTTCAAAAACGCTTTCTTTCGCCAAGACAATGCGTTTCTCACTGTTACATGCATTTGAATGGGAAACTCGCCTCAGACAACGTATAGGTTTTCATTATGTGAATAATTTTAAAATCTTAGCTCAAACGGCTGCAAAACCTGTTTGCCCAGCACGGAGATATTGAGTTTTATAAGATAAAGCCATAAACATGTGTGTCTGAGTCTTCTATCAAAAGTTACAGCGATTTATATGAAGTTGTTCAAAAACGCTTTCTTTCGCCAAGACAATGCGTTTCTCACTGTTACATGCATTTGAATGGGAAACTCGCCTGAAACAAAGTATAGGTTTTCATTATGTGAATAATTTTAAAATCTTAGCTCAAACGGCTGCAAAACCTGTTTGCCCAGCACGGAGATATTGAGTTTTATAAGATAAAGCCATAAACATGTTTGTCTGAGACCTCTATCAAAAGTTACAGCGATTTATATGAAGTTGTTCACAAACGCTTTCTTTCGCCAAGACAATGTGTTTCTCACGGTTACATGCATTTGAATGGGAAACTCGCCCGAAACAAAGTATAGGTTTTCATTATGTGAATAATTTTAAAATCCTAGCTCAATCGGCTGCAAAACCTGTTTGCCCAGCACGGGGATATTGAGTTCTATAAGATAAAGCCATAAACATGTTTGTCTGAGTCTTCTATCAAAAGTTACAGCGATTTATATGAAGTTGTTCAAAAACGCTTTATTTCGCCAAGACAGTGTGTTTCTCACGGTTACATGCATTTGAATGGGAAACTCGCCTGAAACAAAGTATAGGTTTTCATTATGTGAATAATTTTAAAATCTTAGCTCAAACGGCTGCAAAACCTGTTTGCCCAGCACGGAGATATTGAGTTTTATAAGATAAAGCCATAAACATGTTTGTCTGAGACCTCTATCAAAAGTTACAGCGATTTATATGAAGTTGTTCAAAAACGCTTTATTTCGCCAAGACAGTGTGTTTCTCACTGTTACATGCATTTGAATGGGAAACTCGCCTGAAAAAAAGTATAGGTTTTCATTATGTGAATAATTTTAAAATCTTAGCTCAAACGGCTGCAAAACCTGTTTGCCCAGCACGGAGATATTGAGTTTTATAAGATAAAGCCATAAACATGTGTGTCTGAGTCTTCTATCAAAAGTTACAGCGATTTATATGAAGTTGTTCAAAAACGCTTTCTTTCGCCAAGACAATGCGTTTCTCACTGTTACATGCATTTGAATGGGAAACTCGCCTGAAACAAAGTATAGGTTTTCATTATGTGAATAATTTTAAAATCTTAGCTCAAACGGCTGCAAAACCTGTTTGCCCAGCACGGAGATATTGAGTTTTATAAGATAAAGCCATAAACATGTTTGTCTGAGACCTCTATCAAAAGTTACAGCGATTTATATGAAGTTGTTCACAAACGCTTTCTTTCGCCAAGACAATGTGTTTCTCACGGTTACATGCATTTGAATGGGAAACTCGCCCGAAACAAAGTATAGGTTTTCATTATGTGAATAATTTTAAAATCCTAGCTCAATCGGCTGCAAAACCTGTTTGCCCAGCACGGGGATATTGAGTTCTATAAGATAAAGCCATAAACATGTTTGTCTGAGTCTTCTATCAAAAGTTACAGCGATTTATATGAAGTTGTTCAAAAACGCTTTATTTCGCCAAGACAGTGTGTTTCTCACTGTTACATGCATTTGAATGGGAAACTCGCCTGAAACAAAGTATAGGTTTTCATTATGTGAATAATTTTAAAATCTTAGCTCAAACGGCTGCAAAACCTGTTTGCCCAGCACGGAGATATTGAGTTTTATAAGATAAAGCCATAAACATGTTTGTCTGAGACCTCTATCAAAAGTTACAGCGATTTATATGAAGTTGTTCAAAAACGCTTTATTTCGCCAAGACAGTGTGTTTCTCACTGTTACATGCATTTGAATGGGAAACTCGCCTGAAAAAAAGTATAGGTTTTCATTATGTGAATAATTTTAAAATCTTAGCTCAAACGGCTGCAAAACCTGTTTGCCCAGCACGGAGATATTGAGTTTTATAAGATAAAGCCATAAACATGTGTGTCTGAGTCTTCTATCAAAAGTTACAGCGATTTATATGAAGTTGTTCAAAAACGCTTTCTTTCGCCAAGACAATGCGTTTCTCACTGTTACATGCATTTGAATGGGAAACTCGCCTGAAAAAAAGTATAGGTTTTCATTATGTGAATAATTTTAAAATCTTAGCTCAAACGGCTGCAAAACCTGTTTGCCCAGCACGGGGATATTGAGTTCTATAAGATAAAGCCATAAACATGTTTGTCTGAGTCTTCTATCAAAAGTTACAGCGATTTATATGAAGTTGTTCAAAAACGCTTTCTTTCGCCAAGACAATGCGTTTCTCACTGTTACATGCATTTGAATGGGAAACTCGCCTGAAACAAAGTATAGGTTTTCATTATGTGAATAATTTTAAAATCTTAGCTCAAACGGCTGCAAAGCCTGTTTGCCCAGCACGGAGATATTGAGTTTTATAAGATAAAGCCATAAACATGTTTGTCTGAGACCTCTATCAAAAGTTACAGCGATTTATATGAAGTTGTTCACAAACGCTTTCTTTCGCCAAGACAATGTGTTTCTCACGGTTACATGCATTTGAATGGGAAACTCGCCCGAAACAAAGTATAGGTTTTCATTATGTGAATAATTTTAAAATCCTAGCTCAATCGGCTGCAAAACCTGTTTGCCCAGCACGGGGTTATTGAGTTCTATAAGATAAAGCCATAAACATGTTTGTCTGAGTCTTCTATCAAAAGTTACAGCGATTTATATGAAGTTGTTCAAAAACGCTTTCTTTCGCCAAGACAATGCGTTTCTCACTGTTACATGCATTTGAATGGGAAACTCGCCTGAAAAAAAGTATAGGTTTTCATTATGTGAATAATTTTAAAATCTTAGCTCAAACGGCTGCAAAACCTGTTTGCCCAGCACGGAGATATTGAGTTTTATAAGATAAAGCCATAAACATGTGTGTCTGAGTCTTCTATCAAAAGTTACAGCGATTTATATGAAGTTGTTCAAAAACGCTTTCTTTCGCCAAGACAATGCGTTTCTCACTGTTACATGCATTTGAATGGGAAACTCGCCTGAAACAAAGTATAGGTTTTCATTATGTGAATAATTTTAAAATCTTAGCTCAAACGGCTGCAAAACCTGTTTGCCCAGCACGGAGATATTGAGTTTTATAAGATAAAGCCATAAACATGTTTGTCTGAGACCTCTATCAAAAGTTACAGCGATTTATATGAAGTTGTTCACAAACGCTTTCTTTTGCCAAGACAATGTGTTTCTCACGGTTACATGCATTTGAATGGGAAACTCGCCCGAAACAAAGTATAGGTTTTCATTATGTGAATAATTTTAAAATCCTAGCTCAATCGGCTGCAAAACCTGTTTGCCCAGCACGGGGTTATTGAGTTCTATAAGATAAAGCCATAAACATGTTTGTCTGAGTCTTCTATCAAAAGTTACAGCGATTTATATGAAGTTGTTCAAAAACGCTTTATTTCGCCAAGACAGTGTGTTTCTCACGGTTACATGCATTTGAATGGGAAACTCGCCCGAAACAAAGTATAGGTTTTCATTATGTGAATAATTTTAAAATCCTAGCTCAATCGGCTGCAAAACCTCTTTCTTTCGCCAAGACAATGCGTTTCTCACTGTTACATGCATTTGAATGGGAAACTCGCCCGAGACAAAGTATAGGTTTTCATTATGTGAATAATTTTAAAATCTTAGCTCAAACGGCTGCAAAACCTGTTTGCCCAGCACGGAGATATTGAGTTTTATAAGATAAAGCCATAAACATGTGTGTCTGAGTCTTCTATCAAAAGTTACAGCGATTTATATGAAGTTGTTCAAAAACGCTTTCTTTCGCCAAGACAATGCGTTTCTCACTGTTACATGCATTTGAATGGGAAACTCGCCTGAAACAAAGTATAGGTTTTCATTATGTGAATAATTTTAAAATCTTAGCTCAAACGGCTGCAAAACCTGTTTGCCCAGCACGGAGATATTGAGTTCTATAAGATAAAGCCATAAACATGTTTGTCTGAGTCTTCTATCAAAAGTTACAGCGATTTATATGAAGTTGTTCAAAAACGCTTTATTTCGCCAAGACAGTGTGTTTCTCACTGTTACATGCATTTGAATGGGAAACTCGCCTGAAACAAAGTATAGGTTTTCATTATGTGAATAATTTTAAAATCTTAGCTCAAACGGCTGCAAAACCTGTTTGCCCAGCACGGAGATATTGAGTTTTATAAGATAAAGCCATAAACATGTTTGTCTGAGACCTCTATCAAAAGTTACAGCGATTTATATGAAGTTGTTCAAAAACGCTTTATTTCGCCAAGACAGTGTATTTCTCACTGTTACATGCATTTGAATGGGAAACTCGCCTGAAAAAAAGTATAGGTTTTCATTATGTGAATAATTTTAAAATCTTAGCTCAAACGGCTGCAAAACCTGTTTGCCCAGCACGGAGATATTGAGTTTTATAAGATAAAGCCATAAACATGTGTGTCTGAGTCTTCTATCAAAAGTTACAGCGATTTATATGAAGTTGTTCAAAAACGCTTTCTTTCGCCAAGACAATGCGTTTCTCACGGTTACATGCATTTGAATGGGAAACTCGCCTGAAAAAAAGTATAGGTTTTCATTATGTGAATAATTTTAAAATCTTAGCTCAAACGGCTGCAAAACCTGTTTGCCCAGCACGGGGATATTGAGTTCTATAAGATAAAGCCATAAACATGTTTGTCTGAGTCTTCTATCAAAAGTTACAGCGATTTATATGAAGTTGTTCAAAAACGCTTTCTTTCGCCAAGACAATGCGTTTCTCACTGTTACATGCATTTGAATGGGAAACTCGCCTGAAACAAAGTATAGGTTTTCATTATGTGAATAATTTTAAAATCTTAGCTCAAACGGCTGCAAAACCTGTTTGCCCAGCACGGAGATATTGAGTTTTATAAGATAAAGCCATAAACATGTTTGTCTGAGACCTCTATCAAAAGTTACAGCGATTTATATGAAGTTGTTCACAAACGCTTTCTTTCGCCAAGACAATGTGTTTCTCACGGTTACATGCATTTGAATGGGAAACTCGCCCGAAACAAAGTATAGGTTTTCATTATGTGAATAATTTTAAAATCCTAGCTCAATCGGCTGCAAAACCTGTTTGCCCAGCACGGGGTTATTGAGTTCTATAAGATAAAGCCATAAACATGTTTGTCTGAGTCTTCTATCAAAAGTTACAGCGATTTATATGAAGTTGTTCAAAAACGCTTTCTTTCGCCAAGACAATGCGTTTCTCACTGTTACATGCATTTGAATGGGAAACTCGCCTGAAAAAAAGTATAGGTTTTCATTATGTGAATAATTTTAAAATCTTAGCTCAAACGGCTGCAAAACCTGTTTGCCCAGCACGGAGATATTGAGTTTTATAAGATAAAGCCATAAACATGTGTGTCTGAGTCTTCTATCAAAAGTTACAGCGATTTATATGAAGTTGTTCAAAAACGCTTTCTTTCGCCAAGACAATGCGTTTCTCACTGTTACATGCATTTGAATGGGAAACTCGCCTGAAACAAAGTATAGGTTTTCATTATGTGAATAATTTTAAAATCTTAGCTCAAACGGCTGCAAAACCTGTTTGCCCAGCACGGAGATATTGAGTTTTATAAGATAAAGCCATAAACATGTTTGTCTGAGACCTCTATCAAAAGTTACAGCGATTTATATGAAGTTGTTCACAAACGCTTTCTTTTGCCAAGACAATGTGTTTCTCACGGTTACATGCATTTGAATGGGAAACTCGCCCGAAACAAAGTATAGGTTTTCATTATGTGAATAATTTTAAAATCTTAGCTCAAACGGCTGCAAAACCTGTTTGCCCAGCACGGAGATATTGAGTTTTATAAGATAAAGCCATAAACATGTTTGTCTGAGACCTCTATCAAAAGTTACAGCGATTTATATGAAGTTGTTCACAAACGCTTTCTTTCGCCAAGACAATGTGTTTCTCACGGTTACATGCATTTGAATGGGAAACTCGCCCGAAACAAAGTATAGGTTTTCATTATGTGAATAATTTTAAAATCTTAGCTCAAACGGCTGCAAAACCTGTTTGCCCAGCACGGAGATATTGAGTTCTATAAGATAAAGCCATAAACATGTTTGTCTGAGTCTTCTATCAAAAGTTACAGCGATTTATATGAAGTTGTTCAAAAACGCTTTATTTCGCCAAGACAGTGTGTTTCTCACTGTTACATGCATTTGAATGGGAAACTCGCCTGAAACAAAGTATAGGTTTTCATTATGTGAATAATTTTAAAATCTTAGCTCAAACGGCTGCAAAACCTGTTTGCCCAGCACGGAGATATTGAGTTTTATAAGATAAAGCCATAAACATGTTTGTCTGAGACCTCTATCAAAAGTTACAGCGATTTATATGAAGTTGTTCAAAAACGCTTTATTTCGCCAAGACAGTGTATTTCTCACTGTTACATGCATTTGAATGGGAAACTCGCCTGAAAAAAAGTATAGGTTTTCATTATGTGAATAATTTTAAAATCTTAGCTCAAACGGCTGCAAAACCTGTTTGCCCAGCACGGAGATATTGAGTTTTATAAGATAAAGCCATAAACATGTGTGTCTGAGTCTTCTATCAAAAGTTACAGCGATTTATATGAAGTTGTTCAAAAACGCTTTCTTTCGCCAAGACAATGCGTTTCTCACGGTTACATGCATTTGAATGGGAAACTCGCCTGAAAAAAAGTATAGGTTTTCATTATGTGAATAATTTTAAAATCTTAGCTCAAATGGCTGCAAAACCTGTTTGCCCAGCACGGGGATATTGAGTTCTATAAGATAAAGCCATAAACATGTTTGTCTGAGTCTTCTATCAAAAGTTACAGCGATTTATATGAAGTTGTTCAAAAACGCTTTCTTTCGCCAAGACAATGCGTTTCTCACTGTTACATGCATTTGAATGGGAAACTCGCCTGAAACAAAGTATAGGTTTTCATTATGTGAATAATTTTAAAATCTTAGCTCAAACGGCTGCAAAGTCTGTTTGCCCAGCACGGAGATATTGAGTTTTATAAGATAAAGCCATAAACATGTTTGTCTGAGACCTCTATCAAAAGTTACAGCGATTTATATGAAGTTGTTCACAAACGCTTTCTTTCGCCAAGACAATGTGTTTCTCACGGTTACATGCATTTGAATGGGAAACTCGCCCGAAACAAAGTATAGGTTTTCATTATGTGAATAATTTTAAAATCCTAGCTCAATCGGCTGCAAAACCTGTTTGCCCAGCACGGGGTTATTGAGTTCTATAAGATAAAGCCATAAACATGTTTGTCTGAGTCTTCTATCAAAAGTTACAGCGATTTATATGAAGTTGTTCAAAAACGCTTTCTTTCGCCAAGACAATGCGTTTCTCACTGTTACATGCATTTGAATGGGAAACTCGCCTGAAAAAAAGTATAGGTTTTCATTATGTGAATAATTTTAAAATCTTAGCTCAAACGGCTGCAAAACCTGTTTGCCCAGCACGGAGATATTGAGTTTTATAAGATAAAGCCATAAACATGTGTGTCTGAGTCTTCTATCAAAAGTTACAGCGATTTATATGAAGTTGTTCAAAAACGCTTTCTTTCGCCAAGACAATGCGTTTCTCACTGTTACATGCATTTGAATGGGAAACTCGCCTGAAACAAAGTATAGGTTTTCATTATGTGAATAATTTTAAAATCTTAGCTCAAACGGCTGCAAAACCTGTTTGCCCAGCACGGAGATATTGAGTTTTATAAGATAAAGCCATAAACATGTTTGTCTGAGACCTCTATCAAAAGTTACAGCGATTTATATGAAGTTGTTCACAAACGCTTTCTTTTGCCAAGACAATGTGTTTCTCACGGTTACATGCATTTGAATGGGAAACTCGCCCGAAACAAAGTATAGGTTTTCATTATGTGAATAATTTTAAAATCTTAGCTCAAACGGCTGCAAAACCTGTTTGCCCAGCACGGAGATATTGAGTTTTATAAGATAAAGCCATAAACATGTTTGTCTGAGACCTCTATCAAAAGTTACAGCGATTTATATGAAGTTGTTCACAAACGCTTTCTTTCGCCAAGACAATGTGTTTCTCACGGTTACATGCATTTGAATGGGAAACTCGCCCGAAACAAAGTATAGGTTTTCATTATGTGAATAATTTTAAAATCTTAGCTCAAACGGCTGCAAAACCTCTTTCTTTCGCCAAGACAATGCGTTTCTCACTGTTACATGCATTTGAATGGGAAACTCGCCCGAGACAAAGTATAGGTTTTCATTATGTGAATAATTTTAAAATCTTAGCTCAAACGGCTGCAAAACCTGTTTGCCCAGCACGGGGATATTGAGTTCTATAAGATAAAGCCATAAACATGTTTGTCTGAGTCTTCTATCAAAAGTTACAGCGATTTATATGAAGTTGTTCAAAAACGCTTTCTTTCGCCAAGACAATGCGTTTCTCACTGTTACATGCATTTGAATGGGAAACTCGCCTGAAACAAAGTATAGGTTTTCATTATGTGAATAATTTTAAAATCTTAGCTCAAACGGCTGCAAAGCCTGTTTGCCCAGCACGGAGATATTGAGTTTTATAAGATAAAGCCATAAACATGTTTGTCTGAGACCTCTATCAAAAGTTACAGCGATTTATATGAAGATGTTCACAAACGCTTTCTTTCGCCAAGACAATGTGTTTCTCACGGTTACATGCATTTGAATGGGAAACTCGCCCGAAACAAAGTATAGGTTTTCATTATGTGAATAATTTTAAAATCCTAGCTCAATCGGCTGCAAAACCTGTTTGCCCAGCACGGGGTTATTGAGTTCTATAAGATAAAGCCATAAACATGTTTGTCTGAGTCTTCTATCAAAAGTTACAGCGATTTATATGAAGTTGTTCAAAAACGCTTTCTTTCGCCAAGACAATGCGTTTCTCACTGTTACATGCATTTGAATGGGAAACTCGCCTGAAAAAAAGTATAGGTTTTCATTATGTGAATAATTTTAAAATCTTAGCTCAAACGGCTGCAAAACCTGTTTGCCCAGCACGGAGATATTGAGTTTTATAAGATAAAGCCATAAACATGTGTGTCTGAGTCTTCTATCAAAAGTTACAGCGATTTATATGAAGTTGTTCAAAAACGCTTTATTTCGCCAAGACAGTGTGTTTCTCACGGTTACATGCATTTGAATGGGAAACTCGCCCGAAACAAAGTATAGGTTTTCATTATGTGAATAATTTTAAAATCTTAGCTCAAACGGCTGCAAAACCTGTTTGCCCAGCACGGGGTTATTGAGTTCTATAAGATAAAGCCATAAACATGTTTGTCTGAGTCTTCTATCAAAAGTTACAGCGATTTATATGAAGTTGTTCAAAAACGCTTTATTTCGCCAAGACAGTGTGTTTCTCACGGTTACATGCATTTGAATGGGAAACTCGCCCGAAACAAAGTATAGGTTTTCATTATGTGAATAATTTTAAAATCTTAGCTCAAACGGCTGCAAAACCTGTTTGCCCAGCACGGAGATATTGAGTTTTATAAGATAAAGCCATAAACATGTTTGTCTGAGACCTCTATCAAAAGTTACAGCGATTTATATGAAGTTGTTCACAAACGCTTTCTTTCGCCAAGACAATGTGTTTCTCACGGTTACATGCATTTGAATGGGAAACTCGCCCGAAACAAAGTATAGGTTTTCATTATGTGAATAATTTTAAAATCTTAGCTCAAACGGCTGCAAAACCTCTTTCTTTCGCCAAGACAATGCGTTTCTCACTGTTACATGCATTTGAATGGGAAACTCGCCCGAGACAAAGTATAGGTTTTCATTATGTGAATAATTTTAAAATCTTAGCTCAAACGGCTGCAAAACCTGTTTGCCCAGCACGGAGATATTGAGTTTTATAAGATAAAGCCATAAACATGTGTGTCTGAGTCTTCTATCAAAAGTTACAGCGATTTATATGAAGTTGTTCAAAAACGCTTTCTTTCGCCAAGACAATGCGTTTCTCACTGTTACATGCATTTGAATGGGAAACTCGCCTCAGACAACGTATAGGTTTTCATTATGTGAATAATTTTAAAATCTTAGCTCAAACGGCTGCAAAACCTGTTTGCCCAGCACGGAGATATTGAGTTTTATAAGATAAAGCCATAAACATGTGTGTCTGAGTCTTCTATCAAAAGTTACAGCGATTTATATGAAGTTGTTCAAAAACGCTTTCTTTCGCCAAGACAATGCGTTTCTCACTGTTACATGCATTTGAATGGGAAACTCGCCTGAAACAAAGTATAGGTTTTCATTATGTGAATAATTTTAAAATCTTAGCTCAAACGGCTGCAAAACCTGTTTGCCCAGCACGGAGATATTGAGTTTTATAAGATAAAGCCATAAACATGTTTGTCTGAGACCTCTATCAAAAGTTACAGCGATTTATATGAAGTTGTTCAAAAACGCTTTCTTTCGCCAAGACAATGCGTTTCTCACTGTTACATGCATTTGAATGGGAAACTCGCCTGAAACAAAGTATAGGTTTTCATTATGTGAATAATTTTAAAATCTTAGCTCAAACGGCTGCAAAACCTGTTTGCCCAGCACGGAGATATTGAGTTTTATAAGATAAAGCCATAAACATGTTTGTCTGAGACCTCTATCAAAAGTTACAGCGATTTATATGAAGTTGTTCACAAACGCTTTCTTTTGCCAAGACAATGTGTTTCTCACGGTTACATGCATTTGAATGGGAAACTCGCCCGAAACAAAGTATAGGTTTTCATTATGTGAATAATTTTAAAATCCTAGCTCAATCGGCTGCAAAACCTGTTTGCCCAGCACGGGGTTATTGAGTTCTATAAGATAAAGCCATAAACATGTTTGTCTGAGTCTTCTATCAAAAGTTACAGCGATTTATATGAAGTTGTTCAAAAACGCTTTATTTCGCCAAGACAGTGTGTTTCTCACGGTTACATGCATTTGAATGGGAAACTCGCCCGAAACAAAGTATAGGTTTTCATTATGTGAATAATTTTAAAATCCTAGCTCAATCGGCTGCAAAACCTCTTTCTTTCGCCAAGACAATGCGTTTCTCACTGTTACATGCATTTGAATGGGAAACTCGCCTGAAACAAAGTATAGGTTTTCATTATGTGAATAATTTTAAAATCTTAGCTCAAACGGCTGCAAAACCTGTTTGCCCAGCACGGAGATATTGAGTTTTATAAGATAAAGCCATAAACATGTTTGTCTGAGACCTCTATCAAAAGTTACAGCGATTTATATGAAGTTGTTCACAAACGCTTTCTTTCGCCAAGACAATGTGTTTCTCACGGTTACATGCATTTGAATGGGAAACTCGCCCGAAACAAAGTATAGGTTTTCATTATGTGAATAATTTTAAAATCTTAGCTCAAACGGCTGCAAAACCTCTTTCTTTCGCCAAGACAATGCGTTTCTCACTGTTACATGCATTTGAATGGGAAACTCGCCCGAGACAAAGTATAGGTTTTCATTATGTGAATAATTTTAAAATCTTAGCTCAAACGGCTGCAAAACCTGTTTGCCCAGCACGGAGATATTGAGTTTTATAAGATAAAGCCATAAACATGTGTGTCTGAGTCTTCTATCAAAAGTTACAGCGATTTATATGAAGTTGTTCAAAAACGCTTTCTTTCGCCAAGACAATGCGTTTCTCACTGTTACATGCATTTGAATGGGAAACTCGCCTCAGACAACGTATAGGTTTTCATTATGTGAATAATTTTAAAATCTTAGCTCAAACGGCTGCAAAACCTGTTTGCCCAGCACGGAGATATTGAGTTTTATAAGATAAAGCCATAAACATGTGTGTCTGAGTCTTCTATCAAAAGTTACAGCGATTTATATGAAGTTGTTCAAAAACGCTTTCTTTCGCCAAGACAATGCGTTTCTCACTGTTACATGCATTTGAATGGGAAACTCGCCTGAAACAAAGTATAGGTTTTCATTATGTGAATAATTTTAAAATCTTAGCTCAAACGGCTGCAAAACCTGTTTGCCCAGCACGGAGATATTGAGTTTTATAAGATAAAGCCATAAACATGTTTGTCTGAGACCTCTATCAAAAGTTACAGCGATTTATATGAAGTTGTTCACAAACGCTTTCTTTCGCCAAGACAATGTGTTTCTCACGGTTACATGCATTTGAATGGGAAACTCGCCCGAAACAAAGTATAGGTTTTCATTATGTGAATAATTTTAAAATCTTAGCTCAAACGGCTGCAAAACCTGTTTGCCCAGCACGGAGATATTGAGTTTTATAAGATAAAGCCATAAACATGTGTGTCTGAGTCTTCTATCAAAAGTTACAGCGATTTATATGAAGTTGTTCAAAAACGCTTTCTTTCGCCAAGACAATGCGTTTCTCACTGTTACATGCATTTGAATGGGAAACTCGCCTCAGACAACGTATAGGTTTTCATTATGTGAATAATTTTAAAATCTTAGCTCAAACGGCTGCAAAACCTGTTTGCCCAGCACGGAGATATTGAGTTTTATAAGATAAAGCCATAAACATGTGTGTCTGAGTCTTCTATCAAAAGTTACAGCGATTTATATGAAGTTGTTCAAAAACGCTTTCTTTCGCCAAGACAATGCGTTTCTCACTGTTACATGCATTTGAATGGGAAACTCGCCTGAAACAAAGTATAGGTTTTCATTATGTGAATAATTTTAAAATCTTAGCTCAAACGGCTGCAAAACCTGTTTGCCCAGCACGGAGATATTGAGTTTTATAAGATAAAGCCATAAACATGTTTGTCTGAGACCTCTATCAAAAGTTACAGCGATTTATATGAAGTTGTTCACAAACGCTTTCTTTCGCCAAGACAATGTGTTTCTCACGGTTACATGCATTTGAATGGGAAACTCGCCCGAAACAAAGTATAGGTTTTCATTATGTGAATAATTTTAAAATCTTAGCTCAAACGGCTGCAAAACCTGTTTGCCCAGCACGGAGATATTGAGTTTTATAAGATAAAGCCATAAACATGTGTGTCTGAGTCTTCTATCAAAAGTTACAGCGATTTATATGAAGTTGTTCAAAAACGCTTTCTTTCGCCAAGACAATGCGTTTCTCACTGTTACATGCATTTGAATGGGAAACTCGCCTGAAAAAAAGTATAGGTTTTCATTATGTGAATAATTTTAAAATCTTAGCTCAAACGGCTGCAAAACCTCTTTCTTTCGCCAAGACAATGCGTTTCTCACTGTTACATGCATTTGAATGGGAAACTCGCCTCAGACAACGTATAGGTTTTCATTATGTGAATAATTTTAAAATCTTAGCTCAAACGGCTGCAAAACCTGTTTGCCCAGCACGGAGATATTGAGTTTTATAAGATAAAGCCATAAACATGTGTGTCTGAGTCTTCTATCAAAAGTTACAGCGATTTAAATGAAGTTGTTCAAAAACGCTTTCTTTCGCCAAGACAATGCGTTTCTCACTGTTACATGCATTTGAATGGGAAACTCGCCCGAAACAAAGTATAGGTTTTCATTATGTGAATAATTTTAAAATCCTAGCTCAATCGGCTGCAAAACCTGTTTGCCCAGCACGGGGATATTGAGTTCTATAAGATAAAGCCATAAACATGTGTGTCTGAGTCTTCTATCAAAAGTTACAGCGATTTATATGAAGTTGTTCAAAAACGCTTTCTTTCGCCAAGACAATGCGTTTCTCACTGTTACATGCATTTGAATGGGAAACTCGCCTCAGACAACGTATAGGTTTTCATTATGTGAATAATTTTAAAATCTTAGCTCAAACGGCTGCAAAACCTGTTTGCCCAGCACGGAGATATTGAGTTTTATAAGATAAAGCCATAAACATGTGTGTCTGAGTCTTCTATCAAAAGTTACAGCGATTTATATGAAGTTGTTCAAAAACGCTTTCTTTCGCCAAGACAATGCGTTTCTCACTGTTACATGCATTTGAATGGGAAACTCGCCTGAAACAAAGTATAGGTTTTCATTATGTGAATAATTTTAAAATCTTAGCTCAAACGGCTGCAAAACCTGTTTGCCCAGCACGGAGATATTGAGTTTTATAAGATAAAGCCATAAACATGTTTGTCTGAGACCTCTATCAAAAGTTACAGCGATTTATATGAAGTTGTTCACAAACGCTTTCTTTCGCCAAGACAATGTGTTTCTCACGGTTACATGCATTTGAATGGGAAACTCGCCCGAAACAAAGTATAGGTTTTCATTATGTGAATAATTTTAAAATCCTAGCTCAATCGGCTGCAAAACCTGTTTGCCCAGCACGGGGATATTGAGTTCTATAAGATAAAGCCATAAACATGTTTGTCTGAGTCTTCTATCAAAAGTTACAGCGATTTATATGAAGTTGTTCAAAAACGCTTTCTTTCGCCAAGACAATGCGTTTCTCACTGTTACATGCATTTGAATGGGAAACTCGCCTGAAACAAAGTATAGGTTTTCATTATGTGAATAATTTTAAAATCTTAGCTCAAACGGCTGCAAAACCTGTTTGCCCAGCACGGGGTTATTGAGTTCTATAAGATAAAGCCATAAACATGTTTGTCTGAGTCTTCTATCAAAAGTTACAGCGATTTATATGAAGTTGTTCAAAAACGCTTTATTTCGCCAAGACAGTGTGTTTCTCACTGTTACATGCATTTGAATGGGAAACTCGCCTGAAACAAAGTATAGGTTTTCATTATGTGAATAATTTTAAAATCTTAGCTCAAACGGCTGCAAAACCTCTTTCTTTCGCCAAGACAATGCGTTTCTCACTGTTACATGCATTTGAATGGGAAACTCGCCCGAGACAAAGTATAGGTTTTCATTATGTGAATAATTTTAAAATCTTAGCTCAAACGGCTGCAAAACCTGTTTGCCCAGCACGGAGATATTGAGTTTTATAAGATAAAGCCATAAACATGTGTGTCTGAGTCTTCTATCAAAAGTTACAGCGATTTATATGAAGTTGTTCAAAAACGCTTTCTTTCGCCAAGACAATGCGTTTCTCACTGTTACATGCATTTGAATGGGAAACTCGCCTGAAACAAAGTATAGGTTTTCATTATGTGAATAATTTTAAAATCTTAGCTCAAACGGCTGCAAAACCTGTTTGCCCAGCACGGAGATATTGAGTTTTATAAGATAAAGCCATAAACATGTTTGTCTGAGACCTCTATCAAAAGTTACAGCGATTTATATGAAGTTGTTCACAAACGCTTTCTTTCGCCAAGACAATGTGTTTCTCACGGTTACATGCATTTGAATGGGAAACTCGCCCGAAACAAAGTATAGGTTTTCATTATGTGAATAATTTTAAAATCTTAGCTCAAACGGCTGCAAAACCTGTTTGCCCAGCACGGAGATATTGAGTTTTATAAGATAAAGCCATAAACATGTGTGTCTGAGTCTTCTATCAAAAGTTACAGCGATTTATATGAAGTTGTTCAAAAACGCTTTCTTTCGCCAAGACAATGCGTTTCTCACTGTTACATGCATTTGAATGGGAAACTCGCCTGAAACAAAGTATAGGTTTTCATTATGTGAATAATTTTAAAATCTTAGCTCAAACGGCTGCAAAACCTGTTTGCCCAGCACGGAGATATTGAGTTTTATAAGATAAAGCCATAAACATGTGTGTCTGAGTCTTCTATCAAAAGTTACAGCGATTTATATGAAGTTGTTCAAAAACGCTTTCTTTCGCCAAGACAATGCGTTTCTCACTGTTACATGCATTTGAATGGGAAACTCGCCTGAAAAAAAGTATAGGTTTTCATTATGTGAATAATTTTAAAATCTTAGCTCAAACGGCTGCAAAACCTCTTTCTTTCGCCAAGACAATGCGTTTCTCACTGTTACATGCATTTGAATGGGAAACTCGCCTCAGACAACGTATAGGTTTTCATTATGTGAATAATTTTAAAATCTTAGCTCAAACGGCTGCAAAACCTGTTTGCCCAGCACGGAGATATTGAGTTTTATAAGATAAAGCCATAAACATGTGTGTCTGAGTCTTCTATCAAAAGTTACAGCGATTTAAATGAAGTTGTTCAAAAACGCTTTCTTTCGCCAAGACAATGCGTTTCTCACTGTTACATGCATTTGAATGGGAAACTCGCCCGAAACAAAGTATAGGTTTTCATTATGTGAATAATTTTAAAATCCTAGCTCAATCGGCTGCAAAACCTGTTTGCCCAGCACGGGGATATTGAGTTCTATAAGATAAAGCCATAAACATGTGTGTCTGAGTCTTCTATCAAAAGTTACAGCGATTTATATGAAGTTGTTCAAAAACGCTTTCTTTCGCCAAGACAATGCGTTTCTCACTGTTACATGCATTTGAATGGGAAACTCGCCTCAGACAACGTATAGGTTTTCATTATGTGAATAATTTTAAAATCTTAGCTCAAACGGCTGCAAAACCTGTTTGCCCAGCACGGAGATATTGAGTTTTATAAGATAAAGCCATAAACATGTGTGTCTGAGTCTTCTATCAAAAGTTACAGCGATTTATATGAAGTTGTTCAAAAACGCTTTCTTTCGCCAAGACAATGCGTTTCTCACTGTTACATGCATTTGAATGGGAAACTCGCCTGAAACAAAGTATAGGTTTTCATTATGTGAATAATTTTAAAATCTTAGCTCAAACGGCTGCAAAACCTGTTTGCCCAGCACGGAGATATTGAGTTTTATAAGATAAAGCCATAAACATGTTTGTCTGAGACCTCTATCAAAAGTTACAGCGATTTATATGAAGTTGTTCACAAACGCTTTCTTTCGCCAAGACAATGTGTTTCTCACGGTTACATGCATTTGAATGGGAAACTCGCCCGAAACAAAGTATAGGTTTTCATTATGTGAATAATTTTAAAATCCTAGCTCAATCGGCTGCAAAACCTGTTTGCCCAGCACGGGGATATTGAGTTCTATAAGATAAAGCCATAAACATGTTTGTCTGAGTCTTCTATCAAAAGTTACAGCGATTTATATGAAGTTGTTCAAAAACGCTTTATTTCGCCAAGACAGTGTGTTTCTCACTGTTACATGCATTTGAATGGGAAACTCGCCTGAAACAAAGTATAGGTTTTCATTATGTGAATAATTTTAAAATCTTAGCTCAAACGGCTGCAAAACCTGTTTGCCCAGCACGGAGATATTGAGTTTTATAAGATAAAGCCATAAACATGTTTGTCTGAGACCTCTATCAAAAGTTACAGCGATTTATATGAAGTTGTTCAAAAACGCTTTATTTCGCCAAGACAGTGTGTTTCTCACTGTTACATGCATTTGAATGGGAAACTCGCCTGAAAAAAAGTATAGGTTTTCATTATGTGAATAATTTTAAAATCTTAGCTCAAACGGCTGCAAAACCTGTTTGCCCAGCACGGAGATATTGAGTTTTATAAGATAAAGCCATAAACATGTGTGTCTGAGTCTTCTATCAAAAGTTACAGCGATTTATATGAAGTTGTTCAAAAACGCTTTCTTTCGCCAAGACAATGCGTTTCTCACTGTTACATGCATTTGAATGGGAAACTCGCCTGAAACAAAGTATAGGTTTTCATTATGTGAATAATTTTAAAATCTTAGCTCAAACGGCTGCAAAACCTGTTTGCCCAGCACGGAGATATTGAGTTTTATAAGATAAAGCCATAAACATGTTTGTCTGAGACCTCTATCAAAAGTTACAGCGATTTATATGAAGTTGTTCACAAACGCTTTCTTTCGCCAAGACAATGTGTTTCTCACGGTTACATGCATTTGAATGGGAAACTCGCCCGAAACAAAGTATAGGTTTTCATTATGTGAATAATTTTAAAATCCTAGCTCAATCGGCTGCAAAACCTGTTTGCCCAGCACGGGGATATTGAGTTCTATAAGATAAAGCCATAAACATGTTTGTCTGAGTCTTCTATCAAAAGTTACAGCGATTTATATGAAGTTGTTCAAAAACGCTTTATTTCGCCAAGACAGTGTGTTTCTCACTGTTACATGCATTTGAATGGGAAACTCGCCTGAAACAAAGTATAGGTTTTCATTATGTGAATAATTTTAAAATCTTAGCTCAAACGGCTGCAAAACCTGTTTGCCCAGCACGGAGATATTGAGTTTTATAAGATAAAGCCATAAACATGTTTGTCTGAGACCTCTATCAAAAGTTACAGCGATTTATATGAAGTTGTTCAAAAACGCTTTATTTCGCCAAGACAATGTGTTTCTCACGGTTACATGCATTTGAATGGGAAACTCGCCCGAAACAAAGTATAGGTTTTCATTATGTGAATAATTTTAAAATCTTAGCTCAAACGGCTGCAAAACCTGTTTGCCCAGCACGGAGATATTGAGTTTTATAAGATAAAGCCATAAACATGTGTGTCTGAGTCTTCTATCAAAAGTTACAGCGATTTATATGAAGTTGTTCAAAAACGCTTTCTTTCGCCAAGACAATGCGTTTCTCACTGTTACATGCATTTGAATGGGAAACTCGCCTCAGACAACGTATAGGTTTTCATTATGTGAATAATTTTAAAATCTTAGCTCAAACGGCTGCAAAACCTGTTTGCCCAGCACGGAGATATTGAGTTTTATAAGATAAAGCCATAAACATGTGTGTCTGAGTCTTCTATCAAAAGTTACAGCGATTTATATGAAGTTGTTCAAAAACGCTTTCTTTCGCCAAGACAATGCGTTTCTCACTGTTACATGCATTTGAATGGGAAACTCGCCTGAAACAAAGTATAGGTTTTCATTATGTGAATAATTTTAAAATCTTAGCTCAAACGGCTGCAAAACCTGTTTGCCCAGCACGGAGATATTGAGTTTTATAAGATAAAGCCATAAACATGTTTGTCTGAGACCTCTATCAAAAGTTACAGCGATTTATATGAAGTTGTTCACAAACGCTTTCTTTCGCCAAGACAATGTGTTTCTCACGGTTACATGCATTTGAATGGGAAACTCGCCCGAAACAAAGTATAGGTTTTCATTATGTGAATAATTTTAAAATCTTAGCTCAAACGGCTGCAAAACCTGTTTGCCCAGCACGGAGATATTGAGTTTTATAAGATAAAGCCATAAACATGTGTGTCTGAGTCTTCTATCAAAAGTTACAGCGATTTATATGAAGTTGTTCAAAAACGCTTTCTTTCGCCAAGACAATGCGTTTCTCACTGTTACATGCATTTGAATGGGAAACTCGCCTGAAACAAAGTATAGGTTTTCATTATGTGAATAATTTTAAAATCTTAGCTCAAACGGCTGCAAAACCTGTTTGCCCAGCACGGAGATATTGAGTTTTATAAGATAAAGCCATAAACATGTGTGTCTGAGTCTTCTATCAAAAGTTACAGCGATTTATATGAAGTTGTTCAAAAACGCTTTCTTTCGCCAAGACAATGCGTTTCTCACTGTTACATGCATTTGAATGGGAAACTCGCCTGAAAAAAAGTATAGGTTTTCATTATGTGAATAATTTTAAAATCTTAGCTCAAACGGCTGCAAAACCTCTTTCTTTCGCCAAGACAATGCGTTTCTCACTGTTACATGCATTTGAATGGGAAACTCGCCTCAGACAACGTATAGGTTTTCATTATGTGAATAATTTTAAAATCTTAGCTCAAACGGCTGCAAAACCTGTTTGCCCAGCACGGAGATATTGAGTTTTATAAGATAAAGCCATAAACATGTGTGTCTGAGTCTTCTATCAAAAGTTACAGCGATTTAAATGAAGTTGTTCAAAAACGCTTTCTTTCGCCAAGACAATGCGTTTCTCACTGTTACATGCATTTGAATGGGAAACTCGCCCGAAACAAAGTATAGGTTTTCATTATGTGAATAATTTTAAAATCCTAGCTCAATCGGCTGCAAAACCTGTTTGCCCAGCACGGGGATATTGAGTTCTATAAGATAAAGCCATAAACATGTGTGTCTGAGTCTTCTATCAAAAGTTACAGCGATTTATATGAAGTTGTTCAAAAACGCTTTCTTTCGCCAAGACAATGCGTTTCTCACTGTTACATGCATTTGAATGGGAAACTCGCCTCAGACAACGTATAGGTTTTCATTATGTGAATAATTTTAAAATCTTAGCTCAAACGGCTGCAAAACCTGTTTGCCCAGCACGGAGATATTGAGTTTTATAAGATAAAGCCATAAACATGTGTGTCTGAGTCTTCTATCAAAAGTTACAGCGATTTATATGAAGTTGTTCAAAAACGCTTTCTTTCGCCAAGACAATGCGTTTCTCACTGTTACATGCATTTGAATGGGAAACTCGCCTGAAACAAAGTATAGGTTTTCATTATGTGAATAATTTTAAAATCTTAGCTCAAACGGCTGCAAAACCTGTTTGCCCAGCACGGAGATATTGAGTTTTATAAGATAAAGCCATAAACATGTTTGTCTGAGACCTCTATCAAAAGTTACAGCGATTTATATGAAGTTGTTCACAAACGCTTTCTTTCGCCAAGACAATGTGTTTCTCACGGTTACATGCATTTGAATGGGAAACTCGCCCGAAACAAAGTATAGGTTTTCATTATGTGAATAATTTTAAAATCCTAGCTCAATCGGCTGCAAAACCTGTTTGCCCAGCACGGGGATATTGAGTTCTATAAGATAAAGCCATAAACATGTTTGTCTGAGTCTTCTATCAAAAGTTACAGCGATTTATATGAAGTTGTTCAAAAACGCTTTCTTTCGCCAAGACAATGCGTTTCTCACTGTTACATGCATTTGAATGGGAAACTCGCCTGAAACAAAGTATAGGTTTTCATTATGTGAATAATTTTAAAATCTTAGCTCAAACGGCTGCAAAACCTGTTTGCCCAGCACGGGGTTATTGAGTTCTATAAGATAAAGCCATAAACATGTTTGTCTGAGTCTTCTATCAAAAGTTACAGCGATTTATATGAAGTTGTTCAAAAACGCTTTATTTCGCCAAGACAGTGTGTTTCTCACTGTTACATGCATTTGAATGGGAAACTCGCCTGAAACAAAGTATAGGTTTTCATTATGTGAATAATTTTAAAATCTTAGCTCAAACGGCTGCAAAACCTCTTTCTTTCGCCAAGACAATGCGTTTCTCACTGTTACATGCATTTGAATGGGAAACTCGCCCGAGACAAAGTATAGGTTTTCATTATGTGAATAATTTTAAAATCTTAGCTCAAACGGCTGCAAAACCTGTTTGCCCAGCACGGAGATATTGAGTTTTATAAGATAAAGCCATAAACATGTGTGTCTGAGTCTTCTATCAAAAGTTACAGCGATTTATATGAAGTTGTTCAAAAACGCTTTCTTTCGCCAAGACAATGCGTTTCTCACTGTTACATGCATTTGAATGGGAAACTCGCCTGAAACAAAGTATAGGTTTTCATTATGTGAATAATTTTAAAATCTTAGCTCAAACGGCTGCAAAACCTGTTTGCCCAGCACGGAGATATTGAGTTTTATAAGATAAAGCCATAAACATGTTTGTCTGAGACCTCTATCAAAAGTTACAGCGATTTATATGAAGTTGTTCACAAACGCTTTCTTTCGCCAAGACAATGTGTTTCTCACGGTTACATGCATTTGAATGGGAAACTCGCCCGAAACAAAGTATAGGTTTTCATTATGTGAATAATTTTAAAATCTTAGCTCAAACGGCTGCAAAACCTGTTTGCCCAGCACGGAGATATTGAGTTTTATAAGATAAAGCCATAAACATGTGTGTCTGAGTCTTCTATCAAAAGTTACAGCGATTTATATGAAGTTGTTCAAAAACGCTTTCTTTCGCCAAGACAATGCGTTTCTCACTGTTACATGCATTTGAATGGGAAACTCGCCTGAAACAAAGTATAGGTTTTCATTATGTGAATAATTTTAAAATCTTAGCTCAAACGGCTGCAAAACCTGTTTGCCCAGCACGGAGATATTGAGTTTTATAAGATAAAGCCATAAACATGTGTGTCTGAGTCTTCTATCAAAAGTTACAGCGATTTATATGAAGTTGTTCAAAAACGCTTTCTTTCGCCAAGACAATGCGTTTCTCACTGTTACATGCATTTGAATGGGAAACTCGCCTGAAAAAAAGTATAGGTTTTCATTATGTGAATAATTTTAAAATCTTAGCTCAAACGGCTGCAAAACCTCTTTCTTTCGCCAAGACAATGCGTTTCTCACTGTTACATGCATTTGAATGGGAAACTCGCCTCAGACAACGTATAGGTTTTCATTATGTGAATAATTTTAAAATCTTAGCTCAAACGGCTGCAAAACCTGTTTGCCCAGCACGGAGATATTGAGTTTTATAAGATAAAGCCATAAACATGTGTGTCTGAGTCTTCTATCAAAAGTTACAGCGATTTAAATGAAGTTGTTCAAAAACGCTTTCTTTCGCCAAGACAATGCGTTTCTCACTGTTACATGCATTTGAATGGGAAACTCGCCCGAAACAAAGTATAGGTTTTCATTATGTGAATAATTTTAAAATCCTAGCTCAATCGGCTGCAAAACCTGTTTGCCCAGCACGGGGATATTGAGTTCTATAAGATAAAGCCATAAACATGTGTGTCTGAGTCTTCTATCAAAAGTTACAGCGATTTATATGAAGTTGTTCAAAAACGCTTTCTTTCGCCAAGACAATGCGTTTCTCACTGTTACATGCATTTGAATGGGAAACTCGCCTCAGACAACGTATAGGTTTTCATTATGTGAATAATTTTAAAATCTTAGCTCAAACGGCTGCAAAACCTGTTTGCCCAGCACGGAGATATTGAGTTTTATAAGATAAAGCCATAAACATGTGTGTCTGAGTCTTCTATCAAAAGTTACAGCGATTTATATGAAGTTGTTCAAAAACGCTTTCTTTCGCCAAGACAATGCGTTTCTCACTGTTACATGCATTTGAATGGGAAACTCGCCTGAAACAAAGTATAGGTTTTCATTATGTGAATAATTTTAAAATCTTAGCTCAAACGGCTGCAAAACCTGTTTGCCCAGCACGGAGATATTGAGTTTTATAAGATAAAGCCATAAACATGTTTGTCTGAGACCTCTATCAAAAGTTACAGCGATTTATATGAAGTTGTTCACAAACGCTTTCTTTCGCCAAGACAATGTGTTTCTCACGGTTACATGCATTTGAATGGGAAACTCGCCCGAAACAAAGTATAGGTTTTCATTATGTGAATAATTTTAAAATCCTAGCTCAATCGGCTGCAAAACCTGTTTGCCCAGCACGGGGATATTGAGTTCTATAAGATAAAGCCATAAACATGTTTGTCTGAGTCTTCTATCAAAAGTTACAGCGATTTATATGAAGTTGTTCAAAAACGCTTTATTTCGCCAAGACAGTGTGTTTCTCACTGTTACATGCATTTGAATGGGAAACTCGCCTGAAACAAAGTATAGGTTTTCATTATGTGAATAATTTTAAAATCTTAGCTCAAACGGCTGCAAAACCTGTTTGCCCAGCACGGAGATATTGAGTTTTATAAGATAAAGCCATAAACATGTTTGTCTGAGACCTCTATCAAAAGTTACAGCGATTTATATGAAGTTGTTCAAAAACGCTTTATTTCGCCAAGACAGTGTGTTTCTCACTGTTACATGCATTTGAATGGGAAACTCGCCTGAAAAAAAGTATAGGTTTTCATTATGTGAATAATTTTAAAATCTTAGCTCAAACGGCTGCAAAACCTGTTTGCCCAGCACGGAGATATTGAGTTTTATAAGATAAAGCCATAAACATGTGTGTCTGAGTCTTCTATCAAAAGTTACAGCGATTTATATGAAGTTGTTCAAAAACGCTTTCTTTCGCCAAGACAATGCGTTTCTCACTGTTACATGCATTTGAATGGGAAACTCGCCTGAAACAAAGTATAGGTTTTCATTATGTGAATAATTTTAAAATCTTAGCTCAAACGGCTGCAAAACCTGTTTGCCCAGCACGGAGATATTGAGTTTTATAAGATAAAGCCATAAACATGTTTGTCTGAGACCTCTATCAAAAGTTACAGCGATTTATATGAAGTTGTTCACAAACGCTTTCTTTCGCCAAGACAATGTGTTTCTCACGGTTACATGCATTTGAATGGGAAACTCGCCCGAAACAAAGTATAGGTTTTCATTATGTGAATAATTTTAAAATCCTAGCTCAATCGGCTGCAAAACCTGTTTGCCCAGCACGGGGATATTGAGTTCTATAAGATAAAGCCATAAACATGTTTGTCTGAGTCTTCTATCAAAAGTTACAGCGATTTATATGAAGTTGTTCAAAAACGCTTTATTTCGCCAAGACAGTGTGTTTCTCACTGTTACATGCATTTGAATGGGAAACTCGCCTGAAACAAAGTATAGGTTTTCATTATGTGAATAATTTTAAAATCTTAGCTCAAACGGCTGCAAAACCTGTTTGCCCAGCACGGAGATATTGAGTTTTATAAGATAAAGCCATAAACATGTTTGTCTGAGACCTCTATCAAAAGTTACAGCGATTTATATGAAGTTGTTCAAAAACGCTTTATTTCGCCAAGACAGTGTGTTTCTCACTGTTACATGCATTTGAATGGGAAACTCGCCTGAAAAAAAGTATAGGTTTTCATTATGTGAATAATTTTAAAATCTTAGCTCAAACGGCTGCAAAACCTGTTTGCCCAGCACGGAGATATTGAGTTTTATAAGATAAAGCCATAAACATGTGTGTCTGAGTCTTCTATCAAAAGTTACAGCGATTTATATGAAGTTGTTCAAAAACGCTTTCTTTCGCCAAGACAATGCGTTTCTCACTGTTACATGCATTTGAATGGGAAACTCGCCTGAAAAAAAGTATAGGTTTTCATTATGTGAATAATTTTAAAATCTTAGCTCAAACGGCTGCAAAACCTGTTTGCCCAGCACGGGGATATTGAGTTCTATAAGATAAAGCCATAAACATGTTTGTCTGAGTCTTCTATCAAAAGTTACAGCGATTTATATGAAGTTGTTCAAAAACGCTTTCTTTCGCCAAGACAATGCGTTTCTCACTGTTACATGCATTTGAATGGGAAACTCGCCTGAAACAAAGTATAGGTTTTCATTATGTGAATAATTTTAAAATCTTAGCTCAAACGGCTGCAAAGCCTGTTTGCCCAGCACGGAGATATTGAGTTTTATAAGATAAAGCCATAAACATGTTTGTCTGAGACCTCTATCAAAAGTTACAGCGATTTATATGAAGTTGTTCACAAACGCTTTCTTTCGCCAAGACAATGTGTTTCTCACGGTTACATGCATTTGAATGGGAAACTCGCCCGAAACAAAGTATAGGTTTTCATTATGTGAATAATTTTAAAATCCTAGCTCAATCGGCTGCAAAACCTGTTTGCCCAGCACGGGGTTATTGAGTTCTATAAGATAAAGCCATAAACATGTTTGTCTGAGTCTTCTATCAAAAGTTACAGCGATTTATATGAAGTTGTTCAAAAACGCTTTCTTTCGCCAAGACAATGCGTTTCTCACTGTTACATGCATTTGAATGGGAAACTCGCCTGAAAAAAAGTATAGGTTTTCATTATGTGAATAATTTTAAAATCTTAGCTCAAACGGCTGCAAAACCTGTTTGCCCAGCACGGAGATATTGAGTTTTATAAGATAAAGCCATAAACATGTGTGTCTGAGTCTTCTATCAAAAGTTACAGCGATTTATATGAAGTTGTTCAAAAACGCTTTCTTTCGCCAAGACAATGCGTTTCTCACTGTTACATGCATTTGAATGGGAAACTCGCCTGAAACAAAGTATAGGTTTTCATTATGTGAATAATTTTAAAATCTTAGCTCAAACGGCTGCAAAACCTGTTTGCCCAGCACGGAGATATTGAGTTTTATAAGATAAAGCCATAAACATGTTTGTCTGAGACCTCTATCAAAAGTTACAGCGATTTATATGAAGTTGTTCACAAACGCTTTCTTTTGCCAAGACAATGTGTTTGTCACGGTTACATGCATTTGAATGGGAAACTCGCCCGAAACAAAGTATAGGTTTTCATTATGTGAATAATTTTAAAATCCTAGCTCAATCGGCTGCAAAACCTGTTTGCCCAGCACGGGGTTATTGAGTTCTATAAGATAAAGCCATAAACATGTTTGTCTGAGTCTTCTATCAAAAGTTACAGCGATTTATATGAAGTTGTTCAAAAACGCTTTATTTCGCCAAGACAGTGTGTTTCTCACGGTTACATGCATTTGAATGGGAAACTCGCCCGAGACAAAGTATAGGTTTTCATTATGTGAATAATTTTAAAATCTTAGCTCAAACGGCTGCAAAACCTGTTTGCCCAGCACGGAGATATTGAGTTTTATAAGATAAAGCCATAAACATGTGTGTCTGAGTCTTCTATCAAAAGTTACAGCGATTTATATGAAGTTGTTCAAAAACGCTTTCTTTCGCCAAGACAATGCGTTTCTCACTGTTACATGCATTTGAATGGGAAACTCGCCTGAAAAAAAGTATAGGTTTTCATTATGTGAATAATTTGAAAATCTTAGCTCAAACGGCTGCAAAACCTGTTTGCCCAGCACGGGGATATTGAGTTCTATAAGATAAAGCCATAAACATGTGTGTCTGAGTCTTCTATCAAAAGTTACAGCGATTTATATGAAGTTGTTCAAAAACGCTTTCTTTCGCCAAGACAATGCGTTTCTCACTGTTACATGCATTTGAATGGGAAACTCGCCTGAAACAAAGTATAGGTTTTCATTATGTGAATAATTTTAAAATCTTAGCTCAAACGGCTGCAAAACCTGTTTGCCCAGCACGGGGTTATTGAGTTCTATAAGATAAAGCCATAAACATGTTTGTCTGAGTCTTCTATCAAAAGTTACAGCGATTTATATGAAGTTGTTCAAAAACGCTTTATTTCGCCAAGACAGTGTGTTTCTCACTGTTACATGCATTTGAATGGGAAACTCGCCTGAAACAAAGTATAGGTTTTCATTATGTGAATAATTTTAAAATCTTAGCTCAAACGGCTGCAAAACCTCTTTCTTTCGCCAAGACAATGCGTTTCTCACTGTTACATGCATTTGAATGGGAAACTCGCCCGAGACAAAGTATAGGTTTTCATTATGTGAATAATTTTAAAATCTTAGCTCAAACGGCTGCAAAACCTGTTTGCCCAGCACGGAGATATTGAGTTTTATAAGATAAAGCCATAAACATGTGTGTCTGAGTCTTCTATCAAAAGTTACAGCGATTTATATGAAGTTGTTCAAAAACGCTTTATTTCGCCAAGACAGTGTGTTTCTCACTGTTACATGCATTTGAATGGGAAACTCGCCTGAAAAAAAGTATAGGTTTTCATTATGTGAATAATTTTAAAATCTTAGCTCAAACGGCTGCAAAACCTGTTTGCCCAGCACGGAGATATTGAGTTTTATAAGATAAAGCCATAAACATGTGTGTCTGAGTCTTCTATCAAAAGTTACAGCGATTTATATGAAGTTGTTCAAAAACGCTTTCTTTCGCCAAGACAATGCGTTTCTCACGGTTACATGCATTTGAATGGGAAACTCGCCTGAAACAAAGTATAGGTTTTCATTATGTGAATAATTTTAAAATCTTAGCTCAAACGGCTGCAAAACCTGTTTGCCCAGCACGGGGATATTGAGTTCTATAAGATAAAGCCATAAACATGTTTGTCTGAGTCTTCTATCAAAAGTTACAGCGATTTATATGAAGTTGTTCAAAAACGCTTTCTTTCGCCAAGACAATGCGTTTCTCACGGTTACATGCATTTGAATGGGAAACTCGCCTGAAACAAAGTATAGGTTTTCATTATGTGAATAATTTTAAAATCTTAGCTCAAACGGCTGCAAAACCTGTTTGCCCAGCACGGGGTTATTGAGTTCTATAAGATAAAGCCATAAACATGTTTGTCTGAGTCTTCTATCAAAAGTTACAGCGATTTATATGAAGTTGTTCAAAAACGCTTTATTTCGCCAAGACAGTGTGTTTCTCACTGTTACATGCATTTGAATGGGAAACTCGCCTGAAAAAAAGTATAGGTTTTCATTATGTGAATAATTTTAAAATCTTAGCTCAAACGGCTGCAAAACCTGTTTGCCCAGCACGGAGATATTGAGTTTTATAAGATAAAGCCATAAACATGTGTGTCTGAGTCTTCTATCAAAAGTTACAGCGATTTATATGAAGTTGTTCAAAAACGCTTTCTTTCGCCAAGACAATGCGTTTCTCACTGTTACATGCATTTGAATGGGAAACTCGCCTGAAAAAAAGTATAGGTTTTCATTATGTGAATAATTTTAAAATCTTAGCTCAAACGGCTGCAAAACCTGTTTGCCCAGCACGGAGATATTGAGTTTTATAAGATAAAGCCATAAACATGTGTGTCTGAGTCTTCTATCAAACGTTACAGCGATTTATATGAAGTTGTTCAAAAACGCTTTCTTTCGCCAAGACAGTGTGTTTCTCACTGTTACATGCATTTGAATGGGAAACTCACCCGAGACAAAGTATAGGTTTTCATTATGTGAATAATTTTAAAATCTTAGCTCAATCGGCTGCAAAACCTGTTTGCCCAGCACGGGGATATTGAGTTCTATAAGATAAAGCCATGAACATGTTTGTCTGAGTCTTCTATCAAAAGTTACAGCGATTTATATGAAGTTGTTCAAAAACGCTTTCTTTCGCCAAGACAATGCGTTTCTCACTGTTACATGCATTTGAATGGGAAACTCGCCTGAAACAAAGTATAGGTTTTCATTATGTGAATAATTTTAAAATCTTAGCTCAATCGGCTGCAAAACCTGCTTGCCCAGCACGGGGATATTGAGTTCTATAAGATAAAGCCATGAACATGTTTGTCTGAGTCTTCTATCAAAAGTTACAGCGATTTATATGAAGTTGTACAAAAATGCTTTCTTTCGCCAAGACAGTGTGTTTCTCACTGTTACATGCATTTGAATGGGAAACTCGCCCGAGACAAAGTATAGGTTTTCATTATGTGAATAATTTTAAAATCTTAGCTCAATCGGCTGCAAAACCTCTTTCTTTCGCCAAGACAATGCGTTTCTCACTGTTACATGCATTTGAATGGGAAACTCGCCCGAGACAAAGTATAGGTTTTCATTATGTGAATAATTTTAAAATCTTAGCTCAAACGGCTGCAAAACCTGTTTGCCCAGCACGGAGATATTGAGTTTTATAAGATAAAGCCATAAACATGTGTGTCTGAGTCTTCTATCAAAAGTTACAGCGATTTATATGAAGTTGTTCAAAAACGCTTTCTTTCGCCAAGACAATGCGTTTCTCACTGTTACATGCATTTGAATGGGAAACTCGCCTGAAAAAAAGTATAGGTTTTCATTATGTGAATAATTTTAAAATCTTAGCTCAAACGGCTGCAAAACCTGTTTGCCCAGCACGGGGATATTGAGTTCTATAAGATAAAGCCATAAACATGTGTGTCTGAGTCTTCTATCAAAAGTTACAGCGATTTATATGAAGTTGTTCAAAAACGCTTTCTTTCGCCAAGACAATGCGTTTCTCACTGTTACATGCATTTGAATGGGAAACTCGCCTGAAAAAAAGTATAGGTTTTCATTATGTGAATAATTTTAAAATCTTAGCTCAAACGGCTGCAAAACCTGTTTGCCCAGCACGGGGATATTGAGTTCTATAAGATAAAGCCATAAACATGTTTGTCTGAGTCTTCTATCAAAAGTTACAGCGATTTATATGAAGTTGTTCAAAAACGCTTTCTTTCGCCAAGACAATGCGTTTCTCACTGTTACATGCATTTGAATGGGAAACTCGCCTGAAAAAAAGTATAGGTTTTCATTATGTGAATAATTTTAAAATCTTAGCTCAAACGGCTGCAAAACCTGTTTGCCCAGCACGGGGATATTGAGTTCTATAAGATAAAGCCATAAACATGTTTGTCTGAGTCTTCTATCAAAAGTTACAGCGATTTATATGAAGTTGTTCAAAAACGCTTTCTTTCGCCAAGACAATGCGTTTCTCACGGTTACATGCATTTGAATGGGAAACTCGCCTGAAACAAAGTATAGGTTTTCATTATGTGAATAATTTTAAAATCTTAGCTCAAACGGCTGCAAAACCTGTTTTCCCAGCACGGAGATATTGAGTTTTATAAGATAAAGCCATAAACATGTGTGTCTGAGTCTTCTATCAAAAGTTACAGCGATTTATATGAAGTTGTTCAAAAACGCTTTCTTTCGCCAAGACAATGCGTTTCTCACTGTTACATGCATTTGAATGGGAAACTCGCCTGAAAAAAAGTATAGGTTTTCATTATGTGAATAATTTTAAAATCTTAGCTCAAACGGCTGCAAAACCTGTTTGCCCAGCACGGAGATATTGAGTTTTATAAGATAAAGCCATAAACATGTGTGTCTGAGTCTTCTATCAAAAGTTACAGCGATTTATATGAAGTTGTTCAAAAACGCTTTCTTTCGCCAAGACAATGCGTTTCTCACTGTTACATGCATTTGAATGGGAAACTCGCCTGAAAAAAAGTATAGGTTTTCATTATGTGAATAATTTTAAAATCTTAGCTCAAACGGCTGCAAAACCTGTTTGCCCAGCACGGGGATATTGAGTTCTATAAGATAAAGCCATAAACATGTTTGTCTGAGTCTTCTATCAAAAGTTACAGCGATTTATATGAAGTTGTTCAAAAACGCTTTCTTTCGCCAACACAATGCGTTTCTCACGGTTACATGCATTTGAATGGGAAACTCGCCTGAAACAAAGTATAGGTTTTCATTATGTGAATAATTTTAAAATCTTAGCTCAATCGGCTGCAAAACCTGTTTGCCCAGCACGGAGATATTGAGTTTTATAAGATAAAGCCATAAACATGTGTGTCTGAGTCTTCTATCAAAAGTTACAGCGATTTATATGAAGTTGTTCAAAAACGCTTTCTTTCGCCAAGACAATGCGTTTCTCACTGTTACATGCATTTGAATGGGAAACTCGCCTGAAAAAAAGTATAGGTTTTCATTATGTGAATAATTTTAAAATCTTAGCTCAAACGGCTGCAAAACCTGTTTGCCCAGCACGGGGACATTGAGTTCTATAAGATAAAGCCATAAACATGTTTGTCTGAGTCCTCTATCAAAAGTTACAGCGATTTATATGAAGTTGTTCAAAAACGCTTTCTTTCGCCAAGACAGTGTGTTTCTCACTGTTACATGCATTTGAATGGGAAACTCACCCGAGACAAAGTATAGGTTTTCATTATGTGAATAATTTTAAAATCTTAGCTCAATCGGCTGCAAAACCTGTTTGCCCAGCACGGGGATATTGAGTTCTATAAGATAAAGCCATGAACATGTTTGTCTGAGTCTTCTATCAAAAGTTACAGCGATTTATATGAAGTTGTTCAAAAACGCTTTCTTTCGCCAAGACAATGCGTTTCTCACTGTTACATGCATTTGAATGGGAAACTCGCCTGAAACAAAGTATAGGTTTTCATTATGTGAATAATTTTAAAATCTTAGCTCAATCGGCTGCAAAACCTGCTTGCCCAGCACGGGGATATTGAGTTCTATAAGATAAAGCCATGAACATGTTTGTCTGAGTCTTCTATCAAAAGTTACAGCGATTTATATGAAGTTGTACAAAAATGCTTTCTTTCGCCAAGACAGTGTGTTTCTCACTGTTACATGCATTTGAATGGGAAACTCGCCCGAGACAAAGTATAGGTTTTCATTATGTGAATAATTTTAAAATCTTAGCTCAATCGGCTGCAAAACCTCTTTCTTTCGCCAAGACAATGCGTTTCTCACTGTTACATGCATTTGAATGGGAAACTCGCCCGAGACAAAGTATAGGTTTTCATTATGTGAATAATTTTAAAATCTTAGCTCAAACGGCTGCAAAACCTGTTTGCCCAGCACGGAGATATTGAGTTTTATAAGATAAAGCCATAAACATGTGTGTCTGAGTCTTCTATCAAAAGTTACAGCGATTTATATGAAGTTGTTCAAAAACGCTTTCTTTCGCCAAGACAATGCGTTTCTCACTGTTACATGCATTTGAATGGGAAACTCGCCTGAAAAAAAGTATAGGTTTTCATTATGTGAATAATTTTAAAATCTTAGCTCAAACGGCTGCAAAACCTGTTTGCCCAGCACGGAGATATTGAGTTTTATAAGATAAAGCCATAAACATGTGTGTCTGAGTCTTCTATCAAAAGTTACAGCGATTTATATGAAGTTGTTCAAAAACGCTTTCTTTCGCCAAGACAATGCGTTTCTCACTGTTACATGCATTTGAATGGGAAACTCGCCTGAAACAAAGTATAGGTTTTCATTATGTGAATAATTTTAAAATCTTAGCTCAATCGGCTGCAAAACCTGCTTGCCCAGCACGGGGATATTGAGTTCTATAAGATAAAGCCATGAACATGTTTGTCTGAGTCTTCTATCAAAAGTTACAGCGATTTATATGAAGTTGTACAAAAATGCTTTCTTTCGCCAAGACAGTGTGTTTCTCACTGTTACATGCATTTGAATGGGAAACTCGCCCGAGACAAAGTATAGGTTTTCATTATGTGAATAATTTTAAAATCTTAGCTCAATCGGCTGCAAAACCTCTTTCTTTCGCCAAGACAATGCGTTTCTCACTGTTACATGCATTTGAATGGGAAACTCGCCCGAGACAAAGTATAGGTTTTCATTATGTGAATAATTTTAAAATCTTAGCTCAAACGGCTGCAAAACCTGTTTGCCCAGCACGGAGATATTGAGTTTTATAAGATAAAGCCATAAACATGTGTGTCTGAGTCTTCTATCAAAAGTTACAGCGATTTATATGAAGTTGTTCAAAAACGCTTTCTTTCGCCAAGACAATGCGTTTCTCACTGTTACATGCATTTGAATGGGAAACTCGCCTGAAAAAAAGTATAGGTTTTCATTATGTGAATAATTTTAAAATCTTAGCTCAAACGGCTGCAAAACCTGTTTGCCCAGCACGGAGATATTGAGTTTTATAAGATAAAGCCATAAACATGTGTGTCTGAGTCTTCTATCAAAAGTTACAGCGATTTATATGAAGTTGTTCAAAAACGCTTTCTTTCGCCAAGACAATGCGTTTCTCACTGTTACATGCATTTGAATGGGAAACTCGCCTGAAAAAAAGTATAGGTTTTCATTATGTGAATAATTTTAAAATCTTAGCTCAAACGGCTGCAAAACCTGTTTGCCCAGCACGGGGACATTGAGTTCTATAAGATAAAGCCATAAACATGTTTGTCTGAGTCCTCTATCAAAAGTTACAGCGATTTATATGAAGTTGTTCAAAAACGCTTTCTTTCGCCAAGACAGTGTGTTTCTCACTGTTACATGCATTTGAATGGGAAACTCACCCGAGACAAAGTATAGGTTTTCATTATGTGAATAATTTTAAAATCTTAGCTCAATCGGCTGCAAAACCTGTTTGCCCAGCACGGGGATATTGAGTTCTATAAGATAAAGCCATGAACATGTTTGTCTGAGTCTTCTATCAAAAGTTACAGCGATTTATATGAAGTTGTTCAAAAACGCTTTCTTTCGCCAAGACAATGCGTTTCTCACTGTTACATGCATTTGAATGGGAAACTCGCCTGAAACAAAGTATAGGTTTTCATTATGTGAATAATTTTAAAATCTTAGCTCAATCGGCTGCAAAACCTGCTTGCCCAGCACGGGGATATTGAGTTCTATAAGATAAAGCCATGAACATGTTTGTCTGAGTCTTCTATCAAAAGTTACAGCGATTTATATGAAGTTGTACAAAAATGCTTTCTTTCGCCAAGACAGTGTGTTTCTCACTGTTACATGCATTTGAATGGGAAACTCGCCCGAGACAAAGTATAGGTTTTCATTATGTGAATAATTTTAAAATCTTAGCTCAATCGGCTGCAAAACCTCTTTCTTTCGCCAAGACAATGCGTTTCTCACTGTTACATGCATTTGAATGGGAAACTCGCCCGAGACAAAGTATAGGTTTTCATTATGTGAATAATTTTAAAATCTTAGCTCAAACGGCTGCAAAACCTGTTTGCCCAGCACGGAGATATTGAGTTTTATAAGATAAAGCCATAAACATGTGTGTCTGAGTCTTCTATCAAAAGTTACAGCGATTTATATGAAGTTGTTCAAAAACGCTTTCTTTCGCCAAGACAATGCGTTTCTCACTGTTACATGCATTTGAATGGGAAACTCGCCTGAAAAAAAGTATAGGTTTTCATTATGTGAATAATTTTAAAATCTTAGCTCAAACGGCTGCAAAACCTGTTTGCCCAGCACGGGGATATTGAGTTCTATAAGATAAAGCCATAAACATGTGTGTCTGAGTCTTCTATCAAAAGTTACAGCGATTTATATGAAGTTGTTCAAAAACGCTTTCTTTCGCCAAGACAATGCGTTTCTCACTGTTACATGCATTTGAATGGGAAACTCGCCTGAAAAAAAGTATAGGTTTTCATTATGTGAATAATTTTAAAATCTTAGCTCAAACGGCTGCAAAACCTGTTTGCCCAGCACGGGGATATTGAGTTCTATAAGATAAAGCCATAAACATGTTTGTCTGAGTCTTCTATCAAAAGTTACAGCGATTTATATGAAGTTGTTCAAAAACGCTTTCTTTCGCCAAGACAATGCGTTTCTCACTGTTACATGCATTTGAATGGGAAACTCGCCTGAAAAAAAGTATAGGTTTTCATTATGTGAATAATTTTAAAATCTTAGCTCAAACGGCTGCAAAACCTGTTTGCCCAGCACGGGGATATTGAGTTCTATAAGATAAAGCCATAAACATGTTTGTCTGAGTCTTCTATCAAAAGTTACAGCGATTTATATGAAGTTGTTCAAAAACGCTTTCTTTCGCCAAGACAATGCGTTTCTCACGGTTACATGCATTTGAATGGGAAACTCGCCTGAAACAAAGTATAGGTTTTCATTATGTGAATAATTTTAAAATCTTAGCTCAAACGGCTGCAAAACCTGTTTTCCCAGCACGGAGATATTGAGTTTTATAAGATAAAGCCATAAACATGTGTGTCTGAGTCTTCTATCAAAAGTTACAGCGATTTATATGAAGTTGTTCAAAAACGCTTTCTTTCGCCAAGACAATGCGTTTCTCACTGTTACATGCATTTGAATGGGAAACTCGCCTGAAAAAAAGTATAGGTTTTCATTATGTGAATAATTTTAAAATCTTAGCTCAAACGGCTGCAAAACCTGTTTGCCCAGCACGGAGATATTGAGTTTTATAAGATAAAGCCATAAACATGTGTGTCTGAGTCTTCTATCAAAAGTTACAGCGATTTATATGAAGTTGTTCAAAAACGCTTTCTTTCGCCAAGACAATGCGTTTCTCACTGTTACATGCATTTGAATGGGAAACTCGCCTGAAAAAAAGTATAGGTTTTCATTATGTGAATAATTTTAAAATCTTAGCTCAAACGGCTGCAAAACCTGTTTGCCCAGCACGGGGATATTGAGTTCTATAAGATAAAGCCATAAACATGTTTGTCTGAGTCTTCTATCAAAAGTTACAGCGATTTATATGAAGTTGTTCAAAAACGCTTTCTTTCGCCAACACAATGCGTTTCTCACGGTTACATGCATTTGAATGGGAAACTCGCCTGAAACAAAGTATAGGTTTTCATTATGTGAATAATTTTAAAATCTTAGCTCAATCGGCTGCAAAACCTGTTTGCCCAGCACGGGGACATTGAGTTCTATAAGATAAAGCCATAAACATGTTTGTCTGAGTCCTCTATCAAAAGTTACAGCGATTTATATGAAGTTGTTCAAAAACGCTTTCTTTCGCCAAGACAGTGTGTTTCTCACTGTTACATGCATTTGAATGGGAAACTCACCCGAGACAAAGTATAGGTTTTCATTATGTGAATAATTTTAAAATCTTAGCTCAATCGGCTGCAAAACCTGTTTGCCCAGCACGGGGATATTGAGTTCTATAAGATAAAGCCATAAACATGTTTGTCTGAGTCTTCTATCAAAAGTTACAGCGATTTATATGAAGTTGTTCAAAAACGCTTTCTTTCGCCAAGACAATGCGTTTCTCACTGTTACATGCATTTGAATGGGAAACTCACCCGAGACAAAGTATAGGTTTTCATTATGTGAATAATTTTAAAATCTTAGCTCAATCGGCTGCAAAACCTGTTTGCCCAGCACGGGGATATTGAGTTCTATAAGATAAAGCCATAAACATGTTTGTCTGAGTCTTCTATCAAAAGTTACAGCGATTTATATGAAGTTGTTCAAAAACGCTTTCTTTCGCCAAGACAATGCGTTTCTCACGGTTACATGCATTTGAATGGGAAACTCGCCTGAAACAAAGTATAGGTTTTCATTATGTGAATAATTTTAAAATCTTAGCTCAAACGGCTGCAAAACCTGTTTTCCCAGCACGGAGATATTGAGTTTTATAAGATAAAGCCATAAACATGTGTGTCTGAGTCTTCTATCAAAAGTTACAGCGATTTATATGAAGTTGTTCAAAAACGCTTTCTTTCGCCAAGACAATGCGTTTCTCACTGTTACATGCATTTGAATGGGAAACTCGCCTGAAAAAAAGTATAGGTTTTCATTATGTGAATAATTTTAAAATCTTAGCTCAAACGGCTGCAAAACCTGTTTGCCCAGCACGGAGATATTGAGTTTTATAAGATAAAGCCATAAACATGTGTGTCTGAGTCTTCTATCAAAAGTTACAGCGATTTATATGAAGTTGTTCAAAAACGCTTTCTTTCGCCAAGACAATGCGTTTCTCACTGTTACATGCATTTGAATGGGAAACTCGCCTGAAAAAAAGTATAGGTTTTCATTATGTGAATAATTTTAAAATCTTAGCTCAAACGGCTGCAAAACCTGTTTGCCCAGCACGGGGATATTGAGTTCTATAAGATAAAGCCATAAACATGTTTGTCTGAGTCCTCTATCAAAAGTTACAGCGATTTATATGAAGTTGTTCAAAAACGCTTTCTTTCGCCAACACAATGCGTTTCTCACGGTTACATGCATTTGAATGGGAAACTCGCCTGAAACAAAGTATAGGTTTTCATTATGTGAATAATTTTAAAATCTTAGCTCAATCGGCTGCAAAACCTGTTTGCCCAGCACGGGGACATTGAGTTCTATAAGATAAAGCCATAAACATGTTTGTCTGAGTCCTCTATCAAAAGTTACAGCGATTTATATGAAGTTGTTCAAAAACGCTTTCTTTCGCCAAGACAGTGTGTTTCTCACTGTTACATGCATTTGAATGGGAAACTCACCCGAGACAAAGTATAGGTTTTCATTATGTGAATAATTTTAAAATCTTAGCTCAATCGGCTGCAAAACCTGTTTGCCCAGCACGGGGATATTGAGTTCTATAAGATAAAGCCATGAACATGTTTGTCTGAGTCTTCTATCAAAAGTTACAGCGATTTATATGAAGTTGTTCAAAAACGCTTTCTTTCGCCAACACAATGCGTTTCTCACGGTTACATGCATTTGAATGGGAAACTCGCCTGAAACAAAGTATAGGTTTTCATTATGTGAATAATTTTAAAATCTTAGCTCAATCGGCTGCAAAACCTCTTTCTTTCGCCAAGACAATGCGTTTCTCACTGTTACATGCATTTGAATGGGAAACTCGCCTGAAAAAAAGTATAGGTTTTCATTATGTGAATAATTTTAAAATCTTAGCTCAAACGGCTGCAAAACCTGTTTGCCCAGCACGGGGATATTGAGTTCTATAAGATAAAGCCATAAACATGTTTGTCTGAGTCTTCTATCAAAAGTTACAGCGATTTATATGAAGTTGTTCAAAAACGCTTTCTTTCGCCAAGACAGTGTGTTTCTCACTGTTACATGCATTTGAATGGGAAACTCACCCGAGACAAAGTATAGGTTTTCATTATGTGAATAATTTTAAAATCTTAGCTCAATCGGCTGCAAAACCTGTTTGCCCAGCACGGGGATATTGAGTTCTATAAGATAAAGCCATGAACATGTTTGTCTGAGTCTTCTATCAAAAGTTACAGCGATTTATATGAAGTTGTACGAAAATGCTTTCTTTCGCCAAGACAGTGTGTTTCTCACTGTTACATGCATTCGAATGGGAAACTCGCCTGAAACAAAGTATAGGTTTTCATTATGTGAATAATTTTAAAATCTTAGCTCAAACGGCTGCAAAACCTGTTTGCCCAGCACGGGGACATTGAGTTCTATAAGATAAAGCCATGAACATGTTTGTCTGAGTCCTCTATCAAAAGTTACAGCGATTTATAGGAAGTTGTTCAAAAACGCTTTCTTTCGCCAAGACAGTGTGTTTCTCACTGTTACATGCATTTGAATGGGAAACTCACCCGAGACAAAGTATAGGTTTTCATTATGTGAATAATTTTAAAATCTTAGCTCAATCGGCTGCAAAACCTGTTTGCCCAGCACGGGGATATTGAGTTCTATAAGATAAAGCCATGAACATGTTTGTCTGAGTCTTCTATCAAAAGTTACAGCGATTTATATGAAGTTGTACGAAAATGCTTTCTTTCGCCAAGACAGTGTGTTTCTCACTGTTACATGCATTCGAATGGGAAACTCGCCTGAAACAAAGTATAGGTTTTCATTATGTGAATAATTTTAAAATCTTAGCTCAAACGGCTGCAAAACCTGTTTGCCCAGCACGGAGATATTGAGTTTTATAAGATAAAGCCATAAACATGTGTGTCTGAGTCTTCTATCAAAAGTTACAGCGATTTATATGAAGTTGTTCAAAAACGCTTTCTTTCGCCAAGACAATGCGTTTCTCACTGTTACATGCATTTGAATGGGAAACTCGCCTGAAACAAAGTATAGGTTTTCATTATGTGAATAATTTTAAAATCTTAGCTCAATCGGCTGCAAAACCTGCTTGCCCAGCACGGGGATATTGAGTTCTATAAGATAAAGCCATGAACATGTTTGTCTGAGTCTTCTATCAAAAGTTACAGCGATTTATATGAAGTTGTACAAAAATGCTTTCTTTCGCCAAGACAGTGTGTTTCTCACTGTTACATGCATTTGAATGGGAAACTCGCCCGAGACAAAGTATAGGTTTTCATTATGTGAATAATTTTAAAATCTTAGCTCAATCGGCTGCAAAACCTCTTTCTTTCGCCAAGACAATGCGTTTCTCACTGTTACATGCATTTGAATGGGAAACTCGCCCGAGACAAAGTATAGGTTTTCATTATGTGAATAATTTTAAAATCTTAGCTCAAACGGCTGCAAAACCTGTTTGCCCAGCACGGAGATATTGAGTTTTATAAGATAAAGCCACAAACATGTGTTTCTGAGTCCTCTATCAAAAGTTACAGCGATTTATATGAAGTTGTTCAAAAACGCTTTCTTTCGCCAAGACAATGCGTTTCTCACGGTTACATGCATTTGAATGGGAAACTCGCCTGAAACAAAGTATAGGTTTTCATTATGTGAATAATTTTAAAATCTTAGCTCAAACGGCTGCAAAACCTGTTTGCCCAGCACGGAGATATTGAGTTTTATAAGATAAAGCCATAAACATGTGTGTCTGAGTCTTCTATCAAAAGTTACAGCGATTTATATGAAGTTGTTCAAAAACGCTTTCTTTCGCCAAGACAATGCGTTTCTCACTGTTACATGCATTTGAATGGGAAACTCGCCTGAAAAAAAGTATAGGTTTTCATTATGTGAATAATTTTAAAATCTTAGCTCAAACGGCTGCAAAACCTGTTTGCCCAGCACGGGGTTATTGAGTTCTATAAGATAAAGCCATAAACATGTTTGTCTGAGTCTTCTATCAAAAGTTACAGCGATTTATATGAAGTTGTTCAAAAACGCTTTATTTCGCCAAGACAGTGTGTTTCTCACGGTTACATGCATTTGAATGGGAAACTCGCCCGAAACAAAGTATAGGTTTTCATTATGTGAATAATTTTAAAATCCTAGCTCAATCGGCTGCAAAACCTGTTTGCCCAGCACGGGGTTATTGAGTTCTATAAGATAAAGCCATAAACATGTTTGTCTGAGTCTTCTATCAAAAGTTACAGCGATTTATATGAAGTTGTTCAAAAACGCTTTATTTCGCCAAGACAGTGTGTTTCTCACTGTTACATGCATTTGAATGGGAAACTCGCCTGAAACAAAGTATAGGTTTTCATTATGTGAATAATTTTAAAATCTTAGCTCAAACGGCTGCAAAACCTCTTTCTTTCGCCAAGACAATGCGTTTCTCACTGTTACATGCATTTGAATGGGAAACTCGCCCGAGACAAAGTATAGGTTTTCATTATGTGAATAATTTTAAAATCTTAGCTCAAACGGCTGCAAAACCTGTTTGCCCAGCACGGAGATATTGAGTTTTATAAGATAAAGCCATAAACATGTTTGTCTGAGACCTCTATCAAAAGTTACAGCGATTTATATGAAGTTGTTCAAAAACGCTTTATTTCGCCAAGACAGTGTGTTTCTCACTGTTACATGCATTTGAATGGGAAACTCGCCTGAAACAAAGTATAGGTTTTCATTATGTGAATAATTTTAAAATCTTAGCTCAAACGGCTGCAAAACCTGTTTGCCCAGCACGGAGATATTGAGTTTTATAAGATAAAGCCATAAACATGTGTGTCTGAGTCTTCTATCAAAAGTTACAGCGATTTATATGAAGTTGTTCAAAAACGCTTTCTTTCGCCAAGACAATGCGTTTCTCACTGTTACATGCATTTGAATGGGAAACTCGCCCGAGACAAAGTATAGGTTTTCATTATGTGAATAATTTTAAAATCTTAGCTCAAACGGCTGCAAAACCTGTTTGCCCAGCACGGGGATATTGAGTTCTATAAGATAAAGCCATAAACATGTTTGTCTGAGTCTTCTATCAAAAGTTACAGCGATTTATATGAAGTTGTTCAAAAACGCTTTCTTTCGCCAAGACAATGCGTTTCTCACGGTTACATGCATTTGAATGGGAAACTCGCCTGAAACAAAGTATAGGTTTTCATTATGTGAATAATTTTAAAATCTTAGCTCAAACGGCTGCAAAACCTCTTTCTTTCGCCAAGACAATGCGTTTCTCACTGTTACATGCATTTGAATGGGAAACTCGCCCGAGACAAAGTATAGGTTTTCATTATGTGAATAATTTTAAAATCTTAGCTCAAACGGCTGCAAAACCTGTTTGCCCAGCACGGAGATATTGAGTTTTATAAGATAAAGCCATAAACATGTTTGTCTGAGACCTCTATCAAAAGTTACAGCGATTTATATGAAGTTGTTCAAAAACGCTTTATTTCGCCAAGACAGTGTGTTTCTCACTGTTACATGCATTTGAATGGGAAACTCGCCTGAAAAAAAGTATAGGTTTTCATTATGTGAATAATTTTAAAATCTTAGCTCAAACGGCTGCAAAACCTGTTTGCCCAGCACGGAGATATTGAGTTTTATAAGATAAAGCCATAAACATGTGTGTCTGAGTCTTCTATCAAAAGTTACAGCGATTTATATGAAGTTGTTCAAAAACGCTTTCTTTCGCCAAGACAATGCGTTTCTCACTGTTACATGCATTTGAATGGGAAACTCGCCTGAAACAAAGTATAGGTTTTCATTATGTGAATAATTTTAAAATCTTAGCTCAATCGGCTGCAAAACCTGTTTGCCCAGCACGGGGACATTGAGTTCTATAAGATAAAGCCATGAACATGTTTGTCTGAGTCCTCTATCAAAAGTTACAGCGATTTATAGGAAGTTGTTCAAAAACGCTTTCTTTCGCCAAGACAGTGTGTTTCTCACTGTTACATGCATTTGAATGGGAAACTCGCCTGAAACAAAGTATAGGTTTTCATTATGTGAATAATTTTAAAATCTTAGCTCAATCGGCTGCAAAACCTGTTTGCCCAGCACGGGGACATTGAGTTCTATAAGATAAAGCCATGAACATGTTTGTCTGAGTCCTCTATCAAAAGTTACAGCGATTTATAGGAAGTTGTTCAAAAACGCTTTCTTTCGCCAAGACAGTGTGTTTCTCACTGTTACATGCATTTGAATGGGAAACTCACCCGAGACAAAGTATAGGTTTTCATTATGTGAATAATTTTAAAATCTTAGCTCAATCGGCTGCAAAACCTGTTTGCCCAGCACGGGGATATTGAGTTCTATAAGATAAAGCCATGAACATGTTTGTCTGAGTCTTCTATCAAAAGTTACAGCGATTTATATGAAGTTGTACGAAAATGCTTTCTTTCGCCAAGACAGTGTGTTTCTCACTGTTACATGCATTCGAATGGGAAACTCGCCTGAAACAAAGTATAGGTTTTCATTATGTGAATAATTTTAAAATCTTAGCTCAAACGGCTGCAAAACCTCTTTCTTTCGCCAAGACAATGCGTTTCTCACTGTTACATGCATTTGAATGGGAAACTCGCCTGAAACAAAGTATAGGTTTTCATTATGTGAATAATTTTAAAATCTTAGCTCAAACGGCTGCAAAACCTCTTTCTTTCGCCAAGACAATGCGTTTCTCACTGTTACATGCATTTGAATGGGAAACTCGCCCGAGACAAAGTATAGGTTTTCATTATGTGAATAATTTTAAAATCTTAGCTCAAACGGCTGCAAAACCTGTTTGCCCAGCACGGAGATATTGAGTTTTATAAGATAAAGCCATAAACATGTTTGTCTGAGACCTCTATCAAAAGTTACAGCGATTTATATGAAGTTGTTCAAAAACGCTTTATTTCGCCAAGACAGTGTGTTTCTCACTGTTACATGCATTTGAATGGGAAACTCGCCTGAAAAAAAGTATAGGTTTTCATTATGTGAATAATTTTAAAATCTTAGCTCAAACGGCTGCAAAACCTGTTTGCCCAGCACGGAGATATTGAGTTTTATAAGATAAAGCCATAAACATGTGTGTCTGAGTCTTCTATCAAAAGTTACAGCGATTTATATGAAGTTGTTCAAAAACGCTTTCTTTCGCCAAGACAATGCGTTTCTCACTGTTACATGCATTTGAATGGGAAACTCGCCTGAAACAAAGTATAGGTTTTCATTATGTGAATAATTTTAAAATCTTAGCTCAATCGGCTGCAAAACCTGTTTGCCCAGCACGGGGACATTGAGTTCTATAAGATAAAGCCATGAACATGTTTGTCTGAGTCCTCTATCAAAAGTTACAGCGATTTATAGGAAGTTGTTCAAAAACGCTTTCTTTCGCCAAGACAGTGTGTTTCTCACTGTTACATGCATTTGAATGGGAAACTCGCCTGAAACAAAGTATAGGTTTTCATTATGTGAATAATTTTAAAATCTTAGCTCAATCGGCTGCAAAACCTGTTTGCCCAGCACGGGGACATTGAGTTCTATAAGATAAAGCCATGAACATGTTTGTCTGAGTCCTCTATCAAAAGTTACAGCGATTTATAGGAAGTTGTTCAAAAACGCTTTCTTTCGCCAAGACAGTGTGTTTCTCACTGTTACATGCATTTGAATGGGAAACTCACCCGAGACAAAGTATAGGTTTTCATTATGTGAATAATTTTAAAATCTTAGCTCAATCGGCTGCAAAACCTGTTTGCCCAGCACGGGGATATTGAGTTCTATAAGATAAAGCCATGAACATGTTTGTCTGAGTCTTCTATCAAAAGTTACAGCGATTTATATGAAGTTGTACGAAAATGCTTTCTTTCGCCAAGACAGTGTGTTTCTCACTGTTACATGCATTCGAATGGGAAACTCGCCTGAAACAAAGTATAGGTTTTCATTATGTGAATAATTTTAAAATCTTAGCTCAAACGGCTGCAAAACCTGTTTTCCCAGCACGGAGATATTGAGTTTTATAAGATAAAGCCATAAACATGTGTTACGCCCCTAGTCTAGGCGGGTAGGGACGCACATAAGGTTGGAGGAGAGAGAGACAAATCCCCGCCCTGGTTCCCAAGCCAAACATCCAAACCAGTTGTGAGTAAAAAAAGTGATTTTATTTAAGGACAAGAAGCATAGCTCCAGGGTGAGCCCAGGCCAAAATAATAAACAAAACCAACTAAGTCCCACCAGAAAAGACTAACTAAACCCTAAGAAAGAAAAAAGAACAAACAAATGACAAAGCTATCCCTCGCTCCCTGACCAAGAAAACAGGAGAAAACGATTCCAAAAGAAAAGGCAGCTCACCCCTTCCGCTTCAGCCCACGAGTGCCTAAGCTCTCAGCTAATGCACTAGGAGCGGCTTTTACAATTCACACTCCCACAAATACACAAGATAAACACAGGCTGGGAAAACCAGGGTCAGGACTGCGACGGCTGTCAGGCTACTCGCTCGTTCCACACACTCTCTCTCTCTCTCCCTGGAGCTGTCAGAGCGGCTTTTTGAATGTGGTCACCTGTTCCATGGTCCAATCACCTGCTCACTACTCTTCATTAGGGGAGGGACCTGTAAAGAGTCTTAAACACAGTAAAGAGACACAGAACAAACAGCCCACACAGTGTTCTTATGGCCACAGCCGTAACACATGTGTGTCTGAGTCTTCTATCATAAGTTACAGCGATTTATATGAAGTTGTTCAAAAACGCTTTCTTTCGCCAACACAATGCGTTTCTCACGGTTACATGCATTTGAATGGGAAACTCGCCTGAAACAAAGTATAGGTTTTCATTATGTGAATAATTTTAAAATCTTAGCTCAATCGGCTGCAAAACCTGTTTGCCCAGCACGGGGACATTGAGTTCTATAAGATAAAGCCATAAACATGTTTGTCTGAGTCCTCTATCAAAAGTTACAGCGATTTATATGAAGTTGTTCAAAAACGCTTTCTTTCGCCAAGACAGTGTGTTTCTCACTGTTACATGCATTTGAATGGGAAACTCACCCGAGACAAAGTATAGGTTTTCATTATGTGAATAATTTTAAAATCTTAGCTCAATCGGCTGCAAAACCTGTTTGCCCAGCACGGGGATATTGAGTTCTATAAGATAAAGCCATGAACATGTTTGTCTGAGTCTTCTATCAAAAGTTACAGCGATTTATATGAAGTTGTTCAAAAACGCTTTCTTTCGCCAAGACAATGCGTTTCTCACTGTTACATGCATTTGAATGGGAAACTCGCCTGAAACAAAGTATAGGTTTTCATTATGTGAATAATTTTAAAATCTTAGCTCAATCGGCTGCAAAACCTCTTTCTTTCGCCAAGACAATGCGTTTCTCACTGTTACATGCATTTGAATGGGAAACTCGCCTGAAAAAAAGTATAGGTTTTCATTATGTGAATAATTTTAAAATCTTAGCTCAAACGGCTGCAAAACCTGTTTGCCCAGCACGGGGATATTGAGTTCTATAAGATAAAGCCATAAACATGTTTGTCTGAGTCTTCTATCAAAAGTTACAGCGATTTATATGAAGTTGTTCAAAAACGCTTTCTTTCGCCAAGACAGTGTGTTTCTCACTGTTACATGCATTTGAATGGGAAACTCACCCGAGACAAAGTATAGGTTTTCATTATGTGAATAATTTTAAAATCTTAGCTCAATCGGCTGCAAAACCTGTTTGCCCAGCACGGGGATATTGAGTTCTATAAGATAAAGCCATGAACATGTTTGTCTGAGTCTTCTATCAAAAGTTACAGCGATTTATATGAAGTTGTACGAAAATGCTTTCTTTCGCCAAGACAGTGTGTTTCTCACTGTTACATGCATTTGAATGGGAAACTCGCCCGAGACAAAGTATAGGTTTTCATTATGTGAATAATTTTAAAATCTTAGCTCAATCGGCTGCAAAACCTGCTTGCCCAGCACGGGGATATTGAGTTCTATAAGATAAAGCCATGAACATGTTTGTCTGAGTCTTCTATCAAAAGTTACAGCGATTTATATGAAGTTGTACAAAAATGCTTTCTTTCGCCAAGACAGTGTGTTTCTCACTGTTACATGCATTTGAATGGGAAACTCGCCTGAAACAAAGTATAGGTTTTCATTATGTGAATAATTTTAAAATCTTAGCTCAAACGGCTGCAAAACCTGTTTGCCCAGCACGGAGATATTGAGTTTTATAAGATAAAGCCATAAACATGTGTGTCTGAGTCTTCTATCAAAAGTTACAGCGATTTATATGAAGTTGTTCAAAAACGCTTTCTTTCGCCAAGACAATGCGTTTCTCACTGTTACATGCATTTGAATGGGAAACTCGCCTGAAACAAAGTATAGGTTTTCATTATGTGAATAATTTTAAAATCTTAGCTCAATCGGCTGCAAAACCTGCTTGCCCAGCACGGGGATATTGAGTTCTATAAGATAAAGCCATGAACATGTTTGTCTGAGTCTTCTATCAAAAGTTACAGCGATTTATATGAAGTTGTACAAAAATGCTTTCTTTCGCCAAGACAGTGTGTTTCTCACTGTTACATGCATTTGAATGGGAAACTCGCCCGAGACAAAGTATAGGTTTTCATTATGTGAATAATTTTAAAATCTTAGCTCAATCGGCTGCAAAACCTCTTTCTTTCGCCAAGACAATGCGTTTCTCACTGTTACATGCATTTGAATGGGAAACTCGCCCGAGACAAAGTATAGGTTTTCATTATGTGAATAATTTTAAAATCTTAGCTCAAACGGCTGCAAAACCTGTTTGCCCAGCACGGAGATATTGAGTTTTATAAGATAAAGCCATAAACATGTGTTTCTGAGTCCTCTATCAAAAGTTACAGCGATTTATATGAAGTTGTTCAAAAACGCTTTCTTTCGCCAAGACAATGCGTTTCTCACGGTTACATGCATTTGAATGGGAAACTCGCCTGAAACAAAGTATAGGTTTTCATTATGTGAATAATTTTAAAATCTTAGCTCAAACGGCTGCAAAACCTGTTTGCCCAGCACGGAGATATTGAGTTTTATAAGATAAAGCCATAAACATGTGTGTCTGAGTCTTCTATCAAAAGTTACAGCGATTTATATGAAGTTGTTCAAAAACGCTTTCTTTCGCCAAGACAATGCGTTTCTCACTGTTACATGCATTTGAATGGGAAACTCGCCTGAAAAAAAGTATAGGTTTTCATTATGTGAATAATTTTAAAATCTTAGCTCAAACGGCTGCAAAACCTGTTTGCCCAGCACGGGGTTATTGAGTTCTATAAGATAAAGCCATAAACATGTTTGTCTGAGTCTTCTATCAAAAGTTACAGCGATTTATATGAAGTTGTTCAAAAACGCTTTATTTCGCCAAGACAGTGTGTTTCTCACGGTTACATGCATTTGAATGGGAAACTCGCCCGAAACAAAGTATAGGTTTTCATTATGTGAATAATTTTAAAATCCTAGCTCAATCGGCTGCAAAACCTGTTTGCCCAGCACGGGGTTATTGAGTTCTATAAGATAAAGCCATAAACATGTTTGTCTGAGTCTTCTATCAAAAGTTACAGCGATTTATATGAAGTTGTTCAAAAACGCTTTATTTCGCCAAGACAGTGTGTTTCTCACTGTTACATGCATTTGAATGGGAAACTCGCCTGAAACAAAGTATAGGTTTTCATTATGTGAATAATTTTAAAATCTTAGCTCAAACGGCTGCAAAACCTCTTTCTTTCGCCAAGACAATGCGTTTCTCACTGTTACATGCATTTGAATGGGAAACTCGCCCGAGACAAAGTATAGGTTTTCATTATGTGAATAATTTTAAAATCTTAGCTCAAACGGCTGCAAAACCTGTTTGCCCAGCACGGAGATATTGAGTTTTATAAGATAAAGCCATAAACATGTTTGTCTGAGACCTCTATCAAAAGTTACAGCGATTTATATGAAGTTGTTCAAAAACGCTTTATTTCGCCAAGACAGTGTGTTTCTCACTGTTACATGCATTTGAATGGGAAACTCGCCTGAAACAAAGTATAGGTTTTCATTATGTGAATAATTTTAAAATCTTAGCTCAAACGGCTGCAAAACCTGTTTGCCCAGCACGGAGATATTGAGTTTTATAAGATAAAGCCATAAACATGTGTGTCTGAGTCTTCTATCAAAAGTTACAGCGATTTATATGAAGTTGTTCAAAAACGCTTTCTTTCGCCAAGACAATGCGTTTCTCACTGTTACATGCATTTGAATGGGAAACTCGCCCGAGACAAAGTATAGGTTTTCATTATGTGAATAATTTTAAAATCTTAGCTCAAACGGCTGCAAAACCTGTTTGCCCAGCACGGGGATATTGAGTTCTATAAGATAAAGCCATAAACATGTTTGTCTGAGTCTTCTATCAAAAGTTACAGCGATTTATATGAAGTTGTTCAAAAACGCTTTCTTTCGCCAAGACAATGCGTTTCTCACGGTTACATGCATTTGAATGGGAAACTCGCCTGAAACAAAGTATAGGTTTTCATTATGTGAATAATTTTAAAATCTTAGCTCAAACGGCTGCAAAACCTCTTTCTTTCGCCAAGACAATGCGTTTCTCACTGTTACATGCATTTGAATGGGAAACTCGCCCGAGACAAAGTATAGGTTTTCATTATGTGAATAATTTTAAAATCTTAGCTCAAACGGCTGCAAAACCTGTTTGCCCAGCACGGAGATATTGAGTTTTATAAGATAAAGCCATAAACATGTTTGTCTGAGACCTCTATCAAAAGTTACAGCGATTTATATGAAGTTGTTCAAAAACGCTTTATTTCGCCAAGACAGTGTGTTTCTCACTGTTACATGCATTTGAATGGGAAACTCGCCTGAAAAAAAGTATAGGTTTTCATTATGTGAATAATTTTAAAATCTTAGCTCAAACGGCTGCAAAACCTGTTTGCCCAGCACGGAGATATTGAGTTTTATAAGATAAAGCCATAAACATGTGTGTCTGAGTCTTCTATCAAAAGTTACAGCGATTTATATGAAGTTGTTCAAAAACGCTTTCTTTCGCCAAGACAATGCGTTTCTCACGGTTACATGCATTTGAATGGGAAACTCGCCTGAAACAAAGTATAGGTTTTCATTATGTGAATAATTTTAAAATCTTAGCTCAAACGGCTGCAAAACCTCTTTCTTTCGCCAAGACAATGCGTTTCTCACTGTTACATGCATTTGAATGGGAAACTCGCCTGAAACAAAGTATAGGTTTTCATTATGTGAATAATTTTAAAATCTTAGCTCAATCGGCTGCAAAACCTGTTTGCCCAGCACGGGGACATTGAGTTCTATAAGATAAAGCCATGAACATGTTTGTCTGAGTCCTCTATCAAAAGTTACAGCGATTTATAGGAAGTTGTTCAAAAACGCTTTCTTTCGCCAAGACAGTGTGTTTCTCACTGTTACATGCATTTGAATGGGAAACTCACCCGAGACAAAGTATAGGTTTTCATTATGTGAATAATTTTAAAATCTTAGCTCAATCGGCTGCAAAACCTGTTTGCCCAGCACGGGGATATTGAGTTCTATAAGATAAAGCCATGAACATGTTTGTCTGAGTCTTCTATCAAAAGTTACAGCGATTTATATGAAGTTGTACGAAAATGCTTTCTTTCGCCAAGACAGTGTGTTTCTCACTGTTACATGCATTCGAATGGGAAACTCGCCTGAAACAAAGTATAGGTTTTCATTATGTGAATAATTTTAAAATCTTAGCTCAAACGGCTGCAAAACCTCTTTCTTTCGCCAAGACAATGCGTTTCTCACTGTTACATGCATTTGAATGGGAAACTCGCCCGAGACAAAGTATAGGTTTTCATTATGTGAATAATTTTAAAATCTTAGCTCAAACGGCTGCAAAACCTGTTTGCCCAGCACGGAGATATTGAGTTTTATAAGATAAAGCCATAAACATGTTTGTCTGAGACCTCTATCAAAAGTTACAGCGATTTATATGAAGTTGTTCAAAAACGCTTTATTTCGCCAAGACAGTGTGTTTCTCACTGTTACATGCATTTGAATGGGGAACTCGCCTCAGACAAAGTATAGGTTTTCATTATGTGAATAATTTTAAAATCTTAGCTCAAACGGCTGCAAAACCTGTTTTCCCAGCACGGAGATATTGAGTTTTATAAGATAAAGCCATAAACATGTGTTACGCCCCTAGTCTAGGCGGGTAGGGACGCACATAAGGTTGGAGGAGAGAGAGACAAATCCCCGCCCTGGTTCCCAAGCCAAACATCCAAACCAGTTGTGAGTAAAAAAAGTGATTTTATTTAAGGACAAGAAGCATAGCTCCAGGGTGAGCCCAGGCCAAAATAATAAACAAAACCAACTAAGTCCCACCAGAAAAGACTAACTAAACCCTAAGAAAGAAAAAAGAACAAACAAATGACAAAGCTATCCCTCGCTCCCTGACCAAGAAAACAGGAGAAAACGATTCCAAAAGAAAAGGCAGCTCACCCCTTCCGCTTCAGCCCACGAGTGCCTAAGCTCTCAGCTAATGCACTAGGAGCGGCTTTTACAATTCACACTCCCACAAATACACAAGATAAACACAGGCTGGGAAAACCAGGGTCAGGACTGCGACGGCTGTCAGGCTACTCGCTCGTTCCACACACTCTCTCTCTCTCTCCCTGGAGCTGTCAGAGCGGCTTTTTGAATGTGGTCACCTGTTCCATGGTCCAATCACCTGCTCACTACTCTTCATTAGGGGAGGGACCTGTAAAGAGTCTTAAACACAGTAAAGAGACACAGAACAAACAGCCCACACAGTGTTCTTATGGCCACAGCCGTAACACATGTGTGTCTGAGTCTTCTATCATAAGTTACAGCGATTTATATGAAGTTGTTCAAAAACGCTTTCTTTCGCCAAGACAATGCGTTTCTCACTGTTACATGCATTTGAATGGGAAACTCGCCCGAGACAAAGTATAGGTTTTCATTATGTGAATAATTTTAAAATCTTAGCTCAGTCGGCTGCAAAACCTGTTTGCCCAGCACGGGGATATTGAGTTCTATAAGATAAAGCCATGAACATGTTTGTCTGAGTCCTCTATCAAAAGTTACAGCGATTTATATGAAGTTGTTCAAAAACGCTTTCTTTCGCCAAGACAGTGTGTTTCTCACTGTTACATGCATTTGAATGGGAAACTCACCCGAGACAAAGTCTAGGTTTTCATTATGTGAATAATTTTAAAATCCTAGCTCAATCGGCTGCAAAACCTGTTTGCCCAGCACGGGGTTATTGAGTTCTATAAGATAAAGCCATAAACATGTTTGTCTGAGTCTTCTATCAAAAGTTACAGCGATTTATATGAAGTTGTTCAAAAACGCTTTATTTCACCAAGACAGTGTGTTTCTCACTGTTACATGCATTTGAATGGGAAACTCGCCTGAAAAAAAGTATAGGTTTTCATTATGTGAATAATTTTAAAATCTTAGCTCAAACGGCTGCAAAACCTCTTTCTTTCGCCAAGACAATGCGTTTCTCACTGTTACATGCATTTGAATGGGAAACTCGCCCGAGACAAAGTATAGGTTTTCATTATGTGAATAATTTTAAAATCTTAGCTCAAACGGCTGCAAAACCTGTTTGCCCAGCACGGAGATATTGAGTTTTATAAGATAAAGCCATGAACATGTTTTTCTGAGTCCTCTATCAAAAGTTACAGCGATTTATATGAAGTTGTACGAAAATGCTTTCTTTCGCCAAGACAGTGTGTTTCTCACTGTTACATGCATTTGAATGGGAAACTCGCCTGAAACAAAGTATAGGTTTTCATTATGTGAATAATTTTAAAATCTTAGCTCAAACGGCTGCAAAACCTGTTTGCCCAGCACGGAGATATTGAGTTTTATAAGATAAAGCCATAAACATGTTTGTCTGAGTCTTCTATCAAAAGTTACAGCGATTTATATGAAGTTGTTCAAAAACGCTTTATTTCGCCAAGACAGTGTGTTTCTCACTGTTACATGCATTTGAATGGGAAACTCACCCGAGACAAAGTATAGGTTTTCATTATGTGAATAATTTTAAAATCTTAGCTCAATCGGCTGCAAAACCTGTTTGCCCAGCACGGGGATATTGAGTTCTATAAGATAAAGCCATGAACATGTTTGTCTGAGTCTTCTATCAAAAGTTACAGCGATTTATATGAAGTTGTACGAAAATGCTTTCTTTCGCCAAGACAGTGTGTTTCTCACTGTTACATGCATTCGAATGGGAAACTCGCCTGAAACAAAGTATAGGTTTTCATTATGTGAATAATTTTAAAATCTTAGCTCAAACGGCTGCAAAACCTGTTTGCCCAGCACGGGGACATTGAGTTCTATAAGATAAAGCCATGAACATGTTTGTCTGAGTCCTCTATCAAAAGTTACAGCGATTTATAGGAAGTTGTTCAAAAACGCTTTCTTTCGCCAAGACAGTGTGTTTCTCACTGTTACATGCATTTGAATGGGAAACTCACCCGAGACAAAGTATAGGTTTTCATTATGTGAATAATTTTAAAATCTTAGCTCAATCGGCTGCAAAACCTGTTTGCCCAGCACGGGGATATTGAGTTCTATAAGATAAAGCCATGAACATGTTTGTCTGAGTCTTCTATCAAAAGTTACAGCGATTTATATGAAGTTGTACGAAAATGCTTTCTTTCGCCAAGACAGTGTGTTTCTCACTGTTACATGCATTCGAATGGGAAACTCGCCTGAAACAAAGTATAGGTTTTCATTATGTGAATAATTTTAAAATCTTAGCTCAAACGGCTGCAAAACCTCTTTCTTTCGCCAAGACAATGCGTTTCTCACTGTTACATGCATTTGAATGGGAAACTCGCCCGAGACAAAGTATAGGTTTTCATTATGTGAATAATTTTAAAATCTTAGCTCAAACGGCTGCAAAACCTGTTTGCCCAGCACGGAGATATTGAGTTTTATAAGATAAAGCCATAAACATGTTTGTCTGAGACCTCTATCAAAAGTTACAGCGATTTATATGAAGTTGTTCAAAAACGCTTTATTTCGCCAAGACAGTGTGTTTCTCACTGTTACATGCATTTGAATGGGAAACTCGCCTCAGACAAAGTATAGGTTTTCATTATGTGAATAATTTTAAAATCTTAGCTCAAACGGCTGCAAAACCTGTTTTCCCAGCACGGAGATATTGAGTTTTATAAGATAAAGCCATAAACATGTGTTACGCCCCTAGTCTAGGCGGGTAGGGACGCACATAAGGTTGGAGGAGAGAGAGACAAATCCCCGCCCTGGTTCCCAAGCCAAACATCCAAACCAGTTGTGAGTAAAAAAAGTGATTTTATTTAAGGACAAGAAGCATAGCTCCAGGGTGAGCCCAGGCCAAAATAATAAACAAAACCAACTAAGTCCCACCAGAAGAGACTAACTAAACCCTAAGAAAGAAAAAAGAACAAACAAATGACAGAGCTATCCCTCGCTCCCTGACCAAGAAAACAGGAGAAAACGATTCCAAAAGAAAAGGCAGCTCACCCCTTCCGCTTCAGCCCACGAGTGCCTAAGCTCTCAGCTAATGCACTAGGAGCGGCTTTTACAATTCACACTCCCACAAATACACAAGATAAACACAGGCTGGGAAAACCAGGGTCAGGACTGCGACGGCTGTCAGGCTACTCGCTCGTTCCACACACTCTCTCTCTCTCTCCCTGGAGCTGTCAGAGCGGCTTTTTGAATGTGGTCACCTGTTCCATGGTCCAATCACCTGCTCACTACTCTTCATTAGGGGAGGGACCTGTAAAGAGTCTTAAACACAGTAAAGAGACACAGAACAAACAGCCCACACAGTGTTCTTATGGCCACAGCCGTAACACATGTGTGTCTGAGTCTTCTATCATAAGATACAGCGATTTATATGAAGTTGTTCAAAAACGCTTTCTTTCGCCAAGACAATGCGTTTCTCACTGTTACATGCATTTGAATGGGAAACTCGCCCGAGACAAAGTATAGGTTTTCATTATGTGAATAATTTTAAAATCTTAGCTCAGTCGGCTGCAAAACCTGTTTGCCCAGCACGGGGATATTGAGTTCTATAAGATAAAGCCATGAACATGTTTGTCTGAGTCCTCTATCAAAAGTTACAGCGATTTATATGAAGTTGTTCAAAAACGCTTTATTTCACCAAGACAGTGTGTTTCTCACTGTTACATGCATTCGAATGGGAAACTCGCCCGAGACAAAGTATAGGTTTTCATTATGTGAATAATTTTAAAATCTTAGCTCAAACGGCTGCAAAACCTCTTTCTTTCGACAAGACAATGCGTTTCTCACTGTTACATGCATTTGAATGGGAAACTCGCCCGAGACAAAGTATAGGTTTTCATTATGTGAATAATTTTAAAATCTTAGCTCAAACGGCTGCAAAACCTCTTTCTTTCGCCAAGACAATGCGTTTCTCACTGTTACATGCATTTGAATGGGAAACTCGCCCGAGACAAAGTATAGGTTTTCATTATGTGAATAATTTTAAAATCTTAGCTCAAACGGCTGCAAAACCTGTTTGCCCAGCACGGAGATATTGAGTTCTATAAGATAAAGCCATAAACATGTTTGTCTGAGTCTTCTATCAAAAGTTACAGCGATTTATATGAAGTTGTACGAAAATGCTTTCTTTCGCCAAGACAGTGTGTTTCTCACTGTTACATGCATTCGAATGGGAAACTCACCCGAGACAAAGTATAGGTTTTCATTATGTGAATAATTTTAAAATCTTAGCTCAATCGGCTGCAAAACCTGTTTGCCCAGCACGGGGTTATTGAGTTCTATAAGATAAAGCCATAAACATGTTTGTCTTAGTCTTCTATCAAAAGTTACAGCGATTTATATGAAGTTGTTCAAAAACGCTTTATTTCGCCAAGACAATGCGTTTCTCACTGTTACATGCATTTGAATGGGAAACTCGCCCGAGACAAAGTATAGGTTTTCATTATGTGAATAATTTTAAAATCTTAGCTCAATCGGCTGCAAAACCTGTTTGCCCAGCACGGAGATATTGAGTTTTATAAGATAAAGCCATAAACATGTGTGTCTGAGTCTTCTATCAAAAGTTACAGTGATTTATATGAAGTTGTTCAAAAACGCTTTATTTCGCCAAGACAATGCGTTTCTCACTGTTACATGCATTTGAATGGGAAACTCACCCGAGACAAAGTCTAGGTTTTCATTATGTGAATAATTTTAAAATCTTAGCTCAATCGGCTGCAAAACCTGTTTGCCCAGCACGGGGCTATTGAGTTCTATAAGATAAAGCCATGAACATGTTTGTCTGAGTCCTCTATCAAAAGTTACAGCGATTTATATGAAGTTGTTCAAAAACGCTTTCTTTCGCCAAGACAGTGTGTTTCTCACTGTTACATGCATTTGAATGGGAAACTCGCCTGAAAAAAAGTATAGGTTTTCATTATGTGAATAATTTTAAAATCTTAGCTCAAACGGCTGCAAAACCTCTTTCTTTCGCCAAGACAATGCGTTTCTCACTGTTACTTGCATTTGAATGGGAAACTCGCCCGAGACAAAGTATAGGTTTTCATTATGTGAATAATTTTAAAATCTTAGCTCAAACGGCTGCAAAACCTGTTTGCCCAGCACGGAGATATTGAGTTTTATAAGATAAAGCCATGAACATGTTTGTCTGAGTCCTCTATCAAAAGTTACAGCGATTTATATGAAGTTGTTCAAAAACGCTTTCTTTCGCCAAGACAGTGTGTTTCTCACTGTTACATGCATTTGAATGGGAAACTCACCCGAGACAAAGTATAGGTTTTCATTATGTGAATAATTTTAAAATCCTAGCTCAATCGGCTGCAAAACCTGTTTGCCCAGCACGGGGTTATTGAGTTCTATAAGATAAAGCCATAAACATGTTTGTCTGAGTCTTCTATCAAAAGTTACAGCGATTTATATGAAGTTGTTCAAAAACGCTTTCTTTCGCCAAGACAATGCGTTTCTCACTGTTACATGCATTTGAATGGGAAACTCACCCGAGACAAAGTCTAGGTTTTCATTATGTGAATAATTTTAAAATCTTAGCTCAATCGGCTGCAAAACCTGTTTGCCCAGCACGGGGATATTGAGTTCTATAAGATAAAGCCATGAACATGTTTGTCTGAGTCCTCTATCAAAAGTTACAGCGATTTATATGAAGTTGTTCAAAAACGCTTTCTTTCACCAAGACAGTGTGTTTCTCACTGTTACATGCATTTGAATGGGAAACTCGCCTGAAAAAAAGTATAGGTTTTCATTATGTGAATAATTTTAAAATCTTAGCTCAAACGGCTGCAAAACCTCTTTCTTTCGCCAAGACAATGCGTTTCTCACTGTTACTTGCATTTGAATGGGAAACTCGCCCGAGACAAAGTATAGGTTTTCATTATGTGAATAATTTTAAAATCTTAGCTCAAACGGCTGCAAAACCTGTTTGCCCAGCACGGAGATATTGAGTTTTATAAGATAAAGCCATGAACATGTTTGTCTGAGTCCTCTATCAAAAGTTACAGCGATTTATATGAAGTTGTTCAAAAACGCTTTCTTTCGCCAAGACAGTGTGTTTCTCACTGTTACATGCATTTGAATGGGAAACTCGCCCGAGACAAAGTATAGGTTTTCATTATGTGAATAATTTTAAAATCTTAGCTCAAACGGCTGCAAAACCTGTTTGCCCAGCACAGAGATATTGAGTTCTATAAGATAAAGCCAGAAACATGTTTGTCTGAGTCTTCTATCAAAAGTTACAGCGATTTATATGAAGTTGTACGAAAATGCTTTCTTTCGCCAAGACAGTGTGTTTCTCACTGTTACATGCATTCGAATGGGAAACTCACCCGAGACAAAGTATAGGTTTTCATTATGTGAATAATTTTAAAATCTTAGCTCAAACGGCTGCAAAACCTGTTTGCCCAGCACGGAGATATTGAGTTTTATAAGATAAAGCCATAAACATGTGTTTCTGAGTCCTCTATCAAAAGTTACAGCGATTTATATGAAGTTGTTCAAAAACGCTTTCTTTCGCCAAGACAATGCGTTTCTCACTGTTACATGCATTTGAATGGGAAACTCACCCGAGACAAAGTCTAGGTTTTCATTATGTGAATAATTTTAAAATCTTAGCTCAATCGGCTGCAAAACCTGTTTGCCCAGCACGGGGATATTGAGTTCTATAAGATAAAGCCATGAACATGTTTGTCTGAGTCCTCTATCAAAAGTTACAGCGATTTATAGGAAGTTGTTCAAAAACGCTTTCTTTCGCCAAGACAGTGTGTTTCTCACTGTTACATGCATTTGAATGGGAAACTCACCCGAGACAAAGTATAGGTTTTCATTATGTGAATAATTTTAAAATCTTAGCTCATTCGGCTGCAAAACCTGTTTGCCCAGCACGGGGATATTGAGTTCTATAAGATAAAGCCATAAACATGTTTGTCTGAGTCCTCTATCAAAAGTTACAGCGATTTATATGAAGTTGTTCAAAAACGCTTTATTTCGCCAAGACAATGCGTTTCTCACTGTTACATGCATTTGAATGGGAAACTCGCCTCAGACAACGTATAGGTTTTCATTATGTGAATAATTTTAAAATCTTAGCTCAAACGGCTGCAAAACCTGTTTGCCCAGCACGGGGATATTGAGTTCTATAAGATAAAGCCATAAATATGTTTGTCTGAGTCTTCTATCAAAAGTTACAGCGATTTATATGAAGTTGTTCAAAAACGCTTTCTTTCGCCAAGACAATGCGTTTCTCACTGTTACATGCATTTGAATGGGAAACTCGCCTGAAACAAAGTATAGGTTTTCATTATGTGAATAATTTTAAAATCTTAGCTCAAACGGCTGCAAAACCTGTTTGCCCAGCACGGAGATATTGAGTTTTATAAGATAAAGCCATAAACATGTGTGTCTGAGTCTTCTATCAAAAGTTACAGCGATTTATATGAAGTTGTTCAAAAACGCTTTCTTTCGCCAAGACAATGCGTTTCTCACTGTTACATGCATTTGAATGGGAAACTCGCCCCAGACAAAGTATAGGTTTTCATTATGTGAATAATTTTAAAATCCTAGCTCAATCGGCTGCAAAACCTCTTTCTTTCGCCAAGACAATGCGTTTCTCACTGTTACATGCATTTTAATGGGAAACTCGCCTCAGACAACGTATAGGTTTTCATTATGTGAATAATTTTAAAATCTTAGCTCAAACGGCTGCAAAACCTGTTTGCCCAGCACGGGGATATTGAGTTCTATAAGATAAAGCCATAAATATGTTTGTCTGAGTCTTCTATCAAAAGTTACAGCGATTTATATGAAGTTGTTCAAAAACGCTTTCTTTCGCCAAGACAATGCGTTTCTCACTGTTACATGCATTTGAATGGGAAACTCACCCGAGACAAAGTATAGGTTTTCATTATGTGAATAATTTTAAAATCTTAGCTCAATCGGCTGCAAAACCTGTTTGCCCAGCACGGGGATATTGAGTTCTATAAGATAAAGCCATGAACATGTTTGTCTGAGTCTTCTATCAAAAGTTACAGCGATTTATATGAAGTTGTTCAAAAACTCTTTCTTTCGCCAAGACAATGCGTTTCTCACTGTTACATGCATTTGAATGGGAAACTCGCCCGAGACAAAGTATAGGTTTTCATTATGTGAATAATTTTAAAATCCTAGCTCAATCGGCTGCAAAACCTGTTTGCCCAGCACGGGGTTATTGAGTTCTATAAGATAAAGCCATGAACATGTTTGTCTGAGTCCTCTATCAAAAGTTACAGCGATTTATATGAAGTTGTTCAAAAACGCTTTATTTCACCAAGACAGTGTGTTTCTCACTGTTACATGCATTTGAATGGGAAACTCGCCTGAAAAAAAGTATAGGTTTTCATTATGTGAATAATTTTAAAATCTTAGCTCAAACGGCTGCAAAACCTCTTTCTTTCGACAAGACAATGCGTTTCTCACTGTTACATGCATTTGAATGGGAAACTCGCCCGAGACAAAGTATAGGTTTTCATTATGTGAATAATTTTAAAATCTTAGCTCAAACGGCTGCAAAACCTGTTTGCCCAGCACGGAGATATTGAGTTTTATAAGATAAAGCCATGAACATGTTTGTCTGAGTCCTCTATCAAAAGTTACAGCGATTTATATGAAGTTGTTCAAAAACGCTTTCTTTCGCCAAGACAGTGTGTTTCTCACTGTTACATGCATTTGAATGGGAAACTCACCCGAGACAAAGTATAGGTTTTCATTATGTGAATAATTTTAAAATCTTAGCTCAATCGGCTGCAAAACCTGTTTGCCCAGCACGGGGACATTGAGTTCTATAAGATAAAGCCATGAACATGTTTGTCTGAGTCCTCTATCAAAAGTTACAGCGATTTATATGAAGTTGTTCAAAAACGCTTTCTTTCGCCAAGACAGTGTGTTTCTCACTGTTACATGCATTTGAATGGGAAACTCACCCGAGACAAAGTATAGGTTTTCATTATGTGAATAATTTTAAAATCCTACCTCAATCGGCTGCAAAACCTCTTTCTTTCGCCAAGACAATGCGTTTCTCACTGTTACATGCATTTGAATGGGAAACTCGCCCCAGACAAAGTATAGGTTTTCATTATGTGAATAATTTTAAAATCTTAGCTCAAACGGCTGCAAAACCTCTTTCTTTCGCCAAGACAATGCGTTTCTCACTGTTACATGCATTTGAATGGGAAACTCGCCCGAGACAAAGTATAGGTTTTCATTATGTGAATAATTTTAAAATCTTAGCTCAAACGGCTGCAAAACCTGTTTGCCCAGCACGGAGATATTGAGTTTTATAAGATAAAGCCATAAACATGTGTGTCTGAGTCTTCTATCAAAAGTTACAGCGATTTATATGAAGTTGTTCAAAAACGCTTTATTTCACCAAGACAGTGTGTTTCTCACTGTTACATGCATTTGAATGGGAAACTCACCCCAGACAAAGTATAGGTTTTCATTATGTGAATAATTTTAAAATCTTAGCTCAAACGGCTGCAAAACCTCTTTCTTTCGCCAAGACAATGCGTTTCTCACTGTTACATGCATTTGAATGGGAAACTCGCCCGAGACAAAGTATAGGTTTTCATTATGTGAATAATTTTAAAATCTTAGCTCAAACGGCTGCAAAACCTGTTTGCCCAGCACGGAGATATTGAGTTTTATAAGATAAAGCCATAAACATGTGTGTCTGAGTCTTCTATCAAAAGTTACAGCGATTTATATGAAGTTGTTCAAAAACGCTTTCTTTCGCCAAGACAATGCGTTTCTCACTGTTACATGCATTTGAATGGGAAACTCGCCCGAGACAAAGTATAGGTTTTCATTATGTGAATAATTTTAAAATCCTAGCTCAATCGGCTGCAAAACCTGTTTGCCCAGCACGGAGATATTGAGTTCTATAAGATAAAGCCATAAACATGTGTGTCTGAGTCCTCTATCAAAAGTTACAGCGATTTATATGAAGTTGTTCAAAAACGCTTTATTTCGCCAAGACAATGCGTTTCTCACTGTTACATGCATTTGAATGGGAAACTCGCCCCAGACAAAGTATAGGTTTTCATTATGTGAATAATTTTAAAATCCTAGCTCAAACGGCTGCAAAACCTCTTTCTTTCGCCAAGACAATGCGTTTCTCACTGTTACATGCATTTGAATGGGAAACTCGCCCGAGACAAAGTATAGGTTTTCATTATGTGAATAATTTTAAAATCTTAGCTCAAACGGCTGCAAAACCTGTTTGCCCAGCACGGAGATATTGAGTTTTATAAGATAAAGCCATAAACATGTGTGTCTGAGTCTTCTATCAAAAGTTACAGCGATTTATATGAAGTTGTTCAAAAACGCTTTCTTTCGCCAAGACAATGCGTTTCTCACTGTTACATGCATTTGAATGGGAAACTCGCCCGAGACAAAGTATAGGTTTTCATTATGTGAATAATTTTAAAATCCTAGCTCAATCGGCTGCAAAACCTGTTTGCCCAGCACGGGGTTATTGAGTTCTATAAGATAAAGCCATAAACATGTTTGTCTGAGTCTTCTATCAAAAGTTACAGCGATTTATATGAAGTTGTTCAAAAACACTTTATTTCACCAAGACAGTGTGTTTCTCACTGTTACATGCATTTGAATGGGAAACTCGCCTGAAAAAAAGTATAGGTTTTCATTATGTGAATAATTTTAAAATCTTAGCTCAAACGGCTGCAAAACCTCTTTCTTTCGCCAAGACAATGCGTTTCTCACTGTTACATGCATTTGAATGGGAAACTCACCCGAGACAAAGTATAGGTTTTCATTATGTGAATAATTTTAAAATCTTAGCTCAATCGGCTGCAAAACCTGTTTGCCCAGCACGGGGACATTGAGTTCTATAAGATAAAGCCATGAACATGTTTGTCTGAGTCCTCTATCAAAAGTTACAGCGATTTATATGAAGTTGTTCAAAAACGCTTTCTTTCGCCAAGACAGTGTGTTTCTCACTGTTACATGCATTTGAATGGGAAACTCACCCGAGACAAAGTATAGGTTTTCATTATGTGAATAATTTTAAAATCCTAGCTCAATCGGCTGCAAAACCTCTTTCTTTCGCCAAGACAATGCGTTTCTCACTGTTACATGCATTTGAATGGGAAACTCGCCCGAGACAAAGTATAGGTTTTCATTATGTGAATAATTTTAAAATCTTAGCTCAAACGGCTGCAAAACCTGTTTGCCCAGCACGGAGATATTGAGTTTTATAAGATAAAGCCATGAACATGTTTGTCTGAGTCCTCTATCAAAAGTTACAGCGATTTATATGAAGTTGTTCAAAAACGCTTTATTTCACCAAGACAGTGTGTTTCTCACTGTTACATGCATTTGAATGGGAAACTCGCCTGAAAAAAAGTATAGGTTTTCATTATGTGAATAATTTTAAAATCTTAGCTCAAACGGCTGCAAAACCTCTTTCTTTCGCCAAGACAATGCGTTTCTCACTGTTACATGCATTTGAATGGGAAACTCGCCCCAGACAAAGTATAGGTTTTCATTATGTGAATAATTTTAAAATCTTAGCTCAAACGGCTGCAAAACCTCTTTCTTTCGCCAAGACAATGCGTTTCTCACTGTTACATGCATTTGAATGGGAAACTCGCCCGAGACAAAGTATAGGTTTTCATTATGTGAATAATTTTAAAATCTTAGCTCAAACGGCTGCAAAACCTGTTTGCCCAGCACGGAGATATTGAGTTTTATAAGATAAAGCCATAAACATGTGTGTCTGAGTCTTCTATCAAAAGTTACAGCGATTTATATGAAGTTGTTCAAAAACGCTTTCTTTCGCCAAGACAATGCGTTTCTCACTGTTACATGCATTTGAATGGGAAACTCGCCCGAGACAAAGTATAGGTTTTCATTATGTGAATAATTTTAAAATCCTAGCTCAATCGGCTGCAAAACCTGTTTGCCCAGCACGGAGATATTGAGTTCTATAAGATAAAGCCATAAACATGTTTGTCTGAGTCCTCTATCAAAAGTTACAGCGATTTATATGAAGTTGTTCAAAAACGCTTTCTTTCGCCAAGACAATGCGTTTCTCACTGTTACATGCATTTGAATGGGAAACTCGCCCGAGACAAAGTATAGGTTTTCATTATGTGAATAATTTTAAAATCTTAGCTCAAACGGCTGCAAAACCTGTTTGCCCAGCACGGAGATATTGAGTTTTATAAGATAAAGCCATAAACATGTGTGTCTGAGTCTTCTATCAAAAGTTACAGCGATTTATATGAAGTTGTTCAAAAACGCTTTCTTTCGCCAAGACAATGCGTTTCTCACTGTTACATGCATTTGAATGGGAAACTCGCCCGAGACAAAGTATAGGTTTTCATTATGTGAATAATTTTAAAATCCTAGCTCAATCGGCTGCAAAACCTGTTTGCCCAGCACGGAGATATTGAGTTCTATAAGATAAAGCCATAAACATGTTTGTCTGAGTCCTCTATCAAAAGTTACAGCGATTTATATGAAGTTGTTCAAAAACGCTTTATTTCGCCAAGACAATGCGTTTCTCACTGTTACATGCATTTGAATGGGAAACTCGCCTCAGACAACGTATAGGTTTTCATTATGTGAATAATTTTAAAATCTTAGCTCAAACGGCTGCAAAACCTGTTTGCCCAGCACGGGGATATTGAGTTCTATAAGATAAAGCCATAAACATGTTTGTCTGAGTCTTCTATCAAAAGTTACAGCGATTTATATGAAGTTGTTCAAAAACGCTTTATTTCACCAAGACAGTGTGTTTCTCACTGTTACATGCATTTGAATGGGAAACTCGCCTGAAAAAAAGTATAGGTTTTCATTATGTAAATAATTTTAAAATCTTAGCTCAAAGGGCTGCAAAACCTCTTTCTTTCGCCAAGACAATGCGTTTCTCACTGTTACATGCATTTGAATGGGAAACTCGCCCCAGACAAAGTATAGGTTTTCATTATGTGAATAATTTTAAAATCCTAGCTCAAACGGCTGCAAAACCTCTTTCTTTCGCCAAGACAATGCGTTTCTCACTGTTACATGCATTTGAATGGGAAACTCGCCCGAGACAAAGTATAGGTTTTCATTATGTGAATAATTTTAAAATCTTAGCTCAAACGGCTGCAAAACCTGTTTGCCCAGCACGGAGATATTGAGTTCTATAAGATAAAGCCATAAACATGTTTGTCTGAGTCCTCTATCAAAAGTTACAGCGATTTATATGAAGTTGTTCAAAAACGCTTTATTTCGCCAAGACAATGCGTTTCTCACTGTTACATGCATTTGAATGGGAAACTCGCCTCAGACAACGTATAGGTTTTCATTATGTGAATAATTTTAAAATCTTAGCTCAAACGGCTGCAAAACCTGTTTGCCCAGCACGGGGATATTGAGTTCTATAAGATAAAGCCATAAACATGTTTGTCTGAGTCTTCTATCAAAAGTTACAGCGATTTATATGAAGTTGTTCAAAAACGCTTTATTTCACCAAGACAGTGTGTTTCTCACTGTTACATGCATTTGAATGGGAAACTCGCCTGAAAAAAAGTATAGGTTTTCATTATGTAAATAATTTTAAAATCTTAGCTCAAAGGGCTGCAAAACCTCTTTCTTTCGCCAAGACAATGCGTTTCTCACTGTTACATGCATTTGAATGGGAAACTCGCCCCAGACAAAGTATAGGTTTTCATTATGTGAATAATTTTAAAATCCTAGCTCAAACGGCTGCAAAACCTCTTTCTTTCGCCAAGACAATGCGTTTCTCACTGTTACATGCATTTGAATGGGAAACTCGCCCGAGACAAAGTATAGGTTTTCATTATGTGAATAATTTTAAAATCTTAGCTCAAACGGCTGCAAAACCTGTTTGCCCAGCACGGAGATATTGAGTTCTATAAGATAAAGCCATAAACATGTTTGTCTGAGTCCTCTATCAAAAGTTACAGCGATTTATATGAAGTTGTTCAAAAACGCTTTATTTCGCCAAGACAATGCGTTTCTCACTGTTACATGCATTTGAATGGGAAACTCGCCTCAGACAACGTATAGGTTTTCATTATGTGAATAATTTTAAAATCTTAGCTCAAACGGCTGCAAAACCTGTTTGCCCAGCACGGGGATATTGAGTTCTATAAGATAAAGCCATAAATATGTTTGTCTGAGTCTTCTATCAAAAGTTACAGCGATTTATATGAAGTTGTTCAAAAATGCTTTCTTTCGCCAAGACAATGCGTTTCTCACTGTTACATGCATTTGAATGGGAAACTCACCCGAGACAAAGTATAGGTTTTCATTATGTGAATAATTTTAAAATCTTAGCTCAATCGGCTGCAAAACCTGTTTGCCCAGCACGGGGATATTGAGTTCTATAAGATAAAGCCATGAACATGTTTGTCTGAGTCTTCTATCAAAAGTTACAGCGATTTATATGAAGTTGTTCAAAAACTCTTTCTTTCGCCAAGACAATGCGTTTCTCACTGTTACATGCATTTGAATGGGAAACTCGCCCGAGACAAAGTATAGGTTTTCATTATGTGAATAATTTTAAAATCCTAGCTCAATCGGCTGCAAAACCTGTTTGCCCAGCACGGGGTTATTGAGTTCTATAAGATAAAGCCATAAACATGTTTGTCTGAGTCTTCTATCAAAAGTTACAACGATTTATATGAAGTTGTTCAAAAACGCTTTATTTCACCAAGACAGTGTGTTTCTCACTGTTACATGCATTTGAATGGGAAACTCGCCTGAAAAAAAGTATAGGTTTTCATTATGTGAATAATTTTAAAATCTTAGCTCAAACGGCTGCAAAACCTCTTTCTTTCGCCAAGACAATGCGTTTCTCACTGTTACATGCATTTGAATGGGAAACTCGCCCGAGACAAAGTATAGGTTTTCATTATGTGAATAATTTTAAAATCTTAGCTCAAACGGCTGCAAAACCTGTTTGCCCAGCACGGAGATATTGAGTTTTATAAGATAAAGCCATGAACATGTTTGTCTGAGTCCTCTATCAAAAGTTACAGCGATTTATATGAAGTTGTTCAAAAACGCTTTCTTTCGCCAAGACAGTGTGTTTCTCACTGTTACATGCATTTGAATGGGAAACTCACCCGAGACAAAGTATAGGTTTTCATTATGTGAATAATTTTAAAATCTTAGCTCAAACGGCTGCAAAACCTCTTTCTTTCGCCAAGACAATGCGTTTCTCACTGTTACATGCATTTGAATGGGAAACTCGCCCGAGACAAAGTATAGGTTTTCATTATGTGAATAATTTTAAAATCTTAGCTCAAACGGCTGCAAAACCTGTTTGCCCAGCACGGAGATATTGAGTTTTATAAGATAAAGCCATAAACATGTGTGTCTGAGTCTTCTATCAAAAGTTACAGCGATTTATATGAAGTTGTTCAAAAACGCTTTATTTCACCAAGACAGTATGTTTCTCACTGTTACATGCATTTGAATGGGAAACTCACCCCAGACAAAGTATAGGTTTTCATTATGTGAATAATTTTAAAATCTTAGCTCAAACGGCTGCAAAACCTCTTTCTTTCGCCAAGACAATGCGTTTCTCACTGTTACATGCATTTGAATGGGAAACTCGCCCGAGACAAAGTATAGGTTTTCATTATGTGAATAATTTTAAAATCTTAGCTCAAACGGCTGCAAAACCTGTTTGCCCAGCACGGAGATATTGAGTTTTATAAGATAAAGCCATAAACATGTGTGTCTGAGTCTTCTATCAAAAGTTACAGCGATTTATATGAAGTTGTTCAAAAACGCTTTCTTTCGCCAAGACAATGCGTTTCTCACTGTTACATGCATTTGAATGGGAAACTCGCCCGAGACAAAGTATAGGTTTTCATTATGTGAATAATTTTAAAATCCTAGCTCAATCGGCTGCAAAACCTGTTTGCCCAGCACGGGGTTATTGAGTTCTATAAGATAAAGCCATAAACATGTTTGTCTGAGTCTTCTATCAAAAGTTACAGCGATTTATATGAAGTTGTTCAAAAACACTTTATTTCACCAAGACAGTGTGTTTCTCACTGTTACATGCATTTGAATGGGAAACTCGCCTGAAAAAAAGTATAGGTTTTCATTATGTGAATAATTTTAAAATCTTAGCTCAAACGGCTGCAAAACCTCTTTCTTTCGCCAAGACAATGCGTTTCTCACTGTTACATGCATTTGAATGGGAAACTCGCCCGAGACAAAGTATAGGTTTTCATTATGTGAATAATTTTAAAATCTTAGCTCAAACGGCTGCAAAACCTGTTTGCCCAGCACGGAGATATTGAGTTTTATAAGATAAAGCCATAAACATGTGTGTCTGAGTCTTCTATCAAAAGTTACAGCGATTTATATGAAGTTGTTCAAAAACGCTTTCTTTCGCCAAGACAATGCGTTTCTCACTGTTACATGCATTTGAATGGGAAACTCGCCCGAGACAAAGTATAGGTTTTCATTATGTGAATAATTTTAAAATCCTAGCTCAATCGGCTGCAAAACCTGTTTGCCCAGCACGGGGTTATTGAGTTCTATAAGATAAAGCCATAAACATGTTTGTCTGAGTCTTCTATCAAAAGTTACAGCGATTTATATGAAGTTGTTCAAAAACACTTTATTTCACCAAGACAGTGTGTTTCTCACTGTTACATGCATTTGAATGGGAAACTCGCCTGAAAAAAAGTATAGGTTTTCATTATGTGAATAATTTTAAAATCTTAGCTCAAACGGCTGCAAAACCTGTTTTCCCAGCACGGAGATATTGAGTTTTATAAGATAAAGCCATAAACATGTGTTACGCCCCTAGTCTAGGCGGGTAGGGACGCACATAAGGTTGGAGGAGAGAGAGACAAATCCCCGCCCTGGTTCCCAAGCCAAACATCCAAACCAGTTGTGAGTAAAAAAAGTGATTTTATTTAAGGACAAGAAGCATAGCTCCAGGGTGAGCCCAGGCCAAAATAATAAACAAAACCAACTAAGTCCCACCAGAAGAGACTAACTAAACCCTAAGAAAGAAAAAAGAACAAACAAATGACAGAGCTATCCCTCGCTCCCTGACCAAGAAAACAGGAGAAAACGATTCCAAAAGAAAAGGCAGCTCACCCCTTCCGCTTCAGCCCACGAGTGCCTAAGCTCTCAGCTAATGCACTAGGAGCGGCTTTTACAATTCACACTCCCACAAATACACAAGATAAACACAGGCTGGGAAAACCAGGGTCAGGACTGCGACGGCTGTCAGGCTACTCGCTCGTTCCACACACTCTCTCTCTCTCTCCCTGGAGCTGTCAGAGCGGCTTTTTGAATGTGGTCACCTGTTCCATGGTCCAATCACCTGCTCACTACTCTTCATTAGGGGAGGGACCTGTAAAGAGTCTTAAACACAGTAAAGAGACACAGAACAAACAGCCCACACAGTGTTCTTATGGCCACAGCCGTAACACATGTGTGTCTGAGTCTTCTATCATAAGATACAGCGATTTATATGAAGTTGTTCAAAAACGCTTTCTTTCGCCAAGACAATGCGTTTCTCACTGTTACATGCATTTGAATGGGAAACTCGCCCGAGACAAAGTATAGGTTTTCATTATGTGAATAATTTTAAAATCTTAGCTCAGTCGGCTGCAAAACCTGTTTGCCCAGCACGGGGATATTGAGTTCTATAAGATAAAGCCATGAACATGTTTGTCTGAGTCCTCTATCAAAAGTTACAGCGATTTATATGAAGTTGTTCAAAAACGCTTTATTTCACCAAGACAGTGTGTTTCTCACTGTTACATGCATTCGAATGGGAAACTCGCCCGAGACAAAGTATAGGTTTTCATTATGTGAATAATTTTAAAATCTTAGCTCAAACGGCTGCAAAACCTCTTTCTTTCGACAAGACAATGCGTTTCTCACTGTTACATGCATTTGAATGGGAAACTCGCCCGAGACAAAGTATAGGTTTTCATTATGTGAATAATTTTAAAATCTTAGCTCAAACGGCTGCAAAACCTCTTTCTTTCGCCAAGACAATGCGTTTCTCACTGTTACATGCATTTGAATGGGAAACTCGCCCGAGACAAAGTATAGGTTTTCATTATGTGAATAATTTTAAAATCTTAGCTCAAACGGCTGCAAAACCTGTTTGCCCAGCACGGAGATATTGAGTTCTATAAGATAAAGCCATAAACATGTTTGTCTGAGTCTTCTATCAAAAGTTACAGCGATTTATATGAAGTTGTACGAAAATGCTTTCTTTCGCCAAGACAGTGTGTTTCTCACTGTTACATGCATTCGAATGGGAAACTCACCCGAGACAAAGTATAGGTTTTCATTATGTGAATAATTTTAAAATCTTAGCTCAATCGGCTGCAAAACCTGTTTGCCCAGCACGGGGTTATTGAGTTCTATAAGATAAAGCCATAAACATGTTTGTCTTAGTCTTCTATCAAAAGTTACAGCGATTTATATGAAGTTGTTCAAAAACGCTTTATTTCGCCAAGACAATGCGTTTCTCACTGTTACATGCATTTGAATGGGAAACTCGCCCGAGACAAAGTATAGGTTTTCATTATGTGAATAATTTTAAAATCTTAGCTCAATCGGCTGCAAAACCTGTTTGCCCAGCACGGAGATATTGAGTTTTATAAGATAAAGCCATAAACATGTGTGTCTGAGTCTTCTATCAAAAGTTACAGTGATTTATATGAAGTTGTTCAAAAACGCTTTATTTCGCCAAGACAATGCGTTTCTCACTGTTACATGCATTTGAATGGGAAACTCACCCGAGACAAAGTCTAGGTTTTCATTATGTGAATAATTTTAAAATCTTAGCTCAATCGGCTGCAAAACCTGTTTGCCCAGCACGGGGCTATTGAGTTCTATAAGATAAAGCCATGAACATGTTTGTCTGAGTCCTCTATCAAAAGTTACAGCGATTTATATGAAGTTGTTCAAAAACGCTTTCTTTCGCCAAGACAGTGTGTTTCTCACTGTTACATGCATTTGAATGGGAAACTCGCCTGAAAAAAAGTATAGGTTTTCATTATGTGAATAATTTTAAAATCTTAGCTCAAACGGCTGCAAAACCTCTTTCTTTCGCCAAGACAATGCGTTTCTCACTGTTACTTGCATTTGAATGGGAAACTCGCCCGAGACAAAGTATAGGTTTTCATTATGTGAATAATTTTAAAATCTTAGCTCAAACGGCTGCAAAACCTGTTTGCCCAGCACGGAGATATTGAGTTTTATAAGATAAAGCCATGAACATGTTTGTCTGAGTCCTCTATCAAAAGTTACAGCGATTTATATGAAGTTGTTCAAAAACGCTTTCTTTCGCCAAGACAGTGTGTTTCTCACTGTTACATGCATTTGAATGGGAAACTCACCCGAGACAAAGTATAGGTTTTCATTATGTGAATAATTTTAAAATCCTAGCTCAATCGGCTGCAAAACCTGTTTGCCCAGCACGGGGTTATTGAGTTCTATAAGATAAAGCCATAAACATGTTTGTCTGAGTCTTCTATCAAAAGTTACAGCGATTTATATGAAGTTGTTCAAAAACGCTTTCTTTCGCCAAGACAATGCGTTTCTCACTGTTACATGCATTTGAATGGGAAACTCACCCGAGACAAAGTCTAGGTTTTCATTATGTGAATAATTTTAAAATCTTAGCTCAATCGGCTGCAAAACCTGTTTGCCCAGCACGGGGATATTGAGTTCTATAAGATAAAGCCATGAACATGTTTGTCTGAGTCCTCTATCAAAAGTTACAGCGATTTATATGAAGTTGTTCAAAAACGCTTTCTTTCACCAAGACAGTGTGTTTCTCACTGTTACATGCATTTGAATGGGAAACTCGCCTGAAAAAAAGTATAGGTTTTCATTATGTGAATAATTTTAAAATCTTAGCTCAAACGGCTGCAAAACCTCTTTCTTTCGCCAAGACAATGCGTTTCTCACTGTTACTTGCATTTGAATGGGAAACTCGCCCGAGACAAAGTATAGGTTTTCATTATGTGAATAATTTTAAAATCTTAGCTCAAACGGCTGCAAAACCTGTTTGCCCAGCACGGAGATATTGAGTTTTATAAGATAAAGCCATGAACATGTTTGTCTGAGTCCTCTATCAAAAGTTACAGCGATTTATATGAAGTTGTTCAAAAACGCTTTCTTTCGCCAAGACAGTGTGTTTCTCACTGTTACATGCATTTGAATGGGAAACTCGCCCGAGACAAAGTATAGGTTTTCATTATGTGAATAATTTTAAAATCTTAGCTCAAACGGCTGCAAAACCTGTTTGCCCAGCACGGAGATATTGAGTTCTATAAGATAAAGCCATAAACATGTTTGTCTGAGTCTTCTATCAAAAGTTACAGCGATTTATATGAAGTTGTACGAAAATGCTTTCTTTCGCCAAGACAGTGTGTTTCTCACTGTTACATGCATTCGAATGGGAAACTCACCCGAGACAAAGTATAGGTTTTCATTATGTGAATAATTTTAAAATCTTAGCTCAATCGGCTGCAAAACCTGTTTGCCCAGCACGGGGTTATTGAGTTCTATAAGATAAAGCCATAAACATGTTTGTCTTAGTCTTCTATCAAAAGTTACAGCGATTTATATGAAGTTGTTCAAAAACGCTTTATTTCGCCAAGACAATGCGTTTCTCACTGTTACATGCATTTGAATGGGAAACTCGCCCGAGACAAAGTATAGGTTTTCATTATGTGAATAATTTTAAAATCTTAGCTCAATCGGCTGCAAAACCTGTTTGCCCAGCACGGAGATATTGAGTTTTATAAGATAAAGCCATAAACATGTGTGTCTGAGTCTTCTATCAAAAGTTACAGTGATTTATATGAAGTTGTTCAAAAACGCTTTATTTCGCCAAGACAATGCGTTTCTCACTGTTACATGCATTTGAATGGGAAACTCACCCGAGACAAAGTCTAGGTTTTCATTATGTGAATAATTTTAAAATCTTAGCTCAATCGGCTGCAAAACCTGTTTGCCCAGCACGGGGCTATTGAGTTCTATAAGATAAAGCCATGAACATGTTTGTCTGAGTCCTCTATCAAAAGTTACAGCGATTTATATGAAGTTGTTCAAAAACGCTTTCTTTCGCCAAGACAGTGTGTTTCTCACTGTTACATGCATTTGAATGGGAAACTCGCCTGAAAAAAAGTATAGGTTTTCATTATGTGAATAATTTTAAAATCTTAGCTCAAACGGCTGCAAAACCTCTTTCTTTCGCCAAGACAATGCGTTTCTCACTGTTACTTGCATTTGAATGGGAAACTCGCCCGAGACAAAGTATAGGTTTTCATTATGTGAATAATTTTAAAATCTTAGCTCAAACGGCTGCAAAACCTGTTTGCCCAGCACGGAGATATTGAGTTTTATAAGATAAAGCCATGAACATGTTTGTCTGAGTCCTCTATCAAAAGTTACAGCGATTTATATGAAGTTGTTCAAAAACGCTTTCTTTCGCCAAGACAGTGTGTTTCTCACTGTTACATGCATTTGAATGGGAAACTCACCCGAGACAAAGTATAGGTTTTCATTATGTGAATAATTTTAAAATCCTAGCTCAATCGGCTGCAAAACCTGTTTGCCCAGCACGGGGTTATTGAGTTCTATAAGATAAAGCCATAAACATGTTTGTCTGAGTCTTCTATCAAAAGTTACAGCGATTTATATGAAGTTGTTCAAAAACGCTTTCTTTCGCCAAGACAATGCGTTTCTCACTGTTACATGCATTTGAATGGGAAACTCACCCGAGACAAAGTCTAGGTTTTCATTATGTGAATAATTTTAAAATCTTAGCTCAATCGGCTGCAAAACCTGTTTGCCCAGCACGGGGATATTGAGTTCTATAAGATAAAGCCATGAACATGTTTGTCTGAGTCCTCTATCAAAAGTTACAGCGATTTATATGAAGTTGTTCAAAAACGCTTTCTTTCACCAAGACAGTGTGTTTCTCACTGTTACATGCATTTGAATGGGAAACTCGCCTGAAAAAAAGTATAGGTTTTCATTATGTGAATAATTTTAAAATCTTAGCTCAAACGGCTGCAAAACCTCTTTCTTTCGCCAAGACAATGCGTTTCTCACTGTTACTTGCATTTGAATGGGAAACTCGCCCGAGACAAAGTATAGGTTTTCATTATGTGAATAATTTTAAAATCTTAGCTCAAACGGCTGCAAAACCTGTTTGCCCAGCACGGAGATATTGAGTTTTATAAGATAAAGCCATGAACATGTTTGTCTGAGTCCTCTATCAAAAGTTACAGCGATTTATATGAAGTTGTTCAAAAACGCTTTCTTTCGCCAAGACAGTGTGTTTCTCACTGTTACATGCATTTGAATGGGAAACTCGCCCGAGACAAAGTATAGGTTTTCATTATGTGAATAATTTTAAAATCTTAGCTCAAACGGCTGCAAAACCTGTTTGCCCAGCACAGAGATATTGAGTTCTATAAGATAAAGCCAGAAACATGTTTGTCTGAGTCTTCTATCAAAAGTTACAGCGATTTATATGAAGTTGTACGAAAATGCTTTCTTTCGCCAAGACAGTGTGTTTCTCACTGTTACATGCATTCGAATGGGAAACTCACCCGAGACAAAGTATAGGTTTTCATTATGTGAATAATTTTAAAATCTTAGCTCAAACGGCTGCAAAACCTGTTTGCCCAGCACGGAGATATTGAGTTTTATAAGATAAAGCCATAAACATGTGTTTCTGAGTCCTCTATCAAAAGTTACAGCGATTTATATGAAGTTGTTCAAAAACGCTTTCTTTCGCCAAGACAATGCGTTTCTCACTGTTACATGCATTTGAATGGGAAACTCACCCGAGACAAAGTCTAGGTTTTCATTATGTGAATAATTTTAAAATCTTAGCTCAATCGGCTGCAAAACCTGTTTGCCCAGCACGGGGATATTGAGTTCTATAAGATAAAGCCATGAACATGTTTGTCTGAGTCCTCTATCAAAAGTTACAGCGATTTATAGGAAGTTGTTCAAAAACGCTTTCTTTCGCCAAGACAGTGTGTTTCTCACTGTTACATGCATTTGAATGGGAAACTCACCCGAGACAAAGTATAGGTTTTCATTATGTGAATAATTTTAAAATCTTAGCTCATTCGGCTGCAAAACCTGTTTGCCCAGCACGGGGATATTGAGTTCTATAAGATAAAGCCATAAACATGTTTGTCTGAGTCCTCTATCAAAAGTTACAGCGATTTATATGAAGTTGTTCAAAAACGCTTTATTTCGCCAAGACAATGCGTTTCTCACTGTTACATGCATTTGAATGGGAAACTCGCCTCAGACAACGTATAGGTTTTCATTATGTGAATAATTTTAAAATCTTAGCTCAAACGGCTGCAAAACCTGTTTGCCCAGCACGGGGATATTGAGTTCTATAAGATAAAGCCATAAATATGTTTGTCTGAGTCTTCTATCAAAAGTTACAGCGATTTATATGAAGTTGTTCAAAAACGCTTTCTTTCGCCAAGACAATGCGTTTCTCACTGTTACATGCATTTGAATGGGAAACTCGCCTGAAACAAAGTATAGGTTTTCATTATGTGAATAATTTTAAAATCTTAGCTCAAACGGCTGCAAAACCTGTTTGCCCAGCACGGAGATATTGAGTTTTATAAGATAAAGCCATAAACATGTGTGTCTGAGTCTTCTATCAAAAGTTACAGCGATTTATATGAAGTTGTTCAAAAACGCTTTCTTTCGCCAAGACAATGCGTTTCTCACTGTTACATGCATTTGAATGGGAAACTCGCCCCAGACAAAGTATAGGTTTTCATTATGTGAATAATTTTAAAATCCTAGCTCAATCGGCTGCAAAACCTCTTTCTTTCGCCAAGACAATGCGTTTCTCACTGTTACATGCATTTTAATGGGAAACTCGCCTCAGACAACGTATAGGTTTTCATTATGTGAATAATTTTAAAATCTTAGCTCAAACGGCTGCAAAACCTGTTTGCCCAGCACGGGGATATTGAGTTCTATAAGATAAAGCCATAAATATGTTTGTCTGAGTCTTCTATCAAAAGTTACAGCGATTTATATGAAGTTGTTCAAAAACGCTTTCTTTCGCCAAGACAATGCGTTTCTCACTGTTACATGCATTTGAATGGGAAACTCACCCGAGACAAAGTATAGGTTTTCATTATGTGAATAATTTTAAAATCTTAGCTCAATCGGCTGCAAAACCTGTTTGCCCAGCACGGGGATATTGAGTTCTATAAGATAAAGCCATGAACATGTTTGTCTGAGTCTTCTATCAAAAGTTACAGCGATTTATATGAAGTTGTTCAAAAACTCTTTCTTTCGCCAAGACAATGCGTTTCTCACTGTTACATGCATTTGAATGGGAAACTCGCCCGAGACAAAGTATAGGTTTTCATTATGTGAATAATTTTAAAATCCTAGCTCAATCGGCTGCAAAACCTGTTTGCCCAGCACGGGGTTATTGAGTTCTATAAGATAAAGCCATGAACATGTTTGTCTGAGTCCTCTATCAAAAGTTACAGCGATTTATATGAAGTTGTTCAAAAACGCTTTATTTCACCAAGACAGTGTGTTTCTCACTGTTACATGCATTTGAATGGGAAACTCGCCTGAAAAAAAGTATAGGTTTTCATTATGTGAATAATTTTAAAATCTTAGCTCAAACGGCTGCAAAACCTCTTTCTTTCGACAAGACAATGCGTTTCTCACTGTTACATGCATTTGAATGGGAAACTCGCCCGAGACAAAGTATAGGTTTTCATTATGTGAATAATTTTAAAATCTTAGCTCAAACGGCTGCAAAACCTGTTTGCCCAGCACGGAGATATTGAGTTTTATAAGATAAAGCCATGAACATGTTTGTCTGAGTCCTCTATCAAAAGTTACAGCGATTTATATGAAGTTGTTCAAAAACGCTTTCTTTCGCCAAGACAGTGTGTTTCTCACTGTTACATGCATTTGAATGGGAAACTCACCCGAGACAAAGTATAGGTTTTCATTATGTGAATAATTTTAAAATCTTAGCTCAATCGGCTGCAAAACCTGTTTGCCCAGCACGGGGACATTGAGTTCTATAAGATAAAGCCATGAACATGTTTGTCTGAGTCCTCTATCAAAAGTTACAGCGATTTATATGAAGTTGTTCAAAAACGCTTTCTTTCGCCAAGACAGTGTGTTTCTCACTGTTACATGCATTTGAATGGGAAACTCACCCGAGACAAAGTATAGGTTTTCATTATGTGAATAATTTTAAAATCCTAGCTCAATCGGCTGCAAAACCTCTTTCTTTCGCCAAGACAATGCGTTTCTCACTGTTACATGCATTTGAATGGGAAACTCGCCCCAGACAAAGTATAGGTTTTCATTATGTGAATAATTTTAAAATCTTAGCTCAAACGGCTGCAAAACCTCTTTCTTTCGCCAAGACAATGCGTTTCTCACTGTTACATGCATTTGAATGGGAAACTCGCCCGAGACAAAGTATAGGTTTTCATTATGTGAATAATTTTAAAATCTTAGCTCAAACGGCTGCAAAACCTGTTTGCCCAGCACGGAGATATTGAGTTTTATAAGATAAAGCCATAAACATGTGTGTCTGAGTCTTCTATCAAAAGTTACAGCGATTTATATGAAGTTGTTCAAAAACGCTTTATTTCACCAAGACAGTGTGTTTCTCACTGTTACATGCATTTGAATGGGAAACTCACCCCAGACAAAGTATAGGTTTTCATTATGTGAATAATTTTAAAATCTTAGCTCAAACGGCTGCAAAACCTCTTTCTTTCGCCAAGACAATGCGTTTCTCACTGTTACATGCATTTGAATGGGAAACTCGCCCGAGACAAAGTATAGGTTTTCATTATGTGAATAATTTTAAAATCTTAGCTCAAACGGCTGCAAAACCTGTTTGCCCAGCACGGAGATATTGAGTTTTATAAGATAAAGCCATAAACATGTGTGTCTGAGTCTTCTATCAAAAGTTACAGCGATTTATATGAAGTTGTTCAAAAACGCTTTCTTTCGCCAAGACAATGCGTTTCTCACTGTTACATGCATTTGAATGGGAAACTCGCCCGAGACAAAGTATAGGTTTTCATTATGTGAATAATTTTAAAATCCTAGCTCAATCGGCTGCAAAACCTGTTTGCCCAGCACGGAGATATTGAGTTCTATAAGATAAAGCCATAAACATGTGTGTCTGAGTCCTCTATCAAAAGTTACAGCGATTTATATGAAGTTGTTCAAAAACGCTTTATTTCGCCAAGACAATGCGTTTCTCACTGTTACATGCATTTGAATGGGAAACTCGCCCCAGACAAAGTATAGGTTTTCATTATGTGAATAATTTTAAAATCCTAGCTCAAACGGCTGCAAAACCTCTTTCTTTCGCCAAGACAATGCGTTTCTCACTGTTACATGCATTTGAATGGGAAACTCGCCCGAGACAAAGTATAGGTTTTCATTATGTGAATAATTTTAAAATCTTAGCTCAAACGGCTGCAAAACCTGTTTGCCCAGCACGGAGATATTGAGTTTTATAAGATAAAGCCATAAACATGTGTGTCTGAGTCTTCTATCAAAAGTTACAGCGATTTATATGAAGTTGTTCAAAAACGCTTTCTTTCGCCAAGACAATGCGTTTCTCACTGTTACATGCATTTGAATGGGAAACTCGCCCGAGACAAAGTATAGGTTTTCATTATGTGAATAATTTTAAAATCCTAGCTCAATCGGCTGCAAAACCTGTTTGCCCAGCACGGGGTTATTGAGTTCTATAAGATAAAGCCATAAACATGTTTGTCTGAGTCTTCTATCAAAAGTTACAGCGATTTATATGAAGTTGTTCAAAAACACTTTATTTCACCAAGACAGTGTGTTTCTCACTGTTACATGCATTTGAATGGGAAACTCGCCTGAAAAAAAGTATAGGTTTTCATTATGTGAATAATTTTAAAATCTTAGCTCAAACGGCTGCAAAACCTCTTTCTTTCGCCAAGACAATGCGTTTCTCACTGTTACATGCATTTGAATGGGAAACTCACCCGAGACAAAGTATAGGTTTTCATTATGTGAATAATTTTAAAATCTTAGCTCAATCGGCTGCAAAACCTGTTTGCCCAGCACGGGGACATTGAGTTCTATAAGATAAAGCCATGAACATGTTTGTCTGAGTCCTCTATCAAAAGTTACAGCGATTTATATGAAGTTGTTCAAAAACGCTTTCTTTCGCCAAGACAGTGTGTTTCTCACTGTTACATGCATTTGAATGGGAAACTCACCCGAGACAAAGTATAGGTTTTCATTATGTGAATAATTTTAAAATCCTAGCTCAATCGGCTGCAAAACCTCTTTCTTTCGCCAAGACAATGCGTTTCTCACTGTTACATGCATTTGAATGGGAAACTCGCCCGAGACAAAGTATAGGTTTTCATTATGTGAATAATTTTAAAATCTTAGCTCAAACGGCTGCAAAACCTGTTTGCCCAGCACGGAGATATTGAGTTTTATAAGATAAAGCCATGAACATGTTTGTCTGAGTCCTCTATCAAAAGTTACAGCGATTTATATGAAGTTGTTCAAAAACGCTTTATTTCACCAAGACAGTGTGTTTCTCACTGTTACATGCATTTGAATGGGAAACTCGCCTGAAAAAAAGTATAGGTTTTCATTATGTGAATAATTTTAAAATCTTAGCTCAAACGGCTGCAAAACCTCTTTCTTTCGCCAAGACAATGCGTTTCTCACTGTTACATGCATTTGAATGGGAAACTCGCCCCAGACAAAGTATAGGTTTTCATTATGTGAATAATTTTAAAATCTTAGCTCAAACGGCTGCAAAACCTGTTTGCCCAGCACGGAGATATTGAGTTTTATAAGATAAAGCCATAAACATGTGTGTCTGAGTCTTCTATCAAAAGTTACAGCGATTTATATGAAGTTGTTCAAAAACGCTTTCTTTCGCCAAGACAATGCGTTTCTCACTGTTACATGCATTTGAATGGGAAACTCGCCCGAGACAAAGTATAGGTTTTCATTATGTGAATAATTTTAAAATCCTAGCTCAATCGGCTGCAAAACCTGTTTGCCCAGCACGGAGATATTGAGTTCTATAAGATAAAGCCATAAACATGTTTGTCTGAGTCCTCTATCAAAAGTTACAGCGATTTATATGAAGTTGTTCAAAAACGCTTTATTTCGCCAAGACAATGCGTTTCTCACTGTTACATGCATTTGAATGGGAAACTCGCCTCAGACAACGTATAGGTTTTCATTATGTGAATAATTTTAAAATCTTAGCTCAAACGGCTGCAAAACCTGTTTGCCCAGCACGGGGATATTGAGTTCTATAAGATAAAGCCATAAATATGTTTGTCTGAGTCTTCTATCAAAAGTTACAGCGATTTATATGAAGTTGTTCAAAAACGCTTTCTTTCGCCAAGACAATGCGTTTCTCACTGTTACATGCATTTGAATGGGAAACTCGCCTGAAACAAAGTATAGGTTTTCATTATGTGAATAATTTTAAAATCTTAGCTCAAACGGCTGCAAAACCTGTTTGCCCAGCACGGAGATATTGAGTTTTATAAGATAAAGCCATAAACATGTGTGTCTGAGTCTTCTATCAAAAGTTACAGCGATTTATATGAAGTTGTTCAAAAACGCTTTCTTTCGCCAAGACAATGCGTTTCTCACTGTTACATGCATTTGAATGGGAAACTCGCCCGAGACAAAGTATAGGTTTTCATTATGTGAATAATTTTAAAATCCTAGCTCAATCGGCTGCAAAACCTGTTTGCCCAGCACGGAGATATTGAGTTCTATAAGATAAAGCCATAAACATGTTTGTCTGAGTCCTCTATCAAAAGTTACAGCGATTTATATGAAGTTGTTCAAAAACGCTTTATTTCGCCAAGACAATGCGTTTCTCACTGTTACATGCATTTGAATGGGAAACTCGCCTCAGACAACGTATAGGTTTTCATTATGTGAATAATTTTAAAATCTTAGCTCAAACGGCTGCAAAACCTGTTTGCCCAGCACGGGGATATTGAGTTCTATAAGATAAAGCCATAAATATGTTTGTCTGAGTCTTCTATCAAAAGTTACAGCGATTTATATGAAGTTGTTCAAAAACGCTTTCTTTCGCCAAGACAATGCGTTTCTCACTGTTACATGCATTTGAATGGGAAACTCGCCTGAAACAAAGTATAGGTTTTCATTATGTGAATAATTTTAAAATCTTAGCTCAAACGGCTGCAAAACCTGTTTGCCCAGCACGGAGATATTGAGTTTTATAAGATAAAGCCATAAACATGTGTGTCTGAGTCTTCTATCAAAAGTTACAGCGATTTATATGAAGTTGTTCAAAAACGCTTTCTTTCGCCAAGACAATGGGTTTCTCACTGTTACATGCATTTGAATGGGAAACTCGCCTGAAAAAAAGTATAGGTTTTCATTATGTGAATAATTTTAAAATCTTAGCTCAAACGGCTGCAAAACCTGTTTGCCCAGCACGGGGATATTGAGTTCTATAAGATAAAGCCATAAACATGTTTGTCTGAGTCTTCTATCAAAAGTTACAGCGATTTATATGAAGTTGTACGAAAATGCTTTCTTTCGCCAAGACAGTGTGTTTCTCACTGTTACATGCATTTGAATGGGAAACTCGCCTGAAACAAAGTATAGGTTTTCATTATGTGAATAATTTTAAAATCCTAGCTCAATCGGCTGCAAAACCTGTTTGCCCAGCACGGGGATATTGAGTTCTATAAGATAAAGCCATAAACATGTTTGTCTGAGTGTTCTATCAAAAGTTACAGCGATTTATATGAAGTTGTTCAAAAACGCTTTATTTCACCAAGACAGTGTGTTTCTCACTGTTACATGCATTTGAATGGGAAACTCGCCTGAAAAAAAGTATAGGTTTTCATTATGTGAATAATTTTAAAATCTTAGCTCAAACGGCTGCAAAACCTCTTTCTTTCGCCAAGACAATGCGTTTCTCACTGTTACATGCATTTGAATGGGAAACTCGCCCGAGACAAAGTATAGGTTTTCATTATGTGAATAATTTTAAAATCTTAGCTCAAACGGCTGCAAAACCTGTTTGCCCAGCACGGAGATATTGAGTTTTATAAGATAAAGCCATAAACATGTGTGTCTGAGTCTTCTATCAAAAGTTACAGCGATTTATATGAAGTTGTTCAAAAACGCTTTCTTTCGCCAAGACAAAGCGTTTCTCACTGTTACATGCATTTGAATGGGAAACTCGCCCGAGACAAAGTATAGGTTTTCATTATGTGAATAATTTTAAAATCCTAGCTCAATCGGCTGCAAAACCTGTTTGCCCAGCACGGAGATATTGAGTTCTATAAGATAAAGCCATAAACATGTTTGTCTGAGTCCTCTATCAAAAGTTACAGCGATTTATATGAAGTTGTTCAAAAACGCTTTATTTCGCCAAGACAATGCGTTTCTCACTGTTACATGCATTTGAATGGGAAACTCGCCTCAGACAACGTATAGGTTTTCATTATGTGAATAATTTTAAAATCTTAGCTCAAACGGCTGCAAAACCTGTTTGCCCAGCACGGGGATATTGAGTTCTATAAGATAAAGCCATAAATATGTTTGTCTGAGTCTTCTATCAAAAGTTACAGCGATTTATATGAAGTTGTTCAAAAACGCTTTCTTTCGCCAAGACAATGCGTTTCTCACTGTTACATGCATTTGAATGGGAAACTCGCCTGAAACAAAGTATAGGTTTTCATTATGTGAATAATTTTAAAATCTTAGCTCAAACGGCTGCAAAACCTGTTTGCCCAGCACGGAGATATTGAGTTTTATAAGATAAAGCCATAAACATGTGTATCTGAGTCTTCTATCAAAAGTTACAGCTATTCATATGAAGTTGTACAAAAACGCTTTCTCTCGCCAAGACAATGCGTTTCTCACTGTTACATGCATTTGAATGGGAAACTCGCCCGAGACAAAGTATAGGTTTTCATTATGTGAATAATTTTAAAATCCTAGCTCAATCGGCTGCAAAACCTGTTTGCCCAGCACGGAGATATTGAGTTTTATAAGATAAAGCCATAAACATGTTTGTCTGAGTCCTCTATCAAAAGTTACAGCGATTTATATGAAGTTGTTCAAAAACGCTTTCTTTCGCCAAGACAATGCGTTTCTCACTGTTACATGCATTTGAATGGGAAACTCGCCTCAGACAACGTATAGGTTTTCATTATGTGAATAATTTTAAAATCTTAGCTCAAACGGCTGCAAAACCTCTTTCTTTCGCCAAGACAATGCGTTTCTCACTGTTACATGCATTTGAATGGGAAACTCGCCCGAGACAAAGTATAGGTTTTCATTATGTGAATAATTTTAAAATCTTAGCTCAAACGGCTGCAAAACCTGTTTGCCCAGCACGGAGATATTGAGTTTTATAAGATAAAGCCATAAACATGTGTGTCTGAGTCTTCTATCAAAAGTTACAGCGATTTATATGAAGTTGTTCAAAAACGCTTTCTTTCGCCAAGACAATGCGTTTCTCACTGTTACATGCATTTGAATGGGAAACTCGCCCGAGACAAAGTATAGGTTTTCATTATGTGAATAATTTTAAAATCCTAGCTCAATCGGCTGCAAAACCTGTTTGCCCAGCACGGAGATATTGAGTTCTATAAGATAAAGCCATAAACATGTTTGTCTGAGTCCTCTATCAAAAGTTACAGCGATTTATATGAAGTTGTTCAAAAACGCTTTATTTCGCCAAGACAATGCGTTTCTCACTGTTACATGCATTTGAATGGGAAACTCGCCTCAGACAACGTATAGGTTTTCATTATGTGAATAATTTTAAAATCTTAGCTCAAACGGCTGCAAAACCTGTTTGCCCAGCACGGGGATATTGAGTTCTATAAGATAAAGCCATAAATATGTTTGTCTGAGTCTTCTATCAAAAGTTACAGCGATTTATATGAAGTTGTTCAAAAACGCTTTCTTTCGCCAAGACAATGCGTTTCTCACTGTTACATGCATTTGAATGGGAAACTCGCCTGAAACAAAGTATAGGTTTTCATTATGTGAATAATTTTAAAATCTTAGCTCAAACGGCTGCAAAACCTGTTTGCCCAGCACGGAGATATTGAGTTTTATAAGATAAAGCCATAAACATGTGTGTCTGAGTCTTCTATCAAAAGTTACAGCGATTTATATGAAGTTGTTCAAAAACGCTTTCTTTCGCCAAGACAATGGGTTTCTCACTGTTACATGCATTTGAATGGGAAACTCGCCTGAAAAAAAGTATAGGTTTTCATTATGTGAATAATTTTAAAATCTTAGCTCAAACGGCTGCAAAACCTGTTTGCCCAGCACGGGGATATTGAGTTCTATAAGATAAAGCCATAAACATGTTTGTCTGAGTCTTCTATCAAAAGTTACAGCGATTTATATGAAGTTGTACGAAAATGCTTTCTTTCGCCAAGACAGTGTGTTTCTCACTGTTACATGCATTTGAATGGGAAACTCGCCTGAAACAAAGTATAGGTTTTCATTATGTGAATAATTTTAAAATCCTAGCTCAATCGGCTGCAAAACCTGTTTGCCCAGCACGGGGATATTGAGTTCTATAAGATAAAGCCATAAACATGTTTGTCTGAGTGTTCTATCAAAAGTTACAGCGATTTATATGAAGTTGTTCAAAAACGCTTTATTTCACCAAGACAGTGTGTTTCTCACTGTTACATGCATTTGAATGGGAAACTCGCCTGAAAAAAAGTATAGGTTTTCATTATGTGAATAATTTTAAAATCTTAGCTCAAACGGCTGCAAAACCTCTTTCTTTCGCCAAGACAATGCGTTTCTCACTGTTACATGCATTTGAATGGGAAACTCGCCCGAGACAAAGTATAGGTTTTCATTATGTGAATAATTTTAAAATCTTAGCTCAAACGGCTGCAAAACCTGTTTGCCCAGCACGGAGATATTGAGTTTTATAAGATAAAGCCATAAACATGTGTGTCTGAGTCTTCTATCAAAAGTTACAGCGATTTATATGAAGTTGTTCAAAAACGCTTTCTTTCGCCAAGACAAAGCGTTTCTCACTGTTACATGCATTTGAATGGGAAACTCGCCCGAGACAAAGTATAGGTTTTCATTATGTGAATAATTTTAAAATCCTAGCTCAATCGGCTGCAAAACCTGTTTGCCCAGCACGGAGATATTGAGTTCTATAAGATAAAGCCATAAACATGTTTGTCTGAGTCCTCTATCAAAAGTTACAGCGATTTATATGAAGTTGTTCAAAAACGCTTTATTTCGCCAAGACAATGCGTTTCTCACTGTTACATGCATTTGAATGGGAAACTCGCCTCAGACAACGTATAGGTTTTCATTATGTGAATAATTTTAAAATCTTAGCTCAAACGGCTGCAAAACCTGTTTGCCCAGCACGGGGATATTGAGTTCTATAAGATAAAGCCATAAATATGTTTGTCTGAGTCTTCTATCAAAAGTTACAGCGATTTATATGAAGTTGTTCAAAAACGCTTTCTTTCGCCAAGACAATGCGTTTCTCACTGTTACATGCATTTGAATGGGAAACTCGCCTGAAACAAAGTATAGGTTTTCATTATGTGAATAATTTTAAAATCTTAGCTCAAACGGCTGCAAAACCTGTTTGCCCAGCACGGAGATATTGAGTTTTATAAGATAAAGCCATAAACATGTGTATCTGAGTCTTCTATCAAAAGTTACAGCTATTCATATGAAGTTGTACAAAAACGCTTTCTCTCGCCAAGACAATGCGTTTCTCACTGTTACATGCATTTGAATGGGAAACTCGCCCGAGACAAAGTATAGGTTTTCATTATGTGAATAATTTTAAAATCCTAGCTCAATCGGCTGCAAAACCTGTTTGCCCAGCACGGAGATATTGAGTTTTATAAGATAAAGCCATAAACATGTTTGTCTGAGTCCTCTATCAAAAGTTACAGCGATTTATATGAAGTTGTTCAAAAACGCTTTCTTTCGCCAAGACAATGCGTTTCTCACTGTTACATGCATTTGAATGGGAAACTCGCCTCAGACAACGTATAGGTTTTCATTATGTGAATAATTTTAAAATCTTAGCTCAAACGGCTGCAAAACCTCTTTCTTTCGCCAAGACAATGCGTTTCTCACTGTTACATGCATTTGAATGGGAAACTCGCCCGAGACAAAGTATAGGTTTTCATTATGTGAATAATTTTAAAATCTTAGCTCAAACGGCTGCAAAACCTGTTTGCCCAGCACGGAGATATTGAGTTTTATAAGATAAAGCCATAAACATGTGTGTCTGAGTCTTCTATCAAAAGTTACAGCGATTTATATGAAGTTGTTCAAAAACGCTTTCTTTCGCCAAGACAATGCGTTTCTCACTGTTACATGCATTTGAATGGGAAACTCGCCCGAGACAAAGTATAGGTTTTCATTATGTGAATAATTTTAAAATCCTAGCTCAATCGGCTGCAAAACCTGTTTGCCCAGCACGGAGATATTGAGTTCTATAAGATAAAGCCATAAACATGTTTGTCTGAGTCCTCTATCAAAAGTTACAGCGATTTATATGAAGTTGTTCAAAAACGCTTTATTTCGCCAAGACAATGCGTTTCTCACTGTTACATGCATTTGAATGGGAAACTCGCCTCAGACAACGTATAGGTTTTCATTATGTGAATAATTTTAAAATCTTAGCTCAAACGGCTGCAAAACCTGTTTGCCCAGCACGGGGATATTGAGTTCTATAAGATAAAGCCATAAATATGTTTGTCTGAGTCTTCTATCAAAAGTTACAGCGATTTATATGAAGTTGTTCAAAAACGCTTTCTTTCGCCAAGACAATGCGTTTCTCACTGTTACATGCATTTGAATGGGAAACTCGCCTGAAACAAAGTATAGGTTTTCATTATGTGAATAATTTTAAAATCTTAGCTCAAACGGCTGCAAAACCTGTTTGCCCAGCACGGAGATATTGAGTTTTATAAGATAAAGCCATAAACATGTGTGTCTGAGTCTTCTATCAAAAGTTACAGCGATTTATATGAAGTTGTTCAAAAACGCTTTCTTTCGCCAAGACAATGCGTTTCTCACTGTTACATGCATTTGAATGGGAAACTCGCCTGAAAAAAAGTATAGGTTTTCATTATGTGAATAATTTTAAAATCTTAGCTCAAACGGCTGCAAAACCTGTTTGCCCAGCACGGGGATATTGAGTTCTATAAGATAAAGCCATAAACATGTTTGTCTGAGTCTTCTATCAAAAGTTACAGCGATTTATATGAAGTTGTACGAAAATGCTTTCTTTCGCCAAGACAGTGTGTTTCTCACTGTTACATGCATTTGAATGGGAAACTCGCCTGAAACAAAGTATAGGTTTTCATTATGTGAATAATTTTAAAATCCTAGCTAAATCGGCTGCAAAACCTGTTTGCCCAGCACGGAGATATTGAGTTTTATAAGATAAAGCCATAAACATGTTTGTCTGAGTCTTCTATCAAAAGTTACAGCGATTTATATGAAGTTGTTCAAAAACGCTTTCTTTCGCCAAGACAATGCGTTTCTCACGGTTACATGCATTTGAATGGGAAACTCGCCTCAGACAAAGTATAGGTTTTCATTATGTGAATAATTTTAAAATCTTAGCTCAAACGGCTGCAAAACCTGTTTGCCCAGCACGGAGATATTGAGTTTTATAAGATAAAGCCATGAACATGTTTGTCTGAGTCTTCTATCAAAAGTTACAGCGATTTATATGAAGTTGTACGAAAATGCTTTCTTTCGCCAAGACAGTGTTTCTCACTGTTACATGCATTTGAATGGGAAACTCGCCTCAGACAAAGTATAGGTTTTCATTATGTGAATAATTTTAAAATCTTAGCTCAAACCTGTTTGCCCAGCACGGGGATATTGAGTTCTATAAGATAAAGCCATGAACATGTTTGTCTGAGACCTCTATCAAAAGTTACAGCGATTTATATGAAGTTGTTCAAAAACGCTTTATTTCGCCAAGACAATGCGTTTCTCACTGTTACATGCATTTGAATGGGAAACTCGCCTGAGACAAAGTATAGGTTTTCATTATGTGAATAATTTTAAAATCTTAGCTCAAACGGCTGCAAAACCTGTTTGCCCGGCACGGGGATAATGAGTTCTATAGGATAAAGCCATAAACATGTTTGTCTGAGTCCTCTATCAAAAGTTACAGCGATTTATATGAAGTTGTTCAAAAACGCTTTCTTTCGCCAAGACAATGCGTTTCTCACTGTTACAAGCACATATTTTCTCTGCTTTGTCTAACCTCTGCAGAGCCTCTGTCAAGAAAAACATATCTGTAAGCATAAAACAAATATACATTTCATAACACGTCACTGGACAAACCTCGGTCAGTTGATTTCCTCTGTGCAGTGCAGACGAACATCAGTCAGCAAGTCAAGGCTGTGAGATGGACTGGTGTCCTTTGTGACTCTGCTGGTTCTTCTGAGGAAACACCACCGTCTCTCCACACCGTCACCATCTGTGAGCACAAACTGCTGCTCTGCCAGCATGTAGGAATCACATATCACACACACAGGGGTGAAGAAACATTAGAGCTCAACTTTGGATACTTTAGATCTAAACAGATCAAACTAGCTCTTAGTTTCAACAATCAGTGAGCAGACAAACAATGATACCATACTGATTCTATATGAATACAATATGGTATTTTCAATACAGGTGTCAAATTAATTTCGCATTAATTGCATGCACTGCATTTCGTTGCCCTGTACCTGTGCATGTGCAATGACAATAAAGTTGAATTCTATTCTATTCTATTCTATTCTATTCTAATTTATTAAAACTAATACAGATATATGTATATATATTTTTTTTGATAAATTCGTTTGCTAAATTATAAGAATATTTTTTTTTTTTTCATTTAACTATTGCAACTGAAAGAAATTAAATATTGAACAAAAATATATTGTCACATTCTGAGCATGCTCAGCATGCTGAAAGACTTGAAGTTGCTACAGATTTTAAGAAGTGATAATTATAGGGAAAAAACTTCTCTTTTTCTTCTGTTTAATCAAACATTTGATGCCTTAGATGTCTCAGTCCTATAGCATTCTGCAACTACAACTAAGCTGAAGCTTGGATTTGGCTGCAGGTGCCCCTGTACATCCTTCTCAGCAGCACACATGTGGGTACCATTTAATCACACTTCTTCCTGAGCTTTGCTTCATCACAAGACCAAAGGTGGCATCCCGTGTCACAGTCTTATCATCATCCAGAAGAAACATTTGAAGAAACATCATGGAGAAGAAACATTTACGCGCCTCCTGGTTTTGCTTTCTGATCCTGCAAAAAGACTGAGGACAACAAAGCCCAGAGAACACGAGATACACAACATCCAACATTCAGACTCAACAGCCTCCATAAATGAAGAGCACCAGGTTGGTTCAGTTATAGTAGATATGAGCATACTTCACATTACTGGGTATGAATAATAATCAAGAGACAAACTTTGAAGATGCAGAGCATGATGTCCCATCATCAGACTGTAAACAAACATCCACCAGGCTTCTTTGTTGGATCTCCTATCAGGGATCAGTAGCGTGTATTAACCTGTGGTATAAGCAGCAGTCACTGAAATATTACTGTTTCAGATAAGAAATCTAGCACATAAAAGCCAGGGTAGGAGGGATCTCTGCAAACTGACTTACCTCTGCAAGTGTGAAGCTCAACAAAAATCTGACTCTCCAGTCACTGACAACCCAAAACCTCCAGCTGGGAGATAGAAAACGCTGTCTGGGTCTTGCTGGATGTTGCTGGTCAGAGTCCACACATTAGCAGAGTGCTTCTTGGTCCCACTGACCCATGTGGACAGTGACTGTGGAGAACTGTTCTGGAAAACATAAAAGAGAATTAAAATAACAAAAAGCCAAAGAGGATTTCCACAAAGACTATCTTGGAATCAGCAATCAAAAAAAACACTGGTTCATATTTCAATTAAATATGAACAGATTCCTTAAATGTACGCAGTTCAGATCTGATTTAATTTAATTTCCTTCACACAGCACATTCGTCCAGGCTGACAGGTAAACATAGAATTAATCTCAGGTAACATGACTCATAGTAGAGATTCAGTAAGAAAGATTGCAGGCTCTAATATTATTACCACACAATCCAAGGACACACCAACAGCTCAGATTTCTAGAACTATTTAAACAAATGTCTTTTGAATATTCAATTCAGTGGGGTGGGGGGTGTCGTGGAATTTTTTAAATAAAGTCTGCAACACAGAAAGAGCTGTGATCAAGCTATTTATTACTGCGCACAGGAGAGCAAACACACATCAAACATTACAGTTCAGTCATGTCAGCTCTGCCACAGAAGTTGTGCTCCTACTCCTTTATGCATTCCAAGGAAGAGGGAGGAAGTTACAAACTGATCCTACCACACTTCACGTGTCTCGCTATGAAACCTAACGGATCAGTGGTTATGCTGTTTTGTGCCCTTGGCCTTATCAGCACCTGTAAAGGGAGTTGTTTTCTCAAACTGCTGAAGTAAGTTCATCTAGTTTTAGAACCTTTCACTGAACAGTCTATAACAGTGTCATAAGCACTTAAATACTTTAAATGAGAATAACAGAAAATTTCTATTACAGGAGCTAGAGCCTGTCCCAGTAGTCATAGGTAGAGCACACCTGGACAGGTCACCAGTCTGTCAGAGGACTAACACAGATGCAGCCTGACTCAATCCTAAATGTTCAGCACACAGAGACACAGAGGTGCTGTTTAAAGTTTAGTGTTAACTTGAGTCACTGATCATTTGCAGTATTACAGAGTCTGGCAGTCTTTGCATGATGTCCACGTCACTGTACGTTTCTAGCTGACTCTCAGGTGTGACAGGTGTGCCAGCAGGAAAGAGTAATAATAGCCTGCATCCTGAGGTTTTTCATGCAGGATTAAAGGAGCCAGGCTTTGTTCACACAGCTAGGATTGTATTTTACATTGACCCTGGGTCAGTATAAGTATCATACAGTTTAAACGAAGCACTGAAACTTGCACATATTTATTACAGATGCACTGAAGCTAATCGAGATATTTGCTGTCAATCTGTGGCTGCGATTAAACAGTTTACTGGAAACTTTATTAACTAGTAACTTCGTCAGTCATAACAGAAGCTAATATTTCTGTGCTAACATCGTTTAAACAGTAACAGCTTTACTCCAATATAAGCTAACGTTTACACCGTAACTTTAAGCTAGCACCATAAAGACGGTAAAACACGTAATAACATCTACAAATGCATCTTAAAGCTGTTATATTAGCACTCGGTGTATTACTAACATAAGCACATTAACATTATTGACACTCGCTGACTTTTAATAGTCGTTCTATAAATGCTGTCCGTTTAAACGGTCTTACCTGTAAACACTGCTGTGTCCACCGGATTCCAGCCAGAGTGAATTCTGGAGTCTTCCCACGCTCCTGTTAGTGATCCTCCATCTGGATGGATGATAACAACCTTCTGAACAATCTAGCAGGAGCTGGTCCATATCTATGGGACTGATTTGTGCTAATAACGCCCAATTGTATGGACTGATAACAGCCGAAGCGGGTGAATAAAGTCACCCAGTCGCTAGCTGTGCCATTACCCAGCATACACCAGCACAATATTAGGCACAGCACCACCATAGACATTTTCAGTGGTTTTGAATGCAGGACATGGTTATCTTACCTTGTAAAATGCATGACAATAAAACAGCTAACCACCATAAAATGGTATTGTGTGTGTATGTGCATGTGCGTGTGTGTGTGTGTGTGTGTGTGTGTGTGTGAGAGAGAGAGAGAGGGGGGGGGGGGGGAGAGATCAAAGGCGTGCGTTTATGTTTTTTCTTGATCAAGAGTGTGCCTCCTCTCTCTTATTGGATATGGTGTAGCATGTTTATTCAGGTGCACCTTTGAAGTCTATGAGAATACTTTGCAGCCTGGTCTGAGTGGTCATTTCTGCACAGACACAATGAAGCGTGCACTCAGTTTAGAGGAGGCTGTTGCTGCAGTTTTGCACTCTCCACAAGCAGTGGAGATACTTCTGACAGCGAAGAAGAATTTTTGCCAGGCACCGAGGAGCTTTGCAGCTCATGTGCGGAGGAGGAGAAGGAGAAGGAGGAAGAAGAGCAGGAGGAAGAGACAAGACTGGAGGATGGCCAGTGGAGATCTAAAAATGGAAAAATCATGTGGCAACCCACACACGAAGAGGTCCTGCCATTTTTCCTCCTCCCATTTTAACCCCAGGACCAACCCATTATGCAATTCATAGGATCAGCAGCCCTGTGTGCACTTTCCATCTTTTTTTTGCAGAGGACATTATGCAGCTAATCCTGCATTTCACCAACCTGCAGGGCAACAGGTCAGTAAAAGACTGGAAGGACATAGATGAGGAGGAGTTGCAGGCTTACATGGGGCTTGTGATGCTGGCTGGCCTGTACAGGTCTCACATGAAACGACAACAAGCCTGTGGGATGGGGAGACAGGGCTCTTCTGTTTCCTGCTACCATGTCAAAAAAAAAGATTTGAGCAAATTAATCGGGCAGTAAGATTCGATAATCGTCTCTCCCGTCCAGGTCGCTACAAGGGGGATAAGGCTGTGGTTTCCTACATCCCCAAGCAAAGAAAAAATGTTGTCTTATTGGGCACCAGGCACCGTGAGCTACAAGTCCAGGACTCTGGGAAGAGAAAGCCCCACATCATCCTGGATTATAACAAATCCAAAGGGGCTGTGGATCATCTGGACCAGGTAAGAACAATTATAAGTCATTTATTTGCCAAATTGTTTATCGTTTCTCATTGTTATAACTGATAAAGTCAGATAATGTGATTATGATAGTTTTGATATGAGATGATAGTTTTAGAATATGAGAGTTTTGATAGTTACAGATAGGAGGGGGGCCCACAGGCGGAAGGATCTATGAAGTTAATGAAAAACTCTTTATTTCACCATGTTAGTGCGTTACTCGCTATTACATGCATTTGAATGGAGTTCTCGCCAGACACAAAGTATAGGTTTTCATTATGTGAATAACTTGAAAATCTTAGCTCAAACAGCTTTAAAACCTGTTTGCCCAGCACGGGGATATTGAGTTCTATAAGATAAAGCCATAAACATGCGCGAAAGAAAGCGTTTTTCATCAACTTCATAGATCTTGCTGTAACTTTTGATAGAAGACTCGGATACACATGTTTATGGCTTTATCTTATACACTTCAATATCCCCATGCTGGGAAAACAGGTTTTGCAGCCGTTTGACCTAAGATTTTCAACTTATTCACATAATGAAAACCTATACTTTGTTTCGGTTGAGTTCCCCATTCAAATGCAAGTAACAGTGAGAAACGCACTGTCTTGGCAAAAGAAAGCGTTTTGGTACAACTTCATATAAATCGCTGTAACTTTTGATCGAAGACTCGGATACACGTGTTTATGGCTTTATCTTATAGAACTCAATGTCCCCGTGCTGGGAAAACAGGTTTTGCAGCTGTTTGAGCTAAGATTTCCAAGTTATTTACATAATGAAAACCTATACTTTGTTTCAGGCGAGTTTCCCATTCAAATGCATGTAACTGTGAGAAACACACTGTCTTGGCGAAATAAAGCGTTTTCGTACAACTTCATAGATCTTGCTGTAACTTTTGATAGAAGACTCAGAAACACATGTTTATGGCTTTAACATATAGAACTCAAGGTCCCCGTGCTGGGAAAAATGGTTTTGCAACTGTTTGACCAAAGATTTTCAATTTATTCACATAATGAAAACCTATACTTTGTTTCGGTCGAGTTCCCCATTCAAATGCATGTAACAGTGAGAAACGCATTGTCTTGGCGAAAGAAAGCGTTTTTGGACAACTTCATATAAATAGCTGTAACTTTTGATAGAAGACTCGGATACACATGTTCATGGCTTTATCTTATAGAACTCAATATCCCCGTGCTGGGAAAACAGGTTTTGCAGCTGTTTGACCTAAGATTTCCAAGTTATTCACATAATGAAAACCTATACTTTGTTTCGGTCGAGTTCCCCATTCAAATGCATGTAACAGTGAGAAACGCACTGTCTTGGCGAAAGAAAGCGTTTTTGTACAACTTCATATAAATAGCTGTAACTTTTGATAGGAGACTCGGATACACATGTTTAAGGCTTTATCTTATAGAACTCAAGGTCCCCCTGCTGGGAAAAAGGGTTTTGCAACTGTTTGACCTAAGATTTTCAATTTATTCACATAATGAAAACCTATACTTTGTTTCGGTCGAGTTCCCCATTCAAATGCATGTAACAGTGAGAAACGCACTGTCTTGGCGAAAGAAAGCGTTTTTGTACAACTTCATATGAATAGCTGTAACTTTTGATCAAAGACTCAGACAAACATGTTTATGGCTTTAACTTATAGAACTCAAAGTCCCCGTGCTGGGAAAAAAGGTTTTGCAACTGTTTGAGCTAAGATTTCCAAGTTATTCACATAATGAAAACCTATACTTTGTTTCGGTCGAGTTCCCCATTCAAATGCATGTAACAGTGAGAAACGCACTGTCTTGGCGAAAGAAAGCGTTTTTGTACAACTTCATATGAATAGCTGTAACTTTTGATAGAAGACTCAGATACACATGTTTATGGTTTTATCTTATAGAACTCAAGGTCCCCGTGCTGGGAAAACAGGTTTTGCAGCTGTTTGAGCTAAGATTTCCAAGTTATTCACATAATGAAAACCTATACTTTGTTTCGGTCGAGTTCCCCATTCAAATGCATGTAACAGTGAGAAACGCACTGTCTTGGCGAAAGAAAGCGTTTTTGTACAACTTCATATGAATAGCTGTAACTTTTGATAGAAGACTCAGATACACATGTTTATGGTTTTATCTTATAGAACTCAAGGTCCCCGTGCTGGGAAAACAGGTTTTGCAGCTGTTTGAGCTAAGATTTCCAAGTTATTCACATAATGAAAACCTATACTTTGTGTCGGTCGAGTTCCCCATTCAAATGCATGTAACAGTGAGAAACGCACTGTCTTGGCGAAAGAAAGCGTTTTTGTACAACTTCATATGAATAGCTGTAACCTTTGATAGAAGACTCAGACAAACATGTTTATGGCTTTATCTTATAGAACTCAAGGTCCCCGTGCTGGGAAAAAGGGTTTTGCAGCTGTTTGAGCTAAGATTTCCAAGTTATTCACATAATGAAAACCTATACTTTGTTTCGGTCGAGTTCCCCATTCAAATGCATGTAACAGTGAGAAACGCATTGTCTTGGCGAAAGAAAGCGTTTTTGGACAACTTCATATAAATAGCTGTAACTTTTGATAGAAGACTCGGATACACATGTTTATGGCTTTAACTTATAGAACTCAAGGTCCCCGTGCTGGGCAAACAGGTTTTGCAGCTGTTTGAGCTAAGATTTCCAAGTTATTCACATAATGAAAACCTATACTTTGTTTCGGTCGAGTTCCCCATTCAAATGCATGTAACAGTGAGAAACGCACTGTCTTGGCGAAAGAAAGCGTTTTTGTACAACTTCATATGAATAGCTGTAACTTTTGATAGAAGACTCAGATACACATGTTTATGGTTTTATCTTATAGAACTCAAGGTCCCCGTGCTGGGAAAACAGGTTTTGCAGCTGTTTGAGCTAAGATTTCCAAGTTATTCACATAATGAAAACCTATACTTTGTGTCGGTCGAGTTCCCCATTCAAATGCATGTAACAGTGAGAAACGCATTGTCTTGGCGAAAGAAAGCGTTTTTGGACAACTTCATATAAATAGCTGTAACTTTTGATAGAAGACTCGGATACACATGTTTATGGCTTTAACTTATAGAACTCAAGGTCCCCGTGCTGGGAAAAAGGGTTTTGCAGCTGTTTGAGCTAAGATTTCCAAGTTATTCACATAATGAAAACCTATACTTTGTTTCGGTCGAGTTCCCCATTCAAATGCATGTAACAGTGAGAAACGCATTGTCTTGGCGAAAGAAAGCGTTTTTGGACAACTTCATATAAATAGCTGTAACTTTTGATAGAAGACTCGGATACACATGTTTATGGCTTTAACTTATAGAACTCAAGGTCCCCGTGCTGGGCAAACAGGTTTTGCAGCTGTTTGAGCTAAGATTTCCAAGTTATTCACATAATGAAAACCTATACTTTGTTTCGGTCGAGTTCCCCATTCAAATGCATGTAACAGTGAGAAACGCACTGTCTTGGCGAAAGAAAGCGTTTTTGTACAACTTCATATGAATAGCTGTAACTTTTGATAGAAGACTCAGATACACATGTTTATGGTTTTATCTTATAGAACTCAAGGTCCCCGTGCTGGGAAAACAGGTTTTGCAGCTGTTTGAGCTAAGATTTCCAAGTTATTCACATAATGAAAACCTATACTTTGTGTCGGTCGAGTTCCCCATTCAAATGCATGTAACAGTGAGAAACGCACTGTCTTGGCGAAAGAAAGCGTTTTTGTACAACTTCATATGAATAGCTGTAACTTTTGATAGAAGACTCAGATACACATGTTTATGGTTTTATCTTATAGAACTCAAGGTCCCCGTGCTGGGAAAACAGGTTTTGCAGCTGTTTGAGCTAAGATTTCCAAGTTATTCACATAATGAAAACCTATACTTTGTTTCAGGCGAGTTTCCCATTCAAATGCAAGTAACAGTGAGAAACGCACTGTCTTGGCAAAAGAAAGCGTTTTGGTACAACTTCATATAAATCGCTGTAACTTTTGATCGAAGACTCGGATACACGTGTTTATGGCTTTATCTTATAGAACTCAATGTCCCCGTGCTGGGAAAACAGGTTTTGCAGCTGTTTGAGCTAAGATTTCCAAGTTATTTACATAATGAAAACCTATACTTTGTTTCAGGCGAGTTTCCCATTCAAATGCATGTAACTGTGAGAAACACACTGTCTTGGCGAAATAAAGCGTTTTCGTACAACTTCATAGATCTTGCTGTAACTTTTGATAGAAGACTCAGAAACACATGTTTATGGCTTTAACATATAGAACTCAAGGTCCCCGTGCTGGGAAAAATGGTTTTGCAACTGTTTGACCAAAGATTTTCAATTTATTCACATAATGAAAACCTATACTTTGTTTCGGTCGAGTTCCCCATTCAAATGCATGTAACAGTGAGAAACGCACTGTCTTGGCGAAAGAAAGCGTTTTTGTACAACTTCATATGAATAGCTGTAACTTTTGATCAAAGACTCAGACAAACATGTTTATGGCTTTAACTTATAGAACTCAAAGTCCCCGTGCTGGGAAAAAAGGTTTTGCAACTGTTTGAGCTAAGATTTCCAAGTTATTCACATAATGAAAACCTATACTTTGTTTCGGTCGAGTTCCCCATTCAAATGCATGTAACAGTGAGAAACGCACTGTCTTGGCGAAAGAAAGCGTTTTTGTACAACTTCATATGAATAGCTGTAACTTTTGATAGAAGACTCAGATACACATGTTTATGGTTTTATCTTATAGAACTCAAGGTCCCCGTGCTGGGAAAACAGGTTTTGCAGCTGTTTGAGCTAAGATTTCCAAGTTATTCACATAATGAAAACCTATACTTTGTTTCGGTCGAGTTCCCCATTCAAATGCATGTAACAGTGAGAAACGCACTGTCTTGGCGAAAGAAAGCGTTTTTGTACAACTTCATATGAATAGCTGTAACTTTTGATAGAAGACTCAGATACACATGTTTATGGTTTTATCTTATAGAACTCAAGGTCCCCGTGCTGGGAAAACAGGTTTTGCAGCTGTTTGAGCTAAGATTTCCAAGTTATTCACATAATGAAAACCTATACTTTGTGTCGGTCGAGTTCCCCATTCAAATGCATGTAACAGTGAGAAACGCACTGTCTTGGCGAAAGAAAGCGTTTTTGTACAACTTCATATGAATAGCTGTAACCTTTGATAGAAGACTCAGACAAACATGTTTATGGCTTTATCTTATAGAACTCAAGGTCCCCGTGCTGGGAAAAAGGGTTTTGCAGCTGTTTGAGCTAAGATTTCCAAGTTATTCACATAATGAAAACCTATACTTTGTTTCGGTCGAGTTCCCCATTCAAATGCATGTAACAGTGAGAAACGCATTGTCTTGGCGAAAGAAAGCGTTTTTGGACAACTTCATATAAATAGCTGTAACTTTTGATAGAAGACTCGGATACACATGTTTATGGCTTTAACTTATAGAACTCAAGGTCCCCGTGCTGGGCAAACAGGTTTTGCAGCTGTTTGAGCTAAGATTTCCAAGTTATTCACATAATGAAAACCTATACTTTGTTTCGGTCGAGTTCCCCATTCAAATGCATGTAACAGTGAGAAACGCACTGTCTTGGCGAAAGAAAGCGTTTTTGTACAACTTCATATGAATAGCTGTAACTTTTGATAGAAGACTCAGATACACATGTTTATGGTTTTATCTTATAGAACTCAAGGTCCCCGTGCTGGGAAAACAGGTTTTGCAGCTGTTTGAGCTAAGATTTCCAAGTTATTCACATAATGAAAACCTATACTTTGTGTCGGTCGAGTTCCCCATTCAAATGCATGTAACAGTGAGAAACGCATTGTCTTGGCGAAAGAAAGCGTTTTTGGACAACTTCATATAAATAGCTGTAACTTTTGATAGAAGACTCGGATACACATGTTTATGGCTTTAACTTATAGAACTCAAGGTCCCCGTGCTGGGAAAAAGGGTTTTGCAGCTGTTTGAGCTAAGATTTCCAAGTTATTCACATAATGAAAACCTATACTTTGTTTCGGTCGAGTTCCCCATTCAAATGCATGTAACAGTGAGAAACGCATTGTCTTGGCGAAAGAAAGCGTTTTTGGACAACTTCATATAAATAGCTGTAACTTTTGATAGAAGACTCGGATACACATGTTTATGGCTTTAACTTATAGAACTCAAGGTCCCCGTGCTGGGCAAACAGGTTTTGCAGCTGTTTGAGCTAAGATTTCCAAGTTATTCACATAATGAAAACCTATACTTTGTTTCGGTCGAGTTCCCCATTCAAATGCATGTAACAGTGAGAAACGCACTGTCTTGGCGAAAGAAAGCGTTTTTGTACAACTTCATATGAATAGCTGTAACTTTTGATAGAAGACTCAGATACACATGTTTATGGTTTTATCTTATAGAACTCAAGGTCCCCGTGCTGGGAAAACAGGTTTTGCAGCTGTTTGAGCTAAGATTTCCAAGTTATTCACATAATGAAAACCTATACTTTGTGTCGGTCGAGTTCCCCATTCAAATGCATGTAACAGTGAGAAACGCACTGTCTTGGCGAAAGAAAGCGTTTTTGTACAACTTCATATGAATAGCTGTAACTTTTGATAGAAGACTCAGATACACATGTTTATGGTTTTATCTTATAGAACTCAAGGTCCCCGTGCTGGGAAAACAGGTTTTGCAGCTGTTTGAGCTAAGATTTCCAAGTTATTCACATAATGAAAACCTATACTTTGTTTCAGGCGAGTTTCCCATTCAAATGCAAGTAACAGTGAGAAACGCACTGTCTTGGCAAAAGAAAGCGTTTTGGTACAACTTCATATAAATCGCTGTAACTTTTGATCGAAGACTCGGATACACGTGTTTATGGCTTTATCTTATAGAACTCAATGTCCCCGTGCTGGGAAAACAGGTTTTGCAGCTGTTTGAGCTAAGATTTCCAAGTTATTTACATAATGAAAACCTATACTTTGTTTCAGGCGAGTTTCCCATTCAAATGCATGTAACTGTGAGAAACACACTGTCTTGGCGAAATAAAGCGTTTTCGTACAACTTCATAGATCTTGCTGTAACTTTTGATAGAAGACTCAGAAACACATGTTTATGGCTTTAACATATAGAACTCAAGGTCCCCGTGCTGGGAAAAATGGTTTTGCAACTGTTTGACCAAAGATTTTCAATTTATTCACATAATGAAAACCTATACTTTGTTTCGGTCGAGTTCCCCATTCAAATGCATGTAACAGTGAGAAACGCATTGTCTTGGCGAAAGAAAGCGTTTTTGGACAACTTCATATAAATAGCTGTAACTTTTGATAGAAGACTCGGATACACATGTTCATGGCTTTATCTTATAGAACTCAATATCCCCGTGCTGGGAAAACAGGTTTTGCAGCTGTTTGACCTAAGATTTCCAAGTTATTCACATAATGAAAACCTATACTTTGTTTCGGTCGAGTTCCCCATTCAAATGCATGTAACAGTGAGAAACGCACTGTCTTGGCGAAAGAAAGCGTTTTTGTACAACTTCATATAAATAGCTGTAACTTTTGATAGGAGACTCGGATACACATGTTTAAGGCTTTATCTTATAGAACTCAAGGTCCCCCTGCTGGGAAAAAGGGTTTTGCAACTGTTTGACCTAAGATTTTCAATTTATTCACATAATGAAAACCTATACTTTGTTTCGGTCGAGTTCCCCATTCAAATGCATGTAACAGTGAGAAACGCACTGTCTTGGCGAAAGAAAGCGTTTTTGTACAACTTCATATGAATAGCTGTAACTTTTGATCAAAGACTCAGACAAACATGTTTATGGCTTTAACTTATAGAACTCAAAGTCCCCGTGCTGGGAAAAAAGGTTTTGCAACTGTTTGAGCTAAGATTTCCAAGTTATTCACATAATGAAAACCTATACTTTGTTTCGGTCGAGTTCCCCATTCAAATGCATGTAACAGTGAGAAACGCACTGTCTTGGCGAAAGAAAGCGTTTTTGTACAACTTCATATGAATAGCTGTAACTTTTGATAGAAGACTCAGATACACATGTTTATGGTTTTATCTTATAGAACTCAAGGTCCCCGTGCTGGGAAAACAGGTTTTGCAGCTGTTTGAGCTAAGATTTCCAAGTTATTCACATAATGAAAACCTATACTTTGTTTCGGTCGAGTTCCCCATTCAAATGCATGTAACAGTGAGAAACGCACTGTCTTGGCGAAAGAAAGCGTTTTTGTACAACTTCATATGAATAGCTGTAACTTTTGATAGAAGACTCAGATACACATGTTTATGGTTTTATCTTATAGAACTCAAGGTCCCCGTGCTGGGAAAACAGGTTTTGCAGCTGTTTGAGCTAAGATTTCCAAGTTATTCACATAATGAAAACCTATACTTTGTGTCGGTCGAGTTCCCCATTCAAATGCATGTAACAGTGAGAAACGCACTGTCTTGGCGAAAGAAAGCGTTTTTGTACAACTTCATATGAATAGCTGTAACCTTTGATAGAAGACTCAGACAAACATGTTTATGGCTTTATCTTATAGAACTCAAGGTCCCCGTGCTGGGAAAAAGGGTTTTGCAGCTGTTTGAGCTAAGATTTCCAAGTTATTCACATAATGAAAACCTATACTTTGTTTCGGTCGAGTTCCCCATTCAAATGCATGTAACAGTGAGAAACGCATTGTCTTGGCGAAAGAAAGCGTTTTTGGACAACTTCATATAAATAGCTGTAACTTTTGATAGAAGACTCGGATACACATGTTTATGGCTTTAACTTATAGAACTCAAGGTCCCCGTGCTGGGCAAACAGGTTTTGCAGCTGTTTGAGCTAAGATTTCCAAGTTATTCACATAATGAAAACCTATACTTTGTTTCGGTCGAGTTCCCCATTCAAATGCATGTAACAGTGAGAAACGCACTGTCTTGGCGAAAGAAAGCGTTTTTGTACAACTTCATATGAATAGCTGTAACTTTTGATAGAAGACTCAGATACACATGTTTATGGTTTTATCTTATAGAACTCAAGGTCCCCGTGCTGGGAAAACAGGTTTTGCAGCTGTTTGAGCTAAGATTTCCAAGTTATTCACATAATGAAAACCTATACTTTGTGTCGGTCGAGTTCCCCATTCAAATGCATGTAACAGTGAGAAACGCATTGTCTTGGCGAAAGAAAGCGTTTTTGGACAACTTCATATAAATAGCTGTAACTTTTGATAGAAGACTCGGATACACATGTTTATGGCTTTAACTTATAGAACTCAAGGTCCCCGTGCTGGGAAAAAGGGTTTTGCAGCTGTTTGAGCTAAGATTTCCAAGTTATTCACATAATGAAAACCTATACTTTGTTTCGGTCGAGTTCCCCATTCAAATGCATGTAACAGTGAGAAACGCATTGTCTTGGCGAAAGAAAGCGTTTTTGGACAACTTCATATAAATAGCTGTAACTTTTGATAGAAGACTCGGATACACATGTTTATGGCTTTAACTTATAGAACTCAAGGTCCCCGTGCTGGGCAAACAGGTTTTGCAGCTGTTTGAGCTAAGATTTCCAAGTTATTCACATAATGAAAACCTATACTTTGTTTCGGTCGAGTTCCCCATTCAAATGCATGTAACAGTGAGAAACGCACTGTCTTGGCGAAAGAAAGCGTTTTTGTACAACTTCATATGAATAGCTGTAACTTTTGATAGAAGACTCAGATACACATGTTTATGGTTTTATCTTATAGAACTCAAGGTCCCCGTGCTGGGAAAACAGGTTTTGCAGCTGTTTGAGCTAAGATTTCCAAGTTATTCACATAATGAAAACCTATACTTTGTGTCGGTCGAGTTCCCCATTCAAATGCATGTAACAGTGAGAAACGCACTGTCTTGGCGAAAGAAAGCGTTTTTGTACAACTTCATATGAATAGCTGTAACTTTTGATAGAAGACTCAGATACACATGTTTATGGTTTTATCTTATAGAACTCAAGGTCCCCGTGCTGGGAAAACAGGTTTTGCAGCTGTTTGAGCTAAGATTTCCAAGTTATTCACATAATGAAAACCTATACTTTGTGTCGGTCGAGTTCCCCATTCAAATGCATGTAACAGTGAGAAACGCATTGTCTTGGCGAAAGAAAGCGTTTTTGGACAACTTCATATAAATAGCTGTAACTTTTGATAGAAGACTCGGATACACATGTTTATGGCTTTAACTTATAGAACTCAAGGTCCCCGTGCTGGGAAAAAGGGTTTTGCAGCTGTTTGACCTAAGATTTCCAAGTTATTCACATAATGAAAACCTATACTTTGTTTCGGTCGAGTTCCCCATTCAAATGCATGTAACAGTGAGAAACGCACTGTCTTGGCGAAAGAAAGCGTTTTTGAACAACTTCATATAAATCGCTGTAACTTTTGATAGAAGACTCAGACAAACATGTTTATGGCTTTATCTTATAGAACTCAAGGTCCCCGTGCTGGGAAAAAGGGTTTTGCAGCTGTTTGAGCTAAGATTTCCAAGTTATTCACATAATGAAAACCTATACTTTGTTTCGGTCGAGTTCCCCATTCAAATGCATGTAACAGTGAGAAACGCATTGTCTTGGCGAAAGAAAGCGTTTTTGGACAACTTCATATAAATAGCTGTAACTTTTGATAGAAGACTCGGATACACATGTTTATGGCTTTAACTTATAGAACTCAAGGTCCCCGTGCTGGGCAAACAGGTTTTGCAGCTGTTTGAGCTAAGATTTCCAAGTTATTCACATAATGAAAACCTATACTTTGTTTCGGTCGAGTTCCCCATTCAAATGCATGTAACAGTGAGAAACGCACTGTCTTGGCGAAAGAAAGCGTTTTTGTACAACTTCATATGAATAGCTGTAACTTTTGATAGAAGACTCAGATACACATGTTTATGGTTTTATCTTATAGAACTCAAGGTCCCCGTGCTGGGAAAAAGGGTTTTGCAGCTGTTTGAGCTAAGATTTCCAAGTTATTCACATAATGAAAACCTATACTTTGTGTCGGTCGAGTTCCCCATTCAAATGCATGTAACAGTGAGAAACGCATTGTCTTGGCGAAAGAAAGCGTTTTTGGACAACTTCATATAAATAGCTGTAACTTTTGATAGAAGACTCGGATACACATGTTTATGGCTTTAACTTATAGAACTCAAGGTCCCCGTGCTGGGAAAAAGGGTTTTGCAGCTGTTTGACCTAAGATTTCCAAGTTATTCACATAATGAAAACCTATACTTTGTTTCGGTCGAGTTCCCCATTCAAATGCATGTAACAGTGAGAAACGCATTGTCTTGGCGAAAGAAAGCGTTTTTGGACAACTTCATATAAATAGCTGTAACTTTTGATAGAAGACTCGGATACACATGTTTATGGCTTTAACTTATAGAACTCAAGGTCCCCGTGCTGGGAAAAATGGTTTTGCAGCTGTTTGACCTAAGATTTCCAAGTTATTCACATAATGAAAACCTATACTTTGTGTCGGTCGAGTTCCCCATTCAAATGCATGTAACAGTGAGAAACGCATTGTCTTGGCGAAAGAAAGCGTTTTTGGACAACTTCATATAAATCAATGTAACTTTTGATAGGAGACTCGGATACACATGTTTATGGCTTTATCTTATAGAACTCAAGGTCCCCGTGCTGAAAAAAAGGGTTTTGCAGCTGTTTGAGCTAAGATTTCCAAGTTATTCACATAATGAAAACCTATACTTTGTGTCGGTCGAGTTCCCCATTCAAATGCATATAACAGTGAGAAACGCATTGTCTTGGCGAAAGAAAGCGTTTTTGTACAACTTCATATAAATCAATGTAACTTTTGATAGAAGACTCGGATACACATGTTTATGGCTTTATCTTATAGAACTCAAGGTCCCCGTGCTGGGCAAACAGGTTTTGCAGCTGTTTGAGCTAAGATTTCCAAGTTATTCACATAATGAAAACCTATACTTTGTGTCGGTCGAGTTCCCCATTCAAATGCATGTAACAGTGAGAAACGCATTGTCTTGGCGAAAGAAAGCGTTTTTGGACAACTTCATATAAATAGCTGTAACTTTTGATAGAAGACTCGGATACACATGTTTATGGCTTTAACTTATAGAACTCAAGGTCCCCGTGCTGGGAAAAAGGGTTTTGCAGCTGTTTGAGCTAAGATTTCCAAGTTATTCACATAATGAAAACCTATACTTTGTTTCGGTCGAGTTCCCCATTCAAATGCATGTAACAGTGAGAAACGCACTGTCTTGGCGAAAGAAAGCGTTTTTGTACAACTTCATATAAATCAATGTAACTTTTGATAGAAGACTCAGACAAACATGTTTATGGCTTTAACTTATAGAACTCAAGGTCCCCGTGCTGGGAAAAAGGGTTTTGCAGCTGTTTGAGCTAAGATTTCCAAGTTATTCACATAATGAAAACCTATACTTTGTTTCGGTCGAGTTCCCCATTCAAATGCATGTAACAGTGAGAAACGCATTGTCTTGGCGAAAGAAAGCGTTTTTGGACAACTTCATATAAATAGCTGTAACTTTTGATAGAAGACTCGGATACACATGTTTATGGCTTTAACTTATAGAACTCAAGGTCCCCGTGCTGGGCAAACAGGTTTTGCAGCTGTTTGAGCTAAGATTTCCAAGTTATTCACATAATGAAAACCTATACTTTGTTTCGGTCGAGTTCCCCATTCAAATGCATGTAACAGTGAGAAACGCACTGTCTTGGCGAAAGAAAGCGTTTTTGTACAACTTCATATGAATAGCTGTAACTTTTGATAGAAGACTCAGATACACATGTTTATGGTTTTATCTTATAGAACTCAAGGTCCCCGTGCTGGGAAAACAGGTTTTGCAGCTGTTTGAGCTAAGATTTCCAAGTTATTCACATAATGAAAACCTATACTTTGTTTCGGTCGAGTTCCCCATTCAAATGCATGTAACAGTGAGAAACGCACTGTCTTGGCGAAAGAAAGCGTTTTTGTACAACTTCATATGAATAGCTGTAACTTTTGATAGAAGACTCAGATACACATGTTTATGGTTTTATCTTATAGAACTCAAGGTCCCCGTGCTGGGAAAAAGGGTTTTGCAGCTGTTTGACCTAAGATTTCCAAGTTATTCACATAATGAAAACCTATACTTTGTTTCGGTCGAGTTCCCCATTCAAATGCATGTAACAGTGAGAAACGCATTGTCTTGGCGAAAGAAAGCGTTTTTGGACAACTTCATATAAATAGCTGTAACTTTTGATAGAAGACTCGGATACACATGTTTATGGCTTTAACTTATAGAACTCAAGGTCCCCGTGCTGGGCAAACAGGTTTTGCAGCTGTTTGAGCTAAGATTTCCAAGTTATTCACATAATGAAAACCTATACTTTGTTTCGGTCGAGTTCCCCATTCAAATGCATGTAACAGTGAGAAACGCACTGTCTTGGCGAAAGAAAGCGTTTTTGTACAACTTCATATAAATCAATGTAACTTTTGATAGAAGACTCAGACAAACATGTTTATGGCTTTAACTTATAGAACTCAAGGTCCCCGTGCTGGGAAAAAGGGTTTTGCAGCTGTTTGAGCTAAGATTTCCAAGTTATTCACATAATGAAAACCTATACTTTGTTTCGGTCGAGTTCCCCATTCAAATGCATGTAACAGTGAGAAACGCACTGTCTTGGCGAAAGAAAGCGTTTTTGTACAACTTCATATGAATAGCTGTAACTTTTGATAGAAGACTCAGATACACATGTTTATGGTTTTATCTTATAGAACTCAAGGTCCCCGTGCTGGGAAAACAGGTTTTGCAGCTGTTTGAGCTAAGATTTCCAAGTTATTCACATAATGAAAACCTATACTTTGTGTCGGTCGAGTTCCCCATTCAAATGCATGTAACAGTGAGAAACGCACTGTCTTGGCGAAAGAAAGCGTTTTTGTACAACTTCATATGAATAGCTGTAACCTTTGATAGAAGACTCAGACAAACATGTTTATGGCTTTATCTTATAGAACTCAAGGTCCCCGTGCTGGGAAAAAGGGTTTTGCAGCTGTTTGAGCTAAGATTTCCAAGTTATTCACATAATGAAAACCTATACTTTGTTTCGGTCGAGTTCCCCATTCAAATGCATGTAACAGTGAGAAACGCATTGTCTTGGCGAAAGAAAGCGTTTTTGTACAACTTCATATAAATCAATGTAACTTTTGATAGGAGACTCGGATACACATGTTTATGGCTTTATCTTATAGAACTCAAGGTCCCCGTGCTGGGCAAACAGGTTTTGCAGCTGTTTGAGCTAAGATTTCCAAGTTATTCACATAATGAAAACCTATACTTTGTGTCGGTCGAGTTCCCCATTCAAATGCATGTAACAGTGAGAAACGCATTGTCTTGGCGAAAGAAAGCGTTTTTGGACAACTTCATATAAATAGCTGTAACTTTTGATAGAAGACTCGGATACACATGTTTATGGCTTTAACTTATAGAACTCAAGGTCCCCGTGCTGGGAAAAAGGGTTTTGCAGCTGTTTGAGCTAAGATTTCCAAGTTATTCACATAATGAAAACCTATACTTTGTTTCGGTCGAGTTCCCCATTCAAATGCATGTAACAGTGAGAAACGCACTGTCTTGGCGAAAGAAAGCGTTTTTGTACAACTTCATATAAATCAATGTAACTTTTGATAGAAGACTCAGACAAACATGTTTATGGCTTTAACTTATAGAACTCAAGGTCCCCGTGCTGGGAAAAAGGGTTTTGCAGCTGTTTGAGCTAAGATTTCCAAGTTATTCACATAATGAAAACCTATACTTTGTTTCGGTCGAGTTCCCCATTCAAATGCATGTAACAGTGAGAAACGCATTGTCTTGGCGAAAGAAAGCGTTTTTGGACAACTTCATATAAATAGCTGTAACTTTTGATAGAAGACTCGGATACACATGTTTATGGCTTTAACTTATAGAACTCAAGGTCCCCGTGCTGGGCAAACAGGTTTTGCAGCTGTTTGAGCTAAGATTTCCAAGTTATTCACATAATGAAAACCTATACTTTGTTTCGGTCGAGTTCCCCATTCAAATGCATGTAACAGTGAGAAACGCACTGTCTTGGCGAAAGAAAGCGTTTTTGTACAACTTCATATGAATAGCTGTAACTTTTGATAGAAGACTCAGATACACATGTTTATGGTTTTATCTTATAGAACTCAAGGTCCCCGTGCTGGGAAAAAGGGTTTTGCAGCTGTTTGACCTAAGATTTCCAAGTTATTCACATAATGAAAACCTATACTTTGTGTCGGTCGAGTTCCCCATTCAAATGCATGTAACAGTGAGAAACGCATTGTCTTGGCGAAAGAAAGCGTTTTTGGACAACTTCATATAAATAGCTGTAACTTTTGATAGAAGACTCGGATACACATGTTTATGGCTTTAACTTATAGAACTCAAGGTCCCCGTGCTGGGAAAAAGGGTTTTGCAGCTGTTTGACCTAAGATTTCCAAGTTATTCACATAATGAAAACCTATACTTTGTTTCGGTCGAGTTCCCCATTCAAATGCATGTAACAGTGAGAAACGCATTGTCTTGGCGAAAGAAAGCGTTTTTGGACAACTTCATATAAATAGCTGTAACTTTTGATAGAAGACTCGGATACACATGTTTATGGCTTTAACTTATAGAACTCAAGGTCCCCGTGCTGGGAAAAATGGTTTTGCAGCTGTTTGACCTAAGATTTCCAAGTTATTCACATAATGAAAACCTATACTTTGTGTCGGTCGAGTTCCCCATTCAAATGCATGTAACAGTGAGAAACGCATTGTCTTGGCGAAAGAAAGCGTTTTTGGACAACTTCATATAAATCAATGTAACTTTTGATAGGAGACTCGGATACACATGTTTATGGCTTTATCTTATAGAACTCAAGGTCCCCGTGCTGAAAAAAAGGGTTTTGCAGCTGTTTGAGCTAAGATTTCCAAGTTATTCACATAATGAAAACCTATACTTTGTGTCGGTCGAGTTCCCCATTCAAATGCATGTAACAGTGAGAAACGCATTGTCTTGGCGAAAGAAAGCGTTTTTGGACAACTTCATATAAATAGCTGTAACTTTTGATAGAAGACTCGGATACACATGTTTATGGCTTTAACTTATAGAACTCAAGGTCTCCGTGCTGGGAAAAAGGGTTTTGCAGCTGTTTGAGCTAAGATTTCCAAGTTATTCACATAATGAAAACCTATACTTTGTTTCGGTCGAGTTCCCCATTCAAATGCATGTAACAGTGAGAAAGGCACTGTCTTGGCGAAAGAAAGCGTTTTTGTACAACTTCATATAAATCAATGTAACTTTTGATAGAAGACTCAGACAAACATGTTTATGGCTTTAACTTATAGAACTCAAGGTCCCCGTGCTGGGAAAAAGGGTTTTGCAGCTGTTTGAGCTAAGATTTCCAAGTTATTCACATAATGAAAACCTATACTTTGTTTCGGTCGAGTTCCCCATTCAAATGCATGTAACAGTGAGAAACGCATTGTCTTGGCGAAAGAAAGCGTTTTTGGACAACTTCATATAAATAGCTGTAACTTTTGATAGAAGACTCGGATACACATGTTTATGGCTTTAACTTATAGAACTCAAGGTCCCCGTGCTGGGCAAACAGGTTTTGCAGCTGTTTGAGCTAAGATTTCCAAGTTATTCACATAATGAAAACCTATACTTTGTTTCGGTCGAGTTCCCCATTCAAATGCATGTAACAGTGAGAAACGCACTGTCTTGGCGAAAGAAAGCGTTTTTGTACAACTTCATATGAATAGCTGTAACTTTTGATAGAAGACTCAGATACACATGTTTATGGTTTTATCTTATAGAACTCAAGGTCCCCGTGCTGGGAAAACAGGTTTTGCAGCTGTTTGAGCTAAGATTTCCAAGTTATTCACATAATGAAAACCTATACTTTGTTTCGGTCGAGTTCCCCATTCAAATGCATGTAACAGTGAGAAACGCACTGTCTTGGCGAAAGAAAGCGTTTTTGTACAACTTCATATGAATAGCTGTAACTTTTGATAGAAGACTCAGATACACATGTTTATGGTTTTATCTTATAGAACTCAAGGTCCCCGTGCTGGGAAAAAGGGTTTTGCAGCTGTTTGACCTAAGATTTCCAAGTTATTCACATAATGAAAACCTATACTTTGTTTCGGTCGAGTTCCCCATTCAAATGCATGTAACAGTGAGAAACGCATTGTCTTGGCGAAAGAAAGCGTTTTTGGACAACTTCATATAAATAGCTGTAACTTTTGATAGAAGACTCGGATACACATGTTTATGGCTTTAACTTATAGAACTCAAGGTCCCCGTGCTGGGCAAACAGGTTTTGCAGCTGTTTGAGCTAAGATTTCCAAGTTATTCACATAATGAAAACCTATACTTTGTGTCGGTCGAGTTCCCCATTCAAATGCATGTAACAGTGAGAAACGCACTGTCTTGGCGAAAGAAAGCGTTTTTGTACAACTTCATATGAATAGCTGTAACCTTTGATAGAAGACTCAGACAAACATGTTTATGGCTTTATCTTATAGAACTCAAGGTCCCCGTGCTGGGAAAAAGGGTTTTGCAGCTGTTTGACCTAAGATTTCCAAGTTATTCACATAATGAAAACCTATACTTTGTTTCGGTCGAGTTCCCCATTCAAATGCATATAACAGTGAGAAACGCATTGTCTTGGCGAAAGAAAGCGTTTTTGTACAACTTCATATAAATCAATGTAACTTTTGATAGGAGACTCGGATACACATGTTTATGGCTTTATCTTATAGAACTCAAGGTCCCCGTGCTGGGCAAACAGGTTTTGCAGCTGTTTGAGCTAAGATTTCCAAGTTATTCACATAATGAAAACCTATACTTTGTGTCGGTCGAGTTCCCCATTCAAATGCATGTAACAGTGAGAAACGCATTGTCTTGGCGAAAGAAAGCGTTTTTGGACAACTTCATATAAATAGCTGTAACTTTTGATAGAAGACTCGGATACACATGTTTATGGCTTTAACTTATAGAACTCAAGGTCTCCGTGCTGGGAAAAAGGGTTTTGCAGCTGTTTGAGCTAAGATTTCCAAGTTATTCACATAATGAAAACCTATACTTTGTTTCGGTCGAGTTCCCCATTCAAATGCATGTAACAGTGAGAAAGGCACTGTCTTGGCGAAAGAAAGCGTTTTTGTACAACTTCATATAAATCAATGTAACTTTTGATAGAAGACTCAGACAAACATGTTTATGGCTTTAACTTATAGAACTCAAGGTCCCCGTGCTGGGAAAAAGGGTTTTGCAGCTGTTTGAGCTAAGATTTCCAAGTTATTCACATAATGAAAACCTATACTTTGTTTCGGTCGAGTTCCCCATTCAAATGCATGTAACAGTGAGAAACGCATTGTCTTGGCGAAAGAAAGCGTTTTTGGACAACTTCATATAAATAGCTGTAACTTTTGATAGAAGACTCGGATACACATGTTTATGGCTTTAACTTATAGAACTCAAGGTCCCCGTGCTGGGCAAACAGGTTTTGCAGCTGTTTGAGCTAAGATTTCCAAGTTATTCACATAATGAAAACCTATACTTTGTTTCGGTCGAGTTCCCCATTCAAATGCATGTAACAGTGAGAAACGCACTGTCTTGGCGAAAGAAAGCGTTTTTGTACAACTTCATATGAATAGCTGTAACTTTTGATAGAAGACTCAGATACACATGTTTATGGTTTTATCTTATAGAACTCAAGGTCCCCGTGCTGGGAAAACAGGTTTTGCAGCTGTTTGAGCTAAGATTTCCAAGTTATTCACATAATGAAAACCTATACTTTGTTTCGGTCGAGTTCCCCATTCAAATGCATGTAACAGTGAGAAACGCACTGTCTTGGCGAAAGAAAGCGTTTTTGTACAACTTCATATGAATAGCTGTAACTTTTGATAGAAGACTCAGATACACATGTTTATGGTTTTATCTTATAGAACTCAAGGTCCCCGTGCTGGGAAAAAGGGTTTTGCAGCTGTTTGACCTAAGATTTCCAAGTTATTCACATAATGAAAACCTATACTTTGTTTCGGTCGAGTTCCCCATTCAAATGCATGTAACAGTGAGAAACGCATTGTCTTGGCGAAAGAAAGCGTTTTTGGACAACTTCATATAAATAGCTGTAACTTTTGATAGAAGACTCGGATACACATGTTTATGGCTTTAACTTATAGAACTCAAGGTCCCCGTGCTGGGCAAACAGGTTTTGCAGCTGTTTGAGCTAAGATTTCCAAGTTATTCACATAATGAAAACCTATACTTTGTTTCGGTCGAGTTCCCCATTCAAATGCATGTAACAGTGAGAAACGCACTGTCTTGGCGAAAGAAAGCGTTTTTGTACAACTTCATATAAATCAATGTAACTTTTGATAGAAGACTCAGACAAACATGTTTATGGCTTTAACTTATAGAACTCAAGGTCCCCGTGCTGGGAAAAAGGGTTTTGCAGCTGTTTGAGCTAAGATTTCCAAGTTATTCACATAATGAAAACCTATACTTTGTTTCGGTCGAGTTCCCCATTCAAATGCATGTAACAGTGAGAAAGGCACTGTCTTGGCGAAAGAAAGCGTTTTTGTACAACTTCATATGAATAGCTGTAACTTTTGATAGAAGACTCAGATACACATGTTTATGGTTTTATCTTATAGAACTCAAGGTCCCCGTGCTGGGAAAACAGGTTTTGCAGCTGTTTGAGCTAAGATTTCCAAGTTATTCACATAATGAAAACCTATACTTTGTGTCGGTCGAGTTCCCCATTCAAATGCATGTAACAGTGAGAAACGCACTGTCTTGGCGAAAGAAAGCGTTTTTGTACAACTTCATATGAATAGCTGTAACCTTTGATAGAAGACTCAGACAAACATGTTTATGGCTTTATCTTATAGAACTCAAGGTCCCCGTGCTGGGAAAAAGGGTTTTGCAGCTGTTTGAGCTAAGATTTCCAAGTTATTCACATAATGAAAACCTATACTTTGTTTCGGTCGAGTTCCCCATTCAAATGCATGTAACAGTGAGAAACGCATTGTCTTGGCGAAAGAAAGCGTTTTTGGACAACTTCATATAAATAGCTGTAACTTTTGATAGAAGACTCGGATACACATGTTTATGGCTTTAACTTATAGAACTCAAGGTCCCCGTGCTGGGCAAACAGGTTTTGCAGCTGTTTGAGCTAAGATTTCCAAGTTATTCACATAATGAAAACCTATACTTTGTTTCGGTCGAGTTCCCCATTCAAATGCATGTAACAGTGAGAAACGCACTGTCTTGGCGAAAGAAAGCGTTTTTGTACAACTTCATATAAATCAATGTAACTTTTGATAGAAGACTCAGACAAACATGTTTATGGCTTTAACTTATAGAACTCAAGGTCCCCGTGCTGGGAAAAAGGGTTTTGCAGCTGTTTGAGCTAAGATTTCCAAGTTATTCACATAATGAAAACCTATACTTTGTGTCGGTCGAGTTCCCCATTCAAATGCATGTAACAGTGAGAAACGCACTGTCTTGGCGAAAGAAAGCGTTTTTGTACAACTTCATATGAATAGCTGTAACCTTTGATAGAAGACTCAGACAAACATGTTTATGGCTTTATCTTATAGAACTCAAGGTCCCCGTGCTGGGAAAAAGGGTTTTGCAGCTGTTTGACCTAAGATTTCCAAGTTATTCACATAATGAAAACCTATACTTTGTTTCGGTCGAGTTCCCCATTCAAATGCATGTAACAGTGAGAAACGCATTGTCTTGGCGAAAGAAAGCGTTTTTGGACAACTTCATATAAATAGCTGTAACTTTTGATAGAAGACTCGGATACACATGTTTATGGCTTTAACTTATAGAACTCAAGGTCCCCGTGCTGGGCAAAATGGTTTTGCAGCTGTTTGACCTAAGATTTCCAAGTTATTCACATAATGAAAACCTATACTTTGTGTCGGTCGAGTTCCCCATTCAAATGCATGTAACAGTGAGAAACGCATTGTCTTGGCGAAAGAAAGCGTTTTTGGACAACTTCATATAAATCAATGTAACTTTTGATAGGAGACTCGGATACACATGTTTATGGCTTTATCTTATAGAACTCAAGGTCCCCGTGCTGAAAAAAAGGGTTTTGCAGCTGTTTGAGCTAAGATTTCCAAGTTATTCACATAATGAAAACCTATACTTTGTGTCGGTCGAGTTCCCCATTCAAATGCATATAACAGTGAGAAACGCATTGTCTTGGCGAAAGAAAGCGTTTTTGTACAACTTCATATAAATCAATGTAACTTTTGATAGGAGACTCGGATACACATGTTTATGGCTTTATCTTATAGAACTCAAGGTCCCCGTGCTGGGCAAACAGGTTTTGCAGCTGTTTGAGCTAAGATTTCCAAGTTATTCACATAATGAAAACCTATACTTTGTGTCGGTCGAGTTCCCCATTCAAATGCATGTAACAGTGAGAAACGCATTGTCTTGGCGAAAGAAAGCGTTTTTGGACAACTTCATATAAATAGCTGTAACTTTTGATAGAAGACTCGGATACACATGTTTATGGCTTTAACTTATAGAACTCAAGGTCCCCGTGCTGGGAAAACAGGTTTTGCAGCTGTTTGAGCTAAGATTTCCAAGTTATTCACATAATGAAAACCTATACTTTGTTTCGGTCGAGTTCCCCATTCAAATGCATGTAACAGTGAGAAACGCATTGTCTTGGCGAAAGAAAGCGTTTTTGGACAACTTCATATAAATAGCTGTAACTTTTGATAGAAGACTCGGATACACATGTTTATGGCTTTAACTTATAGAACTCAAGGTCCCCGTGCTGGGCAAACAGGTTTTGCAGCTGTTTGAGCTAAGATTTCCAAGTTATTCACATAATGAAAACCTATACTTTGTTTCGGTCGAGTTCCCCATTCAAATGCATGTAACAGTGAGAAACGCACTGTCTTGGCGAAAGAAAGCGTTTTTGTACAACTTCATATGAATAGCTGTAACTTTTGATAGAAGACTCAGATACACATGTTTATGGTTTTATCTTATAGAACTCAAGGTCCCCGTGCTGGGAAAACAGGTTTTGCAGCTGTTTGAGCTAAGATTTCCAAGTTATTCACATAATGAAAACCTATACTTTGTGTCGGTCGAGTTCCCCATTCAAATGCATGTAACAGTGAGAAACGCATTGTCTTGGCGAAAGAAAGCGTTTTTGGACAACTTCATATAAATAGCTGTAACTTTTGATAGAAGACTCGGATACACATGTTTATGGCTTTAACTTATAGAACTCAAGGTCCCCGTGCTGGGCAAACAGGTTTTGCAGCTGTTTGAGCTAAGATTTCCAAGTTATTCACATAATGAAAACCTATACTTTGTTTCGGTCGAGTTCCCCATTCAAATGCATGTAACAGTGAGAAACGCACTGTCTTGGCGAAAGAAAGCGTTTTTGTACAACTTCATATGAATAGCTGTAACTTTTGATAGAAGACTCAGATACACATGTTTATGGTTTTATCTTATAGAACTCAAGGTCCCCGTGCTGGGAAAAAGGGTTTTGCAGCTGTTTGAGCTAAGATTTCCAAGTTATTCACATAATGAAAACCTATACTTTGTTTCGGTCGAGTTCCCCATTCAAATGCATGTAACAGTGAGAAACGCATTGTCTTGGCGAAAGAAAGCGTTTTTGGACAACTTCATATAAATAGCTGTAACTTTTGATAGAAGACTCGGATACACATGTTTATGGCTTTAACTTATAGAACTCAAGGTCCCCGTGCTGGGCAAACAGGTTTTGCAGCTGTTTGAGCTAAGATTTCCAAGTTATTCACATAATGAAAACCTATACTTTGTTTCGGTCGAGTTCCCCATTCAAATGCATGTAACAGTGAGAAACGCACTGTCTTGGCGAAAGAAAGCGTTTTTGTACAACTTCATATGAATAGCTGTAACTTTTGATAGAAGACTCAGATACACATGTTTATGGTTTTATCTTATAGAACTCAAGGTCCCCGTGCTGGGAAAACAGGTTTTGCAGCTGTTTGAGCTAAGATTTCCAAGTTATTCACATAATGAAAACCTATACTTTGTTTCGGTCGAGTTCCCCATTCAAATGCATGTAACAGTGAGAAACGCACTGTCTTGGCGAAAGAAAGCGTTTTTGTACAACTTCATATGAATAGCTGTAACTTTTGATAGAAGACTCAGATACACATGTTTATGGTTTTATCTTATAGAACTCAAGGTCCCCGTGCTGGGAAAAAGGGTTTTGCAGCTGTTTGACCTAAGATTTCCAAGTTATTCACATAATGAAAACCTATACTTTGTTTCGGTCGAGTTCCCCATTCAAATGCATGTAACAGTGAGAAACGCATTGTCTTGGCGAAAGAAAGCGTTTTTGGACAACTTCATATAAATAGCTGTAACTTTTGATAGAAGACTCGGATACACATGTTTATGGCTTTAACTTATAGAACTCAAGGTCCCCGTGCTGGGCAAACAGGTTTTGCAGCTGTTTGAGCTAAGATTTCCAAGTTATTCACATAATGAAAACCTATACTTTGTGTCGGTCGAGTTCCCCATTCAAATGCATGTAACAGTGAGAAACGCACTGTCTTGGCGAAAGAAAGCGTTTTTGTACAACTTCATATGAATAGCTGTAACCTTTGATAGAAGACTCAGACAAACATGTTTATGGCTTTATCTTATAGAACTCAAGGTCCCCGTGCTGGGAAAAAGGGTTTTGCAGCTGTTTGACCTAAGATTTCCAAGTTATTCACATAATGAAAACCTATACTTTGTGTCGGTCGAGTTCCCCATTCAAATGCATGTAACAGTGAGAAACGCATTGTCTTGGCGAAAGAAAGCGTTTTTGGACAACTTCATATAAATAGCTGTAACTTTTGATAGAAGACTCGGATACACATGTTTATGGCTTTAACTTATAGAACTCAAGGTCTCCGTGCTGGGAAAAAGGGTTTTGCAGCTGTTTGAGCTAAGATTTCCAAGTTATTCACATAATGAAAACCTATACTTTGTTTCGGTCGAGTTCCCCATTCAAATGCATGTAACAGTGAGAAAGGCACTGTCTTGGCGAAAGAAAGCGTTTTTGTACAACTTCATATAAATCAATGTAACTTTTGATAGAAGACTCAGACAAACATGTTTATGGCTTTAACTTATAGAACTCAAGGTCCCCGTGCTGGGAAAAAGGGTTTTGCAGCTGTTTGAGCTAAGATTTCCAAGTTATTCACATAATGAAAACCTATACTTTGTTTCGGTCGAGTTCCCCATTCAAATGCATGTAACAGTGAGAAACGCATTGTCTTGGCGAAAGAAAGCGTTTTTGGACAACTTCATATAAATAGCTGTAACTTTTGATAGAAGACTCGGATACACATGTTTATGGCTTTAACTTATAGAACTCAAGGTCCCCGTGCTGGGCAAACAGGTTTTGCAGCTGTTTGAGCTAAGATTTCCAAGTTATTCACATAATGAAAACCTATACTTTGTTTCGGTCGAGTTCCCCATTCAAATGCATGTAACAGTGAGAAACGCACTGTCTTGGCGAAAGAAAGCGTTTTTGTACAACTTCATATGAATAGCTGTAACTTTTGATAGAAGACTCAGATACACATGTTTATGGTTTTATCTTATAGAACTCAAGGTCCCCGTGCTGGGAAAACAGGTTTTGCAGCTGTTTGAGCTAAGATTTCCAAGTTATTCACATAATGAAAACCTATACTTTGTTTCGGTCGAGTTCCCCATTCAAATGCATGTAACAGTGAGAAACGCACTGTCTTGGCGAAAGAAAGCGTTTTTGTACAACTTCATATGAATAGCTGTAACTTTTGATAGAAGACTCAGATACACATGTTTATGGTTTTATCTTATAGAACTCAAGGTCCCCGTGCTGGGAAAAAGGGTTTTGCAGCTGTTTGACCTAAGATTTCCAAGTTATTCACATAATGAAAACCTATACTTTGTTTCGGTCGAGTTCCCCATTCAAATGCATGTAACAGTGAGAAACGCATTGTCTTGGCGAAAGAAAGCGTTTTTGGACAACTTCATATAAATAGCTGTAACTTTTGATAGAAGACTCGGATACACATGTTTATGGCTTTAACTTATAGAACTCAAGGTCCCCGTGCTGGGCAAACAGGTTTTGCAGCTGTTTGAGCTAAGATTTCCAAGTTATTCACATAATGAAAACCTATACTTTGTTTCGGTCGAGTTCCCCATTCAAATGCATGTAACAGTGAGAAACGCACTGTCTTGGCGAAAGAAAGCGTTTTTGTACAACTTCATATAAATCAATGTAACTTTTGATAGAAGACTCAGACAAACATGTTTATGGCTTTAACTTATAGAACTCAAGGTCCCCGTGCTGGGAAAAAGGGTTTTGCAGCTGTTTGAGCTAAGATTTCCAAGTTATTCACATAATGAAAACCTATACTTTGTTTCGGTCGAGTTCCCCATTCAAATGCATGTAACAGTGAGAAACGCACTGTCTTGGCGAAAGAAAGCGTTTTTGTACAACTTCATATGAATAGCTGTAACTTTTGATAGAAGACTCAGATACACATGTTTATGGTTTTATCTTATAGAACTCAAGGTCCCCGTGCTGGGAAAACAGGTTTTGCAGCTGTTTGAGCTAAGATTTCCAAGTTATTCACATAATGAAAACCTATACTTTGTGTCGGTCGAGTTCCCCATTCAAATGCATGTAACAGTGAGAAACGCACTGTCTTGGCGAAAGAAAGCGTTTTTGTACAACTTCATATGAATAGCTGTAACCTTTGATAGAAGACTCAGACAAACATGTTTATGGCTTTATCTTATAGAACTCAAGGTCCCCGTGCTGGGAAAAAGGGTTTTGCAGCTGTTTGAGCTAAGATTTCCAAGTTATTCACATAATGAAAACCTATACTTTGTTTCGGTCGAGTTCCCCATTCAAATGCATGTAACAGTGAGAAACGCATTGTCTTGGCGAAAGAAAGCGTTTTTGGACAACTTCATATAAATAGCTGTAACTTTTGATAGAAGACTCGGATACACATGTTTATGGCTTTAACTTATAGAACTCAAGGTCCCCGTGCTGGGCAAACAGGTTTTGCAGCTGTTTGAGCTAAGATTTCCAAGTTATTCACATAATGAAAACCTATACTTTGTTTCGGTCGAGTTCCCCATTCAAATGCATGTAACAGTGAGAAACGCACTGTCTTGGCGAAAGAAAGCGTTTTTGTACAACTTCATATAAATCGCTGTAACTTTTGATAGAAGACTCAGACAAACATGTTTATGGCTTTAACTTATAGAACTCAAGGTCCCCGTGCTGGGAAAAAGGGTTTTGCAGCTGTTTGAGCTAAGATTTCCAAGTTATTCACATAATGAAAACCTATACTTTGTGTCGGTCGAGTTCCCCATTCAAATGCATGTAACAGTGAGAAACGCACTGTCTTGGCGAAAGAAAGCGTTTTTGTACAACTTCATATGAATAGCTGTAACCTTTGATAGAAGACTCAGACAAACATGTTTATGGCTTTATCTTATAGAACTCAAGGTCCCCGTGCTGGGAAAAAGGGTTTTGCAGCTGTTTGACCTAAGATTTCCAAGTTATTCACATAATGAAAACCTATACTTTGTTTCGGTCGAGTTCCCCATTCAAATGCATGTAACAGTGAGAAACGCATTGTCTTGGCGAAAGAAAGCGTTTTTGGACAACTTCATATAAATAGCTGTAACTTTTGATAGAAGACTCGGATACACATGTTTATGGCTTTAACTTATAGAACTCAAGGTCCCCGTGCTGGGCAAAATGGTTTTGCAGCTGTTTGACCTAAGATTTCCAAGTTATTCACATAATGAAAACCTATACTTTGTGTCGGTCGAGTTCCCCATTCAAATGCATGTAACAGTGAGAAACGCATTGTCTTGGCGAAAGAAAGCGTTTTTGGACAACTTCATATAAATCAATGTAACTTTTGATAGGAGACTCGGATACACATGTTTATGGCTTTATCTTATAGAACTCAAGGTCCCCGTGCTGAAAAAAAGGGTTTTGCAGCTGTTTGAGCTAAGATTTCCAAGTTATTCACATAATGAAAACCTATACTTTGTGTCGGTCGAGTTCCCCATTCAAATGCATATAACAGTGAGAAACGCATTGTCTTGGCGAAAGAAAGCGTTTTTGTACAACTTCATATAAATCAATGTAACTTTTGATAGGAGACTCGGATACACATGTTTATGGCTTTATCTTATAGAACTCAAGGTCCCCGTGCTGGGCAAACAGGTTTTGCAGCTGTTTGAGCTAAGATTTCCAAGTTATTCACATAATGAAAACCTATACTTTGTGTCGGTCGAGTTCCCCATTCAAATGCATGTAACAGTGAGAAACGCATTGTCTTGGCGAAAGAAAGCGTTTTTGGACAACTTCATATAAATAGCTGTAACTTTTGATAGAAGACTCGGATACACATGTTTATGGCTTTAACTTATAGAACTCAAGGTCCCCGTGCTGGGAAAACAGGTTTTGCAGCTGTTTGAGCTAAGATTTCCAAGTTATTCACATAATGAAAACCTATACTTTGTTTCGGTCGAGTTCCCCATTCAAATGCATGTAACAGTGAGAAACGCATTGTCTTGGCGAAAGAAAGCGTTTTTGGACAACTTCATATAAATAGCTGTAACTTTTGATAGAAGACTCGGATACACATGTTTATGGCTTTAACTTATAGAACTCAAGGTCCCCGTGCTGGGCAAACAGGTTTTGCAGCTGTTTGAGCTAAGATTTCCAAGTTATTCACATAATGAAAACCTATACTTTGTTTCGGTCGAGTTCCCCATTCAAATGCATGTAACAGTGAGAAACGCACTGTCTTGGCGAAAGAAAGCGTTTTTGTACAACTTCATATGAATAGCTGTAACTTTTGATAGAAGACTCAGATACACATGTTTATGGTTTTATCTTATAGAACTCAAGGTCCCCGTGCTGGGAAAACAGGTTTTGCAGCTGTTTGAGCTAAGATTTCCAAGTTATTCACATAATGAAAACCTATACTTTGTGTCGGTCGAGTTCCCCATTCAAATGCATGTAACAGTGAGAAACGCATTGTCTTGGCGAAAGAAAGCGTTTTTGGACAACTTCATATAAATAGCTGTAACTTTTGATAGAAGACTCGGATACACATGTTTATGGCTTTAACTTATAGAACTCAAGGTCCCCGTGCTGGGCAAACAGGTTTTGCAGCTGTTTGAGCTAAGATTTCCAAGTTATTCACATAATGAAAACCTATACTTTGTTTCGGTCGAGTTCCCCATTCAAATGCATGTAACAGTGAGAAACGCACTGTCTTGGCGAAAGAAAGCGTTTTTGTACAACTTCATATGAATAGCTGTAACTTTTGATAGAAGACTCAGATACACATGTTTATGGTTTTATCTTATAGAACTCAAGGTCCCCGTGCTGGGAAAACAGGTTTTGCAGCTGTTTGAGCTAAGATTTCCAAGTTATTCACATAATGAAAACCTATACTTTGTGTCGGTCGAGTTCCCCATTCAAATGCATGTAACAGTGAGAAACGCATTGTCTTGGCGAAAGAAAGCGTTTTTGGACAACTTCATATAAATAGCTGTAACTTTTGATAGAAGACTCGGATACACATGTTTATGGCTTTAACTTATAGAACTCAAGGTCCCCGTGCTGGGAAAAAGGGTTTTGCAGCTGTTTGAGCTAAGATTTCCAAGTTATTCACATAATGAAAACCTATACTTTGTTTCGGTCGAGTTCCCCATTCAAATGCATGTAACAGTGAGAAACGCACTGTCTTGGCGAAAGAAAGCGTTTTTGAACAACTTCATATAAATCGCTGTAACTTTTGATAGAAGACTCAGACAAACATGTTTATGGCTTTATCTTATAGAACTCAAGGTCCCCGTGCTGGGAAAAAGGGTTTTGCAGCTGTTTGAGCTAAGATTTCCAAGTTATTCACATAATGAAAACCTATACTTTGTGTCGGTCGAGTTCCCCATTCAAATGCATGTAACAGTGAGAAACGCACTGTCTTGGCGAAAGAAAGCGTTTTTGTACAACTTCATATAAATAGCTGTAACCTTTGATAGAAGACTCAGACAAACATGTTTATGGCTTTATCTTATAGAACTCAAGGTCCCCGTGCTGGGAAAAAGGGTTTTGCAGCTGTTTGAGCTAAGATTTCCAAGTTATTCACATAATGAAAACCTATACTTTGTTTCGGTCGAGTTCCCCATTCAAATGCATGTAACAGTGAGAAACGCATTGTCTTGGCGAAAGAAAGCGTTTTTGGACAACTTCATATAAATAGCTGTAACTTTTGATAGAAGACTCGGATACACATGTTTATGGCTTTAACTTATAGAACTCAAGGTCCCCGTGCTGGGAAAACAGGTTTTGCAGCTGTTTGAGCTAAGATTTCCAAGTTATTCACATAATGAAAACCTATACTTTGTTTCGGTCGAGTTCCCCATTCAAATGCATGTAACAGTGAGAAACGCACTGTCTTGGCGAAAGAAAGCGTTTTTGTACAACTTCATATGAATAGCTGTAACTTTTGATAGAAGACTCAGATACACATGTTTATGGTTTTATCTTATAGAACTCAAGGTCCCCGTGCTGGGAAAACAGGTTTTGCAGCTGTTTGAGCTAAGATTTCCAAGTTATTCACATAATGAAAACCTATACTTTGTGTCGGTCGAGTTCCCCATTCAAATGCATGTAACAGTGAGAAACGCACTGTCTTGGCGAAAGAAAGCGTTTTTGTACAACTTCATATGAATAGCTGTAACCTTTGATAGAAGACTCAGACAAACATGTTTATGGCTTTATCTTATAGAACTCAAGGTCCCCGTGCTGGGAAAAAGGGTTTTGCAGCTGTTTGAGCTAAGATTTCCAAGTTATTCACATAATGAAAACCTATACTTTGTTTCGGTCGAGTTCCCCATTCAAATGCATGTAACAGTGAGAAACGCATTGTCTTGGCGAAAGAAAGCGTTTTTGGACAACTTCATATAAATAGCTGTAACTTTTGATAGAAGACTCGGATACACATGTTTATGGCTTTAACTTATAGAACTCAAGGTCCCCGTGCTGGGCAAACAGGTTTTGCAGCTGTTTGAGCTAAGATTTCCAAGTTATTCACATAATGAAAACCTATACTTTGTTTCGGTCGAGTTCCCCATTCAAATGCATGTAACAGTGAGAAACGCACTGTCTTGGCGAAAGAAAGCGTTTTTGTACAACTTCATATAAATCAATGTAACTTTTGATAGAAGACTCAGACAAACATGTTTATGGCTTTAACTTATAGAACTCAAGGTCCCCGTGCTGGGAAAAAGGGTTTTGCAGCTGTTTGAGCTAAGATTTCCAAGTTATTCACATAATGAAAACCTATACTTTGTTTCGGTCGAGTTCCCCATTCAAATGCATGTAACAGTGAGAAACGCACTGTCTTGGCGAAAGAAAGCGTTTTTGTACAACTTCATATGAATAGCTGTAACTTTTGATAGAAGACTCAGATACACATGTTTATGGTTTTATCTTATAGAACTCAAGGTCCCCGTGCTGGGAAAACAGGTTTTGCAGCTGTTTGAGCTAAGATTTCCAAGTTATTCACATAATGAAAACCTATACTTTGTGTCGGTCGAGTTCCCCATTCAAATGCATGTAACAGTGAGAAACGCACTGTCTTGGCGAAAGAAAGCGTTTTTGTACAACTTCATATGAATAGCTGTAACCTTTGATAGAAGACTCAGATAAACATGTTTATGGCTTTATCTTATAGAACTCAAGGTCCCCGTGCTGGGAAAAAGGGTTTTGCAGCTGTTTGAGCTAAGATTTCCAAGTTATTCACATAATGAAAACCTATACTTTGTTTCGGTCGAGTTCCCCATTCAAATGCATGTAACAGTGAGAAACGCATTGTCTTGGCGAAAGAAAGCGTTTTTGGACAACTTCATATAAATAGCTGTAACTTTTGATAGAAGACTCGGATACACATGTTTATGGCTTTAACTTATAGAACTCAAGGTCCCCGTGCTGGGCAAACAGGTTTTGCAGCTGTTTGAGCTAAGATTTCCAAGTTATTCACATAATGAAAACCTATACTTTGTGTCGGTCGAGTTCCCCATTCAAATGCATGTAACAGTGAGAAACGCACTGTCTTGGCGAAAGAAAGCGTTTTTGTACAACTTCATATAAATCAATGTAACTTTTGATAGAAGACTCAGACAAACATGTTTATGGCTTTAACTTATAGAACTCAAGGTCCCCGTGCTGGGAAAAAGGGTTTTGCAGCTGTTTGAGCTAAGATTTCCAAGTTATTCACATAATGAAAACCTATACTTTGTTTCGGTCGAGTTCCCCATTCAAATGCATGTAACAGTGAGAAACGCACTGTCTTGGCGAAAGAAAGCGTTTTTGTACAACTTCATATGAATAGCTGTAACTTTTGATAGAAGACTCAGATACACATGTTTATGGTTTTATCTTATAGAACTCAAGGTCCCCGTGCTGGGAAAACAGGTTTTGCAGCTGTTTGAGCTAAGATTTCCAAGTTATTCACATAATGAAAACCTATACTTTGTTTCGGTCGAGTTCCCCATTCAAATGCATGTAACAGTGAGAAACGCACTGTCTTGGCGAAAGAAAGCGTTTTTGTACAACTTCATATGAATAGCTGTAACTTTTGATAGAAGACTCAGATACACATGTTTATGGTTTTTGTCTTATAGAACTCAAGGTCCCCGTGCTGGGAAAACAGGTTTTGCAGCTGTTTGAGCTAAGATTTCCAAGTTATTCACATAATGAAAACCTATACTTTGTTTCGGTCGAGTTCCCCATTCAAATGCATGTAACAGTGAGAAACGCACTGTCTTGGCGAAAGAAAGCGTTTTTGTACAACTTCATATAAATCAATGTAACTTTTGATAGAAGACTCAGACAAACATGTTTATGGCTTTAACTTATAGAACTCAAGGTCCCCGTGCTGGGAAAAAGGGTTTTGCAGCTGTTTGAGCTAAGATTTCCAAGTTATTCACATAATGAAAACCTATACTTTGTTTCGGTCGAGTTCCCCATTCAAATGCATGTATCAGTGAGAAACGCATTGTCTTGGCGAAAGAAAGCGTTTTTGGACAACTTCATATAAATAGCTGTAACTTTTGATAGAAGACTCGGATACACATGTTTATGGCTTTAACTTATAGAACTCAAGGTCCCCGTGCTGGGCAAACAGGTTTTGCAGCTGTTTGAGCTAAGATTTCCAAGTTATTCACATAATGAAAACCTATACTTTGTTTCGGTCGAGTTCCCCATTCAAATGCATGTAACAGTGAGAAACGCACTGTCTTGGCGAAAGAAAGCGTTTTTGTACAACTTCATATGAATAGCTGTAACTTTTGATAGAAGACTCAGATACACATGTTTATGGTTTTATCTTATAGAACTCAAGGTCCCCGTGCTGGGAAAACAGGTTTTGCAGCTGTTTGAGCTAAGATTTCCAAGTTATTCACATAATGAAAACCTATACTTTGTTTCGGTCGAGTTCCCCATTCAAATGCATGTAACAGTGAGAAACGCACTGTCTTGGCGAAAGAAAGCGTTTTTGTACAACTTCATATGAATAGCTGTAACCTTTGATAGAAGACTCAGACAAACATGTTTATGGCTTTATCTTATAGAACTCAAGGTCCCCGTGCTGGGAAAAAGGGTTTTGCAGCTGTTTGAGCTAAGATTTTAAAATTATTCACATAATGAAAACCTATACTTTGTTTCGGTCGAGTTCCCCATTCAAATGCATGTAACAGTGAGAAACGCACTGTCTTGGCGAAAGAAAGCGTTTTTGTACAACTTCATATGAATAGCTGTAACTTTTGATAGAAGACTCAGATACACATGTTTATGGTTTTATCTTATAGAACTCAAGGTCCCCGTGCTGGGAAAACAGGTTTTGCAGCTGTTTGAGCTAAGATTTCCAAGTTATTCACATAATGAAAACCTATACTTTGTGTCGGTCGAGTTCCCCATTCAAATGCATGTAACAGTGAGAAACGCATTGTCTTGGCGAAAGAAAGCGTTTTTGGACAACTTCATATAAATAGCTGTAACTTTTGATAGAAGACTCGGATACACATGTTTATGGCTTTAACTTATAGAACTCAAGGTCCCCGTGCTGGGAAAAAGGGTTTTGCAGCTGTTTGAGCTAAGATTTCCAAGTTATTCACATAATGAAAACCTATACTTTGTTTCGGTCGAGTTCCCCATTCAAATGCATGTAACAGTGAGAAACGCACTGTCTTGGCGAAAGAAAGCGTTTTTGTACAACTTCATATAAATAGCTGTAACCTTTGATAGAAGACTCAGACAAACATGTTTATGGCTTTATCTTATAGAACTCAAGGTCCCCGTGCTGGGAAAAAGGGTTTTGCAGCTGTTTGAGCTAAGATTTCCAAGTTATTCACATAATGAAAACCTATACTTTGTTTCGGTCGAGTTCCCCATTCAAATGCATGTAACAGTGAGAAACGCATTGTCTTGGCGAAAGAAAGCGTTTTTGGACAACTTCATATAAATAGCTGTAACTTTTGATAGAAGACTCGGATACACATGTTTATGGCTTTAACTTATAGAACTCAAGGTCCCCGTGCTGGGAAAACAGGTTTTGCAGCTGTTTGAGCTAAGATTTCCAAGTTATTCACATAATGAAAACCTATACTTTGTTTCGGTCGAGTTCCCCATTCAAATGCATGTAACAGTGAGAAACGCACTGTCTTGGCGAAAGAAAGCGTTTTTGTACAACTTCATATGAATAGCTGTAACTTTTGATAGAAGACTCAGATACACATGTTTATGGTTTTATCTTATAGAACTCAAGGTCCCCGTGCTGGGAAAACAGGTTTTGCAGCTGTTTGAGCTAAGATTTCCAAGTTATTCACATAATGAAAACCTATACTTTGTGTCGGTCGAGTTCCCCATTCAAATGCATGTAACAGTGAGAAACGCACTGTCTTGGCGAAAGAAAGCGTTTTTGTACAACTTCATATGAATAGCTGTAACCTTTGATAGAAGACTCAGACAAACATGTTTATGGCTTTATCTTATAGAACTCAAGGTCCCCGTGCTGGGAAAAAGGGTTTTGCAGCTGTTTGAGCTAAGATTTCCAAGTTATTCACATAATGAAAACCTATACTTTGTTTCGGTCGAGTTCCCCATTCAAATGCATGTAACAGTGAGAAACGCATTGTCTTGGCGAAAGAAAGCGTTTTTGGACAACTTCATATAAATAGCTGTAACTTTTGATAGAAGACTCGGATACACATGTTTATGGCTTTAACTTATAGAACTCAAGGTCCCCGTGCTGGGCAAACAGGTTTTGCAGCTGTTTGAGCTAAGATTTCCAAGTTATTCACATAATGAAAACCTATACTTTGTTTCGGTCGAGTTCCCCATTCAAATGCATGTAACAGTGAGAAACGCACTGTCTTGGCGAAAGAAAGCGTTTTTGTACAACTTCATATAAATCAATGTAACTTTTGATAGAAGACTCAGACAAACATGTTTATGGCTTTAACTTATAGAACTCAAGGTCCCCGTGCTGGGAAAAAGGGTTTTGCAGCTGTTTGAGCTAAGATTTCCAAGTTATTCACATAATGAAAACCTATACTTTGTTTCGGTCGAGTTCCCCATTCAAATGCATGTAACAGTGAGAAACGCACTGTCTTGGCGAAAGAAAGCGTTTTTGTACAACTTCATATGAATAGCTGTAACTTTTGATAGAAGACTCAGATACACATGTTTATGGTTTTATCTTATAGAACTCAAGGTCCCCGTGCTGGGAAAACAGGTTTTGCAGCTGTTTGAGCTAAGATTTCCAAGTTATTCACATAATGAAAACCTATACTTTGTGTCGGTCGAGTTCCCCATTCAAATGCATGTAACAGTGAGAAACGCACTGTCTTGGCGAAAGAAAGCGTTTTTGTACAACTTCATATGAATAGCTGTAACCTTTGATAGAAGACTCAGACAAACATGTTTATGGCTTTATCTTATAGAACTCAAGGTCCCCGTGCTGGGAAAAAGGGTTTTGCAGCTGTTTGAGCTAAGATTTCCAAGTTATTCACATAATGAAAACCTATACTTTGTTTCGGTCGAGTTCCCCATTCAAATGCATGTAACAGTGAGAAACGCATTGTCTTGGCGAAAGAAAGCGTTTTTGGACAACTTCATATAAATAGCTGTAACTTTTGATAGAAGACTCGGATACACATGTTTATGGCTTTAACTTATAGAACTCAAGGTCCCCGTGCTGGGCAAACAGGTTTTGCAGCTGTTTGAGCTAAGATTTCCAAGTTATTCACATAATGAAAACCTATACTTTGTTTCGGTCGAGTTCCCCATTCAAATGCATGTAACAGTGAGAAACGCACTGTCTTGGCGAAAGAAAGCGTTTTTGTACAACTTCATATAAATCAATGTAACTTTTGATAGAAGACTCAGACAAACATGTTTATGGCTTTAACTTATAGAACTCAAGGTCCCCGTGCTGGGAAAAAGGGTTTTGCAGCTGTTTGAGCTAAGATTTCCAAGTTATTCACATAATGAAAACCTATACTTTGTTTCGGTCGAGTTCCCCATTCAAATGCATGTAACAGTGAGAAACGCACTGTCTTGGCGAAAGAAAGCGTTTTTGTACAACTTCATATGAATAGCTGTAACTTTTGATAGAAGACTCAGATACACATGTTTATGGTTTTATCTTATAGAACTCAAGGTCCCCGTGCTGGGAAAACAGGTTTTGCAGCTGTTTGAGCTAAGATTTCCAAGTTATTCACATAATGAAAACCTATACTTTGTTTCGGTCGAGTTCCCCATTCAAATGCATGTAACAGTGAGAAACGCACTGTCTTGGCGAAAGAAAGCGTTTTTGTACAACTTCATATGAATAGCTGTAACTTTTGATAGAAGACTCAGATACACATGTTTATGGTTTTTGTCTTATAGAACTCAAGGTCCCCGTGCTGGGAAAACAGGTTTTGCAGCTGTTTGAGCTAAGATTTCCAAGTTATTCACATAATGAAAACCTATACTTTGTTTCGGTCGAGTTCCCCATTCAAATGCATGTAACAGTGAGAAACGCACTGTCTTGGCGAAAGAAAGCGTTTTTGTACAACTTCATATAAATCAATGTAACTTTTGATAGAAGACTCAGACAAACATGTTTATGGCTTTAACTTATAGAACTCAAGGTCCCCGTGCTGGGAAAAAGGGTTTTGCAGCTGTTTGAGCTAAGATTTCCAAGTTATTCACATAATGAAAACCTATACTTTGTTTCGGTCGAGTTCCCCATTCAAATGCATGTAACAGTGAGAAACGCACTGTCTTGGCGAAAGAAAGCGTTTTTGTACAACTTCATATGAATAGCTGTAACTTTTGATAGAAGACTCAGATACACATGTTTATGGTTTTATCTTATAGAACTCAAGGTCCCCGTGCTGGGAAAACAGGTTTTGCAGCTGTTTGAGCTAAGATTTCCAAGTTATTCACATAATGAAAACCTATACTTTGTGTCGGTCGAGTTCCCCATTCAAATGCATGTAACAGTGAGAAACGCACTGTCTTGGCGAAAGAAAGCGTTTTTGTACAACTTCATATGAATAGCTGTAACCTTTGATAGAAGACTCAGACAAACATGTTTATGGCTTTATCTTATAGAACTCAAGGTCCCCGTGCTGGGAAAAAGGGTTTTGCAGCTGTTTGAGCTAAGATTTCCAAGTTATTCACATAATGAAAACCTATACTTTGTTTCGGTCGAGTTCCCCATTCAAATGCATGTAACAGTGAGAAACGCATTGTCTTGGCGAAAGAAAGCGTTTTTGGACAACTTCATATAAATAGCTGTAACTTTTGATAGAAGACTCGGATACACATGTTTATGGCTTTAACTTATAGAACTCAAGGTCCCCGTGCTGGGCAAACAGGTTTTGCAGCTGTTTGAGCTAAGATTTCCAAGTTATTCACATAATGAAAACCTATACTTTGTTTCGGTCGAGTTCCCCATTCAAATGCATGTAACAGTGAGAAACGCACTGTCTTGGCGAAAGAAAGCGTTTTTGTACAACTTCATATAAATCAATGTAACTTTTGATAGAAGACTCAGACAAACATGTTTATGGCTTTAACTTATAGAACTCAAGGTCCCCGTGCTGGGAAAAAGGGTTTTGCAGCTGTTTGAGCTAAGATTTCCAAGTTATTCACATAATGAAAACCTATACTTTGTTTCGGTCGAGTTCCCCATTCAAATGCATGTAACAGTGAGAAACGCACTGTCTTGGCGAAAGAAAGCGTTTTTGTACAACTTCATATGAATAGCTGTAACTTTTGATAGAAGACTCAGATACACATGTTTATGGTTTTATCTTATAGAACTCAAGGTCCCCGTGCTGGGAAAACAGGTTTTGCAGCTGTTTGAGCTAAGATTTCCAAGTTATTCACATAATGAAAACCTATACTTTGTTTCGGTCGAGTTCCCCATTCAAATGCATGTAACAGTGAGAAACGCACTGTCTTGGCGAAAGAAAGCGTTTTTGTACAACTTCATATGAATAGCTGTAACTTTTGATAGAAGACTCAGATACACATGTTTATGGTTTTTGTCTTATAGAACTCAAGGTCCCCGTGCTGGGAAAACAGGTTTTGCAGCTGTTTGAGCTAAGATTTCCAAGTTATTCACATAATGAAAACCTATACTTTGTTTCGGTCGAGTTCCCCATTCAAATGCATGTAACAGTGAGAAACGCACTGTCTTGGCGAAAGAAAGCGTTTTTGTACAACTTCATATAAATCAATGTAACTTTTGATAGAAGACTCAGACAAACATGTTTATGGCTTTAACTTATAGAACTCAAGGTCCCCGTGCTGGGAAAAAGGGTTTTGCAGCTGTTTGAGCTAAGATTTCCAAGTTATTCACATAATGAAAACCTATACTTTGTTTCGGTCGAGTTCCCCATTCAAATGCATGTAACAGTGAGAAACGCACTGTCTTGGCGAAAGAAAGCGTTTTTGTACAACTTCATATGAATAGCTGTAACTTTTGATAGAAGACTCAGATACACATGTTTATGGTTTTATCTTATAGAACTCAAGGTCCCCGTGCTGGGAAAACAGGTTTTGCAGCTGTTTGAGCTAAGATTTCCAAGTTATTCACATAATGAAAACCTATACTTTGTGTCGGTCGAGTTCCCCATTCAAATGCATGTAACAGTGAGAAACGCACTGTCTTGGCGAAAGAAAGCGTTTTTGTACAACTTCATATGAATAGCTGTAACCTTTGATAGAAGACTCAGACAAACATGTTTATGGCTTTATCTTATAGAACTCAAGGTCCCCGTGCTGGGAAAAAGGGTTTTGCAGCTGTTTGAGCTAAGATTTCCAAGTTATTCACATAATGAAAACCTATACTTTGTTTCGGTCGAGTTCCCCATTCAAATGCATGTAACAGTGAGAAACGCATTGTCTTGGCGAAAGAAAGCGTTTTTGGACAACTTCATATAAATAGCTGTAACTTTTGATAGAAGACTCGGATACACATGTTTATGGCTTTAACTTATAGAACTCAAGGTCCCCGTGCTGGGCAAACAGGTTTTGCAGCTGTTTGAGCTAAGATTTCCAAGTTATTCACATAATGAAAACCTATACTTTGTTTCGGTCGAGTTCCCCATTCAAATGCATGTAACAGTGAGAAACGCACTGTCTTGGCGAAAGAAAGCGTTTTTGTACAACTTCATATAAATCAATGTAACTTTTGATAGAAGACTCAGACAAACATGTTTATGGCTTTAACTTATAGAACTCAAGGTCCCCGTGCTGGGAAAAAGGGTTTTGCAGCTGTTTGAGCTAAGATTTCCAAGTTATTCACATAATGAAAACCTATACTTTGTTTCGGTCGAGTTCCCCATTCAAATGCATGTAACAGTGAGAAACGCACTGTCTTGGCGAAAGAAAGCGTTTTTGTACAACTTCATATGAATAGCTGTAACTTTTGATAGAAGACTCAGATACACATGTTTATGGTTTTATCTTATAGAACTCAAGATCCCCGTGCTGGGAAAACAGGTTTTGCAGCTGTTTGAGCTAAGATTTCCAAGTTATTCACATAATGAAAACCTATACTTTGTTTCGGTCGAGTTCCCCATTCAAATGCATGTAACAGTGAGAAACGCACTGTCTTGGCGAAAGAAAGCGTTTTTGTACAACTTCATATGAATAGCTGTAACTTTTGATAGAAGACTCAGATACACATGTTTATGGTTTTTGTCTTATAGAACTCAAGGTCCCCGTGCTGGGAAAACAGGTTTTGCAGCTGTTTGAGCTAAGATTTCCAAGTTATTCACATAATGAAAACCTATACTTTGTTTCGGTCGAGTTCCCCATTCAAATGCATGTAACAGTGAGAAACGCACTGTCTTGGCGAAAGAAAGCGTTTTTGTACAACTTCATATAAATCAATGTAACTTTTGATAGAAGACTCAGACAAACATGTTTATGGCTTTAACTTATAGAACTCAAGGTCCCCGTGCTGGGAAAAAGGGTTTTGCAGCTGTTTGAGCTAAGATTTCCAAGTTATTCACATAATGAAAACCTATACTTTGTTTCGGTCGAGTTCCCCATTCAAATGCATGTATCAGTGAGAAACGCATTGTCTTGGCGAAAGAAAGCGTTTTTGGACAACTTCATATAAATAGCTGTAACTTTTGATAGAAGACTCGGATACACATGTTTATGGCTTTAACTTATAGAACTCAAGGTCCCCGTGCTGGGCAAACAGGTTTTGCAGCTGTTTGAGCTAAGATTTCCAAGTTATTCACATAATGAAAACCTATACTTTGTTTCGGTCGAGTTCCCCATTCAAATGCATGTAACAGTGAGAAACGCACTGTCTTGGCGAAAGAAAGCGTTTTTGTACAACTTCATATGAATAGCTGTAACTTTTGATAGAAGACTCAGATACACATGTTTATGGTTTTATCTTATAGAACTCAAGGTCCCCGTGCTGGGAAAACAGGTTTTGCAGCTGTTTGAGCTAAGATTTCCAAGTTATTCACATAATGAAAACCTATACTTTGTTTCGGTCGAGTTCCCCATTCAAATGCATGTAACAGTGAGAAACGCACTGTCTTGGCGAAAGAAAGCGTTTTTGTACAACTTCATATGAATAGCTGTAACTTTTGATAGAAGACTCAGATACACATGTTTATGGTTTTATCTTATAGAACTCAAGGTCCCCGTGCTGGGAAAACAGGTTTTGCAGCTGTTTGAGCTAAGATTTCCAAGTTATTCACATAATGAAAACCTATACTTTGTGTCGGTCGAGTTCCCCATTCAAATGCATGTAACAGTGAGAAACGCACTGTCTTGGCGAAAGAAAGCGTTTTTGTACAACTTCATATGAATAGCTGTAACCTTTGATAGAAGACTCAGACAAACATGTTTATGGCTTTATCTTATAGAACTCAAGGTCCCCGTGCTGGGAAAAAGGGTTTTGCAGCTGTTTGAGCTAAGATTTCCAAGTTATTCACATAATGAAAACCTATACTTTGTTTCGGTCGAGTTCCCCATTCAAATGCATGTAACAGTGAGAAACGCATTGTCTTGGCGAAAGAAAGCGTTTTTGGACAACTTCATATAAATAGCTGTAACTTTTGATAGAAGACTCGGATACACATGTTTATGGCTTTAACTTATAGAACTCAAGGTCCCCGTGCTGGGCAAACAGGTTTTGCAGCTGTTTGAGCTAAGATTTCCAAGTTATTCACATAATGAAAACCTATACTTTGTTTCGGTCGAGTTCCCCATTCAAATGCATGTAACAGTGAGAAACGCACTGTCTTGGCGAAAGAAAGCGTTTTTGTACAACTTCATATGAATAGCTGTAACTTTTGATAGAAGACTCAGATACACATGTTTATGGTTTTATCTTATAGAACTCAAGGTCCCCGTGCTGGGAAAACAGGTTTTGCAGCTGTTTGAGCTAAGATTTCCAAGTTATTCACATAATGAAAACCTATACTTTGTGTCGGTCGAGTTCCCCATTCAAATGCATGTAACAGTGAGAAACGCATTGTCTTGGCGAAAGAAAGCGTTTTTGTACAACTTCATATGAATAGCTGTAACTTTTGATAGAAGACTCAGATACACATGTTTATGGTTTTATCTTATAGAACTCAAGGTCCCCGTGCTGGGAAAACAGGTTTTGCAGCTGTTTGAGCTAAGATTTCCAAGTTATTCACATAATGAAAACCTATACTTTGTGTCGGTCGAGTTCCCCATTCAAATGCATGTAACAGTGAGAAACGCACTGTCTTGGCGAAAGAAAGCGTTTTTGTACAACTTCATATGAATAGCTGTAACCTTTGATAGAAGACTCAGACAAACATGTTTATGGCTTTATCTTATAGAACTCAAGGTCCCCGTGCTGGGAAAAAGGGTTTTGCAGCTGTTTGAGCTAAGATTTCCAAGTTATTCACATAATGAAAACCTATACTTTGTTTCGGTCGAGTTCCCCATTCAAATGCATGTAACAGTGAGAAACGCATTGTCTTGGCGAAAGAAAGCGTTTTTGGACAACTTCATATAAATAGCTGTAACTTTTGATAGAAGACTCGGATACACATGTTTATGGCTTTAACTTATAGAACTCAAGGTCCCCGTGCTGGGCAAACAGGTTTTGCAGCTGTTTGAGCTAAGATTTCCAAGTTATTCACATAATGAAAACCTATACTTTGTTTCGGTCGAGTTCCCCATTCAAATGCATGTAACAGTGAGAAACGCACTGTCTTGGCGAAAGAAAGCGTTTTTGTACAACTTCATATAAATCAATGTAACTTTTGATAGAAGACTCAGACAAACATGTTTATGGCTTTAACTTATAGAACTCAAGGTCCCCGTGCTGGGAAAAAGGGTTTTGCAGCTGTTTGAGCTAAGATTTCCAAGTTATTCACATAATGAAAACCTATACTTTGTTTCGGTCGAGTTCCCCATTCAAATGCATGTAACAGTGAGAAACGCACTGTCTTGGCGAAAGAAAGCGTTTTTGTACAACTTCATATGAATAGCTGTAACTTTTGATAGAAGACTCAGATACACATGTTTATGGTTTTATCTTATAGAACTCAAGGTCCCCGTGCTGGGAAAACAGGTTTTGCAGCTGTTTGAGCTAAGATTTCCAAGTTATTCACATAATGAAAACCTATACTTTGTTTCGGTCGAGTTCCCCATTCAAATGCATGTAACAGTGAGAAACGCACTGTCTTGGCGAAAGAAAGCGTTTTTGTACAACTTCATATAAATCAATGTAACTTTTGATAGAAGACTCAGACAAACATGTTTATGGCTTTAACTTATAGAACTCAAGGTCCCCGTGCTGGGAAAAAGGGTTTTGCAGCTGTTTGAGCTAAGATTTCCAAGTTATTCACATAATGAAAACCTATACTTTGTTTCGGTCGAGTTCCCCATTCAAATGCATGTAACAGTGAGAAACGCACTGTCTTGGCGAAAGAAAGCGTTTTTGAACAACTTCATATAAATCGCTGTAACTTTTGATAGAAGACTCAGACAAACATGTTTATGGCTTTATCTTATAGAACTCAAGGTCCCCGTGCTGGGAAAAAGGGTTTTGCAGCTGTTTGAGCTAAGATTTCCAAGTTATTCACATAATGAAAACCTATACTTTGTTTCGGTCGAGTTCCCCATTCAAATGCATGTAACAGTGAGAAACGCACTGTCTTGGCGAAAGAAAGCGTTTTTGTACAACTTCATATGAATAGCTGTAACTTTTGATAGAAGACTCAGATACACATGTTTATGGTTTTATCTTATAGAACTCAAGGTCCCCGTGCTGGGAAAACAGGTTTTGCAGCTGTTTGAGCTAAGATTTCCAAGTTATTCACATAATGAAAACCTATACTTTGTGTCGGTCGAGTTCCCCATTCAAATGCATGTAACAGTGAGAAACGCACTGTCTTGGCGAAAGAAAGCGTTTTTGTACAACTTCATATGAATAGCTGTAACCTTTGATAGAAGACTCAGACAAACATGTTTATGGCTTTATCTTATAGAACTCAAGGTCCCCGTGCTGGGAAAAAGGGTTTTGCAGCTGTTTGAGCTAAGATTTCCAAGTTATTCACATAATGAAAACCTATACTTTGTTTCGGTCGAGTTCCCCATTCAAATGCATGTAACAGTGAGAAACGCATTGTCTTGGCGAAAGAAAGCGTTTTTGGACAACTTCATATAAATAGCTGTAACTTTTGATAGAAGACTCGGATACACATGTTTATGGCTTTAACTTATAGAACTCAAGGTCCCCGTGCTGGGCAAACAGGTTTTGCAGCTGTTTGAGCTAAGATTTCCAAGTTATTCACATAATGAAAACCTATACTTTGTTTCGGTCGAGTTCCCCATTCAAATGCATGTAACAGTGAGAAACGCACTGTCTTGGCGAAAGAAAGCGTTTTTGTACAACTTCATATAAATCAATGTAACTTTTGATAGAAGACTCAGACAAACATGTTTATGGCTTTAACTTATAGAACTCAAGGTCCCCGTGCTGGGAAAAAGGGTTTTGCAGCTGTTTGAGCTAAGATTTCCAAGTTATTCACATAATGAAAACCTATACTTTGTTTCGGTCGAGTTCCCCATTCAAATGCATGTAACAGTGAGAAACGCACTGTCTTGGCGAAAGAAAGCGTTTTTGTACAACTTCATATGAATAGCTGTAACTTTTGATAGAAGACTCAGATACACATGTTTATGGTTTTATCTTATAGAACTCAAGGTCCCCGTGCTGGGAAAACAGGTTTTGCAGCTGTTTGAGCTAAGATTTCCAAGTTATTCACATAATGAAAACCTATACTTTGTTTCGGTCGAGTTCCCCATTCAAATGCATGTAACAGTGAGAAACGCACTGTCTTGGCGAAAGAAAGCGTTTTTGTACAACTTCATATAAATCAATGTAACTTTTGATAGAAGACTCAGACAAACATGTTTATGGCTTTAACTTATAGAACTCAAGGTCCCCGTGCTGGGAAAAAGGGTTTTGCAGCTGTTTGAGCTAAGATTTCCAAGTTATTCACATAATGAAAACCTATACTTTGTTTCGGTCGAGTTCCCCATTCAAATGCATGTAACAGTGAGAAACGCACTGTCTTGGCGAAAGAAAGCGTTTTTGAACAACTTCATATAAATCGCTGTAACTTTTGATAGAAGACTCAGACAAACATGTTTATGGCTTTATCTTATAGAACTCAAGGTCCCCGTGCTGGGAAAAAGGGTTTTGCAGCTGTTTGAGCTAAGATTTCCAAGTTATTCACATAATGAAAACCTATACTTTGTGTCGGTCGAGTTCCCCATTCAAATGCATGTAACAGTGAGAAACGCATTGTCTTGGCGAAAGAAAGAGCGTTTTTGGACAACTTCATATAAATCAATGTAACTTTTGATAGGAGACTCGGATACACATGTTTATGGCTTTATCTTATAGAACTCAAGGTCCCCGTGCTGGGCAAACAGGTTTTGCAGCTGTTTGAGCTAAGATTTCCAAGTTATTCACATAATGAAAACCTATACTTTGTTTCGGTCGAGTTCCCCATTCAAATGCATGTAACAGTGAGAAACGCACTGTCTTGGCGAAAGAAAGCGTTTTTGAACAACTTCATATAAATCGCTGTAACTTTTGATAGAAGACTCAGACAAACATGTTTATGGCTTTATCTTATAGAACTCAAGGTCCCCGTGCTGGGAAAAAGGGTTTTGCAGCTGTTTGAGCTAAGATTTCCAAGTTATTCACATAATGAAAACCTATACTTTGTGTCGGTCGAGTTCCCCATTCAAATGCATGTAACAGTGAGAAACGCATTGTCTTGGCGAAAGAAAGCGTTTTTGGACAACTTCATATAAATCGCTGTAACTTTTGATAGAAGACTCAGACAAACATGTTTATGGCTTTATCTTATAGAACTCAAGGTCCCCGTGCTGGGAAAAAGGGTTTTGCAGCTGTTTGAGCTAAGATTTCCAAGTTATTCACATAATGAAAACCTATACTTTGTTTCGGTCGAGTTCCCCATTCAAATGCATGTAACAGTGAGAAACGCATTGTCTTGGCGAAAGAAAGAGCGTTTTTGGACAACTTCATATAAATCAATGTAACTTTTGATAGGAGACTCGGATACACATGTTTATGGCTTTATCTTATAGAACTCAAGGTCCCCGTGCTGGGCAAACAGGTTTTGCAGCTGTTTGAGCTAAGATTTCCAAGTTATTCACATAATGAAAACCTATACTTTGTTTCGGTCGAGTTCCCCATTCAAATGCATGTAACAGTGAGAAACGCATTGTCTTGGCGAAAGAAAGCGTTTTTGGACAACTTCATATAAATAGCTGTAACTTTTGATAGAAGACTCGGATACACATGTTTATGGCTTTAACTTATAGAACTCAAGGTCCCCGTGCTGGGAAAAAGGGTTTTGCAGCTGTTTGAGCTAAGATTTCCAAGTTATTCACATAATGAAAACCTATACTTTGTTTCGGTCGAGTTCCCCATTCAAATGCATGTAACAGTGAGAAACGCACTGTCTTGGCGAAAGAAAGCGTTTTTGAACAACTTCATATAAATCGCTGTAACTTTTGATAGAAGACTCAGACAAACATGTTTATGGCTTTATCTTATAGAACTCAAGGTCCCCGTGCTGGGAAAAAGGGTTTTGCAGCTGTTTGAGCTAAGATTTCCAAGTTATTCACATAATGAAAACCTATACTTTGTTTCGGTCGAGTTCCCCATTCAAATGCATGTAACAGTGAGAAACGCACTGTCTTGGCGAAAGAAAGCGTTTTTGTACAACTTCATAAAAATCAATGTAACTTTTGATAGGAGACTCGGATACACATGTTTATGGCTTTATCTTATAGAACTCAAGGTCCCCGTGCTGGGCAAACAGGTTTTGCAGCTGTTTGAGCTAAGATTTCCAAGTTATTCACATAATGAAATCCTATACTTTGTGTCGGTCGAGTTCCCCATTCAAATGCATGTAACAGTGAGAAACGCATTGTCTTGGCGAAAGAAAGCGTTTTTGGACAACTTCATATAAATAGCTGTAACTTTTGATAGAAGACTCGGATACTCATGTTTATGGCTTTAACTTATAGAACTCAAGGTCCCCGTGCTGGGAAAACAGGTTTTGCAGCTGTTTGACCTAAGAGTTCCAAGTTATTCACATAATGAAAACCTATACTTTGTTTCGGTCGAGTTCCCCATTCAAATGCATGTAACAGTGAGAAACGCACTGTCTTGGCGAAAGAAAGCGTTTTTGTACAACTTCATATAAATCAATGTAACTTTTGATAGAAGACTCAGACAAACATGTTTATGGCTTTAACTTATAGAACTCAAGGTCCCCGTGCTGGCAACACAGGTTTTGCAGCTGTTTGAGCTAAGATTTCCAAGTTATTCACATAATGAAAACCTATACTTTGTGTCGGTCGAGTTCCCCATTCAAATGCATGTAACAGTGAGAAACGCATTGTCTTGGCGAAAGAAAGCGTTTTTGGACAACTTCATATAAATAGCTGTAACTTTTGATAGAAGACTCGGATACACATGTTTATGGCTTTAACTTATAGAACTCAAGGTCCCCGTGCTGAAAAAAAGGGTTTTGCAGCTGTTTGAGCTAAGATTTCCAAGTTATTCACATAATGAAAACCTATACTTTGTGTCGGTCGAGTTCCCCATTCAAATGCATATAACAGTGAGAAACGCATTGTCTTGGCGAAAGAAAGCGTTTTTGTACAACTTCATATAAATCAATGTAACTTTTGATAGGAGACTCGGATACACATGTTTATGGCTTTATCTTATAGAACTCAAGGTCCCCGTGCTGGGCAAACAGGTTTTGCAGCTGTTTGAGCTAAGATTTCCAAGTTATTCACATAATGAAAACCTATACTTTGTGTCGGTCGAGTTCCCCATTCAAATGCATGTAACAGTGAGAAACGCATTGTCTTGGCGAAAGAAAGCGTTTTTGGACAACTTCATATAAATAGCTGTAACTTTTGATAGAAGACTCGGATACACATGTTTATGGCTTTAACTTATAGAACTCAAGGTCTCCGTGCTGGGAAAAAGGGTTTTGCAGCTGTTTGAGCTAAGATTTCCAAGTTATTCACATAATGAAAACCTATACTTTGTTTCGGTCGAGTTCCCCATTCAAATGCATGTAACAGTGAGAAACGCACTGTCTTGGCGAAAGAAAGCGTTTTTGTACAACTTCATATAAATCAATGTAACTTTTGATAGAAGACTCAGACAAACATGTTTATGGCTTTAACTTATAGAACTCAAGGTCCCCGTGCTGGGAAAAAGGGTTTTGCAGCTGTTTGAGCTAAGATTTCCAAGTTATTCACATAATGAAAACCTATACTTTGTTTCGGTCGAGTTCCCCATTCAAATGCATGTAACAGTGAGAAACGCATTGTCTTGGCGAAAGAAAGCGTTTTTGGACAACTTCATATAAATAGCTGTAACTTTTGATAGAAGACTCGGATACACATGTTTATGGCTTTAACTTATAGAACTCAAGGTCCCCGTGCTGGGCAAACAGGTTTTGCAGCTGTTTGAGCTAAGATTTCCAAGTTATTCACATAATGAAAACCTATACTTTGTTTCGGTCGAGTTCCCCATTCAAATGCATGTAACAGTGAGAAACGCACTGTCTTGGCGAAAGAAAGCGTTTTTGTACAACTTCATATGAATAGCTGTAACTTTTGATAGAAGACTCAGATACACATGTTTATGGTTTTATCTTATAGAACTCAAGGTCCCCGTGCTGGGAAAACAGGTTTTGCAGCTGTTTGAGCTAAGATTTCCAAGTTATTCACATAATGAAAACCTATACTTTGTTTCGGTCGAGTTCCCCATTCAAATGCATGTAACAGTGAGAAACGCACTGTCTTGGCGAAAGAAAGCGTTTTTGTACAACTTCATATGAATAGCTGTAACTTTTGATAGAAGACTCAGATACACATGTTTATGGTTTTGTCTTATAGAACTCAAGGTCCCCGTGCTGGGCAAACAGGTTTTGCAGCTGTTTGAGCTAAGATTTCCAAGTTATTCACATAATGAAAACCTATACTTTGTGTCGGTCGAGTTCCCCATTCAAATGCATGTAACAGTGAGAAACGCACTGTCTTGGCGAAAGAAAGCGTTTTTGTACAACTTCATATGAATAGCTGTAACCTTTGATAGAAGACTCAGACAAACATGTTTATGGCTTTATCTTATAGAACTCAAGGTCCCCGTGCTGGGAAAAAGGGTTTTGCAGCTGTTTGAGCTAAGATTTCCAAGTTATTCACATAATGAAAACCTATACTTTGTTTCGGTCGAGTTCCCCATTCAAATGCATGTAACAGTGAGAAACGCATTGTCTTGGCGAAAGAAAGCGTTTTTGGACAACTTCATATAAATAGCTGTAACTTTTGATAGAAGACTCGGATACACATGTTTATGGCTTTAACTTATAGAACTCAAGGTCCCCGTGCTGGGCAAACAGGTTTTGCAGCTGTTTGAGCTAAGATTTCCAAGTTATTCACATAATGAAAACCTATACTTTGTTTCGGTCGAGTTCCCCATTCAAATGCATGTAACAGTGAGAAACGCACTGTCTTGGCGAAAGAAAGCGTTTTTGTACAACTTCATATGAATAGCTGTAACTTTTGATAGAAGACTCAGATACACATGTTTATGGTTTTATCTTATAGAACTCAAGGTCCCCGTGCTGGGAAAACAGGTTTTGCAGCTGTTTGAGCTAAGATTTCCAAGTTATTCACATAATGAAAACCTATACTTTGTGTCGGTCGAGTTCCCCATTCAAATGCATGTAACAGTGAGAAACGCATTGTCTTGGCGAAAGAAAGAGCGTTTTTGGACAACTTCATATAAATCAATGTAACTTTTGATAGGAGACTCGGATACACATGTTTATGGCTTTATCTTATAGAACTCAAGGTCCCCGTGCTGGGCAAACAGGTTTTGCAGCTGTTTGAGCTAAGATTTCCAAGTTATTCACATAATGAAAACCTATACTTTGTTTCGGTCGAGTTCCCCATTCAAATGCATGTAACAGTGAGAAACGCATTGTCTTGGCGAAAGAAAGCGTTTTTGGACAACTTCATATAAATAGCTGTAACTTTTGATAGAAGACTCGGATACACATGTTTATGGCTTTAACTTATAGAACTCAAGGTCCCCGTGCTGGGAAAAAGGGTTTTGCAGCTGTTTGAGCTAAGATTTCCAAGTTATTCACATAATGAAAACCTATACTTTGTTTCGGTCGAGTTCCCCATTCAAATGCATGTAACAGTGAGAAACGCACTGTCTTGGCGAAAGAAAGCGTTTTTGAACAACTTCATATAAATCGCTGTAACTTTTGATAGAAGACTCAGACAAACATGTTTATGGCTTTATCTTATAGAACTCAAGGTCCCCGTGCTGGGAAAAAGGGTTTTGCAGCTGTTTGAGCTAAGATTTTCAATTTATTCACATAATGAAAACCTATACTTTGTTTCGGTCGAGTTCCCCATTCAAATGTATGTAACAGTGAGAAACGCATTGTCTTGGCGAAAGAAAGCGTTTTTGGACAACTTCATATAAATAGCTGTAACGTTTGATAGAAGACTCGGATACACATGTTTATGGCTTTAACTTATAGAACTCAAGGTCCCCGTGCTGGGAAAACAGGTATTGCAGCTGTTTGAGCTAAGATTTCCAAGTTATTCACATAATGAAAACCTATACTTTGTTTCGGTCGAGTTCCCCATTCAAATGCATGTAACAGTGAGAAACGCACTGTCTTGGCGAAAGAAAGCGTTTTTGTACAACTTCATAAAAATCAATGTAACTTTTGATAGGAGACTCGGATACACATGTTTATGGCTTTATCTTATAGAACTCAAGGTCCCCGTGCTGGGAAAAAGGGTTTTGCAGCTGTTTGAGCTAAGATTTCCAAGTTATTCACATAATGAAAACCTATACTTTGTGTCGGTCGAGTTCCCCATTCAAATGCATGTAACAGTGAGAAACGCACTGTCTTGGCGAAAGAAAGCGTTTTTGTACAACTTCATATGAATAGCTGTAACCTTTGATAGAAGACTCAGACAAACATGTTTATGGCTTTATCTTATAGAACTCAAGGTCCCCGTGCTGGGAAAAAGGGTTTTGCAGCTGTTTGAGCTAAGATTTCCAAGTTATTCACATAATGAAAACCTATACTTTGTTTCGGTCGAGTTCCCCATTCAAATGCATGTAACAGTGAGAAACGCATTGTCTTGGCGAAAGAAAGCGTTTTTGGACAACTTCATATAAATAGCTGTAACTTTTGATAGAAGACTCGGATACACATGTTTATGGCTTTAACTTATAGAACTCAAGGTCCCCGTGCTGGGCAAACAGGTTTTGCAGCTGTTTGAGCTAAGATTTCCAAGTTATTCACATAATGAAAACCTATACTTTGTTTCGGTCGAGTTCCCCATTCAAATGCATGTAACAGTGAGAAACGCACTGTCTTGGCGAAAGAAAGCGTTTTTGTACAACTTCATATGAATAGCTGTAACTTTTGATAGAAGACTCAGATACACATGTTTATGGTTTTATCTTATAGAACTCAAGGTCCCCGTGCTGGGAAAACAGGTTTTGCAGCTGTTTGAGCTAAGATTTCCAAGTTATTCACATAATGAAAACCTATACTTTGTGTCGGTCGAGTTCCCCATTCAAATGCATGTAACAGTGAGAAACGCACTGTCTTGGCGAAAGAAAGCGTTTTTGTACAACTTCATATGAATAGCTGTAACCTTTGATAGAAGACTCAGACAAACATGTTTATGGCTTTATCTTATAGAACTCAAGGTCCCCGTGCTGGGAAAAAGGGTTTTGCAGCTGTTTGAGCTAAGATTTCCAAGTTATTCACATAATGAAAACCTATACTTTGTTTCGGTCGAGTTCCCCATTCAAATGCATGTAACAGTGAGAAACGCACTGTCTTGGCGAAAGAAAGCGTTTTTGTACAACTTCATATGAATAGCTGTAACTTTTGATAGAAGACTCAGATACACATGTTTATGGTTTTATCTTATAGAACTCAAGGTCCCCGTGCTGGGAAAACAGGTTTTGCAGCTGTTTGAGCTAAGATTTCCAAGTTATTCACATAATGAAAACCTATACTTTGTGTCGGTCGAGTTCCCCATTCAAATGCATGTAACAGTGAGAAACGCATTGTCTTGGCGAAAGAAAGCGTTTTTGGACAACTTCATATAAATAGCTGTAACTTTTGATAGAAGACTCGGATACACATGTTTATGGCTTTAACTTATAGAACTCAAGGTCCCCGTGCTGGGAAAAAGGGTTTTGCAGCTGTTTGAGCTAAGATTTCCAAGTTATTCACATAATGAAAACCTATACTTTGTTTCGGTCGAGTTCCCCATTCAAATGCATGTAACAGTGAGAAACGCACTGTCTTGGCGAAAGAAAGCGTTTTTGAACAACTTCATATAAATCGCTGTAACTTTTGATAGAAGACTCAGACAAACATGTTTATGGCTTTATCTTATAGAACTCAAGGTCCCCGTGCTGGGAAAAAGGGTTTTGCAGCTGTTTGAGCTAAGATTTCCAAGTTATTCACATAATGAAAACCTATACTTTGTGTCGGTCGAGTTCCCCATTCAAATGCATGTAACAGTGAGAAACGCATTGTCTTGGCGAAAGAAAGCGTTTTTGGACAACTTCATATAAATCGCTGTAACTTTTGATAGAAGACTCAGACAAACATGTTTATGGCTTTATCTTATAGAACTCAAGGTCCCCGTGCTGGGAAAAAGGGTTTTGCAGCTGTTTGAGCTAAGATTTCCAAGTTATTCACATAATGAAAACCTATACTTTGTGTCGGTCGAGTTCCCCATTCAAATGCATGTAACAGTGAGAAACGCATTGTCTTGGCGAAAGAAAGCGTTTTTGTACAACTTCATATGAATAGCTGTAACCTTTGATAGAAGACTCAGACAAACATGTTTATGGCTTTATCTTATAGAACTCAAGGTCCCCGTGCTGGGAAAAAGGGTTTTGCAGCTGTTTGAGCTAAGATTTCCAAGTTATTCACATAATGAAAACCTATACTTTGTTTCGGTCGAGTTCCCCATTCAAATGCATGTAACAGTGAGAAACGCATTGTCTTGGCGAAAGAAAGCGTTTTTGGACAACTTCATATAAATAGCTGTAACTTTTGATAGAAGACTCGGATACACATGTTTATGGCTTTAACTTATAGAACTCAAGGTCCCCGTGCTGGGCAAACAGGTTTTGCAGCTGTTTGAGCTAAGATTTCCAAGTTATTCACATAATGAAAACCTATACTTTGTTTCGGTCGAGTTCCCCATTCAAATGCATGTAACAGTGAGAAACGCACTGTCTTGGCGAAAGAAAGCGTTTTTGTACAACTTCATATGAATAGCTGTAACTTTTGATAGAAGACTCAGATACACATGTTTATGGTTTTATCTTATAGAACTCAAGGTCCCCGTGCTGGGAAAACAGGTTTTGCAGCTGTTTGAGCTAAGATTTCCAAGTTATTCACATAATGAAAACCTATACTTTGTGTCGGTCGAGTTCCCCATTCAAATGCATGTAACAGTGAGAAACGCACTGTCTTGGCGAAAGAAAGCGTTTTTGTACAACTTCATATGAATAGCTGTAACCTTTGATAGAAGACTCAGACAAACATGTTTATGGCTTTATCTTATAGAACTCAAGGTCCCCGTGCTGGGAAAAAGGGTTTTGCAGCTGTTTGAGCTAAGATTTCCAAGTTATTCACATAATGAAAACCTATACTTTGTTTCGGTCGAGTTCCCCATTCAAATGCATGTAACAGTGAGAAACGCACTGTCTTGGCGAAAGAAAGCGTTTTTGTACAACTTCATATGAATAGCTGTAACTTTTGATAGAAGACTCAGATACACATGTTTATGGTTTTATCTTATAGAACTCAAGGTCCCCGTGCTGGGAAAACAGGTTTTGCAGCTGTTTGAGCTAAGATTTCCAAGTTATTCACATAATGAAAACCTATACTTTGTGTCGGTCGAGTTCCCCATTCAAATGCATGTAACAGTGAGAAACGCATTGTCTTGGCGAAAGAAAGCGTTTTTGGACAACTTCATATAAATAGCTGTAACTTTTGATAGAAGACTCGGATACACATGTTTATGGCTTTAACTTATAGAACTCAAGGTCCCCGTGCTGGGAAAAAGGGTTTTGCAGCTGTTTGAGCTAAGATTTCCAAGTTATTCACATAATGAAAACCTATACTTTGTTTCGGTCGAGTTCCCCATTCAAATGCATGTAACAGTGAGAAACGCACTGTCTTGGCGAAAGAAAGCGTTTTTGAACAACTTCATATAAATCGCTGTAACTTTTGATAGAAGACTCAGACAAACATGTTTATGGCTTTATCTTATAGAACTCAAGGTCCCCGTGCTGGGAAAAAGGGTTTTGCAGCTGTTTGAGCTAAGATTTCCAAGTTATTCACATAATGAAAACCTATACTTTGTGTCGGTCGAGTTCCCCATTCAAATGCATGTAACAGTGAGAAACGCATTGTCTTGGCGAAAGAAAGCGTTTTTGGACAACTTCATATAAATCGCTGTAACTTTTGATAGAAGACTCAGACAAACATGTTTATGGCTTTATCTTATAGAACTCAAGGTCCCCGTGCTGGGAAAAAGGGTTTTGCAGCTGTTTGAGCTAAGATTTCCAAGTTATTCACATAATGAAAACCTATACTTTGTGTCGGTCGAGTTCCCCATTCAAATGCATGTAACAGTGAGAAACGCATTGTCTTGGCGAAAGAAAGAGCGTTTTTGGACAACTTCATATAAATCAATGTAACTTTTGATAGGAGACTCGGATACACATGTTTATGGCTTTATCTTATAGAACTCAAGGTCCCCGTGCTGGGCAAACAGGTTTTGCAGCTGTTTGAGCTAAGATATCCAAGTTATTCACATAATGAAAACCTATACTTTGTTTCGGTCGAGTTCCCCATTCAAATGCATGTAACAGTGAGAAACGCATTGTCTTGGCGAAAGAAAGCGTTTTTGGACAACTTCATATAAATAGCTGTAACTTTTGATAGAAGACTCGGATACACATGTTTATGGCTTTAACTTATAGAACTCAAGGTCCCCGTGCTGGGAAAAAGGGTTTTGCAGCTGTTTGAGCTAAGATTTCCAAGTTATTCACATAATGAAAACCTATACTTTGTGTCGGTCGAGTTCCCCATTCAAATGCATGTAACAGTGAGAAACGCATTGTCTTGGCGAAAGAAAGCGTTTTTGGACAACTTCATATAAATAGCTGTAACTTTTGATAGAAGACTCGGATACACATGTTTATGGCTTTAACTTATAGAACTCAAGGTCCCCGTGCTGGGAAAACAGGTTTTGCAGCTGTTTGACCTAAGATTTCCAAGTTATTCACATAATGAAAACCTATACTTTGTTTCGGTCGAGTTCCCCATTCAAATGCATGTAACAGTGAGAAACGCACTGTCTTGGCGAAAGAAAGCGTTTTTGTACAACTTCATATGAATCGCTGTAACTTTTGATAGAAGACTCAGACAAACATGTTTATGGCTTTAACTTATAGAACTCAAGGTCCCCGTGCTGGGAAAAAAGGTTTTGCAACTGTTTGACCTAAGATTTCCAAGTTATTCACATAATGAAAACCTATACTTTGTTTCGGTCGAGTTCCCCATTCAAATGCATGTAACAGTGAGAAACGCACTGTCTTGGCGAAAGAAAGCGTTTTTGAACAACTTCATATAAATCGCTGTAACTTTTGATAGAAGACTCAGACAAACATGTTTATGGCTTTATCTTATAGAACTCAAGGTCCCCGTGCTGGGAAAACAGGTTTTGCAGCTGTTTGACCTAAGATTTCCAAGTTATTCACATAATGAAAACCTATACTTTGTTTCGGTCGAGTTCCCCATTCAAATGCATGTAACAGTGAGAAACGCACTGTCTTGGCGAAAGAAAGCGTTTTTGTACAACTTCATATAAATCAATGTAACTTTTGATAGAAGACTCAGACAAACATGTTTATGGCTTTAACTTATAGAACTCAAGGTCCCCGTGCTGGGAACACAGGTTTTGCAGCTGTTTGAGCTAAGATTTCCAAGTTATTCACATAATGAAAACCTATACTTTGTGTCGGTCGAGTTCCCCATTCAAATGCATGTAACAGTGAGAAACGCATTGTCTTGGCGAAAGAAAGCGTTTTTGGACAACTTCATATAAATAGCTGTAACTTTTGATAGAAGACTCGGATACACATGTTTATGGCTTTAACTTATAGAACTCAAGGTCCCCGTGCTGAAAAAAAGGGTTTTGCAGCTGTTTGAGCTAAGATTTCCAAGTTATTCACATAATGAAAACCTATACTTTGTGTCGGTCGAGTTCCCCATTCAAATGCATATAACAGTGAGAAACGCATTGTCTTGGCGAAAGAAAGCGTTTTTGTACAACTTCATATAAATCAATGTAACTTTTGATAGGAGACTCGGATACACATGTTTATGGCTTTATCTTATAGAACTCAAGGTCCCCGTGCTGGGCAAACAGGTTTTGCAGCTGTTTGAGCTAAGATTTCCAAGTTATTCACATAATGAAAACCTATACTTTGTGTCGGTCGAGTTCCCCATTCAAATGCATGTAACAGTGAGAAACGCATTGTCTTGGCGAAAGAAAGCGTTTTTGGACAACTTCATATAAATAGCTGTAACTTTTGATAGAAGACTCGGATACACATGTTTATGGCTTTAACTTATAGAACTCAAGGTCTCCGTGCTGGGAAAAAGGGTTTTGCAGCTGTTTGAGCTAAGATTTCCAAGTTATTCACATAATGAAAACCTATACTTTGTTTCGGTCGAGTTCCCCATTCAAATGCATGTAACAGTGAGAAAGGCACTGTCTTGGCGAAAGAAAGCGTTTTTGTACAACTTCATATAAATCAATGTAACTTTTGATAGAAGACTCAGACAAACATGTTTATGGCTTTAACTTATAGAACTCAAGGTCCCCGTGCTGGGAAAAAGGGTTTTGCAGCTGTTTGAGCTAAGATTTCCAAGTTATTCACATAATGAAAACCTATACTTTGTTTCGGTCGAGTTCCCCATTCAAATGCATGTAACAGTGAGAAACGCATTGTCTTGGCGAAAGAAAGCGTTTTTGGACAACTTCATATAAATAGCTGTAACTTTTGATAGAAGACTCGGATACACATGTTTATGGCTTTAACTTATAGAACTCAAGGTCCCCGTGCTGGGCAAACAGGTTTTGCAGCTGTTTGAGCTAAGATTTCCAAGTTATTCACATAATGAAAACCTATACTTTGTTTCGGTCGAGTTCCCCATTCAAATGCATGTAACAGTGAGAAACGCACTGTCTTGGCGAAAGAAAGCGTTTTTGTACAACTTCATATGAATAGCTGTAACTTTTGATAGAAGACTCAGATACACATGTTTATGGTTTTATCTTATAGAACTCAAGGTCCCCGTGCTGGGAAAACAGGTTTTGCAGCTGTTTGAGCTAAGATTTCCAAGTTATTCACATAATGAAAACCTATACTTTGTTTCGGTCGAGTTCCCCATTCAAATGCATGTAACAGTGAGAAACGCACTGTCTTGGCGAAAGAAAGCGTTTTTGAACAACTTCATATAAATCGCTGTAACTTTTGATAGAAGACTCAGACAAACATGTTTATGGCTTTATCTTATAGAACTCAAGGTCCCCGTGCTGGGAAAAAGGGTTTTGCAGCTGTTTGAGCTAAGATTTCCAAGTTATTCACATAATGAAAACCTATACTTTGTGTCGGTCGAGTTCCCCATTCAAATGCATGTAACAGTGAGAAACGCATTGTCTTGGCGAAAGAAAGCGTTTTTGGACAACTTCATATAAATCGCTGTAACTTTTGATAGAAGACTCAGACAAACATGTTTATGGCTTTATCTTATAGAACTCAAGGTCCCCGTGCTGGGAAAAAGGGTTTTGCAGCTGTTTGAGCTAAGATTTCCAAGTTATTCACATAATGAAAACCTATACTTTGTGTCGGTCGAGTTCCCCATTCAAATGCATGTAACAGTGAGAAACGCATTGTCTTGGCGAAAGAAAGAGCGTTTTTGGACAACTTCATATAAATCAATGTAACTTTTGATAGGAGACTCGGATACACATGTTTATGGCTTTATCTTATAGAACTCAAGGTCCCCGTGCTGGGCAAACAGGTTTTGCAGCTGTTTGAGCTAAGATTTCCAAGTTATTCACATAATGAAAACCTATACTTTGTTTCGGTCGAGTTCCCCATTCAAATGCATGTAACAGTGAGAAACGCATTGTCTTGGCGAAAGAAAGCGTTTTTGGACAACTTCATATAAATAGCTGTAACTTTTGATAGAAGACTCGGATACACATGTTTATGGCTTTAACTTATAGAACTCAAGGTCCCCGTGCTGGGAAAAAGGGTTTTGCAGCTGTTTGAGCTAAGATTTCCAAGTTATTCACATAATGAAAACCTATACTTTGTGTCGGTCGAGTTCCCCATTCAAATGCATGTAACAGTGAGAAACGCATTGTCTTGGCGAAAGAAAGCGTTTTTGGACAACTTCATATAAATAGCTGTAACTTTTGATAGAAGACTCGGATACACATGTTTATGGCTTTAACTTATAGAACTCAAGGTCCCCGTGCTGGGAAAACAGGTTTTGCAGCTGTTTGACCTAAGATTTCCAAGTTATTCACATAATGAAAACCTATACTTTGTTTCGGTCGAGTTCCCCATTCAAATGCATGTAACAGTGAGAAACGCACTGTCTTGGCGAAAGAAAGCGTTTTTGTACAACTTCATATGAATAGCTGTAACCTTTGATAGAAGACTCAGACAAACATGTTTATGGCTTTATCTTATAGAACTCAAGGTCCCCGTGCTGGGAAAAAGGGTTTTGCAGCTGTTTGAGCTAAGATTTCCAAGTTATTCACATAATGAAAACCTATACTTTGTTTCGGTCGAGTTCCCCATTCAAATGCATGTAACAGTGAGAAACGCACTGTCTTGGCGAAAGAAAGCGTTTTTGTACAACTTCATATGAATAGCTGTAACTTTTGATAGAAGACTCAGATACACATGTTTATGGTTTTATCTTATAGAACTCAAGGTCCCCGTGCTGGGAACACAGGTTTTGCAGCTGTTTGAGCTAAGATTTCCAAGTTATTCACATAATGAAAACCTATACTTTGTGTCGGTCGAGTTCCCCATTCAAATGCATGTAACAGTGAGAAACGCATTGTCTTGGCGAAAGAAAGAGCGTTTTTGGACAACTTCATATAAATCAATGTAACTTTTGATAGGAGACTCGGATACACATGTTTATGGCTTTATCTTATAGAACTCAAGGTCCCCGTGCTGGGCAAACAGGTTTTGCAGCTGTTTGAGCTAAGATTTCCAAGTTATTCACATAATGAAAACCTATACTTTGTGTCGGTCGAGTTCCCCATTCAAATGCATGTAACAGTGAGAAACGCATTGTCTTGGCGAAAGAAAGCGTTTTTGGACAACTTCATATAAATAGCTGTAACTTTTGATAGAAGACTCGGATACACATGTTTATGGCTTTAACTTATAGAACTCAAGGTCCCCGTGCTGGGAAAACAGGTTTTGCAGCTGTTTGACCTAAGATTTCCAAGTTATTCACATAATGAAAACCTATACTTTGTTTCGGTCGAGTTCCCCATTCAAATGCATGTAACAGTGAGAAACGCACTGTCTTGGCGAAAGAAAGCGTTTTTGTACAACTTCATATGAATAGCTGTAACCTTTGATAGAAGACTCAGACAAACATGTTTATGGCTTTATCTTATAGAACTCAAGGTCCCCGTGCTGGGAAAAAGGGTTTTGCAGCTGTTTGAGCTAAGATTTCCAAGTTATTCACATAATGAAAACCTATACTTTGTTTCGGTCGAGTTCCCCATTCAAATGCATGTAACAGTGAGAAACGCACTGTCTTGGCGAAAGAAAGCGTTTTTGTACAACTTCATATGAATAGCTGTAACTTTTGATAGAAGACTCAGATACACATGTTTATGGTTTTATCTTATAGAACTCAAGGTCCCCGTGCTGGGAACACAGGTTTTGCAGCTGTTTGAGCTAAGATTTCCAAGTTATTCACATAATGAAAACCTATACTTTGTGTCGGTCGAGTTCCCCATTCAAATGCATGTAACAGTGAGAAACGCATTGTCTTGGCGAAAGAAAGCGTTTTTGGACAACTTCATATAAATAGCTGTAACTTTTGATAGAAGACTCGGATACACATGTTTATGGCTTTAACTTATAGAACTCAAGGTCCCCGTGCTGAAAAAAAGGGTTTTGCAGCTGTTTGAGCTAAGATTTCCAAGTTATTCACATAATGAAAACCTATACTTTGTGTCGGTCGAGTTCCCCATTCAAATGCATATAACAGTGAGAAACGCATTGTCTTGGCGAAAGAAAGCGTTTTTGTACAACTTCATATAAATCAATGTAACTTTTGATAGGAGACTCGGATACACATGTTTATGGCTTTATCTTATAGAACTCAAGGTCCCCGTGCTGGGCAAACAGGTTTTGCAGCTGTTTGAGCTAAGATTTCCAAGTTATTCACATAATGAAAACCTATACTTTGTGTCGGTCGAGTTCCCCATTCAAATGCATGTAACAGTGAGAAACGCATTGTCTTGGCGAAAGAAAGCGTTTTTGGACAACTTCATATAAATAGCTGTAACTTTTGATAGAAGACTCGGATACACATGTTTATGGCTTTAACTTATAGAACTCAAGGTCTCCGTGCTGGGAAAAAGGGTTTTGCAGCTGTTTGAGCTAAGATTTCCAAGTTATTCACATAATGAAAACCTATACTTTGTTTCGGTCGAGTTCCCCATTCAAATGCATGTAACAGTGAGAAAGGCACTGTCTTGGCGAAAGAAAGCGTTTTTGTACAACTTCATATAAATCAATGTAACTTTTGATAGAAGACTCAGACAAACATGTTTATGGCTTTAACTTATAGAACTCAAGGTCCCCGTGCTGGGAAAAAGGGTTTTGCAGCTGTTTGAGCTAAGATTTCCAAGTTATTCACATAATGAAAACCTATACTTTGTTTCGGTCGAGTTCCCCATTCAAATGCATGTAACAGTGAGAAACGCATTGTCTTGGCGAAAGAAAGCGTTTTTGGACAACTTCATATAAATAGCTGTAACTTTTGATAGAAGACTCGGATACACATGTTTATGGCTTTAACTTATAGAACTCAAGGTCCCCGTGCTGGGCAAACAGGTTTTGCAGCTGTTTGAGCTAAGATTTCCAAGTTATTCACATAATGAAAACCTATACTTTGTTTCGGTCGAGTTCCCCATTCAAATGCATGTAACAGTGAGAAACGCACTGTCTTGGCGAAAGAAAGCGTTTTTGTACAACTTCATATGAATAGCTGTAACTTTTGATAGAAGACTCAGATACACATGTTTATGGTTTTATCTTATAGAACTCAAGGTCCCCGTGCTGGGAAAACAGGTTTTGCAGCTGTTTGAGCTAAGATTTCCAAGTTATTCACATAATGAAAACCTATACTTTGTTTCGGTCGAGTTCCCCATTCAAATGCATGTAACAGTGAGAAACGCACTGTCTTGGCGAAAGAAAGCGTTTTTGAACAACTTCATATAAATCGCTGTAACTTTTGATAGAAGACTCAGACAAACATGTTTATGGCTTTATCTTATAGAACTCAAGGTCCCCGTGCTGGGAAAAAGGGTTTTGCAGCTGTTTGAGCTAAGATTTCCAAGTTATTCACATAATGAAAACCTATACTTTGTGTCGGTCGAGTTCCCCATTCAAATGCATGTAACAGTGAGAAACGCATTGTCTTGGCGAAAGAAAGCGTTTTTGGACAACTTCATATAAATCGCTGTAACTTTTGATAGAAGACTCAGACAAACATGTTTATGGCTTTATCTTATAGAACTCAAGGTCCCCGTGCTGGGAAAAAGGGTTTTGCAGCTGTTTGAGCTAAGATTTCCAAGTTATTCACATAATGAAAACCTATACTTTGTGTCGGTCGAGTTCCCCATTCAAATGCATGTAACAGTGAGAAACGCATTGTCTTGGCGAAAGAAAGAGCGTTTTTGGACAACTTCATATAAATCAATGTAACTTTTGATAGGAGACTCGGATACACATGTTTATGGCTTTATCTTATAGAACTCAAGGTCCCCGTGCTGGGCAAACAGGTTTTGCAGCTGTTTGAGCTAAGATTTCCAAGTTATTCACATAATGAAAACCTATACTTTGTTTCGGTCGAGTTCCCCATTCAAATGCATGTAACAGTGAGAAACGCATTGTCTTGGCGAAAGAAAGCGTTTTTGGACAACTTCATATAAATAGCTGTAACTTTTGATAGAAGACTCGGATACACATGTTTATGGCTTTAACTTATAGAACTCAAGGTCCCCGTGCTGGGAAAAAGGGTTTTGCAGCTGTTTGAGCTAAGATTTCCAAGTTATTCACATAATGAAAACCTATACTTTGTGTCGGTCGAGTTCCCCATTCAAATGCATGTAACAGTGAGAAACGCATTGTCTTGGCGAAAGAAAGCGTTTTTGGACAACTTCATATAAATAGCTGTAACTTTTGATAGAAGACTCGGATACACATGTTTATGGCTTTAACTTATAGAACTCAAGGTCCCCGTGCTGGGAAAACAGGTTTTGCAGCTGTTTGACCTAAGATTTCCAAGTTATTCACATAATGAAAACCTATACTTTGTTTCGGTCGAGTTCCCCATTCAAATGCATGTAACAGTGAGAAACGCACTGTCTTGGCGAAAGAAAGCGTTTTTGTACAACTTCATATGAATAGCTGTAACCTTTGATAGAAGACTCAGACAAACATGTTTATGGCTTTATCTTATAGAACTCAAGGTCCCCGTGCTGGGAAAAAGGGTTTTGCAGCTGTTTGAGCTAAGATTTCCAAGTTATTCACATAATGAAAACCTATACTTTGTTTCGGTCGAGTTCCCCATTCAAATGCATGTAACAGTGAGAAACGCACTGTCTTGGCGAAAGAAAGCGTTTTTGTACAACTTCATATGAATAGCTGTAACTTTTGATAGAAGACTCAGATACACATGTTTATGGTTTTATCTTATAGAACTCAAGGTCCCCGTGCTGGGAAAACAGGTTTTGCAGCTGTTTGAGCTAAGATTTCCAAGTTATTCACATAATGAAAACCTATACTTTGTGTCGGTCGAGTTCCCCATTCAAATGCATGTAACAGTGAGAAACGCATTGTCTTGGCGAAAGAAAGCGTTTTTGGACAACTTCATATAAATAGCTGTAACTTTTGATAGAAGACTCGGATACACATGTTTATGGCTTTAACTTATAGAACTCAAGGTCCCCGTGCTGGGAAAACATATGAAGTTGTACAAAAACGCTTTCTTTCGCCAAGACAGTGCGTTTCTCACTGTTACATGCATTTGAATGGGGAACTCGACCGAAACAAAGTATAGGTTTTCATTATGTGAATAACTTGGAAATCTTAGCTCAAACAGTTGCAAAACCTTTTTTCCCAGCATGGGGACCTTGAGTTCTATAAGTTAAAGCCATAAACATGTTTGTCTGAGTCTTCTATCAAAAGTTACAGCTATTCATATGAAGTTGTACAAAAACGCTTTCTTTCGCCAAGACAGTGCGTTTCTCACTGTTACATGCATTTGAATGGGGAACTCGACCGAAACAAAGTATAGGTTTTCATTATGTGAATAACTTGGAAATCTTAGCTCAAACAGCTGCAAAACCATTTTTCCCAGCACTGGGACCTTGAGTTCTATAAGATAAAGCCATAAACATGTGTATCTGAGTCTTCTATCAAAAGTTACAGCTATTCATATGAAGTTGTACAAAAACGCTTTCTTTCGCCAAGACAGTGCGTTTCTCACTGTTACATGCATTTGAATGGGGAACTCGACCGAAACAAAGTATAGGTTTTCATTATGTGAATAACTTGGAAATCTTAGCTCAAACAGCTGCAAAACCTGTTTTCCCAGCACGGGGACCTTGAGTTCTATAAGTTAAAGCCATAAACATGTGTATCCGAGTCTTCCATCAAAAGTTACAGCTATTTATATGAAGTTGTACAAAAACGCTTTCTTTCGCCAAGACAGTGCGTTTCTCACTGTTACATGCATTTGAATGGGGAACTCGACCGAAACAAAGTATAGGTTTTCATTATGTGAATAACTTGGAAATCTTAGCTCAAACAACTGCGAAACCTGTTTTCCCAGCACAGGGACCTTGAGTTCTATAAGTTAAAGCCATAAACATGTGTATCCGAGTCTTCCATCAAAAGTTACAGCTATTTATATGAAGTTGTACAAAAACGCTTTCTTTCGCCAAGACAGTGCGTTTCTCACTGTTACATGCATTTGAATGGGGAACTCGACCGAAACAAAGTATAGGTTTTCATTATGTGAATAACTTGGAAATCTTAGCTCAAACAGCTGCAAAACCTGTTTTCCCAGCACGGGGATCTTGAGTTCTATAAGATAAAGCCATAAACATGTGTATCCGAGTCTTCCATCAAAAGTTACAGCTATATATATGAAGTTGTACAAAAACGCTTTCTTTCGCCAAGACAGTGCGTTTCTCACTGTTACATGCATTTGAATGGGGAACTCGCCCGAAACAAAGTATAGGTTTTCATTATGTGAATAACTTGGAAATCTTAGCTCAAACAGCTGCAAAACCTGTTTTCCCAGCACGGGGACCTTGAGTTCTATAAGTTAAAGCCATAAACATGTTTGTCTGAGTCTTCTATCAAAAGTTACAGCTATTCATATGAAGTTGTACAAAAACGCTTTCTTTCGCCAAGACAGTGCGTTTCTCACTGTTACATGCATTTGAATGGGGAACTCGACCGAAACAAAGTATAGGTTTTCATTATGTGAATAACTTGGAAATCTTAGCTCAAACAGTTGCAAAACCTTTTTTCCCAGCATGGGGACCTTGAGTTCTATAAGTTAAAGCCATAAACATGTTTGTCTGAGTCTTCTATCAAAAGTTACAGCTATTCATATGAAGTTGTACAAAAACGCTTTCTTTCGCCAAGACAGTGCGTTTCTCACTGTTACATGCATTTGAATGGGGAACTCGACCGAAACAAAGTATAGGTTTTCATTATGTGAATAACTTGGAAATCTTAGCTCAAACAGCTGCAAAACCATTTTTCCCAGCACTGGGACCTTGAGTTCTATAAGATAAAGCCATAAACATGTGTATCTGAGTCTTCTATCAAAAGTTACAGCTATTCATATGAAGTTGTACAAAAACGCTTTCTTTCGCCAAGACAGTGCGTTTCTCACTGTTACATGCATTTGAATGGGGAACTCGCCCGAAACAAAGTATAGGTTTTCATTATGTGAATAACTTGGAAATCTTAGCTCAAACAGCTGCAAAACCTGTTTTCCCAGCACGGGGACCTTGAGTTCTATAAGTTAAAGCCATAAACATGTTTGTCTGAGTCTTCTATCAAAAGTTACAGCTATTCATATGAAGTTGTACAAAAACGCTTTCTTTCGCCAAGACAGTGCGTTTCTCACTGTTACATGCATTTGAATGGGGAACTCGACCGAAACAAAGTATAGGTTTTCATTATGTGAATAACTTGGAAATCTTAGCTCAAACAACTGCGAAACCTGTTTTCCTAGCACGGGAACCTTAAGTTCTATAAGATAAACCCATAAACATGTGTATCCGAGTCTTCCATCAAAAGTTACAGCTATATATATGAAGTTGTACAAAAACGCTTTCTTTCGCCAAGACAGTGCGTTTCTCACTGTTACATGCATTTGAATGGGGAACTCGACCGAAACAAAGTATAGGTTTTCATTATGTGAATAACTTGGAAATCTTAGCTCAAACAACTGCGAAACCTGTTTTCCCAGCACGGGGACCTTGAGTTCTCTAAGTTAAAGCCATAAACATGTTTGTCTGAGTCTTCTATCAAAAGTTACAGCTATTCATATGAAGTTGTACAAAAACGCTTTCTTTCGCCAAGACAGTGCGTTTCTCACTGTTACATGCATTTGAATGGGGAACTCGCCCGAAACAAAGTATAGGTTTTCATTATGTGAATAACTTGGAAATCTTAGCTCAAACAACTGCGAAACCTGTTTTCCCAGCACAGGGACCTTGAGTTCTATAAGTTAAAGCCATAAACATGTGTATCCGAGTCTTCCATCAAAAGTTACAGCTATTTATATGAAGTTGTACAAAAACGCTTTCTTTCGCCAAGACAGTGCGTTTCTCACTGTTACATGCATTTGAATGGGGAACTCGACCGAAACAAAGTATAGGTTTTCATTATGTGAATAACTTGGAAATCTTAGCTCAAACAGCTGCAAAACCTGTTTTCCCAGCACGGGGATCTTGAGTTCTATAAGTTAAAGCCATAAACATGTGTATCCGAGTCTTCCATCAAAAGTTACAGCTATTTATATGAAGTTGTACAAAAACGCTTTCTTTCGCCAAGACAGTGCGTTTCTCACTGTTACATGCATTTGAATGGGGAACTCGACCGAAACAAAGTATAGGTTTTCATTATGTGAATAACTTGGAAATCTTAGCTCAAACAGCTGCAAAACCATTTTTCCCAGCACGGGGACCTTGAGTTCTATAAGTTAAAGCCATAAACATGTTTGTCTGAGTCTTCTATCAAAAGTTACAGCTATTCATATGAAGTTGTACAAAAACGCTTTCTTTCGCCAAGACAGTGCGTTTCTCACTGTTACATGCATTTGAATGGGGAACTCGACCGAAACAAAGTATAGGTTTTCATTATGTGAATAACTTGGAAATCTTAGCTCAAACAACTGCGAAACCTGTTTTCCTAGCACGGGGACCTTAAGTTCTATAAGATAAAGCCATAAACATGTGTATCCGAGTCTTCCATCAAAAGTTACAGCTATATATATGAAGTTGTACAAAAACGCTTTCTTTCGCCAAGACAGTGCGTTTCTCACTGTTACATGCATTTGAATGGGGAACTCGCCCGAAACAAAGTATAGGTTTTCATTATGTGAATAACTTGGAAATCTTAGCTCAAACAGCTGCAAAACCTGTTTTCCCAGCACGGGGACCTTGAGTTCTATAAGTTAAAGCCATAAACATGTTTGTCTGAGTCTTCTATCAAAAGTTACAGCTATTCATATGAAGTTGTACAAAAACGCTTTCTTTCGCCAAGACAGTGCGTTTCTCACTGTTACATGCATTTGAATGGGGAACTCGACCGAAACAAAGTATAGGTTTTCATTATGTGAATAACTTGGAAATCTTAGCTCAAACAGTTGCAAAACCTTTTTTCCCAGCATGGGGACCTTGAGTTCTATAAGTTAAAGCCATAAACATGTTTGTCTGAGTCTTCTATCAAAAGTTACAGCTATTCATATGAAGTTGTACAAAAACGCTTTCTTTCGCCAAGACAGTGCGTTTCTCACTGTTACATGCATTTGAATGGGGAACTCGACCGAAACAAAGTATAGGTTTTCATTATGTGAATAACTTGGAAATCTTAGCTCAAACAGCTGCAAAACCATTTTTCCCAGCACTGGGACCTTGAGTTCTATAAGATAAAGCCATAAACATGTGTATCTGAGTCTTCTATCAAAAGTTACAGCTATTCATATGAAGTTGTACAAAAACGCTTTCTTTCGCCAAGACAGTGCGTTTCTCACTGTTACATGCATTTGAATGGGGAACTCGCCCGAAACAAAGTATAGGTTTTCATTATGTGAATAACTTGGAAATCTTAGCTCAAACAGCTGCAAAACCTGTTTTCCCAGCACGGGGACCTTGAGTTCTATAAGTTAAAGCCATAAACATGTTTGTCTGAGTCTTCTATCAAAAGTTACAGCTATTCATATGAAGTTGTACAAAAACGCTTTCTTTCGCCAAGACAGTGCGTTTCTCACTGTTACATGCATTTGAATGGGGAACTCGACCGAAACAAAGTATAGGTTTTCATTATGTGAATAACTTGGAAATCTTAGCTCAAACAACTGCGAAACCTGTTTTCCTAGCACGGGAACCTTAAGTTCTATAAGATAAAGCCATAAACATGTGTATCCGAGTCTTCCATCAAAAGTTACAGCTATATATATGAAGTTGTACAAAAACGCTTTCTTTCGCCAAGACAGTGCGTTTCTCACTGTTACATGCATTTGAATGGGGAACTCGCCCGAAACAAAGTATAGGTTTTCATTATGTGAATAACTTGGAAATCTTAGCTCAAACAGTTGCAAAACCTTTTTTCCCAGCACGGGGACCTTGAGTTCTATAAGTTAAAGCCATAAACATGTTTGTCTGAGTCTTCTATCAAAAGTTACAGCTATTCATATGAAGTTGTACAAAAACGCTTTCTTTCGCCAAGACAGTGCGTTTCTCACTGTTACATGCATTTGAATGGGGAACTCGACCGAAACAAAGTATAGGTTTTCATTATGTGAATAACTTGGAAATCTTAGCTGAAACAACTGCGAAACCTGTTTTCCCAGCACGGGGACCTTGAGTTCTCTAAGTTAAAGCCATAAACATGTTTGTCTGAGTCTTCTATCAAAAGTTACAGCTATTCATATGAAGTTGTACAAAAACGCTTTCTTTCGCCAAGACAGTGCGTTTCTCACTGTTACATGCATTTGAATGGGGAACTCGCCCGAAACAAAGTATAGGTTTTCATTATGTGAATAACTTGGAAATCTTAGCTCAAACAGCTGCAAAACCTGTTTTCCCAGCACGGGGACCTTGAGTTCTATAAGTTAAAGCCATAAACATGTGTATCCGAGTCTTCCATCAAAAGTTACAGCTATTTATATGAAGTTGTACAAAAACGCTTTCTTTCGCCAAGACAGTGCGTTTCTCACTGTTACATGCATTTGAATGGGGAACTCGACCGAAACAAAGTATAGGTTTTCATTATGTGAATAACTTGGAAATCTTAGCTCAAACAACTGCGAAACCTGTTTTCCCAGCACAGGGACCTTGAGTTCTATAAGTTAAAGCCATAAACATGTGTATCCGAGTCTTCCATCAAAAGTTACAGCTATTTATATGAAGTTGTACAAAAACGCTTTCTTTCGCCAAGACAGTGCGTTTCTCACTGTTACATGCATTTGAATGGGGAACTCGACCGAAACAAAGTATAGGTTTTCATTATGTGAATAACTTGGAAATCTTAGCTCAAACAGCTGCAAAACCTGTTTTCCCAGCACGGGGATCTTGAGTTCTATAAGTTAAAGCCATAAACATGTGTATCCGAGTCTTCCATCAAAAGTTACAGCTATTTATATGAAGTTGTACAAAAACGCTTTCTTTCGCCAAGACAGTGCGTTTCTCACTGTTACATGCATTTGAATGGGGAACTCGACCGAAACAAAGTATAGGTTTTCATTATGTGAATAACTTGGAAATCTTAGCTCAAACAGCTGCAAAACCATTTTTCCCAGCACGGGGACCTTGAGTTCTATAAGTTAAAGCCATAAACATGTTTGTCTGAGTCTTCTATCAAAAGTTACAGCTATTCATATGAAGTTGTACAAAAACGCTTTCTTTCGCCAAGACAGTGCGTTTCTCACTGTTACATGCATTTGAATGGGGAACTCGACCGAAACAAAGTATAGGTTTTCATTATGTGAATAACTTGGAAATCTTAGCTCAAACAACTGCGAAACCTGTTTTCCTAGCACGGGGACCTTAAGTTCTATAAGATAAAGCCATAAACATGTGTATCCGAGTCTTCCATCAAAAGTTACAGCTATATATATGAAGTTGTACAAAAACGCTTTCTTTCGCCAAGACAGTGCGTTTCTCACTGTTACATGCATTTGAATGGGGAACTCGCCCGAAACAAAGTATAGGTTTTCATTATGTGAATAACTTGGAAATCTTAGCTCAAACAGTTGCAAAACCTTTTTTCCCAGCACGGGGACCTTGAGTTCTATAAGTTAAAGCCATAAACATGTTTGTCTGAGTCTTCTATCAAAAGTTACAGCTATTCATATGAAGTTGTACAAAAACGCTTTCTTTCGCCAAGACAGTGCGTTTCTCACTGTTACATGCATTTGAATGGGGAACTCGACCGAAACAAAGTATAGGTTTTCATTATGTGAATAACTTGGAAATCTTAGCTCAAACAACTGCGAAACCTGTTTTCCCAGCACGGGGACCTTGAGTTCTATAAGTTAAAGCCATAAACATGTTTGTCTGAGTCTTCTATCAAAAGTTACAGCTATTCATATGAAGTTGTACAAAAACGCTTTCTTTCGCCAAGACAGTGCGTTTCTCACTGTTACATGCATTTGAATGGGGAACTCGCCCGAAACAAAGTATAGGTTTTCATTATGTGAATAACTTGGAAATCTTAGCTCAAACAGCTGCAAAACCTGTTTTCCCAGCACGGGGACCTTGAGTTCTATAAGTTAAAGCCATAAACATGTTTGTCTGAGTCTTCTATCAAAAGTTACAGCTATTCATATGAAGTTGTACAAAAACGCTTTCTTTCGCCAAGACAGTGCGTTTCTCACTGTTACATGCATTTGAATGGGGAACTCGACCGAAACAAAGTATAGGTTTTCATTATGTGAATAACTTGGAAATCTTAGCTCAAACAGTTGCAAAACCTTTTTTCCCAGCATGGGGACCTTGAGTTCTATAAGTGAAAGCCATAAACATGTTTGTCTGAGTCTTCTATCAAAAGTTACAGCTATTCATATGAAGTTGTACAAAAACGCTTTCTTTCGCCAAGACAGTGCGTTTCTCACTGTTACATGCATTTGAATGGGGAACTCGCCCGAAACAAAGTATAGGTTTTCATTATGTGAATAACTTGGAAATCTTAGCTCAAGCAGCTGCAAAACCTGTTTTCCCAGCACGGGGACCTTGAGTTCTATAAGTTAAAGCCATAAACATGTTTGTCTGAGTCTTCTATCAAAAGTTACAGCTATTCATATGAAGTTGTACAAAAACGCTTTCTTTCGCCAAGACAGTGCGTTTCTCACTGTTACATGCATTTGAATGGGGAACTCGCCCGAAACAAAGTATAGGTTTTCATTATGTGAATAACTTGGAAATCTTAGCTCAAACAGCTGCAAAACCTGTTTTCCCAGCACGGGGACCTTGAGTTCTATAAGTTAAAGCCATAAACATGTTTGTCTGAGTCTTCTATCAAAAGTTACAGCTATTCATATGAAGTTGTACAAAAACGCTTTCTTTCGCCAAGACAGTGCGTTTCTCACTGTTACATGCATTTGAATGGGGAACTCGACCGAAACAAAGTATAGGTTTTCATTATGTGAATAACTTGGAAATCTTAGCTCAAACAACTGCGAAACCTGTTTTCCCAGCACAGGGACCTTGAGTTCTATAAGTTAAAGCCATAAACATGTGTATCCGAGTCTTCCATCAAAAGTTACAGCTATTTATATGAAGTTGTACAAAAACGCTTTCTTTCGCCAAGACAGTGCGTTTCTCACTGTTACATGCATTTGAATGGGGAACTCGACCGAAACAAAGTATAGGTTTTCATTATGTGAATAATTTTAAAATCTTAGCTCAAACAGCTGCAAAACCATTTTTCCCAGCACGGGGACCTTGAGTTCTATAAGTTAAAGCCATAAACATGTTTGTCTGAGTCTTCTATCAAAAGTTACAGCTATTCATATGAAGTTGTACAAAAACGCTTTCTTTCGCCAAGACAGTGCGTTTCTCACTGTTACATGCATTTGAATGGGGAACTCGACCGAAACAAAGTATAGGTTTTCATTATGTGAATAACTTGGAAATCTTAGCTCAAACAACTGCGAAACCTGTTTTCCTAGCACGGGGACCTTAAGTTCTATAAGATAAAGCCATAAACATGTGTATCCGAGTCTTCCATCAAAAGTTACAGCTATATATATGAAGTTGTACAAAAACGCTTTCTTTCGCCAAGACAGTGCGTTTCTCACTGTTACATGCATTTGAATGGGGAACTCGCCCGAAACAAAGTATAGGTTTTCATTATGTGAATAACTTGGAAATCTTAGCTCAAACAGTTGCAAAACCTTTTTTCCCAGCACGGGGACCTTGAGTTCTATAAGTTAAAGCCATAAACATGTTTGTCTGAGTCTTCTATCAAAAGTTACAGCTATTCATATGAAGTTGTACAAAAACGCTTTCTTTCGCCAAGACAGTGCGTTTCTCACTGTTACATGCATTTGAATGGGGAACTCGACCGAAACAAAGTATAGGTTTTCATTATGTGAATAACTTGGAAATCTTAGCTCAAACAACTGCGAAACCTGTTTTCCCAGCACGGGGACCTTGAGTTCTATAAGTTAAAGCCATAAACATGTTTGTCTGAGTCTTCTATCAAAAGTTACAGCTATTCATATGAAGTTGTACAAAAACGCTTTCTTTCGCCAAGACAGTGCCTTTCTCACTGTTACATGCATTTGAATGGGGAACTCGCCCGAAACAAAGTATAGGTTTTCATTATGTGAATAACTTGGAAATCTTAGCTCAAACAGCTGCAAAACCTGTTTTCCCAGCACGGGGACCTTGAGTTCTATAAGTTAAAGCCATAAACATGTTTGTCTGAGTCTTCTATCAAAAGTTACAGCTATTCATATGAAGTTGTACAAAAACGCTTTCTTTCGCCAAGACAGTGCGTTTCTCACTGTTACATGCATTTGAATGGGGAACTCGACCGAAACAAAGTATAGGTTTTCATTATGTGAATAACTTGGAAATCTTAGCTCAAACAGTTGCAAAACCTTTTTTCCCAGCATGGGGACCTTGAGTTCTATAAGTGAAAGCCATAAACATGTTTGTCTGAGTCTTCTATCAAAAGTTACAGCTATTCATATGAAGTTGTACAAAAACGCTTTCTTTCGCCAAGACAGTGCGTTTCTCACTGTTACATGCATTTGAATGGGGAACTCGCCCGAAACAAAGTATAGGTTTTCATTATGTGAATAACTTGGAAATCTTAGCTCAAACAGCTGCAAAACCTGTTTTCCCAGCACGGGGACCTTGAGTTCTATAAGTTAAAGCCATAAACATGTTTGTCTGAGTCTTCTATCAAAAGTTACAGCTATTCATATGAAGTTGTACAAAAACGCTTTCTTTCGCCAAGACAGTGCGTTTCTCACTGTTACATGCATTTGAATGGGGAACTCGCCCGAAACAAAGTATAGATTTTCATTATGTGAATAACTTGGAAATCTTAGCTCAAACAGCTGCAAAACCTGTTTTCCCAGCACGGGGACCTTGAGTTCTATAAGTTAAAGCCATAAACATGTTTGTCTGAGTCTTCTATCAAAAGTTACAGCTATTCATATGAAGTTGTACAAAAACGCTTTCTTTCGCCAAGACAGTGCGTTTCTCACTGTTACATGCATTTGAATGGGGAACTCGACCGAAACAAAGTATAGGTTTTCATTATGTGAATAACTTGGAAATCTTAGCTCAAACAGTTGCAAAACCTTTTTTCCCAGCATGGGGACCTTGAGTTCTATAAGTGAAAGCCATAAACATGTTTGTCTGAGTCTTCTATCAAAAGTTACAGCTATTCATATGAAGTTGTACAAAAACGCTTTCTTTCGCCAAGACAGTGCGTTTCTCACTGTTACATGCATTTGAATGGGGAACTCGCCCGAAACAAAGTATAGGTTTTCATTATGTGAATAACTTGGAAATCTTAGCTCAAACAGCTGCAAAACCTGTTTTCCCAGCACGGGGACCTTGAGTTCTATAAGTTAAAGCCATAAACATGTTTGTCTGAGTCTTCTATCAAAAGTTACAGCTATTCATATGAAGTTGTACAAAAACGCTTTCTTTCGCCAAGACAGTGCGTTTCTCACTGTTACATGCATTTGAATGGGGAACTCGCCCGAAACAAAGTATAGGTTTTCATTATGTGAATAACTTGGAAATCTTAGCTCAAACAGCTGCAAAACCTGTTTTCTCAGCACGGGGACCTTGAGTTCTATAAGATAAAGCCATAAACATGTTTGTCTGAGTCTTCTATCAAAAGTTACAGCTATTCATATGAAGTTGTACAAAAACGCTTTCTTTCGCCAAGACAGTGCGTTTCTCACTGTTACATGCATTTGAATGGGGAACTCGACCGAAACAAAGTATAGGTTTTCATTATGTGAATAACTTGGAAATCTTAGCTCAAACAGCTGCAAAACCATTTTTCCCAGCACGGGGACCTTGAGTTCTATAAGTTAAAGCCATAAACATGTTTGTCTGAGTCTTCTATCAAAAGTTACAGCTATTCATATGAAGTTGTACAAAAACGCTTTCTTTCGCCAAGACAGTGCGTTTCTCACTGTTACATGCATTTGAATGGGGAACTCGCCCGAAACAAAGTATAGGTTTTCATTATGTGAATAACTTGGAAATCTTAGCTCAAACAGCTGCAAAACCTGTTTTCCCAGCACGGGGACCTTGAGTTCTATAAGTTAAAGCCATAAACATGTTTGTCTGAGTCTTCTATCAAAAGTTACAGCTATTCATATGAAGTTGTACAAAAACGCTTTCTTTCGCCAAGACAGTGCGTTTGTCACTGTTACATGCATTTGAATGGGGAACTCGCCCGAAACAAAGTATAGGTTTTCATTATGTGAATAACTTGGAAATCTTAGCTCAAACAGCTGCAAAACCTGTTTTCCTAGCACGGGGACCTTGAGTTCTATAAGTTAAAGCCATAAACATGTTTGTCTGAGTCTTCTATCAAAAGTTACAGCTATTCATATGAAGTTGTACAAAAACGCTTTCTTTCGCCAAGACAGTGCGTTTCTCACTGTTACATGCATTTGAATGGGGAACTCGCCCGAAACAAAGTATAGGTTTTCATTATGTGAATAGCTTGGAAATCGTAGCTCAAACAGTTGCAAAACCTTTTTTCCCAGCATGGGGACCTTGAGTTCTATAAGTTAAAGCCATCAACATGTTTGTCTGAGTCTTCTATCAAAAGTTACAGCTATTCATATGAAGTTGTACAAAAACGCTTTCTTTCGCCAAGACAGTGCGTTTCTCACTGTTACATGCATTTGAATGGGGAACTCGCCCGAAACAAAGTATAGGTTTTCATTATGTGAATAACTTGGAAATCTTAGCTCAAACAGCTGCAAAACCTGTTTTCCCAGCACGGGGACCTTGAGTTCTATAAGTTAAAGCCATAAACATGTTTGTCTGAGTCTTCTATCAAAAGTTACAGCTATTCATATGAAGTTGTACAAAAACGCTTTCTTTCGCCAAGACAGTGCGTTTCTCACTGTTACATGCATTTGAATGGGGAACTCGCCCGAAACAAAGTATAGGTTTTCATTATGTGAATAACTTGGAAATCTTAGCTCAAACAGCTGCAAAACCTGTTTTCCCAGCACGGGGACCTGGAGTTCTATAAGTTAAAGCCATAAACATGTTTGTCTGAGTCTTCTATCAAAAGTTACAGCTATTCATATGAAGTTGTACAAAAACGCTTTCTTTCGCCAAGACAGTGCGTTTCTCACTGTTACATGCATTTGAATGGGGAACTCGACCGAAACAAAGTATAGGTTTTCATTATGTGAATAACTTGGAAATCTTAGCTCAAACAACTGCGAAACCTGTTTTCCCAGCACAGGGACCTTGAGTTCTATAAGTTAAAGCCATAAACATGTGTATCCGAGTCTTCCATCAAAAGTTACAGCTATTTATATGAAGTTGTACAAAAACGCTTTCTTTCGCCAAGACAGTGCGTTTCTCACTGTTACATGCATTTGAATGGGGAACTCGACCGAAACAAAGTATAGGTTTTCATTATGTGAATAATTTTAAAATCTTAGCTCAAACAGCTGCAAAACCATTTTTCCCAGCACGGGGACCTTGAGTTCTATAAGTTAAAGCCATAAACATGTTTGTCTGAGTCTTCTATCAAAAGTTACAGCTATTCATATGAAGTTGTACAAAAACGCTTTCTTTCGCCAAGACAGTGCGTTTCTCACTGTTACATGCATTTGAATGGGGAACTCGACCGAAACAAAGTATAGGTTTTCATTATGTGAATAACTTGGAAATCTTAGCTCAAACAACTGCGAAACCTGTTTTCCCAGCACGGGGACCTTGAGTTCTATAAGTTAAAGCCATAAACATGTTTGTCTGAGTCTTCTATCAAAAGTTACAGCTATTCATATGAAGTTGTACAAAAACGCTTTCTTTCGCCAAGACAGTGCCTTTCTCACTGTTACATGCATTTGAATGGGGAACTCGCCCGAAACAAAGTATAGGTTTTCATTATGTGAATAACTTGGAAATCTTAGCTCAAACAGCTGCAAAACCTGTTTTCCCAGCACGGGGACCTTGAGTTCTATAAGTTAAAGCCATAAACATGTTTGTCTGAGTCTTCTATCAAAAGTTACAGCTATTCATATGAAGTTGTACAAAAACGCTTTCTTTCGCCAAGACAGTGCGTTTCTCACTGTTACATGCATTTGAATGGGGAACTCGACCGAAACAAAGTATAGGTTTTCATTATGTGAATAACTTGGAAATCTTAGCTCAAACAGTTGCAAAACCTTTTTTCCCAGCATGGGGACCTTGAGTTCTATAAGTGAAAGCCATAAACATGTTTGTCTGAGTCTTCTATCAAAAGTTACAGCTATTCATATGAAGTTGTACAAAAACGCTTTCTTTCGCCAAGACAGTGCGTTTCTCACTGTTACATGCATTTGAATGGGGAACTCGCCCGAAACAAAGTATAGGTTTTCATTATGTGAATAACTTGGAAATCTTAGCTCAAACAGCTGCAAAACCTGTTTTCCCAGCACGGGGACCTTGAGTTCTATAAGTTAAAGCCATAAACATGTTTGTCTGAGTCTTCTATCAAAAGTTACAGCTATTCATATGAAGTTGTACAAAAACGCTTTCTTTCGCCAAGACAGTGCGTTTCTCACTGTTACATGCATTTGAATGGGGAACTCGCCCGAAACAAAGTATAGATTTTCATTATGTGAATAACTTGGAAATCTTAGCTCAAACAGCTGCAAAACCTGTTTTCCCAGCACGGGGACCTTGAGTTCTATAAGTTAAAGCCATAAACATGTTTGTCTGAGTCTTCTATCAAAAGTTACAGCTATTCATATGAAGTTGTACAAAAACGCTTTCTTTCGCCAAGACAGTGCGTTTCTCACTGTTACATGCATTTGAATGGGGAACTCGACCGAAACAAAGTATAGGTTTTCATTATGTGAATAACTTGGAAATCTTAGCTCAAACAGTTGCAAAACCTTTTTTCCCAGCATGGGGACCTTGAGTTCTATAAGTGAAAGCCATAAACATGTTTGTCTGAGTCTTCTATCAAAAGTTACAGCTATTCATATGAAGTTGTACAAAAACGCTTTCTTTCGCCAAGACAGTGCGTTTCTCACTGTTACATGCATTTGAATGGGGAACTCGCCCGAAACAAAGTATAGGTTTTCATTATGTGAATAACTTGGAAATCTTAGCTCAAACAGCTGCAAAACCTGTTTTCCCAGCACGGGGACCTTGAGCTCTATAAGTTAAAGCCATAAACATGTTTGTCTGAGTCTTCTATCAAAAGTTACAGCTATTCATATGAAGTTGTACAAAAACGCTTTCTTTCGCCAAGACAGTGCGTTTCTCACTGTTACATGCATTTGAATGGGGAACTCGCCCGAAACAAAGTATAGGTTTTCATTATGTGAATAACTTGGAAATCTTAGCTCAAACAGCTGCAAAACCTGTTTTCTCAGCACGGGGACCTTGAGTTCTATAAGATAAAGCCATAAACATGTTTGTCTGAGTCTTCTATCAAAAGTTACAGCTATTCATATGAAGTTGTACAAAAACGCTTTCTTTCGCCAAGACAGTGCGTTTCTCACTGTTACATGCATTTGAATGGGGAACTCGACCGAAACAAAGTATAGGTTTTCATTATGTGAATAACTTGGAAATCTTAGCTCAAACAGCTGCAAAACCATTTTTCCCAGCACGGGGACCTTGAGTTCTATAAGTTAAAGCCATAAACATGTTTGTCTGAGTCTTCTATCAAAAGTTACAGCTATTCATATGAAGTTGTACAAAAACGCTTTCTTTCGCCAAGACAGTGCGTTTCTCACTGTTACATGCATTTGAATGGGGAACTCGCCCGAAACAAAGTATAGGTTTTCATTATGTGAATAACTTGGAAATCTTAGCTCAAACAGCTGCAAAACCTGTTTTCCCAGCACGGGGACCTTGAGTTCTATAAGTTAAAGCCATAAACATGTTTGTCTGAGTCTTCTATCAAAAGTTACAGCTATTCATATGAAGTTGTACAAAAACGCTTTCTTTCGCCAAGACAGTGCGTTTCTCACTGTTACATGCATTTGAATGGGGAACTCGCCCGAAACAAAGTATAGGTTTTCATTATGTGAATAACTTGGAAATCTTAGCTCAAACAGCTGCAAAACCTGTTTTCCTAGCACGGGGACCTTGAGTTCTATAAGTTAAAGCCATAAACATGTTTGTCTGAGTCTTCTATCAAAAGTTACAGCTATTCATATGAAGTTGTACAAAAACGCTTTCTTTCGCCAAGACAGTGCGTTTCTCACTGTTACATGCATTTGAATGGGGAACTCGCCCGAAACAAAGTATAGGTTTTCATTATGTGAATAGCTTGGAAATCGTAGCTCAAACAGTTGCAAAACCTTTTTTCCCAGCATGGGGACCTTGAGTTCTATAAGTTAAAGCCATCAACATGTTTGTCTGAGTCTTCTATCAAAAGTTACAGCTATTCATATGAAGTTGTACAAAAACGCTTTCTTTCGCCAAGACAGTGCGTTTCTCACTGTTACATGCATTTGAATGGGGAACTCGACCGAAACAAAGTATAGGTTTTCATTATGTGAATAACTTGGAAATCTTAGCTCAAACAACTGCGAAACCTGTTTTCCTAGCACGGGGACCTTGAGTTCTATAAGATAAAGCCATAAACATGTGTATCCGAGTCTTCTATCAAAAGTTACAGCTATTCATATGAAGTTGTACAAAAACGCTTTCTTTCGCCAAGACAGTGCGTTTCTCACTGTTACATGCATTTGAATGGGGAACTCGACCGAAACAAAGTATAGGTTTTCATTATGTGAATAACTTGGAAATCTTAGCTCAAACAGCTGCAAAACCATTTTTCCCAGCACGGGGACCTTGAGTTCTATAAGTTAAAGCCATAAACATGTTTGTCTGAGTCTTCTATCAAAAGTTACAGCTATTCATATGAAGTTGTACAAAAACGCTTTCTTTCGCCAAGACAGTGCGTTTCTCACTGTTACATGCATTTGAATGGGGAACTCGACCGAAACAAAGTATAGGTTTTCATTATGTGAATAACTTGGAAATCTTAGCTCAAACAACTGCGAAACCTGTTTTCCTAGCACGGGGACCTTAAGTTCTATAAGATAAAGCCATAAACATGTGTATCCGAGTCTTCCATCAAAAGTTACAGCTATATATATGAAGTTGTACAAAAACGCTTTCTTTCGCCAAGACAGTGCGTTTCTCACTGTTACATGCATTTGAATGGGGAACTCGCCCGAAACAAAGTATAGGTTTTCATTATGTGAATAACTTGGAAATCTTAGCTCAAACAGTTGCAAAACCTTTTTTCCCAGCACGGGGACCTTGAGTTCTATAAGTTAAAGCCATAAACATGTTTGTCTGAGTCTTCTATCAAAAGTTACAGCTATTCATATGAAGTTGTACAAAAACGCTTTCTTTCGCCAAGACAGTGCGTTTCTCACTGTTACATGCATTTGAATGGGGAACTCGACCGAAACAAAGTATAGGTTTTCATTATGTGAATAACTTGGAAATCTTAGCTCAAACAACTGCGAAACCTGTTTTCCCAGCACGGGGACCTTGAGTTCTATAAGTTAAAGCCATAAACATGTTTGTCTGAGTCTTCTATCAAAAGTTACAGCTATTCATATGAAGTTGTACAAAAACGCTTTCTTTCGCCAAGACAGTGCCTTTCTCACTGTTACATGCATTTGAATGGGGAACTCGCCCGAAACAAAGTATAGGTTTTCATTATGTGAATAACTTGGAAATCTTAGCTCAAACAGCTGCAAAACCTGTTTTCCCAGCACGGGGACCTTGAGTTCTATAAGTTAAAGCCATAAACATGTTTGTCTGAGTCTTCTATCAAAAGTTACAGCTATTCATATGAAGTTGTACAAAAACGCTTTCTTTCGCCAAGACAGTGCGTTTCTCACTGTTACATGCATTTGAATGGGGAACTCGACCGAAACAAAGTATAGGTTTTCATTATGTGAATAACTTGGAAATCTTAGCTCAAACAGTTGCAAAACCTTTTTTCCCAGCATGGGGACCTTGAGTTCTATAAGTGAAAGCCATAAACATGTTTGTCTGAGTCTTCTATCAAAAGTTACAGCTATTCATATGAAGTTGTACAAAAACGCTTTCTTTCGCCAAGACAGTGCGTTTCTCACTGTTACATGCATTTGAATGGGGAACTCGCCCGAAACAAAGTATAGGTTTTCATTATGTGAATAACTTGGAAATCTTAGCTCAAACAGCTGCAAAACCTGTTTTCCCAGCACGGGGACCTTGAGTTCTATAAGTTAAAGCCATAAACATGTTTGTCTGAGTCTTCTATCAAAAGTTACAGCTATTCATATGAAGTTGTACAAAAACGCTTTCTTTCGCCAAGACAGTGCGTTTCTCACTGTTACATGCATTTGAATGGGGAACTCGCCCGAAACAAAGTATAGGTTTTCATTATGTGAATAACTTGGAAATCTTAGCTCAAACAGCTGCAAAACCTGTTTTCCCAGCACGGGGACCTTGAGTTCTATAAGTTAAAGCCATAAACATGTTTGTCTGAGTCTTCTATCAAAAGTTACAGCTATTCATATGAAGTTGTACAAAAACGCTTTCTTTCGCCAAGACAGTGCGTTTCTCACTGTTACATGCATTTGAATGGGGAACTCGACCGAAACAAAGTATAGGTTTTCATTATGTGAATAACTTGGAAATCTTAGCTCAAACAGTTGCAAAACCTTTTTTCCCAGCACGGGGACCTTGAGTTCTATAAGTGAAAGCCATAAACATGTTTGTCTGAGTCTTCTATCAAAAGTTACAGCTATTCATATGAAGTTGTACAAAAACGCTTTCTTTCGCCAAGACAGTGCGTTTCTCACTGTTACATGCATTTGAATGGGGAACTCGCCCGAAACAAAGTATAGGTTTTCATTATGTGAATAACTTGGAAATCTTAGCTCAAACAGCTGCAAAACCTGTTTTCCCAGCACGGGGACCTTGAGTTCTATAAGTTAAAGCCATAAACATGTTTGTCTGAGTCTTCTATCAAAAGTTACAGCTATTCATATGAAGTTGTACAAAAACGCTTTCTTTCGCCAAGACAGTGCGTTTCTCACTGTTACATGCATTTGAATGGGGAACTCGCCCGAAACAAAGTATAGGTTTTCATTATGTGAATAACTTGGAAATCTTAGCTCAAACAACTGCGAAACCTGTTTTCCTAGCACGGGGACCTTGAGTTCTATAAGATAAAGCCATAAACATGTGTATCCGAGTCTTCTATCAAAAGTTACAGCTATTCATATGAAGTTGTACAAAAACGCTTTCTTTCGCCAAGACAGTGCGTTTCTCACTGTTACATGCATTTGAATGGGGAACTCGACCGAAACAAAGTATAGGTTTTCATTATGTGAATAACTTGGAAATCTTAGCTCAAACAGCTGCAAAACCATTTTTCCCAGCACGGGGACCTTGAGTTCTATAAGTTAAAGCCATAAACATGTTTGTCTGAGTCTTCTATCAAAAGTTACAGCTATTCATATGAAGTTGTACAAAAACGCTTTCTTTCGCCAAGACAGTGCGTTTCTCACTGTTACATGCATTTGAATGGGGAACTCGACCGAAACAAAGTATAGGTTTTCATTATGTGAATAACTTGGAAATCTTAGCTCAAACAACTGCGAAACCTGTTTTCCTAGCACGGGGACCTTAAGTTCTATAAGATAAAGCCATAAACATGTGTATCCGAGTCTTCCATCAAAAGTTACAGCTATATATATGAAGTTGTACAAAAACGCTTTCTTTCGCCAAGACAGTGCGTTTCTCACTGTTACATGCATTTGAATGGGGAACTCGCCCGAAACAAAGTATAGGTTTTCATTATGTGAATAACTTGGAAATCTTAGCTCAAACAGTTGCAAAACCTTTTTTCCCAGCACGGGGACCTTGAGTTCTATAAGTTAAAGCCATAAACATGTTTGTCTGAGTCTTCTATCAAAAGTTACAGCTATTCATATGAAGTTGTACAAAAACGCTTTCTTTCGCCAAGACAGTGCGTTTCTCACTGTTACATGCATTTGAATGGGGAACTCGACCGAAACAAAGTATAGGTTTTCATTATGTGAATAACTTGGAAATCTTAGCTCAAACAACTGCGAAACCTGTTTTCCCAGCACGGGGACCTTGAGTTCTATAAGTTAAAGCCATAAACATGTTTGTCTGAGTCTTCTATCAAAAGTTACAGCTATTCATATGAAGTTGTACAAAAACGCTTTCTTTCGCCAAGACAGTGCCTTTCTCACTGTTACATGCATTTGAATGGGGAACTCGCCCGAAACAAAGTATAGGTTTTCATTATGTGAATAACTTGGAAATCTTAGCTCAAACAGCTGCAAAACCTGTTTTCCCAGCACGGGGACCTTGAGTTCTATAAGTTAAAGCCATAAACATGTTTGTCTGAGTCTTCTATCAAAAGTTACAGCTATTCATATGAAGTTGTACAAAAACGCTTTCTTTCGCCAAGACAGTGCGTTTCTCACTGTTACATGCATTTGAATGGGGAACTCGACCGAAACAAAGTATAGGTTTTCATTATGTGAATAACTTGGAAATCTTAGCTCAAACAGTTGCAAAACCTTTTTTCCCAGCATGGGGACCTTGAGTTCTATAAGTGAAAGCCATAAACATGTTTGTCTGAGTCTTCTATCAAAAGTTACAGCTATTCATATGAAGTTGTACAAAAACGCTTTCTTTCGCCAAGACAGTGCGTTTCTCACTGTTACATGCATTTGAATGGGGAACTCGCCCGAAACAAAGTATAGGTTTTCATTATGTGAATAACTTGGAAATCTTAGCTCAAACAGCTGCAAAACCTGTTTTCCCAGCACGGGGACCTTGAGTTCTATAAGTTAAAGCCATAAACATGTTTGTCTGAGTCTTCTATCAAAAGTTACAGCTATTCATATGAAGTTGTACAAAAACGCTTTCTTTCGCCAAGACAGTGCGTTTCTCACTGTTACATGCATTTGAATGGGGAACTCGCCCGAAACAAAGTATAGGTTTTCATTATGTGAATAACTTGGAAATCTTAGCTCAAACAGCTGCAAAACCTGTTTTCCCAGCACGGGGACCTTGAGTTCTATAAGTTAAAGCCATAAACATGTTTGTCTGAGTCTTCTATCAAAAGTTACAGCTATTCATATGAAGTTGTACAAAAACGCTTTCTTTCGCCAAGACAGTGCGTTTCTCACTGTTACATGCATTTGAATGGGGAACTCGACCGAAACAAAGTATAGGTTTTCATTATGTGAATAACTTGGAAATCTTAGCTCAAACAGTTGCAAAACCTTTTTTCCCAGCACGGGGACCTTGAGTTCTATAAGTGAAAGCCATAAACATGTTTGTCTGAGTCTTCTATCAAAAGTTACAGCTATTCATATGAAGTTGTACAAAAACGCTTTCTTTCGCCAAGACAGTGCGTTTCTCACTGTTACATGCATTTGAATGGGGAACTCGCCCGAAACAAAGTATAGGTTTTCATTATGTGAATAACTTGGAAATCTTAGCTCAAACAGCTGCAAAACCTGTTTTCCCAGCACGGGGACCTTGAGTTCTATAAGTTAAAGCCATAAACATGTTTGTCTGAGTCTTCTATCAAAAGTTACAGCTATTCATATGAAGTTGTACAAAAACGCTTTCTTTCGCCAAGACAGTGCGTTTCTCACTGTTACATGCATTTGAATGGGGAACTCGACCGAAACAAAGTATAGGTTTTCATTATGTGAATAACTTGGAAATCTTAGCTCAAACAGCTGCAAAACCATTTTTCCCAGCACGGGGACCTTGAGTTCTATAAGTTAAAGCCATAAACATGTTTGTCTGAGTCTTCTATCAAAAGTTACAGCTATTCATATGAAGTTGTACAAAAACGCTTTCTTTCGCCAAGACAGTGCGTTTCTCACTGTTACATGCATTTGAATGGGGAACTCGCCCGAAACAAAGTATAGGTTTTCATTATGTGAATAACTTGGAAATCTTAGCTCAAACAGCTGCAAAACCTGTTTTCCCAGCACGGGGACCTTGAGTTCTATAAGTTAAAGCCATAAACATGTTTGTCTGAGTCTTCTATCAAAAGTTACAGCTATTCATATGAAGTTGTACAAAAACGCTTTCTTTCGCCAAGACAGTGCGTTTCTCACTGTTACATGCATTTGAATGGGGAACTCGCCCGAAACAAAGTATAGGTTTTCATTATGTGAATAACTTGGAAATCTTAGCTCAAACAGCTGCAAAACCTGTTTTCCTAGCACGGGGACCTTGAGTTCTATAAGTTAAAGCCATAAACATGTTTGTCTGAGTCTTCTATCAAAAGTTACAGCTATTCATATGAAGTTGTACAAAAACGCTTTCTTTCGCCAAGACAGTGCGTTTCTCACTGTTACATGCATTTGAATGGGGAACTCGCCCGAAACAAAGTATAGGTTTTCATTATGTGAATAGCTTGGAAATCGTAGCTCAAACAGTTGCAAAACCTTTTTTCCCAGCATGGGGACCTTGAGTTCTATAAGTTAAAGCCATCAACATGTTTGTCTGAGTCTTCTATCAAAAGTTACAGCTATTCATATGAAGTTGTACAAAAACGCTTTCTTTCGCCAAGACAGTGCGTTTCTCACTGTTACATGCATTTGAATGGGGAACTCGACCGAAACAAAGTATAGGTTTTCATTATGTGAATAACTTGGAAATCTTAGCTCAAACAACTGCGAAACCTGTTTTCCTAGCACGGGGACCTTGAGTTCTATAAGATAAAGCCATAAACATGTGTATCCGAGTCTTCTATCAAAAGTTACAGCTATTCATATGAAGTTGTACAAAAACGCTTTCTTTCGCCAAGACAGTGCGTTTCTCACTGTTACATGCATTTGAATGGGGAACTCGACCGAAACAAAGTATAGGTTTTCATTATGTGAATAACTTGGAAATCTTAGCTCAAACAGCTGCAAAACCATTTTTCCCAGCACGGGGACCTTGAGTTCTATAAGTTAAAGCCATAAACATGTGTATCCGAGTCTTCCATCAAAAGTTACAGCTATTTATATGAAGTTGTACAAAAACGCTTTCTTTCGCCAAGACAGTGCGTTTCTCACTGTTACATGCATTTGAATGGGGAACTCGCCCGAAACAAAGTATAGGTTTTCATTATGTGAATAACTTGGAAATCTTAGCTCAAACAGCTGCAAAACCTGTTTTCCCAGCACGGGGACCTTGAGTTCTATAAGTTAAAGCCATAAACATGTTTGTCTGAGTCTTCTATCAAAAGTTACAGCTATTCATATGAAGTTGTACAAAAACGCTTTCTTTCGCCAAGACAGTGCGTTTCTCACTGTTACATGCATTTGAATGGGGAACTCGCCCGAAACAAAGTATAGGTTTTCATTATGTGAATAACTTGGAAATCTTAGCTCAAACAGCTGCAAAACCATTTTTCCCAGCACGGGGACCTTGAGTTCTATAAGTTAAAGCCATAAACATGTTTGTCTGAGTCTTCTATCAAAAGTTACAGCTATTCATATGAAGTTGTACAAAAACGCTTTCTTTCGCCAAGACAGTGCGTTTCTCACTGTTACATGCATTTGAATGGGGAACTCGACCGAAACAAAGTATAGGTTTTCATTATGTGAATAACTTGGAAATCTTAGCTCAAACAACTGCGAAACCTGTTTTCCTAGCACGGGGACCTTGAGTTCTATAAGATAAAGCCATAAACATGTGTATCCGAGTCTTCTATCAAAAGTTACAGCTATTCATATGAAGTTGTACAAAAACGCTTTCTTTCGCCAAGACAGTGCGTTTCTCACTGTTACATGCATTTGAATGGGGAACTCGACCGAAACAAAGTATAGGTTTTCATTATGTGAATAACTTGGAAATCTTAGCTCAAACAGCTGCAAAACCATTTTTCCCAGCACGGGGACCTTGAGTTCTATAAGTTAAAGCCATAAACATGTTTGTCTGAGTCTTCTATCAAAAGTTACAGCTATTCATATGAAGTTGTACAAAAACGCTTTCTTTCGCCAAGACAGTGCGTTTCTCACTGTTACATGCATTTGAATGGGGAACTCGACCGAAACAAAGTATAGGTTTTCATTATGTGAATAACTTGGAAATCTTAGCTCAAACAACTGCGAAACCTGTTTTCCTAGCACGGGGACCTTGAGTTCTATAAGATAAAGCCATAAACATGTGTATCCGAGTCTTCTATCAAAAGTTACAGCTATTCATATGAAGTTGTACAAAAACGCTTTCTTTCGCCAAGACAGTGCGTTTCTCACTGTTACATGCATTTGAATGGGGAACTCGCCCGAAACAAAGTATAGGTTTTCATTATGTGAATAACTTGGAAATCTTAGCTCAAACAGCTGCAAAACCTGTTTTCCCAGCACGGGGACCTTGAGTTCTATAAGTTAAAGCCATAAACATGTTTGTCTGAGTCTTCTATCAAAAGTTACAGCTATTCATATGAAGTTGTACAAAAACGCTTTCTTTCGCCAAGACAGTGCGTTTCTCACTGTTACATGCATTTGAATGGGGAACTCGCCCGAAACAAAGTATAGGTTTTCATTATGTGAATAACTTGGAAATCTTAGCTCAAACAGCTGCAAAACCTGTTTTCCCAGCACGGGGACCTTGAGTTCTATAAGTTAAAGCCATAAACATGTTTGTCTGAGTCTTCTATCAAAAGTTACAGCTATTCATATGAAGTTGTACAAAAACGCTTTCTTTCGCCAAGACAGTGCGTTTCTCACTGTTACATGCATTTGAATGGGGAACTCGCCCGAAACAAAGTATAGGTTTTCATTATGTGAATAACTTGGAAATCTTAGCTCAAACAGCTGCAAAACCATTTTTCCCAGCACGGGGACCTTGAGTTCTATAAGTTAAAGCCATAAACATGTTTGTCTGAGTCTTCTATCAAAAGTTACAGCTATTCATATGAAGTTGTACAAAAACGCTTTCTTTCGCCAAGACAGTGCGTTTCTCACTGTTACATGCATTTGAATGGGGAACTCGACCGAAACAAAGTATAGGTTTTCATTATGTGAATAACTTGGAAATCTTAGCTCAAACAACTGCGAAACCTGTTTTCCTAGCACGGGGACCTTGAGTTCTATAAGATAAAGCCATAAACATGTGTATCCGAGTCTTCTATCAAAAGTTACAGCTATTCATATGAAGTTGTACAAAAACGCTTTCTTTCGCCAAGACAGTGCGTTTCTCACTGTTACATGCATTTGAATGGGGAACTCGACCGAAACAAAGTATAGGTTTTCATTATGTGAATAACTTGGAAATCTTAGCTCAAACAGCTGCAAAACCATTTTTCCCAGCACGGGGACCTTGAGTTCTATAAGTTAAAGCCATAAACATGTGTATCCGAGTCTTCCATCAAAAGTTACATTGATTTATATGAAGTTGTACAAAAACGCTTTCTTTCGCCAAGACAGTGAGTTTCTCACTGTTACATGCATTTGAATGGGGAACTCGACCGAAACAAAGTATAGGTTTTCATTATGTGAATAACTTGGAAATCTTAGCTCAAACAGCTGCAAAACCTGTTTTCCCAGCACGGGGACCTTGAGTTCTATAAGTTAAAGCCATAAACATGTGTATCCGAGTCTTCCATCAAAAGTTACAGCTATTTATATGAAGTTGTACAAAAACGCTTTCTTTCGCCAAGACAGTGCGTTTCTCACTGTTACATGCATTTGAATGGGGAACTCGCCCGAAACAAAGTATAGGTTTTCATTATGTGAATAACTTGGAAATCTTAGCTCAAACAGCTGCAAAACCTGTTTTCCCAGCACGGGGACCTTGAGTTCTATAAGTTAAAGCCATAAACATGTTTGTCTGAGTCTTCTATCAAAAGTTACAGCTATTCATATGAAGTTGTACAAAAACGCTTTCTTTCGCCAAGACAGTGCGTTTCTCACTGTTACATGCATTTGAATGGGGAACTCGCCCGAAACAAAGTATAGGTTTTCATTATGTGAATAACTTGGAAATCTTAGCTCAAACAGCTGCAAAACCATTTTTCCCAGCACGGGGACCTTGAGTTCTATAAGTTAAAGCCATAAACATGTTTGTCTGAGTCTTCTATCAAAAGTTACAGCTATTCATATGAAGTTGTACAAAAACGCTTTCTTTCGCCAAGACAGTGCGTTTCTCACTGTTACATGCATTTGAATGGGGAACTCGCCCGAAACAAAGTATAGGTTTTCATTATGTGAATAACTTGGAAATCTTAGCTCAAACAGCTGCAAAACCTGTTTTCCCAGCACGGGGACCTTGAGTTCTATAAGTTAAAGCCATAAACATGTGTATCCGAGTCTTCTATCAAAAGTTACAGCTATTTATATGAAGTTGTACAAAAACGCTTTCTTTCGCCAAGACAGTGCGTTTCTCACTGTTACATGCATTTGAATGGGGAACTCGACCGAAACAAAGTATAGGTTTTCATTATGTGAATAACTTGGAAATCTTAGCTCAAACAGCTGCAAAACCTGTTTTCCCAGCACGGGGACCTTGAGTTCTATAAGTTAAAGCCATAAACATGTTTGTCTGAGTCTTCTATCAAAAGTTACAGCTATTCATATGAAGTTGTACAAAAACGCTTTCTTTCGCCAAGACAGTGCGTTTCTCACTGTTACATGCATTTGAATGGGGAACTCGACCGAAACAAAGTATAGGTTTTCATTATGTGAATAACTTGGAAATCTTAGCTCAAACAACTGCGAAACCTGTTTTCCTAGCACGGGGACCTTGAGTTCTATAAGATAAAGCCATAAACATGTTTGTCTGAGTCTTCTATCAAAAGTTACAGCTATTCATATGAAGTTGTACAAAAACGCTTTCTTTCGCCAAGACAGTGCGTTTCTCACTGTTACATGCATTTGAATGGGGAACTCGACCGAAACAAAGTATAGGTTTTCATTATGTGAATAACTTGGAAATCTTAGCTCAAACAGCTGCAAAACCATTTTTCCCAGCACTGGGACCTTGAGTTCTATAAGATAAAGCCATAAACATGTGTATCTGAGTCTTCTATCAAAAGTTACAGCTATTCATATGAAGTTGTACAAAAACGCTTTCTTTCGCCAAGACAGTGCGTTTCTCACTGTTACATGCATTTGAATGGGGAACTCGACCGAAACAAAGTATAGGTTTTCATTATGTGAATAACTTGGAAATCTTAGCTCAAACAGCTGCAAAACCTGTTTTCCCAGCACGGGGACCTTGAGTTCTATAAGTTAAAGCCATAAACATGTTTGTCTGAGTCTTCTATCAAAAGTTACAGCTATTCATATGAAGTTGTACAAAAACGCTTTCTTTCGCCAAGACAGTGCGTTTCTCACTGTTACATGCATTTGAATGGGGAACTCGACCGAAACAAAGTATAGGTTTTCATTATGTGAATAACTTGGAAATCTTAGCTCAAACAACTGCGAAACCTGTTTTCCTAGCACGGGGACCTTGAGTTCTATAAGATAAAGCCATAAACATGTTTGTCTGAGTCTTCTATCAAAAGTTACAGCTATTCATATGAAGTTGTACAAAAACGCTTTCTTTCGCCAAGACAGTGCGTTTCTCACTGTTACATGCATTTGAATGGGGAACTCGACCGAAACAAAGTATAGGTTTTCATTATGTGAATAACTTGGAAATCTTAGCTCAAACAGCTGCAAAACCATTTTTCCCAGCACTGGGACCTTGAGTTCTATAAGATAAAGCCATAAACATGTGTATCTGAGTCTTCTATCAAAAGTTACAGCTATTCATATGAAGTTGTACAAAAACGCTTTCTTTCGCCAAGACAGTGCGTTTCTCACTGTTACATGCATTTGAATGGGGAACTCGCCCGAAACAAAGTATAGGTTTTCATTATGTGAATAACTTGGAAATCTTAGCTCAAACAGCTGCAAAACCTGTTTTCCCAGCACGGGGACCTTGAGTTCTATAAGTTAAAGCCATAAACATGTTTGTCTGAGTCCTCTATCAAAAGTTACAGCTATTTATATGAAGTTGTACAAAAACGCTTTCTTTCGCCAAGACAGTGCGTTTCTCACTGTTACATGCATTTGAATGGGGAACTCGCCCGAAACAAAGTATAGGTTTTCATTATGTGAATAACTTGGAAATCTTAGCTCAAACAGCTGCAAAACCTGTTTTCCCAGCACGGGGACCTTGAGTTCTATAAGTTAAAGCCATAAACATGTTTGTCTGAGTCTTCTATCAAAAGTTACAGCTATTCATATGAAGTTGTACAAAAACGCTTTCTTTCGCCAAGACAGTGCGTTTCTCACTGTTACATGCATTTGAATGGGGAACTCGCCCGAAACAAAGTATAGGTTTTCATTATGTGAATAACTTGGAAATCTTAGCTCAAACAGCTGCAAAACCATTTTTCCCAGCACTGGGACCTTGAGTTCTATAAGATAAAGCCATAAACATGTGTATCTGAGTCTTCTATCAAAAGTTACAGCTATTCATATGAAGTTGTACAAAAACGCTTTCTTTCGCCAAGACAGTGCGTTTCTCACTGTTACATGCATTTGAATGGGGAACTCGACCGAAACAAAGTATAGGTTTTCATTATGTGAATAACTTGGAAATCTTAGCTCAAACAGCTGCAAAACCTGTTTTCCCAGCACGGGGACCTTGAGTTCTATAAGTTAAAGCCATAAACATGTTTGTCTGAGTCTTCTATCAAAAGTTACAGCTATTCATATGAAGTTGTACAAAAACGCTTTCTTTCGCCAAGACAGTGCGTTTCTCACTGTTACATGCATTTGAATGGGGAACTCGACCGAAACAAAGTATAGGTTTTCATTATGTGAATAACTTGGAAATCTTAGCTCAAACAACTGCGAAACCTGTTTTCCTAGCACGGGGACCTTGAGTTCTATAAGATAAAGCCATAAACATGTTTGTCTGAGTCTTCTATCAAAAGTTACAGCTATTCATATGAAGTTGTACAAAAACGCTTTCTTTCGCCAAGACAGTGCGTTTCTCACTGTTACATGCATTTGAATGGGGAACTCGACCGAAACAAAGTATAGGTTTTCATTATGTGAATAACTTGGAAATCTTAGCTCAAACAGCTGCAAAACCATTTTTCCCAGCACTGGGACCTTGAGTTCTATAAGATAAAGCCATAAACATGTGTATCTGAGTCTTCTATCAAAAGTTACAGCTATTCATATGAAGTTGTACAAAAACGCTTTCTTTCGCCAAGACAGTGCGTTTCTCACTGTTACATGCATTTGAATGGGGAACTCGCCCGAAACAAAGTATAGGTTTTCATTATGTGAATAACTTGGAAATCTTAGCTCAAACAGCTGCAAAACCTGTTTTCCCAGCACGGGGACCTTGAGTTCTATAAGTTAAAGCCATAAACATGTTTGTCTGAGTCTTCTATCAAAAGTTACAGCTATTCATATGAAGTTGTACAAAAACGCTTTCTTTCGCCAAGACAGTGCGTTTCTCACTGTTACATGCATTTGAATGGGGAACTCGACCGAAACAAAGTATAGGTTTTCATTATGTGAATAACTTGGAAATCTTAGCTCAAACAACTGCGAAACCTGTTTTCCTAGCACGGGGACCTTAAGTTCTATAAGATAAAGCCATAAACATGTGTATCCGAGTCTTCCATCAAAAGTTACAGCTATATATATGAAGTTGTACAAAAACGCTTTCTTTCGCCAAGACAGTGCGTTTCTCACTGTTACATGCATTTGAATGGGGAACTCGCCCGAAACAAAGTATAGGTTTTCATTATGTGAATAACTTGGAAATCTTAGCTCAAACAGTTGCAAAACCTTTTTTCCCAGCACGGGGACCTTGAGTTCTATAAGTTAAAGCCATAAACATGTTTGTCTGAGTCTTCTATCAAAAGTTACAGCTATTCATATGAAGTTGTACAAAAACGCTTTCTTTCGCCAAGACAGTGCGTTTCTCACTGTTACATGCATTTGAATGGGGAACTCGACCGAAACAAAGTATAGGTTTTCATTATGTGAATAACTTGGAAATCTTAGCTCAAACAACTGCGAAACCTGTTTTCCCAGCACGGGGACCTTGAGTTCTATAAGTTAAAGCCATAAACATGTTTGTCTGAGTCTTCTATCAAAAGTTACAGCTATTCATATGAAGTTGTACAAAAACGCTTTCTTTCGCCAAGACAGTGCGTTTCTCACTGTTACATGCATTTGAATGGGGAACTCGACCGAAACAAAGTATAGGTTTTCATTATGTGAATAACTTGGAAATCTTAGCTCAAACAACTGCGAAACCTGTTTTCCTAGCACGGGGACCTTGAGTTCTATAAGATAAAGCCATAAACATGTGTATCCGAGTCTTCTATCAAAAGTTACAGCTATTCATATGAAGTTGTACAAAAACGCTTTCTTTCGCCAAGACAGTGCGTTTCTCACTGTTACATGCATTTGAATGGGGAACTCGCCCGAAACAAAGTATAGGTTTTCATTATGTGAATAACTTGGAAATCTTAGCTCAAACAGCTGCAAAACCTGTTTTCCCAGCACGGGGACCTTGAGTTCTATAAGTTAAAGCCATAAACATGTTTGTCTGAGTCTTCTATCAAAAGTTACAGCTATTCATATGAAGTTGTACAAAAACGCTTTCTTTCGCCAAGACAGTGCGTTTCTCACTGTTACATGCATTTGAATGGGGAACTCGCCCGAAACAAAGTATAGGTTTTCATTATGTGAATAACTTGGAAATCTTAGCTCAAACAGCTGCAAAACCTGTTTTCCCAGCACGGGGACCTTGAGTTCTATAAGTTAAAGCCATAAACATGTTTGTCTGAGTCTTCTATCAAAAGTTACAGCTATTCATATGAAGTTGTACAAAAACGCTTTCTTTCGCCAAGACAGTGCGTTTCTCACTGTTACATGCATTTGAATGGGGAACTCGCCCGAAACAAAGTATAGGTTTTCATTATGTGAATAACTTGGAAATCTTAGCTCAAACAGCTGCAAAACCATTTTTCCCAGCACGGGGACCTTGAGTTCTATAAGTTAAAGCCATAAACATGTTTGTCTGAGTCTTCTATCAAAAGTTACAGCTATTCATATGAAGTTGTACAAAAACGCTTTCTTTCGCCAAGACAGTGCGTTTCTCACTGTTACATGCATTTGAATGGGGAACTCGACCGAAACAAAGTATAGGTTTTCATTATGTGAATAACTTGGAAATCTTAGCTCAAACAACTGCGAAACCTGTTTTCCTAGCACGGGGACCTTGAGTTCTATAAGATAAAGCCATAAACATGTGTATCCGAGTCTTCTATCAAAAGTTACAGCTATTCATATGAAGTTGTACAAAAACGCTTTCTTTCGCCAAGACAGTGCGTTTCTCACTGTTACATGCATTTGAATGGGGAACTCGACCGAAACAAAGTATAGGTTTTCATTATGTGAATAACTTGGAAATCTTAGCTCAAACAGCTGCAAAACCATTTTTCCCAGCACGGGGACCTTGAGTTCTATAAGTTAAAGCCATAAACATGTGTATCCGAGTCTTCCATCAAAAGTTACATTGATTTATATGAAGTTGTACAAAAACGCTTTCTTTCGCCAAGACAGTGAGTTTCTCACTGTTACATGCATTTGAATGGGGAACTCGACCGAAACAAAGTATAGGTTTTCATTATGTGAATAACTTGGAAATCTTAGCTCAAACAGCTGCAAAACCTGTTTTCCCAGCACGGGGACCTTGAGTTCTATAAGTTAAAGCCATAAACATGTGTATCCGAGTCTTCCATCAAAAGTTACAGCTATTTATATGAAGTTGTACAAAAACGCTTTCTTTCGCCAAGACAGTGCGTTTCTCACTGTTACATGCATTTGAATGGGGAACTCGCCCGAAACAAAGTATAGGTTTTCATTATGTGAATAACTTGGAAATCTTAGCTCAAACAGCTGCAAAACCTGTTTTCCCAGCACGGGGACCTTGAGTTCTATAAGTTAAAGCCATAAACATGTTTGTCTGAGTCTTCTATCAAAAGTTACAGCTATTCATATGAAGTTGTACAAAAACGCTTTCTTTCGCCAAGACAGTGCGTTTCTCACTGTTACATGCATTTGAATGGGGAACTCGCCCGAAACAAAGTATAGGTTTTCATTATGTGAATAACTTGGAAATCTTAGCTCAAACAGCTGCAAAACCATTTTTCCCAGCACGGGGACCTTGAGTTCTATAAGTTAAAGCCATAAACATGTTTGTCTGAGTCTTCTATCAAAAGTTACAGCTATTCATATGAAGTTGTACAAAAACGCTTTCTTTCGCCAAGACAGTGCGTTTCTCACTGTTACATGCATTTGAATGGGGAACTCGCCCGAAACAAAGTATAGGTTTTCATTATGTGAATAACTTGGAAATCTTAGCTCAAACAGCTGCAAAACCTGTTTTCCCAGCACGGGGACCTTGAGTTCTATAAGTTAAAGCCATAAACATGTGTATCCGAGTCTTCTATCAAAAGTTACAGCTATTTATATGAAGTTGTACAAAAACGCTTTCTTTCGCCAAGACAGTGCGTTTCTCACTGTTACATGCATTTGAATGGGGAACTCGACCGAAACAAAGTATAGGTTTTCATTATGTGAATAACTTGGAAATCTTAGCTCAAACAGCTGCAAAACCTGTTTTCCCAGCACGGGGACCTTGAGTTCTATAAGTTAAAGCCATAAACATGTTTGTCTGAGTCTTCTATCAAAAGTTACAGCTATTCATATGAAGTTGTACAAAAACGCTTTCTTTCGCCAAGACAGTGCGTTTCTCACTGTTACATGCATTTGAATGGGGAACTCGACCGAAACAAAGTATAGGTTTTCATTATGTGAATAACTTGGAAATCTTAGCTCAAACAACTGCGAAACCTGTTTTCCTAGCACGGGGACCTTGAGTTCTATAAGATAAAGCCATAAACATGTTTGTCTGAGTCTTCTATCAAAAGTTACAGCTATTCATATGAAGTTGTACAAAAACGCTTTCTTTCGCCAAGACAGTGCGTTTCTCACTGTTACATGCATTTGAATGGGGAACTCGACCGAAACAAAGTATAGGTTTTCATTATGTGAATAACTTGGAAATCTTAGCTCAAACAGCTGCAAAACCATTTTTCCCAGCACTGGGACCTTGAGTTCTATAAGATAAAGCCATAAACATGTGTATCTGAGTCTTCTATCAAAAGTTACAGCTATTCATATGAAGTTGTACAAAAACGCTTTCTTTCGCCAAGACAGTGCGTTTCTCACTGTTACATGCATTTGAATGGGGAACTCGACCGAAACAAAGTATAGGTTTTCATTATGTGAATAACTTGGAAATCTTAGCTCAAACAGCTGCAAAACCTGTTTTCCCAGCACGGGGACCTTGAGTTCTATAAGTTAAAGCCATAAACATGTTTGTCTGAGTCTTCTATCAAAAGTTACAGCTATTCATATGAAGTTGTACAAAAACGCTTTCTTTCGCCAAGACAGTGCGTTTCTCACTGTTACATGCATTTGAATGGGGAACTCGACCGAAACAAAGTATAGGTTTTCATTATGTGAATAACTTGGAAATCTTAGCTCAAACAACTGCGAAACCTGTTTTCCTAGCACGGGGACCTTGAGTTCTATAAGATAAAGCCATAAACATGTTTGTCTGAGTCTTCTATCAAAAGTTACAGCTATTCATATGAAGTTGTACAAAAACGCTTTCTTTCGCCAAGACAGTGCGTTTCTCACTGTTACATGCATTTGAATGGGGAACTCGACCGAAACAAAGTATAGGTTTTCATTATGTGAATAACTTGGAAATCTTAGCTCAAACAGCTGCAAAACCATTTTTCCCAGCACTGGGACCTTGAGTTCTATAAGATAAAGCCATAAACATGTGTATCTGAGTCTTCTATCAAAAGTTACAGCTATTCATATGAAGTTGTACAAAAACGCTTTCTTTCGCCAAGACAGTGCGTTTCTCACTGTTACATGCATTTGAATGGGGAACTCGCCCGAAACAAAGTATAGGTTTTCATTATGTGAATAACTTGGAAATCTTAGCTCAAACAGCTGCAAAACCTGTTTTCCCAGCACGGGGACCTTGAGTTCTATAAGTTAAAGCCATAAACATGTTTGTCTGAGTCTTCTATCAAAAGTTACAGCTATTCATATGAAGTTGTACAAAAACGCTTTCTTTCGCCAAGACAGTGCGTTTCTCACTGTTACATGCATTTGAATGGGGAACTCGACCGAAACAAAGTATAGGTTTTCATTATGTGAATAACTTGGAAATCTTAGCTCAAACAACTGCGAAACCTGTTTTCCTAGCACGGGGACCTTAAGTTCTATAAGATAAAGCCATAAACATGTGTATCCGAGTCTTCCATCAAAAGTTACAGCTATATATATGAAGTTGTACAAAAACGCTTTCTTTCGCCAAGACAGTGCGTTTCTCACTGTTACATGCATTTGAATGGGGAACTCGCCCGAAACAAAGTATAGGTTTTCATTATGTGAATAACTTGGAAATCTTAGCTCAAACAGTTGCAAAACCTTTTTTCCCAGCACGGGGACCTTGAGTTCTATAAGTTAAAGCCATAAACATGTTTGTCTGAGTCTTCTATCAAAAGTTACAGCTATTCATATGAAGTTGTACAAAAACGCTTTCTTTCGCCAAGACAGTGCGTTTCTCACTGTTACATGCATTTGAATGGGGAACTCGACCGAAACAAAGTATAGGTTTTCATTATGTGAATAACTTGGAAATCTTAGCTCAAACAACTGCGAAACCTGTTTTCCCAGCACGGGGACCTTGAGTTCTATAAGTTAAAGCCATAAACATGTTTGTCTGAGTCTTCTATCAAAAGTTACAGCTATTCATATGAAGTTGTACAAAAACGCTTTCTTTCGCCAAGACAGTGCGTTTCTCACTGTTACATGCATTTGAATGGGGAACTCGACCGAAACAAAGTATAGGTTTTCATTATGTGAATAACTTGGAAATCTTAGCTCAAACAACTGCGAAACCTGTTTTCCTAGCACGGGGACCTTGAGTTCTATAAGATAAAGCCATAAACATGTTTGTCTGAGTCTTCTATCAAAAGTTACAGCTATTCATATGAAGTTGTACAAAAACGCTTTCTTTCGCCAAGACAGTGCGTTTCTCACTGTTACATGCATTTGAATGGGGAACTCGACCGAAACAAAGTATAGGTTTTCATTATGTGAATAACTTGGAAATCTTAGCTCAAACAGCTGCAAAACCATTTTTCCCAGCACTGGGACCTTGAGTTCTATAAGATAAAGCCATAAACATGTGTATCTGAGTCTTCTATCAAAAGTTACAGCTATTCATATGAAGTTGTACAAAAACGCTTTCTTTCGCCAAGACAGTGCGTTTCTCACTGTTACATGCATTTGAATGGGGAACTCGACCGAAACAAAGTATAGGTTTTCATTATGTGAATAACTTGGAAATCTTAGCTCAAACAGCTGCAAAACCTGTTTTCCCAGCACGGGGACCTTGAGTTCTATAAGTTAAAGCCATAAACATGTTTGTCTGAGTCTTCTATCAAAAGTTACAGCTATTCATATGAAGTTGTACAAAAACGCTTTCTTTCGCCAAGACAGTGCGTTTCTCACTGTTACATGCATTTGAATGGGGAACTCGACCGAAACAAAGTATAGGTTTTCATTATGTGAATAACTTGGAAATCTTAGCTCAAACAACTGCGAAACCTGTTTTCCTAGCACGGGGACCTTGAGTTCTATAAGATAAAGCCATAAACATGTTTGTCTGAGTCTTCTATCAAAAGTTACAGCTATTCATATGAAGTTGTACAAAAACGCTTTCTTTCGCCAAGACAGTGCGTTTCTCACTGTTACATGCATTTGAATGGGGAACTCGACCGAAACAAAGTATAGGTTTTCATTATGTGAATAACTTGGAAATCTTAGCTCAAACAGCTGCAAAACCATTTTTCCCAGCACTGGGACCTTGAGTTCTATAAGATAAAGCCATAAACATGTGTATCTGAGTCTTCTATCAAAAGTTACAGCTATTCATATGAAGTTGTACAAAAACGCTTTCTTTCGCCAAGACAGTGCGTTTCTCACTGTTACATGCATTTGAATGGGGAACTCGCCCGAAACAAAGTATAGGTTTTCATTATGTGAATAACTTGGAAATCTTAGCTCAAACAGCTGCAAAACCTGTTTTCCCAGCACGGGGACCTTGAGTTCTATAAGTTAAAGCCATAAACATGTTTGTCTGAGTCTTCTATCAAAAGTTACAGCTATTCATATGAAGTTGTACAAAAACGCTTTCTTTCGCCAAGACAGTGCGTTTCTCACTGTTACATGCATTTGAATGGGGAACTCGACCGAAACAAAGTATAGGTTTTCATTATGTGAATAACTTGGAAATCTTAGCTCAAACAACTGCGAAACCTGTTTTCCTAGCACGGGGACCTTAAGTTCTATAAGATAAAGCCATAAACATGTGTATCCGAGTCTTCCATCAAAAGTTACAGCTATATATATGAAGTTGTACAAAAACGCTTTCTTTCGCCAAGACAGTGCGTTTCTCACTGTTACATGCATTTGAATGGGGAACTCGCCCGAAACAAAGTATAGGTTTTCATTATGTGAATAACTTGGAAATCTTAGCTCAAACAGTTGCAAAACCTTTTTTCCCAGCACGGGGACCTTGAGTTCTATAAGTTAAAGCCATAAACATGTTTGTCTGAGTCTTCTATCAAAAGTTACAGCTATTCATATGAAGTTGTACAAAAACGCTTTCTTTCGCCAAGACAGTGCGTTTCTCACTGTTACATGCATTTGAATGGGGAACTCGACCGAAACAAAGTATAGGTTTTCATTATGTGAATAACTTGGAAATCTTAGCTCAAACAACTGCGAAACCTGTTTTCCCAGCACGGGGACCTTGAGTTCTATAAGTTAAAGCCATAAACATGTTTGTCTGAGTCTTCTATCAAAAGTTACAGCTATTCATATGAAGTTGTACAAAAACGCTTTCTTTCGCCAAGACAGTGCGTTTCTCACTGTTACATGCATTTGAATGGGGAACTCGCCCGAAACAAAGTATAGGTTTTCATTATGTGAATAACTTGGAAATCTTAGCTCAAACAGCTGCAAAACCTGTTTTCCTAGCACGGGGACCTTGAGTTCTATAAGATAAAGCCATAAACATGTTTGTCTGAGTCTTCTATCAAAAGTTACAGCTATTCATATGAAGTTGTACAAAAACGCTTTCTTTCGCCAAGACAGTGCGTTTCTCACTGTTACATGCATTTGAATGGGGAACTCGACCGAAACAAAGTATAGGTTTTCATTATGTGAATAACTTGGAAATCTTAGCTCAAACAGCTGCAAAACCATTTTTCCCAGCACGGGGACCTTGAGTTCTATAAGTTAAAGCCATAAACATGTTTGTCTGAGTCTTCTATCAAAAGTTACAGCTATTCATATGAAGTTGTACAAAAACGCTTTCTTTCGCCAAGACAGTGCGTTTCTCACTGTTACATGCATTTGAATGGGGAACTCGACCGAAACAAAGTATAGGTTTTCATTATGTGAATAACTTGGAAATCTTAGCTCAAACAACTGCGAAACCTGTTTTCCTAGCACGGGGACCTTAAGTTCTATAAGATAAAGCCATAAACATGTGTATCCGAGTCTTCCATCAAAAGTTACAGCTATATATATGAAGTTGTACAAAAACGCTTTCTTTCGCCAAGACAGTGCGTTTCTCACTGTTACATGCATTTGAATGGGGAACTCGCCCGAAACAAAGTATAGGTTTTCATTATGTGAATAACTTGGAAATCTTAGCTCAAACAGTTGCAAAACCTTTTTTCCCAGCACGGGGACCTTGAGTTCTATAAGTTAAAGCCATAAACATGTTTGTCTGAGTCTTCTATCAAAAGTTACAGCTATTCATATGAAGTTGTACAAAAACGCTTTCTTTCGCCAAGACAGTGCGTTTCTCACTGTTACATGCATTTGAATGGGGAACTCGACCGAAACAAAGTATAGGTTTTCATTATGTGAATAACTTGGAAATCTTAGCTCAAACAACTGCGAAACCTGTTTTCCCAGCACGGGGACCTTGAGTTCTATAAGTTAAAGCCATAAACATGTTTGTCTGAGTCTTCTATCAAAAGTTACAGCTATTCATATGAAGTTGTACAAAAACGCTTTCTTTCGCCAAGACAGTGCGTTTCTCACTGTTACATGCATTTGAATGGGGAACTCGACCGAAACAAAGTATAGGTTTTCATTATGTGAATAACTTGGAAATCTTAGCTCAAACAACTGCGAAACCTGTTTTCCTAGCACGGGGACCTTGAGTTCTATAAGATAAAGCCATAAACATGTTTGTCTGAGTCTTCTATCAAAAGTTACAGCTATTCATATGAAGTTGTACAAAAACGCTTTCTTTCGCCAAGACAGTGCGTTTCTCACTGTTACATGCATTTGAATGGGGAACTCGACCGAAACAAAGTATAGGTTTTCATTATGTGAATAACTTGGAAATCTTAGCTCAAACAGCTGCAAAACCATTTTTCCCAGCACTGGGACCTTGAGTTCTATAAGATAAAGCCATAAACATGTGTATCTGAGTCTTCTATCAAAAGTTACAGCTATTCATATGAAGTTGTACAAAAACGCTTTCTTTCGCCAAGACAGTGCGTTTCTCACTGTTACATGCATTTGAATGGGGAACTCGACCGAAACAAAGTATAGGTTTTCATTATGTGAATAACTTGGAAATCTTAGCTCAAACAGCTGCAAAACCTGTTTTCCCAGCACGGGGACCTTGAGTTCTATAAGTTAAAGCCATAAACATGTTTGTCTGAGTCTTCTATCAAAAGTTACAGCTATTCATATGAAGTTGTACAAAAACGCTTTCTTTCGCCAAGACAGTGCGTTTCTCACTGTTACATGCATTTGAATGGGGAACTCGACCGAAACAAAGTATAGGTTTTCATTATGTGAATAACTTGGAAATCTTAGCTCAAACAACTGCGAAACCTGTTTTCCTAGCACGGGGACCTTGAGTTCTATAAGATAAAGCCATAAACATGTTTGTCTGAGTCTTCTATCAAAAGTTACAGCTATTCATATGAAGTTGTACAAAAACGCTTTCTTTCGCCAAGACAGTGCGTTTCTCACTGTTACATGCATTTGAATGGGGAACTCGACCGAAACAAAGTATAGGTTTTCATTATGTGAATAACTTGGAAATCTTAGCTCAAACAGCTGCAAAACCATTTTTCCCAGCACTGGGACCTTGAGTTCTATAAGATAAAGCCATAAACATGTGTATCTGAGTCTTCTATCAAAAGTTACAGCTATTCATATGAAGTTGTACAAAAACGCTTTCTTTCGCCAAGACAGTGCGTTTCTCACTGTTACATGCATTTGAATGGGGAACTCGCCCGAAACAAAGTATAGGTTTTCATTATGTGAATAACTTGGAAATCTTAGCTCAAACAGCTGCAAAACCTGTTTTCCCAGCACGGGGACCTTGAGTTCTATAAGTTAAAGCCATAAACATGTTTGTCTGAGTCTTCTATCAAAAGTTACAGCTATTCATATGAAGTTGTACAAAAACGCTTTCTTTCGCCAAGACAGTGCGTTTCTCACTGTTACATGCATTTGAATGGGGAACTCGACCGAAACAAAGTATAGGTTTTCATTATGTGAATAACTTGGAAATCTTAGCTCAAACAACTGCGAAACCTGTTTTCCTAGCACGGGGACCTTAAGTTCTATAAGATAAAGCCATAAACATGTGTATCCGAGTCTTCCATCAAAAGTTACAGCTATATATATGAAGTTGTACAAAAACGCTTTCTTTCGCCAAGACAGTGCGTTTCTCACTGTTACATGCATTTGAATGGGGAACTCGCCCGAAACAAAGTATAGGTTTTCATTATGTGAATAACTTGGAAATCTTAGCTCAAACAGTTGCAAAACCTTTTTTCCCAGCACGGGGACCTTGAGTTCTATAAGTTAAAGCCATAAACATGTTTGTCTGAGTCTTCTATCAAAAGTTACAGCTATTCATATGAAGTTGTACAAAAACGCTTTCTTTCGCCAAGACAGTGCGTTTCTCACTGTTACATGCATTTGAATGGGGAACTCGACCGAAACAAAGTATAGGTTTTCATTATGTGAATAACTTGGAAATCTTAGCTCAAACAACTGCGAAACCTGTTTTCCCAGCACGGGGACCTTGAGTTCTATAAGTTAAAGCCATAAACATGTTTGTCTGAGTCTTCTATCAAAAGTTACAGCTATTCATATGAAGTTGTACAAAAACGCTTTCTTTCGCCAAGACAGTGCGTTTCTCACTGTTACATGCATTTGAATGGGGAACTCGACCGAAACAAAGTATAGGTTTTCATTATGTGAATAACTTGGAAATCTTAGCTCAAACAACTGCGAAACCTGTTTTCCTAGCACGGGGACCTTGAGTTCTATAAGATAAAGCCATAAACATGTTTGTCTGAGTCTTCTATCAAAAGTTACAGCTATTCATATGAAGTTGTACAAAAACGCTTTCTTTCGCCAAGACAGTGCGTTTCTCACTGTTACATGCATTTGAATGGGGAACTCGACCGAAACAAAGTATAGGTTTTCATTATGTGAATAACTTGGAAATCTTAGCTCAAACAGCTGCAAAACCTTTTTTCCCAGCATGGGGACCTTGAGTTCTATAAGATAAAGCCATAAACATGTGTATCTGAGTCTTCTATCAAAAGTTACAGCTATTCATATGAAGTTGTACAAAAACGCTTTCTTTCGCCAAGACAGTGCGTTTCTCACTGTTACATGCATTTGAATGGGGAACTCGCCCGAAACAAAGTATAGGTTTTCATTATGTGAATAACTTGGAAATCTTAGCTCAAACAGCTGCAAAACCTGTTTTCCCAGCACGGGGACCTTGAGTTCTATAAGTTAAAGCCATAAACATGTTTGTCTGAGTCTTCTATCAAAAGTTACAGCTATTCATATGAAGTTGTACAAAAACGCTTTCTTTCGCCAAGACAGTGCGTTTCTCACTGTTACATGCATTTGAATGGGGAACTCGCCCGAAACAAAGTATAGGTTTTCATTATGTGAATAACTTGGAAATCTTAGCTCAAACAGCTGCAAAACCTGTTTTCTCAGCACGGGGACCTTGAGTTCTATAAGATAAAGCCATAAACATGTTTGTCTGAGTCTTCTATCAAAAGTTACAGCTATTCATATGAAGTTGTACAAAAACGCTTTCTTTCGCCAAGACAGTGCGTTTCTCACTGTTACATGCATTTGAATGGGGAACTCGACCGAAACAAAGTATAGGTTTTCATTATGTGAATAACTTGGAAATCTTAGCTCAAACAGCTGCAAAACCATTTTTCCCAGCACGGGGACCTTGAGTTCTATAAGTTAAAGCCATAAACATGTTTGTCTGAGTCTTCTATCAAAAGTTACAGCTATTCATATGAAGTTGTACAAAAACGCTTTCTTTCGCCAAGACAGTGCGTTTCTCACTGTTACATGCATTTGAATGGGGAACTCGCCCGAAACAAAGTATAGGTTTTCATTATGTGAATAACTTGGAAATCTTAGCTCAAACAGCTGCAAAACCTGTTTTCCCAGCACGGGGACCTTGAGTTCTATAAGTTAAAGCCATAAACATGTTTGTCTGAGTCTTCTATCAAAAGTTACAGCTATTCATATGAAGTTGTACAAAAACGCTTTCTTTCGCCAAGACAGTGCGTTTCTCACTGTTACATGCATTTGAATGGGGAACTCGCCCGAAACAAAGTATAGGTTTTCATTATGTGAATAACTTGGAAATCTTAGCTCAAACAGCTGCAAAACCTGTTTTCCTAGCACGGGGACCTTGAGTTCTATAAGTTAAAGCCATAAACATGTTTGTCTGAGTCTTCTATCAAAAGTTACAGCTATTCATATGAAGTTGTACAAAAACGCTTTCTTTCGCCAAGACAGTGCGTTTCTCACTGTTACATGCATTTGAATGGGGAACTCGCCCGAAACAAAGTATAGGTTTTCATTATGTGAATAGCTTGGAAATCGTAGCTCAAACAGTTGCAAAACCTTTTTTCCCAGCATGGGGACCTTGAGTTCTATAAGTTAAAGCCATCAACATGTTTGTCTGAGTCTTCTATCAAAAGTTACAGCTATTCATATGAAGTTGTACAAAAACGCTTTCTTTCGCCAAGACAGTGCGTTTCTCACTGTTACATGCATTTGAATGGGGAACTCGACCGAAACAAAGTATAGGTTTTCATTATGTGAATAACTTGGAAATCTTAGCTCAAACAACTGCGAAACCTGTTTTCCTAGCACGGGGACCTTGAGTTCTATAAGATAAAGCCATAAACATGTGTATCCGAGTCTTCTATCAAAAGTTACAGCTATTCATATGAAGTTGTACAAAAACGCTTTCTTTCGCCAAGACAGTGCGTTTCTCACTGTTACATGCATTTGAATGGGGAACTCGACCGAAACAAAGTATAGGTTTTCATTATGTGAATAACTTGGAAATCTTAGCTCAAACAGCTGCAAAACCTTTTTTCCCAGCATGGGGACCTTGAGTTCTATAAGTTAAAGCCATAAACATGTTTGTCTGAGTCTTCTATCAAAAGTTACAGCTATTCATATGAAGTTGTACAAAAACGCTTTCTTTCGCCAAGACAGTGCGTTTCTCACTGTTACATGCATTTGAATGGGGAACTCGACCGAAACAAAGTATAGGTTTTCATTATGTGAATAACTTGGAAATCTTAGCTCAAACAGCTGCAAAACCATTTTTCCCAGCACTGGGACCTTGAGTTCTATAAGATAAAGCCATAAACATGTGTATCTGAGTCTTCTATCAAAAGTTACAGCTATTCATATGAAGTTGTACAAAAACGCTTTCTTTCGCCAAGACAGTGCGTTTCTCACTGTTACATGCATTTGAATGGGGAACTCGCCCGAAACAAAGTATAGGTTTTCATTATGTGAATAACTTGGAAATCTTAGCTCAAACAGCTGCAAAACCTGTTTTCCCAGCACGGGGACCTTGAGTTCTATAAGTTAAAGCCATAAACATGTTTGTCTGAGTCTTCTATCAAAAGTTACAGCTATTCATATGAAGTTGTACAAAAACGCTTTCTTTCGCCAAGACAGTGCGTTTCTCACTGTTACATGCATTTGAATGGGGAACTCGACCGAAACAAAGTATAGGTTTTCATTATGTGAATAACTTGGAAATCTTAGCTCAAACAACTGCGAAACCTGTTTTCCTAGCACGGGGACCTTAAGTTCTATAAGATAAAGCCATAAACATGTGTATCCGAGTCTTCCATCAAAAGTTACAGCTATATATATGAAGTTGTACAAAAACGCTTTCTTTCGCCAAGACAGTGCGTTTCTCACTGTTACATGCATTTGAATGGGGAACTCGCCCGAAACAAAGTATAGGTTTTCATTATGTGAATAACTTGGAAATCTTAGCTCAAACAGTTGCAAAACCTTTTTTCCCAGCACGGGGACCTTGAGTTCTATAAGTTAAAGCCATAAACATGTTTGTCTGAGTCTTCTATCAAAAGTTACAGCTATTCATATGAAGTTGTACAAAAACGCTTTCTTTCGCCAAGACAGTGCGTTTCTCACTGTTACATGCATTTGAATGGGGAACTCGACCGAAACAAAGTATAGGTTTTCATTATGTGAATAACTTGGAAATCTTAGCTCAAACAACTGCGAAACCTGTTTTCCCAGCACGGGGACCTTGAGTTCTATAAGTTAAAGCCATAAACATGTTTGTCTGAGTCTTCTATCAAAAGTTACAGCTATTCATATGAAGTTGTACAAAAACGCTTTCTTTCGCCAAGACAGTGCGTTTCTCACGGTTACATGCATTTGAATGGGGAACTCGCCCGAAACAAAGTATAGGTTTTCATTATGTGAATAACTTGGAAATCTTAGCTCAAACAGCTGCAAAACCTGTTTTCCCAGCACGGGGACCTTGAGTTCTATAAGTTAAAGCCATAAACATGTGTATCCGAGTCTTCCATCAAAAGTTACAGCTATTTATATGAAGTTGTACAAAAACGCTTTCTTTCGCCAAGACAGTGCGTTTCTCACTGTTACATGCATTTGAATGGGGAACTCGACCGAAACAAAGTATAGGTTTTCATTATGTGAATAACTTGGAAATCTTAGCTCAAACAACTGCGAAACCTGTTTTCCCAGCACAGGGACCTTGAGTTCTATAAGTTAAAGCCATAAACATGTGTATCCGAGTCTTCCATCAAAAGTTACAGCTATTTATATGAAGTTGTACAAAAACGCTTTCTTTCGCCAAGACAGTGCGTTTCTCACTGTTACATGCATTTGAATGGGGAACTCGCCCGAAACAAAGTATAGGTTTTCATTATGTGAATAACTTGGAAATCTTAGCTCAAACAGCTGCAAAACCTGTTTTCTCAGCACGGGGACCTTGAGTTCTATAAGATAAAGCCATAAACATGTTTGTCTGAGTCTTCTATCAAAAGTTACAGCTATTCATATGAAGTTGTACAAAAACGCTTTCTTTCGCCAAGACAGTGCGTTTCTCACTGTTACATGCATTTGAATGGGGAACTCGACCGAAACAAAGTATAGGTTTTCATTATGTGAATAACTTGGAAATCTTAGCTCAAACAGCTGCAAAACCATTTTTCCCAGCACGGGGACCTTGAGTTCTATAAGTTAAAGCCATAAACATGTTTGTCTGAGTCTTCTATCAAAAGTTACAGCTATTCATATGAAGTTGTACAAAAACGCTTTCTTTCGCCAAGACAGTGCGTTTCTCACTGTTACATGCATTTGAATGGGGAACTCGACCGAAACAAAGTATAGGTTTTCATTATGTGAATAACTTGGAAATCTTAGCTCAAACAACTGCGAAACCTGTTTTCCTAGCACGGGGACCTTAAGTTCTATAAGATAAAGCCATAAACATGTGTATCCGAGTCTTCCATCAAAAGTTACAGCTATATATATGAAGTTGTACAAAAACGCTTTCTTTCGCCAAGACAGTGCGTTTCTCACTGTTACATGCATTTGAATGGGGAACTCGCCCGAAACAAAGTATAGGTTTTCATTATGTGAATAACTTGGAAATCTTAGCTCAAACAGTTGCAAAACCTTTTTTCCCAGCACGGGGACCTTGAGTTCTATAAGTTAAAGCCATAAACATGTTTGTCTGAGTCTTCTATCAAAAGTTACAGCTATTCATATGAAGTTGTACAAAAACGCTTTCTTTCGCCAAGACAGTGCGTTTCTCACTGTTACATGCATTTGAATGGGGAACTCGACCGAAACAAAGTATAGGTTTTCATTATGTGAATAACTTGGAAATCTTAGCTCAAACAACTGCGAAACCTGTTTTCCCAGCACGGGGACCTTGAGTTCTATAAGTTAAAGCCATAAACATGTTTGTCTGAGTCTTCTATCAAAAGTTACAGCTATTCATATGAAGTTGTACAAAAACGCTTTCTTTCGCCAAGACAGTGCGTTTCTCACTGTTACATGCATTTGAATGGGGAACTCGACCGAAACAAAGTATAGGTTTTCATTATGTGAATAACTTGGAAATCTTAGCTCAAACAACTGCGAAACCTGTTTTCCTAGCACGGGGACCTTGAGTTCTATAAGATAAAGCCATAAACATGTTTGTCTGAGTCTTCTATCAAAAGTTACAGCTATTCATATGAAGTTGTACAAAAACGCTTTCTTTCGCCAAGACAGTGCGTTTCTCACTGTTACATGCATTTGAATGGGGAACTCGACCGAAACAAAGTATAGGTTTTCATTATGTGAATAACTTGGAAATCTTAGCTCAAACAGCTGCAAAACCATTTTTCCCAGCACTGGGACCTTGAGTTCTATAAGATAAAGCCATAAACATGTGTATCTGAGTCTTCTATCAAAAGTTACAGCTATTCATATGAAGTTGTACAAAAACGCTTTCTTTCGCCAAGACAGTGCGTTTCTCACTGTTACATGCATTTGAATGGGGAACTCGACCGAAACAAAGTATAGGTTTTCATTATGTGAATAACTTGGAAATCTTAGCTCAAACAGCTGCAAAACCTGTTTTCCCAGCACGGGGACCTTGAGTTCTATAAGTTAAAGCCATAAACATGTTTGTCTGAGTCTTCTATCAAAAGTTACAGCTATTCATATGAAGTTGTACAAAAACGCTTTCTTTCGCCAAGACAGTGCGTTTCTCACTGTTACATGCATTTGAATGGGGAACTCGACCGAAACAAAGTATAGGTTTTCATTATGTGAATAACTTGGAAATCTTAGCTCAAACAACTGCGAAACCTGTTTTCCTAGCACGGGGACCTTGAGTTCTATAAGATAAAGCCATAAACATGTTTGTCTGAGTCTTCTATCAAAAGTTACAGCTATTCATATGAAGTTGTACAAAAACGCTTTCTTTCGCCAAGACAGTGCGTTTCTCACTGTTACATGCATTTGAATGGGGAACTCGACCGAAACAAAGTATAGGTTTTCATTATGTGAATAACTTGGAAATCTTAGCTCAAACAGCTGCAAAACCATTTTTCCCAGCACTGGGACCTTGAGTTCTATAAGATAAAGCCATAAACATGTGTATCTGAGTCTTCTATCAAAAGTTACAGCTATTCATATGAAGTTGTACAAAAACGCTTTCTTTCGCCAAGACAGTGCGTTTCTCACTGTTACATGCATTTGAATGGGGAACTCGACCGAAACAAAGTATAGGTTTTCATTATGTGAATAACTTGGAAATCTTAGCTCAAACAACTGCGAAACCTGTTTTCCTAGCACGGGGACCTTGAGTTCTATAAGATAAAGCCATAAACATGTTTGTCTGAGTCTTCTATCAAAAGTTACAGCTATTCATATGAAGTTGTACAAAAACGCTTTCTTTCGCCAAGACAGTGCGTTTCTCACTGTTACATGCATTTGAATGGGGAACTCGACCGAAACAAAGTATAGGTTTTCATTATGTGAATAACTTGGAAATCTTAGCTCAAACAGCTGCAAAACCATTTTTCCCAGCACTGGGACCTTGAGTTCTATAAGATAAAGCCATAAACATGTGTATCTGAGTCTTCTATCAAAAGTTACAGCTATTCATATGAAGTTGTACAAAAACGCTTTCTTTCGCCAAGACAGTGCGTTTCTCACTGTTACATGCATTTGAATGGGGAACTCGACCGAAACAAAGTATAGGTTTTCATTATGTGAATAACTTGGAAATCTTAGCTCAAACAGCTGCAAAACCTGTTTTCCCAGCACGGGGACCTTGAGTTCTATAAGTTAAAGCCATAAACATGTTTGTCTGAGTCTTCTATCAAAAGTTACAGCTATTCATATGAAGTTGTACAAAAACGCTTTCTTTCGCCAAGACAGTGCGTTTCTCACTGTTACATGCATTTGAATGGGGAACTCGACCGAAACAAAGTATAGGTTTTCATTATGTGAATAACTTGGAAATCTTAGCTCAAACAACTGCGAAACCTGTTTTCCTAGCACGGGGACCTTGAGTTCTATAAGATAAAGCCATAAACATGTTTGTCTGAGTCTTCTATCAAAAGTTACAGCTATTCATATGAAGTTGTACAAAAACGCTTTCTTTCGCCAAGACAGTGCGTTTCTCACTGTTACATGCATTTGAATGGGGAACTCGACCGAAACAAAGTATAGGTTTTCATTATGTGAATAACTTGGAAATCTTAGCTCAAACAGCTGCAAAACCATTTTTCCCAGCACTGGGACCTTGAGTTCTATAAGATAAAGCCATAAACATGTGTATCTGAGTCTTCTATCAAAAGTTACAGCTATTCATATGAAGTTGTACAAAAACGCTTTCTTTCGCCAAGACAGTGCGTTTCTCACTGTTACATGCATTTGAATGGGGAACTCGCCCGAAACAAAGTATAGGTTTTCATTATGTGAATAACTTGGAAATCTTAGCTCAAACAGCTGCAAAACCTGTTTTCCCAGCACGGGGACCTTGAGTTCTATAAGTTAAAGCCATAAACATGTTTGTCTGAGTCTTCTATCAAAAGTTACAGCTATTCATATGAAGTTGTACAAAAACGCTTTCTTTCGCCAAGACAGTGCGTTTCTCACTGTTACATGCATTTGAATGGGGAACTCGACCGAAACAAAGTATAGGTTTTCATTATGTGAATAACTTGGAAATCTTAGCTCAAACAACTGCGAAACCTGTTTTCCTAGCACGGGGACCTTAAGTTCTATAAGATAAAGCCATAAACATGTGTATCCGAGTCTTCCATCAAAAGTTACAGCTATATATATGAAGTTGTACAAAAACGCTTTCTTTCGCCAAGACAGTGCGTTTCTCACTGTTACATGCATTTGAATGGGGAACTCGCCCGAAACAAAGTATAGGTTTTCATTATGTGAATAACTTGGAAATCTTAGCTCAAACAGTTGCAAAACCTTTTTTCCCAGCACGGGGACCTTGAGTTCTATAAGTTAAAGCCATAAACATGTTTGTCTGAGTCTTCTATCAAAAGTTACAGCTATTCATATGAAGTTGTACAAAAACGCTTTCTTTCGCCAAGACAGTGCGTTTCTCACTGTTACATGCATTTGAATGGGGAACTCGACCGAAACAAAGTATAGGTTTTCATTATGTGAATAACTTGGAAATCTTAGCTCAAACAACTGCGAAACCTGTTTTCCCAGCACGGGGACCTTGAGTTCTATAAGTTAAAGCCATAAACATGTTTGTCTGAGTCTTCTATCAAAAGTTACAGCTATTCATATGAAGTTGTACAAAAACGCTTTCTTTCGCCAAGACAGTGCGTTTCTCACTGTTACATGCATTTGAATGGGGAACTCGACCGAAACAAAGTATAGGTTTTCATTATGTGAATAACTTGGAAATCTTAGCTCAAACAACTGCGAAACCTGTTTTCCTAGCACGGGGACCTTGAGTTCTATAAGATAAAGCCATAAACATGTTTGTCTGAGTCTTCTATCAAAAGTTACAGCTATTCATATGAAGTTGTACAAAAACGCTTTCTTTCGCCAAGACAGTGCGTTTCTCACTGTTACATGCATTTGAATGGGGAACTCGACCGAAACAAAGTATAGGTTTTCATTATGTGAATAACTTGGAAATCTTAGCTCAAACAGCTGCAAAACCTTTTTTCCCAGCATGGGGACCTTGAGTTCTATAAGATAAAGCCATAAACATGTGTATCTGAGTCTTCTATCAAAAGTTACAGCTATTCATATGAAGTTGTACAAAAACGCTTTCTTTCGCCAAGACAGTGCGTTTCTCACTGTTACATGCATTTGAATGGGGAACTCGCCCGAAACAAAGTATAGGTTTTCATTATGTGAATAACTTGGAAATCTTAGCTCAAACAGCTGCAAAACCTGTTTTCCCAGCACGGGGACCTTGAGTTCTATAAGTTAAAGCCATAAACATGTTTGTCTGAGTCTTCTATCAAAAGTTACAGCTATTCATATGAAGTTGTACAAAAACGCTTTCTTTCGCCAAGACAGTGCGTTTCTCACTGTTACATGCATTTGAATGGGGAACTCGCCCGAAACAAAGTATAGGTTTTCATTATGTGAATAACTTGGAAATCTTAGCTCAAACAGCTGCAAAACCTGTTTTCTCAGCACGGGGACCTTGAGTTCTATAAGATAAAGCCATAAACATGTTTGTCTGAGTCTTCTATCAAAAGTTACAGCTATTCATATGAAGTTGTACAAAAACGCTTTCTTTCGCCAAGACAGTGCGTTTCTCACTGTTACATGCATTTGAATGGGGAACTCGACCGAAACAAAGTATAGGTTTTCATTATGTGAATAACTTGGAAATCTTAGCTCAAACAGCTGCAAAACCATTTTTCCCAGCACGGGGACCTTGAGTTCTATAAGTTAAAGCCATAAACATGTTTGTCTGAGTCTTCTATCAAAAGTTACAGCTATTCATATGAAGTTGTACAAAAACGCTTTCTTTCGCCAAGACAGTGCGTTTCTCACTGTTACATGCATTTGAATGGGGAACTCGCCCGAAACAAAGTATAGGTTTTCATTATGTGAATAACTTGGAAATCTTAGCTCAAACAGCTGCAAAACCTGTTTTCCCAGCACGGGGACCTTGAGTTCTATAAGTTAAAGCCATAAACATGTTTGTCTGAGTCTTCTATCAAAAGTTACAGCTATTCATATGAAGTTGTACAAAAACGCTTTCTTTCGCCAAGACAGTGCGTTTCTCACTGTTACATGCATTTGAATGGGGAACTCGCCCGAAACAAAGTATAGGTTTTCATTATGTGAATAACTTGGAAATCTTAGCTCAAACAGCTGCAAAACCTGTTTTCCTAGCACGGGGACCTTGAGTTCTATAAGTTAAAGCCATAAACATGTTTGTCTGAGTCTTCTATCAAAAGTTACAGCTATTCATATGAAGTTGTACAAAAACGCTTTCTTTCGCCAAGACAGTGCGTTTCTCACTGTTACATGCATTTGAATGGGGAACTCGCCCGAAACAAAGTATAGGTTTTCATTATGTGAATAGCTTGGAAATCGTAGCTCAAACAGTTGCAAAACCTTTTTTCCCAGCATGGGGACCTTGAGTTCTATAAGTTAAAGCCATCAACATGTTTGTCTGAGTCTTCTATCAAAAGTTACAGCTATTCATATGAAGTTGTACAAAAACGCTTTCTTTCGCCAAGACAGTGCGTTTCTCACTGTTACATGCATTTGAATGGGGAACTCGACCGAAACAAAGTATAGGTTTTCATTATGTGAATAACTTGGAAATCTTAGCTCAAACAACTGCGAAACCTGTTTTCCTAGCACGGGGACCTTGAGTTCTATAAGATAAAGCCATAAACATGTGTATCCGAGTCTTCTATCAAAAGTTACAGCTATTCATATGAAGTTGTACAAAAACGCTTTCTTTCGCCAAGACAGTGCGTTTCTCACTGTTACATGCATTTGAATGGGGAACTCGACCGAAACAAAGTATAGGTTTTCATTATGTGAATAACTTGGAAATCTTAGCTCAAACAGCTGCAAAACCTTTTTTCCCAGCATGGGGACCTTGAGTTCTATAAGTTAAAGCCATAAACATGTTTGTCTGAGTCTTCTATCAAAAGTTACAGCTATTCATATGAAGTTGTACAAAAACGCTTTCTTTCGCCAAGACAGTGCGTTTCTCACTGTTACATGCATTTGAATGGGGAACTCGACCGAAACAAAGTATAGGTTTTCATTATGTGAATAACTTGGAAATCTTAGCTCAAACAGCTGCAAAACCATTTTTCCCAGCACTGGGACCTTGAGTTCTATAAGATAAAGCCATAAACATGTGTATCTGAGTCTTCTATCAAAAGTTACAGCTATTCATATGAAGTTGTACAAAAACGCTTTCTTTCGCCAAGACAGTGCGTTTCTCACTGTTACATGCATTTGAATGGGGAACTCGCCCGAAACAAAGTATAGGTTTTCATTATGTGAATAACTTGGAAATCTTAGCTCAAACAGCTGCAAAACCTGTTTTCCCAGCACGGGGACCTTGAGTTCTATAAGTTAAAGCCATAAACATGTTTGTCTGAGTCTTCTATCAAAAGTTACAGCTATTCATATGAAGTTGTACAAAAACGCTTTCTTTCGCCAAGACAGTGCGTTTCTCACTGTTACATGCATTTGAATGGGGAACTCGACCGAAACAAAGTATAGGTTTTCATTATGTGAATAACTTGGAAATCTTAGCTCAAACAACTGCGAAACCTGTTTTCCTAGCACGGGGACCTTAAGTTCTATAAGATAAAGCCATAAACATGTGTATCCGAGTCTTCCATCAAAAGTTACAGCTATATATATGAAGTTGTACAAAAACGCTTTCTTTCGCCAAGACAGTGCGTTTCTCACTGTTACATGCATTTGAATGGGGAACTCGCCCGAAACAAAGTATAGGTTTTCATTATGTGAATAACTTGGAAATCTTAGCTCAAACAGTTGCAAAACCTTTTTTCCCAGCACGGGGACCTTGAGTTCTATAAGTTAAAGCCATAAACATGTTTGTCTGAGTCTTCTATCAAAAGTTACAGCTATTCATATGAAGTTGTACAAAAACGCTTTCTTTCGCCAAGACAGTGCGTTTCTCACTGTTACATGCATTTGAATGGGGAACTCGACCGAAACAAAGTATAGGTTTTCATTATGTGAATAACTTGGAAATCTTAGCTCAAACAACTGCGAAACCTGTTTTCCCAGCACGGGGACCTTGAGTTCTATAAGTTAAAGCCATAAACATGTTTGTCTGAGTCTTCTATCAAAAGTTACAGCTATTCATATGAAGTTGTACAAAAACGCTTTCTTTCGCCAAGACAGTGCGTTTCTCACGGTTACATGCATTTGAATGGGGAACTCGCCCGAAACAAAGTATAGGTTTTCATTATGTGAATAACTTGGAAATCTTAGCTCAAACAGCTGCAAAACCTGTTTTCCCAGCACGGGGACCTTGAGTTCTATAAGTTAAAGCCATAAACATGTGTATCCGAGTCTTCCATCAAAAGTTACAGCTATTTATATGAAGTTGTACAAAAACGCTTTCTTTCGCCAAGACAGTGCGTTTCTCACTGTTACATGCATTTGAATGGGGAACTCGACCGAAACAAAGTATAGGTTTTCATTATGTGAATAACTTGGAAATCTTAGCTCAAACAACTGCGAAACCTGTTTTCCCAGCACAGGGACCTTGAGTTCTATAAGTTAAAGCCATAAACATGTGTATCCGAGTCTTCCATCAAAAGTTACAGCTATTTATATGAAGTTGTACAAAAACGCTTTCTTTCGCCAAGACAGTGCGTTTCTCACTGTTACATGCATTTGAATGGGGAACTCGCCCGAAACAAAGTATAGGTTTTCATTTTGTGAATAACTTGGAAATCTTAGCTCAAACAGCTGCAAAACCTGTTTTCCCAGCACGGGGACCTTGAGTTCTATAAGTTAAAGCCATAAACATGTTTGTCTGAGTCTTCTATCAAAAGTTACAGCTATTCATATGAAGTTGTACAAAAACGCTTTCTTTCGCCAAGACAGTGCGTTTCTCACTGTTACATGCATTTGAATGGGGAACTCGCCCGAAACAAAGTATAGGTTTTCATTATGTGAATAGCTTGGAAATCGTAGCTCAAACAGTTGCAAAACCTTTTTTCCCAGCATGGGGACCTTGAGTTCTATAAGTTAAAGCCATCAACATGTTTGTCTGAGTCTTCTATCAAAAGTTACAGCTATTCATATGAAGTTGTACAAAAACGCTTTCTTTCGCCAAGACAGTGCGTTTCTCACTGTTACATGCATTTGAATGGGGAACTCGACCGAAACAAAGTATAGGTTTTCATTATGTGAATAACTTGGAAATCTTAGCTCAAACAGCTGCAAAACCTTTTTTCCCAGCATGGGGACCTTGAGTTCTATAAGTTAAAGCCATAAACATGTTTGTCTGAGTCTTCTATCAAAAGTTACAGCTATTCATATGAAGTTGTACAAAAACGCTTTCTTTCGCCAAGACAGTGCGTTTCTCACTGTTACATGCATTTGAATGGGGAACTCGACCGAAACAAAGTATAGGTTTTCATTATGTGAATAACTTGGAAATCTTAGCTCAAACAGCTGCAAAACCTGTTTTCCCAGCACGGGGACCTTGAGTTCTATAAGTTAAAGCCATAAACATGTGTATCCGAGTCTTCCATCAAAAGTTACAGCTATTTATATGAAGTTGTACAAAAACGCTTTCTTTCGCCAAGACAGTGCGTTTCTCACTGTTACATGCATTTGAATGGGGAACTCGACCGAAACAAAGTATAGGTTTTCATTATGTGAATAACTTGGAAATCTTAGCTCAAACAACTGCGAAACCTGTTTTCCCAGCACAGGGACCTTGAGTTCTATAAGTTAAAGCCATAAACATGTGTATCCGAGTCTTCCATCAAAAGTTACAGCTATTTATATGAAGTTGTACAAAAACGCTTTCTTTCGCCAAGACAGTGCGTTTCTCACTGTTACATGCATTTGAATGGGGAACTCGCCCGAAACAAAGTATAGGTTTTCATTTTGTGAATAACTTGGAAATCTTAGCTCAAACAGCTGCAAAACCTGTTTTCCCAGCACGGGGACCTTGAGTTCTATAAGTTAAAGCCATAAACATGTTTGTCTGAGTCTTCTATCAAAAGTTACAGCTATTCATATGAAGTTGTACAAAAACGCTTTCTTTCGCCAAGACAGTGCGTTTCTCACTGTTACATGCATTTGAATGGGGAACTCGCCCGAAACAAAGTATAGGTTTTCATTATGTGAATAGCTTGGAAATCGTAGCTCAAACAGTTGCAAAACCTTTTTTCCCAGCATGGGGACCTTGAGTTCTATAAGTTAAAGCCATCAACATGTTTGTCTGAGTCTTCTATCAAAAGTTACAGCTATTCATATGAAGTTGTACAAAAACGCTTTCTTTCGCCAAGACAGTGCGTTTCTCACTGTTACATGCATTTGAATGGGGAACTCGACCGAAACAAAGTATAGGTTTTCATTATGTGAATAACTTGGAAATCTTAGCTCAAACAACTGCGAAACCTGTTTTCCTAGCACGGGGACCTTGAGTTCTATAAGATAAAGCCATAAACATGTGTATCCGAGTCTTCTATCAAAAGTTACAGCTATTCATATGAAGTTGTACAAAAACGCTTTCTTTCGCCAAGACAGTGCGTTTCTCACTGTTACATGCATTTGAATGGGGAACTCGACCGAAACAAAGTATAGGTTTTCATTATGTGAATAACTTGGAAATCTTAGCTCAAACAGCTGCAAAACCATTTTTCCCAGCACGGGGACCTTGAGTTCTATAAGTTAAAGCCATAAACATGTGTATCCGAGTCTTCCATCAAAAGTTACATTGATTTATATGAAGTTGTATAAAAACGCTTTCTTTCGCCAAGACAGTGAGTTTCTCACTGTTACATGCATTTGAATGGGGAACTCGACCGAAACAAAGTATAGGTTTTCATTATGTGAATAACTTGGAAATCTTAGCTCAAACAGCTGCAAAACCTGTTTTCCCAGCACGGGGACCTTGAGTTCTATAAGTTAAAGCCATAAACATGTGTATCCGAGTCTTCCATCAAAAGTTACAGCTATTTATATGAAGTTGTACAAAAACGCTTTCTTTCGCCAAGACAGTGCGTTTCTCACTGTTACATGCATTTGAATGGGGAACTCGCCCGAAACAAAGTATAGGTTTTCATTATGTGAATAACTTGGAAATCTTAGCTCAAACAGCTGCAAAACCTGTTTTCCCAGCACGGGGACCTTGAGTTCTATAAGTTAAAGCCATAAACATGTTTGTCTGAGTCTTCTATCAAAAGTTACAGCTATTCATATGAAGTTGTACAAAAACGCTTTCTTTCGCCAAGACAGTGCGTTTCTCACTGTTACATGCATTTGAATGGGGAACTCGCCCGAAACAAAGTATAGGTTTTCATTATGTGAATAACTTGGAAATCTTAGCTCAAACAGCTGCAAAACCATTTTTCCCAGCACGGGGACCTTGAGTTCTATAAGTTAAAGCCATAAACATGTTTGTCTGAGTCTTCTATCAAAAGTTACAGCTATTCATATGAAGTTGTACAAAAACGCTTTCTTTCGCCAAGACAGTGCGTTTCTCACTGTTACATGCATTTGAATGGGGAACTCGCCCGAAACAAAGTATAGGTTTTCATTATGTGAATAACTTGGAAATCTTAGCTCAAACAGCTGCAAAACCTGTTTTCCCAGCACGGGGACCTTGAGTTCTATAAGTTAAAGCCATAAACATGTGTATCCGAGTCTTCTATCAAAAGTTACAGCTATTTATATGAAGTTGTACAAAAACGCTTTCTTTCGCCAAGACAGTGCGTTTCTCACTGTTACATGCATTTGAATGGGGAACTCGACCGAAACAAAGTATAGGTTTTCATTATGTGAATAACTTGGAAATCTTAGCTCAAACAGCTGCAAAACCTGTTTTCCCAGCACGGGGACCTTGAGTTCTATAAGTTAAAGCCATAAACATGTTTGTCTGAGTCTTCTATCAAAAGTTACAGCTATTCATATGAAGTTGTACAAAAACGCTTTCTTTCGCCAAGACAGTGCGTTTCTCACTGTTACATGCATTTGAATGGGGAACTCGACCGAAACAAAGTATAGGTTTTCATTATGTGAATAACTTGGAAATCTTAGCTCAAACAACTGCGAAACCTGTTTTCCTAGCACGGGGACCTTGAGTTCTATAAGATAAAGCCATAAACATGTTTATCCGAGTCTTCCATCAAAAGTTACAGCTATATATATGAAGTTGTACAAAAACGCTTTCTTTCGCCAAGACAGTGCGTTTCTCACTGTTACATGCATTTGAATGGGGAACTCGACCGAAACAAAGTATAGGTTTTCATTATGTGAATAACTTGGAAATCTTAGCTCAAACAGTTGCAAAACCTTTTTTCCCAGCATGGGGACCTTGAGTTCTATAAGTTAAAGCCATAAACATGTTTGTCTGAGTCTTCTATCAAAAGTTACAGCTATTCATATGAAGTTGTACAAAAACGCTTTCTTTCGCCAAGACAGTGCGTTTCTCACTGTTACATGCATTTGAATGGGGAACTCGACCGAAACAAAGTATAGGTTTTCATTATGTGAATAACTTGGAAATCTTAGCTCAAACAGCTGCAAAACCATTTTTCCCAGCACGGGGACCTTGAGTTCTATAAGATAAAGCCATAAACATGTGTATCTGAGTCTTCTATCAAAAGTTACAGCTATTCATATGAAGTTGTACAAAAACGCTTTCTTTCGCCAAGACAGTGCGTTTCTCACTGTTACATGCATTTGAATGGGGAACTCGACCGAAACAAAGTATAGGTTTTCATTATGTGAATAACTTGGAAATCTTAGCTCAAACAACTGCGAAACCTGTTTTCCTAGCACGGGGACCTTGAGTTCTATAAGATAAAGCCATAAACATGTTTATCCGAGTCTTCCATCAAAAGTTACAGCTATTCATATGAAGTTGTACAAAAACGCTTTCTTTCGCCAAGACAGTGCGTTTCTCACTGTTACATGCATTTGAATGGGGAACTCGCCCGAAACAAAGTATAGGTTTTCATTATGTGAATAACTTGGAAATCTTAGCTCAAACAGCTGCAAAACCTGTTTTCCCAGCACGGGGACCTTGAGTTCTATAAGTTAAAGCCATAAACATGTTTGTCTGAGTCTTCTATCAAAAGTTACAGCTATTCATATGAAGTTGTACAAAAACGCTTTCTTTCGCCAAGACAGTGCGTTTCTCACTGTTACATGCATTTGAATGGGGAACTCGACCGAAACAAAGTATAGGTTTTCATTATGTGAATAACTTGGAAATCTTAGCTCAAACAGTTGCAAAACCTTTTTTCCCAGCATGGGGACCTTGAGTTCTATAAGTTAAAGCCATAAACATGTTTGTCTGAGTCTTCTATCAAAAGTTACAGCTATTCATATGAAGTTGTACAAAAACGCTTTCTTTCGCCAAGACAGTGCGTTTCTCACTGTTACATGCATTTGAATGGGGAACTCGACCGAAACAAAGTATAGGTTTTCATTATGTGAATAACTTGGAAATCTTAGCTCAAACAGCTGCAAAACCATTTTTCCCAGCACTGGGACCTTGAGTTCTATAAGATAAAGCCATAAACATGTGTATCTGAGTCTTCTATCAAAAGTTACAGCTATTCATATGAAGTTGTACAAAAACGCTTTCTTTCGCCAAGACAGTGCGTTTCTCACTGTTACATGCATTTGAATGGGGAACTCGCCCGAAACAAAGTATAGGTTTTCATTATGTGAATAACTTGGAAATCTTAGCTCAAACAGCTGCAAAACCTGTTTTCCCAGCACGGGGACCTTGAGTTCTATAAGTTAAAGCCATAAACATGTTTGTCTGAGTCTTCTATCAAAAGTTACAGCTATTCATATGAAGTTGTACAAAAACGCTTTCTTTCGCCAAGACAGTGCGTTTCTCACTGTTACATGCATTTGAATGGGGAACTCGACCGAAACAAAGTATAGGTTTTCATTATGTGAATAACTTGGAAATCTTAGCTCAAACAACTGCGAAACCTGTTTTCCTAGCACGGGGACCTTAAGTTCTATAAGATAAAGCCATAAACATGTGTATCCGAGTCTTCCATCAAAAGTTACAGCTATATATATGAAGTTGTACAAAAACGCTTTCTTTCGCCAAGACAGTGCGTTTCTCACTGTTACATGCATTTGAATGGGGAACTCGCCCGAAACAAAGTATAGGTTTTCATTATGTGAATAACTTGGAAATCTTAGCTCAAACAGTTGCAAAACCTTTTTTCCCAGCACGGGGACCTTGAGTTCTATAAGTTAAAGCCATAAACATGTTTGTCTGAGTCTTCTATCAAAAGTTACAGCTATTCATATGAAGTTGTACAAAAACGCTTTCTTTCGCCAAGACAGTGCGTTTCTCACTGTTACATGCATTTGAATGGGGAACTCGACCGAAACAAAGTATAGGTTTTCATTTTGTGAATAACTTGGAAATCTTAGCTCAAACAGCTGCAAAACCTGTTTTCCCAGCACGGGGACCTTGAGTTCTATAAGTTAAAGCCATAAACATGTTTGTCTGAGTCTTCTATCAAAAGTTACAGCTATTCATATGAAGTTGTACAAAAACGCTTTCTTTCGCCAAGACAGTGCGTTTCTCACTGTTACATGCATTTGAATGGGGAACTCGCCCGAAACAAAGTATAGGTTTTCATTATGTGAATAGCTTGGAAATCGTAGCTCAAACAGTTGCAAAACCTTTTTTCCCAGCATGGGGACCTTGAGTTCTATAAGTTAAAGCCATCAACATGTTTGTCTGAGTCTTCTATCAAAAGTTACAGCTATTCATATGAAGTTGTACAAAAACGCTTTCTTTCGCCAAGACAGTGCGTTTCTCACTGTTACATGCATTTGAATGGGGAACTCGACCGAAACAAAGTATAGGTTTTCATTATGTGAATAACTTGGAAATCTTAGCTCAAACAGCTGCAAAACCTTTTTTCCCAGCATGGGGACCTTGAGTTCTATAAGTTAAAGCCATAAACATGTTTGTCTGAGTCTTCTATCAAAAGTTACAGCTATTCATATGAAGTTGTACAAAAACGCTTTCTTTCGCCAAGACAGTGCGTTTCTCACTGTTACATGCATTTGAATGGGGAACTCGACCGAAACAAAGTATAGGTTTTCATTATGTGAATAACTTGGAAATCTTAGCTCAAACAGCTGCAAAACCTGTTTTCCCAGCACGGGGACCTTGAGTTCTATAAGTTAAAGCCATAAACATGTGTATCCGAGTCTTCCATCAAAAGTTACAGCTATTTATATGAAGTTGTACAAAAACGCTTTCTTTCGCCAAGACAGTGCGTTTCTCACTGTTACATGCATTTGAATGGGGAACTCGACCGAAACAAAGTATAGGTTTTCATTATGTGAATAACTTGGAAATCTTAGCTCAAACAACTGCGAAACCTGTTTTCCCAGCACAGGGACCTTGAGTTCTATAAGTTAAAGCCATAAACATGTGTATCCGAGTCTTCCATCAAAAGTTACAGCTATTTATATGAAGTTGTACAAAAACGCTTTCTTTCGCCAAGACAGTGCGTTTCTCACTGTTACATGCATTTGAATGGGGAACTCGCCCGAAACAAAGTATAGGTTTTCATTTTGTGAATAACTTGGAAATCTTAGCTCAAACAGCTGCAAAACCTGTTTTCCCAGCACGGGGACCTTGAGTTCTATAAGTTAAAGCCATAAACATGTTTGTCTGAGTCTTCTATCAAAAGTTACAGCTATTCATATGAAGTTGTACAAAAACGCTTTCTTTCGCCAAGACAGTGCGTTTCTCACTGTTACATGCATTTGAATGGGGAACTCGCCCGAAACAAAGTATAGGTTTTCATTATGTGAATAGCTTGGAAATCGTAGCTCAAACAGTTGCAAAACCTTTTTTCCCAGCATGGGGACCTTGAGTTCTATAAGTTAAAGCCATCAACATGTTTGTCTGAGTCTTCTATCAAAAGTTACAGCTATTCATATGAAGTTGTACAAAAACGCTTTCTTTCGCCAAGACAGTGCGTTTCTCACTGTTACATGCATTTGAATGGGGAACTCGACCGAAACAAAGTATAGGTTTTCATTATGTGAATAACTTGGAAATCTTAGCTCAAACAGCTGCAAAACCATTTTTCCCAGCACGGGGACCTTGAGTTCTATAAGTTAAAGCCATAAACATGTGTATCCGAGTCTTCCATCAAAAGTTACATTGATTTATATGAAGTTGTATAAAAACGCTTTCTTTCGCCAAGACAGTGAGTTTCTCACTGTTACATGCATTTGAATGGGGAACTCGACCGAAACAAAGTATAGGTTTTCATTATGTGAATAACTTGGAAATCTTAGCTCAAACAGCTGCAAAACCTGTTTTCCCAGCACGGGGACCTTGAGTTCTATAAGTTAAAGCCATAAACATGTGTATCCGAGTCTTCCATCAAAAGTTACAGCTATTTATATGAAGTTGTACAAAAACGCTTTCTTTCGCCAAGACAGTGCGTTTCTCACTGTTACATGCATTTGAATGGGGAACTCGCCCGAAACAAAGTATAGGTTTTCATTATGTGAATAACTTGGAAATCTTAGCTCAAACAGCTGCAAAACCTGTTTTCCCAGCACGGGGACCTTGAGTTCTATAAGTTAAAGCCATAAACATGTTTGTCTGAGTCTTCTATCAAAAGTTACAGCTATTCATATGAAGTTGTACAAAAACGCTTTCTTTCGCCAAGACAGTGCGTTTCTCACTGTTACATGCATTTGAATGGGGAACTCGCCCGAAACAAAGTATAGGTTTTCATTATGTGAATAACTTGGAAATCTTAGCTCAAACAGCTGCAAAACCATTTTTCCCAGCACGGGGACCTTGAGTTCTATAAGTTAAAGCCATAAACATGTTTGTCTGAGTCTTCTATCAAAAGTTACAGCTATTCATATGAAGTTGTACAAAAACGCTTTCTTTCGCCAAGACAGTGCGTTTCTCACTGTTACATGCATTTGAATGGGGAACTCGCCCGAAACAAAGTATAGGTTTTCATTATGTGAATAACTTGGAAATCTTAGCTCAAACAGCTGCAAAACCTGTTTTCCCAGCACGGGGACCTTGAGTTCTATAAGTTAAAGCCATAAACATGTGTATCCGAGTCTTCTATCAAAAGTTACAGCTATTTATATGAAGTTGTACAAAAACGCTTTCTTTCGCCAAGACAGTGCGTTTCTCACTGTTACATGCATTTGAATGGGGAACTCGACCGAAACAAAGTATAGGTTTTCATTATGTGAATAACTTGGAAATCTTAGCTCAAACAGCTGCAAAACCTGTTTTCCCAGCACGGGGACCTTGAGTTCTATAAGTTAAAGCCATAAACATGTTTGTCTGAGTCTTCTATCAAAAGTTACAGCTATTCATATGAAGTTGTACAAAAACGCTTTCTTTCGCCAAGACAGTGCGTTTCTCACTGTTACATGCATTTGAATGGGGAACTCGACCGAAACAAAGTATAGGTTTTCATTATGTGAATAACTTGGAAATCTTAGCTCAAACAACTGCGAAACCTGTTTTCCTAGCACGGGGACCTTGAGTTCTATAAGATAAAGCCATAAACATGTTTATCCGAGTCTTCCATCAAAAGTTACAGCTATATATATGAAGTTGTACAAAAACGCTTTCTTTCGCCAAGACAGTGCGTTTCTCACTGTTACATGCATTTGAATGGGGAACTCGACCGAAACAAAGTATAGGTTTTCATTATGTGAATAACTTGGAAATCTTAGCTCAAACAGTTGCAAAACCTTTTTTCCCAGCATGGGGACCTTGAGTTCTATAAGTTAAAGCCATAAACATGTTTGTCTGAGTCTTCTATCAAAAGTTACAGCTATTCATATGAAGTTGTACAAAAACGCTTTCTTTCGCCAAGACAGTGCGTTTCTCACTGTTACATGCATTTGAATGGGGAACTCGACCGAAACAAAGTATAGGTTTTCATTATGTGAATAACTTGGAAATCTTAGCTCAAACAGCTGCAAAACCATTTTTCCCAGCACGGGGACCTTGAGTTCTATAAGATAAAGCCATAAACATGTGTATCTGAGTCTTCTATCAAAAGTTACAGCTATTCATATGAAGTTGTACAAAAACGCTTTCTTTCGCCAAGACAGTGCGTTTCTCACTGTTACATGCATTTGAATGGGGAACTCGACCGAAACAAAGTATAGGTTTTCATTATGTGAATAACTTGGAAATCTTAGCTCAAACAACTGCGAAACCTGTTTTCCTAGCACGGGGACCTTGAGTTCTATAAGATAAAGCCATAAACATGTTTATCCGAGTCTTCCATCAAAAGTTACAGCTATTCATATGAAGTTGTACAAAAACGCTTTCTTTCGCCAAGACAGTGCGTTTCTCACTGTTACATGCATTTGAATGGGGAACTCGCCCGAAACAAAGTATAGGTTTTCATTATGTGAATAACTTGGAAATCTTAGCTCAAACAGCTGCAAAACCTGTTTTCCCAGCACGGGGACCTTGAGTTCTATAAGTTAAAGCCATAAACATGTTTGTCTGAGTCTTCTATCAAAAGTTACAGCTATTCATATGAAGTTGTACAAAAACGCTTTCTTTCGCCAAGACAGTGCGTTTCTCACTGTTACATGCATTTGAATGGGGAACTCGACCGAAACAAAGTATAGGTTTTCATTATGTGAATAACTTGGAAATCTTAGCTCAAACAGTTGCAAAACCTTTTTTCCCAGCATGGGGACCTTGAGTTCTATAAGTTAAAGCCATAAACATGTTTGTCTGAGTCTTCTATCAAAAGTTACAGCTATTCATATGAAGTTGTACAAAAACGCTTTCTTTCGCCAAGACAGTGCGTTTCTCACTGTTACATGCATTTGAATGGGGAACTCGACCGAAACAAAGTATAGGTTTTCATTATGTGAATAACTTGGAAATCTTAGCTCAAACAGCTGCAAAACCATTTTTCCCAGCACTGGGACCTTGAGTTCTATAAGATAAAGCCATAAACATGTGTATCTGAGTCTTCTATCAAAAGTTACAGCTATTCATATGAAGTTGTACAAAAACGCTTTCTTTCGCCAAGACAGTGCGTTTCTCACTGTTACATGCATTTGAATGGGGAACTCGCCCGAAACAAAGTATAGGTTTTCATTATGTGAATAACTTGGAAATCTTAGCTCAAACAGCTGCAAAACCTGTTTTCCCAGCACGGGGACCTTGAGTTCTATAAGTTAAAGCCATAAACATGTTTGTCTGAGTCTTCTATCAAAAGTTACAGCTATTCATATGAAGTTGTACAAAAACGCTTTCTTTCGCCAAGACAGTGCGTTTCTCACTGTTACATGCATTTGAATGGGGAACTCGACCGAAACAAAGTATAGGTTTTCATTATGTGAATAACTTGGAAATCTTAGCTCAAACAACTGCGAAACCTGTTTTCCTAGCACGGGGACCTTAAGTTCTATAAGATAAAGCCATAAACATGTGTATCCGAGTCTTCCATCAAAAGTTACAGCTATATATATGAAGTTGTACAAAAACGCTTTCTTTCGCCAAGACAGTGCGTTTCTCACTGTTACATGCATTTGAATGGGGAACTCGCCCGAAACAAAGTATAGGTTTTCATTATGTGAATAACTTGGAAATCTTAGCTCAAACAGTTGCAAAACCTTTTTTCCCAGCACGGGGACCTTGAGTTCTATAAGTTAAAGCCATAAACATGTTTGTCTGAGTCTTCTATCAAAAGTTACAGCTATTCATATGAAGTTGTACAAAAACGCTTTCTTTCGCCAAGACAGTGCGTTTCTCACTGTTACATGCATTTGAATGGGGAACTCGACCGAAACAAAGTATAGGTTTTCATTATGTGAATAACTTGGAAATCTTAGCTCAAACAACTGCGAAACCTGTTTTCCCAGCACGGGGACCTTGAGTTCTATAAGTTAAAGCCATAAACATGTTTGTCTGAGTCTTCTATCAAAAGTTACAGCTATTCATATGAAGTTGTACAAAAACGCTTTCTTTCGCCAAGACAGTGCGTTTCTCACGGTTACATGCATTTGAATGGGGAACTCGCCCGAAACAAAGTATAGGTTTTCATTATGTGAATAACTTGGAAATCTTAGCTCAAACAGCTGCAAAACCTGTTTTCCCAGCACGGGGACCTTGAGTTCTATAAGTTAAAGCCATAAACATGTGTATCCGAGTCTTCCATCAAAAGTTACAGCTATTTATATGAAGTTGTACAAAAACGCTTTCTTTCGCCAAGACAGTGCGTTTCTCACTGTTACATGCATTTGAATGGGGAACTCGACCGAAACAAAGTATAGGTTTTCATTATGTGAATAACTTGGAAATCTTAGCTCAAACAACTGCGAAACCTGTTTTCCCAGCACAGGTACCTTGAGTTCTATAAGTTAAAGCCATAAACATGTGTATCCGAGTCTTCCATCAAAAGTTACAGCTATTTATATGAAGTTGTACAAAAACGCTTTCTTTCGCCAAGACAGTGCGTTTCTCACTGTTACATGCATTTGAATGGGGAACTCGCCCGAAACAAAGTATAGGTTTTCATTTTGTGAATAACTTGGAAATCTTAGCTCAAACAGCTGCAAAACCTGTTTTCCCAGCACGGGGACCTTGAGTTCTATAAGTTAAAGCCATAAACATGTTTGTCTGAGTCTTCTATCAAAAGTTACAGCTATTCATATGAAGTTGTACAAAAACGCTTTCTTTCGCCAAGACAGTGCGTTTCTCACTGTTACATGCATTTGAATGGGGAACTCGCCCGAAACAAAGTATAGGTTTTCATTATGTGAATAACTTGGAAATCTTAGCTCAAACAGCTGCAAAACCTGTTTTCCCAGCACGGGGACCTTGAGTTCTATAAGTTAAAGCCATAAACATGTTTGTCTGAGTCTTCTATCAAAACTTACAGCTATTCATATGAAGTTGTACAAAAACGCTTTCTTTCGCCAAGACAGTGCGTTTCTCACTGTTACATGCATTTGAATGGGGAACTCGACCGAAACAAAGTATAGGTTTTCATTATGTGAATAACTTGGAAATCTTAGCTCAAACAACTGCGAAACCTGTTTTCCTAGCACGGGGACCTTGAGTTCTATAAGATAAAGCCATAAACATGTGTATCCGAGTCTTCTATCAAAAGTTACAGCTATTCATATGAAGTTGTACAAAAACGCTTTCTTTCGCCAAGACAGTGCGTTTCTCACTGTTACATGCATTTGAATGGGGAACTCGACCGAAACAAAGTATAGGTTTTCATTATGTGAATAACTTGGAAATCTTAGCTCAAACAGCTGCAAAACCATTTTTCCCAGCACGGGGACCTTGAGTTCTATAAGTTAAAGCCATAAACATGTGTATCCGAGTCTTCCATCAAAAGTTACATTGATTTATATGAAGTTGTACAAAAACGCTTTCTTTCGCCAAGACAGTGAGTTTCTCACTGTTACATGCATTTGAATGGGGAACTCGACCGAAACAAAGTATAGGTTTTCATTATGTGAATAACTTGGAAATCTTAGCTCAAACAGCTGCAAAACCTGTTTTCCCAGCACGGGGACCTTGAGTTCTATAAGTTAAAGCCATAAACATGTGTATCCGAGTCTTCCATCAAAAGTTACAGCTATTTATATGAAGTTGTACAAAAACGCTTTCTTTCGCCAAGACAGTGCGTTTCTCACTGTTACATGCATTTGAATGGGGAACTCGCCCGAAACAAAGTATAGGTTTTCATTATGTGAATAACTTGGAAATCTTAGCTCAAACAGCTGCAAAACCTGTTTTCCCAGCACGGGGACCTTGAGTTCTATAAGTTAAAGCCATAAACATGTTTGTCTGAGTCTTCTATCAAAAGTTACAGCTATTCATATGAAGTTGTACAAAAACGCTTTCTTTCGCCAAGACAGTGCGTTTCTCACTGTTACATGCATTTGAATGGGGAACTCGCCCGAAACAAAGTATAGGTTTTCATTATGTGAATAACTTGGAAATCTTAGCTCAAACAGCTGCAAAACCATTTTTCCCAGCACGGGGACCTTGAGTTCTATAAGTTAAAGCCATAAACATGTTTGTCTGAGTCTTCTATCAAAAGTTACAGCTATTCATATGAAGTTGTACAAAAACGCTTTCTTTCGCCAAGACAGTGCGTTTCTCACGGTTACATGCATTTGAATGGGGAACTCGCCCGAAACAAAGTATAGGTTTTCATTATGTGAATAACTTGGAAATCTTAGCTCAAACAGCTGCAAAACCTGTTTTCCCAGCACGGGGACCTTGAGTTCTATAAGTTAAAGCCATAAACATGTGTATCCGAGTCTTCCATCAAAAGTTACAGCTATTTATATGAAGTTGTACAAAAACGCTTTCTTTCGCCAAGACAGTGCGTTTCTCACTGTTACATGCATTTGAATGGGGAACTCGACCGAAACAAAGTATAGGTTTTCATTATGTGAATAACTTGGAAATCTTAGCTCAAACAACTGCGAAACCTGTTTTCCCAGCACAGGGACCTTGAGTTCTATAAGTTAAAGCCATAAACATGTGTATCCGAGTCTTCCATCAAAAGTTACAGCTATTTATATGAAGTTGTACAAAAACGCTTTCTTTCGCCAAGACAGTGCGTTTCTCACTGTTACATGCATTTGAATGGGGAACTCGCCCGAAACAAAGTATAGGTTTTCATTATGTGAATAACTTGGAAATCTTAGCTCAAACAGCTGCAAAACCTGTTTTCCCAGCACGGGGACCTTGAGTTCTATAAGTTAAAGCCATAAACATGTTTGTCTGAGTCTTCTATCAAAAGTTACAGCTATTCATATGAAGTTGTACAAAAACGCTTTCTTTCGCCAAGACAGTGCGTTTCTCACTGTTACATGCATTTGAATGGGGAACTCGCCCGAAACAAAGTATAGGTTTTCATTATGTGAATAACTTGGAAATCTTAGCTCAAACAGCTGCAAAACCTGTTTTCCCAGCACGGGGACCTTGAGTTCTATAAGATAAGGCCATAAACATGTTTGTCTGAGTCTTCTATCAAAAGTTACATTGATTTATATGAAGTTGTACAAAAACGCTTTCTTTCGCCAAGACAGTGCGTTTCTCACTGTTACATGCATTTGAATGGGGAACTCGACCGAAACAAAGTATAGGTTTTCATTATGTGAATAACTTGGAAATCTTAGCTCAAACAGCTGCAAAACCTGTTTTCCCAGCACGGGGACCTTGAGTTCTATAAGTTAAAGCCATAAACATGTGTATCCGAGTCTTCCATCAAAAGTTACAGCTATTTATATGAAGTTGTACAAAAACGCTTTCTTTCGCCAAGACAGTGCGTTTCTCACTGTTACATGCATTTGAATTAGGAACTCGCCCGAAACAAAGTATAGGTTTTCATTATGTGAATAACTTGGAAATCTTAGCTCAAACAGCTGCAAAACCTGTTTTCCCAGCACGGGGACCTTGAGTTCTATAAGTTAAAGCCATAAACATGTTTGTCTGAGTCTTCTATCAAAAGTTACAGCTATTCATATGAAGTTGTACAAAAACGCTTTCTTTCGCCAAGACAGTGCGTTTCTCACTGTTACATGCATTTGAATGGTGAACTCGCCCGAAACAAAGTATAGGTTTTCATTATGTGAATAACTTGGAAATCTTAGCTCAAACAGTTGCAAAACCTTTTTTCCCAGCATGGGGACCTTGAGTTCTATAAGTTAAAGCCATAAACATGTTTGTCTGAGTCTTCTATCAAAACTTACAGCTATTCATATGAAGTTGTACAAAAACGCTTTCTTTCGCCAAGACAGTGCGTTTCTCACTGTTACATGCATTTGAATGGGGAACTCGACCGAAACAAAGTATAGGTTTTCATTATGTGAATAACTTGGAAATCTTAGCTCAAACAACTGCGAAACCTGTTTTCCTAGCACGGGGATATTGAGTTCTATAAGATAAAGCCATAAACATGTGTATCCGAGTCTTCCATCAAAAGTTACATTGATTTATATGAAGTTGTACAAAAACGCTTTCTTTCGCCAAGACAGTGCGTTTCTCACTGTTACATGCATTTGAATGGGGAACTCGACCGAAACAAAGTATAGGTTTTCATTATGTGAATAACTTGGAAATCTTAGCTCAAACAGCTGCAAAACCTGTTTTCCCAGCACGGGGACCTTGAGTTCTATAAGTTAAAGCCATAAACATGTGTATCCGAGTCTTCCATCAAAAGTTACAGCTATTTATATGAAGTTGTACAAAAACGCTTTCTTTCGCCAAGACAGTGCGTTTCTCACTGTTACATGCATTTGAATGGGGAACTCGCCCGAAACAAAGTATAGGTTTTCATTATGTGAATAACTTGGAAATCTTAGCTCAAACAGCTGCAAAACCTGTTTTCCCAGCACGGGGATATTGAGTTCTATAAGTTAAAGCCATAAACATGTTTGTCTGAGTCTTCTATCAAAAGTTACAGCTATTCATATGAAGTTGTACAAAAACGCTTTCTTTCGCCAAGACAGTCCGTTTCTCACTGTTACATGCATTTGAATGGGGAACTCGCCCGAAACAAAGTATAGGTTTTCATTATGTGAATAACTTGGAAATCTTAGCTCAAACAGCTGCAAAACCATTTTTCCTAGCACGGGGACCTTGAGTTCTATAAGTTAAAGCCATAAACATGTGTATCCGAGTCTTCCATCAAAAGTTACAGCTATTTATATGAAGTTGTACAAAAACGCTTTCTTTCGCCAAGACAGTGCGTTTCTCACTGTTACATGCATTTGAATGGGGAACTCGACCGAAACAAAGTATAGGTTTTCATTATGTGAATAACTTGGAAATCTTAGCTCAAACAGTTGCAAAACCTTTTTTCCCAGCATGGGGACCTTGAGTTCTATAAGTTAAAGCCATAAACATGTTTGTCTGAGTCTTCTATCAAAAGTTACAGCTATTCATATGAAGTTGTACAAAAACGCTTTCTTTCGCCAAGACAGTGCGTTTCTCACTGTTACATGCATTTGAATGGGGAACTCGACCGAAACAAAGTATAGGTTTTCATTATGTGAATAACTTGGAAATCTTAGCTCAAACAACTGCGAAACCTGTTTTCCCAGCACGGGGACCTTGAGTTCTATAAGATAAAGCCATAAACATGTGTATCCGAGTCTTCCATCAAAAGTTACATTGATTTATATGAAGTTGTACAAAAACGCTTTCTTTCGCCAAGACAGTGCGTTTCTCACTGTTACATGCATTTGAATGGGGAACTCGACCGAAACAAAGTATAGGTTTTCATTATGTGAATAACTTGGAAATCTTAGCTCAAACAGCTGCAAAACCTGTTTTCCCAGCACGGGGACCTTGAGTTCTATAAGTTAAAGCCATAAACATGTGTATCCGAGTCTTCCATCAAAAGTTACAGCTATTTATATGAAGTTGTACAAAAACGCTTTCTTTCGCCAAGACAGTGCGTTTCTCACTGTTACATGCATTTGAATGGGGAACTCGACCGAAACAAAGTATAGGTTTTCATTATGTGAATAACTTGGAAATCTTAGCTCAAACAGCTGCAAAACCTGTTTTCCCAGCACGGGGACCTTGAGTTCTATAAGTTAAAGCCATAAACATGTTTGTCTGAGTCTTCTATCAAAAGTTACAGCTATTCATATGAAGTTGTACAAAAACGCTTTCTTTCGCCAAGACAGTGCGTTTCTCACTGTTACATGCATTTGAATGGGGAACTCGCCCGAAACAAAGTATAGGTTTTCATTATGTGAATAACTTGGAAATCTTAGCTCAAACAGCTGCAAAACCTGTTTTCCCAGCACGGGGACCTTGAGTTCTATAAGATAAGGCCATAAACATGTTTGTCTGAGTCTTCTATCAAAAGTTACATTGATTTATATGAAGTTGTACAAAAACGCTTTCTTTCGCCAAGACAGTGCGTTTCTCACTGTTACATGCATTTGAATGGGGAACTCGACCGAAACAAAGTATAGGTTTTCATTATGTGAATAACTTGGAAATCTTAGCTCAAACAGCTGCAAAACCTGTTTTCCCAGCACGGGGACCTTGAGTTCTATAAGTTAAAGCCATAAACATGTGTATCCGAGTCTTCCATCAAAAGTTACAGCTATTTATATGAAGTTGTACAAAAACGCTTTCTTTCGCCAAGACAGTGCGTTTCTCACTGTTACATGCATTTGAATTAGGAACTCGCCCGAAACAAAGTATAGGTTTTCATTATGTGAATAACTTGGAAATCTTAGCTCAAACAGCTGCAAAACCTGTTTTCCCAGCACGGGGACCTTGAGTTCTATAAGTTAAAGCCATAAACATGTTTGTCTGAGTCTTCTATCAAAAGTTACAGCTATTCATATGAAGTTGTACAAAAACGCTTTCTTTCGCCAAGACAGTGCGTTTCTCACTGTTACATGCATTTGAATGGTGAACTCGCCCGAAACAAAGTATAGGTTTTCATTATGTGAATAACTTGGAAATCTTAGCTCAAACAGTTGCAAAACCTTTTTTCCCAGCATGGGGACCTTGAGTTCTATAAGTTAAAGCCATAAACATGTTTGTCTGAGTCTTCTATCAAAACTTACAGCTATTCATATGAAGTTGTACAAAAACGCTTTCTTTCGCCAAGACAGTGCGTTTCTCACTGTTACATGCATTTGAATGGGGAACTCGACCGAAACAAAGTATAGGTTTTCATTATGTGAATAACTTGGAAATCTTAGCTCAAACAACTGCGAAACCTGTTTTCCTAGCACGGGGATATTGAGTTCTATAAGATAAAGCCATAAACATGTGTATCCGAGTCTTCCATCAAAAGTTACATTGATTTATATGAAGTTGTACAAAAACGCTTTCTTTCGCCAAGACAGTGCGTTTCTCACTGTTACATGCATTTGAATGGGGAACTCGACCGAAACAAAGTATAGGTTTTCATTATGTGAATAACTTGGAAATCTTAGCTCAAACAGCTGCAAAACCTGTTTTCCCAGCACGGGGACCTTGAGTTCTATAAGTTAAAGCCATAAACATGTGTATCCGAGTCTTCCATCAAAAGTTACAGCTATTTATATGAAGTTGTACAAAAACGCTTTCTTTCGCCAAGACAGTGCGTTTCTCACTGTTACATGCATTTGAATGGGGAACTCGCCCGAAACAAAGTATAGGTTTTCATTATGTGAATAACTTGGAAATCTTAGCTCAAACAGCTGCAAAACCTGTTTTCCCAGCACGGGGATATTGAGTTCTATAAGTTAAAGCCATAAACATGTTTGTCTGAGTCTTCTATCAAAAGTTACAGCTATTCATATGAAGTTGTACAAAAACGCTTTCTTTCGCCAAGACAGTCCGTTTCTCACTGTTACATGCATTTGAATGGGGAACTCGCCCGAAACAAAGTATAGGTTTTCATTATGTGAATAACTTGGAAATCTTAGCTCAAACAGCTGCAAAACCATTTTTCCTAGCACGGGGACCTTGAGTTCTATAAGTTAAAGCCATAAACATGTGTATCCGAGTCTTCCATCAAAAGTTACAGCTATTTATATGAAGTTGTACAAAAACGCTTTCTTTCGCCAAGACAGTGCGTTTCTCACTGTTACATGCATTTGAATGGGGAACTCGACCGAAACAAAGTATAGGTTTTCATTATGTGAATAACTTGGAAATCTTAGCTCAAACAGTTGCAAAACCTTTTTTCCCAGCATGGGGACCTTGAGTTCTATAAGTTAAAGCCATAAACATGTTTGTCTGAGTCTTCTATCAAAAGTTACAGCTATTCATATGAAGTTGTACAAAAACGCTTTCTTTCGCCAAGACAGTGCGTTTCTCACTGTTACATGCATTTGAATGGGGAACTCGCCCGAAACAAAGTATAGGTTTTCATTATGTGAATAACTTGGAAATCTTAGCTCAAACAGCTGCAAAACCTGTTTTCCCAGCACGGGGACCTTGAGTTCTATAAGTTAAAGCCATAAACATGTGTATCCGAGTCTTCCATCAAAAGTTACAGCTATTTATATGAAGTTGTACAAAAACGCTTTCTTTCGCCAAGACAGTGCGTTTCTCACTGTTACATGCATTTGAATGGGGAACTCGACCGAAACAAAGTATAGGTTTTCATTATGTGAATAACTTGGAAATCTTAGCTCAAACAACTGCGAAACCTGTTTTCCCAGCACAGGGACCTTGAGTTCTATAAGTTAAAGCCATAAACATGTGTATCCGAGTCTTCCATCAAAAGTTACAGCTATTTATATGAAGTTGTACAAAAACGCTTTCTTTCGCCAAGACAGTGCGTTTCTCACTGTTACATGCATTTGAATGGGGAACTCGCCCGAAACAAAGTATAGGTTTTCATTATGTGAATAACTTGGAAATCTTAGCTCAAACAGCTGCAAAACCTGTTTTCCCAGCACGGGGACCTTGAGTTCTATAAGTTAAAGCCATAAACATGTTTGTCTGAGTCTTCTATCAAAAGTTACAGCTATTCATATGAAGTTGTACAAAAACGCTTTCTTTCGCCAAGACAGTGCGTTTCTCACTGTTACATGCATTTGAATGGGGAACTCGCCCGAAACAAAGTATAGGTTTTCATTATGTGAATAACTTGGAAATCTTAGCTCAAACAGCTGCAAAACCTGTTTTCCTAGCACGGGGACCTTGAGTTCTATAAGTTAAAGCCATAAACATGTTTGTCTGAGTCTTCTATCAAAAGTTACAGCTATTCATATGAAGTTGTACAAAAACGCTTTCTTTCGCCAAGACAGTGCGTTTCTCACTGTTACATGCATTTGAATGGGGAACTCGCCCGAAACAAAGTATAGGTTTTCATTATGTGAATAACTTGGAAATCTTAGCTCAAACAGCTGCAAAACCTGTTTTCCCAGCACGGGGACCTTGAGTTCTATAAGTTAAAGCCATAAACATGTTTGTCTGAGTCTTCTATCAAAAGTTACAGCTATTCATATGAAGTTGTACAAAAACGCTTTCTTTCGCCAAGACAGTGCGTTTCTCACTGTTACATGCATTTGAATGGGGAACTCGCCCGAAACAAAGTATAGGTTTTCATTATGTGAATAACTTGGAAATCTTAGCTCAAACAGCTGCAAAACCATTTTTCCCAGCACGGGGACCTTGAGTTCTATAAGTTAAAGCCATAAACATGTTTGTCTGAGTCTTCTATCAAAAGTTACAGCTATTCATATGAAGTTGTACAAAAACGCTTTCTTTCGCCAAGACAGTGCGTTTCTCACGGTTACATGCATTTGAATGGGGAACTCGCCCGAAACAAAGTATAGGTTTTCATTATGTGAATAACTTGGAAATCTTAGCTCAAACAGCTGCAAAACCTGTTTTCCCAGCACGGGGACCTTGAGTTCTATAAGTTAAAGCCATAAACATGTGTATCCGAGTCTTCCATCAAAAGTTACAGCTATTTATATGAAGTTGTACAAAAACGCTTTCTTTCGCCAAGACAGTGCGTTTCTCACTGTTACATGCATTTGAATGGGGAACTCGACCGAAACAAAGTATAGGTTTTCATTATGTGAATAACTTGGAAATCTTAGCTCAAACAACTGCGAAACCTGTTTTCCCAGCACAGGGACCTTGAGTTCTATAAGTTAAAGCCATAAACATGTGTATCCGAGTCTTCCATCAAAAGTTACAGCTATTTATATGAAGTTGTACAAAAACGCTTTCTTTCGCCAAGACAGTGCGTTTCTCACTGTTACATGCATTTGAATGGGGAACTCGCCCGAAACAAAGTATAGGTTTTCATTATGTGAATAACTTGGAAATCTTAGCTCAAACAGCTGCAAAACCTGTTTTCCCAGCACGGGGACCTTGAGTTCTATAAGTTAAAGCCATAAACATGTTTGTCTGAGTCTTCTATCAAAAGTTACAGCTATTCATATGAAGTTGTACAAAAACGCTTTCTTTCGCCAAGACAGTGCGTTTCTCACTGTTACATGCATTTGAATGGGGAACTCGCCCGAAACAAAGTATAGGTTTTCATTATGTGAATAACTTGGAAATCTTAGCTCAAACAGCTGCAAAACCTGTTTTCCCAGCACGGGGACCTTGAGTTCTATAAGATAAGGCCATAAACATGTTTGTCTGAGTCTTCTATCAAAAGTTACATTGATTTATATGAAGTTGTACAAAAACGCTTTCTTTCGCCAAGACAGTGCGTTTCTCACTGTTACATGCATTTGAATGGGGAACTCGACCGAAACAAAGTATAGGTTTTCATTATGTGAATAACTTGGAAATCTTAGCTCAAACAGCTGCAAAACCTGTTTTCCCAGCACGGGGACCTTGAGTTCTATAAGTTAAAGCCATAAACATGTGTATCCGAGTCTTCCATCAAAAGTTACAGCTATTTATATGAAGTTGTACAAAAACGCTTTCTTTCGCCAAGACAGTGCGTTTCTCACTGTTACATGCATTTGAATTAGGAACTCGCCCGAAACAAAGTATAGGTTTTCATTATGTGAATAACTTGGAAATCTTAGCTCAAACAGCTGCAAAACCTGTTTTCCCAGCACGGGGACCTTGAGTTCTATAAGTTAAAGCCATAAACATGTTTGTCTGAGTCTTCTATCAAAAGTTACAGCTATTCATATGAAGTTGTACAAAAACGCTTTCTTTCGCCAAGACAGTGCGTTTCTCACTGTTACATGCATTTGAATGGTGAACTCGCCCGAAACAAAGTATAGGTTTTCATTATGTGAATAACTTGGAAATCTTAGCTCAAACAGTTGCAAAACCTTTTTTCCCAGCATGGGGACCTTGAGTTCTATAAGTTAAAGCCATAAACATGTTTGTCTGAGTCTTCTATCAAAACTTACAGCTATTCATATGAAGTTGTACAAAAACGCTTTCTTTCGCCAAGACAGTGCGTTTCTCACTGTTACATGCATTTGAATGGGGAACTCGACCGAAACAAAGTATAGGTTTTCATTATGTGAATAACTTGGAAATCTTAGCTCAAACAACTGCGAAACCTGTTTTCCTAGCACGGGGATATTGAGTTCTATAAGATAAAGCCATAAACATGTGTATCCGAGTCTTCCATCAAAAGTTACATTGATTTATATGAAGTTGTACAAAAACGCTTTCTTTCGCCAAGACAGTGCGTTTCTCACTGTTACATGCATTTGAATGGGGAACTCGACCGAAACAAAGTATAGGTTTTCATTATGTGAATAACTTGGAAATCTTAGCTCAAACAGCTGCAAAACCTGTTTTCCCAGCACGGGGACCTTGAGTTCTATAAGTTAAAGCCATAAACATGTGTATCCGAGTCTTCCATCAAAAGTTACAGCTATTTATATGAAGTTGTACAAAAACGCTTTCTTTCGCCAAGACAGTGCGTTTCTCACTGTTACATGCATTTGAATGGGGAACTCGCCCGAAACAAAGTATAGGTTTTCATTATGTGAATAACTTGGAAATCTTAGCTCAAACAGCTGCAAAACCTGTTTTCCCAGCACGGGGATATTGAGTTCTATAAGTTAAAGCCATAAACATGTTTGTCTGAGTCTTCTATCAAAAGTTACAGCTATTCATATGAAGTTGTACAAAAACGCTTTCTTTCGCCAAGACAGTCCGTTTCTCACTGTTACATGCATTTGAATGGGGAACTCGCCCGAAACAAAGTATAGGTTTTCATTATGTGAATAACTTGGAAATCTTAGCTCAAACAGCTGCAAAACCATTTTTCCTAGCACGGGGACCTTAAGTTCTATAAGTTAAAGCCATAAACATGTGTATCCGAGTCTTCCATCAAAAGTTACAGCTATTTATATGAAGTTGTACAAAAACGCTTTCTTTCGCCAAGACAGTGCGTTTCTCACTGTTACATGCATTTGAATGGGGAACTCGACCGAAACAAAGTATAGGTTTTCATTATGTGAATAACTTGGAAATCTTAGCTCAAACAGTTGCAAAACCTTTTTTCCCAGCATGGGGACCTTGAGTTCTATAAGTTAAAGCCATAAACATGTTTGTCTGAGTCTTCTATCAAAAGTTACAGCTATTCATATGAAGTTGTACAAAAACGCTTTCTTTCGCCAAGACAGTGCGTTTCTCACTGTTACATGCATTTGAATGGGGAACTCGACCGAAACAAAGTATAGGTTTTCATTATGTGAATAACTTGGAAATCTTAGCTCAAACAACTGCGAAACCTGTTTTCCCAGCACGGGGACCTTGAGTTCTATAAGATAAAGCCATAAACATGTGTATCCGAGTCTTCCATCAAAAGTTACATTGATTTATATGAAGTTGTACAAAAACGCTTTCTTTCGCCAAGACAGTGCGTTTCTCACTGTTACATGCATTTGAATGGGGAACTCGACCGAAACAAAGTATAGGTTTTCATTATGTGAATAACTTGGAAATCTTAGCTCAAACAGCTGCAAAACCTGTTTTCCCAGCACGGGGACCTTGAGTTCTATAAGTTAAAGCCATAAACATGTGTATCCGAGTCTTCCATCAAAAGTTACAGCTATTTATATGAAGTTGTACAAAAACGCTTTCTTTCGCCAAGACAGTGCGTTTCTCACTGTTACATGCATTTGAATGGGGAACTCGACCGAAACAAAGTATAGGTTTTCATTATGTGAATAACTTGGAAATCTTAGCTCAAACAACTGCGAAACCTGTTTTACTAGCACGGGGACCTTGAGTTCTATAAGATAAAGCCATAAACATGTTTGTCTGAGTCTTCTATCAAAAGTTACAGCTATTCATATGAAGTTGTACAAAAACGCTTTCTTTCGCCAAGACAGTGCGTTTCTCACTGTTACATGCATTTGAATGGGGAACTCGCCCGAAACAAAGTATAGGTTTTCATTATGTGAATAACTTGGAAATCTTAGCTCAAACAGCTGCAAAACCTGTTTTCCCAGCACGGGGACCTTGAGTTCTATAAGTTAAAGCCATAAACATGTTTGTCTGAGTCTTCTATCAAAAGTTACAGCTATTCATATGAAGTTGTACAAAAACGCTTTCTTTCGCCAAGACAGTGCGTTTCTCACTGTTACATGCATTTGAATGGGGAACTCGACCGAAACAAAGTATAGGTTTTCATTATGTGAATAACTTGGAAATCTTAGCTCAAACAGCTGCAAAACCTGTTTTCCCAGCACGGGGACCTTGAGTTCTATAAGTTAAAGCCATAAACATGTTTGTCTGAGTCTTCTATCAAAAGTTACAGCTATTCATATGAAGTTGTACAAAAACGCTTTCTTTCGCCAAGACAGTGCGTTTCTCACTGTTACATGCATTTGAATGGGGAACTCGCCCGAAACAAAGTATAGGTTTTCATTATGTGAATAACTTGGAAATCTTAGCTCAAACAGCTGCAAAACCATTTTTCCCAGCACGGGGACCTTGAGTTCTATAAGTTAAAGCCATAAACATGTGTATCCGAGTCTTCCATCAAAAGTTACAGCTATTTATATGAAGTTGTACAAAAACGCTTTCTTTCGCCAAGACAGTGCGTTTCTCACTGTTACATGCATTTGAATGGGGAACTCGACCGAAACAAAGTATAGGTTTTCATTATGTGAATAACTTGGAAATCTTAGCTCAAACAACTGCGAAACCTGTTTTCCCAGCATGGGGACCTTGAGTTCTATAAGTTAAAGCCATAAACATGTTTGTCTGAGTCTTCTATCAAAAGTTACAGCTATTCATATGAAGTTGTACAAAAACGCTTTCTTTCGCCAAGACAGTGCGTTTCTCACTGTTACATGCATTTGAATGGGGAACTCGACCGAAACAAAGTATAGGTTTTCATTATGTGAATAACTTGGAAATCTTAGCTCAAACAACTGCGAAACCTGTTTTCCCAGCACGGGGACCTTGAGTTCTATAAGATAAAGCCATAAAAATGTGTATCCGAGTCTTCCATCAAAAGTTACATTGATTTATATGAAGTTGTACAAAAACGCTTTCTTTCGCCAAGACAGTGCGTTTCTCACTGTTACATGCATTTGAATGGGGAACTCGACCGAAACAAAGTATAGGTTTTCATTATGTGAATAACTTGGAAATCTTAGCTCAAACAGCTGCAAAACCTGTTTTCCCAGCACGGGGACCTTGAGTTCTATAAGTTAAAGCCATAAACATGTTTGTCTGAGTCTTCTATCAAAAGTTACAGCTATTCATATGAAGTTGTACAAAAACGCTTTCTTTCGCCAAGACAGTGCGTTTCTCACTGTTACATGCATTTGAATGGGGAACTCGCCCGAAACAAAGTATAGGTTTTCATTATGTGAATAACTTGGAAATCTTAGCTCAAACAGCTGCAAAACCTGTTTTCCCAGCACGGGGATATTGAGTTCTATAAGTTAAAGCCATAAACATGTTTGTCTGAGTCTTCTATCAAAAGTTACAGCTATTCATATGAAGTTGTACAAAAACGCTTTCTTTCGCCAAGACAGTGCGTTTCTCACTGTTACATGCATTTGAATGGGGAACTCGACCGAAACAAAGTATAGGTTTTCATTATGTGAATAACTTGGAAATCTTAGCTCAAACAGTTGCAAAACCTTTTTTCCCAGCATGGGGACCTTGAGTTCTATAAGTTAAAGCCATAAACATGTTTGTCTGAGTCTTCTATCAAAAGTTACAGCTATTCATATGAAGTTGTACAAAAACGCTTTCTTTCGCCAAGACAGTGCGTTTCTCACTGTTACATGCATTTGAATGGGGAACTCGACCGAAACAAAGTATAGGTTTTCATTATGTGAATAACTTGGAAATCTTAGCTCAAACAACTGCGAAACCTGTTTTCCCAGCACGGGGACCTTGAGTTCTATAAGATAAAGCCATAAACATGTGTATCCGAGTCTTCCATCAAAAGTTACATTGATTTATATGAAGTTGTACAAAAACGCTTTCTTTCGCCAAGACAGTGCGTTTCTCACTGTTACATGCATTTGAATGGGGAACTCGACCGAAACAAAGTATAGGTTTTCATTATGTGAATAACTTGGAAATCTTAGCTCAAACAGCTGCAAAACCTGTTTTCCCAGCACGGGGACCTTGAGTTCTATAAGTTAAAGCCATAAACATGTGTATCCGAGTCTTCCATCAAAAGTTACAGCTATTTATATGAAGTTGTACAAAAACGCTTTCTTTCGCCAAGACAGTGCGTTTCTCACTGTTACATGCATTTGAATGGGGAACTCGACCGAAACAAAGTATAGGTTTTCATTATGTGAATAACTTGGAAATCTTAGCTCAAACAACTGCGAAACCTGTTTTCCCAGCACGGGGACCTTGAGTTCTATAAGTTAAAGCCATAAACATGTTTGTCTGAGTCTTCTATCAAAAGTTACAGCTATTCATATGAAGTTGTACAAAAACGCTTTCTTTCGCCAAGACAGTGCGTTTCTCACTGTTACATGCATTTGAATGGGGAACTCGCCCGAAACAAAGTATAGGTTTTCATTATGTGAATAACTTGGAAATCTTAGCTCAAACAGCTGCAAAACCTGTTTTCCCAGCACGGGGATATTGAGTTCTATAAGTTAAAGCCATAAACATGTTTGTCTGAGTCTTCTATCAAAAGTTACAGCTATTCATATGAAGTTGTACAAAAACGCTTTCTTTCGCCAAGACAGTGCGTTTCTCACTGTTACATGCATTTGAATGGGGAACTCGACCGAAACAAAGTATAGGTTTTCATTATGTGAATAACTTGGAAATCTTAGCTCAAACAACTGCGAAACCTGTTTTCCCAGCACGGGGACCTTGAGTTCTATAAGATAAAGCCATAAAAATGTGTATCCGAGTCTTCCATCAAAAGTTACATTGATTTATATGAAGTTGTACAAAAACGCTTTCTTTCGCCAAGACAGTGCGTTTCTCACTGTTACATGCATTTGAATGGGGAACTCGACCGAAACAAAGTATAGGTTTTCATTATGTGAATAACTTGGAAATCTTAGCTCAAACAGCTGCAAAACCTGTTTTCCCAGCACGGGGACCTTGAGTTCTATAAGTTAAAGCCATAAACATGTTTGTCTGAGTCTTCTATCAAAAGTTACAGCTATTCATATGAAGTTGTACAAAAACGCTTTCTTTCGCCAAGACAGTGCGTTTCTCACTGTTACATGCATTTGAATGGGGAACTCGCCCGAAACAAAGTATAGGTTTTCATTATGTGAATAACTTGGAAATCTTAGCTCAAACAGCTGCAAAACCTGTTTTCCCAGCACGGGGATATTGAGTTCTATAAGTTAAAGCCATAAACATGTTTGTCTGAGTCTTCTATCAAAAGTTACAGCTATTCATATGAAGTTGTACAAAAACGCTTTCTTTCGCCAAGACAGTGCGTTTCTCACTGTTACATGCATTTGAATGGGGAACTCGACCGAAACAAAGTATAGGTTTTCATTATGTGAATAACTTGGAAATCTTAGCTCAAACAGTTGCAAAACCTTTTTTCCCAGCATGGGGACCTTGAGTTCTATAAGTTAAAGCCATAAACATGTTTGTCTGAGTCTTCTATCAAAAGTTACAGCTATTCATATGAAGTTGTACAAAAACGCTTTCTTTCGCCAAGACAGTGCGTTTCTCACTGTTACATGCATTTGAATGGGGAACTCGACCGAAACAAAGTATAGGTTTTCATTATGTGAATAACTTGGAAATCTTAGCTCAAACAACTGCGAAACCTGTTTTCCCAGCACGGGGACCTTGAGTTCTATAAGATAAAGCCATAAACATGTGTATCCGAGTCTTCCATCAAAAGTTACATTGATTTATATGAAGTTGTACAAAAACGCTTTCTTTCGCCAAGACAGTGCGTTTCTCACTGTTACATGCATTTGAATGGGGAACTCGACCGAAACAAAGTATAGGTTTTCATTATGTGAATAACTTGGAAATCTTAGCTCAAACAGCTGCAAAACCTGTTTTCCCAGCACGGGGACCTTGAGTTCTATAAGTTAAAGCCATAAACATGTGTATCCGAGTCTTCCATCAAAAGTTACAGCTATTTATATGAAGTTGTACAAAAACGCTTTCTTTCGCCAAGACAGTGCGTTTCTCACTGTTACATGCATTTGAATGGGGAACTCGACCGAAACAAAGTATAGGTTTTCATTATGTGAATAACTTGGAAATCTTAGCTCAAACAACTGCGAAACCTGTTTTCCCAGCACGGGGACCTTGAGTTCTATAAGTTAAAGCCATAAACATGTTTGTCTGAGTCTTCTATCAAAAGTTACAGCTATTCATATGAAGTTGTACAAAAACGCTTTCTTTCGCCAAGACAGTGCGTTTCTCACTGTTACATGCATTTGAATGGGGAACTCGCCCGAAACAAAGTATAGGTTTTCATTATGTGAATAACTTGGAAATCTTAGCTCAAACAGCTGCAAAACCTGTTTTCCCAGCACGGGGATATTGAGTTCTATAAGTTAAAGCCATAAACATGTTTGTCTGAGTCTTCTATCAAAAGTTACAGCTATTCATATGAAGTTGTACAAAAACGCTTTCTTTCGCCAAGACAGTGCGTTTCTCACTGTTACATGCATTTGAATGGGGAACTCGCCCGAAACAAAGTATAGGTTTTCATTATGTGAATAACTTGGAAATCTTAGCTCAAACAGCTGCAAAACCTGTTTTCCCAGCACGGGGACCTTGAGTTCTATAAGTTAAAGCCATAAACATGTTTGTCTGAGTCTTCTATCAAAAGTTACAGCTATTCATATGAAGTTGTACAAAAACGCTTTCTTTCGCCAAGACAGTGCGTTTCTCACTGTTACATGCATTTGAATGGGGAACTCGCCCGAAACAAAGTATAGGTTTTCATTATGTGAATAACTTGGAAATCTTAGCTCAAACAGCTGCAAAACCTGTTTTCCCAGCACGGGGACCTTGAGTTCTATAAGTTAAAGCCATAAACATGTTTGTCTGAGTCTTCTATCAAAAGTTACAGCTATTCATATGAAGTTGTACAAAAACGCTTTCTTTCGCCAAGACAGTGCGTTTCTCACTGTTACATGCATTTGAATGGGGAACTCGACCGAAACAAAGTATAGGTTTTCATTATGTGAATAACTTGGAAATCTTAGCTCAAACAGCTGCAAAACCTGTTTTCCCAGCACGGGGACCTTGAGTTCTATAAGTTAAAGCCATAAACATGTTTGTCTGAGTCTTCTATCAAAAGTTACAGCTATTCATATGAAGTTGTACAAAAACGCTTTCTTTCGCCAAGACAGTGCGTTTCTCACTGTTACATGCATTTGAATGGGGAACTCGCCCGAAACAAAGTATAGGTTTTCATTATGTGAATAACTTGGAAATCTTAGCTCAAACAGCTGCAAAACCATTTTTCCCAGCACGGGGACCTTGAGTTCTATAAGTTAAAGCCATAAACATGTGTATCCGAGTCTTCCATCAAAAGTTACAGCTATTTATATGAAGTTGTACAAAAACGCTTTCTTTCGCCAAGACAGTGCGTTTCTCACTGTTACATGCATTTGAATGGGGAACTCGACCGAAACAAAGTATAGGTTTTCATTATGTGAATAACTTGGAAATCTTAGCTCAAACAGTTGCAAAACCTTTTTTCCCAGCATGGGGACCTTGAGTTCTATAAGTTAAAGCCATAAACATGTTTGTCTGAGTCTTCTATCAAAAGTTACAGCTATTCATATGAAGTTGTACAAAAACGCTTTCTTTCGCCAAGACAGTGCGTTTCTCACTGTTACATGCATTTGAATGGGGAACTCGACCGAAACAAAGTATAGGTTTTCATTATGTGAATAACTTGGAAATCTTAGCTCAAACAACTGCGAAACCTGTTTTCCCAGCACGGGGACCTTGAGTTCTATAAGATAAAGCCATAAAAATGTGTATCCGAGTCTTCCATCAAAAGTTACATTGATTTATATGAAGTTGTACAAAAACGCTTTCTTTCGCCAAGACAGTGCGTTTCTCACTGTTACATGCATTTGAATGGGGAACTCGACCGAAACAAAGTATAGGTTTTCATTATGTGAATAACTTGGAAATCTTAGCTCAAACAGCTGCAAAACCTGTTTTCCCAGCACGGGGACCTTGAGTTCTATAAGTTAAAGCCATAAACATGTGTATCCGAGTCTTCCATCAAAAGTTACAGCTATTTATATGAAGTTGTACAAAAACGCTTTCTTTCGCCAAGACAGTGCGTTTCTCACTGTTACATGCATTTGAATGGGAAACTCACCCGAGACAAAGTATAGGTTTTCATTATGTGAATAACTTGGAAATCTTAGCTCAAACAACTGCGAAACCTGTTTTCCCAGCACGGGGACCTTGAGTTCTATAAGTTAAAGCCATAAACATGTTTGTCTGAGTCTTCTATCAAAAGTTACAGCTATTCATATGAAGTTGTACAAAAACGCTTTCTTTCGCCAAGACAGTGCGTTTCTCACTGTTACATGCATTTGAATGGGGAACTCGACCGAAACAAAGTATAGGTTTTCATTATGTGAATAACTTGGAAATCTTAGCTCAAACAGTTGCAAAACCTTTTTTCCCAGCATGGGGACCTTGAGTTCTATAAGTTAAAGCCATAAACATGTTTGTCTGAGTCTTCTATCAAAAGTTACAGCTATTCATATGAAGTTGTACAAAAACGCTTTCTTTCGCCAAGACAGTGCGTTTCTCACTGTTACATGCATTTGAATGGGGAACTCGACCGAAACAAAGTATAGGTTTTCATTATGTGAATAACTTGGAAATCTTAGCTCAAACAACTGCGAAACCTGTTTTCCCAGCACGGGGACCTTGAGTTCTATAAGATAAAGCCATAAACATGTGTATCCGAGTCTTCCATCAAAAGTTACATTGATTTATATGAAGTTGTACAAAAACGCTTTCTTTCGCCAAGACAGTGCGTTTCTCACTGTTACATGCATTTGAATGGGGAACTCGCCCGAAACAAAGTATAGGTTTTCATTATGTGAATAACTTGGAAATCTTAGCTCAAACAACTGCGAAACCTGTTTTCCCAGCACGGGGACCTTGAGTTCTATAAGTTAAAGCCATAAACATGTTTGTCTGAGTCTTCTATCAAAAGTTACAGCTATTCATATGAAGTTGTACAAAAACGCTTTCTTTCGCCAAGACAGTGCGTTTCTCACTGTTACATGCATTTGAATGGGGAACTCGCCCGAAACAAAGTATAGGTTTTCATTATGTGAATAACTTGGAAATCTTAGCTCAAACAGCTGCAAAACCTGTTTTCCCAGCACGGGGATATTGAGTTCTATAAGTTAAAGCCATAAACATGTTTGTCTGAGTCTTCTATCAAAAGTTACAGCTATTCATATGAAGTTGTACAAAAACGCTTTCTTTCGCCAAGACAGTGCGTTTCTCACTGTTACATGCATTTGAATGGGGAACTCGCCCGAAACAAAGTATAGGTTTTCATTATGTGAATAACTTGGAAATCTTAGCTCAAACAGCTGCAAAACCTGTTTTCCCAGCACGGGGACCTTGAGTTCTATAAGTTAAAGCCATAAACATGTTTGTCTGAGTCTTCTATCAAAAGTTACAGCTATTCATATGAAGTTGTACAAAAACGCTTTCTTTCGCCAAGACAGTGCGTTTCTCACTGTTACATGCATTTGAATGGGGAACTCGACCGAAACAAAGTATAGGTTTTCATTATGTGAATAACTTGGAAATCTTAGCTCAAACAACTGCGAAACCTGTTTTCCTAGCACGGGGATATTGAGTTCTATAAGATAAAGCCATAAACATGTGTATCCGAGTCTTCCATCAAAAGTTACATTGATTTATATGAAGTTGTACAAAAACGCTTTCTTTCGCCAAGACAGTGCGTTTCTCACTGTTACATGCATTTGAATGGGGAACTCGACCGAAACAAAGTATAGGTTTTCATTATGTGAATAACTTGGAAATCTTAGCTCAAACAGCTGCAAAACCTGTTTTCCCAGCACGGGGACCTTGAGTTCTATAAGTTAAAGCCATAAACATGTGTATCCGAGTCTTCCATCAAAAGTTACAGCTATTTATATGAAGTTGTACAAAAACGCTTTCTTTCGCCAAGACAGTGCGTTTCTCACTGTTACATGCATTTGAATGGGGAACTCGCCCGAAACAAAGTATAGGTTTTCATTATGTGAATAACTTGGAAATCTTAGCTCAAACAGCTGCAAAACCTGTTTTCCCAGCACGGGGATATTGAGTTCTATAAGTTAAAGCCATAAACATGTTTGTCTGAGTCTTCTATCAAAAGTTACAGCTATTCATATGAAGTTGTACAAAAACGCTTTCTTTCGCCAAGACAGTGCGTTTCTCACTGTTACATGCATTTGAATGGGGAACTCGACCGAAACAAAGTATAGGTTTTCATTATGTGAATAACTTGGAAATCTTAGCTCAAACAACTGCGAAACCTGTTTTCCCAGCACGGGGACCTTGAGTTCTATAAGATAAAGCCATAAACATGTGTATCCGAGTCTTCCATCAAAAGTTACATTGATTTATATGAAGTTGTACAAAAACGCTTTCTTTCGCCAAGACAGTGCGTTTCTCACTGTTACATGCATTTGAATGGGGAACTCGACCGAAACAAAGTATAGGTTTTCATTATGTGAATAACTTGGAAATCTTAGCTCAAACAGCTGCAAAACCTGTTTTCCCAGCACGGGGACCTTGAGTTCTATAAGTTAAAGCCATAAACATGTGTATCCGAGTCTTCCATCAAAAGTTACAGCTATTTATATGAAGTTGTACAAAAACGCTTTCTTTCGCCAAGACAGTGCGTTTCTCACTGTTACATGCATTTGAATGGGGAACTCGACCGAAACAAAGTATAGGTTTTCATTATGTGAATAACTTGGAAATCTTAGCTCAAACAACTGCGAAACCTGTTTTCCCAGCACGGGGACCTTGAGTTCTATAAGTTAAAGCCATAAACATGTTTGTCTGAGTCTTCTATCAAAAGTTACAGCTATTCATATGAAGTTGTACAAAAACGCTTTCTTTCGCCAAGACAGTGCGTTTCTCACTGTTACATGCATTTGAATGGGGAACTCGCCCGAAACAAAGTATAGGTTTTCATTATGTGAATAACTTGGAAATCTTAGCTCAAACAGCTGCAAAACCTGTTTTCCCAGCACGGGGATATTGAGTTCTATAAGTTAAAGCCATAAACATGTTTGTCTGAGTCTTCTATCAAAAGTTACAGCTATTCATATGAAGTTGTACAAAAACGCTTTCTTTCGCCAAGACAGTGCGTTTCTCACTGTTACATGCATTTGAATGGGGAACTCGCCCGAAACAAAGTATAGGTTTTCATTATGTGAATAACTTGGAAATCTTAGCTCAAACAGCTGCAAAACCTGTTTTCCCAGCACGGGGACCTTGAGTTCTATAAGTTAAAGCCATAAACATGTGTATCCGAGTCTTCCATCAAAAGTTACAGCTATTTATATGAAGTTGTACAAAAACGCTTTCTTTCGCCAAGACAGTGCGTTTCTCACTGTTACATGCATTTGAATGGGGAACTCGACCGAAACAAAGTATAGGTTTTCATTATGTGAATAACTTGGAAATCTTAGCTCAAACAGTTGCAAAACCTTTTTTCCCAGCATGGGGACCTTGAGTTCTATAAGTTAAAGCCATAAACATGTTTGTCTGAGTCTTCTATCAAAAGTTACAGCTATTCATATGAAGTTGTACAAAAACGCTTTCTTTCGCCAAGACAGTGCGTTTCTCACTGTTACATGCATTTGAATGGGGAACTCGACCGAAACAAAGTATAGGTTTTCATTATGTGAATAACTTGGAAATCTTAGCTCAAACAACTGCGAAACCTGTTTTCCCAGCACGGGGACCTTGAGTTCTATAAGATAAAGCCATAAACATGTGTATCCGAGTCTTCCATCAAAAGTTACATTGATTTATATGAAGTTGTCCAAAAACGCTTTCTTTCGCCAAGACAATGCGTTTCTCACTGTTACATGCATTTGAATGGGGAACTCGACCGAAACAAAGTATAGGTTTTCATTATGTGAATAACTTGGAAATCTTAGCTCAAACAGCTGCAAAACCCTTTTTCCCAGCACGGGGACCTTGAGTTCTATAAGATAAAGCCATAAACATGTTTGTCTGAGTCTTCTATCAAAGGTTACAGCTATTCATATGAAGTTGTACAAAAACGCTTTCTTTCGCCAAGACAGTGCGTTTCTCACTGTTACATGCATTTGAATGGGGAACTCGACCGAAACAAAGTATAGGTTTTCATTCTGTGAATAACTTGGAAATCTTAGCTCAAACAGTTGCAAAACCTTTTTTCCCAGCATGGGGACCTTGAGTTCTATAAGTTAAAGCCATAAACATGTTTGTCTGAGTCTTCTATCAAAAGTTACAGCTATTCATATGAAGTTGTACAAAAACGCTTTCTTTCGCCAAGACAGTGCGTTTCTCACTGTTACATGCATTTGAATGGGGAACTCGACCGAAACAAAGTATAGGTTTTCATTATGTGAATAACTTGGAAATCTTAGCTCAAACAACTGCGAAACCTGTTTTCCCAGCACGGGGACCTTGAGTTCTATAAGATAAAGCCATAAACATGTGTATCCGAGTCTTCCATCAAAAGTTACATTGATTTATATGAAGTTGTACAAAAACGCTTTCTTTCGCCAAGACAGTGCGTTTCTCACTGTTACATGCATTTGAATGGGGAACTCGACCGAAACAAAGTATAGGTTTTCATTATGTGAATAACTTGGAAATCTTAGCTCAAACAGCTGCAAAACCTGTTTTCCCAGCACGGGGACCTTGAGTTCTATAAGATAAGGCCATAAACATGTTTGTCTGAGTCTTCTATCAAAAGTTACATTGATTTATATGAAGTTGTACAAAAACGCTTTCTTTCGCCAAGACAGTGCGTTTCTCACTGTTACATGCATTTGAATGGGGAACTCGACCGAAACAAAGTATAGGTTTTCATTATGTGAATAACTTGGAAATCTTAGCTCAAACAGCTGCAAAACCTGTTTTCCCAGCACGGGGACCTTGAGTTCTATAAGTTAAAGCCATAAACATGTGTATCCGAGTCTTCCATCAAAAGTTACAGCTATTTATATGAAGTTGTACAAAAACGCTTTCTTTCGCCAAGACAGTGCGTTTCTCACTGTTACATGCATTTGAATGGGGAACTCGCCCGAAACAAAGTATAGGTTTTCATTATGTGAATAACTTGGAAATCTTAGCTCAAACAGCTGCAAAACCTGTTTTCCCAGCACGGGGACCTTGAGTTCTATAAGTTAAAGCCATAAACATGTGTATCCGAGTCTTCCATCAAAAGTTACAGCTATTTATATGAAGTTGTACAAAAACGCTTTCTTTCGCCAAGACAGTGCGTTTCTCACTGTTACATGCATTTGAATGGGGAACTCGACCGAAACAAAGTATAGGTTTTCATTATGTGAATAACTTGGAAATCTTAGCTCAAACAGTTGCAAAACCTTTTTTCCCAGCACGGGGACCTTGAGTTCTATAAGTTAAAGCCATAAACATGTTTGTCTGAGTCTTCTATCAAAAGTTACAGCTATTCATATGAAGTTGTACAAAAACGCTTTCTTTCGCCAAGACAGTGCGTTTCTCACTGTTACATGCATTTGAATGGGGAACTCGCCCGAAACAAAGTATAGGTTTTCATTATGTGAATAACTTGGAAATCTTAGCTCAAACAGCTGCAAAACCTGTTTTCCCAGCACGGGGACCTTGAGTTCTATAAGTTAAAGCCATAAACATGTTTGTCTGAGTCTTCTATCAAAAGTTACAGCTATTCATATGAAGTTGTACAAAAACGCTTTCTTTCGCCAAGACAGTGCGTTTCTCACTGTTACATGCATTTGAATGGGGAACTCGCCCGAAACAAAGTATAGGTTTTCATTATGTGAATAACTTGGAAATCTTAGCTCAAACAGCTGCAAAACCTGTTTTCCCAGCACGGGGACCTTGAGTTCTATAAGATAAGGCCATAAACATGTTTGTCTGAGTCTTCTATCAAAAGTTACATTGATTTATATGAAGTTGTACAAAAACGCTTTCTTTCGCCAAGACAGTGCGTTTCTCACTGTTACATGCATTTGAATGGGGAACTCGACCGAAACAAAGTATAGGTTTTCATTATGTGAATAACTTGGAAATCTTAGCTCAAACAGCTGCAAAACCTGTTTTCCCAGCACGGGGACCTTGAGTTCTATAAGTTAAAGCCATAAACATGTGTATCCGAGTCTTCCATCAAAAGTTACAGCTATTTATATGAAGTTGTACAAAAACGCTTTCTTTCGCCAAGACAGTGCGTTTCTCACTGTTACATGCATTTGAATGGGGAACTCGCCCGAAACAAAGTATAGGTTTTCATTATGTGAATAACTTGGAAATCTTAGCTCAAACAGTTGCAAAACCTTTTTTCCCAGCACGGGGACCTTGAGTTCTATAAGTTAAAGCCATAAACATGTTTGTCTGAGTCTTCTATCAAAAGTTACAGCTATTCATATGAAGTTGTACAAAAACGCTTTCTTTCGCCAAGACAGTGCGTTTCTCACTGTTACATGCATTTGAATGGGGAACTCGCCCGAAACAAAGTATAGGTTTTCATTATGTGGATAACTTGGAAATCTTAGCTCAAACAGCTGCAAAACCTGTTTTCCCAGCACGGGGACCTTGAGTTCTATAAGTTAAAGCCATAAACATGTGTATCCGAGTCTTCCATCAAAAGTTACAGCTATTTATATGAAGTTGTACAAAAACGCTTTCTTTCGCCAAGACAGTGCGTTTCTCACTGTTACATGCATTTGAATGGGGAACTCGCCCGAAACAAAGTATAGGTTTTCATTATGTGAATAACTTGGAAATCTTAGCTCAAACAGTTGCAAAACCTTTTTTCCCAGCACGGGGACCTTGAGTTCTATAAGTTAAAGCCATAAACATGTTTGTCTGAGTCTTCTATCAAAAGTTACAGCTATTCATATGAAGTTGTACAAAAACGCTTTCTTTCGCCAAGACAGTGCGTTTCTCACTGTTACATGCATTTGAATGGGGAACTCGCCCGAAACAAAGTATAGGTTTTCATTATGTGAATAACTTGGAAATCTTAGCTCAAACAGCTGCAAAACCTGTTTTCCCAGCACGGGGACCTTGAGTTCTATAAGTTAAAGCCATAAACATGTGTATCCGAGTCTTCCATCAAAAGTTACAGCTATTTATATGAAGTTGTACAAAAACGCTTTCTTTCGCCAAGACAGTGCGTTTCTCACTGTTACATGCATTTGAATGGGGAACTCGACCGAAACAAAGTATAGGTTTTCATTATGTGAATAACTTGGAAATCTTAGCTCAAACAGTTGCAAAACCTTTTTTCCCAGCACGGGGACCTTGAGTTCTATAAGTTAAAGCCATAAACATGTTTGTCTGAGTCTTCTATCAAAAGTTACAGCTATTCATATGAAGTTGTACAAAAACGCTTTCTTTCGCCAAGACAGTGCGTTTCTCACTGTTACATGCATTTGAATGGGGAACTCGCCCGAAACAAAGTATAGGTTTTCATTATGTGAATAACTTGGAAATCTTAGCTCAAACAGCTGCAAAACCTGTTTTCCCAGCACGGGGACCTTGAGTTCTATAAGTTAAAGCCATAAACATGTTTGTCTGAGTCTTCTATCAAAAGTTACAGCTATTCATATGAAGTTGTACAAAAACGCTTTCTTTCGCCAAGACAGTGCGTTTCTCACTGTTACATGCATTTGAATGGGGAACTCGCCCGAAACAAAGTATAGGTTTTCATTATGTGAATAACTTGGAAATCTTAGCTCAAACAGCTGCAAAACCTGTTTTCCCAGCACGGGGATATTGAGTTCTATAAGTTAAAGCCATAAACATGTTTGTCTGAGTCTTCTATCAAAAGTTACAGCTATTCATATGAAGTTGTACAAAAACGCTTTCTTTCGCCAAGACAGTGCGTTTCTCACTGTTACATGCATTTGAATGGGGAACTCGCCCGAAACAAAGTATAGGTTTTCATTATGTGAATAACTTGGAAATCTTAGCTCAAACAGCTGCAAAACCTGTTTTCCCAGCACGGGGACCTTGAGTTCTATAAGATAAGGCCATAAACATGTTTGTCTGAGTCTTCTATCAAAAGTTACATTGATTTATATGAAGTTGTACAAAAACGCTTTCTTTCGCCAAGACAGTGCGTTTCTCACTGTTACATGCATTTGAATGGGGAACTCGACCGAAACAAAGTATAGGTTTTCATTATGTGAATAACTTGGAAATCTTAGCTCAAACAGCTGCAAAACCTGTTTTCCCAGCACGGGGACCTTGAGTTCTATAAGTTAAAGCCATAAACATGTGTATCCGAGTCTTCCATCAAAAGTTACAGCTATTTATATGAAGTTGTACAAAAACGCTTTCTTTCGCCAAGACAGTGCGTTTCTCACTGTTACATGCATTTGAATGGGGAACTCGCCCGAAACAAAGTATAGGTTTTCATTATGTGAATAACTTGGAAATCTTAGCTCAAACAGTTGCAAAACCTTTTTTCCCAGCACGGGGACCTTGAGTTCTATAAGTTAAAGCCATAAACATGTTTGTCTGAGTCTTCTATCAAAAGTTACAGCTATTCATATGAAGTTGTACAAAAACGCTTTCTTTCGCCAAGACAGTGCGTTTCTCACTGTTACATGCATTTGAATGGGGAACTCGCCCGAAACAAAGTATAGGTTTTCATTATGTGGATAACTTGGAAATCTTAGCTCAAACAGCTGCAAAACCTGTTTTCCCAGCACGGGGACCTTGAGTTCTATAAGTTAAAGCCATAAACATGTGTATCCGAGTCTTCCATCAAAAGTTACAGCTATTTATATGAAGTTGTACAAAAACGCTTTCTTTCGCCAAGACAGTGCGTTTCTCACTGTTACATGCATTTGAATGGGGAACTCGCCCGAAACAAAGTATAGGTTTTCATTATGTGAATAACTTGGAAATCTTAGCTCAAACAGTTGCAAAACCTTTTTTCCCAGCACGGGGACCTTGAGTTCTATAAGTTAAAGCCATAAACATGTTTGTCTGAGTCTTCTATCAAAAGTTACAGCTATTCATATGAAGTTGTACAAAAACGCTTTCTTTCGCCAAGACAGTGCGTTTCTCACTGTTACATGCATTTGAATGGGGAACTCGCCCGAAACAAAGTATAGGTTTTCATTATGTGAATAACTTGGAAATCTTAGCTCAAACAGCTGCAAAACCTGTTTTCCCAGCACGGGGACCTTGAGTTCTATAAGTTAAAGCCATAAACATGTGTATCCGAGTCTTCCATCAAAAGTTACAGCTATTTATATGAAGTTGTACAAAAACGCTTTCTTTCGCCAAGACAGTGCGTTTCTCACTGTTACATGCATTTGAATGGGGAACTCGACCGAAACAAAGTATAGGTTTTCATTATGTGAATAACTTGGAAATCTTAGCTCAAACAGTTGCAAAACCTTTTTTCCCAGCACGGGGACCTTGAGTTCTATAAGTTAAAGCCATAAACATGTTTGTCTGAGTCTTCTATCAAAAGTTACAGCTATTCATATGAAGTTGTACAAAAACGCTTTCTTTCGCCAAGACAGTGCGTTTCTCACTGTTACATGCATTTGAATGGGGAACTCGCCCGAAACAAAGTATAGGTTTTCATTATGTGAATAACTTGGAAATCTTAGCTCAAACAGTTGCAAAACCTTTTTTCCCAGCACGGGGACCTTGAGTTCTATAAGTTAAAGCCATAAACATGTTTGTCTGAGTCTTCTATCAAAAGTTACAGCTATTCATATGAAGTTGTACAAAAACGCTTTCTTTCGCCAAGACAGTGCGTTTCTCACTGTTACATGCATTTGAATGGGGAACTCGCCCGAAACAAAGTATAGGTTTTCATTATGTGAATAACTTGGAAATCTTAGCTCAAACAGCTGCAAAACCTGTTTTCCCAGCACGGGGACCTTGAGTTCTATAAGTTAAAGCCATAAACATGTTTGTCTGAGTCTTCTATCAAAGGTTACAGCTATTCATATGACGTTGTACAAAAACGCTTTCTTTCGCCAAGACAGTGCGTTTCTCACTGTTACATGCATTTGAATGGGGAACTCGACCGAAACAAAGTATAGGTTTTCATTATGTGAATAACTTGGAAATCTTAGGTCAAACAGCTGCAAAACCTTTTTTCCCAGCACGGGGACCTTGAGTTGTATAAAATCAAGCCATAAACATGTTTGTCTGAGTCTTCTATCAAAGGTTACAGCTATTCATATGAAGTTGTACAAAAACGCTTTCTTTCGCCAAGACAGTGCGTTTCTCACTGTTACATGCATTTGAATGGGGAACTCGACCGAAACAAAGTATAGGTTTTCATTATGTGAATAAATTGAAAATCTTAGCTCAAACAGTTGCAAAACCTTTTTTCCCAGCACGGGGACCTTGAGTTCTATAAGTTAAAGCCATAAACATGTTTGTCTGAGTCTTCTATCAAAAGTTACAGCTATTCATATGAAGTTGTACAAAAACGCTTTCTTTCGCCAAGACAGTGCGTTTCTCACTGTTACATGCATTTGAATGGGAAACTCGCCCGAAACAAAGTATAGGTTTTCATTATGTGAATAACTTGGAAATCTTAGCTCAAACAGTTGCAAAACCTTTTTTCCCAGCACGGGGACCTTGAGTTCTATAAGTTAAAGCCATAAACATGTTTGTCTGAGTCTTCTATCAAAGGTTACAGCTATTGATATGAAGTTGTACAAAAACGCTTTCTTTCGCCAAGACAGTGCGTTTCTCACTGTTACATGCATTTGAATGGGGAACTCGACCGAAACAAAGTATAGGTTTTCATTATGTGAATAAATTGAAAATCTTAGGTCAAACAGCTGCAAAACCTTTTTTCCCAGCACGGGGACCTTGAGTTGTATAAAATCAAGCCATAAACATGTTTGTCTGAGTCTTCTATCAAAGGTTACAGCTATTCATATGAAGTTGTACAAAAACGCTTTCTTTCGCCAAGACAGTGCGTTTCTCACTGTTACATGCATTTGAATGGGGAACTCGACCGAAACAATGTATAGGTTTTCATTATGTGAATAAATTGAAAATCTTAGCTCAAACAGCTGCAAAACCTGTTTCCCCAGCACGGGGACCTTGAGTTCTATAAGATAAAGCCATGAACATGTTTGTCTGAGTCTTCTATCAAAAGTTACAGCTATTCATATGAAGTTGTACAAAAACGCTTTCTTTCGCCAAGACAGTGCGTTTCTCACTGTTACATGCATTTGAATGGGAAACTCGCCCGAAACAAAGTATAGGTTTTCATTATGTGAATAACTTGGAAATCTTAGCTCAAACAGTTGCAAAACCTTTTTTCCCAGCACGGGGACCTTGAGTTCTATAAGTTAAAGCCATAAACATGTTTGTCTGAGTCTTCTATCAAAGGTTACAGCTATTCATATGAAGTTGTACAAAAACGCTTTCTTTCGCCAAGACAGTGCGTTTCTCACTGTTACATGCATTTGAATGGGGAACTCGACCGAAACAAAGTATAGGTTTTCATTATGTGAATAAATTGAAAATCTTAGGTCAAACAGTTGCAAAACCATTTTTCCCAGCACGGGGACCTTGAGTTCTATAAGTTAAAGCCATAAACATGTGTATCCGAGTCTTCCATCAAAAGTTACAGCTATTTATATGAAGTTGTACAAAAACGCTTTCTTTCGCCAAGACAGTGCGTTTCTCACTGTTACATGCATTTGAATGGGGAACTCGACCGAAACAAAGTATAGGTTTTCATTATGTGAATAACTTGGAAATCTTAGCTCAAACAGCTGCAAAACCTGTTTTCCCAGCACGGGGACCTTGAGTTCTATAAGATAAAGCCATAAACATGTGTATCTGAGTCTTCTATCAAAAGTTACAGCTATTTATATGAAGTTGTACAAAAACGCTTTCTTTCGCCAAGACAGTGCGTTTCTCACTGTTACATGCATTTGAATGGGGAACTCGCCCGAAACAAAGTATAGGTTTTCATTATGTGAATAACTTGGAAATCTTAGCTCAAACAGCTGCAAAACCTGTTTTCCCAGCACGGGGACCTTGAGTTCTATAAGTTAAAGCCATAAACATGTTTGTCTGAGTCTTCTATCAAAGGTTACAGCTATTCATATGAAGTTGTACAAAAACGCTTTCTTTCGCCAAGACAGTGCGTTTCTCACTGTTACATGCATTTGAATGGGGAACTCGACCGAAACAAAGTATAGGTTTTCATTATGTGAATAAATTGAAAATCTTAGCTCAAACAGCTGCAAAACCTGTTTCCCCAGCACGGGGACCTTGAGTTCTATAAGATAAAGCCATGAACATGTTTGTCTGAGTCTTCTATCAAAAGTTACAGCTATTCATATGAAGTTGTACAAAAACGCTTTCTTTCGCCAAGACAGTGCGTTTCTCACTGTTACATGCATTTGAATGGGAAACTCGCCCGAAACAAAGTATAGGTTTTCATTATGTGAATAACTTGGAAATCTTAGCTCAAACAGTTGCAAAACCTTTTTTCCCAGCACGGGGACCTTGAGTTCTATAAGTTAAAGCCATAAACATGTTTGTCTGAGTCTTCTATCAAAGGTTACAGCTATTCATATGAAGTTGTACAAAAACGCTTTCTTTCGCCAAGACAGTGCGTTTCTCACTGTTACATGCATTTGAATGGGGAACTCGACCGAAACAAAGTATAGGTTTTCATTATGTGAATAAATTGAAAATCTTAGGTCAAACAGCTGCAAAACCTTTTTTCCCAGCACGGGGACCTTGAGTTGTATAAAATCAAGCCATAAACATGTTTGTCTGAGTCTTCTATCAAAGGTTACAGCTATTCATATGAAGTTGTACAAAAACGCTTTCTTTCGCCAAGACAGTGCGTTTCTCACTGTTACATGCATTTGAATGGGGAACTCGACCGAAACAAAGTATAGGTTTTCATTATGTGAATAAATTGAAAATCTTAGCTCAAACAGCTGCAAAACCTGTTTCCCCAGCACGGGGACCTTGAGTTCTATAAGATAAAGCCATGAACATGTTTGTCTGAGTCTTCTATCAAAAGTTACAGCTATTCATATGAAGTTGTACAAAAACGCTTTCTTTCGCCAAGACAGTGCGTTTCTCACTGTTACATGCATTTGAATGGGAAACTCGCCCGAAACAAAGTATAGGTTTTCATTATGTGAATAACTTGGAAATCTTAGCTCAAACAGTTGCAAAACCTTTTTTCCCAGCACGGGGACCTTGAGTTCTATAAGTTAAAGCCATAAACATGTTTGTCTGAGTCTTCTATCAAAGGTTACAGCTATTCATATGAAGTTGTACAAAAACGCTTTCTTTCGCCAAGACAGTGCGTTTCTCACTGTTACATGCATTTGAATGGGGAACTCGACCGAAACAAAGTATAGGTTTTCATTATGTGAATAAATTGAAAATCTTAGGTCAAACAGTTGCAAAACCATTTTTCCCAGCACGGGGACCTTGAGTTCTATAAGTTAAAGCCATAAACATGTGTATCCGAGTCTTCCATCAAAAGTTACAGCTATTTATATGAAGTTGTACAAAAACGCTTTCTTTCGCCAAGACAGTGCGTTTCTCACTGTTACATGCATTTGAATGGGGAACTCGACCGAAACAAAGTATAGGTTTTCATTATGTGAATAACTTGGAAATCTTAGCTCAAACAGCTGCAAAACCTGTTTTCCCAGCACGGGGACCTTGAGTTCTATAAGATAAAGCCATAAACATGTGTATCTGAGTCTTCTATCAAAAGTTACAGCTATTTATATGAAGTTGTACAAAAACGCTTTCTTTCGCCAAGACAGTGCGTTTCTCACTGTTACATGCATTTGAATGGGGAACTCGCCCGAAACAAAGTATAGGTTTTCATTATGTGAATAACTTGGAAATCTTAGCTCAAACAGCTGCAAAACCTGTTTTCCCAGCACGGGGACCTTGAGTTCTATAAGATAAAGCCATAAACATGTGTATCTGAGTCTTCTATCAAAAGTTACAGCTATTTATATGAAGTTGTACAAAAACGCTTTCTTTCGCCAAGACAGTGCGTTTCTCACTGTTACATGCATTTGAATGGGGAACTCGCCCGAAACAAAGTATAGGTTTTCATTATGTGAATAACTTGGAAATCTTAGCTCAAACAGCTGCAAAACCTGTTTTCCCAGCACGGGGACCTTGAGTTCTATAAGTTAAAGCCATAAACATGTTTGTCTGAGTCTTCTATCAAAGGTTACAGCTATTCATATGAAGTTGTACAAAAACGCTTTCTTTCGCCAAGACAGTGCGTTTCTCACTGTTACATGCATTTGAATGGGGAACTCGACCGAAACAAAGTATAGGTTTTCATTATGTGAATAAATTGAAAATCTTAGCTCAAACAGCTGCAAAACCTGTTTCCCCAGCACGGGGACCTTGAGTTCTATAAGATAAAGCCATGAACATGTTTGTCTGAGTCTTCTATCAAAAGTTACAGCTATTCATATGAAGTTGTACAAAAACGCTTTCTTTCGCCAAGACAGTGCGTTTCTCACTGTTACATGCATTTGAATGGGAAACTCGCCCGAAACAAAGTATAGGTTTTCATTATGTGAATAACTTGGAAATCTTAGCTCAAACAGTTGCAAAACCTTTTTTCCCAGCACGGGGACCTTGAGTTCTATAAGTTAAAGCCATAAACATGTTTGTCTGAGTCTTCTATCAAAGGTTACAGCTATTCATATGAAGTTGTACAAAAACGCTTTCTTTCGCCAAGACAGTGCGTTTCTCACTGTTACATGCATTTGAATGGGGAACTCGACCGAAACAAAGTATAGGTTTTCATTATGTGAATAAATTGAAAATCTTAGCTCAAACAGCTGCCAAACCTGTTTCCCCAGCACGGGGACCTTGAGTTCTATAAGATAAAGCCATGAACATGTTTGTCTGAGTCTTCTATCAAAAGTTACAGCTATTCATATGAAGTTGTACAAAAACGCTTTCTTTCGCCAAGACAGTGCGTTTCTCACTGTTACATGCATTTGAATGGGGAACTCGCCCGAAACAAAGTATAGGTTTTCATTATGTGAATAACTTGGAAATCTTAGCTCAAACAGCTGCAAAACCTGTTTTCCCAGCACGGGGACCTTGAGTTCTATAAGTTAAAGCCATAAACATGTTTGTCTGAGTCTTCTATCAAAGGTTACAGCTATTCATATGAAGTTGTACAAAAACGCTTTCTTTCGCCAAGACAGTGCGTTTCTCACTGTTACATGCATTTGAATGGGGAACTCGACCGAAACAAAGTATAGGTTTTCATTATGTGAATAAATTGAAAATCTTAGCTCAAACAGCTGCAAAACCTGTTTCCCCAGCACGGGGACCTTGAGTTCTATAAGATAAAGCCATGAACATGTTTGTCTGAGTCTTCTATCAAAAGTTACAGCTATTCATATGAAGTTGTACAAAAACGCTTTCTTTCGCCAAGACAGTGCGTTTCTCACTGTTACATGCATTTGAATGGGAAACTCGCCCGAAACAAAGTATAGGTTTTCATTATGTGAATAACTTGGAAATCTTAGCTCAAACAGCTGCAAAACCTGTTTCCCCAGCACGGAGATGCTGAATTGTATAAGGCAAAGCCATATTGATGTGTGTCTGAACCTTCTATCAAAAGTTACAGGTAACTTCATGAAGCTGTACAAAAACACTTTATTTCGCCGAGACCGTGCGTTTCTGACTATTACATGAATTTGAATGGAGTTCTCGCACGAAACAAAGTATAGGTTTTCATTATGTGAATAACTTAAAAATCTTAGCTCAAACAGCTTTAAAACTGTTTGCTCAACACGGGGCTATTGAATTCTATAAGATAAAGCCATAAATACGCATATGTGAGTCTCCTATCAAAAGTTAGAGCTGTCTTCATGAAGTTGTAAACGCTTTATTTCGCCAAGACAGTGCGTTTCTGACTATTACATGCATTTGAATGGAGTTGTCGCACGACACAAAGTATAGGTATTCATTTTGTGAATAACTTGAAAATCTTAGATCAAACAGCTGCAAAACCTGTTTGCTCAACACGGGGAAATCGAACTTTATAAGATAAAGCCATAAATATGTGTATATGCGTCTTCTATCAAAAGTTACAGCTGTCTTGAATGAAAGCATTATAGCAGCTTACCTCGATCATGTGGTAGAACAGACACATGGGCCACCTGCGTGTCCTCCTACGGCAGAAGTAGTTGCCACAAACCTGCAAAACAAAAAGAAATGATCAGGTGACATGAACAGATTTATACAGCCATAAGCAAGAGATTCTTCCTGCCTGTGGGCGTCAAACTGGACCCCCCCCCCCCCTCCCCCCCCTTACTGTAACTATCAAAACTATCATAGTCTAAAACTATCATCTCATATCAAAACTATTATAATCACATTATCTGACTTTATCAGTTATAACAATGAGAAACGGTAAACAATTTGGCAAATAAATGACTTATAATTGTGCTTACCTGGTCCAGATGATCCACAGCCCCTTTGCATTTTTTTATAATCCAGGATGATGTGGCGCTTTCTCTTCCCAGAGTCCTGGACTTGTAGCTCACGGTGCCTGGTGCTCAATAAGACAACATTTTTTCTTTGCTTGGGGATGTAGGAAACCACAGCCTTATCCCCCCTGTAGCGACCTGGACGGGAGAGACGATTATCGAATCTTACTGCCTGATTAATTTGCTCAAATCTTCTTTTCTTTTTTTGACATGGTAGCAGGAAACAGAAGAGCCCTGTCTCCCCATTTCACAGGCTTGTTGTCGTTTCATGTTGAGACCTGTACAGGCCAGCCAGCATCACAAGCCCCATGTAAGCCTGCAACTCCTCATCTATGTCCTTCCAGTCTTTTACTGACCTGTTGCCCCTGCAGGTTGGTGAAATGCAGTATTAGCTGCATAATGTCCTCTGCAAAAAAAAGATGGAAAGTGCTCACAGGGCTGCTGATCCTATACGAATTGCATAATGGGTTGGTCCTGGGGTTAAAATGGGGGGAGGAAAAAATGGCAGGACCTCTTCGTGTGTGGGTTGCCACATGATTTCTCCATTTTTAGATCTCCACTGGCCATCCTCCAGTCTTGTCTCTTCCTCCTGCTCTTCTTCCTCCTTCTCCTTCTCCTCCTCCGCACATGAGCTGCAAAGCTCCTCGGTGCCTGGCAAAAATTCTTCTTCGCTGTCAGAAGTATCTCCACTGCTTGTGGAGAGTGCAAAACTGCAGCAACAGCCTCCTCTAAACTGAGTGCACGCTTCATTGTGTCTGTGCAGAAATGACCACTCAGACCAGGCTGCAAAGTATTCTCATAGACTTCAAAGGTGCACCTGAATAAACATGCTACACCATATCCAATAAGAGAGAGGAGGCACACTCTTGATCAAGAAAAAACATAAACGCACGCCTTTGATCTCTCCCCCCCCCCCCCCCTCTCTCTTTCTCTCTCTCTCACACACACACACACACACACACGCACACACATGCACATACACACACAATGGTGGTTAGCTGTTTTATTGTCATGCATTTTACAAGGTAAGATAACCATGTCCTGCATTCAAAACCACTGAAAATGTCTATGGTGGTGCTGTGCCTAATGTTGTGCTGGTGTATGCTGGGTAATGGCACAGCTAGCGACTGGGTGACTTTATTCACCCGCTTCGGCTGTTATCAGTCCATACAATTGGGCGTTATTAGCACAAATCAGTCCCATAGATATGGACCAGCTCCTGCTAGATTGTTCAGAAGGTTGTTATCATCCATCCAGATGGAGGATCACTAACAGGAGCGTGGGAAGACTCCAGAATTCACTCTGGCTGGAATCCGGTGGACACAGCAGTGTTTACAGGTAAGACCGTTTAAACGGACAGCATTTATAGAACGACTATTAAAAGTCAGCGAGTGTCAATAATGTTAATGTGCTTATGTTAGTAATACACCGAGTGCTAATATAACAGCTTTAAGATGCATTTGTAGATGTTATTACGTGTTTTACCGTCTTTATGGTGCTAGCTTAAAGTTACGGTGTAAACGTTAGCTTATATTGGAGTAAAGCTGTTACTGTTTAAACGATGTTAGCACAGAAATATTAGCTTCTGTTATGACTGACGAAGTTACTAGTTAATAAAGTTTCCAGTAAACTGTTTAATCGCAGCCACAGACTGACAGCAAATATCTCGATTGGCTTCAGTGCATCTGTAATAAATATGTGCAAGTTTCAGTGCTTCGTTTAAACTGTATGATACTTATACTGACCCAGGGTCAATGTAAAATACAATCCTAGCTGTGTGAACAAAGCCTGGCTCCTTTAATCCTGCATGAAAAACCTCAGGATGCAGGCTATTATTACTCTTTCCTGCTGGCACACCTGTCACACCTGAGAGTCAGCTAGAAACGTACAGTGACGTTGACATCATGCAAAGACTGCCAGACTCTGTAATACTGCAAATGATCAGTGACTCAAGTTAACACTAAACTTTAAACAGCACCTCTGTGTCTCTGTGTGCTGAACATTTAGGATTGAGTCAGGCTGCATCTGTGTTAGTCCTCTGACAGACTGGTGACCTGTCCAGGTGTGCTCTACCTATGACTACTGGGACAGGCTCTAGCTCCTGTAATAGAAATTTTCTGTTATTCTCATTTAAAGTATTTAAGTGCTTATGACACTGTTATAGACTGTTCAGTGACAGGTTCTAAAACTAGATGAACTTACTTCAGCAGTTTGAGAAAACAACTCCCTTTACAGGTGCTGATAAGGCCAAGGGCACAAAACAGCATAACCACTGATCCGTTAGGTTTCATAGCGAGACACGTGAAGTGTGGTAGGATCAGTTTGTAACTTCCTCCCTCTTCCTTGGAATGCATAAAGGAGTAGGAGCACAACTTCTGTGGCAGAGCTGACATGACTGAACTGTAATGTTTGATGTGTGTTTGCTCTCCTGTGCGCAGTAATAAATAGCTTGATCACAGCTCTTTCTGTGTTGCAGACTTTATTTAAAAAATTCCACGACACCCCCCACCCCACTGAATTGAATATTCAAAAGACATTTGTTTAAATAGTTCTAGAAATCTGAGCTGTTGGTGTGTCCTTGGATTGTGTGGTAATAATATTAGAGCCTGCAATCTTTCTTACTGAATCTCTACTATGAGTCATGTTACCTGAGATTAATTCTATGTTTACCTGTCAGCCTGGACGAATGTGCTGTGTGAAGGAAATTAAATTAAATCAGATCTGAACTGCGTACATTTAAGGAATCTGTTCATATTTAATTGAAATATGAACCAGTGTTTTTTTTGATTGCTGATTCCAAGATAGTCTTTGTGGAAATCCTCTTTGGCTTTTTGTTATTTTAATTCTCTTTTATGTTTTCCAGAACAGTTCTCCACAGTCACTGTCCACATGGGTCAGTGGGACCAAGAAGCACTCTGCTAATGTGTGGACTCTGACCAGCAACATCCAGCAAGACCCAGACAGCGTTTTCTATCTCCCAGCTGGAGGTTTTGGGTTGTCAGTGACTGGAGAGTCAGATTTTTGTTGAGCTTCACACTTGCAGAGGTAAGTCAGTTTGCAGAGATCCCTCCTACCCTGGCTTTTATGTGCTAGATTTCTTATCTGAAACAGTAATATTTCAGTGACTGCTGATCCACAGGTTAATACACGCTACTGATCCCTGATAGGAGATCCAACAAAGAAGCCTGGTGGATGTTTGTTTACAGTCTGATGATGGGACATCATGCTCTGCATCTTCAAAGTTTGTCTCTTGATTATTATTCATACCCAGTAATGTGAAGTATGCTCATATCTACTATAACTGAACCAACCTGGTGCTCTTCATTTATGGAGGCTGTTGAGTCTGAATGTTGAATGTTGTGTATCTCGTGTTCTCTGGGCTTTGTTGTCCTCAGTCTTTTTGCAGGATCAGAAAGCAAAACCAGGAGGCGCGTAAATGTTTCTTCTCCATGATGTTTCTTCAAATGTTTCTTCTGGATGATGATAAGACTGTGACACGGGATGCCACCTTTGGTCTTGTGATGAAGCAAAGCTCAGGAAGAAGTGTGATTAAATGGTACCCACATGTGTGCTGCTGAGAAGGATGTACAGGGGCACCTGCAGCCAAATCCAAGCTTCAGCTTAGTTGTAGTTGCAGAATGCTATAGGACTGAGACATCTAAGGCATCAAATGTTTGATTAAACAGAAGAAAAAGAGAAGTTTTTTCCCTATAATTATCACTTCTTAAAATCTGTAGCAACTTCAAGTCTTTCAGCATGCTGAGCATGCTCAGAATGTGACAATATATTTTTGTTCAATATTTAATTTCTTTCAGTTGCAATAGTTAAATGAAAAAAAAAATATATATATTCTTATAATTTAGCAAACGAATTTATCAAAAAAAAAAAAATACATATATCTGTATTAGTTTTAATAAATTAATTTGACACCTGTATTGAAAATACCATATTGTATTCATATAGAATCAGTATGGTATCATTGTTTGTCTGCTCACTGATTGTTGAAACTAAGAGCTAGTTTGATCTGTTTAGATCTAAAGTATCCAAAGTTGAGCTCTAATGTTTCTTCACCCCTGTGTGTGTGATATGTGATTCCTACATGCTGGCAGAGCAGCAGTTTGTGCTCACAGATGGTGACGGTGTGGAGAGACGGTGGTGTTTCCTCAGAAGAACCAGCAGAGTCACAAAGGACACCAGTCCATCTCACAGCCTTGACTTGCTGACTGATGTTCGTCTGCACTGCACAGGGGAAATCAACTGACCGAGGTTTGTCCAGTGACGTGTTATGAAATGTATATTTGTTTTATGCTTACAGATATGTTTTTCTTGACAGAGGCTCTGCAGAGGTTAGACAAAGCAGAGAAAATATGTGCTTGTAACAGTGAGAAACGCATTGTCTTGGCGAAAGAAAGCGTTTTTGAACAACTTCATATAAATCGCTGTAACTTTTGATAGAAGACTCAGACACACATGTTTATGGCTTTATCTTATAAAACTCAATATCTCCGTGCTGGGCAAACAGGTTTTGCAGCCGTTTGAGCTAAGACTTTAAAATTATTCACATAATGAAAACCTATACTTTGTCTGAGGCGAGTTTCCCATTCAAATGCATGTAACCGTGAGAAACGCATTGTCTTGGCGAAAGAAAGCGTTTTTGAACAACTTCATATAAATCGCTGTAACTTTTGATAGAGGACTCAGAAACACATGTTTATGGCTTTATCTTATAAAACTCAATATCTCCGTGCTGGGCAAACAGGTTTTGCAGCCGTTTGAGCTAAGATTTTAAAATTATTCACATAATGAAAACCTATACTTTGTCTCAGGCGAGTTTCCCATTCAAATGCATGTAACCGTGAGAAACGCATTGTCTTGGCGAAATAAAGCGTTTTTGAACAACTTCATATAAATCGCTGTAACTTTTGATAGAAGACTCAGACAAACATGTTTATGGCTTTATCTTATAGAACTCAATATCCCCGTGCTGGGCAAACAGGTTTTGCAGCCGTTTGAGCTAAGATTTTAAAATTATTCACATAATGAAAACCTATACTTTGTCTCGGGCGAGTTTCCCATTCAAATGCATGTAACAGTGAGAAACGCATTGTCTTGGCGAAATAAAGCGTTTTTGAACAACTTCATATAAATCGCTGTAACTTTTGATAGAGGACTCAGACAAACATGTTTATGGCTTTATCTTATAGAACTCAATATCTCCGTGCTGGGCAAACAGGTTTTGCAGCCGTTTGAGCTAAGATTTTAAAATTATTCACATAATGAAAACCTATACTTTGTCTCAGGCGAGTTTCCCATTCAAATGCATGTAACAGTGAGAAACGCATTGTCTTGGCGAAATAAAGCGTTTTTGAACAACTTCATATAAATCGCTGTAACTTTTGATAGAGGACTCAGAAACACATGTTTATGGCTTTATCTTATAAAACTCAATATCTCCGTGCTGGGCAAACAGGTTTTGCAGCCGTTTGAGCTAAGATTTTAAAATTATTCACATAATGAAAACCTATACTTTGTCTCGGGCGAGTTTCCCATTCAAATGCATGTAACAGTGAGAAACGCATTGTCTTGGCGAAAGAAAGCGTTTTTGAACAACTTCATATAAATCGCTGTAACTTTTGATAGAAGACTCAGACAAACATGTTTATGGCTTTATCTTATAAAACTCAATATCTCCGTGCTGGGCAAACAGGTTTTGCAGCCGTTTGAGCTAAGATTTTAAAATTATTCACATAATGAAAACCTATACTTTGTCTTGGGCGAGTTTCCCATTCAAATGCATGTAACAGTGAGAAACGCATTGTCTTGGCGAAAGAAAGAGGTTTTGCAGCCGTTTGAGCTAAGATTTTAAAATTATTCACATAATGAAAACCTATACTTTGTCTCGGGTGAGTTTCGCATTCAAATGCATGTAACAGTGAGAAACGCATTGTCTTGGCGAAAGAAAGCGTTTTTGAACAACTTCATATAAATCGCTGTAACTTTTGATAGAAGACTCAGACAAACATGTTTATGGCTTTATCTTATAAAACTCAATATCTCCGTGCTGGGCAAACAGGTTTTGCAGCCGTTTGAGCTAAGATTTTAAAATTATTCACATAATGAAAACCTATACTTTGTCTGAGGCGAGTTTCCCATTCAAATGCATGTAACCGTGAGAAACGCATTGTCTTGGCGAAAGAAAGCGTTTTTGAACAACTTCATATAAATCGCTGTAACTTTTGATAGAAGACTCAGACAAACATGTTTATGGCTTTATCTTATAAAACTCAATATCTCCGTGCTGGGCAAACAGGTTTTGCAGCCGTTTGAGCTAAGATTTTAAAATTATTCACATAATGAAAACCTATACTTTGTCTCAGGCGAGTTTCCCATTCAAATGCATGTAACAGTGAGAAACGCATTGTCTTGGCGAAAGAAAGCGTTTTTGAACAACTTCATATAAATCGCTGTAACTTTTGATAGAGGACTCAGACAAACATGTTTATGGCTTTATCTTATAGAACTCAATATCCCCGTGCTGGGCAAACAGGTTTTGCAGCCGTTTGAGCTAAGATTTTAAAATTATTCACATAATGAAAACCTATACTTTGTCTCGGGCGAGTTTCCCATTCAAATGCATGTAACAGTGAGAAACGCATTGTCTTGGCGAAATAAAGCGTTTTTGAACAACTTCATATAAATCGCTGTAACTTTTGATAGAGGACTCAGACAAACATGTTTATGGCTTTATCTTATAGAACTCAATATCTCCGTGCTGGGCAAACAGGTTTTGCAGCCGATTGAGCTAGGATTTTAAAATTATTCACATAATGAAAACCTATACTTTGTCTCAGGCGAGTTTCCCATTCAAATGCATGTAACAGTGAGAAACGCATTGTCTTGGCGAAATAAAGCGTTTTTGAACAACTTCATATAAATCGCTGTAAATTTTGATAGAGGACTCAGAAACACATGTTTATGGCTTTATCTTATAAAACTCAATATCTCCGTGCTGGGCAAACAGGTTTTGAAGCCATTTGAGCTAAGATTTTAAAATTATTCACATAATGAAAACCTATACTTTGTCTCGGGCGAGTTTCCCATTCAAATGCATGTAACAGTGAGAAACGCATTGTCTTGGCGAAAGAAAGAGGTTTTGCAGCCGTTTGAGCTAAGATTTTAAAATTATTCACATAATGAAAACCTATACTTTTTTTCAGGCGAGTTTCCCATTCAAATGCATGTAACAGTGAGAAACGCATTGTCTTGGCGAAAGAAAGCGTTTTTGAACAACTTCATATAAATCGCTGTAACTTTTGATAGAAGACTCAGACAAACATGTTTATGGCTTTATCTTATAAAACTCAATATCTCCGTGCTGGGCAAACAGGTTTTGCAGCCGTTTGAGCTAAGATTTTAAAATTATTCACATAATGAAAACCTATACTTTGTCTGAGGCGAGTTTCCCATTCAAATGCATGTAACAGTGAGAAACACACTGTCTTGGCGAAATAAAGCGTTTTTGAACAACTTCATATAAATCGCTGTAACTTTTGATAGAGGTCTCAGACAAACATGTTTATGGCTTTATCTTATAGAACTCAATATCTCCGTGCTGGGCAAACAGGTTTTGCAGCCGTTTGAGCTAAGATTTTAAAATTATTCACATAATGAAAACCTATACTTTGTTTCAGGCGAGTTTCCCATTCAAATGCGTGTAACCGTGAGAAACGCATTGTCTTGGCGAAAGAAAGCGTTTTTGAACAACTTCATATAAATCGCTGTAACTTTTGATAGAAGACTCAGACAAACATGTTTATGGCTTTATCTTATAAAACTCAATATCCCCGTGCTGGGCAAACAGGTTTTGCAGCCGTTTGAGCTAAGATTTTAAAATTATTCACATAATGAAAACCTATACTTTGTCTCGGGCGAGTTTCCCATTCAAATGCATGTAACAGTGAGAAACGCATTGTCTTGGCGAAAGAAAGCGTTTTTGAACAACTTCATATAAATCGCTGTAACTTTTGATAGAGGTCTCAGACAAACATGTTCATGGCTTTATCTTATAGAACTCAATATCCCCGTGCTGGGCAAACAGGTTTTGCAGCCGTTTGAGTTAAGATTTTAAAATTATTCACATAATGAAAACCTATACTTTGTCTGAGGCGAGTTTCCCATTCAAATGCATGTAACAGTGAGAAACACACTGTCTTGGCGAAAGAAAGCGTTTTTGAACAACTTCATATAAATCGCTGTAACTTTTGATAGAAGACTCAGACACACATGTTTATGGCTTTATCTTATAAAACTCAATATCTCCGTGCTGGGCAAACAGGTTTTGCAGCCGTTTGAGCTAAGATTTTAAAATTATTCACATAATGAAAACCTATACTTTGTTTCAGGCGAGTTTCCCATTCAAATGCATGTAACAGTGAGAAACGCATTGTCTTGGCGAAAGAAAGCATTTTCGTACAACTTCATATAAATCGCTGTAACTTTTGATAGAGGTCTCAGACAAACATGTTTATGGCTTTATCTTATAGAACTCAATATCTCCGTGCTGGGCAAACAGGTTTTGCAGCCGTTTGAGCTAAGATTTTAAAATTATTCACATAATGAAAACCTATACTTTGTCTCGGGTGAGTTTCCCATTCAAATGCATGTAACAGTGAGAAACACACTGTCTTGGCGAAAGAAAGCATTTTCGTACAACTTCATATAAATCGCTGTAACTTTTGATAGAAGACTCAGACAAACATGTTCATGGCTTTATCTTATAAAACTCAATATCTCCGTGCTGGGCAAACAGGTTTTGCAGCCGTTTGAGCTAAGATTTTAAAATTATTCACATAATGAAAACCTATACTTTGTCTCGGGTGAGTTTCCCATTCAAATGCATGTAACAGTGAGAAACGCATTGTCTTGGCGAAAGAAAGCGTTTTTGAACAACTTCATATAAATCGCTGTAACTTTTGATAGAGGTCTCAGACAAACATGTTCATGGCTTTATCTTATAAAACTCAATATCTCCGTGCTGGGCAAACAGGTTTTGCAGCCGTTTGAGCTAAGATTTTAAAATTATTCACATAATGAAAACCTATACTTTGTCTCGGGCGAGTTTCCCATTCAAATGCATGTAACAGTGAGAAACGCATTGTCTTGGCGAAAGAAAGCGTTTTTGAACAACTTCATATAAATCGCTGTAACTTTTGATAGAAGACTCAGACAAACATGTTTATGGCTTTATCTTATAGAACTCAATATCCCCGTGCTGGGCAAACAGGTTTTGCAGCCGTTTGAGCTAAGATTTTAAAATTATTCACATAATGAAAACCTATACTTTTTTTCAGGCGAGTTTCCCATTCAAATGCATGTAACAGTGAGAAACGCATTGTCTTGGCGAAAGAAAGCGTTTTTGAACAACTTCATATAAATCGCTGTAACTTTTGATAGAAGACTCAGACACACGTTTACGGCTTTATCTTATAAAACTCAATATCTCCGTGCTGGGCAAACAGGTTTTGCAGCCGTTTGAGCTAAGATTTTAAAATTATTCACATAATGAAAACCTATACTTTGTTTCAGGCGAGTTTCCCATTCAAATGCATGTAACAGTGAGAAACGCATTGTCTTGGCGAAAGAAAGCGTTTTTGAACAACTTCATATAAATCGCTGTAACTTTTGATAGAAGACTCAGACAAACATGTTTATGGCTTTATCTTATAAAACTCAATATCTCCGTGCTGGGCAAACAGGTTTTGCAGCCGTTTGAGCTAAGATTTTAAAATTATTCACATAATGAAAACCTATACTTTGTCTGAGGCGAGTTTCCCATTCAAATGCATGTAACAGTGAGAAACACACTGTCTTGGCGAAATAAAGCGTTTTTGAACAACTTCATATAAATCGCTGTAACTTTTGATAGAGGTCTCAGACAAACATGTTTATGGCTTTATCTTATAGAACTCAATATCTCCGTGCTGGGCAAACAGGTTTTGCAGCCGTTTGAGCTAAGATTTTAAAATTATTCACATAATGAAAACCTATACTTTGTTTCAGGCGAGTTTCCCATTCAAATGCGTGTAACCGTGAGAAACACATTGTCTTGGCGAAAGAAAGCGTTTTTGAACAACTTCATATAAATCGCTGTAACTTTTGATAGAAGACTCAGACAAACATGTTTATGGCTTTATCTTATAAAACTCAATATCCCCGTGCTGGGCAAACAGGTTTTGCAGCCGTTTGAGCTAAGATTTTAAAATTATTCACATAATGAAAACCTATACTTTGTCTCGGGCGAGTTTCCCATTCAAATGCATGTAACAGTGAGAAACGCATTGTCTTGGCGAAAGAAAGCGTTTTTGAACAACTTCATATAAATCGCTGTAACTTTTGATAGAGGTCTCAGACAAACATGTTCATGGCTTTATCTTATAGAACTCAATATCCCCGTGCTGGGCAAACAGGTTTTGCAGCCGTTTGAGCTAAGATTTTAAAATTATTCACATAATGAAAACCTATACTTTGTTTCAGGTGAGTTTCCCATTCAAATGCATGTAACAGTGAGAAACGCATTGTCTTGGCGAAAGAAAGCGTTTTTGAACAACTTCATATAAATCGCTGTAACTTTTGATAGAAGACTCAGACACACATGTTTACGGCTTTATCTTATAAAACTCAATATCTCCGTGCTGGGCAAACAGGTTTTGCAGCCGTTTGAGCTAAGATTTTAAAATTATTCACATAATGAAAACCTATACTTTGTTTCAGGCGAGTTTCCCATTCAAATGCATGTAACAGTGAGAAACGCATTGTCTTGGCGAAAGAAAGCGTTTTTGAACAACTTCATATAAATCGCTGTAACTTTTGATAGAAGACTCAGACAAACATGTTTATGGCTTTATCTTATAAAACTAAATATCTCCGTGCTGGGCAAACAGGTTTTGCAGCCGTTTGAGCTAAGATTTTAAAATTATTCACATAATGAAAACCTATACTTTGTCTGAGGCGAGTTTCCCATTCAAATGCATGTAACAGTGAGAAACACACTGTCTTGGCGAAATAAAGCGTTTTTGAACAACTTCATATAAATGGCTGTAACTTTTGATAGAGGTCTCAGACAAACATGTTTATGGCTTTATCTTATAGAACTCAATATCTCCGTGCTGGGCAAACAGGTTTTGCAGCCGTTTGAGCTAAGATTTTAAAATTATTCACATAATGAAAACCTATACTTTGTTTCAGGCGAGTTTCCCATTCAAATGCATGTAACAGTGAGAAACGCATTGTCTTGGCGAAAGAAAGCGTTTTTGAACAACTTCATATAAATCGCTGTAACTTTTGATAGAAGACTCAGACAAACATGTTTATGGCTTTATCTTATAAAACTCAATATCTCCGTGCTGGGCAAACAGGTTTTGCAGCCGTTTGAGCTAAGATTTTAAAATTATTCACATAATGAAAACCTATACTTTGTCTGAGGCGAGTTTCCCATTCAAATGCATGTAACAGTGAGAAACACACTGTCTTGGCGAAATAAAGCGTTTTTGAACAACTTCATATAAATCGCTGTAACTTTTGATAGAGGTCTCAGACAAACATGTTTATGGCTTTATCTTATAGAACTCAATATCTCCGTGCTGGGCAAACAGGTTTTGCAGCCGTTTGAGCTAAGATTTTAAAATTATTCACATAATGAAAACCTATACTTTGTTTCAGGCGAGTTTCCCATTCAAATGCGTGTAACCGTGAGAAACACATTGTCTTGGCGAAAGAAAGCGTTTTTGAACAACTTCATATAAATCGCTGTAACTTTTGATAGAAGACTCAGACAAACATGTTTATGGCTTTATCTTATAAAACTCAATATCCCCGTGCTGGGCAAACAGGTTTTGCAGCCGTTTGAGCTAAGATTTTAAAATTATTCACATAATGAAAACCTATACTTTGTCTCGGGCGAGTTTCCCATTCAAATGCATGTAACAGTGAGAAACGCATTGTCTTGGCGAAAGAAAGCGTTTTTGAACAACTTCATATAAATCGCTGTAACTTTTGATAGAGGTCTCAGACAAACATGTTCATGGCTTTATCTTATAGAACTCAATATCCCCGTGCTGGGCAAACAGGTTTTGCAGCCGTTTGAGCTAAGATTTTAAAATTATTCACATAATGAAAACCTATACTTTGTTTCAGGTGAGTTTCCCATTCAAATGCATGTAACAGTGAGAAACGCATTGTCTTGGCGAAAGAAAGCGTTTTTGAACAACTTCATATAAATCGCTGTAACTTTTGATAGAAGACTCAGACACACATGTTTACGGCTTTATCTTATAAAACTCAATATCTCCGTGCTGGGCAAACAGGTTTTGCAGCCGTTTGAGCTAAGATTTTAAAATTATTCACATAATGAAAACCTATACTTTGTTTCAGGCGAGTTTCCCATTCAAATGCATGTAACAGTGAGAAACGCATTGTCTTGGCGAAAGAAAGCGTTTTTGAACAACTTCATATAAATCGCTGTAACTTTTGATAGAAGACTCAGACAAACATGTTTATGGCTTTATCTTATAAAACTAAATATCTCCGTGCTGGGCAAACAGGTTTTGCAGCCGTTTGAGCTAAGATTTTAAAATTATTCACATAATGAAAACCTATACTTTGTCTGAGGCGAGTTTCCCATTCAAATGCATGTAACAGTGAGAAACACACTGTCTTGGCGAAATAAAGCGTTTTTGAACAACTTCATATAAATCGCTGTAACTTTTGATAGAGGTCTCAGACAAACATGTTTATGGCTTTATCTTATAGAACTCAATATCTCCGTGCTGGGCAAACAGGTTTTGCAGCCGTTTGAGCTAAGATTTTAAAATTATTCACATAATGAAAACCTATACTTTGTTTCAGGCGAGTTTCCCATTCAAATGCGTGTAACCGTGAGAAACGCATTGTCTTGGCGAAAGAAAGCGTTTTTGAACAACTTCATATAAATCGCTGTAACTTTTGATAGAAGACTCAGACAAACATGTTTATGGCTTTATCTTATAAAACTCAATATCTCCGTGCTGGGCAAACAGGTTTTGCAGCCGTTTGAGCTAAGATTTTAAAATTATTCACATAATGAAAACCTATACTTTGTTTCAGGCGAGTTTCCCATTCAAATGCATGTAACAGTGAGAAAAGCATTGTCTTGGCGAAAGAAAGCATTTTCGTACAACTTCATATAAATCGCTGTAACTTTTGATAGAGGTCTCAGACAAACATGTTTATGGCTTTATCTTATAGAACTCAATATCTCCGTGCTGGGCAAACAGGTTTTGCAGCCGTTTGAGCTAAGATTTTAAAATTATTCACATAATGAAAACCTATACTTTGTCTCGGGTGAGTTTCCCATTCAAATGCATGTAACAGTGAGAAACACACTGTCTTGGCGAAAGAAAGCATTTTCGTACAACTTCATATAAATCGCTATAACTTTTGATAGAAGACTCAGACAAACATGTTCATGGCTTTATCTTATAAAACTCAATATCTCCGTGCTGGGCAAACAGGTTTTGCAGCCGTTTGAGCTAAGATTTTAAAATTATTCACATAATGAAAACCTATACTTTGTCTCGGGTGAGTTTCCCATTCAAATGCATGTAACAGTGAGAAACGCATTGTCTTGGCGAAAGAAAGCGTTTTTGAACAACTTCATATAAATCGCTGTAACTTTTGATAGAGGTCTCAGACAAACATGTTCATGGCTTTATCTTATAAAACTCAATATCTCCGTGCTGGGCAAACAGGTTTTGCAGCCGTTTGAGCTAAGATTTTAAAATTATTCACATAATGAAAACCTATACTTTGTCTCGGGTGAGTTTCCCATTCAAATGCATGTAACAGTGAGAAACGCATTGTCTTGGCGAAAGAAAGCGTTTTTGAACAACTTCATATAAATCGCTGTAACTTTTGATAGAAGACTCAGACAAACATGTTTATGGCTTTATCTTATAGAACTCAATATCCCCGTGCTGGGCAAACAGGTTTTGCAGCCGTTTGAGCTAAGATTTTAAAATTATTCACATAATGAAAACCTATACTTTTTTTCAGGCGAGTTTCCCATTCAAATGCATGTAACAGTGAGAAACGCATTGTCTTGGCGAAAGAAAGCGTTTTTGAACAACTTCATATAAATCGCTGTAACTTTTGATAGAAGACTCAGACAAACATGTTTATGGCTTTATCTTATAAAACTCAATATCTCCGTGCTGGGCAAACAGGTTTTGCAGCCGTTTGAGCTAAGATTTTAAAATTATTCACATAATGAAAACCTATACTTTGTCTGAGGCGAGTTTCCCATTCAAATGCATGTAACAGTGAGAAACACACTGTCTTGGCGAAATAAAGCGTTTTTGAACAACTTCATATAAATCGCTGTAACTTTTGATAGAGGTCTCAGACAAACATGTTTATGGCTTTATCTTATAGAACTCAATATCTCCGTGCTGGGCAAACAGGTTTTGCAGCCGTTTGAGCTAAGATTTTAAAATTATTCACATAATGAAAACCTATACTTTGTTTCAGGCGAGTTTCCCATTCAAATGCGTGTAACCGTGAGAAACACATTGTCTTGGCGAAAGAAAGCGTTTTTGAACAACTTCATATAAATCGCTGTAACTTTTGATAGAAGACTCAGACAAACATGTTTATGGCTTTATCTTATAAAACTCAATATCCCCGTGCTGGGCAAACAGGTTTTGCAGCCGTTTGAGCTAAGATTTTAAAATTATTCACATAATGAAAACCTATACTTTGTCTCGGGCGAGTTTCCCATTCAAATGCATGTAACAGTGAGAAACGCATTGTCTTGGCGAAAGAAAGCGTTTTTGAACAACTTCATATAAATGGCTGTAACTTTTGATAGAGGTCTCAGACAAACATGTTCATGGCTTTATCTTATAGAACTCAATATCCCCGTGCTGGGCAAACAGGTTTTGCAGCCGTTTGAGCTAAGATTTTAAAATTATTCACATAATGAAAACCTATACTTTGTTTCAGGTGAGTTTCCCATTCAAATGCATGTAACAGTGAGAAACGCATTGTCTTGGCGAAAGAAAGCGTTTTTGAACAACTTCATATAAATCGCTGTAACTTTTGATAGAAGACTCAGACACACATGTTTACGGCTTTATCTTATAAAACTCAATATCTCCGTGCTGGGCAAACAGGTTTTGCAGCCGTTTGAGCTAAGATTTTAAAATTATTCACATAATGAAAACCTATACTTTGTTTCAGGCGAGTTTCCCATTCAAATGCATGTAACAGTGAGAAACGCATTGTCTTGGCGAAAGAAAGCGTTTTTGAACAACTTCATATAAATCGCTGTAACTTTTGATAGAAGACTCAGACAAACATGTTTATGGCTTTATCTTATAAAACTAAATATCTCCGTGCTGGGCAAACAGGTTTTGCAGCCGTTTGAGCTAAGATTTTAAAATTATTCACATAATGAAAACCTATACTTTGTCTGAGGCGAGTTTCCCATTCAAATGCATGTAACAGTGAGAAACACACTGTCGTGGCGAAATAAAGCGTTTTTGAACAACTTCATATAAATGGCTGTAACTTTTGATAGAGGTCTCAGACAAACATGTTTATGGCTTTATCTTATAGAACTCAATATCTCCGTGCTGGGCAAACAGGTTTTGCAGCCGTTTGAGCTAAGATTTTAAAATTATTCACATAATGAAAACCTATACTTTGTTTCAGGCGAGTTTCCCATTCAAATGCGTGTAACCGTGAGAAACGCATTGTCTTGGCGAAAGAAAGCGTTTTTGAACAACTTCATATAAATCGCTGTAACTTTTGATAGAAGACTCAGACAAACATGTTTATGGCTTTATCTTATAAAACTCAATATCCCCGTGCTGGGCAAACAGGTTTTGCAGCCGTTTGAGCTAAGATTTTAAAATTATTCACATAATGAAAACCTATACTTTGTCTCGGGCGAGTTTCCCATTCAAATGCATGTAACAGTGAGAAACGCATTGTCTTGGCGAAAGAAAGCGTTTTTGAACAACTTCATATAAATCGCTGTAACTTTTGATAGAGGTCTCAGACAAACATGTTCATGGCTTTATCTTATAGAACTCAATATCCCCGTGCTGGGCAAACAGGTTTTGCAGCCGTTTGAGTTAAGATTTTAAAATTATTCACATAATGAAAACCTATACTTTGTCTGAGGCGAGTTTCCCATTCAAATGCATGTAACAGTGAGAAACACACTGTCTTGGTGAAATAAAGCGTTTTTGAACAACTTCATATAAATCGCTGTAACTTTTGATAGAAGACTCAGACACACATGTTTATGGCTTTATCTTATAAAACTCAATATCTCCGTGCTGGGCAAACAGGTTTTGCAGCCGTTTGAGCTAAGATTTTAAAATTATTCACATAATGAAAACCTATACTTTGTTTCAGGCGAGTTTCCCATTCAAATGCATGTAACAGTGAGAAAAGCATTGTCTTGGCGAAAGAAAGCATTTTCGTACAACTTCATATAAATCGCTGTAACTTTTGATAGAGGTCTCAGACAAACATGTTTATGGCTTTATCTTATAGAACTCAATATCTCCGTGCTGGGCAAACAGGTTTTGCAGCCGTTTGAGCTAAGATTTTAAAATTATTCACATAATGAAAACCTATACTTTGTTTCAGGCGAGTTTCCCATTCAAATGCATGTAACAGTGAGAAACGCATTGTCTTGGCGAAAGAAAGCGTTTTTGAACAACTTCATATAAATCGCTGTAACTTTTGATAGAAGACTCAGACACACATGTTTACGGCTTTATCTTATAAAACTCAATATCTCCGTGCTGGGCAAACAGGTTTTGCAGCCGTTTGAGCTAAGATTTTAAAATTATTCACATAATGAAAACCTATACTTTGTTTCAGGCGAGTTTCCCATTCAAATGCATGTAACAGTGAGAAACGCATTGTCTTGGCGAAAGAAAGCGTTTTTGAACAACTTCATATAAATCGCTGTAACTTTTGATAGAAGACTCAGACAAACATGTTTATGGCTTTATCTTATAAAACTAAATATCTCCGTGCTGGGCAAACAGGTTTTGCAGCCGTTTGAGCTAAGATTTTAAAATTATTCACATAATGAAAACCTATACTTTGTCTGAGGCGAGTTTCCCATTCAAATGCATGTAACAGTGAGAAACACACTGTCTTGGCGAAATAAAGCGTTTTTGAACAACTTCATATAAATCGCTGTAACTTTTGATAGAGGTCTCAGACAAACATGTTTATGGCTTTATCTTATAGAACTCAATATCTCCGTGCTGGGCAAACAGGTTTTGCAGCCGTTTGAGCTAAGATTTTAAAATTATTCACATAATGAAAACCTATACTTTGTTTCAGGCGAGTTTCCCATTCAAATGCGTGTAACCGTGAGAAACGCATTGTCTTGGCGAAAGAAAGCGTTTTTGAACAACTTCATATAAATCGCTGTAACTTTTGATAGAAGACTCAGACAAACATGTTTATGGCTTTATCTTATAAAACTCAATATCCCCGTGCTGGGCAAACAGGTTTTGCAGCCGTTTGAGCTAAGATTTTAAAATTATTCACATAATGAAAACCTATACTTTGTCTCGGGCGAGTTTCCCATTCAAATGCATGTAACAGTGAGAAACGCATTGTCTTGGCGAAAGAAAGCGTTTTTGAACAACTTCATATAAATCGCTGTAACTTTTGATAGAGGTCTCAGACAAACATGTTCATGGCTTTATCTTATAGAACTCAATATCCCCGTGCTGGGCAAACAGGTTTTGCAGCCGTTTGAGTTAAGATTTTAAAATTATTCACATAATGAAAACCTATACTTTGTCTGAGGCGAGTTTCCCATTCAAATGCATGTAACAGTGAGAAACACACTGTCTTGGTGAAATAAAGCGTTTTTGAACAACTTCATATAAATCGCTGTAACTTTTGATAGAAGACTCAGACACACATGTTTATGGCTTTATCTTATAAAACTCAATATCTCCGTGCTGGGCAAACAGGTTTTGCAGCCGTTTGAGCTAAGATTTTAAAATTATTCACATAATGAAAACCTATACTTTGTTTCAGGCGAGTTTCCCATTCAAATGCATGTAACAGTGAGAAAAGCATTGTCTTGGCGAAAGAAAGCATTTTCGTACAACTTCATATAAATCGCTGTAACTTTTGATAGAGGTCTCAGACAAACATGTTTATGGCTTTATCTTATAGAACTCAATATCTCCGTGCTGGGCAAACAGGTTTTGCAGCCGTTTGAGCTAAGATTTTAAAATTATTCACATAATGAAAACCTATACTTTGTCTCGGGTGAGTTTCCCATTCAAATGCATGTAACAGTGAGAAACACACTGTCTTGGCGAAAGAAAGCATTTTCGTACAACTTCATATAAATCGCTATAACTTTTGATAGAAGACTCAGACAAACATGTTCATGGCTTTATCTTATAAAACTCAATATCTCCGTGCTGGGCAAACAGGTTTTGCAGCCGTTTGAGCTAAGATTTTAAAATTATTCACATAATGAAAACCTATACTTTGTCTCGGGTGAGTTTCCCATTCAAATGCATGTAACAGTGAGAAACGCATTGTCTTGGCGAAAGAAAGCGTTTTTGAACAACTTCATATAAATCGCTGTAACTTTTGATAGAGGTCTCAGACAAACATGTTCATGGCTTTATCTTATAAAACTCAATATCTCCGTGCTGGGCAAACAGGTTTTGCAGCCGTTTGAGCTAAGATTTTAAAATTATTCACATAATGAAAACCTATACTTTGTCTCGGGTGAGTTTCCCATTCAAATGCATGTAACAGTGAGAAACGCATTGTCTTGGCGAAAGAAAGCGTTTTTGAACAACTTCATATAAATCGCTGTAACTTTTGATAGAAGACTCAGACAAACATGTTTATGGCTTTATCTTATAAAACTCAATATCTCCGTGCTGGGCAAACAGGTTTTGCAGCCGTTTGAGCTAAGATTTTAAAATTATTCACATAATGAAAACCTATACTTTTTTTCAGGCGAGTTTCCCATTCAAATGCATGTAACAGTGAGAAACGCATTGTCTTGGCGAAAGAAAGCGTTTTTGAACAACTTCATATAAATCGCTGTAACTTTTGATAGAAGACTCAGACACACGTTTACGGCTTTATCTTATAAAACTCAATATCTCCGTGCTGGGCAAACAGGTTTTGCAGCCGTTTGAGCTAAGATTTTAAAATTATTCACATAATGAAAACCTATACTTTGTTTCAGGCGAGTTTCCCATTCAAATGCATGTAACAGTGAGAAACGCATTGTCTTGGCGAAAGAAAGCGTTTTTGAACAACTTCATATAAATCGCTGTAACTTTTGATAGAAGACTCAGACAAACATGTTTATGGCTTTATCTTATAAAACTCAATATCTCCGTGCTGGGCAAACAGGTTTTGCAGCCGTTTGAGCTAAGATTTTAAAATTATTCACATAATGAAAACCTATACTTTGTCTGAGGCGAGTTTCCCATTCAAATGCATGTAACAGTGAGAAACACACTGTCTTGGCGAAATAAAGCGTTTTTGAACAACTTCATATAAATCGCTGTAACTTTTGATAGAGGTCTCAGACAAACATGTTTATGGCTTTATCTTATAGAACTCAATATCTCCGTGCTGGGCAAACAGGTTTTGCAGCCGTTTGAGCTAAGATTTTAAAATTATTCACATAATGAAAACCTATACTTTGTTTCAGGCGAGTTTCCCATTCAAATGCGTGTAACCGTGAGAAACGCATTGTCTTGGCGAAAGAAAGCGTTTTTGAACAACTTCATATAAATCGCTGTAACTTTTGATAGAAGACTCAGACAAACATGTTTATGGCTTTATCTTATAAAACTCAATATCCCCGTGCTGGGCAAACAGGTTTTGCAGCCGTTTGAGCTAAGATTTTAAAATTATTCACATAATGAAAACCTATACTTTGTCTCGGGCGAGTTTCCCATTCAAATGCATGTAACAGTGAGAAACGCATTGTCTTGGCGAAAGAAAGCGTTTTTGAACAACTTCATATAAATCGCTGTAACTTTTGATAGAGGTCTCAGACAAACATGTTCATGGCTTTATCTTATAGAACTCAATATCCCCGTGCTGGGCAAACAGGTTTTGCAGCCGTTTGAGCTAAGATTTTAAAATTATTCACATAATGAAAACCTATACTTTGTTTCAGGCGAGTTTCCCATTCAAATGCATGTAACAGTGAGAAACGCATTGTCTTGGCGAAAGAAAGCGTTTTTGAACAACTTCATATAAATCGCTGTAACTTTTGATAGAAGACTCAGACACACATGTTTACGGCTTTATCTTATAAAACTCAATATCTCCGTGCTGGGCAAACAGGTTTTGCAGCCGTTTGAGCTAAGATTTTAAAATTATTCACATAATGAAAACCTATACTTTGTTTCAGGCGAGTTTCCCATTCAAATGCATGTAACAGTGAGAAACGCATTGTCTTGGCGAAAGAAAGCGTTTTTGAACAACTTCATATAAATCGCTGTAACTTTTGATAGAAGACTCAGACAAACATGTTTATGGCTTTATCTTATAAAACTAAATATCTCCGTGCTGGGCAAACAGGTTTTGCAGCCGTTTGAGCTAAGATTTTAAAATTATTCACATAATGAAAACCTATACTTTGTCTGAGGCGAGTTTCCCATTCAAATGCATGTAACAGTGAGAAACACACTGTCTTGGCGAAATAAAGCGTTTTTGAACAACTTCATATAAATCGCTGTAACTTTTGATAGAGGTCTCAGACAAACATGTTTATGGCTTTATCTTATAGAACTCAATATCTCCGTGCTGGGCAAACAGGTTTTGCAGCCGTTTGAGCTAAGATTTTAAAATTATTCACATAATGAAAACCTATACTTTGTTTCAGGCGAGTTTCCCATTCAAATGCGTGTAACCGTGAGAAACGCATTGTCTTGGCGAAAGAAAGCGTTTTTGAACAACTTCATATAAATCGCTGTAACTTTTGATAGAAGACTCAGACAAACATGTTTATGGCTTTATCTTATAAAACTCAATATCCCCGTGCTGGGCAAACAGGTTTTGCAGCCGTTTGAGCTAAGATTTTAAAATTATTCACATAATGAAAACCTATACTTTGTCTCGGGCGAGTTTCCCATTCAAATGCATGTAACAGTGAGAAACGCATTGTCTTGGCGAAAGAAAGCGTTTTTGAACAACTTCATATAAATCGCTGTAACTTTTGATAGAGGTCTCAGACAAACATGTTCATGGCTTTATCTTATAGAACTCAATATCCCCGTGCTGGGCAAACAGGTTTTGCAGCCGTTTGAGTTAAGATTTTAAAATTATTCACATAATGAAAACCTATACTTTGTCTGAGGCGAGTTTCCCATTCAAATGCATGTAACAGTGAGAAACACACTGTCTTGGTGAAATAAAGCGTTTTTGAACAACTTCATATAAATCGCTGTAACTTTTGATAGAAGACTCAGACACACATGTTTATGGCTTTATCTTATAAAACTCAATATCTCCGTGCTGGGCAAACAGGTTTTGCAGCCGTTTGAGCTAAGATTTTAAAATTATTCACATAATGAAAACCTATACTTTGTTTCAGGCGAGTTTCCCATTCAAATGCATGTAACAGTGAGAAACGCATTGTCTTGGCGAAAGAAAGCGTTTTTGAACAACTTCATATAAATCGCTGTAACTTTTGATAGAAGACTCAGACACACATGTTTACGGCTTTATCTTATAAAACTCAATATCTCCGTGCTGGGCAAACAGGTTTTGCAGCCGTTTGAGCTAAGATTTTAAAATTATTCACATAATGAAAACCTATACTTTGTTTCAGGCGAGTTTCCCATTCAAATGCATGTAACAGTGAGAAACGCATTGTCTTGGCGAAAGAAAGCGTTTTTGAACAACTTCATATAAATCGCTGTAACTTTTGATAGAAGACTCAGACAAACATGTTTATGGCTTTATCTTATAAAACTAAATATCTCCGTGCTGGGCAAACAGGTTTTGCAGCCGTTTGAGCTAAGATTTTAAAATTATTCACATAATGAAAACCTATACTTTGTCTGAGGCGAGTTTCCCATTCAAATGCATGTAACAGTGAGAAACACACTGTCTTGGCGAAATAAAGCGTTTTTGAACAACTTCATATAAATCGCTGTAACTTTTGATAGAGGTCTCAGACAAACATGTTTATGGCTTTATCTTATAGAACTCAATATCTCCGTGCTGGGCAAACAGGTTTTGCAGCCGTTTGAGCTAAGATTTTAAAATTATTCACATAATGAAAACCTATACTTTGTTTCAGGCGAGTTTCCCATTCAAATGCGTGTAACCGTGAGAAACGCATTGTCTTGGCGAAAGAAAGCGTTTTTGAACAACTTCATATAAATCGCTGTAACTTTTGATAGAAGACTCAGACAAACATGTTTATGGCTTTATCTTATAAAACTCAATATCCCCGTGCTGGGCAAACAGGTTTTGCAGCCGTTTGAGCTAAGATTTTAAAATTATTCACATAATGAAAACCTATACTTTGTCTCGGGCGAGTTTCCCATTCAAATGCATGTAACAGTGAGAAACGCATTGTCTTGGCGAAAGAAAGCGTTTTTGAACAACTTCATATAAATCGCTGTAACTTTTGATAGAGGTCTCAGACAAACATGTTCATGGCTTTATCTTATAGAACTCAATATCCCCGTGCTGGGCAAACAGGTTTTGCAGCCGTTTGAGTTAAGATTTTAAAATTATTCACATAATGAAAACCTATACTTTGTCTGAGGCGAGTTTCCCATTCAAATGCATGTAACAGTGAGAAACACACTGTCTTGGTGAAATAAAGCGTTTTTGAACAACTTCATATAAATCGCTGTAACTTTTGATAGAAGACTCAGACACACATGTTTATGGCTTTATCTTATAAAACTCAATATCTCCGTGCTGGGCAAACAGGTTTTGCAGCCGTTTGAGCTAAGATTTTAAAATTATTCACATAATGAAAACCTATACTTTGTTTCAGGCGAGTTTCCCATTCAAATGCATGTAACAGTGAGAAAAGCATTGTCTTGGCGAAAGAAAGCATTTTCGTACAACTTCATATAAATCGCTGTAACTTTTGATAGAGGTCTCAGACAAACATGTTTATGGCTTTATCTTATAGAACTCAATATCTCCGTGCTGGGCAAACAGGTTTTGCAGCCGTTTGAGCTAAGATTTTAAAATTATTCACATAATGAAAACCTATACTTTGTCTCGGGTGAGTTTCCCATTCAAATGCATGTAACAGTGAGAAACACACTGTCTTGGCGAAAGAAAGCATTTTCGTACAACTTCATATAAATCGCTATAACTTTTGATAGAAGACTCAGACAAACATGTTCATGGCTTCATCTTATAAAACTCAATATCTCCGTGCTGGGCAAACAGGTTTTGCAGCCGTTTGAGCTAAGATTTTAAAATTATTCACATAATGAAAACCTATACTTTGTCTCGGGTGAGTTTCCCATTCAAATGCATGTAACAGTGAGAAACGCATTGTCTTGGCGAAAGAAAGCGTTTTTGAACAACTTCATATAAATCGCTGTAACTTTTGATAGAGGTCTCAGACAAACATGTTCATGGCTTTATCTTATAAAACTCAATATCTCCGTGCTGGGCAAACAGGTTTTGCAGCCGTTTGAGCTAAGATTTTAAAATTATTCACATAATGAAAACCTATACTTTGTCTCGGGTGAGTTTCCCATTCAAATGCATGTAACAGTGAGAAACGCATTGTCTTGGCGAAAGAAAGCGTTTTTGAACAACTTCATATAAATCGCTGTAACTTTTGATAGAAGACTCAGACAAACATGTTTATGGCTTTATCTTATAGAACTCAATATCCCCGTGCTGGGCAAACAGGTTTTGCAGCCGTTTGAGCTAAGATTTTAAAATTATTCACATAATGAAAACCTATACTTTTTTTCAGGCGAGTTTCCCATTCAAATGCATGTAACAGTGAGAAACGCATTGTCTTGGCGAAAGAAAGCGTTTTTGAACAACTTCATATAAATCGCTGTAACTTTTGATAGAAGACTCAGACACACATGTTTACGGCTTTATCTTATAAAACTCAATATCTCCGTGCTGGGCAAACAGGTTTTGCAGCCGTTTGAGCTAAGATTTTAAAATTATTCACATAATGAAAACCTATACTTTGTTTCAGGCGAGTTTCCCATTCAAATGCATGTAACAGTGAGAAACGCATTGTCTTGGCGAAAGAAAGCGTTTTTGAACAACTTCATATAAATCGCTGTAACTTTTGATAGAAGACTCAGACAAACATGTTTATGGCTTTATCTTATAAAACTAAATATCTCCGTGCTGGGCAAACAGGTTTTGCAGCCGTTTGAGCTAAGATTTTAAAATTATTCACATAATGAAAACCTATACTTTGTCTGAGGCGAGTTTCCCATTCAAATGCATGTAACAGTGAGAAACACACTGTCTTGGCGAAATAAAGCGTTTTTGAACAACTTCATATAAATCGCTGTAACTTTTGATAGAGGTCTCAGACAAACATGTTTATGGCTTTATCTTATAGAACTCAATATCTCCGTGCTGGGCAAACAGGTTTTGCAGCCGTTTGAGCTAAGATTTTAAAATTATTCACATAATGAAAACCTATACTTTGTTTCAGGCGAGTTTCCCATTCAAATGCGTGTAACCGTGAGAAACGCATTGTCTTGGCGAAAGAAAGCGTTTTTGAACAACTTCATATAAATCGCTGTAACTTTTGATAGAAGACTCAGACAAACATGTTTATGGCTTTATCTTATAAAACTCAATATCCCCGTGCTGGGCAAACAGGTTTTGCAGCCGTTTGAGTTAAGATTTTAAAATTATTCACATAATGAAAACCTATACTTTGTCTGAGGCGAGTTTCCCATTCAAATGCATGTAACAGTGAGAAACACACTGTCTTGGTGAAATAAAGCGTTTTTGAACAACTTCATATAAATCGCTGTAACTTTTGATAGAAGACTCAGACAAACATGTTTATGGCTTTATCTTATAAAACTCAATATCCCCGTGCTGGGCAAACAGGTTTTGCAGCCGTTTGAGTTAAGATTTTAAAATTATTCACATAATGAAAACCTATACTTTGTCTGAGGCGAGTTTCCCATTCAAATGCATGTAACAGTGAGAAACACACTGTCTTGGTGAAATAAAGCGTTTTTGAACAACTTCATATAAATCGCTGTAACTTTTGATAGAAGACTCAGACACACATGTTTATGGCTTTATCTTATAAAACTCAATATCTCCGTGCTGGGGAAACAGGTTTTGCAGCTGTTTGAGCTAAGATTTTAAAATTATTCACATAATGAAAACCTATACTTTGTTTCAGGCGAGTTTCCCATTCAAATGCATGTAACAGTGAGAAAAGCATTGTCTTGGCGAAAGAAAGCATTTTCGTACAACTTCATATAAATCGCTGTAACTTTTGATAGAGGTCTCAGACAAACATGTTTATGGCTTTATCTTATAGAACTCAATATCTCCGTGCTGGGCAAACAGGTTTTGCAGCCGTTTGAGCTAAGATTTTAAAATTATTCACATAATGAAAACCTATACTTTGTTTCAGGCGAGTTTCCCATTCAAATGCATGTAACCGTGAGAAACACATTGTCTTGGCGAAAGAAAGCGTTTGTGAACAACTTCATATATAAATCGCTGTAACTTTTGATAGAGGTCTCAGACAAACATGTTTATGGCTTTATCTTATAGAACTCAATATCTCCGTGCTGGGCAAACAGGTTTTGCAGCCGTTTGAGCTAAGATTTTAAAATTATTCACATAATGAAAACCTATACTTTGTTTCAGGCGAGTTTCCCATTCAAATGCATGTAACCTGAGAAACACATTGTCTTGGCGAAAGAAAGCGTTTGTGAACAACTTCATATATAAATCGCTGTAACTTTTGATAGAGGTCTCAGACAAACATGTTTATGGCTTTATCTTATAGAACTCAATATCTCCGTGCTGGGCAAACAGGTTTTGCAGCCGTTTGAGCTAAGATTTTAAAATTATTCACATAATGAAAACCTATACTTTGTCTCGGGTGAGTTTCCCATTCAAATGCATGTAACAGTGAGAAACACACTGTCTTGGCGAAAGAAAGCATTTTCGTACAACTTCATATAAATCGCTATAACTTTTGATAGAAGACTCAGACAAACATGTTCATGGCTTTATCTTATAGAACTCAATTTCTCCGTGCTGGGCAAACAGGTTTTGCAGCCGTTTGAGCTAAGATTTTAAAATTATTCACATAATGAAAACCTATACTTTGTCTCGGGTGAGTTTCCCATTCAAATGCATGTAACAGTGAGAAACGCATTGTCTTGGCGAAAGAAAGAGGTTTTGCAGCCGTTTGAGCTAAGATTTTAAAATTATTCACATAATGAAAACCTATACTTTGTCTCGGGTGAGTTTCCCATTCAAATGCATGTAACCGTGAGAAACACACTGTCTTGGCGAAAGAAAGCGTTTTTCAACAACTTCATATAAATCGCTGTAACTTTTGATAGAAGACTCAGACACACATGTTTATGGCTTTATCTTATAGAACTCAATATCCCCGTGCTGGGCAAACAGGTTTTGCAGCCGTTTGAGCTAAGATTTTAAAATTATTCACATAATGAAAACCTATACTTTGTTTCAGGCGAGTTTCCCATTCAAATGCATGTAACCGTGAGAAACGTATTGTATTGGCGAAAGAAAGCGTTTTTGAACAACTTCATATAAATCGCTGTAACTTTTGATAGAAGACTCAGACACACATGTTTATGGCTTTATCTTATAAAACTCAATATCTCCGTGCTGGGCAAACAGGTTTTGCAGCCGTTTGAGCTAAGATTTTAAAACTATTCCCATAATGAAAACCTATACTTTGTCTCAGGCGAGTTTCCCATTCAAATGCATGTAACAGTGAGAAACGCATTGTCTTGGCGAAAGAAAGCGTTTTTCAACAACTTCATATAAATCGCTGTAACTTTTGATAGAAGACTCAGACAAACATGTTTATGGCTTTGTGAGAGGATTTTTATGAAATCAAGTATAATCAAGTGTGCCTTATAATCGAGTGTTCATATATTTTCACATAACCAAGTTTATTGTTAAAGAGAACATAATGCATTCCTTACTTTAGTGTCTGAGATGTTTGACAAGTATACAAGTATGTATTCTTTAACCCAGTGTGTGTGATGTCAGATAAGTGTGATATACTTCTATGTTTTTATTCTTAGTTTGTGTGCAGAGGTCAGATAAGCTTAGGTAATGTCTGGCCTTTTCCCTTTCGGTTAAAAGAGGAAGTACTATGTAACCCATTTTGCCTTATAAATAAAGCAACCAGCCTGCGCTGAGTGTGTGTGATTTTGCTGAGAGGCACACACCCATGCGCATGTCTTAATACTCTCTGAGTCGGTCTGCAGTGTCTTATTTCTCTTACTTGTGAACAAATGTCTTAACCCCTGACATTTAATTGGTCCTCCGAGCCGGAGAACTGACTGTTATTTTTAACGTCTAGTTGTCCACAGACGGTTTTCATCGGATCCTGACGTCGTGTTGCCTGCGCTGGAAAAAACCTGTGCACAGTAAAGGAGAAAAACCGGGACCATTCGATCTCCGGTCAGCGTCTTATACAGGCCCCACGGCGCCAGGACCAGATGAACCGAATTCAAAACGCAGCGCCACAGTAAGGTGAATATGAAACACTGCATTCCATCAAGCGCTAAAATACGTTGATATTGAGATTTTCCTTTAAAATAGTGTGTAAACCTGGTTAGCGCCGACAGATCTTAGTCCAAGAGGGACTTAAAGACGACAGGCAAGAGCGAGATTCTAGAAATCGCTATTAAAAGTTCCGGTTGCTCTGGGTAGCAGCTGAACGGAACGAGTTCCGGTCGCTCTGGGAGTGGCTGCAACGGAACAGGTAGAAGGTTGCACAACGAAAATACGGAAAATCTCAGTAAAAATTATAAAAGCGCGCTCTAATTGTGTTAACTAAGAGGAGTAAGTTGTCATTTACGACCCAATAAGCGGTCGAACTACTCCTCAAAGCTGTTTTCCTGTGTACGCTCACGAACTGGTTGGAGTGGGAATCTAAGGTTGTGCGTCATCACGTAAAATCAATAACCGCTCTCTCAACTAGTGGGTGAGTAGAAGCCTGTTATTGATCACCTGCCCCCTCCTTTGTGCCAGAGAAGGTGTCACAGTTCTGACGTAATTAGTTCAAAATGGGTAATTCTAAAGCTAAAGTAAAATTAACAGCAGATGAAGAGTGGTTAGGAAAAAACTGTTCAAATGCAGGAATAATCAGTGCAAAAAGGTGGAGAAATCCACATAAAATATATTGTCCAGCTTGGCAAGGCAAATGCACCCCTGATTCAATAAATGCTTTAAAAGCCGCTTTGCAAAAAGAGCTATATGAGGAAAAAAGTCAAAAGAAAGTAAAAAGCAGGACAAAGAAGGGACAAAAGAGAGATTAAATGCTGTAATTGTGGAAAAAAACGGGCACTTTGCTCGAGACTGCAGGAGTGTAATTCAGGAACAGGAAAGTGATGAATGACTAGCACGAGAGGAAGGAAGTGAAACAGATGAAGCGGAGGTTTACAATGTAGAACAACTACTGTTAGGTTCAGAAGACAAGCCAACAGTTGTAATATATGTGAAAGGTGTGCCGTTAAAAAATGTTTTGGGACACAGGAGCTTGTAAAACTGTTTTAACTGTAGAAGTCCCAAATGTAACATTCTCAAAAAACACTATAATTGTGAAATCAGCCTCAGGACATGTGACAAAACAGCATCTAACCGATCCCCTTTTATGTCACATAGAGATAGTGGCCGTGGCTGCAAAAATCAGTGCATTTATGACCCATCATGCCCAGATTGTATGAAATAAATAAAAGGAAATCATTCATATGAAGACCTTTTCTATAAAAAAAAGAGAGATGCATAAGGTAGATTAAGGCTGTGTCATTGTTCAGCCAAGGAAAGTGTGTGAAAAGATAAATGTTTCCATCCTGGAGGGTGGGTGAGACTGCAGCTCACTCACAGTCCCTGATGGATACAAAATAAAATATAATAATCTGAAGGTTGGATCTGAGATGAGGCAAACAGAAGACCAGTCTAAAACTAGGCACAAACCTGTTCAGAGAAAAAGCAAATTTTGTACAGATTGGATGAACTATAAATTATCTGTTTGCTGAGTAAGATGATCCTAACTATTAAGTTGGCTCAGTAGTAGTATAGTGATATACACTAATAAAATATTGTAATATACTATTGTTATTATATAGACAGAAAAAGATGATAATAATTAATAAAAATATAATATTAATAATAACAAGAAGTATCCTAGCCAGTATGATGTGAGATGGACAATTGTTATGAAGTAGTCTGCATCAAGCTTAAAGGTTTGCTCAAACTCAGTATAATGAAATATGAGATGAAGAAAATAAAAGCAATATCTAAACCAATTAGGTGCATAGAGGCACTTAACCTGTTTGAAAACCTGTCATTTATCCTAGATAAATATTACTGAGATACAGAGCACATCTATAATAACAACTAATAAGCCAAACCCTGTAGATAATAACTAAACCTACAGGATTATGAAGCTGAATTAAATGTGTGGACACCGCTAAGTTGATGAGCATGTTACACATTTTCTTTTATTTTTTATTTATTGGTTTTTTTAGAGCAGAGGCTGCATGCTATTAAAAGCCAACACATGCAGCTGTCTGTGAGCTCAGTTTCCCCTCACACTTCTGCTTTGTTTCTGGCAACATTTTTCTTTGTCTTTTTGTATCCTGACTCATGTATGTTTTTGTTTTTTTGATTATTTTGTTGGTTTGGAAACAAATTTGTGCCAATACTTGTGGATTACGGTGACACATAGTGATTAGGCATATGATTTACAAATGCATATGATTTACAAATACCCAGTTTTAGAACTGTGAGCTATGAACAATGCAAAGTTTAGGAAAAAATATATATATACACAAAACAAAAAACTTCAAAGTTTGAAATATGTAAGATGTGTGAATTCTTTGAAAAACTAGAAGGTATCTAAAAATGCCTCAAGTGAAAATGAGATTCTCTAATGACACTCTGATAGATAGGTCAGCATCAGGGCCAGAAGGCCTGTGAAACCACAATAACCTTTGAGTGCAGAAGCAAAGGAAGGAATTAGGCCAGTAATAGCAGACATGCAGAAAGCAGGTATTCTCGTGAAAACTAATAAAGCCACGTGTAATACACCAATTTTTCCAGTAAAAAAGGCCAATACTGGAAAATATCGCCTAGTTCATGATCTAAGAGCAATAAACGAGGTAACAGAGCAAATACCTCCAGTGGTTGCAAATCCACATATCATTTTAAATCAAGTAACACCAAAAGAACAATGGTTCTCGGTGATTGACCTCTCAAATGCATTTTTCTCTGTTCCCTTACATAAAGATTCACAGAATCTATTTGGATTTACTTTTGATAATGAAAAATACACATACACCAGGCTACCACAAGGATTTCAAAATAGCCCAACACTGTATGCAGAAGTTCTAAAGAAATCAATGTCATTTTGCTCTCTTCCTGCTCCAGGAAAATTTCTGCTGTATGTAGATGACATATTGATTACAGGCCATACACAAGATGATTGTAGAGAAAACACAATGACGGTTCTGCAACATTTGGCAGAACAAGGCCACAAAGTATCACAACACAAGTTACAATTGTGGAGTGATAAAGTCATCTACTTAGGACATCAACTAACGGGCCGAGGCCGCACCTTACTAGAGAGCAGAAAGACAGCAGTCCAAAATGCACCAAAACCAAATAACTAAGCAACAAATGATGAGTTATTTAGGTCTGTGCAATTTCTGTAGGTGCTGGATCCCAGAGTATGCACTGCTGGCCCAGCCACTACAGAACCTAATTTATGGAAAAGACCTAGCATTAAAAGACAAAATACAGTGGACCCTAGAAGCAGAAAAAGCCTTCACTGATTTAAAAATAGCATTGCAAACATGTACCGTCTTAGCATTACCAGACTATGAAAAACCTTTTATTCTCCATGTCGATGGAGTAGCAGGGTACATGAAGGCAGTTTTGACCCTAGCTTTCGGAGACAACTCTCTTATGTAGGTATTCTGCTCTCACACTCACACATTACTATAGAGAAGTGTAATCAGCTAAACCCCAGCACCCTGCTTCCTGCAGAAACAACGATGGCAGAATGGATGACAAAACTGTTTGAGAATAAAGAAGTGATACTAAGCAATCAACTGCCGAGTGATCTATCTCCAGTCTCTTGCAGGTTGAACCCCGGTGATTGGATTCTGATTAAAGTCCTCCAGCGAAAAAACTGGAGTGCTCCGAGGTGGGAGGGGCCCTTCCAGGTGTTGCTTACTACACCGACAGCTTGTAAGATAGCCGAACGACCTTCGTGGATCCATCAAAGCCACGTGAAGAAAGTGTTTGCACCACAATAAGACGCCGGTTCCCCTAGCTTCCAGGTGATCTGCCGGTGGAGGAAGGGCTGATTGGGTATATCCCGCCACTCCACTTCGCTGGCAGTCTACTCACCAGAAGTTTAGGTGTACCAGGTCATCCTGAAGAACAGACACATAGTAAAAGAGTGACCTATCCCACCAAAGAGAAGAACCAATAACAACACCAGGGACGCCTGAATAAAAACTCAACAAGATGACTGAGGAAAACAACCTGATGAATCCAGAAGAAGCACCAGCCCCAGCACCAGCCCCAGCCCCAAAGCTGTTGTGCTTAGGTGCTTGTAAGTTACAACTCTGGACCAACGGCCAGAAGGTAATGCACGCTTTGTTTCCCTGGATCGGAGTAGGAAAGCACGCACTACAAATAGAGACTTTAGACTATCGTTTTGGACTGTTTTTGAATGCTTCCACCCGCATTGACAAAGCACAGAATGAAGAAATTGATGCAATCCGCATCACTGTCATGCAACATCGAGTAGCTTTGGACATTATTCTTGCAGAGAAAGGAGGTCTCTGCGTGTTGTTCAACACCACCTGTTGCACCTACATACCTGACAACATACACTCATTAAACATGACAAATGCTTTGAATGTTCTGAAACAATTGAGAGACGCTCAGCAGCAGGACTACGTAGCCGTTAAGCAAGGCTGGTGGGACTGGTTGCTGAGTGGCTCCTGGAAATCCTTACTGATTAAAGGCCTGTTGGCCCTTTTCAATGTGATGTTACTATTTTGCCTTTTCACTGCTTGTATTATCCCATGTCTGAGAAGCATAATGTCAAACATGTTCAAGCGTATGTTAGGAAACTATGTCTTGGTTCAGAGGAATATGGAGGATCCCTATCGCCAATATGATATGCTGAATATGGAGGAAAGAGTGGAAAATCCCTATTCTAGTCTTTACAGAACTGTTGTTTAAATACTTCACTGAATGACATGCAAAAATGTGACTAACAAGTGACTATGCATTGATTAAAACCTGTGAAATATATTAACAACAGGAGGGAAATGTGAGAGGATTTTTATGAAATCAAGTATAATCAAGTGTGCCTTATAATCGAGTGTTCATATATTTTCACATAACCAAGTTTATTGTTAAAGAGAACATAATGCATTCCTTACTTTAGTGTCTGAGATGTTTGACAAGTATACAAGTATGTATTCTTTAACCCAGTGTGTGTGATGTCAGATAAGTGTGATATACTTCTATGTTTTTATTCTTAGTTTGTGTGCAGAGGTCAGATAAGCTTAGGTAATGTCTGGCCTTTTCCCTTTCGGTTAAAAGAGGAAGTACTATGTAACCCATTTTGCCTTATAAATAAAGCAACCAGCCTGCGCTGAGTGTGTGTGATTTTGCTGAGAGGCACACACCCATGCGCATGTCTTAATACTCTCTGAGTCGGTCTGCAGTGTCTTATTTCTCTTACTTGTGAACAAATGTCTTAACCCCTGACAGGCTTTATCTTATAAAACTCAATATCTCCGTGCTGGGCAAACAGGTTTTGCAGCCGTTTGAGCTAAGATTTTAAAATTATTCACATAATGAAAACCTATACTTTGTCTCAGGCGAGTTTCCCATTCAAATGCATGTAACAGTGAGAATCACAATGTCTTGGCCGTTTGAGCTAAGATTTTAAAATTATTCACATAATGAAAACCTATACTTTGTCTCGGGTGAGTTTCCCATTCAAATGCATGTAACAGTGAAAAACGCATTGTCTTGGCGAAAGAAAGAGGTTTTGCAGCCGTTTGAGCTAAGATTTTAAAATTATTCACATAATGAAAACCTATACTTTGTCTCGGGTGAGTTTCCCATTCAAATGCATGTAACAGTGAGAAACACACTGTCTTGGCGAAAGAAAGCGTTTTTCAACAACTTCATATAAATCGCTGTAACTTTTGATAGAAGACTCAGACACACATGTTTATGGCTTTATCTTATAAAACTCAATATCTCCGTGCTGGGCAAACAGGTTTTGCAGCCGTTTGAGCTAAGATTTTAAAATTATTCACATAATGAAAACCTATACTTTGTCTCAGGCGAGTTTCCCATTCAAATGCATGTAACAGTGAGAATCACAATGTCTTGGCCGTTTGAGCTAAGATTTTAAAATTATTCACATAATGAAAACCTATACTTTGTCTCGGGTGAGTTTCCCATTCAAATGCATGTAACAGTGAGAAACGCATTGTCTTGGCGAAAGAAAGAGGTTTTGCAGCAGTTTGAGCTAAGATTTTAAAATTATTCACATAATGAAAACCTATACTTTGTTTCAGGCGAGTTTCCCATTCAAATGCATGTAACCGTGAGAAACACATTGTCTTGGCGAAAGAAAGCGTTTGTGAACAACTTCATATAAATCGCTGTAACTTTTGATAGAGGTCTCAGACAAACATGTTTATGGCTTTATCTTATAAAACTCAATATCTCCGTGCTGGGCAAACAGGTTTTGCAGCCGTTTGAGCTAAGATTTTAAAATTATTCACATAATGAAAACCTATACTTTGTTTCAGGCGAGTTTCCCATTCAAATGCATGTAACCGTGAGAAACACATTGTCTTGGCGAAAGAAAGCGTTTGTGAACAACTTCATATAAATCGCTGTAACTTTTGATAGAAGACTCAGACAAACATGTTTATGGCTTTATCTTATAGAACTCAATATCTCCGTGCTGGGCAAACAGGTTTTGCAGCCGTTTGAGCTAAGATTTTAAAATTATTCACATAATGAAAACCTATACTTTGTTTCAGGCGAGTTTCCCATTCAAATGCATGTAACCGTGAGAAACACATTGTCTTGGCGAAAGAAAGCGTTTGTGAACAACTTCATATAAATCGCTGTAACTTTTGATAGAAGACTCAGACAAACATGTTTATGGCTTTATCTTATAGAACTCAATATCTCCGTGCTGGGCAAACAGGTTTTGCAGCCGTTTGAGCTAAGATTTTAAAATTATTCACATAATGAAAACCTATACTTTGTTTCAGGCGAGTTTCCCATTCAAATGCATGTAACCGTGAGAAACACATTGTCTTGGCGAAAGAAAGCGTTTGTGAACAACTTCATATATAAATCGCTGTAACTTTTGATAGAGGTCTCAGACAAACATGTTTATGGCTTTATCTTATAGAACTCAATATCTCCGTGCTGGGCAAACAGGTTTTGCAGCCGTTTGAGCTAAGATTTTAAAATTATTCACATAATGAAAACCTATACTTTGTTTCAGGCGAGTTTCCCATTCAAATGCATGTAACCTGAGAAACACATTGTCTTGGCGAAAGAAAGCGTTTGTGAACAACTTCATATATAAATCGCTGTAACTTTTGATAGAGGTCTCAGACAAACATGTTTATGGCTTTATCTTATAGAACTCAATATCTCCGTGCTGGGCAAACAGGTTTTGCAGCCGTTTGAGCTAAGATTTTAAAATTATTCACATAATGAAAACCTATACTTTGTTTCAGGCGAGTTTCCCATTCAAATGCATGTAACCGTGAGAAACACATTGTCTTGGCGAAAGAAAGCGTTTGTGAACAACTTCATATAAATCGCTGTAACTTTTGATAGAAGACTCAGACAAACATGTTTATGGCTTTATCTTATAGAACTCAATATCTCCGTGCTGGGCAAACAGGTTTTGCAGCCGTTTGAGCTAAGATTTTAAAATTATTCACATAATGAAAACCTATACTTTGTTTCAGGCGAGTTTCCCATTCAAATGCATGTAACCGTGAGAAACACATTGTCTTGGCGAAAGAAAGCGTTTGTGAACAACTTCATATAAATCGCTGTAACTTTTGATAGAAGACTCAGACAAACATGTTTATGGCTTTATCTTATAGAACTCAATATCTCCGTGCTGGGCAAACAGGTTTTGCAGCCGTTTGAGCTAAGATTTTAAAATTATTCACATAATGAAAACCTATACTTTGTTTCAGGCGAGTTTCCCATTCAAATGCATGTAACCGTGAGAAACACATTGTCTTGGCGAAAGAAAGCGTTTGTGAACAACTTCATATATAAATCGCTGTAACTTTTGATAGAAGACTCAGACAAACATGTTTATGGCTTTATCTTATAGAACTCAATATCTCCGTGCTGGGCAAACAGGTTTTGCAGCCGTTTGAGCTAAGATTTTAAAATTATTCACATAATGAAAACCTATACTTTGTTTCAGGCGAGTTTCCCATTCAAATGCATGTAACCGTGAGAAACACATTGTCTTGGCGAAAGAAAGCGTTTGTGAACAACTTCATATAAATCGCTGTAACTTTTGATAGAAGACTCAGACAAACATGTTTATGGCTTTATCTTATAGAACTCAATATCTCCGTGCTGGGCAAACAGGTTTTGCAGCCGTTTGAGCTAAGATTTTAAAATTATTCACATAATGAAAACCTATACTTTGTTTCAGGCGAGTTTCCCATTCAAATGCATGTAACCGTGAGAAACACATTGTATTGGCGAAAGAAAGCGTTTGTGAACAACTTCATAAAAATCGCTGTAACTTTTGATAGAGGTCTCAGACAAACATGTTTATGGCTTTATCTTATAAAACTCAATATCTCCGTGCTGGGCAAACAGGTTTTGCAGCCGTTTGAGCTAAGATTTTAAAATTATTCACATAATGAAAACCTATACTTTGTCTCGGGCGAGTTTCCCATTCAAATGCATGTAACAGTGAGAAACGCATTGTCTTGGCGAAAGAAAGCGTTTTTGAACAACTTCATATAAATCGCTGTAACTTTTGATAGAGGTCTCAGACAAACATGTTTATGGCTTTATCTTATAAAACTCAATATCTCCGTGCTGGGTAAACAGGTTTTGCAGCCGTTTGAGCTAAGATTTTAAAATTATTCACATAATGAAAACCTATACTTTGTTTCAGGCGAGTTTCCCATTCAAATGCATGTAACCGTGAGAAACACATTGTATTGGCGAAAGAAAGCGTTTTTGAACAACTTCATATAAATCGCTGTAACTTTTGATAGAAGACTCAGACAAACATGTTTATGGCTTTATCTTATAAAACTCAATATCCCCGTGCTGGGCAAACAGGTTTTGCAGCCGTTTGAGCTAAGATTTTAAAATTATTCACATAATGAAAACCTATACTTTGTCTCGGGCGAGTTTCCCATTCAAATGCATGTAACAGTGAGAAACGCATTGTCTTGGCGAAAGAAAGCGTTTTTGAACAACTTCATATAAATCGCTGTAACTTTTGATAGAGGTCTCAGACAAACATGTTCATGGCTTTATCTTATAGAACTCAATATCCCCGTGCTGGGCAAACAGGTTTTGCAGCCGTTTGAGTTAAGATTTTAAAATTATTCACATAATGAAAACCTATACTTTGTCTGAGGCGAGTTTCCCATTCAAATGCATGTAACAGTGAGAAACACACTGTCTTGGTGAAATAAAGCGTTTTTGAACAACTTCATATAAATCGCTGTAACTTTTGATAGAAGACTCAGACACACATGTTTATGGCTTTATCTTATAAAACTCAATATCTCCGTGCTGGGCAAACAGGTTTTGCAGCCGTTTGAGCTAAGATTTTAAAATTATTCACATAATGAAAACCTATACTTTGTCTCGGGTGAGTTTCCCATTCAAATGCATGTAACAGTGAGAAACGCATTGTCTTGGCGAAAGAAAGCGTTTTTGAACAACTTCATATAAATCGCTGTAACTTTTGATAGAAGACTCAGACAAACATGTTTATGGCTTTATCTTATAGAACTCAATATCCCCGTGCTGGGCAAACAGGTTTTGCAGCCGTTTGAGCTAAGATTTTAAAATTATTCACATAATGAAAACCTATACTTTTTTTCAGGCGAGTTTCCCATTCAAATGCATGTAACAGTGAGAAACGCATTGTCTTGGCGAAAGAAAGCGTTTTTGAACAACTTCATATAAATCGCTGTAACTTTTGATAGAAGACTCAGACACACATGTTTACGGCTTTATCTTATAAAACTCAATATCTCCGTGCTGGGCAAACAGGTTTTGCAGCCGTTTGAGCTAAGATTTTAAAATTATTCACATAATGAAAACCTATACTTTGTTTCGGGCGAGTTTCCCATTCAAATGCATGTAACCGTGAGAAACACATTGTCTTGGCGAAAGAAAGCGTTTGTGAACAACTTCATATAAATCGCTGTAACTTTTGATAGAGGTCTCAGACAAACATGTTTATGGCTTTATCTTATAAAACTCAATATCTCCGTGCTGGGCAAACAGGTTTTGCAGCCGTTTGAGCTAAGATTTTAAAATTATTCACATAATGAAAACCTATACTTTGTTTCAGGCGAGTTTCCCATTCAAATGCATGTAACAGTGAGAAACGCATTGTCTTGGCGAAAGAAAGCGTTTTTGAACAACTTCATATAAATCGCTGTAACTTTTGATAGAAGACTCAGACAAACATGTTTATGGCTTTATCTTATAAAACTCAATATCTCCGTGCTGGGCAAACAGGTTTTGCAGCCGTTTGAGCTAAGATTTTAAAATTATTCACATAATGAAAACCTATACTTTGTTTCAGGCGAGTTTCCCATTCAAATGCATGTAACCGTGAGAAACGCATTGTATTGGCGAAAGAAAGCGTTTTTGAACAACTTCATATAAATCGCTGTAACTTTTGATAGAGGTCTCAGACAAACATGTTTATGGCTTTATCTTATAAAACTCAATATCTCCGTGCTGGGCAAACAGGTTTTGCAGCCGTTTGAGCTAAGATTTTAAAATTATTCACATAATGAAAACCTATACTTTGTCTGGGGCGAGTTTCCCATTCAAATGCATGTAACCGTGAGAAACACATTGTCTTGGCGAAAGAAAGCGTTTGTTAACAACTTCATATAAATCGCTGTAACTTTTGATAGAAGACTCAGACAAACATGTTTATGGCTTTATCTTATAGAACTCAATATCTCCGTGCTGGGCAAACAGGTTTTGCAGCCGTTTGAGCTAAGATTTTAAAATTATTCACATAATGAAAACCTATACTTTGTTTCGGGCGAGTTTCCCATTCAAATGCATGTAACCGTGAGAAACACATTGTATTGGCGAAAGAAAGCGTTTGTGAACAACTTCATAAAAATCGCTGTAACTTTTGATAGAGGTCTCAGACAAACATGTTTATGGCTTTATCTTATAAAACTCAATATCTCCGTGCTGGGCAAACAGGTTTTGCAGCAGTTTGAGCTAAGATTTTAAAATTATTCACATAATGAAAACCTATACTTTGTCTGGGGCGAGTTTCCCATTCAAATGCATGTAACAGTGAGAAACGCATTGTCTTGGCGAAAGAAAGCGTTTTTGAACAACTTCATATAAATCGCTGTAACTTTTGATAGAAGACTCAGACAAACATGTTTATGGCTTTATCTTATAAAACTCAATATCTCCGTGCTGGGCAAACAGGTTTTGCAGCCGTTTGAGCTAAGATTTTAAAATTATTCACATAATGAAAACCTATACTTTGTTTCAGGCGAGTTTCCCATTCAAATGCATGTAACAGTGAGAAACGCATTGTCTTGGCGAAAGAAAGCGTTTTTGAACAACTTCATAAAAATCGCTGTAACTTTTGATAGAGGTCTCAGACAAACATGTTTATGGCTTTATCTTATAAAACTCAATATCTCCGTGCTGGGCAAACAGGTTTTGCAGCCGTTTGAGCTAAGATTTTAAAATTATTCACATAATGAAAACCTATACTTTGTCTGGGGCGAGTTTCCCATTCAAATGCATGTAACCGTGAGAAACACATTGTCTTGGCGAAAGAAAGCGTTTGTTAACAACTTCATATAAATCGCTGTAACTTTTGATAGAAGACTCAGACAAACATGTTTATGGCTTTATCTTATAGAACTCAATATCTCCGTGCTGGGCAAACAGGTTTTGCAGCCGTTTGAGCTAAGATTTTAAAATTATTCACATAATGAAAACCTATACTTTGTTTCGGGCGAGTTTCCCATTCAAATGCATGTAACCGTGAGAAACACATTGTATTGGCGAAAGAAAGCGTTTGTGAACAACTTCATAAAAATCGCTGTAACTTTTGATAGAGGTCTCAGACAAACATGTTTATGGCTTTATCTTATAAAACTCAATATCTCCGTGCTGGGCAAACAGGTTTTGCAGCAGTTTGAGCTAAGATTTTAAAATTATTCACATAATGAAAACCTATACTTTGTCTGGGGCGAGTTTCCCATTCAAATGCATGTAACAGTGAGAAACGCATTGTCTTGGCGAAAGAAAGCGTTTTTGAACAACTTCATATAAATCGCTGTAACTTTTGATAGAAGACTCAGACAAACATGTTTATGGCTTTATCTTATAAAACTCAATATCTCCGTGCTGGGCAAACAGGTTTTGCAGCCGTTTGAGCTAAGATTTTAAAATTATTCACATAATGAAAACCTATACTTTGTTTCAGGCGAGTTTCCCATTCAAATGCATGTAACAGTGAGAAACGCATTGTCTTGGCGAAAGAAAGCGTTTTTGAACAACTTCATAAAAATCGCTGTAACTTTTGATAGAGGTCTCAGACAAACATGTTTATGGCTTTATCTTATAAAACTCAATATCTCCGTGCTGGGCAAACAGGTTTTGCAGCCGTTTGAGCTAAGATTTTAAAATTATTCACATAATGAAAACCTATACTTTGTTTCAGGCGAGTTTCCCATTCAAATGCATGTAACAGTGAGAAACGCATTGTCTTGGCGAAAGAAAGCGTTTTTGAACAACTTCATATAAATCGCTGTAACTTTTGATAGAAGACTCAGACAAACATGTTTATGGCTTTATCTTATAAAACTCAATATCTCCGTGCTGGGCAAACAGGTTTTGCAGCAGTTTGAGCTAAGATTTTAAAATTATTCACATAATGAAAACCTATACTTTGTCTCGGGCGAGTTTCCCATTCAAATGCATGTAACAGTGAGAAACGCATTGTCTTGGCGAAAGAAAGCGTTTTTGAACAACTTCATAAAAATCGCTGTAACTTTTGATAGAAGACTCAGACAAACATGTTTATGGCTTTATCTTATAAAACTCAATATCTCCGTGCTGGGCAAACAGGTTTTGCAGCCGTTTGAGCTAAGATTTTAAAATTATTCACATAATGAAAACCTATACTTTGTCTCGGGCGAGTTTCCCATTCAAATGCATGTAACAGTGAGAAACGCATTGTCTTGGCGAAAGAAAGCGTTTTTGAACAACTTCATATAAATCGCTGTAACTTTTGATAGAAGACTCAGACAAACATGTTTATGGCTTTATCTTATAAAACTCAATATCTCCGTGCTGGGCAAACAGGTTTTGCAGCCGTTTGAGCTAAGATTTTAAAATTATTCACATAATGAAAACCTATACTTTGTTTCAGGCGAGTTTCCCATTCAAATGCATGTAACCGTGAGAAACGCATTGTCTTGGCGAAAGAAAGCGTTTGTTAACAACTTCATATAAATCGCTGTAACTTTTGATAGAGGTCTCAGACAAACATGTTTATGGCTTTATCTTATAAAACTCAATATCTCCGTGCTGGGCAAACAGGTTTTGCAGCCGTTTGAGCTAAGATTTTAAAATTATTCACATAATGAAAACCTATACTTTGTTTCAGGCGAGTTTCCCATTCAAATGCATGTAACCGTGAGAAACACATTGTCTTGGCGAAAGAAAGCGTTTGTGAACAACTTCGTATAAATCGCTGTAACTTTTGATAGAGGTCTCAGACAAACATGTTTATGGCTTTATCTTATAAAACTCAATATCTCCGTGCTGGGCAAACAGGTTTTGCAGCCGTTTGAGCTAAGATTTTAAAATTATTCACATAATGAAAACCTATACTTTGTTTCAGGCGAGTTTCCCATTCAAATGCATGTAACCGTGAGAAACACATTGTCTTGGCGAAAGAAAGCGTTTGTGAACAACTTCATATAAATCGCTGTAACTTTTGATAGAAGACTCAGACAAACATGTTTATGGCTTTATCTTATAGAACTCAATATCTCCGTGCTGGGCAAACAGGTTTTGCAGCCGTTTGAGCTAAGATTTTAAAATTATTCACATAATGAAAACCTATACTTTGTCTGGGGCGAGTTTCCCATTCAAATGCATGTAACCGTGAGAAACACATTGTCTTGGCGAAAGAAAGCGTTTGTGAACAACTTCATATAAATCGCTGTAACTTTTGATAGAGGTCTCAGACAAACATGTTTATGGCTTTATCTTATAAAACTCAATATCTCCGTGCTGGGCAAACAGGTTTTGCAGCCGTTTGAGCTAAGATTTTAAAATTATTCACATAATGAAAACCTATACTTTGTTTCAGGCGAGTTTCCCATTCAAATGCATGTAACAGTGAGAAACGCATTGTCTTGGCGAAAGAAAGCGTTTTTGAACAACTTCATATAAATCGCTGTAACTTTTGATAGAAGACTCAGACAAACATGTTTATGGCTTTATCTTATAAAACTCAATATCTCCGTGCTGGGCAAACAGGTTTTGCAGCCGTTTGAACTAAGATTTTAAAATTATTCACATAATGAAAACCTATACTTTGTTTCAGGCGAGTTTCCCATTCAAATGCATGTAACAGTGAGAAACGCATTGTCTTGGCGAAAGAAAGCGTTTTTGAACAACTTCATATAAATCGCTGTAACTTTTGATAGAAGACTCAGACAAACATGTTTATGGCTTTATCTTATAAAACTCAATATCCCCGTGCTGGGCAAACAGGTTTTGCAGCCGTTTGAGCTAAGATTTTAAAATTATTCACATAATGAAAACCTATACTTTGTTTCAGGCGAGTTTCCCATTCAAATGCATGTAACCGTGAGAAACGCATTGTATTGGCGAAAGAAAGCGTTTTTGAACAACTTCATATAAATCGCTGTAACTTTTGATAGAGGTCTCAGACAAACATGTTTATGGCTTTATCTTATAAAACTCAATATCTCCGTGCTGGGCAAACAGGTTTTGCAGCCGTTTGAGCTAAGATTTTAAAATTATTCACATAATGAAAACCTATACTTTGTCTGGGGCGAGTTTCCCATTCAAATGCATGTAACCGTGAGAAACACATTGTCTTGGCGAAAGAAAGCGTTTGTGAACAACTTCATATAAATCGCTGTAACTTTTGATAGAAGACTCAGACAAACATGTTTATGGCTTTATCTTATAGAACTCAATATCTCCGTGCTGGGCAAACAGGTTTTGCAGCCGTTTGAGCTAAGATTTTAAAATTATTCACATAATGAAAACCTATACTTTGTTTCAGGCGAGTTTCCCATTCAAATGCATGTAACCGTGAGAAACGCATTGTCTTGGCGAAAGAAAGCGTTTGTGAACAACTTCATATAAATCGCTGTAACTTTTGATAGAGGTCTCAGACAAACATGTTTATGGCTTTATCTTATAAAACTCAATATCTCCGTGCTGGGCAAACAGGTTTTGCAGCCGTTTGAGCTAAGATTTTAAAATTATTCACATAATGAAAACCTATACTTTGTTTCAGGCGAGTTTCCCATTCAAATGCATGTAACAGTGAGAAACGCATTGTCTTGGCGAAAGAAAGCGTTTTTGAACAACTTCATATAAATCGCTGTAACTTTTGATAGAAGACTCAGACAAACATGTTTATGGCTTTATCTTATAAAACTCAATATCTCCGTGCTGGGCAAACAGGTTTTGCAGCAGTTTGAGCTAAGATTTTAAAATTATTCACATAATGAAAACCTATACTTTGTCTCGGGCGAGTTTCCCATTCAAATGCATGTAACAGTGAGAAACGCATTGTCTTGGCGAAAGAAAGCGTTTTTGAACAACTTCATAAAAATCGCTGTAACTTTTGATAGAAGACTCAGACAAACATGTTTATGGCTTTATCTTATAAAACTCAATATCTCCGTGCTGGGCAAACAGGTTTTGCAGCCGTTTGAGCTAAGATTTTAAAATTATTCACATAATGAAAACCTATACTTTGTCTCGGGCGAGTTTCCCATTCAAATGCATGTAACAGTGAGAAACGCATTGTCTTGGCGAAAGAAAGCGTTTTTGAACAACTTCATATAAATCGCTGTAACTTTTGATAGAAGACTCAGACAAACATGTTTATGGCTTTATCTTATAAAACTCAATATCTCCGTGCTGGGCAAACAGGTTTTGCAGCCGTTTGAGCTAAGATTTTAAAATTATTCACATAATGAAAACCTATACTTTGTTTCAGGCGAGTTTCCCATTCAAATGCATGTAACCGTGAGAAACGCATTGTCTTGGCGAAAGAAAGCGTTTGTTAACAACTTCATATAAATCGCTGTAACTTTTGATAGAGGTCTCAGACAAACATGTTTATGGCTTTATCTTATAAAACTCAATATCTCCGTGCTGGGCAAACAGGTTTTGCAGCCGTTTGAGCTAAGATTTTAAAATTATTCACATAATGAAAACCTATACTTTGTTTCAGGCGAGTTTCCCATTCAAATGCATGTAACCGTGAGAAACACATTGTCTTGGCGAAAGAAAGCGTTTGTGAACAACTTCGTATAAATCGCTGTAACTTTTGATAGAGGTCTCAGACAAACATGTTTATGGCTTTATCTTATAAAACTCAATATCTCCGTGCTGGGCAAACAGGTTTTGCAGCCGTTTGAGCTAAGATTTTAAAATTATTCACATAATGAAAACCTATACTTTGTTTCAGGCGAGTTTCCCATTCAAATGCATGTAACCGTGAGAAACACATTGTCTTGGCGAAAGAAAGCGTTTGTGAACAACTTCATATAAATCGCTGTAACTTTTGATAGAAGACTCAGACAAACATGTTTATGGCTTTATCTTATAGAACTCAATATCTCCGTGCTGGGCAAACAGGTTTTGCAGCCGTTTGAGCTAAGATTTTAAAATTATTCACATAATGAAAACCTATACTTTGTCTGGGGCGAGTTTCCCATTCAAATGCATGTAACCGTGAGAAACACATTGTCTTGGCGAAAGAAAGCGTTTGTGAACAACTTCATATAAATCGCTGTAACTTTTGATAGAGGTCTCAGACAAACATGTTTATGGCTTTATCTTATAAAACTCAATATCTCCGTGCTGGGCAAACAGGTTTTGCAGCCGTTTGAGCTAAGATTTTAAAATTATTCACATAATGAAAACCTATACTTTGTTTCAGGCGAGTTTCCCATTCAAATGCATGTAACAGTGAGAAACGCATTGTCTTGGCGAAAGAAAGCGTTTTTGAACAACTTCATATAAATCGCTGTAACTTTTGATAGAAGACTCAGACAAACATGTTTATGGCTTTATCTTATAAAACTCAATATCTCCGTGCTGGGCAAACAGGTTTTGCAGCCGTTTGAACTAAGATTTTAAAATTATTCACATAATGAAAACCTATACTTTGTTTCAGGCGAGTTTCCCATTCAAATGCATGTAACAGTGAGAAACGCATTGTCTTGGCGAAAGAAAGCGTTTTTGAACAACTTCATATAAATCGCTGTAACTTTTGATAGAAGACTCAGACAAACATGTTTATGGCTTTATCTTATAAAACTCAATATCCCCGTGCTGGGCAAACAGGTTTTGCAGCCGTTTGAGCTAAGATTTTAAAATTATTCACATAATGAAAACCTATACTTTGTTTCAGGCGAGTTTCCCATTCAAATGCATGTAACCGTGAGAAACGCATTGTATTGGCGAAAGAAAGCGTTTTTGAACAACTTCATATAAATCGCTGTAACTTTTGATAGAGGTCTCAGACAAACATGTTTATGGCTTTATCTTATAAAACTCAATATCTCCGTGCTGGGCAAACAGGTTTTGCAGCCGTTTGAGCTAAGATTTTAAAATTATTCACATAATGAAAACCTATACTTTGTCTGGGGCGAGTTTCCCATTCAAATGCATGTAACCGTGAGAAACACATTGTCTTGGCGAAAGAAAGCGTTTGTGAACAACTTCATATAAATCGCTGTAACTTTTGATAGAAGACTCAGACAAACATGTTTATGGCTTTATCTTATAGAACTCAATATCTCCGTGCTGGGCAAACAGGTTTTGCAGCCGTTTGAGCTAAGATTTTAAAATTATTCACATAATGAAAACCTATACTTTGTTTCAGGCGAGTTTCCCATTCAAATGCATGTAACCGTGAGAAACGCATTGTCTTGGCGAAAGAAAGCGTTTGTGAACAACTTCATATAAATCGCTGTAACTTTTGATAGAAGACTCAGACAAACATGTTTATGGCTTTATCTTATAGAGCTCAATATCTCCGTGCTGGGCAAACAGGTTTTGCAGCCGTTTGAGCTAAGATTTTAAAATTATTCACATAATGAAAACCTATACTTTGTTTCAGGCGAGTTTCCCATTCAAATGCATGTAACCGTGAGAAACGCATTGTATTGGCGAAAGAAAGCGTTTTTGAACAACTTCATATAAATCGCTGTAACTTTTGATAGAAGACTCGGACAAACATGTTTATGGCTTTATCTTATAGAACTCAATATCTCCGTGCTGGGCAAACAGGTTTTGCAGCCGTTTGAGCTAAGATTTTAAAATTATTCACATAATGAAAACCTATACTTTGTCTGGGGCGAGTTTCCCATTCAAATGCATGTAACCGTGAGAAACACATTGTCTTGGCGAAAGAAAGCATTTGTGAACAACTTCATATAAATCGCTGTAACTTTTGATAGAGGTCTCAGACAAACATGTTTATGGCTTTATCTTATAAAACTCAATATCTCCGTGCTGGGCAAACAGGTTTTGCAGCCGTTTGAGCTAAGATTTTAAAATTATTCACATAATGAAAACCTATACTTTGTTTCAGGCGAGTTTCCCATTCAAATGCATGTAACAGTGAGAAACGCATTGTCTTGGCGAAAGAAAGCGTTTTTGAACAACTTCATATAAATCGCTGTAACTTTTGATAGAAGACTCAGACAAACATGTTTATGGCTTTATCTTATAAAACTCAATATCTCCGTGCTGGGCAAACAGGTTTTGCAGCCGTTTGAACTAAGATTTTAAAATTATTCACATAATGAAAACCTATACTTTGTTTCAGGCGAGTTTCCCATTCAAATGCATGTAACAGTGAGAAACGCATTGTCTTGGCGAAAGAAAGCGTTTTTGAACAACTTCATATAAATCGCTGTAACTTTTGATAGAAGACTCAGACAAACATGTTTATGGCTTTATCTTATAAAACTCAATATCCCCGTGCTGGGCAAACAGGTTTTGCAGCCGTTTGAGCTAAGATTTTAAAATTATTCACATAATGAAAACCTATACTTTGTTTCAGGCGAGTTTCCCATTCAAATGCATGTAACCGTGAGAAACGCATTGTATTGGCGAAAGAAAGCGTTTTTGAACAACTTCATATAAATCGCTGTAACTTTTGATAGAGGTCTCAGACAAACATGTTTATGGCTTTATCTTATAAAACTCAATATCTCCGTGCTGGGCAAACAGGTTTTGCAGCCGTTTGAGCTAAGATTTTAAAATTATTCACATAATGAAAACCTATACTTTGTCTGGGGCGAGTTTCCCATTCAAATGCATGTAACAGTGAGAAACACATTGTCTTGGCGAAAGAAAGCGTTTGTGAACAACTTCATATAAATCGCTGTAACTTTTGATAGAAGACTCAGACAAACATGTTTATGGCTTTATCTTATAGAACTCAATATCTCCGTGCTGGGCAAACAGGTTTTGCAGCCGTTTGAGCTAAGATTTTAAAATTATTCACATAATGAAAACCTATACTTTGTTTCAGGCGAGTTTCCCATTCAAATGCATGTAACCGTGAGAAACACATTGTCTTGGCGAAAGAAAGCGTTTGTGAACAACTTCATATAAATCGCTGTAACTTTTGATAGAAGACTCAGACAAACATGTTTATGGCTTTATCTTATAGAGCTCAATATCTCCGTGCTGGGCAAACAGGTTTTGCAGCCGTTTGAGCTAAGATTTTAAAATTATTCACATAATGAAAACCTATACTTTGTTTCAGGCGAGTTTCCCATTCAAATGCATGTAACCGTGAGAAACGCATTGTATTGGCGAAAGAAAGCGTTTTTGAACAACTTCATATAAATCGCTGTAACTTTTGATAGAAGACTCAGACAAACATGTTTATGGCTTTATCTTATAAAACTCAATATCTCCGTGCTGGGCAAACAGGTTTTGCAGCCGTTTGAGCTAAGATTTTAAAATTATTCACATAATGAAAACCTATACTTTGTTTCGGGCGAGTTTCCCATTCAAATGCATGTAACCGTGAGAAACACATTGTATTGGCGAAAGAAAGCGTTTGTGAACAACTTCATAAAAATCGCTGTAACTTTTGATAGAGGTCTCAGACAAACATGTTTATGGCTTTATCTTATAAAACTCAATATCTCCGTGCTGGGCAAACAGGTTTTGCAGCCGTTTGAGCTAAGATTTTAAAATTATTCACATAATGAAAACCTATACTTTGTTTCAGGCGAGTTTCCCATTCAAATGCATGTAACAGTGAGAAACGCATTGTCTTGGCGAAAGAAAGCGTTTTTGAACAACTTCATATAAATCGCTGTAACTTTTGATAGAAGACTCAGACAAACATGTTTATGGCTTTATCTTATAAAACTCAATATCTCCGTGCTGGGCAAACAGGTTTTGCAGCCGTTTGAGCTAAGATTTTAAAATTATTCACATAATGAAAACCTATACTTTGTTTCAGGCGAGTTTCCCATTCAAATGCATGTAACCGTGAGAAACGCATTGTATTGGCGAAAGAAAGCGTTTTTGAACAACTTCATATAAATCGCTGTAACTTTTGATAGAGGTCTCAGACAAACATGTTTATGGCTTTATCTTATAAAACTCAATATCTCCGTGCTGGGCAAACAGGTTTTGCAGCCGTTTGAGCTAAGATTTTAAAATTATTCACATAATGAAAACCTATACTTTGTCTGGGGCGAGTTTCCCATTCAAATGCATGTAACCGTGAGAAACACATTGTCTTGGCGAAAGAAAGCGTTTGTGAACAACTTCATATAAATCGCTGTAACTTTTGATAGAAGACTCAGACAAACATGTTTATGGCTTTATCTTATAGAACTCAATATCTCCGTGCTGGGCAAACAGGTTTTGCAGCCGTTTGAGCTAAGATTTTAAAATTATTCACATAATGAAAACCTATACTTTGTTTCAGGCGAGTTTCCCATTCAAATGCATGTAACCGTGAGAAACGCATTGTCTTGGCGAAAGAAAGCGTTTGTGAACAACTTCATATAAATCGCTGTAACTTTTGATAGAAGACTCAGACAAACATGTTTATGGCTTTATCTTATAGAGCTCAATATCTCCGTGCTGGGCAAACAGGTTTTGCAGCCGTTTGAGCTAAGATTTTAAAATTATTCACATAATGAAAACCTATACTTTGTTTCAGGCGAGTTTCCCATTCAAATGCATGTAACCGTGAGAAACGCATTGTATTGGCGAAAGAAAGCGTTTTTGAACAACTTCATATAAATCGCTGTAACTTTTGATAGAAGACTCGGACAAACATGTTTATGGCTTTATCTTATAGAACTCAATATCTCCGTGCTGGGCAAACAGGTTTTGCAGCCGTTTGAGCTAAGATTTTAAAATTATTCACATAATGAAAACCTATACTTTGTCTGGGGCGAGTTTCCCATTCAAATGCATGTAACCGTGAGAAACACATTGTCTTGGCGAAAGAAAGCATTTGTGAACAACTTCATATAAATCGCTGTAACTTTTGATAGAGGTCTCAGACAAACATGTTTATGGCTTTATCTTATAAAACTCAATATCTCCGTGCTGGGCAAACAGGTTTTGCAGCCGTTTGAGCTAAGATTTTAAAATTATTCACATAATGAAAACCTATACTTTGTTTCAGGCGAGTTTCCCATTCAAATGCATGTAACAGTGAGAAACGCATTGTCTTGGCGAAAGAAAGCGTTTTTGAACAACTTCATATAAATCGCTGTAACTTTTGATAGAAGACTCAGACAAACATGTTTATGGCTTTATCTTATAAAACTCAATATCTCCGTGCTGGGCAAACAGGTTTTGCAGCCGTTTGAACTAAGATTTTAAAATTATTCACATAATGAAAACCTATACTTTGTTTCAGGCGAGTTTCCCATTCAAATGCATGTAACAGTGAGAAACGCATTGTCTTGGCGAAAGAAAGCGTTTTTGAACAACTTCATATAAATCGCTGTAACTTTTGATAGAAGACTCAGACAAACATGTTTATGGCTTTATCTTATAAAACTCAATATCCCCGTGCTGGGCAAACAGGTTTTGCAGCCGTTTGAGCTAAGATTTTAAAATTATTCACATAATGAAAACCTATACTTTGTTTCAGGCGAGTTTCCCATTCAAATGCATGTAACCGTGAGAAACGCATTGTATTGGCGAAAGAAAGCGTTTTTGAACAACTTCATATAAATCGCTGTAACTTTTGATAGAGGTCTCAGACAAACATGTTTATGGCTTTATCTTATAAAACTCAATATCTCCGTGCTGGGCAAACAGGTTTTGCAGCCGTTTGAGCTAAGATTTTAAAATTATTCACATAATGAAAACCTATACTTTGTCTGGGGCGAGTTTCCCATTCAAATGCATGTAACAGTGAGAAACACATTGTCTTGGCGAAAGAAAGCGTTTGTGAACAACTTCATATAAATCGCTGTAACTTTTGATAGAAGACTCAGACAAACATGTTTATGGCTTTATCTTATAGAACTCAATATCTCCGTGCTGGGCAAACAGGTTTTGCAGCCGTTTGAGCTAAGATTTTAAAATTATTCACATAATGAAAACCTATACTTTGTTTCAGGCGAGTTTCCCATTCAAATGCATGTAACCGTGAGAAACACATTGTCTTGGCGAAAGAAAGCGTTTGTGAACAACTTCATATAAATCGCTGTAACTTTTGATAGAAGACTCAGACAAACATGTTTATGGCTTTATCTTATAGAGCTCAATATCTCCGTGCTGGGCAAACAGGTTTTGCAGCCGTTTGAGCTAAGATTTTAAAATTATTCACATAATGAAAACCTATACTTTGTTTCAGGCGAGTTTCCCATTCAAATGCATGTAACCGTGAGAAACGCATTGTATTGGCGAAAGAAAGCGTTTTTGAACAACTTCATATAAATCGCTGTAACTTTTGATAGAAGACTCAGACAAACATGTTTATGGCTTTATCTTATAAAACTCAATATCTCCGTGCTGGGCAAACAGGTTTTGCAGCCGTTTGAGCTAAGATTTTAAAATTATTCACATAATGAAAACCTATACTTTGTTTCGGGCGAGTTTCCCATTCAAATGCATGTAACCGTGAGAAACACATTGTATTGGCGAAAGAAAGCGTTTGTGAACAACTTCATAAAAATCGCTGTAACTTTTGATAGAGGTCTCAGACAAACATGTTTATGGCTTTATCTTATAAAACTCAATATCTCCGTGCTGGGCAAACAGGTTTTGCAGCCGTTTGAGCTAAGATTTTAAAATTATTCACATAATGAAAACCTATACTTTGTTTCAGGCGAGTTTCCCATTCAAATGCATGTAACCGTGAGAAACACATTGTCTTGGCGAAAGAAAGCGTTTGTGAACAACTTCATATAAATCGCTGTAACTTTTGATAGAGGTCTCAGACAAACATGTTTATGGCTTTATCTTATAAAACTCAATATCTCCGTGCTGGGCAAACAGGTTTTGCAGCCGTTTGAGCTAAGATTTTAAAATTATTCACATAATGAAAACCTATACTTTGTTTCAGGCGAGTTTCCCATTCAAATGCATGTAACAGTGAGAAACGCATTGTCTTGGCGAAAGAAAGCGTTTTTGAACAACTTCATATAAATCGCTGTAACTTTTGATAGAAGACTCAGACAAACATGTTTATGGCTTTATCTTATAAAACTCAATATCTCCGTGCTGGGCAAACAGGTTTTGCAGCCGTTTGAGCTAAGATTTTAAAATTATTCACATAATGAAAACCTATACTTTTTTTCAGGCGAGTTTCCCATTCAAATGCATGTAACCGTGAGAAACGCATTGTATTGGCGAAAGAAAGCGTTTTTGAACAACTTCATATAAATCGCTGTAACTTTTGATAGAGGTCTCAGACAAACATGTTTATGGCTTTATCTTATAAAACTCAATATCTCCGTGCTGGGCAAACAGGTTTTGCAGCCGTTTGAGCTAAGATTTTAAAATTATTCACATAATGAAAACCTATACTTTGTTTCGGGCGAGTTTCCCATTCAAATGCATGTAACCGTGAGAAACACATTGTATTGGCGAAAGAAAGCGTTTGTGAACAACTTCATAAAAATCGCTGTAACTTTTGATAGAGGTCTCAGACAAACATGTTTATGGCTTTATCTTATAAAACTCAATATCTCCGTGCTGGGCAAACAGGTTTTGCAGCAGTTTGAGCTAAGATTTTAAAATTATTCACATAATGAAAACCTATACTTTGTCTCGGGCGAGTTTCCCATTCAAATGCATGTAACAGTGAGAAACGCATTGTCTTGGCGAAAGAAAGCGTTTTTGAACAACTTCATAAAAATCGCTGTAACTTTTGATAGAAGACTCAGACAAACATGTTTATGGCTTTATCTTATAAAACTCAATATCTCCGTGCTGGGCAAACAGGTTTTGCAGCCGTTTGAGCTAAGATTTTAAAATTATTCACATAATGAAAACCTATACTTTGTCTCGGGCGAGTTTCCCATTCAAATGCATGTAACAGTGAGAAACGCATTGTCTTGGCGAAAGAAAGCGTTTGTGAACAACTTCATATAAATCGCTGTAACTTTTGATAGAAGACTCAGACAAACATGTTTATGGCTTTATCTTATAAAACTCAATATCTCCGTGCTGGGCAAACAGGTTTTGCAGCCGTTTGAGCTAAGATTTTAAAATTATTCACATAATGAAAACCTATACTTTGTTTCAGGCGAGTTTCCCATTCAAATGCATGTAACCGTGAGAAACGCATTGTCTTGGCGAAAGAAAGCGTTTGTTAACAACTTCATATAAATCGCTGTAACTTTTGATAGAGGTCTCAGACAAACATGTTTATGGCTTTATCTTATAAAACTCAATATCTCCGTGCTGGGCAAACAGGTTTTGCAGCAGTTTGAGCTAAGATTTTAAAATTATTCACATAATGAAAACCTATACTTTGTTTCAGGCGAGTTTCCCATTCAAATGCATGTAACCGTGAGAAACACATTGTCTTGGCGAAAGAAAGCGTTTGTGAACAACTTCATATAAATCGCTGTAACTTTTGATAGAAGACTCAGACAAACATGTTTATGGCTTTATCTTATAGAACTCAATATCTCCGTGCTGGGCAAACAGGTTTTGCAGCCGTTTGAGCTAAGATTTTAAAATTATTCACATAATGAAAACCTATACTTTGTTTCAGGCGAGTTTCCCATTCAAATGCATGTAACCGTGAGAAACACATTGTCTTGGCGAAAGAAAGCGTTTGTGAACAACTTCATATAAATCGCTGTAACTTTTGATAGAGGTCTCAGACAAACATGTTTATGGCTTTATCTTATAAAACTCAATATCTCCGTGCTGGGCAAACAGGTTTTGCAGCCGTTTGAGCTAAGATTTTAAAATTATTCACATAATGAAAACCTATACTTTGTTTCAGGCGAGTTTCCCATTCAAATGCATGTAACAGTGAGAAACGCATTGTCTTGGCGAAAGAAAGCGTTTTTGAACAACTTCATATAAATCGCTGTAACTTTTGATAGAAGACTCAGACAAACATGTTTATGGCTTTATCTTATAAAACTCAATATCTCCGTGCTGGGCAAACAGGTTTTGCAGCCGTTTGAGCTAAGATTTTAAAATTATTCACATAATGAAAACCTATACTTTGTCTGGGGCGAGTTTCCCATTCAAATGCATGTAACCGTGAGAAACACATTGTCTTGGCGAAAGAAAGCGTTTGTTAACAACTTCATATAAATCGCTGTAACTTTTGATAGAGGTCTCAGACAAACATGTTTATGGCTTTATCTTATAAAACTCAATATCTCCGTGCTGGGCAAACAGGTTTTACAGCCGTTTGAGCTAAGATTTTAAAATTATTCACATAATGAAAACCTATACTTTTTTTCAGGCGAGTTTCCCATTCAAATGCATGTAACAGTGAGAAACACACTGTCTTGGCGAAAGAAAGCGTTTTTGAACAACTTCATATAAATCGCTGTAACTTTTGATAGAGGTCTCAGACAAACATGTTTATGGCTTTATCTTATAAAACTCAATATCTCCGTGCTGGGCAAACAGGTTTTGCAGCCGTTTGAGCTAAGATTTTAAAATTATTCACATAATGAAAACCTATACTTTGTTTCAGGCGAGTTTCCCATTCAAATGCATGTAACAGTGAGAAACGCATTGTATTGGCGAAAGAAAGCGTTTTTGAACAACTTCATATAAATCGCTGTAACTTTTGATAGAGGTCTCAGACAAACATGTTTATGGCTTTATCTTATAAAACTCAATATCTCCGTGCTGGGCAAACAGGTTTTGCAGCCGTTTGAGCTAAGATTTTAAAATTATTCACATAATGAAAACCTATACTTTGTCTGGGGCGAGTTTCCCATTCAAATGCATGTAACCGTGAGAAACACATTGTCTTGGCGAAAGAAAGCGTTTGTTAACAACTTCATATAAATCGCTGTAACTTTTGATAGAGGTCTCAGACAAACATATTTATGGCTTTATCTTATAAAACTCAATATCTCCGTGCTGGGCAAACAGGTTTTACAGCCGTTTGAGCTAAGATTTTAAAATTATTCACATAATGAAAACCTATACTTTTTTTCAGGCGAGTTTCCCATTCAAATGCATGTAACAGTGAGAAACACACTGTCTTGGCGAAAGAAAGCGTTTTTGAACAACTTCATATAAATCGCTGTAACTTTTGATAGAGGTCTCAGACAAACATGTTTATGGCTTTATCTTATAAAACTCAATATCTCCGTGCTGGGCAAACAGGTTTTGCAGCCGTTTGAGCTAAGATTTTAAAATTATTCACATAATGAAAACCTATACTTTGTTTCAGGCGAGTTTCCCATTCAAATGCATGTAACCGTGAGAAACACATTGTCTTGGCGAAAGAAAGCGTTTGTGAACAACTTCATATAAATCGCTGTAACTTTTGATAGAGGTCTCAGACAAACATGTTTATGGCTTTATCTTATAAAACTCAATATCTCCGTGCTGGGCAAACAGGTTTTGCAGCCGTTTGAGCTAAGATTTTAAAATTATTCACATAATGAAAACCTATACTTTGTTTCAGGCGAGTTTCCCATTCAAATGCATGTAACCGTGAGAAACACATTGTCTTGGCGAAAGAAAGCGTTTGTGAACAACTTCATATAAATCGCTGTAACTTTTGATAGAGGTCTCAGACAAACATGTTTATGGCTTTATCTTATAAAACTCAATATCTCCGTGCTGGGCAAACAGGTTTTGCAGCCGTTTGAGCTAAGATTTTAAAATTATTCACATAATGAAAACCTATACTTTGTCTCGGGCGAGTTTCCCATTCAAATGCATGTAACAGTGAGAAACGCATTGTCTTGGCGAAAGAAAGCGTTTTTGAACAACTTCATATAAATCGCTGTAACTTTTGATAGAAGACTCAGACAAACATGTTTATGGCTTTATCTTATAAAACTCAATATCTCCGTGCTGGGCAAACAGGTTTTGCAGCCGTTTGAGCTAAGATTTTAAAATTATTCACATAATGAAAACCTATACTTTGTTTCGGGCGAGTTTCCCATTCAAATGCATGTAACCGTGAGAAACACATTGTATTGGCGAAAGAAAGCGTTTGTGAACAACTTCATAAAAATCGCTGTAACTTTTGATAGAGGTCTCAGACAAACATGTTTATGGCTTTATCTTATAAAACTCAATATCTCCGTGCTGGGCAAACAGGTTTTGCAGCCGTTTGAGCTAAGATTTTAAAATTATTCACATAATGAAAACCTATACTTTGTTTCAGGCGAGTTTCCCATTCAAATGCATGTAACCGTGAGAAACACATTGTCTTGGCGAAAGAAAGCGTTTGTGAACAACTTCATATAAATCGCTGTAACTTTTGATAGAGGTCTCAGACAAACATGTTTATGGCTTTATCTTATAAAACTCAATATCTCCGTGCTGGGCAAACAGGTTTTGCAGCCGTTTGAGCTAAGATTTTAAAATTATTCACATAATGAAAACCTATACTTTGTTTCAGGCGAGTTTCCCATTCAAATGCATGTAACAGTGAGAAACGCATTGTCTTGGCGAAAGAAAGCGTTTTTGAACAACTTCATATAAATCGCTGTAACTTTTGATAGAAGACTCAGACAAACATGTTTATGGCTTTATCTTATAAAACTCAATATCTCCGTGCTGGGCAAACAGGTTTTGCAGCCGTTTGAGCTAAGATTTTAAAATTATTCACATAATGAAAACCTATACTTTTTTTCAGGCGAGTTTCCCATTCAAATGCATGTAACCGTGAGAAACGCATTGTATTGGCGAAAGAAAGCGTTTTTGAACAACTTCATATAAATCGCTGTAACTTTTGATAGAGGTCTCAGACAAACATGTTTATGGCTTTATCTTATAAAACTCAATATCTCCGTGCTGGGCAAACAGGTTTTGCAGCCGTTTGAGCTAAGATTTTAAAATTATTCACATAATGAAAACCTATACTTTGTCTGGGGCGAGTTTCCCATTCAAATGCATGTAACCGTGAGAAACACATTGTCTTGGCGAAAGAAAGCGTTTGTTAACAACTTCATATAAATCGCTGTAACTTTTGATAGAAGACTCAGACAAACATGTTTATGGCTTTATCTTATAGAACTCAATATCTCCGTGCTGGGCAAACAGGTTTTGCAGCCGTTTGAGCTAAGATTTTAAAATTATTCACATAATGAAAACCTATACTTTGTTTCGGGCGAGTTTCCCATTCAAATGCATGTAACCGTGAGAAACACATTGTATTGGCGAAAGAAAGCGTTTGTGAACAACTTCATAAAAATCGCTGTAACTTTTGATAGAGGTCTCAGACAAACATGTTTATGGCTTTATCTTATAAAACTCAATATCTCCGTGCTGGGCAAACAGGTTTTGCAGCAGTTTGAGCTAAGATTTTAAAATTATTCACATAATGAAAACCTATACTTTGTCTCGGGCGAGTTTCCCATTCAAATGCATGTAACAGTGAGAAACGCATTGTCTTGGCGAAAGAAAGCGTTTTTGAACAACTTCATAAAAATCGCTGTAACTTTTGATAGAAGACTCAGACAAACATGTTTATGGCTTTATCTTATAAAACTCAATATCTCCGTGCTGGGCAAACAGGTTTTGCAGCCGTTTGAGCTAAGATTTTAAAATTATTCACATAATGAAAACCTATACTTTGTCTCGGGCGAGTTTCCCATTCAAATGCATGTAACAGTGAGAAACGCATTGTCTTGGCGAAAGAAAGCGTTTTTGAACAACTTCATATAAATCGCTGTAACTTTTGATAGAAGACTCAGACAAACATGTTTATGGCTTTATCTTATAAAACTCAATATCTCCGTGCTGGGCAAACAGGTTTTGCAGCCGTTTGAGCTAAGATTTTAAAATTATTCACATAATGAAAACCTATACTTTGTTTCAGGCGAGTTTCCCATTCAAATGCATGTAACCGTGAGAAACGCATTGTCTTGGCGAAAGAAAGCGTTTGTTAACAACTTCATATAAATCGCTGTAACTTTTGATAGAGGTCTCAGACAAACATGTTTATGGCTTTATCTTATAAAACTCAATATCTCCGTGCTGGGCAAACAGGTTTTGCAGCCGTTTGAGCTAAGATTTTAAAATTATTCACATAATGAAAACCTATACTTTGTTTCAGGCGAGTTTCCCATTCAAATGCATGTAACCGTGAGAAACACATTGTCTTGGCGAAAGAAAGCGTTTGTGAACAACTTCATATAAATCGCTGTAACTTTTGATAGAGGTCTCAGACAAACATGTTTATGGCTTTATCTTATAAAACTCAATATCTCCGTGCTGGGCAAACAGGTTTTGCAGCCGTTTGAGCTAAGATTTTAAAATTATTCACATAATGAAAACCTATACTTTTTTTCAGGCGAGTTTCCCATTCAAATGCATGTAACCGTGAGAAACACATTGTCTTGGCGAAAGAAAGCGTTTGTGAACAACTTCATATAAATCGCTGTAACTTTTGATAGAAGACTCAGACAAACATGTTTATGGCTTTATCTTATAGAACTCAATATCTCCGTGCTGGGCAAACAGGTTTTGCAGCCGTTTGAGCTAAGATTTTAAAATTATTCACATAATGAAAACCTATACTTTGTCTGGGGCGAGTTTCCCATTCAAATGCATGTAACCGTGAGAAACACATTGTCTTGGCGAAAGAAAGCGTTTGTGAACAACTTCATATAAATCGCTGTAACTTTTGATAGAGGTCTCAGACAAACATGTTTATGGCTTTATCTTATAAAACTCAATATCTCCGTGCTGGGCAAACAGGTTTTGCAGCCGTTTGAGCTAAGATTTTAAAATTATTCACATAATGAAAACCTATACTTTGTTTCAGGCGAGTTTCCCATTCAAATGCATGTAACAGTGAGAAACGCATTGTCTTGGCGAAAGAAAGCGTTTTTGAACAACTTCATATAAATCGCTGTAACTTTTGATAGAAGACTCAGACAAACATGTTTATGGCTTTATCTTATAAAACTCAATATCTCCGTGCTGGGCAAACAGGTTTTGCAGCCGTTTGAACTAAGATTTTAAAATTATTCACATAATGAAAACCTATACTTTGTTTCAGGCGAGTTTCCCATTCAAATGCATGTAACAGTGAGAAACGCATTGTCTTGGCGAAAGAAAGCGTTTTTGAACAACTTCATATAAATCGCTGTAACTTTTGATAGAAGACTCAGACAAACATGTTTATGGCTTTATCTTATAAAACTCAATATCCCCGTGCTGGGCAAACAGGTTTTGCAGCCGTTTGAGCTAAGATTTTAAAATTATTCACATAATGAAAACCTATACTTTGTTTCAGGCGAGTTTCCCATTCAAATGCATGTAACCGTGAGAAACGCATTGTATTGGCGAAAGAAAGCGTTTTTGAACAACTTCATATAAATCGCTGTAACTTTTGATAGAGGTCTCAGACAAACATGTTTATGGCTTTATCTTATAAAACTCAATATCTCCGTGCTGGGCAAACAGGTTTTGCAGCCGTTTGAGCTAAGATTTTAAAATTATTCACATAATGAAAACCTATACTTTGTTTCAGGCGAGTTTCCCATTCAAATGCATGTAACAGTGAGAAACGCATTGTCTTGGCGAAAGAAAGCGTTTTTGAACAACTTCATATAAATCGCTGTAACTTTTGATAGAAGACTCAGACAAACATGTTTATGGCTTTATCTTATAAAACTCAATATCTCCGTGCTGGGCAAACAGGTTTTGCAGCCGTTTGAGCTAAGATTTTAAAATTATTCACATAATGAAAACCTATACTTTTTTTCAGGCGAGTTTCCCATTCAAATGCATGTAACCGTGAGAAACGCATTGTATTGGCGAAAGAAAGCGTTTTTGAACAACTTCATATAAATCGCTGTAACTTTTGATAGAGGTCTCAGACAAACATGTTTATGGCTTTATCTTATAAAACTCAATATCTCCGTGCTGGGCAAACAGGTTTTGCAGCCGTTTGAGCTAAGATTTTAAAATTATTCACATAATGAAAACCTATACTTTGTCTGGGGCGAGTTTCCCATTCAAATGCATGTAACCGTGAGAAACACATTGTCTTGGCGAAAGAAAGCGTTTGTTAACAACTTCATATAAATCGCTGTAACTTTTGATAGAAGACTCAGACAAACATGTTTATGGCTTTATCTTATAGAACTCAATATCTCCGTGCTGGGCAAACAGGTTTTGCAGCCGTTTGAGCTAAGATTTTAAAATTATTCACATAATGAAAACCTATACTTTGTTTCGGGCGAGTTTCCCATTCAAATGCATGTAACCGTGAGAAACACATTGTATTGGCGAAAGAAAGCGTTTGTGAACAACTTCATAAAAATCGCTGTAACTTTTGATAGAGGTCTCAGACAAACATGTTTATGGCTTTATCTTATAAAACTCAATATCTCCGTGCTGGGCAAACAGGTTTTGCAGCAGTTTGAGCTAAGATTTTAAAATTATTCACATAATGAAAACCTATACTTTGTCTCGGGCGAGTTTCCCATTCAAATGCATGTAACAGTGAGAAACGCATTGTCTTGGCGAAAGAAAGCGTTTTTGAACAACTTCATAAAAATCGCTGTAACTTTTGATAGAAGACTCAGACAAACATGTTTATGGCTTTATCTTATAAAACTCAATATCTCCGTGCTGGGCAAACAGGTTTTGCAGCCGTTTGAGCTAAGATTTTAAAATTATTCACATAATGAAAACCTATACTTTGTCTCGGGCGAGTTTCCCATTCAAATGCATGTAACAGTGAGAAACGCATTGTCTTGGCGAAAGAAAGCGTTTTTGAACAACTTCATATAAATCGCTGTAACTTTTGATAGAAGACTCAGACAAACATGTTTATGGCTTTATCTTATAAAACTCAATATCTCCGTGCTGGGCAAACAGGTTTTGCAGCCGTTTGAGCTAAGATTTTAAAATTATTCACATAATGAAAACCTATACTTTGTTTCAGGCGAGTTTCCCATTCAAATGCATGTAACCGTGAGAAACGCATTGTCTTGGCGAAAGAAAGCGTTTGTTAACAACTTCATATAAATCGCTGTAACTTTTGATAGAGGTCTCAGACAAACATGTTTATGGCTTTATCTTATAAAACTCAATATCTCCGTGCTGGGCAAACAGGTTTTGCAGCCGTTTGAGCTAAGATTTTAAAATTATTCACATAATGAAAACCTATACTTTGTTTCAGGCGAGTTTCCCATTCAAATGCATGTAACCGTGAGAAACACATTGTCTTGGCGAAAGAAAGCGTTTGTGAACAACTTCATATAAATCGCTGTAACTTTTGATAGAGGTCTCAGACAAACATGTTTATGGCTTTATCTTATAAAACTCAATATCTCCGTGCTGGGCAAACAGGTTTTGCAGCCGTTTGAGCTAAGATTTTAAAATTATTCACATAATGAAAACCTATACTTTTTTTCAGGCGAGTTTCCCATTCAAATGCATGTAACCGTGAGAAACACATTGTCTTGGCGAAAGAAAGCGTTTGTGAACAACTTCATATAAATCGCTGTAACTTTTGATAGAAGACTCAGACAAACATGTTTATGGCTTTATCTTATAGAACTCAATATCTCCGTGCTGGGCAAACAGGTTTTGCAGCCGTTTGAGCTAAGATTTTAAAATTATTCACATAATGAAAACCTATACTTTGTCTGGGGCGAGTTTCCCATTCAAATGCATGTAACCGTGAGAAACACATTGTCTTGGCGAAAGAAAGCGTTTGTGAACAACTTCATATAAATCGCTGTAACTTTTGATAGAGGTCTCAGACAAACATGTTTATGGCTTTATCTTATAAAACTCAATATCTCCGTGCTGGGCAAACAGGTTTTGCAGCCGTTTGAGCTAAGATTTTAAAATTATTCACATAATGAAAACCTATACTTTGTTTCAGGCGAGTTTCCCATTCAAATGCATGTAACAGTGAGAAACGCATTGTCTTGGCGAAAGAAAGCGTTTTTGAACAACTTCATATAAATCGCTGTAACTTTTGATAGAAGACTCAGACAAACATGTTTATGGCTTTATCTTATAAAACTCAATATCTCCGTGCTGGGCAAACAGGTTTTGCAGCCGTTTGAACTAAGATTTTAAAATTATTCACATAATGAAAACCTATACTTTGTTTCAGGCGAGTTTCCCATTCAAATGCATGTAACAGTGAGAAACGCATTGTCTTGGCGAAAGAAAGCGTTTTTGAACAACTTCATATAAATCGCTGTAACTTTTGATAGAAGACTCAGACAAACATGTTTATGGCTTTATCTTATAAAACTCAATATCCCCGTGCTGGGCAAACAGGTTTTGCAGCCGTTTGAGCTAAGATTTTAAAATTATTCACATAATGAAAACCTATACTTTGTTTCAGGCGAGTTTCCCATTCAAATGCATGTAACCGTGAGAAACGCATTGTATTGGCGAAAGAAAGCGTTTTTGAACAACTTCATATAAATCGCTGTAACTTTTGATAGAGGTCTCAGACAAACATGTTTATGGCTTTATCTTATAAAACTCAATATCTCCGTGCTGGGCAAACAGGTTTTGCAGCCGTTTGAGCTAAGATTTTAAAATTATTCACATAATGAAAACCTATACTTTGTCTGGGGCGAGTTTCCCATTCAAATGCATGTAACCGTGAGAAACACATTGTCTTGGCGAAAGAAAGCGTTTGTGAACAACTTCATATAAATCGCTGTAACTTTTGATAGAAGACTCAGACAAACATGTTTATGGCTTTATCTTATAGAACTCAATATCTCCGTGCTGGGCAAACAGGTTTTGCAGCCGTTTGAGCTAAGATTTTAAAATTATTCACATAATGAAAACCTATACTTTGTTTCAGGCGAGTTTCCCATTCAAATGCATGTAACCGTGAGAAACGCATTGTCTTGGCGAAAGAAAGCGTTTGTGAACAACTTCATATAAATCGCTGTAACTTTTGATAGAAGACTCAGACAAACATGTTTATGGCTTTATCTTATAGAGCTCAATATCTCCGTGCTGGGCAAACAGGTTTTGCAGCCGTTTGAGCTAAGATTTTAAAATTATTCACATAATGAAAACCTATACTTTGTTTCAGGCGAGTTTCCCATTCAAATGCATGTAACCGTGAGAAACGCATTGTATTGGCGAAAGAAAGCGTTTTTGAACAACTTCATATAAATCGCTGTAACTTTTGATAGAAGACTCGGACAAACATGTTTATGGCTTTATCTTATAGAACTCAATATCTCCGTGCTGGGCAAACAGGTTTTGCAGCCGTTTGAGCTAAGATTTTAAAATTATTCACATAATGAAAACCTATACTTTGTTTCAGGCGAGTTTCCCATTCAAATGCATGTAACAGTGAGAAACGCATTGTCTTGGCGAAAGAAAGCGTTTTTGAACAACTTCATATAAATCGCTGTAACTTTTGATAGAAGACTCAGACAAACATGTTTATGGCTTTATCTTATAGAACTCAATATCTCCGTGCTGGGCAAACAGGTTTTGCAGCCGTTTGAGCTAAGATTTTAAAATTATTCACATAATGAAAACCTATACTTTGTTTCAGGCGAGTTTCCCATTCAAATGCATGTAACCGTGAGAAACACATTGTCTTGGCGAAAGAAAGCGTTTGTGAACAACTTCATATAAATCGCTGTAACTTTTGATAGAAGACTCAGACAAACATGTTTATGGCTTTATCTTATAGAACTCAATATCTCCGTGCTGGGCAAACAGGTTTTGCAGCCGTTTGAGCTAAGATTTTAAAATTATTCACATAATGAAAACCTATACTTTGTTTCAGGCGAGTTTCCCATTCAAATGCATGTAACAGTGAGAAACGCATTGTCTTGGCGAAAGAAAGCGTTTTTGAACAACTTCATATAAATCGCTGTAACTTTTGATAGAAGACTCAGACAAACATGTTTATGGCTTTATCTTATAAAACTCAATATCTCCGTGCTGGGCAAACAGGTTTTGCAGCCGTTTGAACTAAGATTTTAAAATTATTCACATAATGAAAACCTATACTTTGTTTCAGGCGAGTTTCCCATTCAAATGCATGTAACAGTGAGAAACGCATTGTCTTGGCGAAAGAAAGCGTTTTTGAACAACTTCATATAAATCGCTGTAACTTTTGATAGAAGACTCAGACAAACATGTTTATGGCTTTATCTTATAAAACTCAATATCCCCGTGCTGGGCAAACAGGTTTTGCAGCCGTTTGAGCTAAGATTTTAAAATTATTCACATAATGAAAACCTATACTTTGTTTCAGGCGAGTTTCCCATTCAAATGCATGTAACCGTGAGAAACGCATTGTATTGGCGAAAGAAAGCGTTTTTGAACAACTTCATATAAATCGCTGTAACTTTTGATAGAGGTCTCAGACAAACATGTTTATGGCTTTATCTTATAAAACTCAATATCTCCGTGCTGGGCAAACAGGTTTTGCAGCCGTTTGAGCTAAGATTTTAAAATTATTCACATAATGAAAACCTATACTTTGTCTGGGGCGAGTTTCCCATTCAAATGCATGTAACCGTGAGAAACACATTGTCTTGGCGAAAGAAAGCGTTTGTGAACAACTTCATATAAATCGCTGTAACTTTTGATAGAAGACTCAGACAAACATGTTTATGGCTTTATCTTATAGAACTCAATATCTCCGTGCTGGGCAAACAGGTTTTGCAGCCGTTTGAGCTAAGATTTTAAAATTATTCACATAATGAAAACCTATACTTTGTTTCAGGCGAGTTTCCCATTCAAATGCATGTAACCGTGAGAAACGCATTGTCTTGGCGAAAGAAAGCGTTTGTGAACAACTTCATATAAATCGCTGTAACTTTTGATAGAAGACTCAGACAAACATGTTTATGGCTTTATCTTATAGAGCTCAATATCTCCGTGCTGGGCAAACAGGTTTTGCAGCCGTTTGAGCTAAGATTTTAAAATTATTCACATAATGAAAACCTATACTTTGTTTCAGGCGAGTTTCCCATTCAAATGCATGTAACCGTGAGAAACGCATTGTATTGGCGAAAGAAAGCGTTTTTGAACAACTTCATATAAATCGCTGTAACTTTTGATAGAAGACTCGGACAAACATGTTTATGGCTTTATCTTATAGAACTCAATATCTCCGTGCTGGGCAAACAGGTTTTGCAGCCGTTTGAGCTAAGATTTTAAAATTATTCACATAATGAAAACCTATACTTTGTTTCAGGCGAGTTTCCCATTCAAATGCATGTAACAGTGAGAAACGCATTGTCTTGGCGAAAGAAAGCGTTTTTGAACAACTTCATATAAATCGCTGTAACTTTTGATAGAAGACTCAGACAAACATGTTTATGGCTTTATCTTATAGAACTCAATATCTCCGTGCTGGGCAAACAGGTTTTGCAGCCGTTTGAGCTAAGATTTTAAAATTATTCACATAATGAAAACCTATACTTTGTTTCAGGCGAGTTTCCCATTCAAATGCATGTAACCGTGAGAAACACATTGTCTTGGCGAAAGAAAGCGTTTGTGAACAACTTCATATAAATCGCTGTAACTTTTGATAGAAGACTCAGACAAACATGTTTATGGCTTTATCTTATAGAACTCAATATCTCCGTGCTGGGCAAACAGGTTTTGCAGCCGTTTGAGCTAAGATTTTAAAATTATTCACATAATGAAAACCTATACTTTGTCTGGGGCGAGTTTCCCATTCAAATGCATGTAACCGTGAGAAACACATTGTCTTGGCGAAAGAAAGCATTTGTGAACAACTTCATATAAATCGCTGTAACTTTTGATAGAGGTCTCAGACAAACATGTTTATGGCTTTATCTTATAAAACTCAATATCTCCGTGCTGGGCAAACAGGTTTTGCAGCCGTTTGAGCTAAGATTTTAAAATTATTCACATAATGAAAACCTATACTTTGTTTCAGGCGAGTTTCCCATTCAAATGCATGTAACAGTGAGAAACGCATTGTCTTGGCGAAAGAAAGCGTTTTTGAACAACTTCATATAAATCGCTGTAACTTTTGATAGAAGACTCAGACAAACATGTTTATGGCTTTATCTTATAAAACTCAATATCTCCGTGCTGGGCAAACAGGTTTTGCAGCCGTTTGAACTAAGATTTTAAAATTATTCACATAATGAAAACCTATACTTTGTTTCAGGCGAGTTTCCCATTCAAATGCATGTAACCGTGAGAAACGCATTGTATTGGCGAAAGAAAGCGTTTTTGAACAACTTCATATAAATCGCTGTAACTTTTGATAGAGGTCTCAGACAAACATGTTTATGGCTTTATCTTATAAAACTCAATATCTCCGTGCTGGGCAAACAGGTTTTGCAGCCGTTTGAGCTAAGATTTTAAAATTATTCACATAATGAAAACCTATACTTTGTCTGGGGCGAGTTTCCCATTCAAATGCATGTAACAGTGAGAAACACATTGTCTTGGCGAAAGAAAGCGTTTGTGAACAACTTCATATAAATCGCTGTAACTTTTGATAGAAGACTCAGACAAACATGTTTATGGCTTTATCTTATAGAACTCAATATCTCCGTGCTGGGCAAACAGGTTTTGCAGCCGTTTGAGCTAAGATTTTAAAATTATTCACATAATGAAAACCTATACTTTGTTTCGGGCGAGTTTCCCATTCAAATGCATGTAACCGTGAGAAACACATTGTATTGGCGAAAGAAAGCGTTTGTGAACAACTTCATAAAAATCGCTGTAACTTTTGATAGAGGTCTCAGACAAACATGTTTATGGCTTTATCTTATAAAACTCAATATCTCCGTGCTGGGCAAACAGGTTTTGCAGCCGTTTGAGCTAAGATTTTAAAATTATTCACATAATGAAAACCTATACTTTGTTTCAGGCGAGTTTCCCATTCAAATGCATGTAACAGTGAGAAACGCATTGTCTTGGCGAAAGAAAGCGTTTTTGAACAACTTCATATAAATCGCTGTAACTTTTGATAGAAGACTCAGACAAACATGTTTATGGCTTTATCTTATAGAACTCAATATCTCCGTGCTGGGCAAACAGGTTTTGCAGCCGTTTGAGCTAAGATTTTAAAATTATTCACATAATGAAAACCTATACTTTGTTTCAGGCGAGTTTCCCATTCAAATGCATGTAACCGTGAGAAACACATTGTCTTGGCGAAAGAAAGCGTTTGTGAACAACTTCATATAAATCGCTGTAACTTTTGATAGAGGTCTCAGACAAACATGTTTATGGCTTTATCTTATAAAACTCAATATCTCCGTGCTGGGCAAACAGGTTTTGCAGCCGTTTGAGCTAAGATTTTAAAATTATTCACATAATGAAAACCTATACTTTGTTTCAGGCGAGTTTCCCATTCAAATGCATGTAACAGTGAGAAACGCATTGTCTTGGCGAAAGAAAGCGTTTTTGAACAACTTCATATAAATCGCTGTAACTTTTGATAGAAGACTCAGACAAACATGTTTATGGCTTTATCTTATAAAACTCAATATCTCCGTGCTGGGCAAACAGGTTTTGCAGCCGTTTGAGCTAAGATTTTAAAATTATTCACATAATGAAAACCTATACTTTGTTTCAGGCGAGTTTCCCATTCAAATGCATGTAACAGTGAGAAACGCATTGTCTTGGCGAAAGAAAGCGTTTTTGAACAACTTCATATAAATCGCTGTAACTTTTGATAGAAGACTCAGACAAACATGTTTATGGCTTTATCTTATAAAACTCAATATCCCCGTGCTGGGCAAACAGGTTTTGCAGCCGTTTGAGCTAAGATTTTAAAATTATTCACATAATGAAAACCTATACTTTGTTTCAGGCGAGTTTCCCATTCAAATGCATGTAACAGTGAGAAACGCATTGTATTGGCGAAAGAAAGCGTTTTTGAACAACTTCATATAAATCGCTGTAACTTTTGATAGAGGTCTCAGACAAACATGTTTATGGCTTTATCTTATAAAACTCAATATCTCCGTGCTGGGCAAACAGGTTTTGCAGCCGTTTGAGCTAAGATTTTAAAATTATTCACATAATGAAAACCTATACTTTGTCTGGGGCGAGTTTCCCATTCAAATGCATGTAACCGTGAGAAACACATTGTCTTGGCGAAAGAAAGCGTTTGTTAACAACTTCATATAAATCGCTGTAACTTTTGATAGAGGTCTCAGACAAACATGTTTATGGCTTTATCTTATAAAACTCAATATCTCCGTGCTGGGCAAACAGGTTTTACAGCCGTTTGAGCTAAGATTTTAAAATTATTCACATAATGAAAACCTATACTTTTTTTCAGGCGAGTTTCCCATTCAAATGCATGTAACAGTGAGAAACACACTGTCTTGGCGAAAGAAAGCGTTTTTGAACAACTTCATATAAATCGCTGTAACTTTTGATAGAGGTCTCAGACAAACATGTTTATGGCTTTATCTTATAAAACTCAATATCTCCGTGCTGGGCAAACAGGTTTTGCAGCCGTTTGAGCTAAGATTTTAAAATTATTCACATAATGAAAACCTATACTTTGTTTCAGGCGAGTTTCCCATTCAAATGCATGTAACAGTGAGAAACGCATTGTATTGGCGAAAGAAAGCGTTTTTGAACAACTTCATATAAATCGCTGTAACTTTTGATAGAGGTCTCAGACAAACATGTTTATGGCTTTATCTTATAAAACTCAATATCTCCGTGCTGGGCAAACAGGTTTTGCAGCCGTTTGAGCTAAGATTTTAAAATTATTCACATAATGAAAACCTATACTTTGTCTGGGGCGAGTTTCCCATTCAAATGCATGTAACCGTGAGAAACACATTGTCTTGGCGAAAGAAAGCGTTTGTTAACAACTTCATAAAAATCGCTGTAACTTTTGATAGAGGTCTCAGACAAACATGTTTATGGCTTTATCTTATAAAACTCAATATCTCCGTGCTGGGCAAACAGGTTTTGCAGCAGTTTGAGCTAAGATTTTAAAATTATTCACATAATGAAAACCTATACTTTGTCTCGGGCGAGTTTCCCATTCAAATGCATGTAACAGTGAGAAACGCATTGTCTTGGCGAAAGAAAGCGTTTTTGAACAACTTCATAAAAATCGCTGTAACTTTTGATAGAAGACTCAGACAAACATGTTTATGGCTTTATCTTATAAAACTCAATATCTCCGTGCTGGGCAAACAGGTTTTGCAGCCGTTTGAGCTAAGATTTTAAAATTATTCACATAATGAAAACCTATACTTTGTCTCGGGCGAGTTTCCCATTCAAATGCATGTAACAGTGAGAAACGCATTGTCTTGGCGAAAGAAAGCGTTTTTGAACAACTTCATATAAATCGCTGTAACTTTTGATAGAAGACTCAGACAAACATGTTTATGGCTTTATCTTATAAAACTCAATATCTCCGTGCTGGGCAAACAGGTTTTGCAGCCGTTTGAGCTAAGATTTTAAAATTATTCACATAATGAAAACCTATACTTTGTTTCAGGCGAGTTTCCCATTCAAATGCATGTAACCGTGAGAAACGCATTGTCTTGGCGAAAGAAAGCGTTTGTTAACAACTTCATATAAATCGCTGTAACTTTTGATAGAGGTCTCAGACAAACATGTTTATGGCTTTATCTTATAAAACTCAATATCTCCGTGCTGGGCAAACAGGTTTTGCAGCCGTTTGAGCTAAGATTTTAAAATTATTCACATAATGAAAACCTATACTTTGTTTCAGGCGAGTTTCCCATTCAAATGCATGTAACCGTGAGAAACACATTGTCTTGGCGAAAGAAAGCGTTTGTGAACAACTTCATATAAATCGCTGTAACTTTTGATAGAAGACTCAGACAAACATGTTTATGGCTTTATCTTATAGAACTCAATATCTCCGTGCTGGGCAAACAGGTTTTGCAGCCGTTTGAGCTAAGATTTTAAAATTATTCACATAATGAAAACCTATACTTTGTTTCAGGCGAGTTTCCCATTCAAATGCATGTAACCGTGAGAAACACATTGTCTTGGCGAAAGAAAGCGTTTGTGAACAACTTCATATAAATCGCTGTAACTTTTGATAGAGGTCTCAGACAAACATGTTTATGGCTTTATCTTATAAAACTCAATATCTCCGTGCTGGGCAAACAGGTTTTGCAGCCGTTTGAGCTAAGATTTTAAAATTATTCACATAATGAAAACCTATACTTTGTTTCAGGCGAGTTTCCCATTCAAATGCATGTAACAGTGAGAAACGCATTGTCTTGGCGAAAGAAAGCGTTTTTGAACAACTTCATATAAATCGCTGTAACTTTTGATAGAAGACTCAGACAAACATGTTTATGGCTTTATCTTATAAAACTCAATATCTCCGTGCTGGGCAAACAGGTTTTGCAGCCGTTTGAGCTAAGATTTTAAAATTATTCACATAATGAAAACCTATACTTTGTTTCAGGCGAGTTTCCCATTCAAATGCATGTAACAGTGAGAAACGCATTGTCTTGGCGAAAGAAAGCGTTTTTGAACAACTTCATATAAATCGCTGTAACTTTTGATAGAAGACTCAGACAAACATGTTTATGGCTTTATCTTATAAAACTCAATATCCCCGTGCTGGGCAAACAGGTTTTGCAGCCGTTTGAGCTAAGATTTTAAAATTATTCACATAATGAAAACCTATACTTTGTTTCAGGCGAGTTTCCCATTCAAATGCATGTAACAGTGAGAAACGCATTGTATTGGCGAAAGAAAGCGTTTTTGAACAACTTCATATAAATCGCTGTAACTTTTGATAGAGGTCTCAGACAAACATGTTTATGGCTTTATCTTATAAAACTCAATATCTCCGTGCTGGGCAAACAGGTTTTGCAGCCGTTTGAGCTAAGATTTTAAAATTATTCACATAATGAAAACCTATACTTTGTCTGGGGCGAGTTTCCCATTCAAATGCATGTAACCGTGAGAAACACATTGTCTTGGCGAAAGAAAGCGTTTGTTAACAACTTCATATAAATCGCTGTAACTTTTGATAGAGGTCTCAGACAAACATGTTTATGGCTTTATCTTATAAAACTCAATATCTCCGTGCTGGGCAAACAGGTTTTACAGCCGTTTGAGCTAAGATTTTAAAATTATTCACATAATGAAAACCTATACTTTTTTTCAGGCGAGTTTCCCATTCAAATGCATGTAACAGTGAGAAACACACTGTCTTGGCGAAAGAAAGCGTTTTTGAACAACTTCATATAAATCGCTGTAACTTTTGATAGAGGTCTCAGACAAACATGTTTATGGCTTTATCTTATAAAACTCAATATCTCCGTGCTGGGCAAACAGGTTTTGCAGCCGTTTGAGCTAAGATTTTAAAATTATTCACATAATGAAAACCTATACTTTGTTTCAGGCGAGTTTCCCATTCAAATGCATGTAACAGTGAGAAACGCATTGTATTGGCGAAAGAAAGCGTTTTTGAACAACTTCATATAAATCGCTGTAACTTTTGATAGAGGTCTCAGACAAACATGTTTATGGCTTTATCTTATAAAACTCAATATCTCCGTGCTGGGCAAACAGGTTTTGCAGCCGTTTGAGCTAAGATTTTAAAATTATTCACATAATGAAAACCTATACTTTGTCTGGGGCGAGTTTCCCATTCAAATGCATGTAACCGTGAGAAACACATTGTCTTGGCGAAAGAAAGCGTTTGTTAACAACTTCATATAAATCGCTGTAACTTTTGATAGAGGTCTCAGACAAACATGTTTATGGCTTTATCTTATAAAACTCAATATCTCCGTGCTGGGCAAACAGGTTTTACAGCCGTTTGAGCTAAGATTTTAAAATTATTCACATAATGAAAACCTATACTTTTTTTCAGGCGAGTTTCCCATTCAAATGCATGTAACAGTGAGAAACACACTGTCTTGGCGAAAGAAAGCGTTTTTGAACAACTTCATATAAATCGCTGTAACTTTTGATAGAGGTCTCAGACAAACATGTTTATGGCTTTATCTTATAAAACTCAATATCTCCGTGCTGGGCAAACAGGTTTTGCAGCCGTTTGAGCTAAGATTTTAAAATTATTCACATAATGAAAACCTATACTTTGTTTCAGGCGAGTTTCCCATTCAAATGCATGTAACCGTGAGAAACACATTGTCTTGGCGAAAGAAAGCGTTTGTGAACAACTTCATATAAATCGCTGTAACTTTTGATAGAGGTCTCAGACAAACATGTTTATGGCTTTATCTTATAAAACTCAATATCTCCGTGCTGGGCAAACAGGTTTTGCAGCCGTTTGAGCTAAGATTTTAAAATTATTCACATAATGAAAACCTATACTTTGTTTCAGGCGAGTTTCCCATTCAAATGCATGTAACCGTGAGAAACACATTGTCTTGGCGAAAGAAAGCGTTTGTGAACAACTTCATATAAATCGCTGTAACTTTTGATAGAGGTCTCAGACAAACATGTTTATGGCTTTATCTTATAAAACTCAATATCTCCGTGCTGGGCAAACAGGTTTTGCAGCCGTTTGAGCTAAGATTTTAAAATTATTCACATAATGAAAACCTATACTTTGTTTCAGGCGAGTTTCCCATTCAAATGCATGTAACCGTGAGAAACACATTGTCTTGGCGAAAGAAAGCGTTTGTGAACAACTTCATATAAATCGCTGTAACTTTTGATAGAAGACTCAGACAAACATGTTTATGGCTTTATCTTATAGAACTCAATATCTCCGTGCTGGGCAAACAGGTTTTGCAGCCGTTTGAGCTAAGATTTTAAAATTATTCACATAATGAAAACCTATACTTTTTTTCAGGCGAGTTTCCCATTCAAATGCATGTAACAGTGAGAAACACACTGTCTTGGCGAAAGAAAGCGTTTTTGAACAACTTCATATAAATCGCTGTAACTTTTGATAGAGGTCTCAGACAAACATGTTTATGGCTTTATCTTATAAAACTCAATATCTCCGTGCTGGGCAAACAGGTTTTGCAGCCGTTTGAGCTAAGATTTTAAAATTATTCACATAATGAAAACCTATACTTTGTTTCAGGCGAGTTTCCCATTCAAATGCATGTAACCGTGAGAAACACATTGTCTTGGCGAAAGAAAGCGTTTGTGAACAACTTCATATAAATCGCTGTAACTTTTGATAGAAGACTCAGACAAACATGTTTATGGCTTTATCTTATAGAACTCAATATCTCCGTGCTGGGCAAACAGGTTTTGCAGCCGTTTGAGCTAAGATTTTAAAATTATTCACATAATGAAAACCTATACTTTGTTTCAGGCGAGTTTCCCATTCAAATGCATGTAACCGTGAGAAACACATTGTCTTGGCGAAAGAAAGCGTTTGTGAACAACTTCATATAAATCGCTGTAACTTTTGATAGAAGACTCAGACAAACATGTTTATGGCTTTATCTTATAGAACTCAATATCTCCGTGCTGGGCAAACAGGTTTTGCAGCCGTTTGAGCTAAGATTTTAAAATTATTCACATAATGAAAACCTATACTTTGTTTCAGGCGAGTTTCCCATTCAAATGCATGTAACCGTGAGAAACACATTGTCTTGGCGAAAGAAAGCGTTTGTGAACAACTTCATATAAATCGCTGTAACTTTTGATAGAGGTCTCAGACAAACATGTTTATGGCTTTATCTTATAAAACTCAATATCTCCGTGCTGGGCAAACAGGTTTTGCAGCCGTTTGAGCTAAGATTTTAAAATTATTCACATAATGAAAACCTATACTTTGTTTCAGGCGAGTTTCCCATTCAAATGCATGTAACAGTGAGAAACGCATTGTCTTGGCGAAAGAAAGCGTTTTTGAACAACTTCATATAAATCGCTGTAACTTTTGATAGAAGACTCAGACAAACATGTTTATGGCTTTATCTTATAAAACTCAATATCTCCGTGCTGGGCAAACAGGTTTTGCAGCCGTTTGAGCTAAGATTTTAAAATTATTCACATAATGAAAACCTATACTTTGTTTCAGGCGAGTTTCCCATTCAAATGCATGTAACAGTGAGAAACGCATTGTCTTGGCGAAAGAAAGCGTTTTTGAACAACTTCATATAAATCGCTGTAACTTTTGATAGAAGACTCAGACAAACATGTTTATGGCTTTATCTTATAAAACTCAATATCTCCGTGCTGGGCAAACAGGTTTTGCAGCCGTTTGAGCTAAGATTTTAAAATTATTCACATAATGAAAACCTATACTTTGTTTCAGGCGAGTTTCCCATTCAAATGCATGTAACAGTGAGAAACGCATTGTCTTGGCGAAAGAAAGCGTTTTTGAACAACTTCATATAAATCGCTGTAACTTTTGATAGAAGACTCAGACAAACATGTTTATGGCTTTATCTTATAAAACTCAATATCTCCGTGCTGGGCAAACAGGTTTTGCAGCCGTTTGAGCTAAGATTTTAAAATTATTCACATAATGAAAACCTATACTTTTTTTCAGGCGAGTTTCCCATTCAAATGCATGTAACCGTGAGAAACGCATTGTATTGGCGAAAGAAAGCGTTTTTGAACAACTTCATATAAATCGCTGTAACTTTTGATAGAGGTCTCAGACAAACATGTTTATGGCTTTATCTTATAAAACTCAATATCTCCGTGCTGGGCAAACAGGTTTTGCAGCCGTTTGAGCTAAGATTTTAAAATTATTCACATAATGAAAACCTATACTTTGTCTCGGGCGAGTTTCCCATTCAAATGCATGTAACAGTGAGAAACGCATTGTCTTGGCGAAAGAAAGCGTTTTTGAACAACTTCATATAAATCGCTGTAACTTTTGATAGAAGACTCAGACAAACATGTTTATGGCTTTATCTTATAAAACTCAATATCTCCGTGCTGGGCAAACAGGTTTTGCAGCCGTTTGAGCTAAGATTTTAAAATTATTCACATAATGAAAACCTATACTTTGTTTCAGGCGAGTTTCCCATTCAAATGCATGTAACCGTGAGAAACGCATTGTCTTGGCGAAAGAAAGCGTTTGTTAACAACTTCATATAAATCGCTGTAACTTTTGATAGAGGTCTCAGACAAACATGTTTATGGCTTTATCTTATAAAACTCAATATCTCCGTGCTGGGCAAACAGGTTTTGCAGCCGTTTGAGCTAAGATTTTAAAATTATTCACATAATGAAAACCTATACTTTGTTTCAGGCGAGTTTCCCATTCAAATGCATGTAACCGTGAGAAACACATTGTCTTGGCGAAAGAAAGCGTTTGTGAACAACTTCATATAAATCGCTGTAACTTTTGATAGAAGACTCAGACAAACATGTTTATGGCTTTATCTTATAGAACTCAATATCTCCGTGCTGGGCAAACAGGTTTTGCAGCCGTTTGAGCTAAGATTTTAAAATTATTCACATAATGAAAACCTATACTTTGTTTCAGGCGAGTTTCCCATTCAAATGCATGTAACCGTGAGAAACACATTGTCTTGGCGAAAGAAAGCGTTTGTGAACAACTTCATATAAATCGCTGTAACTTTTGATAGAGGTCTCAGACAAACATGTTTATGGCTTTATCTTATAAAACTCAATATCTCCGTGCTGGGCAAACAGGTTTTGCAGCCGTTTGAGCTAAGATTTTAAAATTATTCACATAATGAAAACCTATACTTTGTTTCAGGCGAGTTTCCCATTCAAATGCATGTAACAGTGAGAAACGCATTGTCTTGGCGAAAGAAAGCGTTTTTGAACAACTTCATATAAATCGCTGTAACTTTTGATAGAAGACTCAGACAAACATGTTTATGGCTTTATCTTATAAAACTCAATATCTCCGTGCTGGGCAAACAGGTTTTGCAGCCGTTTGAGCTAAGATTTTAAAATTATTCACATAATGAAAACCTATACTTTGTTTCAGGCGAGTTTCCCATTCAAATGCATGTAACAGTGAGAAACGCATTGTCTTGGCGAAAGAAAGCGTTTTTGAACAACTTCATATAAATCGCTGTAACTTTTGATAGAAGACTCAGACAAACATGTTTATGGCTTTATCTTATAAAACTCAATATCCCCGTGCTGGGCAAACAGGTTTTGCAGCCGTTTGAGCTAAGATTTTAAAATTATTCACATAATGAAAACCTATACTTTGTTTCAGGCGAGTTTCCCATTCAAATGCATGTAACAGTGAGAAACGCATTGTATTGGCGAAAGAAAGCGTTTTTGAACAACTTCATATAAATCGCTGTAACTTTTGATAGAGGTCTCAGACAAACATGTTTATGGCTTTATCTTATAAAACTCAATATCTCCGTGCTGGGCAAACAGGTTTTGCAGCCGTTTGAGCTAAGATTTTAAAATTATTCACATAATGAAAACCTATACTTTGTCTGGGGCGAGTTTCCCATTCAAATGCATGTAACCGTGAGAAACACATTGTCTTGGCGAAAGAAAGCGTTTGTTAACAACTTCATATAAATCGCTGTAACTTTTGATAGAGGTCTCAGACAAACATGTTTATGGCTTTATCTTATAAAACTCAATATCTCCGTGCTGGGCAAACAGGTTTTGCAGCCGTTTGAGCTAAGATTTTAAAATTATTCACATAATGAAAACCTATACTTTGTTTCAGGCGAGTTTCCCATTCAAATGCATGTAACAGTGAGAAACGCATTGTATTGGCGAAAGAAAGCGTTTTTGAACAACTTCATATAAATCGCTGTAACTTTTGATAGAGGTCTCAGACAAACATGTTTATGGCTTTATCTTATAAAACTCAATATCTCCGTGCTGGGCAAACAGGTTTTGCAGCCGTTTGAGCTAAGATTTTAAAATTATTCACATAATGAAAACCTATACTTTGTCTGGGGCGAGTTTCCCATTCAAATGCATGTAACCGTGAGAAACACATTGTCTTGGCGAAAGAAAGCGTTTGTTAACAACTTCATATAAATCGCTGTAACTTTTGATAGAGGTCTCAGACAAACATGTTTATGGCTTTATCTTATAAAACTCAATATCTCCGTGCTGGGCAAACAGGTTTTACAGCCGTTTGAGCTAAGATTTTAAAATTATTCACATAATGAAAACCTATACTTTTTTTCAGGCGAGTTTCCCATTCAAATGCATGTAACAGTGAGAAACACACTGTCTTGGCGAAAGAAAGCGTTTTTGAACAACTTCATATAAATCGCTGTAACTTTTGATAGAGGTCTCAGACAAACATGTTTATGGCTTTATCTTATAAAACTCAATATCTCCGTGCTGGGCAAACAGGTTTTGCAGCCGTTTGAGCTAAGATTTTAAAATTATTCACATAATGAAAACCTATACTTTGTTTCAGGCGAGTTTCCCATTCAAATGCATGTAACCGTGAGAAACACATTGTCTTGGCGAAAGAAAGCGTTTGTGAACAACTTCATATAAATCGCTGTAACTTTTGATAGAGGTCTCAGACAAACATGTTTATGGCTTTATCTTATAAAACTCAATATCTCCGTGCTGGGCAAACAGGTTTTGCAGCCGTTTGAGCTAAGATTTTAAAATTATTCACATAATGAAAACCTATACTTTGTTTCAGGCGAGTTTCCCATTCAAATGCATGTAACCGTGAGAAACACATTGTCTTGGCGAAAGAAAGCGTTTGTGAACAACTTCATATAAATCGCTGTAACTTTTGATAGAGGTCTCAGACAAACATGTTTATGGCTTTATCTTATAAAACTCAATATCTCCGTGCTGGGCAAACAGGTTTTGCAGCCGTTTGAGCTAAGATTTTAAAATTATTCACATAATGAAAACCTATACTTTGTTTCAGGCGAGTTTCCCATTCAAATGCATGTAACCGTGAGAAACACATTGTCTTGGCGAAAGAAAGCGTTTGTGAACAACTTCATATAAATCGCTGTAACTTTTGATAGAAGACTCAGACAAACATGTTTATGGCTTTATCTTATAGAACTCAATATCTCCGTGCTGGGCAAACAGGTTTTGCAGCCGTTTGAGCTAAGATTTTAAAATTATTCACATAATGAAAACCTATACTTTTTTTCAGGCGAGTTTCCCATTCAAATGCATGTAACAGTGAGAAACACACTGTCTTGGCGAAAGAAAGCGTTTTTGAACAACTTCATATAAATCGCTGTAACTTTTGATAGAGGTCTCAGACAAACATGTTTATGGCTTTATCTTATAAAACTCAATATCTCCGTGCTGGGCAAACAGGTTTTACAGCCGTTTGAGCTAAGATTTTAAAATTATTCACATAATGAAAACCTATACTTTTTTTCAGGCGAGTTTCCCATTCAAATGCATGTAACAGTGAGAAACACACTGTCTTGGCGAAAGAAAGCGTTTTTGAACAACTTCATATAAATCGCTGTAACTTTTGATAGAGGTCTCAGACAAACATGTTTATGGCTTTATCTTATAAAACTCAATATCTCCGTGCTGGGCAAACAGGTTTTGCAGCCGTTTGAGCTAAGATTTTAAAATTATTCACATAATGAAAACCTATACTTTGTTTCAGGCGAGTTTCCCATTCAAATGCATGTAACCGTGAGAAACACATTGTCTTGGCGAAAGAAAGCGTTTGTGAACAACTTCATATAAATCGCTGTAACTTTTGATAGAGGTCTCAGACAAACATGTTTATGGCTTTATCTTATAAAACTCAATATCTCCGTGCTGGGCAAACAGGTTTTGCAGCCGTTTGAGCTAAGATTTTAAAATTATTCACATAATGAAAACCTATACTTTGTTTCAGGCGAGTTTCCCATTCAAATGCATGTAACCGTGAGAAACACATTGTCTTGGCGAAAGAAAGCGTTTGTGAACAACTTCATATAAATCGCTGTAACTTTTGATAGAAGACTCAGACAAACATGTTTATGGCTTTATCTTATAGAACTCAATATCTCCGTGCTGGGCAAACAGGTTTTGCAGCCGTTTGAGCTAAGATTTTAAAATTATTCACATAATGAAAACCTATACTTTGTTTCAGGCGAGTTTCCCATTCAAATGCATGTAACCGTGAGAAACACATTGTCTTGGCGAAAGAAAGCGTTTGTGAACAACTTCATATAAATCGCTGTAACTTTTGATAGAGGTCTCAGACAAACATGTTTATGGCTTTATCTTATAAAACTCAATATCTCCGTGCTGGGCAAACAGGTTTTGCAGCCGTTTGAGCTAAGATTTTAAAATTATTCACATAATGAAAACCTATACTTTGTTTCAGGCGAGTTTCCCATTCAAATGCATGTAACAGTGAGAAACGCATTGTCTTGGCGAAAGAAAGCGTTTTTGAACAACTTCATATAAATCGCTGTAACTTTTGATAGAAGACTCAGACAAACATGTTTATGGCTTTATCTTATAAAACTCAATATCTCCGTGCTGGGCAAACAGGTTTTGCAGCCGTTTGAGCTAAGATTTTAAAATTATTCACATAATGAAAACCTATACTTTGTTTCAGGCGAGTTTCCCATTCAAATGCATGTAACAGTGAGAAACGCATTGTCTTGGCGAAAGAAAGCGTTTTTGAACAACTTCATATAAATCGCTGTAACTTTTGATAGAAGACTCAGACAAACATGTTTATGGCTTTATCTTATAAAACTCAATATCTCCGTGCTGGGCAAACAGGTTTTGCAGCCGTTTGAGCTAAGATTTTAAAATTATTCACATAATGAAAACCTATACTTTGTTTCAGGCGAGTTTCCCATTCAAATGCATGTAACAGTGAGAAACGCATTGTCTTGGCGAAAGAAAGCGTTTTTGAACAACTTCATATAAATCGCTGTAACTTTTGATAGAAGACTCAGACAAACATGTTTATGGCTTTATCTTATAAAACTCAATATCTCCGTGCTGGGCAAACAGGTTTTGCAGCCGTTTGAGCTAAGATTTTAAAATTATTCACATAATGAAAACCTATACTTTTTTTCAGGCGAGTTTCCCATTCAAATGCATGTAACCGTGAGAAACGCATTGTATTGGCGAAAGAAAGCGTTTTTGAACAACTTCATATAAATCGCTGTAACTTTTGATAGAGGTCTCAGACAAACATGTTTATGGCTTTATCTTATAAAACTCAATATCTCCGTGCTGGGCAAACAGGTTTTGCAGCCGTTTGAGCTAAGATTTTAAAATTATTCACATAATGAAAACCTATACTTTGTCTGGGGCGAGTTTCCCATTCAAATGCATGTAACCGTGAGAAACACATTGTCTTGGCGAAAGAAAGCGTTTGTTAACAACTTCATATAAATCGCTGTAACTTTTGATAGAAGACTCAGACAAACATGTTTATGGCTTTATCTTATAGAACTCAATATCTCCGTGCTGGGCAAACAGGTTTTGCAGCCGTTTGAGCTAAGATTTTAAAATTATTCACATAATGAAAACCTATACTTTGTTTCGGGCGAGTTTCCCATTCAAATGCATGTAACCGTGAGAAACACATTGTATTGGCGAAAGAAAGCGTTTGTGAACAACTTCATAAAAATCGCTGTAACTTTTGATAGAGGTCTCAGACAAACATGTTTATGGCTTTATCTTATAAAACTCAATATCTCCGTGCTGGGCAAACAGGTTTTGCAGCAGTTTGAGCTAAGATTTTAAAATTATTCACATAATGAAAACCTATACTTTGTCTCGGGCGAGTTTCCCATTCAAATGCATGTAACAGTGAGAACCGCATTGTCTTGGCGAAAGAAAGCGTTTTTGAACAACTTCATAAAAATCGCTGTAACTTTTGATAGAAGACTCAGACAAACATGTTTATGGCTTTATCTTATAAAACTCAATATCTCCGTGCTGGGCAAACAGGTTTTGCAGCCGTTTGAGCTAAGATTTTAAAATTATTCACATAATGAAAACCTATACTTTGTCTCGGGCGAGTTTCCCATTCAAATGCATGTAACAGTGAGAAACGCATTGTCTTGGCGAAAGAAAGCGTTTTTGAACAACTTCATATAAATCGCTGTAACTTTTGATAGAAGACTCAGACAAACATGTTTATGGCTTTATCTTATAGAACTCAATATCTCCGTGCTGGGCAAACAGGTTTTGCAGCCGTTTGAGCTAAGATTTTAAAATTATTCACATAATGAAAACCTATACTTTGTTTCAGGCGAGTTTCCCATTCAAATGCATGTAACCGTGAGAAACGCATTGTCTTGGCGAAAGAAAGCGTTTGTTAACAACTTCATATAAATCGCTGTAACTTTTGATAGAGGTCTCAGACAAACATGTTTATGGCTTTATCTTATAAAACTCAATATCTCCGTGCTGGGCAAACAGGTTTTGCAGCCGTTTGAGCTAAGATTTTAAAATTATTCACATAATGAAAACCTATACTTTGTTTCAGGCGAGTTTCCCATTCAAATGCATGTAACCGTGAGAAACACATTGTCTTGGCGAAAGAAAGCGTTTGTGAACAACTTCATATAAATCGCTGTAACTTTTGATAGAGGTCTCAGACAAACATGTTTATGGCTTTATCTTATAAAACTCAATATCTCCGTGCTGGGCAAACAGGTTTTGCAGCCGTTTGAGCTAAGATTTTAAAATTATTCACATAATGAAAACCTATACTTTGTTTCAGGCGAGTTTCCCATTCAAATGCATGTAACCGTGAGAAACACATTGTCTTGGCGAAAGAAAGCGTTTGTGAACAACTTCATATAAATCGCTGTAACTTTTGATAGAAGACTCAGACAAACATGTTTATGGCTTTATCTTATAGAACTCAATATCTCCGTGCTGGGCAAACAGGTTTTGCAGCCGTTTGAGCTAAGATTTTAAAATTATTCACATAATGAAAACCTATACTTTGTCTGGGGCGAGTTTCCCATTCAAATGCATGTAACCGTGAGAAACACATTGTCTTGGCGAAAGAAAGCGTTTGTGAACAACTTCATATAAATCGCTGTAACTTTTGATAGAGGTCTCAGACAAACATGTTTATGGCTTTATCTTATAAAACTCAATATCTCCGTGCTGGGCAAACAGGTTTTGCAGCCGTTTGAACTAAGATTTTAAAATTATTCACATAATGAAAACCTATACTTTGTTTCAGGCGAGTTTCCCATTCAAATGCATGTAACAGTGAGAAACGCATTGTCTTGGCGAAAGAAAGCGTTTTTGAACAACTTCATATAAATCGCTGTAACTTTTGATAGAAGACTCAGACAAACATGTTTATGGCTTTATCTTATAAAACTCAATATCCCCGTGCTGGGCAAACAGGTTTTGCAGCCGTTTGAGCTAAGATTTTAAAATTATTCACATAATGAAAACCTATACTTTGTCTGGGGCGAGTTTCCCATTCAAATGCATGTAACCGTGAGAAACACATTGTCTTGGCGAAAGAAAGCGTTTGTTAACAACTTCATATAAATCGCTGTAACTTTTGATAGAAGACTCAGACAAACATGTTTATGGCTTTATCTTATAAAACTCAATATCTCCGTGCTGGGCAAACAGGTTTTGCAGCCGTTTGAGCTAAGATTTTAAAATTATTCACATAATGAAAACCTATACTTTTTTCAGGCGAGTTTCCCATTCAAATGCATGTAACCGTGAGAAACGCATTGTATTGGCGAAAGAAAGCGTTTTTGAACAACTTCATATAAATCGCTGTAACTTTTGATAGAGGTCTCAGACAAACATGTTTATGGCTTTATCTTATAAAACTCAATATCTCCGTGCTGGGCAAACAGGTTTTGCAGCCGTTTGAGCTAAGATTTTAAAATTATTCACATAATGAAAACCTATACTTTGTTTCAGGCGAGTTTCCCATTCAAATGCATGTAACAGTGAGAAACGCATTGTCTTGGCGAAAGAAAGCGTTTTTGAACAACTTCATATAAATCGCTGTAACTTTTGATAGAAGACTCAGACAAACATGTTTATGGCTTTATCTTATAAAACTCAATATCTCCGTGCTGGGCAAACAGGTTTTGCAGCCGTTTGAGCTAAGATTTTAAAATTATTCACATAATGAAAACCTATACTTTTTTCAGGCGAGTTTCCCATTCAAATGCATGTAACCGTGAGAAACGCATTGTCTTGGCGAAAGAAAGCGTTTGTGAACAACTTCATATAAATCGCTGTAACTTTTGATAGAGGTCTCAGACAAACATGTTTATGGCTTTATCTTATAAAACTCAATATCTCCGTGCTGGGCAAACAGGTTTTGCAGCCGTTTGAGCTAAGATTTTAAAATTATTCACATAATGAAAACCTATACTTTGTTTCAGGCGAGTTTCCCATTCAAATGCATGTAACAGTGAGAAACGCATTGTCTTGGCGAAAGAAAGCGTTTTTGAACAACTTCATATAAATCGCTGTAACTTTTGATAGAAGACTCAGACAAACATGTTTATGGCTTTATCTTATAAAACTCAATATCTCCGTGCTGGGCAAACAGGTTTTGCAGCCGTTTGAACTAAGATTTTAAAATTATTCACATAATGAAAACCTATACTTTGTTTCAGGCGAGTTTCCCATTCAAATGCATGTAACAGTGAGAAACGCATTGTCTTGGCGAAAGAAAGCGTTTTTGAACAACTTCATATAAATCGCTGTAACTTTTGATAGAAGACTCAGACAAACATGTTTATGGCTTTATCTTATAAAACTCAATATCCCCGTGCTGGGCAAACAGGTTTTGCAGCCGTTTGAGCTAAGATTTTAAAATTATTCACATAATGAAAACCTATACTTTGTTTCAGGCGAGTTTCCCATTCAAATGCATGTAACCGTGAGAAACACATTGTCTTGGCGAAAGAAAGCGTTTGTGAACAACTTCATATAAATCGCTGTAACTTTTGATAGAAGACTCAGACAAACATGTTTATGGCTTTATCTTATAGAGCTCAATATCTCCGTGCTGGGCAAACAGGTTTTGCAGCCGTTTGAGCTAAGATTTTAAAATTATTCACATAATGAAAACCTATACTTTGTCTGGGGCGAGTTTCCCATTCAAATGCATGTAACCGTGAGAAACACATTGTCTTGGCGAAAGAAAGCGTTTGTTAACAACTTCATATAAATCGCTGTAACTTTTGATAGAAGACTCAGACAAACATGTTTATGGCTTTATCTTATAAAACTCAATATCTCCGTGCTGGGCAAACAGGTTTTGCAGCCGTTTGAGCTAAGATTTTAAAATTATTCACATAATGAAAACCTATACTTTTTTCAGGCGAGTTTCCCATTCAAATGCATGTAACCGTGAGAAACACATTGTCTTGGCGAAAGAAAGCGTTTGTGAACAACTTCATATAAATCGCTGTAACTTTTGATAGAAGACTCAGACAAACATGTTTATGGCTTTATCTTATAGAACTCAATATCTCCGTGCTGGGCAAACAGGTTTTGCAGCCGTTTGAGCTAAGATTTTAAAATTATTCACATAATGAAAACCTATACTTTGTTTCAGGCGAGTTTCCCATTCAAATGCATGTAACCGTGAGAAACACATTGTCTTGGCGAAAGAAAGCGTTTGTGAACAACTTCATATAAATCGCTGTAACTTTTGATAGAAGACTCAGACAAACATGTTTATGGCTTTATCTTATAGAACTCAATATCTCCGTGCTGGGCAAACAGGTTTTGCAGCCGTTTGAGCTAAGATTTTAAAATTATTCACATAATGAAAACCTATACTTTGTCTGGGGCGAGTTTCCCATTCAAATGCATGTAACCGTGAGAAACACATTGTCTTGGCGAAAGAAAGCGTTTGTGAACAACTTCATATAAATCGCTGTAACTTTTGATAGAGGTCTCAGACAAACATGTTTATGGCTTTATCTTATAAAACTCAATATCTCCGTGCTGGGCAAACAGGTTTTGCAGCCGTTTGAACTAAGATTTTAAAATTATTCACATAATGAAAACCTATACTTTGTTTCAGGCGAGTTTCCCATTCAAATGCATGTAACAGTGAGAAACGCATTGTCTTGGCGAAAGAAAGCGTTTTTGAACAACTTCATATAAATCGCTGTAACTTTTGATAGAAGACTCAGACAAACATGTTTATGGCTTTATCTTATAAAACTCAATATCCCCGTGCTGGGCAAACAGGTTTTGCAGCCGTTTGAGCTAAGATTTTAAAATTATTCACATAATGAAAACCTATACTTTGTTTCAGGCGAGTTTCCCATTCAAATGCATGTAACCGTGAGAAACACATTGTCTTGGCGAAAGAAAGCGTTTGTGAACAACTTCATATAAATCGCTGTAACTTTTGATAGAAGACTCAGACAAACATGTTTATGGCTTTATCTTATAGAGCTCAATATCTCCGTGCTGGGCAAACAGGTTTTGCAGCCGTTTGAGCTAAGATTTTAAAATTATTCACATAATGAAAACCTATACTTTGTCTGGGGCGAGTTTCCCATTCAAATGCATGTAACCGTGAGAAACACATTGTCTTGGCGAAAGAAAGCGTTTGTTAACAACTTCATATAAATCGCTGTAACTTTTGATAGAAGACTCAGACAAACATGTTTATGGCTTTATCTTATAAAACTCAATATCTCCGTGCTGGGCAAACAGGTTTTGCAGCCGTTTGAGCTAAGATTTTAAAATTATTCACATAATGAAAACCTATACTTTTTTCAGGCGAGTTTCCCATTCAAATGCATGTAACCGTGAGAAACGCATTGTATTGGCGAAAGAAAGCGTTTTTGAACAACTTCATATAAATCGCTGTAACTTTTGATAGAGGTCTCAGACAAACATGTTTATGGCTTTATCTTATAAAACTCAATATCTCCGTGCTGGGCAAACAGGTTTTGCAGCCGTTTGAGCTAAGATTTTAAAATTATTCACATAATGAAAACCTATACTTTGTTTCAGGCGAGTTTCCCATTCAAATGCATGTAACAGTGAGAAACGCATTGTCTTGGCGAAAGAAAGCGTTTTTGAACAACTTCATATAAATCGCTGTAACTTTTGATAGAAGACTCAGACAAACATGTTTATGGCTTTATCTTATAAAACTCAATATCTCCGTGCTGGGCAAACAGGTTTTGCAGCCGTTTGAGCTAAGATTTTAAAATTATTCACATAATGAAAACCTATACTTTTTTCAGGCGAGTTTCCCATTCAAATGCATGTAACCGTGAGAAACGCATTGTCTTGGCGAAAGAAAGCGTTTGTGAACAACTTCATATAAATCGCTGTAACTTTTGATAGAGGTCTCAGACAAACATGTTTATGGCTTTATCTTATAAAACTCAATATCTCCGTGCTGGGCAAACAGGTTTTGCAGCCGTTTGAGCTAAGATTTTAAAATTATTCACATAATGAAAACCTATACTTTGTTTCAGGCGAGTTTCCCATTCAAATGCATGTAACAGTGAGAAACGCATTGTCTTGGCGAAAGAAAGCGTTTTTGAACAACTTCATATAAATCGCTGTAACTTTTGATAGAAGACTCAGACAAACATGTTTATGGCTTTATCTTATAAAACTCAATATCTCCGTGCTGGGCAAACAGGTTTTGCAGCCGTTTGAACTAAGATTTTAAAATTATTCACATAATGAAAACCTATACTTTGTTTCAGGCGAGTTTCCCATTCAAATGCATGTAACAGTGAGAAACGCATTGTCTTGGCGAAAGAAAGCGTTTTTGAACAACTTCATATAAATCGCTGTAACTTTTGATAGAAGACTCAGACAAACATGTTTATGGCTTTATCTTATAAAACTCAATATCCCCGTGCTGGGCAAACAGGTTTTGCAGCCGTTTGAGCTAAGATTTTAAAATTATTCACATAATGAAAACCTATACTTTGTTTCAGGCGAGTTTCCCATTCAAATGCATGTAACCGTGAGAAACACATTGTCTTGGCGAAAGAAAGCGTTTGTGAACAACTTCATATAAATCGCTGTAACTTTTGATAGAAGACTCAGACAAACATGTTTATGGCTTTATCTTATAGAGCTCAATATCTCCGTGCTGGGCAAACAGGTTTTGCAGCCGTTTGAGCTAAGATTTTAAAATTATTCACATAATGAAAACCTATACTTTGTCTGGGGCGAGTTTCCCATTCAAATGCATGTAACCGTGAGAAACACATTGTCTTGGCGAAAGAAAGCGTTTGTTAACAACTTCATATAAATCGCTGTAACTTTTGATAGAAGACTCAGACAAACATGTTTATGGCTTTATCTTATAAAACTCAATATCTCCGTGCTGGGCAAACAGGTTTTGCAGCCGTTTGAGCTAAGATTTTAAAATTATTCACATAATGAAAACCTATACTTTTTTCAGGCGAGTTTCCCATTCAAATGCATGTAACCGTGAGAAACACATTGTCTTGGCGAAAGAAAGCGTTTGTGAACAACTTCATATAAATCGCTGTAACTTTTGATAGAAGACTCAGACAAACATGTTTATGGCTTTATCTTATAGAACTCAATATCTCCGTGCTGGGCAAACAGGTTTTGCAGCCGTTTGAGCTAAGATTTTAAAATTATTCACATAATGAAAACCTATACTTTGTTTCAGGCGAGTTTCCCATTCAAATGCATGTAACCGTGAGAAACACATTGTCTTGGCGAAAGAAAGCGTTTGTGAACAACTTCATATAAATCGCTGTAACTTTTGATAGAAGACTCAGACAAACATGTTTATGGCTTTATCTTATAAAACTCAATATCTCCGTGCTGGGCAAACAGGTTTTGCAGCCGTTTGAGCTAAGATTTTAAAATTATTCACATAATGAAAACCTATACTTTGTTTCAGGCGAGTTTCCCATTCAAATGCATGTAACAGTGAGAAACGCATTGTCTTGGCGAAAGAAAGCGTTTTTGAACAACTTCATATAAATCGCTGTAACTTTTGATAGAAGACTCAGACAAACATGTTTATGGCTTTATCTTATAAAACTCAATATCTCCGTGCTGGGCAAACAGGTTTTGCAGCCGTTTGAGCTAAGATTTTAAAATTATTCACATAATGAAAACCTATACTTTTTTCAGGCGAGTTTCCCATTCAAATGCATGTAACCGTGAGAAACGCATTGTCTTGGCGAAAGAAAGCGTTTGTGAACAACTTCATATAAATCGCTGTAACTTTTGATAGAGGTCTCAGACAAACATGTTTATGGCTTTATCTTATAAAACTCAATATCTCCGTGCTGGGCAAACAGGTTTTGCAGCCGTTTGAGCTAAGATTTTAAAATTATTCACATAATGAAAACCTATACTTTGTTTCAGGCGAGTTTCCCATTCAAATGCATGTAACAGTGAGAAACGCATTGTCTTGGCGAAAGAAAGCGTTTTTGAACAACTTCATATAAATCGCTGTAACTTTTGATAGAAGACTCAGACAAACATGTTTATGGCTTTATCTTATAAAACTCAATATCTCCGTGCTGGGCAAACAGGTTTTGCAGCCGTTTGAACTAAGATTTTAAAATTATTCACATAATGAAAACCTATACTTTGTTTCAGGCGAGTTTCCCATTCAAATGCATGTAACAGTGAGAAACGCATTGTCTTGGCGAAAGAAAGCGTTTTTGAACAACTTCATATAAATCGCTGTAACTTTTGATAGAAGACTCAGACAAACATGTTTATGGCTTTATCTTATAAAACTCAATATCCCCGTGCTGGGCAAACAGGTTTTGCAGCCGTTTGAGCTAAGATTTTAAAATTATTCACATAATGAAAACCTATACTTTGTCTGGGGCGAGTTTCCCATTCAAATGCATGTAACCGTGAGAAACACATTGTCTTGGCGAAAGAAAGCGTTTGTTAACAACTTCATATAAATCGCTGTAACTTTTGATAGAAGACTCAGACAAACATGTTTATGGCTTTATCTTATAAAACTCAATATCTCCGTGCTGGGCAAACAGGTTTTGCAGCCGTTTGAGCTAAGATTTTAAAATTATTCACATAATGAAAACCTATACTTTTTTCAGGCGAGTTTCCCATTCAAATGCATGTAACCGTGAGAAACGCATTGTATTGGCGAAAGAAAGCGTTTTTGAACAACTTCATATAAATCGCTGTAACTTTTGATAGAGGTCTCAGACAAACATGTTTATGGCTTTATCTTATAAAACTCAATATCTCCGTGCTGGGCAAACAGGTTTTGCAGCCGTTTGAGCTAAGATTTTAAAATTATTCACATAATGAAAACCTATACTTTGTTTCAGGCGAGTTTCCCATTCAAATGCATGTAACCGTGAGAAACACATTGTCTTGGCGAAAGAAAGCGTTTGTGAACAACTTCATATAAATCGCTGTAACTTTTGATAGAAGACTCAGACAAACATGTTTATGGCTTTATCTTATAGAACTCAATATCTCCGTGCTGGGCAAACAGGTTTTGCAGCCGTTTGAGCTAAGATTTTAAAATTATTCACATAATGAAAACCTATACTTTGTTTCAGGCGAGTTTCCCATTCAAATGCATGTAACCGTGAGAAACACATTGTCTTGGCGAAAGAAAGCGTTTGTGAACAACTTCATATAAATCGCTGTAACTTTTGATAGAAGACTCAGACAAACATGTTTATGGCTTTATCTTATAGAGCTCAATATCTCCGTGCTGGGCAAACAGGTTTTGCAGCCGTTTGAGCTAAGATTTTAAAATTATTCACATAATGAAAACCTATACTTTGTTTCAGGCGAGTTTCCCATTCAAATGCATGTAACCGTGAGAAACGCATTGTATTGGCGAAAGAAAGCGTTTTTGAACAACTTCATATAAATCGCTGTAACTTTTGATAGAAGACTCAGACAAACATGTTTATGGCTTTATCTTATAAAACTCAATATCTCCGTGCTGGGCAAACAGGTTTTGCAGCCGTTTGAGCTAAGATTTTAAAATTATTCACATAATGAAAACCTATACTTTGTTTCGGGCGAGTTTCCCATTCAAATGCATGTAACCGTGAGAAACACATTGTATTGGCGAAAGAAAGCGTTTGTGAACAACTTCATAAAAATCGCTGTAACTTTTGATAGAGGTCTCAGACAAACATGTTTATGGCTTTATCTTATAAAACTCAATATCTCCGTGCTGGGCAAACAGGTTTTGCAGCCGTTTGAGCTAAGATTTTAAAATTATTCACATAATGAAAACCTATACTTTGTTTCAGGCGAGTTTCCCATTCAAATGCATGTAACAGTGAGAAACGCATTGTCTTGGCGAAAGAAAGCGTTTTTGAACAACTTCATATAAATCGCTGTAACTTTTGATAGAAGACTCAGACAAACATGTTTATGGCTTTATCTTATAAAACTCAATATCTCCGTGCTGGGCAAACAGGTTTTGCAGCCGTTTGAGCTAAGATTTTAAAATTATTCACATAATGAAAACCTATACTTTGTCTGGGGCGAGTTTCCCATTCAAATGCATGTAACCGTGAGAAACACATTGTCTTGGCGAAAGAAAGCGTTTGTTAACAACTTCATATAAATCGCTGTAACTTTTGATAGAAGACTCAGACAAACATGTTTATGGCTTTATCTTATAAAACTCAATATCTCCGTGCTGGGCAAACAGGTTTTGCAGCCGTTTGAGCTAAGATTTTAAAATTATTCACATAATGAAAACCTATACTTTTTTTCAGGCGAGTTTCCCATTCAAATGCATGTAACCGTGAGAAACGCATTGTATTGGCGAAAGAAAGCGTTTTTGAACAACTTCATATAAATCGCTGTAACTTTTGATAGAGGTCTCAGACAAACATGTTTATGGCTTTATCTTATAAAACTCAATATCTCCGTGCTGGGCAAACAGGTTTTGCAGCCGTTTGAGCTAAGATTTTAAAATTATTCACATAATGAAAACCTATACTTTGTTTCAGGCGAGTTTCCCATTCAAATGCATGTAACAGTGAGAAACGCATTGTCTTGGCGAAAGAAAGCGTTTTTGAACAACTTCATATAAATCGCTGTAACTTTTGATAGAAGACTCAGACAAACATGTTTATGGCTTTATCTTATAAAACTCAATATCTCCGTGCTGGGCAAACAGGTTTTGCAGCCGTTTGAACTAAGATTTTAAAATTATTCACATAATGAAAACCTATACTTTGTTTCAGGCGAGTTTCCCATTCAAATGCATGTAACAGTGAGAAACGCATTGTCTTGGCGAAAGAAAGCGTTTTTGAACAACTTCATATAAATCGCTGTAACTTTTGATAGAAGACTCAGACAAACATGTTTATGGCTTTATCTTATAGAGCTCAATATCTCCGTGCTGGGCAAACAGGTTTTGCAGCCGTTTGAGCTAAGATTTTAAAATTATTCACATAATGAAAACCTATACTTTGTCTGGGGCGAGTTTCCCATTCAAATGCATGTAACCGTGAGAAACACATTGTCTTGGCGAAAGAAAGCGTTTGTTAACAACTTCATATAAATCGCTGTAACTTTTGATAGAAGACTCAGACAAACATGTTTATGGCTTTATCTTATAAAACTCAATATCTCCGTGCTGGGCAAACAGGTTTTGCAGCCGTTTGAGCTAAGATTTTAAAATTATTCACATAATGAAAACCTATACTTTTTTCAGGCGAGTTTCCCATTCAAATGCATGTAACCGTGAGAAACGCATTGTATTGGCGAAAGAAAGCGTTTTTGAACAACTTCATATAAATCGCTGTAACTTTTGATAGAGGTCTCAGACAAACATGTTTATGGCTTTATCTTATAAAACTCAATATCTCCGTGCTGGGCAAACAGGTTTTGCAGCCGTTTGAGCTAAGATTTTAAAATTATTCACATAATGAAAACCTATACTTTGTTTCAGGCGAGTTTCCCATTCAAATGCATGTAACCGTGAGAAACACATTGTCTTGGCGAAAGAAAGCGTTTGTGAACAACTTCATATAAATCGCTGTAACTTTTGATAGAAGACTCAGACAAACATGTTTATGGCTTTATCTTATAGAACTCAATATCTCCGTGCTGGGCAAACAGGTTTTGCAGCCGTTTGAGCTAAGATTTTAAAATTATTCACATAATGAAAACCTATACTTTGTTTCAGGCGAGTTTCCCATTCAAATGCATGTAACCGTGAGAAACACATTGTCTTGGCGAAAGAAAGCGTTTGTGAACAACTTCATATAAATCGCTGTAACTTTTGATAGAAGACTCAGACAAACATGTTTATGGCTTTATCTTATAAAACTCAATATCTCCGTGCTGGGCAAACAGGTTTTGCAGCCGTTTGAGCTAAGATTTTAAAATTATTCACATAATGAAAACCTATACTTTGTTTCAGGCGAGTTTCCCATTCAAATGCATGTAACAGTGAGAAACGCATTGTCTTGGCGAAAGAAAGCGTTTTTGAACAACTTCATATAAATCGCTGTAACTTTTGATAGAAGACTCAGACAAACATGTTTATGGCTTTATCTTATAAAACTCAATATCTCCGTGCTGGGCAAACAGGTTTTGCAGCCGTTTGAGCTAAGATTTTAAAATTATTCACATAATGAAAACCTATACTTTTTTCAGGCGAGTTTCCCATTCAAATGCATGTAACCGTGAGAAACGCATTGTCTTGGCGAAAGAAAGCGTTTGTGAACAACTTCATATAAATCGCTGTAACTTTTGATAGAGGTCTCAGACAAACATGTTTATGGCTTTATCTTATAAAACTCAATATCTCCGTGCTGGGCAAACAGGTTTTGCAGCCGTTTGAGCTAAGATTTTAAAATTATTCACATAATGAAAACCTATACTTTGTTTCAGGCGAGTTTCCCATTCAAATGCATGTAACAGTGAGAAACGCATTGTCTTGGCGAAAGAAAGCGTTTTTGAACAACTTCATATAAATCGCTGTAACTTTTGATAGAAGACTCAGACAAACATGTTTATGGCTTTATCTTATAAAACTCAATATCTCCGTGCTGGGCAAACAGGTTTTGCAGCCGTTTGAACTAAGATTTTAAAATTATTCACATAATGAAAACCTATACTTTGTTTCAGGCGAGTTTCCCATTCAAATGCATGTAACAGTGAGAAACGCATTGTCTTGGCGAAAGAAAGCGTTTTTGAACAACTTCATATAAATCGCTGTAACTTTTGATAGAAGACTCAGACAAACATGTTTATGGCTTTATCTTATAAAACTCAATATCCCCGTGCTGGGCAAACAGGTTTTGCAGCCGTTTGAGCTAAGATTTTAAAATTATTCACATAATGAAAACCTATACTTTGTTTCAGGCGAGTTTCCCATTCAAATGCATGTAACCGTGAGAAACACATTGTCTTGGCGAAAGAAAGCGTTTGTGAACAACTTCATATAAATCGCTGTAACTTTTGATAGAAGACTCAGACAAACATGTTTATGGCTTTATCTTATAGAGCTCAATATCTCCGTGCTGGGCAAACAGGTTTTGCAGCCGTTTGAGCTAAGATTTTAAAATTATTCACATAATGAAAACCTATACTTTGTCTGGGGCGAGTTTCCCATTCAAATGCATGTAACCGTGAGAAACACATTGTCTTGGCGAAAGAAAGCGTTTGTTAACAACTTCATATAAATCGCTGTAACTTTTGATAGAAGACTCAGACAAACATGTTTATGGCTTTATCTTATAAAACTCAATATCTCCGTGCTGGGCAAACAGGTTTTGCAGCCGTTTGAGCTAAGATTTTAAAATTATTCACATAATGAAAACCTATACTTTTTTCAGGCGAGTTTCCCATTCAAATGCATGTAACCGTGAGAAACGCATTGTATTGGCGAAAGAAAGCGTTTTTGAACAACTTCATATAAATCGCTGTAACTTTTGATAGAGGTCTCAGACAAACATGTTTATGGCTTTATCTTATAAAACTCAATATCTCCGTGCTGGGCAAACAGGTTTTGCAGCCGTTTGAGCTAAGATTTTAAAATTATTCACATAATGAAAACTTATACTTTGTTTCAGGCGAGTTTCCCATTCAAATGCATGTAACCGTGAGAAACACATTGTCTTGGCGAAAGAAAGCGTTTGTGAACAACTTCATATAAATCGCTGTAACTTTTGATAGAAGACTCAGACAAACATGTTTATGGCTTTATCTTATAGAACTCAATATCTCCGTGCTGGGCAAACAGGTTTTGCAGCCGTTTGAGCTAAGATTTTAAAATTATTCACATAATGAAAACCTATACTTTGTTTCAGGCGAGTTTCCCATTCAAATGCATGTAACCGTGAGAAACACATTGTCTTGGCGAAAGAAAGCGTTTGTTAACAACTTCATATAAATCGCTGTAACTTTTGATAGAAGACTCAGACAAACATGTTTATGGCTTTATCTTATAAAACTCAATATCTCCGTGCTGGGCAAACAGGTTTTGCAGCCGTTTGAGCTAAGATTTTAAAATTATTCACATAATGAAAACCTATACTTTTTTCAGGCGAGTTTCCCATTCAAATGCATGTAACCGTGAGAAACGCATTGTATTGGCGAAAGAAAGCGTTTTTGAACAACTTCATATAAATCGCTGTAACTTTTGATAGAGGTCTCAGACAAACATGTTTATGGCTTTATCTTATAAAACTCAATATCTCCGTGCTGGGCAAACAGGTTTTGCAGCCGTTTGAGCTAAGATTTTAAAATTATTCACATAATGAAAACCTATACTTTGTTTCAGGCGAGTTTCCCATTCAAATGCATGTAACCGTGAGAAACACATTGTCTTGGCGAAAGAAAGCGTTTGTGAACAACTTCATATAAATCGCTGTAACTTTTGATAGAAGACTCAGACAAACATGTTTATGGCTTTATCTTATAGAACTCAATATCTCCGTGCTGGGCAAACAGGTTTTGCAGCCGTTTGAGCTAAGATTTTAAAATTATTCACATAATGAAAACCTATACTTTGTTTCAGGCGAGTTTCCCATTCAAATGCATGTAACCGTGAGAAACACATTGTCTTGGCGAAAGAAAGCGTTTGTGAACAACTTCATATAAATCGCTGTAACTTTTGATAGAAGACTCAGACAAACATGTTTATGGCTTTATCTTATAGAGCTCAATATCTCCGTGCTGGGCAAACAGGTTTTGCAGCCGTTTGAGCTAAGATTTTAAAATTATTCACATAATGAAAACCTATACTTTGTTTCAGGCGAGTTTCCCATTCAAATGCATGTAACCGTGAGAAACGCATTGTATTGGCGAAAGAAAGCGTTTTTGAACAACTTCATATAAATCGCTGTAACTTTTGATAGAAGACTCAGACAAACATGTTTATGGCTTTATCTTATAAAACTCAATATCTCCGTGCTGGGCAAACAGGTTTTGCAGCCGTTTGAGCTAAGATTTTAAAATTATTCACATAATGAAAACCTATACTTTGTTTCGGGCGAGTTTCCCATTCAAATGCATGTAACCGTGAGAAACACATTGTATTGGCGAAAGAAAGCGTTTGTGAACAACTTCATAAAAATCGCTGTAACTTTTGATAGAGGTCTCAGACAAACATGTTTATGGCTTTATCTTATAAAACTCAATATCTCCGTGCTGGGCAAACAGGTTTTGCAGCCGTTTGAGCTAAGATTTTAAAATTATTCACATAATGAAAACCTATACTTTGTTTCAGGCGAGTTTCCCATTCAAATGCATGTAACAGTGAGAAACGCATTGTCTTGGCGAAAGAAAGCGTTTTTGAACAACTTCATATAAATCGCTGTAACTTTTGATAGAAGACTCAGACAAACATGTTTATGGCTTTATCTTATAAAACTCAATATCTCCGTGCTGGGCAAACAGGTTTTGCAGCCGTTTGAGCTAAGATTTTAAAATTATTCACATAATGAAAACCTATACTTTGTCTGGGGCGAGTTTCCCATTCAAATGCATGTAACCGTGAGAAACACATTGTCTTGGCGAAAGAAAGCGTTTGTTAACAACTTCATATAAATCGCTGTAACTTTTGATAGAAGACTCAGACAAACATGTTTATGGCTTTATCTTATAAAACTCAATATCTCCGTGCTGGGCAAACAGGTTTTGCAGCCGTTTGAGCTAAGATTTTAAAATTATTCACATAATGAAAACCTATACTTTTTTTCAGGCGAGTTTCCCATTCAAATGCATGTAACCGTGAGAAACGCATTGTATTGGCGAAAGAAAGCGTTTTTGAACAACTTCATATAAATCGCTGTAACTTTTGATAGAGGTCTCAGACAAACATGTTTATGGCTTTATCTTATAAAACTCAATATCTCCGTGCTGGGCAAACAGGTTTTGCAGCCGTTTGAGCTAAGATTTTAAAATTATTCACATAATGAAAACCTATACTTTGTCTGGGGCGAGTTTCCCATTCAAATGCATGTAACCGTGAGAAACACATTGTCTTGGCAAAAGAAAGCGTTTGTTAACAACTTCATATAAATCGCTGTAACTTTTGATAGAAGACTCAGACAAACATGTTTATGGCTTTATCTTATAGAACTCAATATCTCCGTGCTGGGCAAACAGGTTTTGCAGCCGTTTGAGCTAAGATTTTAAAATTATTCACATAATGAAAACCTATACTTTGTTTCGGGCGAGTTTCCCATTCAAATGCATGTAACCGTGAGAAACACATTGTATTGGCGAAAGAAAGCGTTTGTGAACAACTTCATAAAAATCGCTGTAACTTTTGATAGAGGTCTCAGACAAACATGTTTATGGCTTTATCTTATAAAACTCAATATCTCCGTGCTGGGCAAACAGGTTTTGCAGCCGTTTGAGCTAAGATTTTAAAATTATTCACATAATGAAAACCTATACTTTGTTTCAGGCGAGTTTCCCATTCAAATGCATGTAACCGTGAGAAACGCATTGTCTTGGCGAAAGAAAGCGTTTGTTAACAACTTCATATAAATCGCTGTAACTTTTGATAGAGGTCTCAGACAAACATGTTTATGGCTTTATCTTATAAAACTCAATATCTCCGTGCTGGGCAAACAGGTTTTGCAGCCGTTTGAGCTAAGATTTTAAAATTATTCACATAATGAAAACCTATACTTTGTTTCAGGCGAGTTTCCCATTCAAATGCATGTAACCGTGAGAAACACATTGTCTTGGCGAAAGAAAGCGTTTGTGAACAACTTCATATAAATCGCTGTAACTTTTGATAGAGGTCTCAGACAAACATGTTTATGGCTTTATCTTATAAAACTCAATATCTCCGTGCTGGGCAAACAGGTTTTGCAGCCGTTTGAGCTAAGATTTTAAAATTATTCACATAATGAAAACCTATACTTTGTTTCAGGCGAGTTTCCCATTCAAATGCATGTAACCGTGAGAAACACATTGTCTTGGCGAAAGAAAGCGTTTGTGAACAACTTCATATAAATCGCTGTAACTTTTGATAGAAGACTCAGACAAACATGTTTATGGCTTTATCTTATAGAACTCAATATCTCCGTGCTGGGCAAACAGGTTTTGCAGCCGTTTGAGCTAAGATTTTAAAATTATTCACATAATGAAAACCTATACTTTGTCTGGGGCGAGTTTCCCATTCAAATGCATGTAACCGTGAGAAACACATTGTCTTGGCGAAAGAAAGCGTTTGTGAACAACTTCATATAAATCGCTGTAACTTTTGATAGAGGTCTCAGACAAACATGTTTATGGCTTTATCTTATAAAACTCAATATCTCCGTGCTGGGCAAACAGGTTTTGCAGCCGTTTGAGCTAAGATTTTAAAATTATTCACATAATGAAAACCTATACTTTGTTTCAGGCGAGTTTCCCATTCAAATGCATGTAACAGTGAGAAACGCATTGTCTTGGCGAAAGAAAGCGTTTTTGAACAACTTCATATAAATCGCTGTAACTTTTGATAGAAGACTCAGACAAACATGTTTATGGCTTTATCTTATAAAACTCAATATCTCCGTGCTGGGCAAACAGGTTTTGCAGCCGTTTGAACTAAGATTTTAAAATTATTCACATAATGAAAACCTATACTTTGTTTCAGGCGAGTTTCCCATTCAAATGCATGTAACAGTGAGAAACGCATTGTCTTGGCGAAAGAAAGCGTTTTTGAACAACTTCATATAAATCGCTGTAACTTTTGATAGAAGACTCAGACAAACATGTTTATGGCTTTATCTTATAAAACTCAATATCCCCGTGCTGGGCAAACAGGTTTTGCAGCCGTTTGAGCTAAGATTTTAAAATTATTCACATAATGAAAACCTATACTTTGTTTCAGGCGAGTTTCCCATTCAAATGCATGTAACCGTGAGAAACACATTGTCTTGGCGAAAGAAAGCGTTTGTGAACAACTTCATATAAATCGCTGTAACTTTTGATAGAAGACTCAGACAAACATGTTTATGGCTTTATCTTATAGAGCTCAATATCTCCGTGCTGGGCAAACAGGTTTTGCAGCCGTTTGAGCTAAGATTTTAAAATTATTCACATAATGAAAACCTATACTTTGTCTGGGGCGAGTTTCCCATTCAAATGCATGTAACCGTGAGAAACACATTGTCTTGGCGAAAGAAAGCGTTTGTTAACAACTTCATATAAATCGCTGTAACTTTTGATAGAAGACTCAGACAAACATGTTTATGGCTTTATCTTATAAAACTCAATATCTCCGTGCTGGGCAAACAGGTTTTGCAGCCGTTTGAGCTAAGATTTTAAAATTATTCACATAATGAAAACCTATACTTTGTCTCGGGCGAGTTTCCCATTCAAATGCATGTAACCGTGAGAAACGCATTGTATTGGCGAAAGAAAGCGTTTTTGAACAACTTCATATAAATCGCTGTAACTTTTGATAGAGGTCTCAGACAAACATGTTTATGGCTTTATCTTATAAAACTCAATATCTCCGTGCTGGGCAAACAGGTTTTGCAGCCGTTTGAGCTAAGATTTTAAAATTATTCACATAATGAAAACCTATACTTTGTTTCAGGCGAGTTTCCCATTCAAATGCATGTAACCGTGAGAAACACATTGTCTTGGCGAAAGAAAGCGTTTGTGAACAACTTCATATAAATCGCTGTAACTTTTGATAGAAGACTCAGACAAACATGTTTATGGCTTTATCTTATAGAACTCAATATCTCCGTGCTGGGCAAACAGGTTTTGCAGCCGTTTGAGCTAAGATTTTAAAATTATTCACATAATGAAAACCTATACTTTGTTTCAGGCGAGTTTCCCATTCAAATGCATGTAACCGTGAGAAACACATTGTCTTGGCGAAAGAAAGCGTTTGTGAACAACTTCATATAAATCGCTGTAACTTTTGATAGAAGACTCAGACAAACATGTTTATGGCTTTATCTTATAGAGCTCAATATCTCCGTGCTGGGCAAACAGGTTTTGCAGCCGTTTGAGCTAAGATTTTAAAATTATTCACATAATGAAAACCTATACTTTGTTTCAGGCGAGTTTCCCATTCAAATGCATGTAACCGTGAGAAACGCATTGTATTGGCGAAAGAAAGCGTTTTTGAACAACTTCATATAAATCGCTGTAACTTTTGATAGAAGACTCAGACAAACATGTTTATGGCTTTATCTTATAAAACTCAATATCTCCGTGCTGGGCAAACAGGTTTTGCAGCCGTTTGAGCTAAGATTTTAAAATTATTCACATAATGAAAACCTATACTTTGTTTCGGGCGAGTTTCCCATTCAAATGCATGTAACCGTGAGAAACACATTGTATTGGCGAAAGAAAGCGTTTGTGAACAACTTCATAAAAATCGCTGTAACTTTTGATAGAGGTCTCAGACAAACATGTTTATGGCTTTATCTTATAAAACTCAATATCTCCGTGCTGGGCAAACAGGTTTTGCAGCCGTTTGAGCTAAGATTTTAAAATTATTCACATAATGAAAACCTATACTTTGTTTCAGGCGAGTTTCCCATTCAAATGCATGTAACAGTGAGAAACGCATTGTCTTGGCGAAAGAAAGCGTTTTTGAACAACTTCATATAAATCGCTGTAACTTTTGATAGAAGACTCAGACAAACATGTTTATGGCTTTATCTTATAAAACTCAATATCTCCGTGCTGGGCAAACAGGTTTTGCAGCCGTTTGAGCTAAGATTTTAAAATTATTCACATAATGAAAACCTATACTTTGTCTGGGGCGAGTTTCCCATTCAAATGCATGTAACCGTGAGAAACACATTGTCTTGGCGAAAGAAAGCGTTTGTTAACAACTTCATATAAATCGCTGTAACTTTTGATAGAAGACTCAGACAAACATGTTTATGGCTTTATCTTATAAAACTCAATATCTCCGTGCTGGGCAAACAGGTTTTGCAGCCGTTTGAGCTAAGATTTTAAAATTATTCACATAATGAAAACCTATACTTTTTTTCAGGCGAGTTTCCCATTCAAATGCATGTAACCGTGAGAAACGCATTGTATTGGCGAAAGAAAGCGTTTTTGAACAACTTCATATAAATCGCTGTAACTTTTGATAGAGGTCTCAGACAAACATGTTTATGGCTTTATCTTATAAAACTCAATATCTCCGTGCTGGGCAAACAGGTTTTGCAGCCGTTTGAGCTAAGATTTTAAAATTATTCACATAATGAAAACCTATACTTTGTCTGGGGCGAGTTTCCCATTCAAATGCATGTAACCGTGAGAAACACATTGTCTTGGCGAAAGAAAGCGTTTGTTAACAACTTCATATAAATCGCTGTAACTTTTGATAGAAGACTCAGACAAACATGTTTATGGCTTTATCTTATAGAACTCAATATCTCCGTGCTGGGCAAACAGGTTTTGCAGCCGTTTGAGCTAAGATTTTAAAATTATTCACATAATGAAAACCTATACTTTGTTTCGGGCGAGTTTCCCATTCAAATGCATGTAACCGTGAGAAACACATTGTATTGGCGAAAGAAAGCGTTTGTGAACAACTTCATAAAAATCGCTGTAACTTTTGATAGAGGTCTCAGACAAACATGTTTATGGCTTTATCTTATAAAACTCAATATCTCCGTGCTGGGCAAACAGGTTTTGCAGCCGTTTGAGCTAAGATTTTAAAATTATTCACATAATGAAAACCTATACTTTGTTTCAGGCGAGTTTCCCATTCAAATGCATGTAACCGTGAGAAACGCATTGTCTTGGCGAAAGAAAGCGTTTGTTAACAACTTCATATAAATCGCTGTAACTTTTGATAGAAGACTCAGACAAACATGTTTATGGCTTTATCTTATAAAACTCAATATCCCCGTGCTGGGCAAACAGGTTTTGCAGCCGTTTGAGCTAAGATTTTAAAATTATTCACATAATGAAAACCTATACTTTGTTTCAGGCGAGTTTCCCATTCAAATGCATGTAACAGTGAGAAACGCATTGTCTTGGCGAAAGAAAGCGTTTTTGAACAACTTCATATAAATCGCTGTAACTTTTGATAGAAGACTCAGACAAACATGTTTATGGCTTTATCTTATAAAACTCAATATCTCCGTGCTGGGCAAACAGGTTTTGCAGCCGTTTGAGCTAAGATTTTAAAATTATTCACATAATGAAAACCTATACTTTTTTTCAGGCGAGTTTCCCATTCAAATGCATGTAACCGTGAGAAACACATTGTCTTGGCGAAAGAAAGCGTTTGTGAACAACTTCATATAAATCGCTGTAACTTTTGATAGAAGACTCAGACAAACATGTTTATGGCTTTATCTTATAGAACTCAATATCTCCGTGCTGGGCAAACAGGTTTTGCAGCCGTTTGAGCTAAGATTTTAAAATTATTCACATAATGAAAACCTATACTTTGTCTGGGGCGAGTTTCCCATTCAAATGCATGTAACCGTGAGAAACACATTGTCTTGGCGAAAGAAAGCGTTTGTGAACAACTTCATATAAATCGCTGTAACTTTTGATAGAGGTCTCAGACAAACATGTTTATGGCTTTATCTTATAAAACTCAATATCTCCGTGCTGGGCAAACAGGTTTTGCAGCCGTTTGAGCTAAGATTTTAAAATTATTCACATAATGAAAACCTATACTTTGTTTCAGGCGAGTTTCCCATTCAAATGCATGTAACAGTGAGAAACGCATTGTCTTGGCGAAAGAAAGCGTTTTTGAACAACTTCATATAAATCGCTGTAACTTTTGATAGAAGACTCAGACAAACATGTTTATGGCTTTATCTTATAAAACTCAATATCTCCGTGCTGGGCAAACAGGTTTTGCAGCCGTTTGAACTAAGATTTTAAAATTATTCACATAATGAAAACCTATACTTTTTTCAGGCGAGTTTCCCATTCAAATGCATGTAACCGTGAGAAACACATTGTCTTGGCGAAAGAAAGCGTTTGTGAACAACTTCATATAAATCGCTGTAACTTTTGATAGAGGTCTCAGACAAACATGTTTATGGCTTTATCTTATAAAACTCAATATCTCCGTGCTGGGCAAACGGGTTTTGCAGCCGTTTGAGCTAAGATTTTAAAATTATTCACATAATGAAAACCTATACTTTGTTTCAGGCGAGTTTCCCATTCAAATGCATGTAACAGTGAGAAACGCATTGTCTTGGCGAAAGAAAGCGTTTTTGAACAACTTCATATAAATCGCTGTAACTTTTGATAGAAGACTCAGACAAACATGTTTATGGCTTTATCTTATAAAACTCAATATCTCCGTGCTGGGCAAACAGGTTTTGCAGCCGTTTGAACTAAGATTTTAAAATTATTCACATAATGAAAACCTATACTTTGTTTCAGGCGAGTTTCCCATTCAAATGCATGTAACAGTGAGAAACGCATTGTCTTGGCGAAAGAAAGCGTTTTTGAACAACTTCATATAAATCGCTGTAACTTTTGATAGAAGACTCAGACAAACATGTTTATGGCTTTATCTTATAAAACTCAATATCCCCGTGCTGGGCAAACAGGTTTTGCAGCCGTTTGAGCTAAGATTTTAAAATTATTCACATAATGAAAACCTATACTTTGTTTCAGGCGAGTTTCCCATTCAAATGCATGTAACCGTGAGAAACACATTGTCTTGGCGAAAGAAAGCGTTTGTGAACAACTTCATATAAATCGCTGTAACTTTTGATAGAAGACTCAGACAAACATGTTTATGGCTTTATCTTATAGAGCTCAATATCTCCGTGCTGGGCAAACAGGTTTTGCAGCCGTTTGAGCTAAGATTTTAAAATTATTCACATAATGAAAACCTATACTTTGTCTGGGGCGAGTTTCCCATTCAAATGCATGTAACCGTGAGAAACACATTGTCTTGGCGAAAGAAAGCGTTTGTTAACAACTTCATATAAATCGCTGTAACTTTTGATAGAAGACTCAGACAAACATGTTTATGGCTTTATCTTATAAAACTCAATATCTCCGTGCTGGGCAAACAGGTTTTGCAGCCGTTTGAGCTAAGATTTTAAAATTATTCACATAATGAAAACCTATACTTTGTCTCGGGCGAGTTTCCCATTCAAATGCATGTAACCGTGAGAAACGCATTGTATTGGCGAAAGAAAGCGTTTTTGAACAACTTCATATAAATCGCTGTAACTTTTGATAGAGGTCTCAGACAAACATGTTTATGGCTTTATCTTATAAAACTCAATATCTCCGTGCTGGGCAAACAGGTTTTGCAGCCGTTTGAGCTAAGATTTTAAAATTATTCACATAATGAAAACCTATACTTTGTTTCAGGCGAGTTTCCCATTCAAATGCATGTAACCGTGAGAAACACATTGTCTTGGCGAAAGAAAGCGTTTGTGAACAACTTCATATAAATCGCTGTAACTTTTGATAGAAGACTCAGACAAACATGTTTATGGCTTTATCTTATAGAACTCAATATCTCCGTGCTGGGCAAACAGGTTTTGCAGCCGTTTGAGCTAAGATTTTAAAATTATTCACATAATGAAAACTTATACTTTGTTTCAGGCGAGTTTCCCATTCAAATGCATGTAACCGTGAGAAACACATTGTCTTGGCGAAAGAAAGCGTTTGTGAACAACTTCATATAAATCGCTGTAACTTTTGATAGAAGACTCAGACAAACATGTTTATGGCTTTATCTTATAGAGCTCAATATCTCCGTGCTGGGCAAACAGGTTTTGCAGCCGTTTGAGCTAAGATTTTAAAATTATTCACATAATGAAAACCTATACTTTGTTTCAGGCGAGTTTCCCATTCAAATGCATGTAACCGTGAGAAACGCATTGTATTGGCGAAAGAAAGCGTTTTTGAACAACTTCATATAAATCGCTGTAACTTTTGATAGAAGACTCAGACAAACATGTTTATGGCTTTATCTTATAAAACTCAATATCTCCGTGCTGGGCAAACAGGTTTTGCAGCCGTTTGAGCTAAGATTTTAAAATTATTCACATAATGAAAACCTATACTTTGTTTCAGGCGAGTTTCCCATTCAAATGCATGTAACAGTGAGAAACGCATTGTCTTGGCGAAAGAAAGCGTTTTTGAACAACTTCATATAAATCGCTGTAACTTTTGATAGAAGACTCAGACAAACATGTTTATGGCTTTATCTTATAAAACTCAATATCCCCGTGCTGGGCAAACAGGTTTTGCAGCCGTTTGAGCTAAGATTTTAAAATTATTCACATAATGAAAACCTATACTTTGTTTCAGGCGAGTTTCCCATTCAAATGCATGTAACCGTGAGAAACACATTGTCTTGGCGAAAGAAAGCGTTTGTGAACAACTTCATATAAATCGCTGTAACTTTTGATAGAAGACTCAGACAAACATGTTTATGGCTTTATCTTATAGAGCTCAATATCTCCGTGCTGGGCAAACAGGTTTTGCAGCCGTTTGAGCTAAGATTTTAAAATTATTCACATAATGAAAACCTATACTTTGTCTGGGGCGAGTTTCCCATTCAAATGCATGTAACCGTGAGAAACACATTGTCTTGGCGAAAGAAAGCGTTTGTTAACAACTTCATATAAATCGCTGTAACTTTTGATAGAAGACTCAGACAAACATGTTTATGGCTTTATCTTATAAAACTCAATATCTCCGTGCTGGGCAAACAGGTTTTGCAGCCGTTTGAGCTAAGATTTTAAAATTATTCACATAATGAAAACCTATACTTTTTTCAGGCGAGTTTCCCATTCAAATGCATGTAACCGTGAGAAACGCATTGTATTGGCGAAAGAAAGCGTTTTTGAACAACTTCATATAAATCGCTGTAACTTTTGATAGAGGTCTCAGACAAACATGTTTATGGCTTTATCTTATAAAACTCAATATCTCCGTGCTGGGCAAACAGGTTTTGCAGCCGTTTGAGCTAAGATTTTAAAATTATTCACATAATGAAAACCTATACTTTGTTTCAGGCGAGTTTCCCATTCAAATGCATGTAACCGTGAGAAACACATTGTCTTGGCGAAAGAAAGCGTTTGTGAACAACTTCATATAAATCGCTGTAACTTTTGATAGAAGACTCAGACAAACATGTTTATGGCTTTATCTTATAGAACTCAATATCTCCGTGCTGGGCAAACAGGTTTTGCAGCCGTTTGAGCTAAGATTTTAAAATTATTCACATAATGAAAACCTATACTTTGTTTCAGGCGAGTTTCCCATTCAAATGCATGTAACCGTGAGAAACACATTGTCTTGGCGAAAGAAAGCGTTTGTTAACAACTTCATATAAATCGCTGTAACTTTTGATAGAAGACTCAGACAAACATGTTTATGGCTTTATCTTATAAAACTCAATATCCCCGTGCTGGGCAAACAGGTTTTGCAGCCGTTTGAGCTAAGATTTTAAAATTATTCACATAATGAAAACCTATACTTTGTTTCAGGCGAGTTTCCCATTCAAATGCATGTAACAGTGAGAAACGCATTGTCTTGGCGAAAGAAAGCGTTTTTGAACAACTTCATATAAATCGCTGTAACTTTTGATAGAAGACTCAGACAAACATGTTTATGGCTTTATCTTATAAAACTCAATATCTCCGTGCTGGGCAAACAGGTTTTGCAGCCGTTTGAACTAAGATTTTAAAATTATTCACATAATGAAAACCTATACTTTGTTTCAGGCGAGTTTCCCATTCAAATGCATGTAACAGTGAGAAACGCATTGTCTTGGCGAAAGAAAGCGTTTTTGAACAACTTCATATAAATCGCTGTAACTTTTGATAGAAGACTCAGACAAACATGTTTATGGCTTTATCTTATAAAACTCAATATCCCCGTGCTGGGCAAACAGGTTTTGCAGCCGTTTGAGCTAAGATTTTAAAATTATTCACATAATGAAAACCTATACTTTGTTTCAGGCGAGTTTCCCATTCAAATGCATGTAACCGTGAGAAACACATTGTCTTGGCGAAAGAAAGCGTTTGTGAACAACTTCATATAAATCGCTGTAACTTTTGATAGAAGACTCAGACAAACATGTTTATGGCTTTATCTTATAGAGCTCAATATCTCCGTGCTGGGCAAACAGGTTTTGCAGCCGTTTGAGCTAAGATTTTAAAATTATTCACATAATGAAAACCTATACTTTGTCTGGGGCGAGTTTCCCATTCAAATGCATGTAACCGTGAGAAACACATTGTCTTGGCGAAAGAAAGCGTTTGTTAACAACTTCATATAAATCGCTGTAACTTTTGATAGAAGACTCAGACAAACATGTTTATGGCTTTATCTTATAAAACTCAATATCTCCGTGCTGGGCAAACAGGTTTTGCAGCCGTTTGAGCTAAGATTTTAAAATTATTCACATAATGAAAACCTATACTTTTTTCAGGCGAGTTTCCCATTCAAATGCATGTAACCGTGAGAAACGCATTGTATTGGCGAAAGAAAGCGTTTTTGAACAACTTCATATAAATCGCTGTAACTTTTGATAGAGGTCTCAGACAAACATGTTTATGGCTTTATCTTATAAAACTCAATATCTCCGTGCTGGGCAAACAGGTTTTGCAGCCGTTTGAGCTAAGATTTTAAAATTATTCACATAATGAAAACCTATACTTTGTTTCAGGCGAGTTTCCCATTCAAATGCATGTAACCGTGAGAAACACATTGTCTTGGCGAAAGAAAGCGTTTGTGAACAACTTCATATAAATCGCTGTAACTTTTGATAGAAGACTCAGACAAACATGTTTATGGCTTTATCTTATAGAACTCAATATCTCCGTGCTGGGCAAACAGGTTTTGCAGCCGTTTGAGCTAAGATTTTAAAATTATTCACATAATGAAAACCTATACTTTGTTTCAGGCGAGTTTCCCATTCAAATGCATGTAACCGTGAGAAACACATTGTCTTGGCGAAAGAAAGCGTTTGTGAACAACTTCATATAAATCGCTGTAACTTTTGATAGAAGACTCAGACAAACATGTTTATGGCTTTATCTTATAAAACTCAATATCTCCGTGCTGGGCAAACAGGTTTTGCAGCCGTTTGAGCTAAGATTTTAAAATTATTCACATAATGAAAACCTATACTTTGTTTCAGGCGAGTTTCCCATTCAAATGCATGTAACAGTGAGAAACGCATTGTCTTGGCGAAAGAAAGCGTTTTTGAACAACTTCATATAAATCGCTGTAACTTTTGATAGAAGACTCAGACAAACATGTTTATGGCTTTATCTTATAAAACTCAATATCTCCGTGCTGGGCAAACAGGTTTTGCAGCCGTTTGAGCTAAGATTTTAAAATTATTCACATAATGAAAACCTATACTTTTTTCAGGCGAGTTTCCCATTCAAATGCATGTAACCGTGAGAAACGCATTGTCTTGGCGAAAGAAAGCGTTTGTGAACAACTTCATATAAATCGCTGTAACTTTTGATAGAGGTCTCAGACAAACATGTTTATGGCTTTATCTTATAAAACTCAATATCTCCGTGCTGGGCAAACAGGTTTTGCAGCCGTTTGAGCTAAGATTTTAAAATTATTCACATAATGAAAACCTATACTTTGTTTCAGGCGAGTTTCCCATTCAAATGCATGTAACAGTGAGAAACGCATTGTCTTGGCGAAAGAAAGCGTTTTTGAACAACTTCATATAAATCGCTGTAACTTTTGATAGAAGACTCAGACAAACATGTTTATGGCTTTATCTTATAAAACTCAATATCTCCGTGCTGGGCAAACAGGTTTTGCAGCCGTTTGAACTAAGATTTTAAAATTATTCACATAATGAAAACCTATACTTTGTTTCAGGCGAGTTTCCCATTCAAATGCATGTAACAGTGAGAAACGCATTGTCTTGGCGAAAGAAAGCGTTTTTGAACAACTTCATATAAATCGCTGTAACTTTTGATAGAAGACTCAGACAAACATGTTTATGGCTTTATCTTATAAAACTCAATATCCCCGTGCTGGGCAAACAGGTTTTGCAGCCGTTTGAGCTAAGATTTTAAAATTATTCACATAATGAAAACCTATACTTTGTTTCAGGCGAGTTTCCCATTCAAATGCATGTAACCGTGAGAAACACATTGTCTTGGCGAAAGAAAGCGTTTGTGAACAACTTCATATAAATCGCTGTAACTTTTGATAGAAGACTCAGACAAACATGTTTATGGCTTTATCTTATAGAGCTCAATATCTCCGTGCTGGGCAAACAGGTTTTGCAGCCGTTTGAGCTAAGATTTTAAAATTATTCACATAATGAAAACCTATACTTTGTCTGGGGCGAGTTTCCCATTCAAATGCATGTAACCGTGAGAAACACATTGTCTTGGCGAAAGAAAGCGTTTGTTAACAACTTCATATAAATCGCTGTAACTTTTGATAGAAGACTCAGACAAACATGTTTATGGCTTTATCTTATAAAACTCAATATCTCCGTGCTGGGCAAACAGGTTTTGCAGCCGTTTGAGCTAAGATTTTAAAATTATTCACATAATGAAAACCTATACTTTTTTCAGGCGAGTTTCCCATTCAAATGCATGTAACCGTGAGAAACGCATTGTATTGGCGAAAGAAAGCGTTTTTGAACAACTTCATATAAATCGCTGTAACTTTTGATAGAGGTCTCAGACAAACATGTTTATGGCTTTATCTTATAAAACTCAATATCTCCGTGCTGGGCAAACAGGTTTTGCAGCCGTTTGAGCTAAGATTTTAAAATTATTCACATAATGAAAACCTATACTTTGTTTCAGGCGAGTTTCCCATTCAAATGCATGTAACCGTGAGAAACACATTGTCTTGGCGAAAGAAAGCGTTTGTGAACAACTTCATATAAATCGCTGTAACTTTTGATAGAAGACTCAGACAAACATGTTTATGGCTTTATCTTATAAAACTCAATATCTCCGTGCTGGGCAAACAGGTTTTGCAGCCGTTTGAGCTAAGATTTTAAAATTATTCACATAATGAAAACCTATACTTTGTTTCAGGCGAGTTTCCCATTCAAATGCATGTAACAGTGAGAAACGCATTGTCTTGGCGAAAGAAAGCGTTTTTGAACAACTTCATATAAATCGCTGTAACTTTTGATAGAAGACTCAGACAAACATGTTTATGGCTTTATCTTATAAAACTCAATATCTCCGTGCTGGGCAAACAGGTTTTGCAGCCGTTTGAGCTAAGATTTTAAAATTATTCACATAATGAAAACCTATACTTTTTTCAGGCGAGTTTCCCATTCAAATGCATGTAACCGTGAGAAACGCATTGTCTTGGCGAAAGAAAGCGTTTGTGAACAACTTCATATAAATCGCTGTAACTTTTGATAGAGGTCTCAGACAAACATGTTTATGGCTTTATCTTATAAAACTCAATATCTCCGTGCTGGGCAAACAGGTTTTGCAGCCGTTTGAGCTAAGATTTTAAAATTATTCACATAATGAAAACCTATACTTTGTTTCAGGCGAGTTTCCCATTCAAATGCATGTAACAGTGAGAAACGCATTGTCTTGGCGAAAGAAAGCGTTTTTGAACAACTTCATATAAATCGCTGTAACTTTTGATAGAAGACTCAGACAAACATGTTTATGGCTTTATCTTATAAAACTCAATATCTCCGTGCTGGGCAAACAGGTTTTGCAGCCGTTTGAACTAAGATTTTAAAATTATTCACATAATGAAAACCTATACTTTGTTTCAGGCGAGTTTCCCATTCAAATGCATGTAACAGTGAGAAACGCATTGTCTTGGCGAAAGAAAGCGTTTTTGAACAACTTCATATAAATCGCTGTAACTTTTGATAGAAGACTCAGACAAACATGTTTATGGCTTTATCTTATAAAACTCAATATCCCCGTGCTGGGCAAACAGGTTTTGCAGCCGTTTGAGCTAAGATTTTAAAATTATTCACATAATGAAAACCTATACTTTGTTTCAGGCGAGTTTCCCATTCAAATGCATGTAACCGTGAGAAACACATTGTCTTGGCGAAAGAAAGCGTTTGTGAACAACTTCATATAAATCGCTGTAACTTTTGATAGAAGACTCAGACAAACATGTTTATGGCTTTATCTTATAGAGCTCAATATCTCCGTGCTGGGCAAACAGGTTTTGCAGCCGTTTGAGCTAAGATTTTAAAATTATTCACATAATGAAAACCTATACTTTGTCTGGGGCGAGTTTCCCATTCAAATGCATGTAACCGTGAGAAACACATTGTCTTGGCGAAAGAAAGCGTTTGTTAACAACTTCATATAAATCGCTGTAACTTTTGATAGAAGACTCAGACAAACATGTTTATGGCTTTATCTTATAAAACTCAATATCTCCGTGCTGGGCAAACAGGTTTTGCAGCCGTTTGAGCTAAGATTTTAAAATTATTCACATAATGAAAACCTATACTTTTTTCAGGCGAGTTTCCCATTCAAATGCATGTAACCGTGAGAAACGCATTGTATTGGCGAAAGAAAGCGTTTTTGAACAACTTCATATAAATCGCTGTAACTTTTGATAGAGGTCTCAGACAAACATGTTTATGGCTTTATCTTATAAAACTCAATATCTCCGTGCTGGGCAAACAGGTTTTGCAGCCGTTTGAGCTAAGATTTTAAAATTATTCACATAATGAAAACCTATACTTTGTTTCAGGCGAGTTTCCCATTCAAATGCATGTAACCGTGAGAAACACATTGTCTTGGCGAAAGAAAGCGTTTGTGAACAACTTCATATAAATCGCTGTAACTTTTGATAGAAGACTCAGACAAACATGTTTATGGCTTTATCTTATAGAACTCAATATCTCCGTGCTGGGCAAACAGGTTTTGCAGCCGTTTGAGCTAAGATTTTAAAATTATTCACATAATGAAAACCTATACTTTGTTTCAGGCGAGTTTCCCATTCAAATGCATGTAACCGTGAGAAACACATTGTCTTGGCGAAAGAAAGCGTTTGTGAACAACTTCATATAAATCGCTGTAACTTTTGATAGAAGACTCAGACAAACATGTTTATGGCTTTATCTTATAGAGCTCAATATCTCCGTGCTGGGCAAACAGGTTTTGCAGCCGTTTGAGCTAAGATTTTAAAATTATTCACATAATGAAAACCTATACTTTGTTTCAGGCGAGTTTCCCATTCAAATGCATGTAACCGTGAGAAACGCATTGTATTGGCGAAAGAAAGCGTTTTTGAACAACTTCATATAAATCGCTGTAACTTTTGATAGAAGACTCAGACAAACATGTTTATGGCTTTATCTTATAAAACTCAATATCTCCGTGCTGGGCAAACAGGTTTTGCAGCCGTTTGAGCTAAGATTTTAAAATTATTCACATAATGAAAACCTATACTTTGTTTCGGGCGAGTTTCCCATTCAAATGCATGTAACCGTGAGAAACACATTGTATTGGCGAAAGAAAGCGTTTGTGAACAACTTCATAAAAATCGCTGTAACTTTTGATAGAGGTCTCAGACAAACATGTTTATGGCTTTATCTTATAAAACTCAATATCTCCGTGCTGGGCAAACAGGTTTTGCAGCCGTTTGAGCTAAGATTTTAAAATTATTCACATAATGAAAACCTATACTTTGTTTCAGGCGAGTTTCCCATTCAAATGCATGTAACAGTGAGAAACGCATTGTCTTGGCGAAAGAAAGCGTTTTTGAACAACTTCATATAAATCGCTGTAACTTTTGATAGAAGACTCAGACAAACATGTTTATGGCTTTATCTTATAAAACTCAATATCTCCGTGCTGGGCAAACAGGTTTTGCAGCCGTTTGAGCTAAGATTTTAAAATTATTCACATAATGAAAACCTATACTTTGTCTGGGGCGAGTTTCCCATTCAAATGCATGTAACCGTGAGAAACACATTGTCTTGGCGAAAGAAAGCGTTTGTTAACAACTTCATATAAATCACTGTAACTTTTGATAGAAGACTCAGACAAACATGTTTATGGCTTTATCTTATAAAACTCAATATCTCCGTGCTGGGCAAACAGGTTTTGCAGCCGTTTGAGCTAAGATTTTAAAATTATTCACATAATGAAAACCTATACTTTTTTTCAGGCGAGTTTCCCATTCAAATGCATGTAACCGTGAGAAACGCATTGTATTGGCGAAAGAAAGCGTTTTTGAACAACTTCATATAAATCGCTGTAACTTTTGATAGAGGTCTCAGACAAACATGTTTATGGCTTTATCTTATAAAACTCAATATCTCCGTGCTGGGCAAACAGGTTTTGCAGCCGTTTGAGCTAAGATTTTAAAATTATTCACATAATGAAAACCTATACTTTGTCTGGGGCGAGTTTCCCATTCAAATGCATGTAACCGTGAGAAACACATTGTCTTGGCAAAAGAAAGCGTTTGTTAACAACTTCATATAAATCGCTGTAACTTTTGATAGAAGACTCAGACAAACATGTTTATGGCTTTATCTTATAGAACTCAATATCTCCGTGCTGGGCAAACAGGTTTTGCAGCCGTTTGAGCTAAGATTTTAAAATTATTCACATAATGAAAACCTATACTTTGTTTCGGGCGAGTTTCCCATTCAAATGCATGTAACCGTGAGAAACACATTGTATTGGCGAAAGAAAGCGTTTGTGAACAACTTCATAAAAATCGCTGTAACTTTTGATAGAGGTCTCAGACAAACATGTTTATGGCTTTATCTTATAAAACTCAATATCTCCGTGCTGGGCAAACAGGTTTTGCAGCCGTTTGAGCTAAGATTTTAAAATTATTCACATAATGAAAACCTATACTTTGTTTCAGGCGAGTTTCCCATTCAAATGCATGTAACCGTGAGAAACGCATTGTCTTGGCGAAAGAAAGCGTTTGTTAACAACTTCATATAAATCGCTGTAACTTTTGATAGAGGTCTCAGACAAACATGTTTATGGCTTTATCTTATAAAACTCAATATCTCCGTGCTGGGCAAACAGGTTTTGCAGCCGTTTGAGCTAAGATTTTAAAATTATTCACATAATGAAAACCTATACTTTGTTTCAGGCGAGTTTCCCATTCAAATGCATGTAACCGTGAGAAACACATTGTCTTGGCGAAAGAAAGCGTTTGTGAACAACTTCATATAAATCGCTGTAACTTTTGATAGAAGACTCAGACAAACATGTTTATGGCTTTATCTTATAGAACTCAATATCTCCGTGCTGGGCAAACAGGTTTTGCAGCCGTTTGAGCTAAGATTTTAAAATTATTCACATAATGAAAACCTATACTTTGTCTGGGGCGAGTTTCCCATTCAAATGCATGTAACCGTGAGAAACACATTGTCTTGGCGAAAGAAAGCGTTTGTGAACAACTTCATATAAATCGCTGTAACTTTTGATAGAGGTCTCAGACAAACATGTTTATGGCTTTATCTTATAAAACTCAATATCTCCGTGCTGGGCAAACAGGTTTTGCAGCCGTTTGAGCTAAGATTTTAAAATTATTCACATAATGAAAACCTATACTTTGTTTCAGGCGAGTTTCCCATTCAAATGCATGTAACAGTGAGAAACGCATTGTCTTGGCGAAAGAAAGCGTTTTTGAACAACTTCATATAAATCGCTGTAACTTTTGATAGAAGACTCAGACAAACATGTTTATGGCTTTATCTTATAAAACTCAATATCTCCGTGCTGGGCAAACAGGTTTTGCAGCCGTTTGAACTAAGATTTTAAAATTATTCACATAATGAAAACCTATACTTTGTTTCAGGCGAGTTTCCCATTCAAATGCATGTAACAGTGAGAAACGCATTGTCTTGGCGAAAGAAAGCGTTTTTGAACAACTTCATATAAATCGCTGTAACTTTTGATAGAAGACTCAGACAAACATGTTTATGGCTTTATCTTATAAAACTCAATATCCCCGTGCTGGGCAAACAGGTTTTGCAGCCGTTTGAGCTAAGATTTTAAAATTATTCACATAATGAAAACCTATACTTTGTTTCAGGCGAGTTTCCCATTCAAATGCATGTAACCGTGAGAAACGCATTGTATTGGCGAAAGAAAGCGTTTTTGAACAACTTCATATAAATCGCTGTAACTTTTGATAGAGGTCTCAGACAAACATGTTTATGGCTTTATCTTATAAAACTCAATATCTCCGTGCTGGGCAAACAGGTTTTGCAGCCGTTTGAGCTAAGATTTTAAAATTATTCACATAATGAAAACCTATACTTTGTCTGGGGCGAGTTTCCCATTCAAATGCATGTAACCGTGAGAAACGCATTGTATTGGCGAAAGAAAGCGTTTTTGAACAACTTCATATAAATCGCTGTAACTTTTGATAGAGGTCTCAGACAAACATGTTTATGGCTTTATCTTATAAAACTCAATATCTCCGTGCTGGGCAAACAGGTTTTGCAGCCGTTTGAGCTAAGATTTTAAAATTATTCACATAATGAAAACCTATACTTTGTCTGGGGCGAGTTTCCCATTCAAATGCATGTAACCGTGAGAAACACATTGTCTTGGCGAAAGAAAGCGTTTGTTAACAACTTCATATAAATCGCTGTAACTTTTGATAGAAGACTCAGACAAACATGTTTATGGCTTTATCTTATAAAACTCAATATCTCCGTGCTGGGCAAACAGGTTTTGCAGCCGTTTGAGCTAAGATTTTAAAATTATTCACATAATGAAAACCTATACTTTTTTTCAGGCGAGTTTCCCATTCAAATGCATGTAACCGTGAGAAACGCATTGTATTGGCGAAAGAAAGCGTTTTTGAACAACTTCATATAAATCGCTGTAACTTTTGATAGAGGTCTCAGACAAACATGTTTATGGCTTTATCTTATAAAACTCAATATCTCCGTGCTGGGCAAACAGGTTTTGCAGCCGTTTGAGCTAAGATTTTAAAATTATTCACATAATGAAAACCTATACTTTGTCTGGGGCGAGTTTCCCATTCAAATGCATGTAACCGTGAGAAACACATTGTCTTGGCGAAAGAAAGCGTTTGTTAACAACTTCATATAAATCGCTGTAACTTTTGATAGAAGACTCAGACAAACATGTTTATGGCTTTATCTTATAGAACTCAATATCTCCGTGCTGGGCAAACAGGTTTTGCAGCCGTTTGAGCTAAGATTTTAAAATTATTCACATAATGAAAACCTATACTTTGTTTCGGGCGAGTTTCCCATTCAAATGCATGTAACCGTGAGAAACACATTGTATTGGCGAAAGAAAGCGTTTGTGAACAACTTCATAAAAATCGCTGTAACTTTTGATAGAGGTCTCAGACAAACATGTTTATGGCTTTATCTTATAAAACTCAATATCTCCGTGCTGGGCAAACAGGTTTTGCAGCCGTTTGAGCTAAGATTTTAAAATTATTCACATAATGAAAACCTATACTTTGTTTCAGGCGAGTTTCCCATTCAAATGCATGTAACCGTGAGAAACGCATTGTCTTGGCGAAAGAAAGCGTTTGTTAACAACTTCATATAAATCGCTGTAACTTTTGATAGAGGTCTCAGACAAACATGTTTATGGCTTTATCTTATAAAACTCAATATCTCCGTGCTGGGCAAACAGGTTTTGCAGCCGTTTGAGCTAAGATTTTAAAATTATTCACATAATGAAAACCTATACTTTGTTTCAGGCGAGTTTCCCATTCAAATGCATGTAACCGTGAGAAACACATTGTCTTGGCGAAAGAAAGCGTTTGTTAACAACTTCATATAAATCGCTGTAACTTTTGATAGAAGACTCAGACAAACATGTTTATGGCTTTATCTTATAAAACTCAATATCTCCGTGCTGGGCAAACAGGTTTTGCAGCCGTTTGAGCTAAGATTTTAAAATTATTCACATAATGAAAACCTATACTTTGTTTCAGGCGAGTTTCCCATTCAAATGCATGTAACCGTGAGAAACACATTGTCTTGGCGAAAGAAAGCGTTTGTGAACAACTTCATATAAATCGCTGTAACTTTTGATAGAAGACTCAGACAAACATGTTTATGGCTTTATCTTATAGAACTCAATATCTCCGTGCTGGGCAAACAGGTTTTGCAGCCGTTTGAGCTAAGATTTTAAAATTATTCACATAATGAAAACCTATACTTTGTCTGGGGCGAGTTTCCCATTCAAATGCATGTAACCGTGAGAAACACATTGTCTTGGCGAAAGAAAGCGTTTGTGAACAACTTCATATAAATCGCTGTAACTTTTGATAGAGGTCTCAGACAAACATGTTTATGGCTTTATCTTATAAAACTCAATATCTCCGTGCTGGGCAAACAGGTTTTGCAGCCGTTTGAGCTAAGATTTTAAAATTATTCACATAATGAAAACCTATACTTTGTTTCAGGCGAGTTTCCCATTCAAATGCATGTAACAGTGAGAAACGCATTGTCTTGGCGAAAGAAAGCGTTTTTGAACAACTTCATATAAATCGCTGTAACTTTTGATAGAAGACTCAGACAAACATGTTTATGGCTTTATCTTATAAAACTCAATATCTCCGTGCTGGGCAAACAGGTTTTGCAGCCGTTTGAACTAAGATTTTAAAATTATTCACATAATGAAAACCTATACTTTGTTTCAGGCGAGTTTCCCATTCAAATGCATGTAACAGTGAGAAACGCATTGTCTTGGCGAAAGAAAGCGTTTTTGAACAACTTCATATAAATCGCTGTAACTTTTGATAGAAGACTCAGACAAACATGTTTATGGCTTTATCTTATAAAACTCAATATCCCCGTGCTGGGCAAACAGGTTTTGCAGCCGTTTGAGCTAAGATTTTAAAATTATTCACATAATGAAAACCTATACTTTGTTTCAGGCGAGTTTCCCATTCAAATGCATGTAACCGTGAGAAACGCATTGTATTGGCGAAAGAAAGCGTTTTTGAACAACTTCATATAAATCGCTGTAACTTTTGATAGAGGTCTCAGACAAACATGTTTATGGCTTTATCTTATAAAACTCAATATCTCCGTGCTGGGCAAACAGGTTTTGCAGCCGTTTGAGCTAAGATTTTAAAATTATTCACATAATGAAAACCTATACTTTGTCTGGGGCGAGTTTCCCATTCAAATGCATGTAACCGTGAGAAACGCATTGTATTGGCGAAAGAAAGCGTTTTTGAACAACTTCATATAAATCGCTGTAACTTTTGATAGAGGTCTCAGACAAACATGTTTATGGCTTTATCTTATAAAACTCAATATCTCCGTGCTGGGCAAACAGGTTTTGCAGCCGTTTGAGCTAAGATTTTAAAATTATTCACATAATGAAAACCTATACTTTGTCTGGGGCGAGTTTCCCATTCAAATGCATGTAACCGTGAGAAACACATTGTCTTGGCGAAAGAAAGCGTTTGTTAACAACTTCATATAAATCGCTGTAACTTTTGATAGAAGACTCAGACAAACATGTTTATGGCTTTATCTTATAAAACTCAATATCTCCGTGCTGGGCAAACAGGTTTTGCAGCCGTTTGAGCTAAGATTTTAAAATTATTCACATAATGAAAACCTATACTTTTTTTCAGGCGAGTTTCCCATTCAAATGCATGTAACCGTGAGAAACGCATTGTATTGGCGAAAGAAAGCGTTTTTGAACAACTTCATATAAATCGCTGTAACTTTTGATAGAGGTCTCAGACAAACATGTTTATGGCTTTATCTTATAAAACTCAATATCTCCGTGCTGGGCAAACAGGTTTTGCAGCCGTTTGAGCTAAGATTTTAAAATTATTCACATAATGAAAACCTATACTTTGTCTGGGGCGAGTTTCCCATTCAAATGCATGTAACCGTGAGAAACACATTGTCTTGGCGAAAGAAAGCGTTTGTTAACAACTTCATATAAATCGCTGTAACTTTTGATAGAAGACTCAGACAAACATGTTTATGGCTTTATCTTATAGAACTCAATATCTCCGTGCTGGGCAAACAGGTTTTGCAGCCGTTTGAGCTAAGATTTTAAAATTATTCACATAATGAAAACCTATACTTTGTTTCGGGCGAGTTTCCCATTCAAATGCATGTAACCGTGAGAAACACATTGTATTGGCGAAAGAAAGCGTTTGTGAACAACTTCATAAAAATCGCTGTAACTTTTGATAGAGGTCTCAGACAAACATGTTTATGGCTTTATCTTATAAAACTCAATATCTCCGTGCTGGGCAAACAGGTTTTGCAGCCGTTTGAGCTAAGATTTTAAAATTATTCACATAATGAAAACCTATACTTTGTTTCAGGCGAGTTTCCCATTCAAATGCATGTAACCGTGAGAAACGCATTGTCTTGGCGAAAGAAAGCGTTTGTTAACAACTTCATATAAATCGCTGTAACTTTTGATAGAGGTCTCAGACAAACATGTTTATGGCTTTATCTTATAAAACTCAATATCTCCGTGCTGGGCAAACAGGTTTTGCAGCCGTTTGAGCTAAGATTTTAAAATTATTCACATAATGAAAACCTATACTTTGTTTCAGGCGAGTTTCCCATTCAAATGCATGTAACCGTGAGAAACACATTGTCTTGGCGAAAGAAAGCGTTTGTTAACAACTTCATATAAATCGCTGTAACTTTTGATAGAAGACTCAGACAAACATGTTTATGGCTTTATCTTATAAAACTCAATATCTCCGTGCTGGGCAAACAGGTTTTGCAGCCGTTTGAGCTAAGATTTTAAAATTATTCACATAATGAAAACCTATACTTTGTTTCAGGCGAGTTTCCCATTCAAATGCATGTAACCGTGAGAAACACATTGTCTTGGCGAAAGAAAGCGTTTGTGAACAACTTCATATAAATCGCTGTAACTTTTGATAGAAGACTCAGACAAACATGTTTATGGCTTTATCTTATAGAACTCAATATCTCCGTGCTGGGCAAACAGGTTTTGCAGCCGTTTGAGCTAAGATTTTAAAATTATTCACATAATGAAAACCTATACTTTGTCTGGGGCGAGTTTCCCATTCAAATGCATGTAACCGTGAGAAACACATTGTCTTGGCGAAAGAAAGCGTTTGTGAACAACTTCATATAAATCGCTGTAACTTTTGATAGAGGTCTCAGACAAACATGTTTATGGCTTTATCTTATAAAACTCAATATCTCCGTGCTGGGCAAACAGGTTTTGCAGCCGTTTGAGCTAAGATTTTAAAATTATTCACATAATGAAAACCTATACTTTGTTTCAGGCGAGTTTCCCATTCAAATGCATGTAACAGTGAGAAACGCATTGTCTTGGCGAAAGAAAGCGTTTTTGAACAACTTCATATAAATCGCTGTAACTTTTGATAGAAGACTCAGACAAACATGTTTATGGCTTTATCTTATAAAACTCAATATCTCCGTGCTGGGCAAACAGGTTTTGCAGCCGTTTGAACTAAGATTTTAAAATTATTCACATAATGAAAACCTATACTTTGTTTCAGGCGAGTTTCCCATTCAAATGCATGTAACAGTGAGAAACGCATTGTCTTGGCGAAAGAAAGCGTTTTTGAACAACTTCATATAAATCGCTGTAACTTTTGATAGAAGACTCAGACAAACATGTTTATGGCTTTATCTTATAAAACTCAATATCCCCGTGCTGGGCAAACAGGTTTTGCAGCCGTTTGAGCTAAGATTTTAAAATTATTCACATAATGAAAACCTATACTTTGTTTCAGGCGAGTTTCCCATTCAAATGCATGTAACCGTGAGAAACGCATTGTATTGGCGAAAGAAAGCGTTTTTGAACAACTTCATATAAATCGCTGTAACTTTTGATAGAGGTCTCAGACAAACATGTTTATGGCTTTATCTTATAAAACTCAATATCTCCGTGCTGGGCAAACAGGTTTTGCAGCCGTTTGAGCTAAGATTTTAAAATTATTCACATAATGAAAACCTATACTTTGTCTGGGGCGAGTTTCCCATTCAAATGCATGTAACCGTGAGAAACGCATTGTATTGGCGAAAGAAAGCGTTTTTGAACAACTTCATATAAATCGCTGTAACTTTTGATAGAGGTCTCAGACAAACATGTTTATGGCTTTATCTTATAAAACTCAATATCTCCGTGCTGGGCAAACAGGTTTTGCAGCCGTTTGAGCTAAGATTTTAAAATTATTCACATAATGAAAACCTATACTTTGTCTGGGGCGAGTTTCCCATTCAAATGCATGTAACCGTGAGAAACACATTGTCTTGGCGAAAGAAAGCGTTTGTTAACAACTTCATATAAATCGCTGTAACTTTTGATAGAAGACTCAGACAAACATGTTTATGGCTTTATCTTATAAAACTCAATATCTCCGTGCTGGGCAAACAGGTTTTGCAGCCGTTTGAGCTAAGATTTTAAAATTATTCACATAATGAAAACCTATACTTTTTTTCAGGCGAGTTTCCCATTCAAATGCATGTAACCGTGAGAAACGCATTGTATTGGCGAAAGAAAGCGTTTTTGAACAACTTCATATAAATCGCTGTAACTTTTGATAGAGGTCTCAGACAAACATGTTTATGGCTTTATCTTATAAAACTCAATATCTCCGTGCTGGGCAAACAGGTTTTGCAGCCGTTTGAGCTAAGATTTTAAAATTATTCACATAATGAAAACCTATACTTTGTTTCAGGCGAGTTTCCCATTCAAATGCATGTAATCGTGAGAAACACATTGTCTTGGCGAAAGAAAGCGTTTGTTAACAACTTCATATAAATCGCTGTAACTTTTGATAGAAGACTCAGACAAACATGTTTATGGCTTTATCTTATAGAACTCAATATCTCCGTGCTGGGCAAACAGGTTTTGCAGCCGTTTGAGCTAAGATTTTAAAATTATTCACATAATGAAAACCTATACTTTGTTTCAGGCGAGTTTCCCATTCAAATGCATGTAACCGTGAGAAACACATTGTCTTGGCGAAAGAAAGCGTTTGTGAACAACTTCATATAAATCGCTGTAACTTTTGATAGAAGACTCAGACAAACATGTTTATGGCTTTATCTTATAGAGCTCAATATCTCCGTGCTGGGCAAACAGGTTTTGCAGCCGTTTGAGCTAAGATTTTAAAATTATTCACATAATGAAAACCTATACTTTGTTTCAGGCGAGTTTCCCATTCAAATGCATGTAACCGTGAGAAACGCATTGTATTGGCGAAAGAAAGCGTTTTTGAACAACTTCATATAAATCGCTGTAACTTTTGATAGAAGACTCAGACAAACATGTTTATGGCTTTATCTTATAAAACTCAATATCTCCGTGCTGGGCAAACAGGTTTTGCAGCCGTTTGAGCTAAGATTTTAAAATTATTCACATAATGAAAACCTATACTTTGTTTCGGGCGAGTTTCCCATTCAAATGCATGTAACCGTGAGAAACACATTGTATTGGCGAAAGAAAGCGTTTGTGAACAACTTCATAAAAATCGCTGTAACTTTTGATAGAGGTCTCAGACAAACATGTTTATGGCTTTATCTTATAAAACTCAATATCTCCGTGCTGGGCAAACAGGTTTTGCAGCCGTTTGAGCTAAGATTTTAAAATTATTCACATAATGAAAACCTATACTTTGTTTCAGGCGAGTTTCCCATTCAAATGCATGTAACAGTGAGAAACGCATTGTCTTGGCGAAAGAAAGCGTTTTTGAACAACTTCATATAAATCGCTGTAACTTTTGATAGAAGACTCAGACAAACATGTTTATGGCTTTATCTTATAGAACTCAATATCTCCGTGCTGGGCAAACAGGTTTTGCAGCCGTTTGAGCTAAGATTTTAAAATTATTCACATAATGAAAACCTATACTTTGTTTCGGGCGAGTTTCCCATTCAAATGCATGTAACCGTGAGAAACACATTGTATTGGCGAAAGAAAGCGTTTGTGAACAACTTCATAAAAATCGCTGTAACTTTTGATAGAGGTCTCAGACAAACATGTTTATGGCTTTATCTTATAAAACTCAATATCTCCGTGCTGGGCAAACAGGTTTTGCAGCAGTTTGAGCTAAGATTTTAAAATTATTCACATAATGAAAACCTATACTTTGTCTCGGGCGAGTTTCCCATTCAAATGCATGTAACAGTGAGAAACGCATTGTCTTGGCGAAAGAAAGCGTTTTTGAACAACTTCATAAAAATCGCTGTAACTTTTGATAGAAGACTCAGACAAACATGTTTATGGCTTTATCTTATAAAACTCAATATCTCCGTGCTGGGCAAACAGGTTTTGCAGCCGTTTGAGCTAAGATTTTAAAATTATTCACATAATGAAAACCTATACTTTGTCTCGGGCGAGTTTCCCATTCAAATGCATGTAACAGTGAGAAACGCATTGTCTTGGCGAAAGAAAGCGTTTTTGAACAACTTCATATAAATCGCTGTAACTTTTGATAGAAGACTCAGACAAACATGTTTATGGCTTTATCTTATAAAACTCAATATCTCCGTGCTGGGCAAACAGGTTTTGCAGCCGTTTGAGCTAAGATTTTAAAATTATTCACATAATGAAAACCTATACTTTGTTTCAGGCGAGTTTCCCATTCAAATGCATGTAACCGTGAGAAACGCATTGTCTTGGCGAAAGAAAGCGTTTGTTAACAACTTCATATAAATCGCTGTAACTTTTGATAGAGGTCTCAGACAAACATGTTTATGGCTTTATCTTATAAAACTCAATATCTCCGTGCTGGGCAAACAGGTTTTGCAGCCGTTTGAGCTAAGATTTTAAAATTATTCACATAATGAAAACCTATACTTTGTTTCAGGCGAGTTTCCCATTCAAATGCATGTAACCGTGAGAAACACATTGTCTTGGCGAAAGAAAGCGTTTGTTAACAACTTCATATAAATCGCTGTAACTTTTGATAGAAGACTCAGACAAACATGTTTATGGCTTTATCTTATAAAACTCAATATCTCCGTGCTGGGCAAACAGGTTTTGCAGCCGTTTGAGCTAAGATTTTAAAATTATTCACATAATGAAAACCTATACTTTTTTTCAGGCGAGTTTCCCATTCAAATGCATGTAACCGTGAGAAACGCATTGTATTGGCGAAAGAAAGCGTTTTTGAACAACTTCATATAAATCGCTGTAACTTTTGATAGAGGTCTCAGACAAACATGTTTATGGCTTTATCTTATAAAACTCAATATCTCCGTGCTGGGCAAACAGGTTTTGCAGCCGTTTGAGCTAAGATTTTAAAATTATTCACATAATGAAAACCTATACTTTGTTTCAGGCGAGTTTCCCATTCAAATGCATGTAACAGTGAGAAACGCATTGTCTTGGCGAAAGAAAGCGTTTTTGAACAACTTCATATAAATCGCTGTAACTTTTGATAGAAGACTCAGACAAACATGTTTATGGCTTTATCTTATAAAACTCAATATCTCCGTGCTGGGCAAACAGGTTTTGCAGCCGTTTGAGCTAAGATTTTAAAATTATTCACATAATGAAAACCTATACTTTTTTCAGGCGAGTTTCCCATTCAAATGCATGTAACCGTGAGAAACGCATTGTCTTGGCGAAAGAAAGCGTTTGTGAACAACTTCATATAAATCGCTGTAACTTTTGATAGAGGTCTCAGACAAACATGTTTATGGCTTTATCTTATAAAACTCAATATCTCCGTGCTGGGCAAACAGGTTTTGCAGCCGTTTGAGCTAAGATTTTAAAATTATTCACATAATGAAAACCTATACTTTGTTTCAGGCGAGTTTCCCATTCAAATGCATGTAACAGTGAGAAACGCATTGTCTTGGCGAAAGAAAGCGTTTTTGAACAACTTCATATAAATCGCTGTAACTTTTGATAGAAGACTCAGACAAACATGTTTATGGCTTTATCTTATAAAACTCAATATCTCCGTGCTGGGCAAACAGGTTTTGCAGCCGTTTGAACTAAGATTTTAAAATTATTCACATAATGAAAACCTATACTTTGTTTCAGGCGAGTTTCCCATTCAAATGCATGTAACAGTGAGAAACGCATTGTCTTGGCGAAAGAAAGCGTTTTTGAACAACTTCATATAAATCGCTGTAACTTTTGATAGAAGACTCAGACAAACATGTTTATGGCTTTATCTTATAAAACTCAATATCCCCGTGCTGGGCAAACAGGTTTTGCAGCCGTTTGAGCTAAGATTTTAAAATTATTCACATAATGAAAACCTATACTTTGTTTCAGGCGAGTTTCCCATTCAAATGCATGTAACCGTGAGAAACACATTGTCTTGGCGAAAGAAAGCGTTTGTGAACAACTTCATATAAATCGCTGTAACTTTTGATAGAAGACTCAGACAAACATGTTTATGGCTTTATCTTATAGAGCTCAATATCTCCGTGCTGGGCAAACAGGTTTTGCAGCCGTTTGAGCTAAGATTTTAAAATTATTCACATAATGAAAACCTATACTTTGTCTGGGGCGAGTTTCCCATTCAAATGCATGTAACCGTGAGAAACGCATTGTATTGGCGAAAGAAAGCGTTTTTGAACAACTTCATATAAATCGCTGTAACTTTTGATAGAGGTCTCAGACAAACATGTTTATGGCTTTATCTTATAAAACTCAATATCTCCGTGCTGGGCAAACAGGTTTTGCAGCCGTTTGAGCTAAGATTTTAAAATTATTCACATAATGAAAACCTATACTTTGTTTCAGGCGAGTTTCCCATTCAAATGCATGTAACCGTGAGAAACACATTGTCTTGGCGAAAGAAAGCGTTTGTGAACAACTTCATATAAATCGCTGTAACTTTTGATAGAAGACTCAGACAAACATGTTTATGGCTTTATCTTATAGAACTCAATATCTCCGTGCTGGGCAAACAGGTTTTGCAGCCGTTTGAGCTAAGATTTTAAAATTATTCACATAATGAAAACCTATACTTTGTTTCAGGCGAGTTTCCCATTCAAATGCATGTAACCGTGAGAAACACATTGTCTTGGCGAAAGAAAGCGTTTGTGAACAACTTCATATAAATCGCTGTAACTTTTGATAGAAGACTCAGACAAACATGTTTATGGCTTTATCTTATAGAGCTCAATATCTCCGTGCTGGGCAAACAGGTTTTGCAGCCGTTTGAGCTAAGATTTTAAAATTATTCACATAATGAAAACCTATACTTTGTTTCAGGCGAGTTTCCCATTCAAATGCATGTAACCGTGAGAAACGCATTGTATTGGCGAAAGAAAGCGTTTTTGAACAACTTCATATAAATCGCTGTAACTTTTGATAGAAGACTCAGACAAACATGTTTATGGCTTTATCTTATAAAACTCAATATCTCCGTGCTGGGCAAACAGGTTTTGCAGCCGTTTGAGCTAAGATTTTAAAATTATTCACATAATGAAAACCTATACTTTGTTTCGGGCGAGTTTCCCATTCAAATGCATGTAACCGTGAGAAACACATTGTATTGGCGAAAGAAAGCGTTTGTGAACAACTTCATAAAAATCGCTGTAACTTTTGATAGAGGTCTCAGACAAACATGTTTATGGCTTTATCTTATAAAACTCAATATCTCCGTGCTGGGCAAACAGGTTTTGCAGCCGTTTGAGCTAAGATTTTAAAATTATTCACATAATGAAAACCTATACTTTGTTTCAGGCGAGTTTCCCATTCAAATGCATGTAACAGTGAGAAACGCATTGTCTTGGCGAAAGAAAGCGTTTTTGAACAACTTCATATAAATCGCTGTAACTTTTGATAGAAGACTCAGACAAACATGTTTATGGCTTTATCTTATAAAACTCAATATCTCCGTGCTGGGCAAACAGGTTTTGCAGCCGTTTGAGCTAAGATTTTAAAATTATTCACATAATGAAAACCTATACTTTGTCTGGGGCGAGTTTCCCATTCAAATGCATGTAACCGTGAGAAACACATTGTCTTGGCGAAAGAAAGCGTTTGTTAACAACTTCATATAAATCGCTGTAACTTTTGATAGAAGACTCAGACAAACATGTTTATGGCTTTATCTTATAAAACTCAATATCTCCGTGCTGGGCAAACAGGTTTTGCAGCCGTTTGAGCTAAGATTTTAAAATTATTCACATAATGAAAACCTATACTTTTTTTCAGGCGAGTTTCCCATTCAAATGCATGTAACCGTGAGAAACGCATTGTATTGGCGAAAGAAAGCGTTTTTGAACAACTTCATATAAATCGCTGTAACTTTTGATAGAGGTCTCAGACAAACATGTTTATGGCTTTATCTTATAAAACTCAATATCTCCGTGCTGGGCAAACAGGTTTTGCAGCCGTTTGAGCTAAGATTTTAAAATTATTCACATAATGAAAACCTATACTTTGTCTGGGGCGAGTTTCCCATTCAAATGCATGTAACCGTGAGAAACACATTGTCTTGGCAAAAGAAAGCGTTTGTTAACAACTTCATATAAATCGCTGTAACTTTTGATAGAAGACTCAGACAAACATGTTTATGGCTTTATCTTATAGAACTCAATATCTCCGTGCTGGGCAAACAGGTTTTGCAGCCGTTTGAGCTAAGATTTTAAAATTATTCACATAATGAAAACCTATACTTTGTTTCGGGCGAGTTTCCCATTCAAATGCATGTAACCGTGAGAAACACATTGTATTGGCGAAAGAAAGCGTTTGTGAACAACTTCATAAAAATCGCTGTAACTTTTGATAGAGGTCTCAGACAAACATGTTTATGGCTTTATCTTATAAAACTCAATATCTCCGTGCTGGGCAAACAGGTTTTGCAGCCGTTTGAGCTAAGATTTTAAAATTATTCACATAATGAAAACCTATACTTTGTTTCGGGCGAGTTTCCCATTCAAATGCATGTAACCGTGAGAAACACATTGTCTTGGCGAAAGAAAGCGTTTTTGAACAACTTCATATAAATCGCTGTAACTTTTGATAGAAGACTCAGACAAACATGTTTATGGCTTTATCTTATAAAACTCAATATCTCCGTGCTGGGCAAACAGGTTTTGCAGCCGTTTGAGCTAAGATTTTAAAATTATTCACATAATGAAAACCTATACTTTGTCTGGGGCGAGTTTCCCATTCAAATGCATGTAACCGTGAGAAACACATTGTCTTGGCGAAAGAAAGCGTTTGTTAACAACTTCATATAAATCGCTGTAACTTTTGATAGAAGACTCAGACAAACATGTTTATGGCTTTATCTTATAAAACTCAATATCTCCGTGCTGGGCAAACAGGTTTTGCAGCCGTTTGAGCTAAGATTTTAAAATTATTCACATAATGAAAACCTATACTTTTTTTCAGGCGAGTTTCCCATTCAAATGCATGTAACCGTGAGAAACGCATTGTATTGGCGAAAGAAAGCGTTTTTGAACAACTTCATATAAATCGCTGTAACTTTTGATAGAGGTCTCAGACAAACATGTTTATGGCTTTATCTTATAAAACTCAATATCTCCGTGCTGGGCAAACAGGTTTTGCAGCCGTTTGAGCTAAGATTTTAAAATTATTCACATAATGAAAACCTATACTTTGTCTGGGGCGAGTTTCCCATTCAAATGCATGTAACCGTGAGAAACACATTGTATTGGCGAAAGAAAGCGTTTGTGAACAACTTCATAAAAATCGCTGTAACTTTTGATAGAGGTCTCAGACAAACATGTTTATGGCTTTATCTTATAAAACTCAATATCTCCGTGCTGGGCAAACAGGTTTTGCAGCCGTTTGAGCTAAGATTTTAAAATTATTCACATAATGAAAACCTATACTTTGTTTCAGGCGAGTTTCCCATTCAAATGCATGTAACCGTGAGAAACGCATTGTCTTGGCGAAAGAAAGCGTTTGTTAACAACTTCATATAAATCGCTGTAACTTTTGATAGAGGTCTCAGACAAACATGTTTATGGCTTTATCTTATAAAACTCAATATCTCCGTGCTGGGCAAACAGGTTTTGCAGCCGTTTGAGCTAAGATTTTAAAATTATTCACATAATGAAAACCTATACTTTGTTTCAGGCGAGTTTCCCATTCAAATGCATGTAACCGTGAGAAACACATTGTCTTGGCGAAAGAAAGCGTTTGTGAACAACTTCATATAAATCGCTGTAACTTTTGATAGAGGTCTCAGACAAACATGTTTATGGCTTTATCTTATAAAACTCAATATCTCCGTGCTGGGCAAACAGGTTTTGCAGCCGTTTGAGCTAAGATTTTAAAATTATTCACATAATGAAAACCTATACTTTGTTTCAGGCGAGTTTCCCATTCAAATGCATGTAACCGTGAGAAACACATTGTCTTGGCGAAAGAAAGCGTTTGTGAACAACTTCATATAAATCGCTGTAACTTTTGATAGAAGACTCAGACAAACATGTTTATGGCTTTATCTTATAGAACTCAATATCTCCGTGCTGGGCAAACAGGTTTTGCAGCCGTTTGAGCTAAGATTTTAAAATTATTCACATAATGAAAACCTATACTTTGTCTGGGGCGAGTTTCCCATTCAAATGCATGTAACCGTGAGAAACACATTGTCTTGGCGAAAGAAAGCGTTTGTGAACAACTTCATATAAATCGCTGTAACTTTTGATAGAGGTCTCAGACAAACATGTTTATGGCTTTATCTTATAAAACTCAATATCTCCGTGCTGGGCAAACAGGTTTTGCAGCCGTTTGAGCTAAGATTTTAAAATTATTCACATAATGAAAACCTATACTTTGTTTCAGGCGAGTTTCCCATTCAAATGCATGTAACCGTGAGAAACACATTGTCTTGGCGAAAGAAAGCGTTTGTGAACAACTTCATATAAATCGCTGTAACTTTTGATAGAAGACTCAGACAAACATGTTTATGGCTTTATCTTATAGAACTCAATATCTCCGTGCTGGGCAAACAGGTTTTGCAGCCGTTTGAGCTAAGATTTTAAAATTATTCACATAATGAAAACCTATACTTTGTCTGGGGCGAGTTTCCCATTCAAATGCATGTAACCGTGAGAAACACATTGTCTTGGCGAAAGAAAGCGTTTGTGAACAACTTCATATAAATCGCTGTAACTTTTGATAGAGGTCTCAGACAAACATGTTTATGGCTTTATCTTATAAAACTCAATATCTCCGTGCTGGGCAAACAGGTTTTGCAGCCGTTTGAGCTAAGATTTTAAAATTATTCACATAATGAAAACCTATACTTTGTTTCAGGCGAGTTTCCCATTCAAATGCATGTAACAGTGAGAAACGCATTGTCTTGGCGAAAGAAAGCGTTTTTGAACAACTTCATATAAATCGCTGTAACTTTTGATAGAAGACTCAGACAAACATGTTTATGGCTTTATCTTATAAAACTCAATATCTCCGTGCTGGGCAAACAGGTTTTGCAGCCGTTTGAACTAAGATTTTAAAATTATTCACATAATGAAAACCTATACTTTGTTTCAGGCGAGTTTCCCATTCAAATGCATGTAACAGTGAGAAACGCATTGTCTTGGCGAAAGAAAGCGTTTTTGAACAACTTCATATAAATCGCTGTAACTTTTGATAGAGGTCTCAGACAAACATGTTTATGGCTTTATCTTATAAAACTCAATATCTCCGTGCTGGGCAAACAGGTTTTGCAGCCGTTTGAGCTAAGATTTTAAAATTATTCACATAATGAAAACCTATACTTTGTCTGGGGCGAGTTTCCCATTCAAATGCATGTAACCGTGAGAAACACATTGTCTTGGCGAAAGAAAGCGTTTGTTAACAACTTCATATAAATCGCTGTAACTTTTGATAGAAGACTCAGACAAACATGTTTATGGCTTTATCTTATAAAACTCAATATCTCCGTGCTGGGCAAACAGGTTTTGCAGCCGTTTGAGCTAAGATTTTAAAATTATTCACATAATGAAAACCTATACTTTTTTTCAGGCGAGTTTCCCATTCAAATGCATGTAACCGTGAGAAACGCATTGTATTGGCGAAAGAAAGCGTTTTTGAACAACTTCATATAAATCGCTGTAACTTTTGATAGAGGTCTCAGACAAACATGTTTATGGCTTTATCTTATAAAACTCAATATCTCCGTGCTGGGCAAACAGGTTTTGCAGCCGTTTGAGCTAAGATTTTAAAATTATTCACATAATGAAAACCTATACTTTGTCTGGGGCGAGTTTCCCATTCAAATGCATGTAACCGTGAGAAACACATTGTCTTGGCGAAAGAAAGCGTTTGTTAACAACTTCATATAAATCGCTGTAACTTTTGATAGAAGACTCAGACAAACATGTTTATGGCTTTATCTTATAGAACTCAATATCTCCGTGCTGGGCAAACAGGTTTTGCAGCCGTTTGAGCTAAGATTTTAAAATTATTCACATAATGAAAACCTATACTTTGTTTCGGGCGAGTTTCCCATTCAAATGCATGTAACCGTGAGAAACACATTGTATTGGCGAAAGAAAGCGTTTGTGAACAACTTCATAAAAATCGCTGTAACTTTTGATAGAGGTCTCAGACAAACATGTTTATGGCTTTATCTTATAAAACTCAATATCTCCGTGCTGGGCAAACAGGTTTTGCAGCCGTTTGAGCTAAGATTTTAAAATTATTCACATAATGAAAACCTATACTTTGTTTCAGGCGAGTTTCCCATTCAAATGCATGTAACCGTGAGAAACGCATTGTCTTGGCGAAAGAAAGCGTTTGTTAACAACTTCATATAAATCGCTGTAACTTTTGATAGAGGTCTCAGACAAACATGTTTATGGCTTTATCTTATAAAACTCAATATCTCCGTGCTGGGCAAACAGGTTTTGCAGCCGTTTGAGCTAAGATTTTAAAATTATTCACATAATGAAAACCTATACTTTGTTTCAGGCGAGTTTCCCATTCAAATGCATGTAACCGTGAGAAACACATTGTCTTGGCGAAAGAAAGCGTTTGTTAACAACTTCATATAAATCGCTGTAACTTTTGATAGAAGACTCAGACAAACATGTTTATGGCTTTATCTTATAAAACTCAATATCTCCGTGCTGGGCAAACAGGTTTTGCAGCCGTTTGAGCTAAGATTTTAAAATTATTCACATAATGAAAACCTATACTTTGTTTCAGGCGAGTTTCCCATTCAAATGCATGTAACCGTGAGAAACACATTGTCTTGGCGAAAGAAAGCGTTTGTGAACAACTTCATATAAATCGCTGTAACTTTTGATAGAAGACTCAGACAAACATGTTTATGGCTTTATCTTATAGAACTCAATATCTCCGTGCTGGGCAAACAGGTTTTGCAGCCGTTTGAGCTAAGATTTTAAAATTATTCACATAATGAAAACCTATACTTTGTCTGGGGCGAGTTTCCCATTCAAATGCATGTAACAGTGAGAAACGCATTGTCTTGGCGAAAGAAAGCGTTTTTGAACAACTTCATATAAATCGCTGTAACTTTTGATAGAAGACTCAGACAAACATGTTTATGGCTTTATCTTATAAAACTCAATATCTCCGTGCTGGGCAAACAGGTTTTGCAGCCGTTTGAACTAAGATTTTAAAATTATTCACATAATGAAAACCTATACTTTGTTTCAGGCGAGTTTCCCATTCAAATGCATGTAACAGTGAGAAACGCATTGTCTTGGCGAAAGAAAGCGTTTTTGAACAACTTCATATAAATCGCTGTAACTTTTGATAGAAGACTCAGACAAACATGTTTATGGCTTTATCTTATAAAACTCAATATCCCCGTGCTGGGCAAACAGGTTTTGCAGCCGTTTGAGCTAAGATTTTAAAATTATTCACATAATGAAAACCTATACTTTGTTTCAGGCGAGTTTCCCATTCAAATGCATGTAACCGTGAGAAACGCATTGTATTGGCGAAAGAAAGCGTTTTTGAACAACTTCATATAAATCGCTGTAACTTTTGATAGAGGTCTCAGACAAACATGTTTATGGCTTTATCTTATAAAACTCAATATCTCCGTGCTGGGCAAACAGGTTTTGCAGCCGTTTGAGCTAAGATTTTAAAATTATTCACATAATGAAAACCTATACTTTGTCTGGGGCGAGTTTCCCATTCAAATGCATGTAACCGTGAGAAACGCATTGTATTGGCGAAAGAAAGCGTTTTTGAACAACTTCATATAAATCGCTGTAACTTTTGATAGAGGTCTCAGACAAACATGTTTATGGCTTTATCTTATAAAACTCAATATCTCCGTGCTGGGCAAACAGGTTTTGCAGCCGTTTGAGCTAAGATTTTAAAATTATTCACATAATGAAAACCTATACTTTGTCTGGGGCGAGTTTCCCATTCAAATGCATGTAATCGTGAGAAACACATTGTCTTGGCGAAAGAAAGCGTTTGTGAACAACTTCATATAAATCGCTGTAACTTTTGATAGAAGACTCAGACAAACATGTTTATGGCTTTATCTTATAGAACTCAATATCTCCGTGCTGGGCAAACAGGTTTTGCAGCCGTTTGAGCTAAGATTTTAAAATTATTCACATAATGAAAACCTATACTTTGTTTCAGGCGAGTTTCCCATTCAAATGCATGTAACCGTGAGAAACACATTGTCTTGGCGAAAGAAAGCGTTTGTGAACAACTTCATATAAATCGCTGTAACTTTTGATAGAAGACTCAGACAAACATGTTTATGGCTTTATCTTATAGAGCTCAATATCTCCGTGCTGGGCAAACAGGTTTTGCAGCCGTTTGAGCTAAGATTTTAAAATTATTCACATAATGAAAACCTATACTTTGTTTCAGGCGAGTTTCCCATTCAAATGCATGTAACCGTGAGAAACGCATTGTATTGGCGAAAGAAAGCGTTTTTGAACAACTTCATATAAATCGCTGTAACTTTTGATAGAAGACTCAGACAAACATGTTTATGGCTTTATCTTATAAAACTCAATATCTCCGTGCTGGGCAAACAGGTTTTGCAGCCGTTTGAGCTAAGATTTTAAAATTATTCACATAATGAAAACCTATACTTTGTTTCGGGCGAGTTTCCCATTCAAATGCATGTAACCGTGAGAAACACATTGTATTGGCGAAAGAAAGCGTTTGTGAACAACTTCATAAAAATCGCTGTAACTTTTGATAGAGGTCTCAGACAAACATGTTTATGGCTTTATCTTATAAAACTCAATATCTCCGTGCTGGGCAAACAGGTTTTGCAGCCGTTTGAGCTAAGATTTTAAAATTATTCACATAATGAAAACCTATACTTTGTCTCGGGCGAGTTTCCCATTCAAATGCATGTAACCGTGAGAAACGCATTGTATTGGCGAAAGAAAGCGTTTTTGAACAACTTCATATAAATCGCTGTAACTTTTGATAGAGGTCTCAGACAAACATGTTCATGGCTTTATCTTATAAAACTCAATATCTCCGTGCTGGGCAAACAGGTTTTGCAGCCGTTTGAGCTAAGATTTTAAAATTATTCACATAATGAAAACCTATACTTTGTCTGGGGCGAGTTTCCCATTCAAATGCATGTAACCGTGAGAAACACATTGTCTTGGCGAAAGAAAGCGTTTGTTAACAACTTCATATAAATCGCTGTAACTTTTGATAGAAGACTCAGACAAACATGTTTATGGCTTTATCTTATAGAACTCAATATCTCCGTGCTGGGCAAACAGGTTTTGCAGCCGTTTGAGCTAAGATTTTAAAATTATTCACATAATGAAAACCTATACTTTGTTTCGGGCGAGTTTCCCATTCAAATGCATGTAACCGTGAGAAACACATTGTATTGGCGAAAGAAAGCGTTTGTGAACAACTTCATAAAAATCGCTGTAACTTTTGATAGAGGTCTCAGACAAACATGTTTATGGCTTTATCTTATAAAACTCAATATCTCCGTGCTGGGCAAACAGGTTTTGCAGCAGTTTGAGCTAAGATTTTAAAATTATTCACATAATGAAAACCTATACTTTGTCTCGGGCGAGTTTCCCATTCAAATGCATGTAACAGTGAGAAACGCATTGTCTTGGCGAAAGAAAGCGTTTTTGAACAACTTCATAAAAATCGCTGTAACTTTTGATAGAAGACTCAGACAAACATGTTTATGGCTTTATCTTATAAAACTCAATATCTCCGTGCTGGGCAAACAGGTTTTGCAGCCGTTTGAGCTAAGATTTTAAAATTATTCACATAATGAAAACCTATACTTTGTCTCGGGCGAGTTTCCCATTCAAATGCATGTAACAGTGAGAAACGCATTGTCTTGGCGAAAGAAAGCGTTTTTGAACAACTTCATATAAATCGCTGTAACTTTTGATAGAAGACTCAGACAAACATGTTTATGGCTTTATCTTATAAAACTCAATATCTCCGTGCTGGGCAAACAGGTTTTGCAGCCGTTTGAGCTAAGATTTTAAAATTATTCACATAATGAAAACCTATACTTTGTTTCAGGCGAGTTTCCCATTCAAATGCATGTAACCGTGAGAAACGCATTGTCTTGGCGAAAGAAAGCGTTTGTTAACAACTTCATATAAATCGCTGTAACTTTTGATAGAGGTCTCAGACAAACATGTTTATGGCTTTATCTTATAAAACTCAATATCTCCGTGCTGGGCAAACAGGTTTTGCAGCCGTTTGAGCTAAGATTTTAAAATTATTCACATAATGAAAACCTATACTTTGTTTCAGGCGAGTTTCCCATTCAAATGCATGTAACCGTGAGAAACACATTGTCTTGGCGAAAGAAAGCGTTTGTTAACAACTTCATATAAATCGCTGTAACTTTTGATAGAAGACTCAGACAAACATGTTTATGGCTTTATCTTATAAAACTCAATATCTCCGTGCTGGGCAAACAGGTTTTGCAGCCGTTTGAGCTAAGATTTTAAAATTATTCACATAATGAAAACCTATACTTTTTTTCAGGCGAGTTTCCCATTCAAATGCATGTAACCGTGAGAAACGCATTGTATTGGCGAAAGAAAGCGTTTTTGAACAACTTCATATAAATCGCTGTAACTTTTGATAGAGGTCTCAGACAAACATGTTTATGGCTTTATCTTATAAAACTCAATATCTCCGTGCTGGGCAAACAGGTTTTGCAGCCGTTTGAGCTAAGATTTTAAAATTATTCACATAATGAAAACCTATACTTTGTTTCAGGCGAGTTTCCCATTCAAATGCATGTAACCGTGAGAAACACATTGTCTTGGCGAAAGAAAGCGTTTGTGAACAACTTCATATAAATCGCTGTAACTTTTGATAGAAGACTCAGACAAACATGTTTATGGCTTTATCTTATAGAGCTCAATATCTCCGTGCTGGGCAAACAGGTTTTGCAGCCGTTTGAGCTAAGATTTTAAAATTATTCACATAATGAAAACCTATACTTTGTTTCAGGCGAGTTTCCCATTCAAATGCATGTAACCGTGAGAAACGCATTGTATTGGCGAAAGAAAGCGTTTTTGAACAACTTCATATAAATCGCTGTAACTTTTGATAGAAGACTCAGACAAACATGTTTATGGCTTTATCTTATAAAACTCAATATCTCCGTGCTGGGCAAACAGGTTTTGCAGCCGTTTGAGCTAAGATTTTAAAATTATTCACATAATGAAAACCTATACTTTGTTTCGGGCGAGTTTCCCATTCAAATGCATGTAACCGTGAGAAACACATTGTATTGGCGAAAGAAAGCGTTTGTGAACAACTTCATAAAAATCGCTGTAACTTTTGATAGAGGTCTCAGACAAACATGTTTATGGCTTTATCTTATAAAACTCAATATCTCCGTGCTGGGCAAACAGGTTTTGCAGCCGTTTGAGCTAAGATTTTAAAATTATTCACATAATGAAAACCTATACTTTGTTTCAGGCGAGTTTCCCATTCAAATGCATGTAACAGTGAGAAACGCATTGTCTTGGCGAAAGAAAGCGTTTTTGAACAACTTCATATAAATCGCTGTAACTTTTGATAGAAGACTCAGACAAACATGTTTATGGCTTTATCTTATAAAACTCAATATCTCCGTGCTGGGCAAACAGGTTTTGCAGCCGTTTGAGCTAAGATTTTAAAATTATTCACATAATGAAAACCTATACTTTGTTTCAGGCGAGTTTCCCATTCAAATGCATGTAACCGTGAGAAACACATTGTCTTGGCGAAAGAAAGCGTTTGTGAACAACTTCATATAAATCGCTGTAACTTTTGATAGAAGACTCAGACAAACATGTTTATGGCTTTATCTTATAGAGCTCAATATCTCCGTGCTGGGCAAACAGGTTTTGCAGCCGTTTGAGCTAAGATTTTAAAATTATTCACATAATGAAAACCTATACTTTGTCTGGGGCGAGTTTCCCATTCAAATGCATGTAACCGTGAGAAACACATTGTCTTGGCGAAAGAAAGCGTTTGTTAACAACTTCATATAAATCGCTGTAACTTTTGATAGAAGACTCAGACAAACATGTTTATGGCTTTATCTTATAGAACTCAATATCTCCGTGCTGGGCAAACAGGTTTTGCAGCCGTTTGAGCTAAGATTTTAAAATTATTCACATAATGAAAACCTATACTTTGTTTCAGGCGAGTTTCCCATTCAAATGCATGTAACCGTGAGAAACGCATTGTCTTGGCGAAAGAAAGCGTTTGTTAACAACTTCATATAAATCGCTGTAACTTTTGATAGAGGTCTCAGACAAACATGTTTATGGCTTTATCTTATAAAACTCAATATCTCCGTGCTGGGCAAACAGGTTTTGCAGCCGTTTGAGCTAAGATTTTAAAATTATTCACATAATGAAAACCTATACTTTGTTTCAGGCGAGTTTCCCATTCAAATGCATGTAACCGTGAGAAACACATTGTCTTGGCGAAAGAAAGCGTTTGTTAACAACTTCATATAAATCGCTGTAACTTTTGATAGAAGACTCAGACAAACATGTTTATGGCTTTATCTTATAAAACTCAATATCTCCGTGCTGGGCAAACAGGTTTTGCAGCCGTTTGAGCTAAGATTTTAAAATTATTCACATAATGAAAACCTATACTTTGTTTCAGGCGAGTTTCCCATTCAAATGCATGTAACAGTGAGAAACGCATTGTCTTGGCGAAAGAAAGCGTTTTTGAACAACTTCATATAAATCGCTGTAACTTTTGATAGAGGTCTCAGACAAACATGTTTATGGCTTTATCTTATAAAACTCAATATCTCCGTGCTGGGCAAACAGGTTTTGCAGCCGTTTGAGCTAAGATTTTAAAATTATTCACATAATGAAAACCTATACTTTGTCTGGGGCGAGTTTCCCATTCAAATGCATGTAACCGTGAGAAACACATTGTCTTGGCGAAAGAAAGCGTTTGTTAACAACTTCATATAAATCGCTGTAACTTTTGATAGAAGACTCAGACAAACATGTTTATGGCTTTATCTTATAGAACTCAATATCTCCGTGCTGGGCAAACAGGTTTTGCAGCCGTTTGAGCTAAGATTTTAAAATTATTCACATAATGAAAACCTATACTTTGTTTCAGGCGAGTTTCCCATTCAAATGCATGTAACCGTGAGAAACGCATTGTCTTGGCGAAAGAAAGCGTTTGTTAACAACTTCATATAAATCGCTGTAACTTTTGATAGAGGTCTCAGACAAACATGTTTATGGCTTTATCTTATAAAACTCAATATCTCCGTGCTGGGCAAACAGGTTTTGCAGCCGTTTGAGCTAAGATTTTAAAATTATTCACATAATGAAAACCTATACTTTGTTTCAGGCGAGTTTCCCATTCAAATGCATGTAACCGTGAGAAACACATTGTCTTGGCGAAAGAAAGCGTTTGTTAACAACTTCATATAAATCGCTGTAACTTTTGATAGAAGACTCAGACAAACATGTTTATGGCTTTATCTTATAAAACTCAATATCTCCGTGCTGGGCAAACAGGTTTTGCAGCCGTTTGAGCTAAGATTTTAAAATTATTCACATAATGAAAACCTATACTTTTTTTCAGGCGAGTTTCCCATTCAAATGCATGTAACCGTGAGAAACGCATTGTATTGGCGAAAGAAAGCGTTTTTGAACAACTTCATATAAATCGCTGTAACTTTTGATAGAGGTCTCAGACAAACATGTTTATGGCTTTATCTTATAAAACTCAATATCTCCGTGCTGGGCAAACAGGTTTTGCAGCCGTTTGAGCTAAGATTTTAAAATTATTCACATAATGAAAACCTATACTTTGTTTCAGGCGAGTTTCCCATTCAAATGCATGTAACCGTGAGAAACACATTGTCTTGGCGAAAGAAAGCGTTTGTGAACAACTTCATATAAATCGCTGTAACTTTTGATAGAAGACTCAGACAAACATGTTTATGGCTTTATCTTATAGAGCTCAATATCTCCGTGCTGGGCAAACAGGTTTTGCAGCCGTTTGAGCTAAGATTTTAAAATTATTCACATAATGAAAACCTATACTTTGTTTCAGGCGAGTTTCCCATTCAAATGCATGTAACCGTGAGAAACGCATTGTATTGGCGAAAGAAAGCGTTTTTGAACAACTTCATATAAATCGCTGTAACTTTTGATAGAAGACTCAGACAAACATGTTTATGGCTTTATCTTATAAAACTCAATATCTCCGTGCTGGGCAAACAGGTTTTGCAGCCGTTTGAGCTAAGATTTTAAAATTATTCACATAATGAAAACCTATACTTTGTTTCGGGCGAGTTTCCCATTCAAATGCATGTAACCGTGAGAAACACATTGTATTGGCGAAAGAAAGCGTTTGTGAACAACTTCATAAAAATCGCTGTAACTTTTGATAGAGGTCTCAGACAAACATGTTTATGGCTTTATCTTATAAAACTCAATATCTCCGTGCTGGGCAAACAGGTTTTGCAGCCGTTTGAGCTAAGATTTTAAAATTATTCACATAATGAAAACCTATACTTTGTTTCAGGCGAGTTTCCCATTCAAATGCATGTAACCGTGAGAAACGCATTGTCTTGGCGAAAGAAAGCGTTTTTGAACAACTTCATATAAATCGCTGTAACTTTTGATAGAAGACTCAGACAAACATGTTTATGGCTTTATCTTATAAAACTCAATATCTCCGTGCTGGGCAAACAGGTTTTGCAGCCGTTTGAGCTAAGATTTTAAAATTATTCACATAATGAAAACCTATACTTTTTTTCAGGCGAGTTTCCCATTCAAATGCATGTAACCGTGAGAAACGCATTGTATTGGCGAAAGAAAGCGTTTTTGAACAACTTCATATAAATCGCTGTAACTTTTGATAGAGGTCTCAGACAAACATGTTTATGGCTTTATCTTATAAAACTCAATATCTCCGTGCTGGGCAAACAGGTTTTGCAGCCGTTTGAGCTAAGATTTTAAAATTATTCACATAATGAAAACCTATACTTTGTCTGGGGCGAGTTTCCCATTCAAATGCATGTAACAGTGAGAAACGCATTGTCTTGGCGAAAGAAAGCGTTTTTGAACAACTTCATATAAATCGCTGTAACTTTTGATAGAGGTCTCAGACAAACATGTTTATGGCTTTATCTTATAAAACTCAATATCTCCGTGCTGGGCAAACAGGTTTTGCAGCCGTTTGAGCTAAGATTTTAAAATTATTCACATAATGAAAACCTATACTTTGTTTCAGGCGAGTTTCCCATTCAAATGCATGTAACCGTGAGAAACACATTGTCTTGGCGAAAGAAAGCGTTTGTGAACAACTTCATATAAATCGCTGTAACTTTTGATAGAAGACTCAGACAAACATGTTTATGGCTTTATCTTATAGAGCTCAATATCTCCGTGCTGGGCAAACAGGTTTTGCAGCCGTTTGAGCTAAGATTTTAAAATTATTCACATAATGAAAACCTATACTTTGTTTCAGGCGAGTTTCCCATTCAAATGCATGTAACCGTGAGAAACGCATTGTATTGGCGAAAGAAAGCGTTTTTGAACAACTTCATATAAATCGCTGTAACTTTTGATAGAAGACTCAGACAAACATGTTTATGGCTTTATCTTATAAAACTCAATATCTCCGTGCTGGGCAAACAGGTTTTGCAGCCGTTTGAGCTAAGATTTTAAAATTATTCACATAATGAAAACCTATACTTTGTTTCGGGCGAGTTTCCCATTCAAATGCATGTAACCGTGAGAAACACATTGTATTGGCGAAAGAAAGCGTTTGTGAACAACTTCATAAAAATCGCTGTAACTTTTGATAGAGGTCTCAGACAAACATGTTTATGGCTTTATCTTATAAAACTCAATATCTCCGTGCTGGGCAAACAGGTTTTGCAGCCGTTTGAGCTAAGATTTTAAAATTATTCACATAATGAAAACCTATACTTTGTTTCAGGCGAGTTTCCCATTCAAATGCATGTAACAGTGAGAAACGCATTGTCTTGGCGAAAGAAAGCGTTTTTGAACAACTTCATATAAATCGCTGTAACTTTTGATAGAAGACTCAGACAAACATGTTTATGGCTTTATCTTATAAAACTCAATATCTCCGTGCTGGGCAAACAGGTTTTGCAGCCGTTTGAGCTAAGATTTTAAAATTATTCACATAATGAAAACCTATACTTTTTTTCAGGCGAGTTTCCCATTCAAATGCATGTAACCGTGAGAAACGCATTGTATTGGCGAAAGAAAGCGTTTTTGAACAACTTCATATAAATCGCTGTAACTTTTGATAGAGGTCTCAGACAAACATGTTTATGGCTTTATCTTATAAAACTCAATATCTCCGTGCTGGGCAAACAGGTTTTGCAGCCGTTTGAGCTAAGATTTTAAAATTATTCACATAATGAAAACCTATACTTTGTCTGGGGCGAGTTTCCCATTCAAATGCATGTAACCGTGAGAAACACATTGTCTTGGCGAAAGAAAGCGTTTGTTAACAACTTCATATAAATCGCTGTAACTTTTGATAGAAGACTCAGACAAACATGTTTATGGCTTTATCTTATAGAACTCAATATCTCCGTGCTGGGCAAACAGGTTTTGCAGCCGTTTGAGCTAAGATTTTAAAATTATTCACATAATGAAAACCTATACTTTGTTTCAGGCGAGTTTCCCATTCAAATGCATGTAACCGTGAGAAACGCATTGTATTGGCGAAAGAAAGCGTTTTTGAACAACTTCATATAAATCGCTGTAACTTTTGATAGAAGACTCAGACAAACATGTTTATGGCTTTATCTTATAAAACTCAATATCTCCGTGCTGGGCAAACAGGTTTTGCAGCCGTTTGAGCTAAGATTTTAAAATTATTCACATAATGAAAACCTATACTTTGTTTCGGGCGAGTTTCCCATTCAAATGCATGTAACCGTGAGAAACACATTGTATTGGCGAAAGAAAGCGTTTGTGAACAACTTCATAAAAATCGCTGTAACTTTTGATAGAGGTCTCAGACAAACATGTTTATGGCTTTATCTTATAAAACTCAATATCTCCGTGCTGGGCAAACAGGTTTTGCAGCCGTTTGAGCTAAGATTTTAAAATTATTCACATAATGAAAACCTATACTTTGTTTCAGGCGAGTTTCCCATTCAAATGCATGTAACAGTGAGAAACGCATTGTCTTGGCGAAAGAAAGCGTTTTTGAACAACTTCATATAAATCGCTGTAACTTTTGATAGAAGACTCAGACAAACATGTTTATGGCTTTATCTTATAAAACTCAATATCTCCGTGCTGGGCAAACAGGTTTTGCAGCCGTTTGAGCTAAGATTTTAAAATTATTCACATAATGAAAACCTATACTTTTTTTCAGGCGAGTTTCCCATTCAAATGCATGTAACCGTGAGAAACGCATTGTATTGGCGAAAGAAAGCGTTTTTGAACAACTTCATATAAATCGCTGTAACTTTTGATAGAGGTCTCAGACAAACATGTTTATGGCTTTATCTTATAAAACTCAATATCTCCGTGCTGGGCAAACAGGTTTTGCAGCCGTTTGAGCTAAGATTTTAAAATTATTCACATAATGAAAACCTATACTTTGTCTGGGGCGAGTTTCCCATTCAAATGCATGTAACCGTGAGAAACACATTGTCTTGGCGAAAGAAAGCGTTTGTTAACAACTTCATATAAATCGCTGTAACTTTTGATAGAAGACTCAGACAAACATGTTTATGGCTTTATCTTATAGAACTCAATATCTCCGTGCTGGGCAAACAGGTTTTGCAGCCGTTTGAGCTAAGATTTTAAAATTATTCACATAATGAAAACCTATACTTTGTTTCGGGCGAGTTTCCCATTCAAATGCATGTAACCGTGAGAAACACATTGTATTGGCGAAAGAAAGCGTTTGTGAACAACTTCATAAAAATCGCTGTAACTTTTGATAGAGGTCTCAGACAAACATGTTTATGGCTTTATCTTATAAAACTCAATATCTCCGTGCTGGGCAAACAGGTTTTGCAGCAGTTTGAGCTAAGATTTTAAAATTATTCACATAATGAAAACCTATACTTTGTCTCGGGCGAGTTTCCCATTCAAATGCATGTAACAGTGAGAAACGCATTGTCTTGGCGAAAGAAAGCGTTTTTGAACAACTTCATAAAAATCGCTGTAACTTTTGATAGAAGACTCAGACAAACATGTTTATGGCTTTATCTTATAAAACTCAATATCTCCGTGCTGGGCAAACAGGTTTTGCAGCCGTTTGAGCTAAGATTTTAAAATTATTCACATAATGAAAACCTATACTTTGTCTCGGGCGAGTTTCCCATTCAAATGCATGTAACAGTGAGAAACGCATTGTCTTGGCGAAAGAAAGCGTTTTTGAACAACTTCATATAAATCGCTGTAACTTTTGATAGAAGACTCAGACAAACATGTTTATGGCTTTATCTTATAAAACTCAATATCTCCGTGCTGGGCAAACAGGTTTTGCAGCCGTTTGAGCTAAGATTTTAAAATTATTCACATAATGAAAACCTATACTTTGTTTCAGGCGAGTTTCCCATTCAAATGCATGTAACCGTGAGAAACGCATTGTCTTGGCGAAAGAAAGCGTTTGTTAACAACTTCATATAAATCGCTGTAACTTTTGATAGAGGTCTCAGACAAACATGTTTATGGCTTTATCTTATAAAACTCAATATCTCCGTGCTGGGCAAACAGGTTTTGCAGCCGTTTGAGCTAAGATTTTAAAATTATTCACATAATGAAAACCTATACTTTGTTTCAGGCGAGTTTCCCATTCAAATGCATGTAACCGTGAGAAACACATTGTCTTGGCGAAAGAAAGCGTTTGTTAACAACTTCATATAAATCGCTGTAACTTTTGATAGAAGACTCAGACAAACATGTTTATGGCTTTATCTTATAAAACTCAATATCTCCGTGCTGGGCAAACAGGTTTTGCAGCCGTTTGAGCTAAGATTTTAAAATTATTCACATAATGAAAACCTATACTTTTTTTCAGGCGAGTTTCCCATTCAAATGCATGTAACCGTGAGAAACGCATTGTATTGGCGAAAGAAAGCGTTTTTGAACAACTTCATATAAATCGCTGTAACTTTTGATAGAGGTCTCAGACAAACATGTTTATGGCTTTATCTTATAAAACTCAATATCTCCGTGCTGGGCAAACAGGTTTTGCAGCCGTTTGAGCTAAGATTTTAAAATTATTCACATAATGAAAACCTATACTTTGTTTCAGGCGAGTTTCCCATTCAAATGCATGTAACCGTGAGAAACACATTGTCTTGGCGAAAGAAAGCGTTTGTGAACAACTTCATATAAATCGCTGTAACTTTTGATAGAAGACTCAGACAAACATGTTTATGGCTTTATCTTATAGAGCTCAATATCTCCGTGCTGGGCAAACAGGTTTTGCAGCCGTTTGAGCTAAGATTTTAAAATTATTCACATAATGAAAACCTATACTTTGTTTCAGGCGAGTTTCCCATTCAAATGCATGTAACCGTGAGAAACGCATTGTATTGGCGAAAGAAAGCGTTTGTGAACAACTTCATAAAAATCGCTGTAACTTTTGATAGAGGTCTCAGACAAACATGTTTATGGCTTTATCTTATAAAACTCAATATCTCCGTGCTGGGCAAACAGGTTTTGCAGCCGTTTGAGCTAAGATTTTAAAATTATTCACATAATGAAAACCTATACTTTGTTTCAGGCGAGTTTCCCATTCAAATGCATGTAACAGTGAGAAACGCATTGTCTTGGCGAAAGAAAGCGTTTTTGAACAACTTCATATAAATCGCTGTAACTTTTGATAGAAGACTCAGACAAACATGTTTATGGCTTTATCTTATAAAACTCAATATCTCCGTGCTGGGCAAACAGGTTTTGCAGCCGTTTGAACTAAGATTTTAAAATTATTCACATAATGAAAACCTATACTTTGTTTCAGGCGAGTTTCCCATTCAAATGCATGTAACAGTGAGAAACGCATTGTCTTGGCGAAAGAAAGCGTTTTTGAACAACTTCATATAAATCGCTGTAACTTTTGATAGAAGACTCAGACAAACATGTTTATGGCTTTATCTTATAAAACTCAATATCCCCGTGCTGGGCAAACAGGTTTTGCAGCCGTTTGAGCTAAGATTTTAAAATTATTCACATAATGAAAACCTATACTTTGTCTGGGGCGAGTTTCCCATTCAAATGCATGTAACCGTGAGAAACACATTGTCTTGGCGAAAGAAAGCGTTTGTGAACAACTTCATATAAATCGCTGTAACTTTTGATAGAGGTCTCAGACAAACATGTTTATGGCTTTATCTTATAAAACTCAATATCTCCGTGCTGGGCAAACAGGTTTTGCAGCCGTTTGAGCTAAGATTTTAAAATTATTCACATAATGAAAACCTATACTTTTTTTCAGGCGAGTTTCCCATTCAAATGCATGTAACCGTGAGAAACGCATTGTATTGGCGAAAGAAAGCGTTTTTGAACAACTTCATATAAATCGCTGTAACTTTTGATAGAGGTCTCAGACAAACATGTTTATGGCTTTATCTTATAAAACTCAATATCTCCGTGCTGGGCAAACAGGTTTTGCAGCCGTTTGAGCTAAGATTTTAAAATTATTCACATAATGAAAACCTATACTTTGTCTGGGGCGAGTTTCCCATTCAAATGCATGTAACCGTGAGAAACACATTGTCTTGGCGAATGAAAGCGTTTGTTAACAACTTCATATAAATCGCTGTAACTTTTGATAGAAGACTCAGACAAACATGTTTATGGCTTTATCTTATAGAACTCAATATCTCCGTGCTGGGCAAACAGGTTTTGCAGCCGTTTGAGCTAAGATTTTAAAATTATTCACATAATGAAAACCTATACTTTGTTTCGGGCGAGTTTCCCATTCAAATGCATGTAACCGTGAGAAACACATTGTATTGGCGAAAGAAAGCGTTTGTGAACAACTTCATAAAAATCGCTGTAACTTTTGATAGAGGTCTCAGACAAACATGTTTATGGCTTTATCTTATAAAACTCAATATCTCCGTGCTGGGCAAACAGGTTTTGCAGCAGTTTGAGCTAAGATTTTAAAATTATTCACATAATGAAAACCTATACTTTGTCTCGGGCGAGTTTCCCATTCAAATGCATGTAACAGTGAGAAACGCATTGTCTTGGCGAAAGAAAGCGTTTTTGAACAACTTCATAAAAATCGCTGTAACTTTTGATAGAAGACTCAGACAAACATGTTTATGGCTTTATCTTATAAAACTCAATATCTCCGTGCTGGGCAAACAGGTTTTGCAGCCGTTTGAGCTAAGATTTTAAAATTATTCACATAATGAAAACCTATACTTTGTCTCGGGCGAGTTTCCCATTCAAATGCATGTAACAGTGAGAAACGCATTGTCTTGGCGAAAGAAAGCGTTTTTGAACAACTTCATATAAATCGCTGTAACTTTTGATAGAAGACTCAGACAAACATGTTTATGGCTTTATCTTATAAAACTCAATATCTCCGTGCTGGGCAAACAGGTTTTGCAGCCGTTTGAGCTAAGATTTTAAAATTATTCACATAATGAAAACCTATACTTTGTTTCAGGCGAGTTTCCCATTCAAATGCATGTAACCGTGAGAAACGCATTGTCTTGGCGAAAGAAAGCGTTTGTTAACAACTTCATATAAATCGCTGTAACTTTTGATAGAGGTCTCAGACAAACATGTTTATGGCTTTATCTTATAAAACTCAATATCTCCGTGCTGGGCAAATAGGTTTTGCAGCCGTTTGAGCTAAGATTTTAAAATTATTCACATAATGAAAACCTATACTTTGTTTCAGGCGAGTTTCCCATTCAAATGCATGTAACCGTGAGAAACACATTGTCTTGGCGAAAGAAAGCGTTTGTGAACAACTTCATATAAATCGCTGTAACTTTTGATAGAGGTCTCAGACAAACATGTTTATGGCTTTATCTTATAAAACTCAATATCTCCGTGCTGGGCAAACAGGTTTTGCAGCCGTTTGAGCTAAGATTTTAAAATTATTCACATAATGAAAACCTATACTTTGTTTCAGGCGAGTTTCCCATTCAAATGCATGTAACAGTGAGAAACGCATTGTCTTGGCGAAAGAAAGCGTTTTTGAACAACTTCATATAAATCGCTGTAACTTTTGATAGAAGACTCAGACAAACATGTTTATGGCTTTATCTTATAAAACTCAATATCTCCGTGCTGGGCAAACAGGTTTTGCAGCCGTTTGAGCTAAGATTTTAAAATTATTCACATAATGAAAACCTATACTTTGTTTCAGGCGAGTTTCCCATTCAAATGCATGTAACAGTGAGAAACGCATTGTATTGGCGAAAGAAAGCGTTTTTGAACAACTTCATATAAATCGCTGTAACTTTTGATAGAGGTCTCAGACAAACATGTTTATGGCTTTATCTTATAAAACTCAATATCTCCGTGCTGGGCAAACAGGTTTTGCAGCCGTTTGAGCTAAGATTTTAAAATTATTCACATAATGAAAACCTATACTTTGTCTGGGGCGAGTTTCCCATTCAAATGCATGTAACCGTGAGAAACACATTGTCTTGGCGAAAGAAAGCGTTTGTTAACAACTTCATATAAATCGCTGTAACTTTTGATAGAGGTCTCAGACAAACATGTTTATGGCTTTATCTTATAAAACTCAATATCTCCGTGCTGGGCAAACAGGTTTTACAGCCGTTTGAGCTAAGATTTTAAAATTATTCACATAATGAAAACCTATACTTTTTTTCAGGCGAGTTTCCCATTCAAATGCATGTAACAGTGAGAAACACACTGTCTTGGCGAAAGAAAGCGTTTTTGAACAACTTCATATAAATCGCTGTAACTTTTGATAGAGGTCTCAGACAAACATGTTTATGGCTTTATCTTATAAAACTCAATATCTCCGTGCTGGGCAAACAGGTTTTGCAGCCGTTTGAGCTAAGATTTTAAAATTATTCACATAATGAAAACCTATACTTTGTTTCAGGCGAGTTTCCCATTCAAATGCATGTAACCGTGAGAAACACATTGTCTTGGCGAAAGAAAGCGTTTGTGAACAACTTCATATAAATCGCTGTAACTTTTGATAGAGGTCTCAGACAAACATGTTTATGGCTTTATCTTATAAAACTCAATATCTCCGTGCTGGGCAAACAGGTTTTGCAGCCGTTTGAGCTAGGATTTTAAAATTATTCACATAATGAAAACCTATACTTTGTTTCAGGCGAGTTTCCCATTCAAATGCATGTAACCGTGAGAAACACATTGTCTTGGCGAAAGAAAGCGTTTGTGAACAACTTCATATAAATCGCTGTAACTTTTGATAGAGGTCTCAGACAAACATGTTTATGGCTTTATCTTATAAAACTCAATATCTCCGTGCTGGGCAAACAGGTTTTGCAGCCGTTTGAGCTAAGATTTTAAAATTATTCACATAATGAAAACCTATACTTTGTTTCAGGCGAGTTTCCCATTCAAATGCATGTAACCGTGAGAAACACATTGTCTTGGCGAAAGAAAGCGTTTGTGAACAACTTCATATAAATCGCTGTAACTTTTGATAGAGGTCTCAGACAAACATGTTTATGGCTTTATCTTATAAAACTCAATATCTCCGTGCTGGGCAAACAGGTTTTGCAGCCGTTTGAGCTAAGATTTTAAAATTATTCACATAATGAAAACCTATACTTTGTTTCAGGCGAGTTTCCCATTCAAATGCATGTAACCGTGAGAAACACATTGTCTTGGCGAAAGAAAGCGTTTGTGAACAACTTCATATAAATCGCTGTAACTTTTGATAGAAGACTCAGACAAACATGTTTATGGCTTTATCTTATAGAACTCAATATCTCCGTGCTGGGCAAACAGGTTTTGCAGCCGTTTGAGCTAAGATTTTAAAATTATTCACATAATGAAAACCTATACTTTTTTTCAGGCGAGTTTCCCATTCAAATGCATGTAACAGTGAGAAACACACTGTCTTGGCGAAAGAAAGCGTTTTTGAACAACTTCATATAAATCGCTGTAACTTTTGATAGAGGTCTCAGACAAACATGTTTATGGCTTTATCTTATAAAACTCAATATCTCCGTGCTGGGCAAACAGGTTTTACAGCCGTTTGAGCTAAGATTTTAAAATTATTCACATAATGAAAACCTATACTTTTTTTCAGGCGAGTTTCCCATTCAAATGCATGTAACAGTGAGAAACACACTGTCTTGGCGAAAGAAAGCGTTTTTGAACAACTTCATATAAATCGCTGTAACTTTTGATAGAGGTCTCAGACAAACATGTTTATGGCTTTATCTTATAAAACTCAATATCTCCGTGCTGGGCAAACAGGTTTTGCAGCCGTTTGAGCTAAGATTTTAAAATTATTCACATAATGAAAACCTATACTTTGTTTCAGGCGAGTTTCCCATTCAAATGCATGTAACCGTGAGAAACACATTGTCTTGGCGAAAGAAAGCGTTTGTGAACAACTTCATATAAATCGCTGTAACTTTTGATAGAAGACTCAGACAAACATGTTTATGGCTTTATCTTATAGAACTCAATATCTCCGTGCTGGGCAAACAGGTTTTGCAGCCGTTTGAGCTAAGATTTTAAAATTATTCACATAATGAAAACCTATACTTTTTTTCAGGCGAGTTTCCCATTCAAATGCATGTAACAGTGAGAAACACACTGTCTTGGCGAAAGAAAGCGTTTTTGAACAACTTCATATAAATCGCTGTAACTTTTGATAGAGGTCTCAGACAAACATGTTTATGGCTTTATCTTATAAAACTCAATATCTCCGTGCTGGGCAAACAGGTTTTACAGCCGTTTGAGCTAAGATTTTAAAATTATTCACATAATGAAAACCTATACTTTTTTTCAGGCGAGTTTCCCATTCAAATGCATGTAACAGTGAGAAACACACTGTCTTGGCGAAAGAAAGCGTTTTTGAACAACTTCATATAAATCGCTGTAACTTTTGATAGAGGTCTCAGACAAACATGTTTATGGCTTTATCTTATAAAACTCAATATCTCCGTGCTGGGCAAACAGGTTTTGCAGCCGTTTGAGCTAAGATTTTAAAATTATTCACATAATGAAAACCTATACTTTGTTTCAGGCGAGTTTCCCATTCAAATGCATGTAACCGTGAGAAACACATTGTCTTGGCGAAAGAAAGCGTTTGTGAACAACTTCATATAAATCGCTGTAACTTTTGATAGAGGTCTCAGACAAACATGTTTATGGCTTTATCTTATAAAACTCAATATCTCCGTGCTGGGCAAACAGGTTTTGCAGCCGTTTGAGCTAAGATTTTAAAATTATTCACATAATGAAAACCTATACTTTGTTTCAGGCGAGTTTCCCATTCAAATGCATGTAACCGTGAGAAACACATTGTCTTGGCGAAAGAAAGCGTTTGTGAACAACTTCATATAAATCGCTGTAACTTTTGATAGAAGACTCAGACAAACATGTTTATGGCTTTATCTTATAGAACTCAATATCTCCGTGCTGGGCAAACAGGTTTTGCAGCCGTTTGAGCTAAGATTTTAAAATTATTCACATAATGAAAACCTATACTTTGTTTCAGGCGAGTTTCCCATTCAAATGCATGTAACCGTGAGAAACACATTGTCTTGGCGAAAGAAAGCGTTTGTGAACAACTTCATATAAATCGCTGTAACTTTTGATAGAAGACTCAGACAAACATGTTTATGGCTTTATCTTATAGAGCTCAATATCTCCGTGCTGGGCAAACAGGTTTTGCAGCCGTTTGAGCTAAGATTTTAAAATTATTCACATAATGAAAACCTATACTTTGTTTCAGGCGAGTTTCCCATTCAAATGCATGTAACCGTGAGAAACACATTGTCTTGGCGAAAGAAAGCGTTTGTGAACAACTTCATATAAATCGCTGTAACTTTTGATAGAAGACTCAGACAAACATGTTTATGGCTTTATCTTATAGAACTCAATATCTCCGTGCTGGGCAAACAGGTTTTACAGCCGTTTGAGCTAAGATTTTAAAATTATTCACATAATGAAAACCTATACTTTGTTTCAGGCGAGTTTCCCATTCAAATGCATGTAACCGTGAGAAACACATTGTCTTGGCGAAAGAAAGCGTTTGTGAACAACTTCATATAAATCGCTGTAACTTTTGATAGAGGTCTCAGACAAACATGTTTATGGCTTTATCTTATAAAACTCAATATCTCCGTGCTGGGCAAACAGGTTTTGCAGCCGTTTGAGCTAAGATTTTAAAATTATTCACATAATGAAAACCTATACTTTGTTTCAGGCGAGTTTCCCATTCAAATGCATGTAACAGTGAGAAACGCATTGTCTTGGCGAAAGAAAGCGTTTTTGAACAACTTCATATAAATCGCTGTAACTTTTGATAGAAGACTCAGACAAACATGTTTATGGCTTTATCTTATAAAACTCAATATCTCCGTGCTGGGCAAACAGGTTTTGCAGCCGTTTGAGCTAAGATTTTAAAATTATTCACATAATGAAAACCTATACTTTGTTTCAGGCGAGTTTCCCATTCAAATGCATGTAACAGTGAGAAACGCATTGTCTTGGCGAAAGAAAGCGTTTTTGAACAACTTCATATAAATCGCTGTAACTTTTGATAGAAGACTCAGACAAACATGTTTATGGCTTTATCTTATAAAACTCAATATCCCCGTGCTGGGCAAACAGGTTTTACAGCCGTTTGAGCTAAGATTTTAAAATTATTCACATAATGAAAACCTATACTTTTTTTCAGGCGAGTTTCCCATTCAAATGCATGTAACAGTGAGAAACACACTGTCTTGGCGAAAGAAAGCGTTTTTGAACAACTTCATATAAATCGCTGTAACTTTTGATAGAGGTCTCAGACAAACATGTTTATGGCTTTATCTTATAAAACTCAATATCTCCGTGCTGGGCAAACAGGTTTTGCAGCCGTTTGAGCTAAGATTTTAAAATTATTCACATAATGAAAACCTATACTTTGTTTCAGGCGAGTTTCCCATTCAAATGCATGTAACCGTGAGAAACACATTGTCTTGGCGAAAGAAAGCGTTTGTGAACAACTTCATATAAATCGCTGTAACTTTTGATAGAGGTCTCAGACAAACATGTTTATGGCTTTATCTTATAAAACTCAATATCTCCGTGCTGGGCAAACAGGTTTTGCAGCCGTTTGAGCTAAGATTTTAAAATTATTCACATAATGAAAACCTATACTTTGTTTCAGGCGAGTTTCCCATTCAAATGCATGTAACCGTGAGAAACACATTGTCTTGGCGAAAGAAAGCGTTTGTGAACAACTTCATATAAATCGCTGTAACTTTTGATAGAGGTCTCAGACAAACATGTTTATGGCTTTATCTTATAAAACTCAATATCTCCGTGCTGGGCAAACAGGTTTTACAGCCGTTTGAGCTAAGATTTTAAAATTATTCACATAATGAAAACCTATACTTTTTTTCAGGCGAGTTTCCCATTCAAATGCATGTAACAGTGAGAAACACACTGTCTTGGCGAAAGAAAGCGTTTTTGAACAACTTCATATAAATCGCTGTAACTTTTGATAGAGGTCTCAGACAAACATGTTTATGGCTTTATCTTATAAAACTCAATATCTCCGTGCTGGGCAAACAGGTTTTGCAGCCGTTTGAGCTAAGATTTTAAAATTATTCACATAATGAAAACCTATACTTTGTTTCAGGCGAGTTTCCCATTCAAATGCATGTAACCGTGAGAAACACATTGTCTTGGCGAAAGAAAGCGTTTGTGAACAACTTCATATAAATCGCTGTAACTTTTGATAGAAGACTCAGACAAACATGTTTATGGCTTTATCTTATAGAGCTCAATATCTCCGTGCTGGGCAAACAGGTTTTGCAGCCGTTTGAGCTAAGATTTTAAAATTATTCACATAATGAAAACCTATACTTTGTTTCAGGCGAGTTTCCCATTCAAATGCATGTAACCGTGAGAAACACATTGTCTTGGCGAAAGAAAGCGTTTGTGAACAACTTCATATAAATCGCTGTAACTTTTGATAGAAGACTCAGACAAACATGTTTATGGCTTTATCTTATAGAGCTCAATATCTCCGTGCTGGGCAAACAGGTTTTGCAGCCGTTTGAGCTAAGATTTTAAAATTATTCACATAATGAAAACCTATACTTTGTTTCAGGCGAGTTTCCCATTCAAATGCATGTAACCGTGAGAAACACATTGTCTTGGCGAAAGAAAGCGTTTGTGAACAACTTCATATAAATCGCTGTAACTTTTGATAGAAGACTCAGACAAACATGTTTATGGCTTTATCTTATAGAGCTCAATATCTCCGTGCTGGGCAAACAGGTTTTGCAGCCGTTTGAGCTAAGATTTTAAAATTATTCACATAATGAAAACCTATACTTTGTTTCAGGCGAGTTTCCCATTCAAATGCATGTAACCGTGAGAAACGCATTGTATTGGCGAAAGAAAGCGTTTTTGAACAACTTCATATAAATCGCTGTAACTTTTGATAGAGGTCTCAGACAAACATGTTTATGGCTTTATCTTATAAAACTCAATATCTCCGTGCTGGGCAAACAGGTTTTGCAGCCGTTTGAGCTAAGATTTTAAAATTATTCACATAATGAAAACCTATACTTTGTCTGGGGCGAGTTTCCCATTCAAATGCATGTAACCGTGAGAAACACATTGTCTTGGCGAAAGAAAGCGTTTGTTAACAACTTCATATAAATCGCTGTAACTTTTGATAGAAGACTCAGACAAACATGTTTATGGCTTTATCTTATAGAACTCAATATCTCCGTGCTGGGCAAACAGGTTTTGCAGCCGTTTGAGCTAAGATTTTAAAATTATTCACATAATGAAAACCTATACTTTGTCTGGGGCGAGTTTCCCATTCAAATGCATGTAACCGTGAGAAACACATTGTCTTGGCGAAAGAAAGCGTTTGTGAACAACTTCATATAAATCGCTGTAACTTTTGATAGAGGTCTCAGACAAACATGTTTATGGCTTTATCTTATAAAACTCAATATCTCCGTGCTGGGCAAACAGGTTTTGCAGCCGTTTGAGCTAAGATTTTAAAATTATTCACATAATGAAAACCTATACTTTGTCTGGGGCGAGTTTCCCATTCAAATGCATGTAACCGTGAGAAACACATTGTCTTGGCGAAAGAAAGCGTTTGTTAACAACTTCATATAAATCGCTGTAACTTTTGATAGAAGACTCAGACAAACATGTTTATGGCTTTATCTTATAGAACTCAATATCTCCGTGCTGGGCAAACAGGTTTTGCAGCCGTTTGAGCTAAGATTTTAAAATTATTCACATAATGAAAACCTATACTTTGTCTGGGGCGAGTTTCCCATTCAAATGCATGTAACCGTGAGAAACACATTGTCTTGGCGAAAGAAAGCGTTTGTGAACAACTTCATATAAATCGCTGTAACTTTTGATAGAGGTCTCAGACAAACATGTTTATGGCTTTATCTTATAAAACTCAATATCTCCGTGCTGGGCAAACAGGTTTTGCAGCAGTTTGAGCTAAGATTTTAAAATTATTCACAAAATGAAAACCTATACTTTGTCTCGGGCGAGTTTCCCATTCAAATGCATGTAACAGTGAGAAACGCATTGTCTTGGCGAAAGAAAGCGTTTTTGAACAACTTCATATAAATCGCTGTAACTTTTGATAGAAGACTCAGACAAACATGTTTATGGCTTTATCTTATAAAACTCAATATCTCCGTGCTGGGCAAACAGGTTTTGCAGCCGTTTGAGCTAAGATTTTAAAATTATTCACATAATGAAAACCTATACTTTGTTTCGGGCGAGTTTCCCATTCAAATGCATGTAACCGTGAGAAACACATTGTATTGGCGAAAGAAAGCGTTTGTGAACAACTTCATAAAAATCGCTGTAACTTTTGATAGAGGTCTCAGACAAACATGTTTATGGCTTTATCTTATAAAACTCAATATCTCCGTGCTGGGCAAACAGGTTTTGCAGCCGTTTGAGCTAAGATTTTAAAAGTATTCACATAATGAAAACCTATACTTTGTTTCAGGCGAGTTTCCCATTCAAATGCATGTAACCGTGAGAAACACATTGTCTTGGCGAAAGAAAGCGTTTGTGAACAACTTCATATAAATCGCTGTAACTTTTGATAGAGGTCTCAGACAAACATGTTTATGGCTTTATCTTATAAAACTCAATATCTCCGTGCTGGGCAAACAGGTTTTGCAGCCGTTTGAGCTAAGATTTTAAAATTATTCACATAATGAAAACCTATACTTTGTTTCAGGCGAGTTTCCCATTCAAATGCATGTAACAGTGAGAAACGCATTGTCTTGGCGAAAGAAAGCGTTTTTGAACAACTTCATATAAATCGCTGTAACTTTTGATAGAAGACTCAGACAAACATGTTTATGGCTTTATCTTATAAAACTCAATATCTCCGTGCTGGGCAAACAGGTTTTGCAGCCGTTTGAGCTAAGATTTTAAAATTATTCACATAATGAAAACCTATACTTTTTTTCAGGCGAGTTTCCCATTCAAATGCATGTAACCGTGAGAAACGCATTGTATTGGCGAAAGAAAGCGTTTTTGAACAACTTCATATAAATCGCTGTAACTTTTGATAGAGGTCTCAGACAAACATGTTTATGGCTTTATCTTATAAAACTCAATATCTCCGTGCTGGGCAAACAGGTTTTGCAGCCGTTTGAGCTAAGATTTTAAAATTATTCACATAATGAAAACCTATACTTTGTCTGGGGCGAGTTTCCCATTCAAATGCATGTAACCGTGAGAAACACATTGTCTTGGCGAAAGAAAGCGTTTGTTAACAACTTCATATAAATCGCTGTAACTTTTGATAGAAGACTCAGACAAACATGTTTATGGCTTTATCTTATAGAACTCAATATCTCCGTGCTGGGCAAACAGGTTTTGCAGCCGTTTGAGCTAAGATTTTAAAATTATTCACATAATGAAAACCTATACTTTGTTTCGGGCGAGTTTCCCATTCAAATGCATGTAACCGTGAGAAACACATTGTATTGGCGAAAGAAAGCGTTTGTGAACAACTTCATAAAAATCGCTGTAACTTTTGATAGAGGTCTCAGACAAACATGTTTATGGCTTTATCTTATAAAACTCAATATCTCCGTGCTGGGCAAACAGGTTTTGCAGCAGTTTGAGCTAAGATTTTAAAATTATTCACATAATGAAAACCTATACTTTGTCTCGGGCGAGTTTCCCATTCAAATGCATGTAACAGTGAGAAACGCATTGTCTTGGCGAAAGAAAGCGTTTTTGAACAACTTCATAAAAATCGCTGTAACTTTTGATAGAAGACTCAGACAAACATGTTTATGGCTTTATCTTATAAAACTCAATATCTCCGTGCTGGGCAAACAGGTTTTGCAGCCGTTTGAGCTAAGATTTTAAAATTATTCACATAATGAAAACCTATACTTTGTCTCGGGCGAGTTTCCCATTCAAATGCATGTAACCGTGAGAAACGCATTGTCTTGGCGAAAGAAAGCGTTTGTTAACAACTTCATATAAATCGCTGTAACTTTTGATAGAGGTCTCAGACAAACATGTTTATGGCTTTATCTTATAGAACTCAATATCTCCGTGCTGGGCAAACAGGTTTTGCAGCCGTTTGAGCTAAGATTTTAAAATTATTCACATAATGAAAACCTATACTTTTTTTCAGGCGAGTTTCCCATTCAAATGCATGTAACAGTGAGAAACACACTGTCTTGGCGAAAGAAAGCGTTTTTGAACAACTTCATATAAATCGCTGTAACTTTTGATAGAGGTCTCAGACAAACATGTTTATGGCTTTATCTTATAAAACTCAATATCTCCGTGCTGGGCAAACAGGTTTTGCAGCCGTTTGAGCTAAGATTTTAAAATTATTCACATAATGAAAACCTATACTTTGTTTCAGGCGAGTTTCCCATTCAAATGCATGTAACCGTGAGAAACACATTGTCTTGGCGAAAGAAAGCGTTTGTGAACAACTTCATATAAATCGCTGTAACTTTTGATAGAGGTCTCAGACAAACATGTTTATGGCTTTATCTTATAAAACTCAATATCTCCGTGCTGGGCAAACAGGTTTTGCAGCCGTTTGAGCTAAGATTTTAAAATTATTCACATAATGAAAACCTATACTTTGTTTCAGGCGAGTTTCCCATTCAAATGCATGTAACCGTGAGAAACACATTGTCTTGGCGAAAGAAAGCGTTTGTGAACAACTTCATATAAATCGCTGTAACTTTTGATAGAAGACTCAGACAAACATGTTTATGGCTTTATCTTATAGAACTCAATATCTCCGTGCTGGGCAAACAGGTTTTGCAGCCGTTTGAGCTAAGATTTTAAAATTATTCACATAATGAAAACCTATACTTTGTTTCAGGCGAGTTTCCCATTCAAATGCATGTAACCGTGAGAAACACATTGTCTTGGCGAAAGAAAGCGTTTGTGAACAACTTCATATAAATCGCTGTAACTTTTGATAGAAGACTCAGACAAACATGTTTATGGCTTTATCTTATAGAGCTCAATATCTCCGTGCTGGGCAAACAGGTTTTGCAGCCGTTTGAGCTAAGATTTTAAAATTATTCACATAATGAAAACCTATACTTTTTTTCAGGCGAGTTTCCCATTCAAATGCATGTAACAGTGAGAAACACACTGTCTTGGCGAAAGAAAGCGTTTTTGAACAACTTCATATAAATCGCTGTAACTTTTGATAGAGGTCTCAGACAAACATGTTTATGGCTTTATCTTATAAAACTCAATATCTCCGTGCTGGGCAAACAGGTTTTGCAGCCGTTTGAGCTAAGATTTTAAAATTATTCACATAATGAAAACCTATACTTTGTTTCAGGCGAGTTTCCCATTCAAATGCATGTAACCGTGAGAAACACATTGTCTTGGCGAAAGAAAGCGTTTGTGAACAACTTCATATAAATCGCTGTAACTTTTGATAGAAGACTCAGACAAACATGTTTATGGCTTTATCTTATAGAGCTCAATATCTCCGTGCTGGGCAAACAGGTTTTGCAGCCGTTTGAGCTAAGATTTTAAAATTATTCACATAATGAAAACCTATACTTTGTTTCAGGCGAGTTTCCCATTCAAATGCATGTAACCGTGAGAAACACATTGTCTTGGCGAAAGAAAGCGTTTGTGAACAACTTCATATAAATCGCTGTAACTTTTGATAGAAGACTCAGACAAACATGTTTATGGCTTTATCTTATAGAGCTCAATATCTCCGTGCTGGGCAAACAGGTTTTGCAGCCGTTTGAGCTAAGATTTTAAAATTATTCACATAATGAAAACCTATACTTTGTTTCAGGCGAGTTTCCCATTCAAATGCATGTAACCGTGAGAAACGCATTGTATTGGCGAAAGAAAGCGTTTTTGAACAACTTCATATAAATCGCTGTAACTTTTGATAGAGGTCTCAGACAAACATGTTTATGGCTTTATCTTATAAAACTCAATATCTCCGTGCTGGGCAAACAGGTTTTGCAGCCGTTTGAGCTAAGATTTTAAAATTATTCACATAATGAAAACCTATACTTTGTCTGGGGCGAGTTTCCCATTCAAATGCATGTAACCGTGAGAAACACATTGTCTTGGCGAAAGAAAGCGTTTGTTAACAACTTCATATAAATCGCTGTAACTTTTGATAGAAGACTCAGACAAACATGTTTATGGCTTTATCTTATAGAACTCAATATCTCCGTGCTGGGCAAACAGGTTTTGCAGCCGTTTGAGCTAAGATTTTAAAATTATTCACATAATGAAAACCTATACTTTGTCTGGGGCGAGTTTCCCATTCAAATGCATGTAACCGTGAGAAACACATTGTCTTGGCGAAAGAAAGCGTTTGTGAACAACTTCATATAAATCGCTGTAACTTTTGATAGAGGTCTCAGACAAACATGTTTATGGCTTTATCTTATAAAACTCAATATCTCCGTGCTGGGCAAACAGGTTTTGCAGCCGTTTGAGCTAAGATTTTAAAATTATTCACATAATGAAAACCTATACTTTGTCTGGGGCGAGTTTCCCATTCAAATGCATGTAACCGTGAGAAACACATTGTCTTGGCGAAAGAAAGCGTTTGTTAACAACTTCATATAAATCGCTGTAACTTTTGATAGAAGACTCAGACAAACATGTTTATGGCTTTATCTTATAGAACTCAATATCTCCGTGCTGGGCAAACAGGTTTTGCAGCCGTTTGAGCTAAGATTTTAAAATTATTCACATAATGAAAACCTATACTTTGTCTGGGGCGAGTTTCCCATTCAAATGCATGTAACCGTGAGAAACACATTGTCTTGGCGAAAGAAAGCGTTTGTGAACAACTTCATATAAATCGCTGTAACTTTTGATAGAGGTCTCAGACAAACATGTTTATGGCTTTATCTTATAAAACTCAATATCTCCGTGCTGGGCAAACAGGTTTTGCAGCAGTTTGAGCTAAGATTTTAAAATTATTCACATAATGAAAACCTATACTTTGTCTCGGGCGAGTTTCCCATTCAAATGCATGTAACAGTGAGAAACGCATTGTCTTGGCGAAAGAAAGCGTTTTTGAACAACTTCATATAAATCGCTGTAACTTTTGATAGAAGACTCAGACAAACATGTTTATGGCTTTATCTTATAAAACTCAATATCTCCGTGCTGGGCAAACAGGTTTTGCAGCCGTTTGAGCTAAGATTTTAAAATTATTCACATAATGAAAACCTATACTTTTTTTCAGGCGAGTTTCCCATTCAAATGCATGTAACCGTGAGAAACGCATTGTATTGGCGAAAGAAAGCGTTTTTGAACAACTTCATATAAATCGCTGTAACTTTTGATAGAGGTCTCAGACAAACATGTTTATGGCTTTATCTTATAAAACTCAATATCTCCGTGCTGGGCAAACAGGTTTTGCAGCCGTTTGAGCTAAGATTTTAAAATTATTCACATAATGAAAACCTATACTTTGTCTGGGGCGAGTTTCCCATTCAAATGCATGTAACCGTGAGAAACACATTGTCTTGGCGAAAGAAAGCGTTTGTTAACAACTTCATATAAATCGCTGTAACTTTTGATAGAAGACTCAGACAAACATGTTTATGGCTTTATCTTATAGAACTCAATATCTCCGTGCTGGGCAAACAGGTTTTGCAGCCGTTTGAGCTAAGATTTTAAAATTATTCACATAATGAAAACCTATACTTTGTTTCGGGCGAGTTTCCCATTCAAATGCATGTAACCGTGAGAAACACATTGTATTGGCGAAAGAAAGCGTTTGTGAACAACTTCATAAAAATCGCTGTAACTTTTGATAGAGGTCTCAGACAAACATGTTTATGGCTTTATCTTATAAAACTCAATATCTCCGTGCTGGGCAAACAGGTTTTGCAGCAGTTTGAGCTAAGATTTTAAAATTATTCACATAATGAAAACCTATACTTTGTCTCGGGCGAGTTTCCCATTCAAATGCATGTAACAGTGAGAAACGCATTGTCTTGGCGAAAGAAAGCGTTTTTGAACAACTTCATAAAAATCGCTGTAACTTTTGATAGAAGACTCAGACAAACATGTTTATGGCTTTATCTTATAAAACTCAATATCTCCGTGCTGGGCAAACAGGTTTTGCAGCCGTTTGAGCTAAGATTTTAAAATTATTCACATAATGAAAACCTATACTTTGTCTCGGGCGAGTTTCCCATTCAAATGCATGTAACCGTGAGAAACGCATTGTCTTGGCGAAAGAAAGCGTTTGTTAACAACTTCATATAAATCGCTGTAACTTTTGATAGAGGTCTCAGACAAACATGTTTATGGCTTTATCTTATAGAACTCAATATCTCCGTGCTGGGCAAACAGGTTTTGCAGCCGTTTGAGCTAAGATTTTAAAATTATTCACATAATGAAAACCTATACTTTTTTTCAGGCGAGTTTCCCATTCAAATGCATGTAACAGTGAGAAACACACTGTCTTGGCGAAAGAAAGCGTTTTTGAACAACTTCATATAAATCGCTGTAACTTTTGATAGAGGTCTCAGACAAACATGTTTATGGCTTTATCTTATAAAACTCAATATCTCCGTGCTGGGCAAACAGGTTTTGCAGCCGTTTGAGCTAAGATTTTAAAATTATTCACATAATGAAAACCTATACTTTGTTTCAGGCGAGTTTCCCATTCAAATGCATGTAACCGTGAGAAACACATTGTCTTGGCGAAAGAAAGCGTTTGTGAACAACTTCATATAAATCGCTGTAACTTTTGATAGAGGTCTCAGACAAACATGTTTATGGCTTTATCTTATAAAACTCAATATCTCCGTGCTGGGCAAACAGGTTTTGCAGCCGTTTGAGCTAAGATTTTAAAATTATTCACATAATGAAAACCTATACTTTGTTTCAGGCGAGTTTCCCATTCAAATGCATGTAACCGTGAGAAACACATTGTCTTGGCGAAAGAAAGCGTTTGTGAACAACTTCATATAAATCGCTGTAACTTTTGATAGAAGACTCAGACAAACATGTTTATGGCTTTATCTTATAGAACTCAATATCTCCGTGCTGGGCAAACAGGTTTTGCAGCCGTTTGAGCTAAGATTTTAAAATTATTCACATAATGAAAACCTATACTTTGTTTCAGGCGAGTTTCCCATTCAAATGCATGTAACCGTGAGAAACACATTGTCTTGGCGAAAGAAAGCGTTTGTGAACAACTTCATATAAATCGCTGTAACTTTTGATAGAAGACTCAGACAAACATGTTTATGGCTTTATCTTATAGAGCTCAATATCTCCGTGCTGGGCAAACAGGTTTTGCAGCCGTTTGAGCTAAGATTTTAAAATTATTCACATAATGAAAACCTATACTTTGTTTCAGGCGAGTTTCCCATTCAAATGCATGTAACCGTGAGAAACACATTGTCTTGGCGAAAGAAAGCGTTTGTGAACAACTTCATATAAATCGCTGTAACTTTTGATAGAAGACTCAGACAAACATGTTTATGGCTTTATCTTATAGAACTCAATATCTCCGTGCTGGGCAAACAGGTTTTACAGCCGTTTGAGCTAAGATTTTAAAATTATTCACATAATGAAAACCTATACTTTGTTTCAGGCGAGTTTCCCATTCAAATGCATGTAACCGTGAGAAACACATTGTCTTGGCGAAAGAAAGCGTTTGTGAACAACTTCATATAAATCGCTGTAACTTTTGATAGAGGTCTCAGACAAACATGTTTATGGCTTTATCTTATAAAACTCAATATCTCCGTGCTGGGCAAACAGGTTTTGCAGCCGTTTGAGCTAAGATTTTAAAATTATTCACATAATGAAAACCTATACTTTGTTTCAGGCGAGTTTCCCATTCAAATGCATGTAACCGTGAGAAACACATTGTCTTGGCGAAAGAAAGCGTTTGTGAACAACTTCATATAAATCGCTGTAACTTTTGATAGAAGACTCAGACAAACATGTTTATGGCTTTATCTTATAGAACTCAATATCTCCGTGCTGGGCAAACAGGTTTTGCAGCCGTTTGAGCTAAGATTTTAAAATTATTCACATAATGAAAACCTATACTTTGTTTCAGGCGAGTTTCCCATTCAAATGCATGTAACCGTGAGAAACACATTGTCTTGGCGAAAGAAAGCGTTTGTGAACAACTTCATATAAATCGCTGTAACTTTTGATAGAAGACTCAGACAAACATGTTTATGGCTTTATCTTATAGAGCTCAATATCTCCGTGCTGGGCAAACAGGTTTTGCAGCCGTTTGAGCTAAGATTTTAAAATTATTCACATAATGAAAACCTATACTTTGTTTCAGGCGAGTTTCCCATTCAAATGCATGTAACCGTGAGAAACACATTGTCTTGGCGAAAGAAAGCGTTTGTGAACAACTTCATATAAATCGCTGTAACTTTTGATAGAAGACTCAGACAAACATGTTTATGGCTTTATCTTATAGAACTCAATATCTCCGTGCTGGGCAAACAGGTTTTGCAGCCGTTTGAGCTAAGATTTTAAAATTATTCACATAATGAAAACCTATACTTTGTTTCAGGCGAGTTTCCCATTCAAATGCATGTAACCGTGAGAAACACATTGTCTTGGCGAAAGAAAGCGTTTGTGAACAACTTCATATAAATCGCTGTAACTTTTGATAGAGGTCTCAGACAAACATGTTTATGGCTTTATCTTATAAAACTCAATATCTCCGTGCTGGGCAAACAGGTTTTGCAGCCGTTTGAGCTAAGATTTTAAAATTATTCACATAATGAAAACCTATACTTTGTTTCAGGCGAGTTTCCCATTCAAATGCATGTAACAGTGAGAAACGCATTGTCTTGGCGAAAGAAAGCGTTTTTGAACAACTTCATATAAATCGCTGTAACTTTTGATAGAAGACTCAGACAAACATGTTTATGGCTTTATCTTATAAAACTCAATATCTCCGTGCTGGGCAAACAGGTTTTGCAGCCGTTTGAGCTAAGATTTTAAAATTATTCACATAATGAAAACCTATACTTTGTTTCAGGCGAGTTTCCCATTCAAATGCATGTAACAGTGAGAAACGCATTGTCTTGGCGAAAGAAAGCGTTTTTGAACAACTTCATATAAATCGCTGTAACTTTTGATAGAAGACTCAGACAAACATGTTTATGGCTTTATCTTATAAAACTCAATATCTCCGTGCTGGGCAAACAGGTTTTGCAGCCGTTTGAGCTAAGATTTTAAAATTATTCACATAATGAAAACCTATACTTTGTCTGGGGCGAGTTTCCCATTCAAATGCATGTAACAGTGAGAAACACACTGTCTTGGCGAAAGAAAGCGTTTTTGAACAACTTCATATAAATCGCTGTAACTTTTGATAGAGGTCTCAGACAAACATGTTTATGGCTTTATCTTATAAAACTCAATATCTCCGTGCTGGGCAAACAGGTTTTGCAGCCGTTTGAGCTAAGATTTTAAAATTATTCACATAATGAAAACCTATACTTTGTTTCAGGCGAGTTTCCCATTCAAATGCATGTAACCGTGAGAAACACATTGTATTGGCGAAAGAAAGCGTTTGTGAACAACTTCATATAAATCGCTGTAACTTTTGATAGAAGACTCAGACAAACATGTTTATGGCTTTATCTTATAGAGCTCAATATCTCCGTGCTGGGCAAACAGGTTTTGCAGCCGTTTGAGCTAAGATTTTAAAATTATTCACATAATGAAAACCTATACTTTGTTTCAGGCGAGTTTCCCATTCAAATGCATGTAACCGTGAGAAACACATTGTCTTGGCGAAAGAAAGCGTTTGTGAACAACTTCATATAAATCGCTGTAACTTTTGATAGAAGACTCAGACAAACATGTTTATGGCTTTATCTTATAGAGCTCAATATCTCCGTGCTGGGCAAACAGGTTTTGCAGCCGTTTGAGCTAAGATTTTAAAATTATTCACATAATGAAAACCTATACTTTGTTTCAGGCGAGTTTCCCATTCAAATGCATGTAACCGTGAGAAACGCATTGTATTGGCGAAAGAAAGCGTTTTTGAACAACTTCATATAAATCGCTGTAACTTTTGATAGAGGTCTCAGACAAACATGTTTATGGCTTTATCTTATAAAACTCAATATCTCCGTGCTGGGCAAACAGGTTTTGCAGCCGTTTGAGCTAAGATTTTAAAATTATTCACATAATGAAAACCTATACTTTGTCTCTGGCGAGTTTCCCATTCAAATGCATGTAACAGTGAGAAACGCATTGTCTTGGCGAAAGAAAGCGTTTTTGAACAACTTCATATAAATCGCTGTAACTTTTGATAGAAGACTCAGACAAACATGTTTATGGCTTTATCTTATAAAACTCAATATCTCCGTGCTGGGCAAACAGGTTTTGCAGCCGTTTGAGCTAAGATTTTAAAATTATTCACATAATGAAAACCTATACTTTGTTTCGGGCGAGTTTCCCATTCAAATGCATGTAACCGTGAGAAACACATTGTATTGGCGAAAGAAAGCGTTTGTGAACAACTTCATAAAAATCGCTGTAACTTTTGATAGAGGTCTCAGACAAACATGTTTATGGCTTTATCTTATAAAACTCAATATCTCCGTGCTGGGCAAACAGGTTTTGCAGCCGTTTGAGCTAAGATTTTAAAATTATTCACATAATGAAAACCTATACTTTGTCTGGGGCGAGTTTCCCATTCAAATGCATGTAACCGTGAGAAACACATTGTCTTGGCGAAAGAAAGCGTTTGTTAACAACTTCATATAAATCGCTGTAACTTTTGATAGAAGACTCAGACAAACATGTTTATGGCTTTATCTTATAGAACTCAATATCTCCGTGCTGGGCAAACAGGTTTTGCAGCAGTTTGAGCTAAGATTTTAAAATTATTCACATAATGAAAACCTATACTTTGTCTCGGGCGAGTTTCCCATTCAAATGCATGTAACAGTGAGAAACGCATTGTCTTGGCGAAAGAAAGCGTTTTTGAACAACTTCATATAAATCGCTGTAACTTTTGATAGAAGACTCAGACAAACATGTTTATGGCTTTATCTTATAAAACTCAATATCTCCGTGCTGGGCAAACAGGTTTTGCAGCCGTTTGAGCTAAGATTTTAAAATTATTCACATAATGAAAACCTATACTTTGTTTCGGGCGAGTTTCCCATTCAAATGCATGTAACCGTGAGAAACACATTGTATTGGCGAAAGAAAGCGTTTGTGAACAACTTCATAAAAATCGCTGTAACTTTTGATAGAGGTCTCAGACAAACATGTTTATGGCTTTATCTTATAAAACTCAATATCTCCGTGCTGGGCAAACAGGTTTTGCAGCCGTTTGAGCTAAGATTTTAAAAGTATTCACATAATGAAAACCTATACTTTGTTTCAGGCGAGTTTCCCATTCAAATGCATGTAACCGTGAGAAACACATTGTCTTGGCGAAAGAAAGCGTTTGTGAACAACTTCATATAAATCGCTGTAACTTTTGATAGAGGTCTCAGACAAACATGTTTATGGCTTTATCTTATAAAACTCAATATCTCCGTGCTGGGCAAACAGGTTTTGCAGCCGTTTGAGCTAAGATTTTAAAATTATTCACATAATGAAAACCTATACTTTGTTTCAGGCGAGTTTCCCATTCAAATGCATGTAACAGTGAGAAACGCATTGTCTTGGCGAAAGAAAGCGTTTTTGAACAACTTCATATAAATCGCTGTAACTTTTGATAGAAGACTCAGACAAACATGTTTATGGCTTTATCTTATAAAACTCAATATCTCCGTGCTGGGCAAACAGGTTTTGCAGCCGTTTGAGCTAAGATTTTAAAATTATTCACATAATGAAAACCTATACTTTTTTTCAGGCGAGTTTCCCATTCAAATGCATGTAACCGTGAGAAACGCATTGTATTGGCGAAAGAAAGCGTTTTTGAACAACTTCATATAAATCGCTGTAACTTTTGATAGAGGTCTCAGACAAACATGTTTATGGCTTTATCTTATAAAACTCAATATCTCCGTGCTGGGCAAACAGGTTTTGCAGCCGTTTGAGCTAAGATTTTAAAATTATTCACATAATGAAAACCTATACTTTGTCTGGGGCGAGTTTCCCATTCAAATGCATGTAACCGTGAGAAACACATTGTCTTGGCGAAAGAAAGCGTTTGTTAACAACTTCATATAAATCGCTGTAACTTTTGATAGAAGACTCAGACAAACATGTTTATGGCTTTATCTTATAGAACTCAATATCTCCGTGCTGGGCAAACAGGTTTTGCAGCCGTTTGAGCTAAGATTTTAAAATTATTCACATAATGAAAACCTATACTTTGTTTCGGGCGAGTTTCCCATTCAAATGCATGTAACCGTGAGAAACACATTGTATTGGCGAAAGAAAGCGTTTGTGAACAACTTCATAAAAATCGCTGTAACTTTTGATAGAGGTCTCAGACAAACATGTTTATGGCTTTATCTTATAAAACTCAATATCTCCGTGCTGGGCAAACAGGTTTTGCAGCCGTTTGAGCTAAGATTTTAAAATTATTCACATAATGAAAACCTATACTTTGTTTCAGGCGAGTTTCCCATTCAAATGCATGTAACCGTGAGAAACGCATTGTCTTGGCGAAAGAAAGCGTTTGTTAACAACTTCATATAAATCGCTGTAACTTTTGATAGAGGTCTCAGACAAACATGTTTATGGCTTTATCTTATAAAACTCAATATCTCCGTGCTGGGCAAACAGGTTTTGCAGCCGTTTGAGCTAAGATTTTAAAATTATTCACATAATGAAAACCTATACTTTGTTTCAGGCGAGTTTCCCATTCAAATGCATGTAACCGTGAGAAACACATTGTCTTGGCGAAAGAAAGCGTTTGTGAACAACTTCATATAAATCGCTGTAACTTTTGATAGAAGACTCAGACAAACATGTTTATGGCTTTATCTTATAGAACTCAATATCTCCGTGCTGGGCAAACAGGTTTTGCAGCCGTTTGAGCTAAGATTTTAAAATTATTCACATAATGAAAACCTATACTTTTTTTCAGGCGAGTTTCCCATTCAAATGCATGTAACAGTGAGAAACACACTGTCTTGGCGAAAGAAAGCGTTTTTGAACAACTTCATATAAATCGCTGTAACTTTTGATAGAGGTCTCAGACAAACATGTTTATGGCTTTATCTTATAAAACTCAATATCTCCGTGCTGGGCAAACAGGTTTTACAGCCGTTTGAGCTAAGATTTTAAAATTATTCACATAATGAAAACCTATACTTTTTTTCAGGCGAGTTTCCCATTCAAATGCATGTAACAGTGAGAAACACACTGTCTTGGCGAAAGAAAGCGTTTTTGAACAACTTCATATAAATCGCTGTAACTTTTGATAGAGGTCTCAGACAAACATGTTTATGGCTTTATCTTATAAAACTCAATATCTCCGTGCTGGGCAAACAGGTTTTGCAGCCGTTTGAGCTAAGATTTTAAAATTATTCACATAATGAAAACCTATACTTTGTTTCAGGCGAGTTTCCCATTCAAATGCATGTAACCGTGAGAAACACATTGTCTTGGCGAAAGAAAGCGTTTGTGAACAACTTCATATAAATCGCTGTAACTTTTGATAGAGGTCTCAGACAAACATGTTTATGGCTTTATCTTATAAAACTCAATATCTCCGTGCTGGGCAAACAGGTTTTGCAGCCGTTTGAGCTAAGATTTTAAAATTATTCACATAATGAAAACCTATACTTTGTTTCAGGCGAGTTTCCCATTCAAATGCATGTAACCGTGAGAAACACATTGTCTTGGCGAAAGAAAGCGTTTGTGAACAACTTCATATAAATCGCTGTAACTTTTGATAGAAGACTCAGACAAACATGTTTATGGCTTTATCTTATAGAACTCAATATCTCCGTGCTGGGCAAACAGGTTTTGCAGCCGTTTGAGCTAAGATTTTAAAATTATTCACATAATGAAAACCTATACTTTTTTTCAGGCGAGTTTCCCATTCAAATGCATGTAACAGTGAGAAACACACTGTCTTGGCGAAAGAAAGCGTTTTTGAACAACTTCATATAAATCGCTGTAACTTTTGATAGAGGTCTCAGACAAACATGTTTATGGCTTTATCTTATAAAACTCAATATCTCCGTGCTGGGCAAACAGGTTTTACAGCCGTTTGAGCTAAGATTTTAAAATTATTCACATAATGAAAACCTATACTTTGTCTCGGGCGAGTTTCCCATTCAAATGCATGTAACAGTGAGAAACGCATTGTCTTGGCGAAAGAAAGCGTTTTTGAACAACTTCATATAAATCGCTGTAACTTTTGATAGAAGACTCAGACAAACATGTTTATGGCTTTATCTTATAAAACTCAATATCTCCGTGCTGGGCAAACAGGTTTTGCAGCCGTTTGAGCTAAGATTTTAAAATTATTCACATAATGAAAACCTATACTTTGTTTCAGGCGAGTTTCCCATTCAAATGCATGTAACCGTGAGAAACACATTGTATTGGCGAAAGAAAGCGTTTTTGAACAACTTCATATAAATCGCTGTAACTTTTGATAGAGGTCTCAGACAAACATGTTTATGGCTTTATCTTATAAAACTCAATATCTCCGTGCTGGGCAAACAGGTTTTGCAGCCGTTTGAGCTAAGATTTTAAAATTATTCACATAATGAAAACCTATACTTTTTTTCAGGCGAGTTTCCCATTCAAATGCATGTAACAGTGAGAAACACACTGTCTTGGCGAAAGAAAGCGTTTTTGAACAACTTCATATAAATCGCTGTAACTTTTGATAGAGGTCTCAGACAAACATGTTTATGGCTTTATCTTATAAAACTCAATATCTCCGTGCTGGGCAAACAGGTTTTACAGCCGTTTGAGCTAAGATTTTAAAATTATTCACATAATGAAAACCTATACTTTTTTTCAGGCGAGTTTCCCATTCAAATGCATGTAACAGTGAGAAACACACTGTCTTGGCGAAAGAAAGCGTTTTTGAACAACTTCATATAAATCGCTGTAACTTTTGATAGAGGTCTCAGACAAACATGTTTATGGCTTTATCTTATAAAACTCAATATCTCCGTGCTGGGCAAACAGGTTTTGCAGCCGTTTGAGCTAAGATTTTAAAATTATTCACATAATGAAAACCTATACTTTGTTTCAGGCGAGTTTCCCATTCAAATGCATGTAACCGTGAGAAACACATTGTCTTGGCGAAAGAAAGCGTTTGTGAACAACTTCATATAAATCGCTGTAACTTTTGATAGAGGTCTCAGACAAACATGTTTATGGCTTTATCTTATAAAACTCAATATCTCCGTGCTGGGCAAACAGGTTTTGCAGCCGTTTGAGCTAAGATTTTAAAATTATTCACATAATGAAAACCTATACTTTGTTTCAGGCGAGTTTCCCATTCAAATGCATGTAACCGTGAGAAACACATTGTCTTGGCGAAAGAAAGCGTTTGTGAACAACTTCATATAAATCGCTGTAACTTTTGATAGAAGACTCAGACAAACATGTTTATGGCTTTATCTTATAGAACTCAATATCTCCGTGCTGGGCAAACAGGTTTTGCAGCCGTTTGAGCTAAGATTTTAAAATTATTCACATAATGAAAACCTATACTTTTTTTCAGGCGAGTTTCCCATTCAAATGCATGTAACAGTGAGAAACACACTGTCTTGGCGAAAGAAAGCGTTTTTGAACAACTTCATATAAATCGCTGTAACTTTTGATAGAGGTCTCAGACAAACATGTTTATGGCTTTATCTTATAAAACTCAATATCTCCGTGCTGGGCAAACAGGTTTTACAGCCGTTTGAGCTAAGATTTTAAAATTATTCACATAATGAAAACCTATACTTTGTCTCTGGCGAGTTTCCCATTCAAATGCATGTAACAGTGAGAAACGCATTGTCTTGGCGAAAGAAAGCGTTTTTGAACAACTTCATATAAATCGCTGTAACTTTTGATAGAAGACTCAGACAAACATGTTTATGGCTTTATCTTATAAAACTCAATATCTCCGTGCTGGGCAAACAGGTTTTGCAGCCGTTTGAGCTAAGATTTTAAAATTATTCACATAATGAAAACCTATACTTTGTTTCGGGCGAGTTTCCCATTCAAATGCATGTAACCGTGAGAAACACATTGTATTGGCGAAAGAAAGCGTTTGTGAACAACTTCATAAAAATCGCTGTAACTTTTGATAGAGGTCTCAGACAAACATGTTTATGGCTTTATCTTATAAAACTCAATATCTCCGTGCTGGGCAAACAGGTTTTGCAGCCGTTTGAGCTAAGATTTTAAAATTATTCACATAATGAAAACCTATACTTTGTCTGGGGCGAGTTTCCCATTCAAATGCATGTAACCGTGAGAAACACATTGTCTTGGCGAAAGAAAGCGTTTGTTAACAACTTCATATAAATCGCTGTAACTTTTGATAGAAGACTCAGACAAACATGTTTATGGCTTTATCTTATAGAACTCAATATCTCCGTGCTGGGCAAACAGGTTTTGCAGCAGTTTGAGCTAAGATTTTAAAATTATTCACATAATGAAAACCTATACTTTGTCTCGGGCGAGTTTCCCATTCAAATGCATGTAACAGTGAGAAACGCATTGTCTTGGCGAAAGAAAGCGTTTTTGAACAACTTCATATAAATCGCTGTAACTTTTGATAGAAGACTCAGACAAACATGTTTATGGCTTTATCTTATAAAACTCAATATCTCCGTGCTGGGCAAACAGGTTTTGCAGCCGTTTGAGCTAAGATTTTAAAATTATTCACATAATGAAAACCTATACTTTGTTTCGGGCGAGTTTCCCATTCAAATGCATGTAACCGTGAGAAACACATTGTATTGGCGAAAGAAAGCGTTTGTGAACAACTTCATAAAAATCGCTGTAACTTTTGATAGAGGTCTCAGACAAACATGTTTATGGCTTTATCTTATAAAACTCAATATCTCCGTGCTGGGCAAACAGGTTTTGCAGCCGTTTGAGCTAAGATTTTAAAAGTATTCACATAATGAAAACCTATACTTTGTTTCAGGCGAGTTTCCCATTCAAATGCATGTAACCGTGAGAAACACATTGTCTTGGCGAAAGAAAGCGTTTGTGAACAACTTCATATAAATCGCTGTAACTTTTGATAGAGGTCTCAGACAAACATGTTTATGGCTTTATCTTATAAAACTCAATATCTCCGTGCTGGGCAAACAGGTTTTGCAGCCGTTTGAGCTAAGATTTTAAAATTATTCACATAATGAAAACCTATACTTTGTTTCAGGCGAGTTTCCCATTCAAATGCATGTAACAGTGAGAAACGCATTGTCTTGGCGAAAGAAAGCGTTTTTGAACAACTTCATATAAATCGCTGTAACTTTTGATAGAAGACTCAGACAAACATGTTTATGGCTTTATCTTATAAAACTCAATATCTCCGTGCTGGGCAAACAGGTTTTGCAGCCGTTTGAGCTAAGATTTTAAAATTATTCACATAATGAAAACCTATACTTTTTTTCAGGCGAGTTTCCCATTCAAATGCATGTAACCGTGAGAAACGCATTGTATTGGCGAAAGAAAGCGTTTTTGAACAACTTCATATAAATCGCTGTAACTTTTGATAGAGGTCTCAGACAAACATGTTTATGGCTTTATCTTATAAAACTCAATATCTCCGTGCTGGGCAAACAGGTTTTGCAGCCGTTTGAGCTAAGATTTTAAAATTATTCACATAATGAAAACCTATACTTTGTCTGGGGCGAGTTTCCCATTCAAATGCATGTAACCGTGAGAAACACATTGTCTTGGCGAAAGAAAGCGTTTGTTAACAACTTCATATAAATCGCTGTAACTTTTGATAGAAGACTCAGACAAACATGTTTATGGCTTTATCTTATAGAACTCAATATCTCCGTGCTGGGCAAACAGGTTTTGCAGCCGTTTGAGCTAAGATTTTAAAATTATTCACATAATGAAAACCTATACTTTGTTTCGGGCGAGTTTCCCATTCAAATGCATGTAACCGTGAGAAACACATTGTATTGGCGAAAGAAAGCGTTTGTGAACAACTTCATAAAAATCGCTGTAACTTTTGATAGAGGTCTCAGACAAACATGTTTATGGCTTTATCTTATAAAACTCAATATCTCCGTGCTGGGCAAACAGGTTTTGCAGCCGTTTGAGCTAAGATTTTAAAATTATTCACATAATGAAAACCTATACTTTGTTTCAGGCGAGTTTCCCATTCAAATGCATGTAACCGTGAGAAACGCATTGTCTTGGCGAAAGAAAGCGTTTGTTAACAACTTCATATAAATCGCTGTAACTTTTGATAGAGGTCTCAGACAAACATGTTTATGGCTTTATCTTATAAAACTCAATATCTCCGTGCTGGGCAAACAGGTTTTGCAGCCGTTTGAGCTAAGATTTTAAAATTATTCACATAATGAAAACCTATACTTTGTTTCAGGCGAGTTTCCCATTCAAATGCATGTAACCGTGAGAAACACATTGTCTTGGCGAAAGAAAGCGTTTGTGAACAACTTCATATAAATCGCTGTAACTTTTGATAGAAGACTCAGACAAACATGTTTATGGCTTTATCTTATAGAACTCAATATCTCCGTGCTGGGCAAACAGGTTTTGCAGCCGTTTGAGCTAAGATTTTAAAATTATTCACATAATGAAAACCTATACTTTTTTTCAGGCGAGTTTCCCATTCAAATGCATGTAACAGTGAGAAACACACTGTCTTGGCGAAAGAAAGCGTTTTTGAACAACTTCATATAAATCGCTGTAACTTTTGATAGAGGTCTCAGACAAACATGTTTATGGCTTTATCTTATAAAACTCAATATCTCCGTGCTGGGCAAACAGGTTTTACAGCCGTTTGAGCTAAGATTTTAAAATTATTCACATAATGAAAACCTATACTTTTTTTCAGGCGAGTTTCCCATTCAAATGCATGTAACAGTGAGAAACACACTGTCTTGGCGAAAGAAAGCGTTTTTGAACAACTTCATATAAATCGCTGTAACTTTTGATAGAGGTCTCAGACAAACATGTTTATGGCTTTATCTTATAAAACTCAATATCTCCGTGCTGGGCAAACAGGTTTTGCAGCCGTTTGAGCTAAGATTTTAAAATTATTCACATAATGAAAACCTATACTTTGTTTCAGGCGAGTTTCCCATTCAAATGCATGTAACCGTGAGAAACACATTGTCTTGGCGAAAGAAAGCGTTTGTGAACAACTTCATATAAATCGCTGTAACTTTTGATAGAGGTCTCAGACAAACATGTTTATGGCTTTATCTTATAAAACTCAATATCTCCGTGCTGGGCAAACAGGTTTTGCAGCCGTTTGAGCTAAGATTTTAAAATTATTCACATAATGAAAACCTATACTTTGTTTCAGGCGAGTTTCCCATTCAAATGCATGTAACCGTGAGAAACACATTGTCTTGGCGAAAGAAAGCGTTTGTGAACAACTTCATATAAATCGCTGTAACTTTTGATAGAAGACTCAGACAAACATGTTTATGGCTTTATCTTATAGAACTCAATATCTCCGTGCTGGGCAAACAGGTTTTGCAGCCGTTTGAGCTAAGATTTTAAAATTATTCACATAATGAAAACCTATACTTTTTTTCAGGCGAGTTTCCCATTCAAATGCATGTAACAGTGAGAAACACACTGTCTTGGCGAAAGAAAGCGTTTTTGAACAACTTCATATAAATCGCTGTAACTTTTGATAGAGGTCTCAGACAAACATGTTTATGGCTTTATCTTATAAAACTCAATATCTCCGTGCTGGGCAAACAGGTTTTACAGCCGTTTGAGCTAAGATTTTAAAATTATTCACATAATGAAAACCTATACTTTGTCTCGGGCGAGTTTCCCATTCAAATGCATGTAACAGTGAGAAACGCATTGTCTTGGCGAAAGAAAGCGTTTTTGAACAACTTCATATAAATCGCTGTAACTTTTGATAGAAGACTCAGACAAACATGTTTATGGCTTTATCTTATAAAACTCAATATCTCCGTGCTGGGCAAACAGGTTTTGCAGCCGTTTGAGCTAAGATTTTAAAATTATTCACATAATGAAAACCTATACTTTGTTTCAGGCGAGTTTCCCATTCAAATGCATGTAACCGTGAGAAACACATTGTATTGGCGAAAGAAAGCGTTTTTGAACAACTTCATATAAATCGCTGTAACTTTTGATAGAGGTCTCAGACAAACATGTTTATGGCTTTATCTTATAAAACTCAATATCTCCGTGCTGGGCAAACAGGTTTTGCAGCCGTTTGAGCTAAGATTTTAAAATTATTCACATAATGAAAACCTATACTTTTTTTCAGGCGAGTTTCCCATTCAAATGCATGTAACAGTGAGAAACACACTGTCTTGGCGAAAGAAAGCGTTTTTGAACAACTTCATATAAATCGCTGTAACTTTTGATAGAGGTCTCAGACAAACATGTTTATGGCTTTATCTTATAAAACTCAATATCTCCGTGCTGGGCAAACAGGTTTTACAGCCGTTTGAGCTAAGATTTTAAAATTATTCACATAATGAAAACCTATACTTTTTTTCAGGCGAGTTTCCCATTCAAATGCATGTAACAGTGAGAAACACACTGTCTTGGCGAAAGAAAGCGTTTTTGAACAACTTCATATAAATCGCTGTAACTTTTGATAGAGGTCTCAGACAAACATGTTTATGGCTTTATCTTATAAAACTCAATATCTCCGTGCTGGGCAAACAGGTTTTGCAGCCGTTTGAGCTAAGATTTTAAAATTATTCACATAATGAAAACCTATACTTTGTTTCAGGCGAGTTTCCCATTCAAATGCATGTAACCGTGAGAAACACATTGTCTTGGCGAAAGAAAGCGTTTGTGAACAACTTCATATAAATCGCTGTAACTTTTGATAGAGGTCTCAGACAAACATGTTTATGGCTTTATCTTATAAAACTCAATATCTCCGTGCTGGGCAAACAGGTTTTGCAGCCGTTTGAGCTAAGATTTTAAAATTATTCACATAATGAAAACCTATACTTTGTTTCAGGCGAGTTTCCCATTCAAATGCATGTAACCGTGAGAAACACATTGTCTTGGCGAAAGAAAGCGTTTGTGAACAACTTCATATAAATCGCTGTAACTTTTGATAGAAGACTCAGACAAACATGTTTATGGCTTTATCTTATAGAACTCAATATCTCCGTGCTGGGCAAACAGGTTTTGCAGCCGTTTGAGCTAAGATTTTAAAATTATTCACATAATGAAAACCTATACTTTTTTTCAGGCGAGTTTCCCATTCAAATGCATGTAACAGTGAGAAACACACTGTCTTGGCGAAAGAAAGCGTTTTTGAACAACTTCATATAAATCGCTGTAACTTTTGATAGAGGTCTCAGACAAACATGTTTATGGCTTTATCTTATAAAACTCAATATCTCCGTGCTGGGCAAACAGGTTTTACAGCCGTTTGAGCTAAGATTTTAAAATTATTCACATAATGAAAACCTATACTTTTTTTCAGGCGAGTTTCCCATTCAAATGCATGTAACAGTGAGAAACACACTGTCTTGGCGAAAGAAAGCGTTTTTGAACAACTTCATATAAATCGCTGTAACTTTTGATAGAGGTCTCAGACAAACATGTTTATGGCTTTATCTTATAAAACTCAATATCTCCGTGCTGGGCAAACAGGTTTTACAGCCGTTTGAGCTAAGATTTTAAAATTATTCACATAATGAAAACCTATACTTTTTTTCAGGCGAGTTTCCCATTCAAATGCATGTAACAGTGAGAAACACACTGTCTTGGCGAAAGAAAGCGTTTTTGAACAACTTCATATAAATCGCTGTAACTTTTGATAGAGGTCTCAGACAAACATGTTTATGGCTTTATCTTATAAAACTCAATATCTCCGTGCTGGGCAAACAGGTTTTGCAGCCGTTTGAGCTAAGATTTTAAAATTATTCACATAATGAAAACCTATACTTTGTTTCAGGCGAGTTTCCCATTCAAATGCATGTAACCGTGAGAAACACATTGTCTTGGCGAAAGAAAGCGTTTGTGAACAACTTCATATAAATCGCTGTAACTTTTGATAGAGGTCTCAGACAAACATGTTTATGGCTTTATCTTATAAAACTCAATATCTCCGTGCTGGGCAAACAGGTTTTGCAGCCGTTTGAGCTAAGATTTTAAAATTATTCACATAATGAAAACCTATACTTTGTTTCAGGCGAGTTTCCCATTCAAATGCATGTAACCGTGAGAAACACATTGTCTTGGCGAAAGAAAGCGTTTGTGAACAACTTCATATAAATCGCTGTAACTTTTGATAGAAGACTCAGACAAACATGTTTATGGCTTTATCTTATAGAACTCAATATCTCCGTGCTGGGCAAACAGGTTTTGCAGCCGTTTGAGCTAAGATTTTAAAATTATTCACATAATGAAAACCTATACTTTTTTTCAGGCGAGTTTCCCATTCAAATGCATGTAACAGTGAGAAACACACTGTCTTGGCGAAAGAAAGCGTTTTTGAACAACTTCATATAAATCGCTGTAACTTTTGATAGAGGTCTCAGACAAACATGTTTATGGCTTTATCTTATAAAACTCAATATCTCCGTGCTGGGCAAACAGGTTTTACAGCCGTTTGAGCTAAGATTTTAAAATTATTCACATAATGAAAACCTATACTTTTTTTCAGGCGAGTTTCCCATTCAAATGCATGTAACAGTGAGAAACACACTGTCTTGGCGAAAGAAAGCGTTTTTGAACAACTTCATATAAATCGCTGTAACTTTTGATAGAGGTCTCAGACAAACATGTTTATGGCTTTATCTTATAAAACTCAATATCTCCGTGCTGGGCAAACAGGTTTTGCAGCCGTTTGAGCTAAGATTTTAAAATTATTCACATAATGAAAACCTATACTTTGTTTCAGGCGAGTTTCCCATTCAAATGCATGTAACCGTGAGAAACACATTGTCTTGGCGAAAGAAAGCGTTTGTGAACAACTTCATATAAATCGCTGTAACTTTTGATAGAGGTCTCAGACAAACATGTTTATGGCTTTATCTTATAAAACTCAATATCTCCGTGCTGGGCAAACAGGTTTTGCAGCCGTTTGAGCTAAGATTTTAAAATTATTCACATAATGAAAACCTATACTTTGTTTCAGGCGAGTTTCCCATTCAAATGCATGTAACCGTGAGAAACACATTGTCTTGGCGAAAGAAAGCGTTTGTGAACAACTTCATATAAATCGCTGTAACTTTTGATAGAAGACTCAGACAAACATGTTTATGGCTTTATCTTATAGAACTCAATATCTCCGTGCTGGGCAAACAGGTTTTGCAGCCGTTTGAGCTAAGATTTTAAAATTATTCACATAATGAAAACCTATACTTTGTTTCAGGCGAGTTTCCCATTCAAATGCATGTAACCGTGAGAAACACATTGTCTTGGCGAAAGAAAGCGTTTGTGAACAACTTCATATAAATCGCTGTAACTTTTGATAGAAGACTCAGACAAACATGTTTATGGCTTTATCTTATAGAGCTCAATATCTCCGTGCTGGGCAAACAGGTTTTGCAGCCGTTTGAGCTAAGATTTTAAAATTATTCACATAATGAAAACCTATACTTTGTTTCAGGCGAGTTTCCCATTCAAATGCATGTAACCGTGAGAAACGCATTGTATTGGCGAAAGAAAGCGTTTTTGAACAACTTCATATAAATCGCTGTAACTTTTGATAGAGGTCTCAGACAAACATGTTTATGGCTTTATCTTATAAAACTCAATATCTCCGTGCTGGGCAAACAGGTTTTGCAGCCGTTTGAGCTAAGATTTTAAAATTATTCACATAATGAAAACCTATACTTTGTCTGGGGCGAGTTTCCCATTCAAATGCATGTAACCGTGAGAAACACATTGTCTTGGCGAAAGAAAGCGTTTGTTAACAACTTCATATAAATCGCTGTAACTTTTGATAGAAGACTCAGACAAACATGTTTATGGCTTTATCTTATAGAACTCAATATCTCCGTGCTGGGCAAACAGGTTTTGCAGCCGTTTGAGCTAAGATTTTAAAATTATTCACATAATGAAAACCTATACTTTGTTTCGGGCGAGTTTCCCATTCAAATGCATGTAACCGTGAGAAACACATTGTATTGGCGAAAGAAAGCGTTTTTGAACAACTTCATAAAAATCGCTGTAACTTTTGATAGAGGTCTCAGACAAACATGTTTATGGCTTTATCTTATAAAACTCAATATCTCCGTGCTGGGCAAACAGGTTTTGCAGCAGTTTGAGCTAAGATTTTAAAATTATTCACATAATGAAAACCTATACTTTGTCTCGGGCGAGTTTCCCATTCAAATGCATGTAACAGTGAGAAACGCATTGTCTTGGCGAAAGAAAGCGTTTTTGAACAACTTCATATAAATCGCTGTAACTTTTGATAGAAGACTCAGACAAACATGTTTATGGCTTTATCTTATAAAACTCAATATCTCCGTGCTGGGCAAACAGGTTTTGCAGCCGTTTGAGCTAAGATTTTAAAATTATTCACATAATGAAAACCTATACTTTGTTTCGGGCGAGTTTCCCATTCAAATGCATGTAACCGTGAGAAACGCATTGTATTGGCGAAAGAAAGCGTTTGTGAACAACTTCATAAAAATCGCTGTAACTTTTGATAGAGGTCTCAGACAAACATGTTTATGGCTTTATCTTATAAAACTCAATATCTCCGTGCTGGGCAAACAGGTTTTGCAGCCGTTTGAGCTAAGATTTTAAAAGTATTCACATAATGAAAACCTATACTTTGTTTCAGGCGAGTTTCCCATTCAAATGCATGTAACCGTGAGAAACACATTGTCTTGGCGAAAGAAAGCGTTTGTGAACAACTTCATATAAATCGCTGTAACTTTTGATAGAGGTCTCAGACAAACATGTTTATGGCTTTATCTTATAAAACTCAATATCTCCGTGCTGGGCAAACAGGTTTTGCAGCCGTTTGAGCTAAGATTTTAAAATTATTCACATAATGAAAACCTATACTTTGTTTCAGGCGAGTTTCCCATTCAAATGCATGTAACAGTGAGAAACGCATTGTCTTGGCGAAAGAAAGCGTTTTTGAACAACTTCATATAAATCGCTGTAACTTTTGATAGAAGACTCAGACAAACATGTTTATGGCTTTATCTTATAAAACTCAATATCTCCGTGCTGGGCAAACAGGTTTTGCAGCCGTTTGAGCTAAGATTTTAAAATTATTCACATAATGAAAACCTATACTTTTTTTCAGGCGAGTTTCCCATTCAAATGCATGTAACCGTGAGAAACGCATTGTATTGGCGAAAGAAAGCGTTTTTGAACAACTTCATATAAATCGCTGTAACTTTTGATAGAGGTCTCAGACAAACATGTTTATGGCTTTATCTTATAAAACTCAATATCTCCGTGCTGGGCAAACAGGTTTTGCAGCCGTTTGAGCTAAGATTTTAAAATTATTCACATAATGAAAACCTATACTTTGTCTGGGGCGAGTTTCCCATTCAAATGCATGTAACCGTGAGAAACACATTGTCTTGGCGAAAGAAAGCGTTTGTTAACAACTTCATATAAATCGCTGTAACTTTTGATAGAAGACTCAGACAAACATGTTTATGGCTTTATCTTATAGAACTCAATATCTCCGTGCTGGGCAAACAGGTTTTGCAGCCGTTTGAGCTAAGATTTTAAAATTATTCACATAATGAAAACCTATACTTTGTCTCGGGCGAGTTTCCCATTCAAATGCATGTAACAGTGAGAAACGCATTGTCTTGGCGAAAGAAAGCGTTTTTGAACAACTTCATATAAATCGCTGTAACTTTTGATAGAAGACTCAGACAAACATGTTTATGGCTTTATCTTATAAAACTCAATATCTCCGTGCTGGGCAAACAGGTTTTGCAGCCGTTTGAGCTAAGATTTTAAAATTATTCACATAATGAAAACCTATACTTTGTTTCAGGCGAGTTTCCCATTCAAATGCATGTAACCGTGAGAAACGCATTGTCTTGGCGAAAGAAAGCGTTTGTTAACAACTTCATATAAATCGCTGTAACTTTTGATAGAGGTCTCAGACAAACATGTTTATGGCTTTATCTTATAAAACTCAATATCTCCGTGCTGGGCAAACAGGTTTTGCAGCCGTTTGAGCTAAGATTTTAAAATTATTCACATAATGAAAACCTATACTTTGTTTCAGGCGAGTTTCCCATTCAAATGCATGTAACCGTGAGAAACACATTGTCTTGGCGAAAGAAAGCGTTTGTGAACAACTTCATATAAATCGCTGTAACTTTTGATAGAGGTCTCAGACAAACATGTTTATGGCTTTATCTTATAAAACTCAATATCTCCGTGCTGGGCAAACAGGTTTTGCAGCCGTTTGAGCTAAGATTTTAAAATTATTCACATAATGAAAACCTATACTTTTTTTCAGGCGAGTTTCCCATTCAAATGCATGTAACAGTGAGAAACACACTGTCTTGGCGAAAGAAAGCGTTTTTGAACAACTTCATATAAATCGCTGTAACTTTTGATAGAGGTCTCAGACAAACATGTTTATGGCTTTATCTTATAAAACTCAATATCTCCGTGCTGGGCAAACAGGTTTTACAGCCGTTTGAGCTAAGATTTTAAAATTATTCACATAATGAAAACCTATACTTTTTTTCAGGCGAGTTTCCCATTCAAATGCATGTAACAGTGAGAAACACACTGTCTTGGCGAAAGAAAGCGTTTTTGAACAACTTCATATAAATCGCTGTAACTTTTGATAGAGGTCTCAGACAAACATGTTTATGGCTTTATCTTATAAAACTCAATATCTCCGTGCTGGGCAAACAGGTTTTGCAGCCGTTTGAGCTAAGATTTTAAAATTATTCACATAATGAAAACCTATACTTTGTTTCAGGCGAGTTTCCCATTCAAATGCATGTAACCGTGAGAAACACATTGTCTTGGCGAAAGAAAGCGTTTGTGAACAACTTCATATAAATCGCTGTAACTTTTGATAGAGGTCTCAGACAAACATGTTTATGGCTTTATCTTATAAAACTCAATATCTCCGTGCTGGGCAAACAGGTTTTGCAGCCGTTTGAGCTAAGATTTTAAAATTATTCACATAATGAAAACCTATACTTTGTTTCAGGCGAGTTTCCCATTCAAATGCATGTAACCGTGAGAAACACATTGTCTTGGCGAAAGAAAGCGTTTGTGAACAACTTCATATAAATCGCTGTAACTTTTGATAGAAGACTCAGACAAACATGTTTATGGCTTTATCTTATAGAACTCAATATCTCCGTGCTGGGCAAACAGGTTTTGCAGCCGTTTGAGCTAAGATTTTAAAATTATTCACATAATGAAAACCTATACTTTGTTTCAGGCGAGTTTCCCATTCAAATGCATGTAACCGTGAGAAACACATTGTCTTGGCGAAAGAAAGCGTTTGTGAACAACTTCATATAAATCGCTGTAACTTTTGATAGAAGACTCAGACAAACATGTTTATGGCTTTATCTTATAGAGCTCAATATCTCCGTGCTGGGCAAACAGGTTTTGCAGCCGTTTGAGCTAAGATTTTAAAATTATTCACATAATGAAAACCTATACTTTGTTTCAGGCGAGTTTCCCATTCAAATGCATGTAACCGTGAGAAACGCATTGTATTGGCGAAAGAAAGCGTTTTTGAACAACTTCATATAAATCGCTGTAACTTTTGATAGAGGTCTCAGACAAACATGTTTATGGCTTTATCTTATAAAACTCAATATCTCCGTGCTGGGCAAACAGGTTTTGCAGCCGTTTGAGCTAAGATTTTAAAATTATTCACATAATGAAAACCTATACTTTGTCTGGGGCGAGTTTCCCATTCAAATGCATGTAACCGTGAGAAACACATTGTCTTGGCGAAAGAAAGCGTTTGTTAACAACTTCATATAAATCGCTGTAACTTTTGATAGAAGACTCAGACAAACATGTTTATGGCTTTATCTTATAGAACTCAATATCTCCGTGCTGGGCAAACAGGTTTTGCAGCCGTTTGAGCTAAGATTTTAAAATTATTCACATAATGAAAACCTATACTTTGTTTCGGGCGAGTTTCCCATTCAAATGCATGTAACCGTGAGAAACACATTGTATTGGCGAAAGAAAGCGTTTTTGAACAACTTCATAAAAATCGCTGTAACTTTTGATAGAGGTCTCAGACAAACATGTTTATGGCTTTATCTTATAAAACTCAATATCTCCGTGCTGGGCAAACAGGTTTTGCAGCAGTTTGAGCTAAGATTTTAAAATTATTCACATAATGAAAACCTATACTTTGTCTCGGGCGAGTTTCCCATTCAAATGCATGTAACAGTGAGAAACGCATTGTCTTGGCGAAAGAAAGCGTTTTTGAACAACTTCATATAAATCGCTGTAACTTTTGATAGAAGACTCAGACAAACATGTTTATGGCTTTATCTTATAAAACTCAATATCTCCGTGCTGGGCAAACAGGTTTTGCAGCCGTTTGAGCTAAGATTTTAAAAGTATTCACATAATGAAAACCTATACTTTGTTTCAGGCGAGTTTCCCATTCAAATGCATGTAACCGTGAGAAACACATTGTCTTGGCGAAAGAAAGCGTTTGTGAACAACTTCATATAAATCGCTGTAACTTTTGATAGAGGTCTCAGACAAACATGTTTATGGCTTTATCTTATAAAACTCAATATCTCCGTGCTGGGCAAACAGGTTTTGCAGCCGTTTGAGCTAAGATTTTAAAATTATTCACATAATGAAAACCTATACTTTGTTTCAGGCGAGTTTCCCATTCAAATGCATGTAACAGTGAGAAACGCATTGTCTTGGCGAAAGAAAGCGTTTTTGAACAACTTCATATAAATCGCTGTAACTTTTGATAGAAGACTCAGACAAACATGTTTATGGCTTTATCTTATAAAACTCAATATCTCCGTGCTGGGCAAACAGGTTTTGCAGCCGTTTGAGCTAAGATTTTAAAATTATTCACATAATGAAAACCTATACTTTTTTTCAGGCGAGTTTCCCATTCAAATGCATGTAACCGTGAGAAACGCATTGTATTGGCGAAAGAAAGCGTTTTTGAACAACTTCATATAAATCGCTGTAACTTTTGATAGAGGTCTCAGACAAACATGTTTATGGCTTTATCTTATAAAACTCAATATCTCCGTGCTGGGCAAACAGGTTTTGCAGCCGTTTGAGCTAAGATTTTAAAATTATTCACATAATGAAAACCTATACTTTGTCTGGGGCGAGTTTCCCATTCAAATGCATGTAACCGTGAGAAACACATTGTCTTGGCGAAAGAAAGCGTTTGTTAACAACTTCATATAAATCGCTGTAACTTTTGATAGAAGACTCAGACAAACATGTTTATGGCTTTATCTTATAGAACTCAATATCTCCGTGCTGGGCAAACAGGTTTTGCAGCCGTTTGAGCTAAGATTTTAAAATTATTCACATAATGAAAACCTATACTTTGTCTCGGGCGAGTTTCCCATTCAAATGCATGTAACCGTGAGAAACACATTGTCTTGGCGAAAGAAAGCGTTTGTTAACAACTTCATATAAATCGCTGTAACTTTTGATAGAAGACTCAGACAAACATGTTTATGGCTTTATCTTATAGAACTCAATATCTCCGTGCTGGGCAAACAGGTTTTGCAGCCGTTTGAGCTAAGATTTTAAAATTATTCACATAATGAAAACCTATACTTTGTTTCGGGCGAGTTTCCCATTCAAATGCATGTAACCGTGAGAAACACATTGTATTGGCGAAAGAAAGCGTTTTTGAACAACTTCATAAAAATCGCTGTAACTTTTGATAGAGGTCTCAGACAAACATGTTTATGGCTTTATCTTATAAAACTCAATATCTCCGTGCTGGGCAAACAGGTTTTGCAGCAGTTTGAGCTAAGATTTTAAAATTATTCACATAATGAAAACCTATACTTTGTCTCGGGCGAGTTTCCCATTCAAATGCATGTAACAGTGAGAAACGCATTGTCTTGGCGAAAGAAAGCGTTTTTGAACAACTTCATATAAATCGCTGTAACTTTTGATAGAAGACTCAGACAAACATGTTTATGGCTTTATCTTATAAAACTCAATATCTCCGTGCTGGGCAAACAGGTTTTGCAGCCGTTTGAGCTAAGATTTTAAAATTATTCACATAATGAAAACCTATACTTTGTTTCGGGCGAGTTTCCCATTCAAATGCATGTAACCGTGAGAAACGCATTGTATTGGCGAAAGAAAGCGTTTGTGAACAACTTCATAAAAATCGCTGTAACTTTTGATAGAGGTCTCAGACAAACATGTTTATGGCTTTATCTTATAAAACTCAATATCTCCGTGCTGGGCAAACAGGTTTTGCAGCCGTTTGAGCTAAGATTTTAAAAGTATTCACATAATGAAAACCTATACTTTGTTTCAGGCGAGTTTCCCATTCAAATGCATGTAACCGTGAGAAACACATTGTCTTGGCGAAAGAAAGCGTTTGTGAACAACTTCATATAAATCGCTGTAACTTTTGATAGAGGTCTCAGACAAACATGTTTATGGCTTTATCTTATAAAACTCAATATCTCCGTGCTGGGCAAACAGGTTTTGCAGCCGTTTGAGCTAAGATTTTAAAATTATTCACATAATGAAAACCTATACTTTGTTTCAGGCGAGTTTCCCATTCAAATGCATGTAACAGTGAGAAACGCATTGTCTTGGCGAAAGAAAGCGTTTTTGAACAACTTCATATAAATCGCTGTAACTTTTGATAGAAGACTCAGACAAACATGTTTATGGCTTTATCTTATAAAACTCAATATCTCCGTGCTGGGCAAACAGGTTTTGCAGCCGTTTGAGCTAAGATTTTAAAATTATTCACATAATGAAAACCTATACTTTTTTTCAGGCGAGTTTCCCATTCAAATGCATGTAACCGTGAGAAACGCATTGTATTGGCGAAAGAAAGCGTTTTTGAACAACTTCATATAAATCGCTGTAACTTTTGATAGAGGTCTCAGACAAACATGTTTATGGCTTTATCTTATAAAACTCAATATCTCCGTGCTGGGCAAACAGGTTTTGCAGCCGTTTGAGCTAAGATTTTAAAATTATTCACATAATGAAAACCTATACTTTGTCTGGGGCGAGTTTCCCATTCAAATGCATGTAACCGTGAGAAACACATTGTCTTGGCGAAAGAAAGCGTTTGTTAACAACTTCATATAAATCGCTGTAACTTTTGATAGAAGACTCAGACAAACATGTTTATGGCTTTATCTTATAGAACTCAATATCTCCGTGCTGGGCAAACAGGTTTTGCAGCCGTTTGAGCTAAGATTTTAAAATTATTCACATAATGAAAACCTATACTTTGTCTCGGGCGAGTTTCCCATTCAAATGCATGTAACAGTGAGAAACGCATTGTCTTGGCGAAAGAAAGCGTTTTTGAACAACTTCATATAAATCGCTGTAACTTTTGATAGAAGACTCAGACAAACATGTTTATGGCTTTATCTTATAAAACTCAATATCTCCGTGCTGGGCAAACAGGTTTTGCAGCCGTTTGAGCTAAGATTTTAAAATTATTCACATAATGAAAACCTATACTTTGTTTCAGGCGAGTTTCCCATTCAAATGCATGTAACCGTGAGAAACGCATTGTCTTGGCGAAAGAAAGCGTTTGTTAACAACTTCATATAAATCGCTGTAACTTTTGATAGAGGTCTCAGACAAACATGTTTATGGCTTTATCTTATAAAACTCAATATCTCCGTGCTGGGCAAACAGGTTTTGCAGCCGTTTGAGCTAAGATTTTAAAATTATTCACATAATGAAAACCTATACTTTGTTTCAGGCGAGTTTCCCATTCAAATGCATGTAACAGTGAGAAACGCATTGTCTTGGCGAAAGAAAGCGTTTTTGAACAACTTCATATAAATCGCTGTAACTTTTGATAGAAGACTCAGACAAACATGTTTATGGCTTTATCTTATAAAACTCAATATCTCCGTGCTGGGCAAACAGGTTTTGCAGCCGTTTGAGCTAAGATTTTAAAATTATTCACATAATGAAAACCTATACTTTGTTTCAGGCGAGTTTCCCATTCAAATGCATGTAACAGTGAGAAACGCATTGTCTTGGCGAAAGAAAGCGTTTTTGAACAACTTCATATAAATCGCTGTAACTTTTGATAGAAGACTCAGACAAACATGTTTATGGCTTTATCTTATAAAACTCAATATCTCCGTGCTGGGCAAACAGGTTTTGCAGCCGTTTGAGCTAAGATTTTAAAATTATTCACATAATGAAAACCTATACTTTGTTTCAGGCGAGTTTCCCATTCAAATGCATGTAACCGTGAGAAACGCATTGTATTGGCGAAAGAAAGCGTTTTTGAACAACTTCATATAAATCGCTGTAACTTTTGATAGAGGTCTCAGACAAACATGTTTATGGCTTTATCTTATAAAACTCAATATCTCCGTGCTGGGCAAACAGGTTTTGCAGCCGTTTGAGCTAAGATTTTAAAATTATTCACATAATGAAAACCTATACTTTGTTTCAGGCGAGTTTCCCATTCAAATGCATGTAACCGTGAGAAACACATTGTCTTGGCGAAAGAAAGCGTTTGTGAACAACTTCATATAAATCGCTGTAACTTTTGATAGAGGTCTCAGACAAACATGTTTATGGCTTTATCTTATAAAACTCAATATCTCCGTGCTGGGCAAACAGGTTTTGCAGCCGTTTGAGCTAAGATTTTAAAATTATTCACATAATGAAAACCTATACTTTGTTTCAGGCGAGTTTCCCATTCAAATGCATGTAACAGTGAGAAACGCATTGTCTTGGCGAAAGAAAGCGTTTTTGAACAACTTCATATAAATCGCTGTAACTTTTGATAGAAGACTCAGACAAACATGTTTATGGCTTTATCTTATAAAACTCAATATCTCCGTGCTGGGCAAACAGGTTTTGCAGCCGTTTGAGCTAAGATTTTAAAATTATTCACATAATGAAAACCTATACTTTGTTTCAGGCGAGTTTCCCATTCAAATGCATGTAACCGTGAGAAACGCATTGTATTGGCGAAAGAAAGCGTTTTTGAACAACTTCATATAAATCGCTGTAACTTTTGATAGAGGTCTCAGACAAACATGTTTATGGCTTTATCTTATAAAACGCAATATCTCCGTGCTGGGCAAACAGGTTTTGCAGCCGTTTGAGCTAAGATTTTAAAATTATTCACATAATGAAAACCTATACTTTGTCTGGGGCGAGTTTCCCATTCAAATGCATGTAACCGTGAGAAACACATTGTCTTGGCGAAAGAAAGCGTTTGTTAACAACTTCATATAAATCGCTGTAACTTTTGATAGAAGACTCAGACAAACATGTTTATGGCTTTATCTTATAGAACTCAATATCTCCGTGCTGGGCAAACAGGTTTTGCAGCCGTTTGAGCTAAGATTTTAAAATTATTCACATAATGAAAACCTATACTTTGTTTCAGGCGAGTTTCCCATTCAAATGCATGTAACCGTGAGAAACACATTGTATTGGCGAAAGAAAGCGTTTTTGAACAACTTCATATAAATCGCTGTAACTTTTGATAGAGGTCTCAGACAAACATGTTTATGGCTTTATCTTATAAAACTCAATATCTCCGTGCTGGGCAAACAGGTTTTGCAGCCGTTTGAGCTAAGATTTTAAAATTATTCACATAATGAAAACCTATACTTTTTTTCAGGCGAGTTTCCCATTCAAATGCATGTAACCGTGAGAAACGCATTGTATTGGCGAAAGAAAGCGTTTTTGAACAACTTCATATAAATCGCTGTAACTTTTGATAGAGGTCTCAGACAAACATGTTTATGGCTTTATCTTATAGAACTCAATATCTCCGTGCTGGGCAAACAGGTTTTGCAGCCGTTTGAGCTAAGATTTTAAAATTATTCACATAATGAAAACCTATACTTTGTTTCAGGCGAGTTTCCCATTCAAATGCATGTAACCGTGAGAAACACATTGTCTTGGCGAAAGAAAGCGTTTGTGAACAACTTCATATAAATCGCTGTAACTTTTGATAGAAGACTCAGACAAACATGTTTATGGCTTTATCTTATAGAACTCAATATCTCCGTGCTGGGCAAACAGGTTTTGCAGCCGTTTGAGCTAAGATTTTAAAATTATTCACATAATGAAAACCTATACTTTGTTTCAGGCGAGTTTCCCATTCAAATGCATGTAACCGTGAGAAACACATTGTATTGGCGAAAGAAAGCGTTTTTGAACAACTTCATATAAATCGCTGTAACTTTTGATAGAGGTCTCAGACAAACATGTTTATGGCTTTATCTTATAAAACTCAATATCTCCGTGCTGGGCAAACAGGTTTTGCAGCCGTTTGAGCTAAGATTTTAAAATTATTCACATAATGAAAACCTATACGTTGTTTCAGGCGAGTTTCCCATTCAAATGCATGTAACAGTGAGAAACGCATTGTCTTGGCGAAAGAAAGCGTTTTTGAACAACTTCATATAAATCGCTGTAACTTTTGATAGAAGACTCAGACAAACATGTTTATGGCTTTATCTTATAAAACTCAATATCTCCGTGCTGGGCAAACAGGTTTTGCAGCCGTTTGAGCTAAGATTTTAAAATTATTCACATAATGAAAACCTATACTTTGTTTCAGGCGAGTTTCCCATTCAAATGCATGTAACCGTGAGAAACGCATTGTATTGGCGAAAGAAAGCGTTTTTGAACAACTTCATATAAATCGCTGTAACTTTTGATAGAGGTCTCAGACAAACATGTTTATGGCTTTATCTTATAAAACTCAATATCTCCGTGCTGGGCAAACAGGTTTTGCAGCCGTTTGAGCTAAGATTTTAAAATTATTCACATAATGAAAACCTATACTTTGTCTGGGGCGAGTTTCCCATTCAAATGCATGTAACAGTGAGAAACGCATTGTCTTGGCGAAAGAAAGCGTTTTTGAACAACTTCATATAAATCGCTGTAACTTTTGATAGAAGACTCAGACAAACATGTTCATGGCTTTATCTTATAAAACTCAATATCTCCGTGCTGGGCAAACAGGTTTTGCAGCCGTTTGAGCTAAGATTTTAAAATTATTCACATAATGAAAACCTATACTTTGTTTCAGGCGAGTTTCCCATTCAAATGCATGTAACCGTGAGAAACGCATTGTCTTGGCGAAAGAAAGCGTTTTTGAACAACTTCATATAAATAGCTGTAACTTTTGATAGAAGACTCAGACAAACATGTTTATGGCTTTATCTTATAAAACTCAATATCTCCGTGCTGGGCAAACAGGTTTTGCAGCCGTTTGAGCTAAGATTTTAAAATTATTCACATAATGAAAACCTATACTTTGTTTCAGGCGAGTTTCCCATTCAAATGCATGTAACCGTGAGAAACGCATTGTATTGGCGAAAGAAAGCGTTTTTGAACAACTTCATATAAATCGCTGTAACTTTTGATAGAGGTCTCAGACAAACATGTTTATGGCTTTATCTTATAAAACTCAATATCTCCGTGCTGGGCAAACAGGTTTTGCAGCCGTTTGAGCTAAGATTTTAAAATTATTCACATAATGAAAACCTATACTTTGTTTCGGGCGAGTTTCCCATTCAAATGCATGTAACCGTGAGAAACACATTGTATTGGCGAAAGAAAGCGTTTGTGAACAACTTCATAAAAATCGCTGTAACTTTTGATAGAGGTCTCAGACAAACATGTTTATGGCTTTATCTTATAAAACTCAATATCTCCGTGCTGGGCAAACAGGTTTTGCAGCCGTTTGAGCTAAGATTTTAAAATTATTCACATAATGAAAACCTATACTTTGTCTCGGGCGAGTTTCCCATTCAAATGCATGTAACAGTGAGAAACGCATTGTCTTGGCGAAAGAAAGCGTTTTTGAACAACTTCATATAAATCGCTGTAACTTTTGATAGAAGACTCAGACAAACATGTTTATGGCTTTATCTTATAAAACTCAATATCTCCGTGCTGGGCAAACAGGTTTTGCAGCCGTTTGAGCTAAGATTTTAAAATTATTCACATAATGAAAACCTATACTTTGTTTCAGGCGAGTTTCCCATTCAAATGCATGTAACCGTGAGAAACGCATTGTCTTGGCGAAAGAAAGCGTTTGTTAACAACTTCATATAAATCGCTGTAACTTTTGATAGAGGTCTCAGACAAACATGTTTATGGCTTTATCTTATAAAACTCAATATCTCCGTGCTGGGCAAACAGGTTTTGCAGCCGTTTGAGCTAAGATTTTAAAATTATTCACATAATGAAAACCTATACTTTGTTTCAGGCGAGTTTCCCATTCAAATGCATGTAACAGTGAGAAACGCATTGTCTTGGCGAAAGAAAGCGTTTTTGAACAACTTCATATAAATCGCTGTAACTTTTGATAGAAGACTCAGACAAACATGTTTATGGCTTTATCTTATAAAACTCAATATCTCCGTGCTGGGCAAACAGGTTTTGCAGCCGTTTGAGCTAAGATTTTAAAATTATTCACATAATGAAAACCTATACTTTGTTTCAGGCGAGTTTCCCATTCAAATGCATGTAACCGTGAGAAACGCATTGTATTGGCGAAAGAAAGCGTTTTTGAACAACTTCATATAAATCGCTGTAACTTTTGATAGAGGTCTCAGACAAACATGTTTATGGCTTTATCTTATAAAACTCAATATCTCCGTGCTGGGCAAACAGGTTTTGCAGCCGTTTGAGCTAAGATTTTAAAATTATTCACATAATGAAAACCTATACTTTGTTTCAGGCGAGTTTCCCATTCAAATGCATGTAACCGTGAGAAACACATTGTCTTGGCGAAAGAAAGCGTTTGTGAACAACTTCATATAAATCGCTGTAACTTTTGATAGAGGTCTCAGACAAACATGTTTATGGCTTTATCTTATAAAACTCAATATCTCCGTGCTGGGCAAACAGGTTTTGCAGCCGTTTGAGCTAAGATTTTAAAATTATTCACATAATGAAAACCTATACTTTGTTTCAGGCGAGTTTCCCATTCAAATGCATGTAACAGTGAGAAACGCATTGTCTTGGCGAAAGAAAGCGTTTTTGAACAACTTCATATAAATCGCTGTAACTTTTGATAGAAGACTCAGACAAACATGTTTATGGCTTTATCTTATAAAACTCAATATCTCCGTGCTGGGCAAACAGGTTTTGCAGCCGTTTGAGCTAAGATTTTAAAATTATTCACATAATGAAAACCTATACTTTGTTTCAGGCGAGTTTCCCATTCAAATGCATGTAACCGTGAGAAACGCATTGTATTGGCGAAAGAAAGCGTTTTTGAACAACTTCATATAAATCGCTGTAACTTTTGATAGAGGTCTCAGACAAACATGTTTATGGCTTTATCTTATAAAACTCAATATCTCCGTGCTGGGCAAACAGGTTTTACAGCCGTTTGAGCTAAGATTTTAAAATTATTCACATAATGAAAACCTATACTTTGTCTGGGGCGAGTTTCCCATTCAAATGCATGTAACCGTGAGAAACACATTGTCTTGGCGAAAGAAAGCGTTTGTTAACAACTTCATATAAATCGCTGTAACTTTTGATAGAAGACTCAGACAAACATGTTTATGGCTTTATCTTATAGAACTCAATATCTCCGTGCTGGGCAAACAGGTTTTGCAGCCGTTTGAGCTAAGATTTTAAAATTATTCACATAATGAAAACCTATACTTTGTTTCAGGCGAGTTTCCCATTCAAATGCATGTAACCGTGAGAAACACATTGTATTGGCGAAAGAAAGCGTTTTTGAACAACTTCATATAAATCGCTGTAACTTTTGATAGAGGTCTCAGACAAACATGTTTATGGCTTTATCTTATAAAACTCAATATCTCCGTGCTGGGCAAACAGGTTTTGCAGCCGTTTGAGCTAAGATTTTAAAATTATTCACATAATGAAAACCTATACTTTGTTTCAGGCGAGTTTCCCATTCAAATGCATGTAACCGTGAGAAACGCATTGTATTGGCGAAAGAAAGCGTTTTTGAACAACTTCATATAAATCGCTGTAACTTTTGATAGAGGTCTCAGACAAACATGTTTATGGCTTTATCTTATAGAACTCAATATCTCCGTGCTGGGCAAACAGGTTTTGCAGCCGTTTGAGCTAAGATTTTAAAATTATTCACATAATGAAAACCTATACTTTGTTTCAGGCGAGTTTCCCATTCAAATGCATGTAACCGTGAGAAACACATTGTCTTGGCGAAAGAAAGCGTTTGTGAACAACTTCATATAAATCGCTGTAACTTTTGATAGAAGACTCAGACAAACATGTTTATGGCTTTATCTTATAGAACTCAATATCTCCGTGCTGGGCAAACAGGTTTTGCAGCCGTTTGAGCTAAGATTTTAAAATTATTCACATAATGAAAACCTATACTTTGTTTCAGGCGAGTTTCCCATTCAAATGCATGTAACCGTGAGAAACACATTGTATTGGCGAAAGAAAGCGTTTTTGAACAACTTCATATAAATCGCTGTAACTTTTGATAGAGGTCTCAGACAAACATGTTTATGGCTTTATCTTATAAAACTCAATATCTCCGTGCTGGGCAAACAGGTTTTGCAGCCGTTTGAGCTAAGATTTTAAAATTATTCACATAATGAAAACCTATACTTTGTTTCAGGGAGTTTCCCATTCAAATGCATGTAACAGTGAGAAACGCATTGTCTTGGCGAAAGAAAGCGTTTTTGAACAACTTCATATAAATCGCTGTAACTTTTGATAGAAGACTCAGACAAACATGTTTATGGCTTTATCTTATAAAACTCAATATCTCCGTGCTGGGCAAACAGGTTTTGCAGCCGTTTGAGCTAAGATTTTAAAATTATTCACATAATGAAAACCTATACTTTGTTTCAGGCGAGTTTCCCATTCAAATGCATGTAACCGTGAGAAACGCATTGTATTGGCGAAAGAAAGCGTTTTTGAACAACTTCATATAAATCGCTGTAACTTTTGATAGAGGTCTCAGACAAACATGTTTATGGCTTTATCTTATAAAACTCAATATCTCCGTGCTGGGCAAACAGGTTTTGCAGCCGTTTGAGCTAAGATTTTAAAATTATTCACATAATGAAAACCTATACTTTGTCTGGGGCGAGTTTCCCATTCAAATGCATGTAACAGTGAGAAACGCATTGTCTTGGCGAAAGAAAGCGTTTTTGAACAACTTCATATAAATCGCTGTAACTTTTGATAGAAGACTCAGACAAACATGTTCATGGCTTTATCTTATAAAACTCAATATCTCCGTGCTGGGCAAACAGGTTTTGCAGCCGTTTGAGCTAAGATTTTAAAATTATTCACATAATGAAAACCTATACTTTGTCTCGGGCGAGTTTCCCATTCAAATGCATGTAACAGTGAGAAACGCATTGTCTTGGCGAAAGAAAGCGTTTTTGAACAACTTCATATAAATCGCTGTAACTTTTGATAGAAGACTCAGACAAACATGTTTATGGCTTTATCTTATAAAACTCAATATCTCCGTGCTGGGCAAACAGGTTTTGCAGCCGTTTGAGCTAAGATTTTAAAATTATTCACATAATGAAAACCTATACTTTGTTTCAGGCGAGTTTCCCATTCAAATGCATGTAACCGTGAGAAACGCATTGTATTGGCGAAAGAAAGCGTTTTTGAACAACTTCATATAAATCGCTGTAACTTTTGATAGAGGTCTCAGACAAACATGTTTATGGCTTTATCTTATAAAACTCAATATCTCCGTGCTGGGCAAACAGGTTTTGCAGCCGTTTGAGCTAAGATTTTAAAATTATTCACATAATGAAAACCTATACTTTGTCTGGGGCGAGTTTCCCATTCAAATGCATGTAACCGTGAGAAACACATTGTCTTGGCGAAAGAAAGCGTTTGTGAACAACTTCATATAAATCGCTGTAACTTTTGATAGAGGTCTCAGACAAACATGTTTATGGCTTTATCTTATAAAACTCAATATCTCCGTGCTGGGCAAACAGGTTTTGCAGCCGTTTGAGCTAAGATTTTAAAATTATTCACATAATGAAAACCTATACTTTGTTTCGGGCGAGTTTCCCATTCAAATGCATGTAACCGTGAGAAACACATTGTCTTGGCGAAAGAAAGCGTTTGTGAACAACTTCATATAAATCGCTGTAACTTTTGATAGAGGTCTCAGACAAACATGTTTATGGCTTTATCTTATAAAACTCAATATCTCCGTGCTGGGTAAACAGGTTTTGCAGCCGTTTGAGCTAAGATTTTAAAATTATTCACATAATGAAAACCTATACTTTGTTTCAGGCGAGTTTCCCATTCAAATGCATGTAACCGTGAGAAACACATTGTATTGGCGAAAGAAAGCGTTTGTGAACAACTTCATAAAAATCGCTGTAACTTTTGATAGAGGTCTCAGACAAACATGTTTATGGCTTTATCTTATAAAACTCAATATCTCCGTGCTGGGCAAACAGGTTTTGCAGCCGTTTGAGCTAAGATTTTAAAATTATTCACATAATGAAAACCTATACTTTGTTTCAGGCGAGTTTCCCATTCAAATGCATGTAACCGTGAGAAACACATTGTATTGGCGAAAGAAAGCGTTTGTGAACAACTTCATAAAAATCGCTGTAACTTTTGATAGAGGTCTCAGACAAACATGTTTATGGCTTTATCTTATAAAACTCAATATCTCCGTGCTGGGCAAACAGGTTTTGCAGCCGTTTGAGCTAAGATTTTAAAATTATTCACATAATGAAAACCTATACTTTGTTTCAGGCGAGTTTCCCATTCAAATGCATGTAACCGTGAGAAACACATTGTCTTGGCGAAAGAAAGCGTTTGTGAACAACTTCATATAAATCGCTGTAACGTTTGATAGAAGACTCAGACAAACATGTTTATGGCTTTATCTTATAGAACTCAATATCTCCGTGCTGGGCAAACAGGTTTTGCAGCCGTTTGAGCTAAGATTTTAAAATTATTCACATAATGAAAACCTATACTTTGTTTCAGGCGAGTTTCCCATTCAAATGCATGTAACCGTGAGAAACACATTGTCTTGGCGAAAGAAAGCGTTTGTGAACAACTTCATATAAATCGCTGTAACTTTTGATAGAGGTCTCAGACAAACATGTTTATGGCTTTATCTTATAAAACTCAATATCTCCGTGCTGGGCAAACAGGTTTTGCAGCCGTTTGAGCTAAGATTTTAAAATTATTCACATAATGAAAACCTATACTTTGTTTCAGGCGAGTTTCCCATTCAAATGCATGTAACAGTGAGAAACGCATTGTCTTGGCGAAAGAAAGCGTTTTTGAACAACTTCATATAAATCGCTGTAACTTTTGATAGAAGACTCAGACAAACATGTTTATGGCTTTATCTTATAAAACTCAATATCTCCGTGCTGGGTAAACAGGTTTTGCAGCCGTTTGAGCTAAGATTTTAAAATTATTCACATAATGAAAACCTATACTTTGTTTCAGGCGAGTTTCCCATTCAAATGCATGTAACCGTGAGAAACGCATTGTATTGGCGAAAGAAAGCGTTTTTGAACAACTTCATATAAATCGCTGTAACTTTTGATAGAGGTCTCAGACAAACATGTTTATGGCTTTATCTTATAAAACTCAATATCTCCGTGCTGGGCAAACAGGTTTTGCAGCCGTTTGAGCTAAGATTTTAAAATTATTCACATAATGAAAACCTATACTTTGTCTGGGGCGAGTTTCCCATTCAAATGCATGTAACCGTGAGAAACACATTGTCTTGGCGAAAGAAAGCGTTTGTTAACAACTTCATATAAATCGCTGTAACTTTTGATAGAAGACTCAGACAAACATGTTTATGGCTTTATCTTATAGAACTCAATATCTCCGTGCTGGGCAAACAGGTTTTGCAGCCGTTTGAGCTAAGATTTTAAAATTATTCACATAATGAAAACCTATACTTTGTTTCGGGCGAGTTTCCCATTCAAATGCATGTAACCGTGAGAAACACATTGTATTGGCGAAAGAAAGCGTTTGTGAACAACTTCATAAAAATCGCTGTAACTTTTGATAGAGGTCTCAGACAAACATGTTTATGGCTTTATCTTATAAAACTCAATATCTCCGTGCTGGGCAAACAGGTTTTGCAGCCGTTTGAGCTAAGATTTTAAAATTATTCACATAATGAAAACCTATACTTTGTCTCGGGCGAGTTTCCCATTCAAATGCATGTAACAGTGAGAAACGCATTGTCTTGGCGAAAGAAAGCGTTTTTGAACAACTTCATATAAATCGCTGTAACTTTTGATAGAGGTCTCAGACAAACATGTTTATGGCTTTATCTTATAAAACTCAATATCTCCGTGCTGGGTAAACAGGTTTTGCAGCCGTTTGAGCTAAGATTTTAAAATTATTCACATAATGAAAACCTATACTTTGTTTCAGGCGAGTTTCCCATTCAAATGCATGTAACCGTGAGAAACACATTGTATTGGCGAAAGAAAGCGTTTGTGAACAACTTCATAAAAATCGCTGTAACTTTTGATAGAGGTCTCAGACAAACATGTTTATGGCTTTATCTTATAAAACTCAATATCTCCGTGCTGGGCAAACAGGTTTTGCAGCCGTTTGAGCTAAGATTTTAAAATTATTCACATAATGAAAACCTATACGTTGTTTCAGGCGAGTTTCCCATTCAAATGCATGTAACCGTGAGAAACACATTGTCTTGGCGAAAGAAAGCGTTTGTGAACAACTTCATATAAATCGCTGTAACGTTTGATAGAAGACTCAGACAAACATGTTTATGGCTTTATCTTATAGAACTCAATATCTCCGTGCTGGGCAAACAGGTTTTGCAGCCGTTTGAGCTAAGATTTTAAAATTATTCACATAATGAAAACCTATACTTTGTTTCAGGCGAGTTTCCCATTCAAATGCATGTAACAGTGAGAAACGCATTGTCTTGGCGAAAGAAAGCGTTTTTGAACAACTTCATATAAATCGCTGTAACTTTTGATAGAAGACTCAGACAAACATGTTTATGGCTTTATCTTATAAAACTCAATATCTCCGTGCTGGGTAAACAGGTTTTGCAGCCGTTTGAGCTAAGATTTTAAAATTATTCACATAATGAAAACCTATACTTTGTTTCAGGCGAGTTTCCCATTCAAATGCATGTAACCGTGAGAAACGCATTGTATTGGCGAAAGAAAGCGTTTTTGAACAACTTCATATAAATCGCTGTAACTTTTGATAGAGGTCTCAGACAAACATGTTTATGGCTTTATCTTATAAAACTCAATATCTCCGTGCTGGGCAAACAGGTTTTGCAGCCGTTTGAGCTAAGATTTTAAAATTATTCACATAATGAAAACCTATACTTTGTCTGGGGCGAGTTTCCCATTCAAATGCATGTAACCGTGAGAAACACATTGTCTTGGCGAAAGAAAGCGTTTGTTAACAACTTCATATAAATCGCTGTAACTTTTGATAGAAGACTCAGACAAACATGTTTATGGCTTTATCTTATAGAACTCAATATCTCCGTGCTGGGCAAACAGGTTTTGCAGCCGTTTGAGCTAAGATTTTAAAATTATTCACATAATGAAAACCTATACTTTGTTTCGGGCGAGTTTCCCATTCAAATGCATGTAACCGTGAGAAACACATTGTATTGGCGAAAGAAAGCGTTTGTGAACAACTTCATAAAAATCGCTGTAACTTTTGATAGAGGTCTCAGACAAACATGTTTATGGCTTTATCTTATAAAACTCAATATCTCCGTGCTGGGCAAACAGGTTTTGCAGCCGTTTGAGCTAAGATTTTAAAATTATTCACATAATGAAAACCTATACTTTGTCTCGGGCGAGTTTCCCATTCAAATGCATGTAACAGTGAGAAACGCATTGTCTTGGCGAAAGAAAGCGTTTTTGAACAACTTCATATAAATCGCTGTAACTTTTGATAGAGGTCTCAGACAAACATGTTTATGGCTTTATCTTATAAAACTCAATATCTCCGTGCTGGGTAAACAGGTTTTGCAGCCGTTTGAGCTAAGATTTTAAAATTATTCACATAATGAAAACCTATACTTTGTTTCAGGCGAGTTTCCCATTCAAATGCATGTAACCGTGAGAAACACATTGTATTGGCGAAAGAAAGCGTTTGTGAACAACTTCATAAAAATCGCTGTAACTTTTGATAGAGGTCTCAGACAAACATGTTTATGGCTTTATCTTATAAAACTCAATATCTCCGTGCTGGGCAAACAGGTTTTGCAGCCGTTTGAGCTAAGATTTTAAAATTATTCACATAATGAAAACCTATACGTTGTTTCAGGCGAGTTTCCCATTCAAATGCATGTAACCGTGAGAAACACATTGTCTTGGCGAAAGAAAGCGTTTGTGAACAACTTCATATAAATCGCTGTAACGTTTGATAGAAGACTCAGACAAACATGTTTATGGCTTTATCTTATAGAACTCAATATCTCCGTGCTGGGCAAACAGGTTTTGCAGCCGTTTGAGCTAAGATTTTAAAATTATTCACATAATGAAAACCTATACTTTGTTTCAGGCGAGTTTCCCATTCAAATGCATGTAACAGTGAGAAACGCATTGTCTTGGCGAAAGAAAGCGTTTTTGAACAACTTCATATAAATCGCTGTAACTTTTGATAGAAGACTCAGACAAACATGTTTATGGCTTTATCTTATAAAACTCAATATCTCCGTGCTGGGTAAACAGGTTTTGCAGCCGTTTGAGCTAAGATTTTAAAATTATTCACATAATGAAAACCTATACTTTGTTTCAGGCGAGTTTCCCATTCAAATGCATGTAACCGTGAGAAACGCATTGTATTGGCGAAAGAAAGCGTTTTTGAACAACTTCATATAAATCGCTGTAACTTTTGATAGAGGTCTCAGACAAACATGTTTATGGCTTTATCTTATAAAACTCAATATCTCCGTGCTGGGCAAACAGGTTTTGCAGCCGTTTGAGCTAAGATTTTAAAATTATTCACATAATGAAAACCTATACTTTGTCTGGGGCGAGTTTCCCATTCAAATGCATGTAACCGTGAGAAACACATTGTCTTGGCGAAAGAAAGCGTTTGTTAACAACTTCATATAAATCGCTGTAACTTTTGATAGAAGACTCAGACAAACATGTTTATGGCTTTATCTTATAGAACTCAATATCTCCGTGCTGGGCAAACAGGTTTTGCAGCCGTTTGAGCTAAGATTTTAAAATTATTCACATAATGAAAACCTATACTTTGTTTCGGGCGAGTTTCCCATTCAAATGCATGTAACCGTGAGAAACACATTGTATTGGCGAAAGAAAGCGTTTTTGAACAACTTCATAAAAATCGCTGTAACTTTTGATAGAGGTCTCAGACAAACATGTTTATGGCTTTATCTTATAAAACTCAATATCTCCGTGCTGGGCAAACAGGTTTTGCAGCAGTTTGAGCTAAGATTTTAAAATTATTCACATAATGAAAACCTATACTTTGTCTGGGGCGAGTTTCCCATTCAAATGCATGTAACAGTGAGAAACGCATTGTCTTGGCGAAAGAAAGCGTTTTTGAACAACTTCATAAAAATCGCTGTAACTTTTGATAGAGGTCTCCGACAAACATGTTTATGGCTTTATCTTATAAAACTCAATATCTCCGTGCTGGGCAAACTGGTTTTGCAGCCGTTTGAGCTAAGATTTTAAAATTATTCACATAATGAAAACCTATACTTTGTTTCAGGCGAGTTTCCCATTCAAATGCATGTAACCGTGAGAAACACATTGTCTTGGCGAAAGAAAGCGTTTGTGAACAACTTCATATAAATCGCTGTAACTTTTGATAGAGGTCTCAGACAAACATGTTTATGGCTTTATCTTATAAAACTCAATATCTCCGTGCTGGGCAAACAGGTTTTGCAGCCGTTTGAGCTAAGATTTTAAAATTATTCACATAATGAAAACCTATACTTTGTTTCAGGCGAGTTTCCCATTCAAATGCATGTAACAGTGAGAAACGCATTGTCTTGGCGAAAGAAAGCGTTTTTGAACAACTTCATATAAATCGCTGTAACTTTTGATAGAAGACTCAGACAAACATGTTTATGGCTTTATCTTATAGAACTCAATATCTCCGTGCTGGGCAAACAGGTTTTGCAGCCGTTTGAGCTAAGATTTTAAAATTATTCACATAATGAAAACCTATACTTTGTTTCAGGCGAGTTTCCCATTCAAATGCATGTAACCGTGAGAAACGCATTGTATTGGCGAAAGAAAGCGTTTTTGAACAACTTCATATAAATCGCTGTAACTTTTGATAGAGGTCTCAGACAAACATGTTTATGGCTTTATCTTATAAAACTCAATATCTCCGTGCTGGGCAAACAGGTTTTGCAGCAGTTTGAGCTAAGATTTTAAAATTATTCACATAATGAAAACCTATACTTTGTCTGGGGCGAGTTTCCCATTCAAATGCATGTAACAGTGAGAAACGCATTGTCTTGGCGAAAGAAAGCGTTTTTGAACAACTTCATATAAATCGCTGTAACTTTTGATAGAAGACTCAGACAAACATGTTCATGGCTTTATCTTATAAAACTCAATATCTCCGTGCTGGGCAAACAGGTTTTGCAGCCGTTTGAGCTAAGATTTTAAAATTATTCACATAATGAAAACCTATACTTTGTCTCGGGCGAGTTTCCCATTCAAATGCATGTAACAGTGAGAAACGCATTGTCTTGGCGAAAGAAAGCGTTTTTGAACAACTTCATATAAATCGCTGTAACTTTTGATAGAAGACTCAGACAAACATGTTTATGGCTTTATCTTATAGAACTCAATGTCTCCGTGCTGGGCAAACAGGTTTTGCAGCCGTTTGAGCTAAGATTTTAAAATTATTCACATAATGAAAACCTATACTTTGTTTCAGGCGAGTTTCCCATTCAAATGCATGTAACCGTGAGAAACGCATTGTCTTGGCGAAAGAAAGCGTTTTTGAACAACTTCATATAAATAGCTGTAACTTTTGATAGAAGACTCAGACAAACATGTTTATGGCTTTATCTTATAAAACTCAATATCTCCGTGCTGGGCAAACAGGTTTTGCAGCCGTTTGAGCTAAGATTTTAAAATTATTCACATAATGAAAACCTATACTTTGTTTCAGGCGAGTTTCCCATTCAAATGCATGTAACCGTGAGAAACGCATTGTATTGGCGAAAGAAAGCGTTTTTGAACAACTTCATATAAATCGCTGTAACTTTTGATAGAGGTCTCAGACAAACATGTTTATGGCTTTATCTTATAAAACTCAATATCTCCGTGCTGGGCAAACAGGTTTTGCAGCCGTTTGAGCTAAGATTTTAAAATTATTCACATAATGAAAACCTATACTTTGTCTGGGGCGAGTTTCCCATTCAAATGCATGTAACCGTGAGAAACACATTGTCTTGGCGAAAGAAAGCGTTTGTGAACAACTTCATATAAATCGCTGTAACTTTTGATAGAGGTCTCAGACAAACATGTTTATGGCTTTATCTTATAAAACTCAATATCTCCGTGCTGGGCAAACAGGTTTTGCAGCCGTTTGAGCTAAGATTTTAAAATTATTCACATAATGAAAACCTATACTTTGTTTCGGGCGAGTTTCCCATTCAAATGCATGTAACCGTGAGAAACACATTGTCTTGGCGAAAGAAAGCGTTTGTGAACAACTTCATATAAATCGCTGTAACTTTTGATAGAGGTCTCAGACAAACATGTTTATGGCTTTATCTTATAAAACTCAATATCTCCGTGCTGGGTAAACAGGTTTTGCAGCCGTTTGAGCTAAGATTTTAAAATTATTCACATAATGAAAACCTATACTTTGTTTCAGGCGAGTTTCCCATTCAAATGCATGTAACCGTGAGAAACACATTGTATTGGCGAAAGAAAGCGTTTGTGAACAACTTCATAAAAATCGCTGTAACTTTTGATAGAGGTCTCAGACAAACATGTTTATGGCTTTATCTTATAAAACTCAATATCTCCGTGCTGGGCAAACAGGTTTTGCAGCCGTTTGAGCTAAGATTTTAAAATTATTCACATAATGAAAACCTATACTTTGTTTCAGGCGAGTTTCCCATTCAAATGCATGTAACCGTGAGAAACACATTGTATTGGCGAAAGAAAGCGTTTGTGAACAACTTCATAAAAATCGCTGTAACTTTTGATAGAGGTCTCAGACAAACATGTTTATGGCTTTATCTTATAAAACTCAATATCTCCGTGCTGGGCAAACAGGTTTTGCAGCCGTTTGAGCTAAGATTTTAAAATTATTCACATAATGAAAACCTATACTTTGTTTCAGGCGAGTTTCCCATTCAAATGCATGTAACCGTGAGAAACACATTGTCTTGGCGAAAGAAAGCGTTTGTGAACAACTTCATATAAATCGCTGTAACGTTTGATAGAAGACTCAGACAAACATGTTTATGGCTTTATCTTATAGAACTCAATATCTCCGTGCTGGGCAAACAGGTTTTGCAGCCGTTTGAGCTAAGATTTTAAAATTATTCACATAATGAAAACCTATACTTTGTTTCAGGCGAGTTTCCCATTCAAATGCATGTAACCGTGAGAAACACATTGTCTTGGCGAAAGAAAGCGTTTGTGAACAACTTCATATAAATCGCTGTAACTTTTGATAGAGGTCTCAGACAAACATGTTTATGGCTTTATCTTATAAAACTCAATATCTCCGTGCTGGGCAAACAGGTTTTGCAGCCGTTTGAGCTAAGATTTTAAAATTATTCACATAATGAAAACCTATACTTTGTTTCAGGCGAGTTTCCCATTCAAATGCATGTAACAGTGAGAAACGCATTGTCTTGGCGAAAGAAAGCGTTTTTGAACAACTTCATATAAATCGCTGTAACTTTTGATAGAAGACTCAGACAAACATGTTTATGGCTTTATCTTATAAAACTCAATATCTCCGTGCTGGGTAAACAGGTTTTGCAGCCGTTTGAGCTAAGATTTTAAAATTATTCACATAATGAAAACCTATACTTTGTTTCAGGCGAGTTTCCCATTCAAATGCATGTAACCGTGAGAAACGCATTGTATTGGCGAAAGAAAGCGTTTTTGAACAACTTCATATAAATCGCTGTAACTTTTGATAGAGGTCTCAGACAAACATGTTTATGGCTTTATCTTATAAAACTCAATATCTCCGTGCTGGGCAAACAGGTTTTGCAGCCGTTTGAGCTAAGATTTTAAAATTATTCACATAATGAAAACCTATACTTTGTCTCGGGCGAGTTTCCCATTCAAATGCATGTAACAGTGAGAAACGCATTGTCTTGGCGAAAGAAAGCGTTTTTGAACAACTTCATATAAATCGCTGTAACTTTTGATAGAGGTCTCAGACAAACATGTTTATGGCTTTATCTTATAAAACTCAATATCTCCGTGCTGGGTAAACAGGTTTTGCAGCCGTTTGAGCTAAGATTTTAAAATTATTCACATAATGAAAACCTATACTTTGTTTCAGGCGAGTTTCCCATTCAAATGCATGTAACCGTGAGAAACACATTGTATTGGCGAAAGAAAGCGTTTGTGAACAACTTCATAAAAATCGCTGTAACTTTTGATAGAGGTCTCAGACAAACATGTTTATGGCTTTATCTTATAAAACTCAATATCTCCGTGCTGGGCAAACAGGTTTTGCAGCCGTTTGAGCTAAGATTTTAAAATTATTCACATAATGAAAACCTATACGTTGTTTCAGGCGAGTTTCCCATTCAAATGCATGTAACCGTGAGAAACACATTGTCTTGGCGAAAGAAAGCGTTTGTGAACAACTTCATATAAATCGCTGTAACGTTTGATAGAAGACTCAGACAAACATGTTTATGGCTTTATCTTATAGAACTCAATATCTCCGTGCTGGGCAAACAGGTTTTGCAGCCGTTTGAGCTAAGATTTTAAAATTATTCACATAATGAAAACCTATACTTTGTTTCAGGCGAGTTTCCCATTCAAATGCATGTAACAGTGAGAAACGCATTGTCTTGGCGAAAGAAAGCGTTTTTGAACAACTTCATATAAATCGCTGTAACTTTTGATAGAAGACTCAGACAAACATGTTTATGGCTTTATCTTATAAAACTCAATATCTCCGTGCTGGGTAAACAGGTTTTGCAGCCGTTTGAGCTAAGATTTTAAAATTATTCACATAATGAAAACCTATACTTTGTTTCAGGCGAGTTTCCCATTCAAATGCATGTAACCGTGAGAAACGCATTGTATTGGCGAAAGAAAGCGTTTTTGAACAACTTCATATAAATCGCTGTAACTTTTGATAGAGGTCTCAGACAAACATGTTTATGGCTTTATCTTATAAAACTCAATATCTCCGTGCTGGGCAAACAGGTTTTGCAGCCGTTTGAGCTAAGATTTTAAAATTATTCACATAATGAAAACCTATACTTTGTCTGGGGCGAGTTTCCCATTCAAATGCATGTAACCGTGAGAAACACATTGTCTTGGCGAAAGAAAGCGTTTGTTAACAACTTCATATAAATCGCTGTAACTTTTGATAGAAGACTCAGACAAACATGTTTATGGCTTTATCTTATAGAACTCAATATCTCCGTGCTGGGCAAACAGGTTTTGCAGCCGTTTGAGCTAAGATTTTAAAATTATTCACATAATGAAAACCTATACTTTGTTTCGGGCGAGTTTCCCATTCAAATGCATGTAACCGTGAGAAACACATTGTATTGGCGAAAGAAAGCGTTTGTTAACAACTTCATAAAAATCGCTGTAACTTTTGATAGAGGTCTCAGACAAACATGTTTATGGCTTTATCTTATAAAACTCAATATCTCCGTGCTGGGCAAACAGGTTTTGCAGCAGTTTGAGCTAAGATTTTAAAATTATTCACATAATGAAAACCTATACTTTGTCTCGGGCGAGTTTCCCATTCAAATGCATGTAACAGTGAGAAACGCATTGTCTTGGCGAAAGAAAGCGTTTTTGAACAACTTCATAAAAATCGCTGTAACTTTTGATAGAGGTCTCCGACAAACATGTTTATGGCTTTATCTTATAAAACTCAATATCTCCGTGCTGGGCAAACTGGTTTTGCAGCCGTTTGAGCTAAGATTTTAAAATTATTCACATAATGAAAACCTATACTTTGTTTCAGGCGAGTTTCCCATTCAAATGCATGTAACCGTGAGAAACACATTGTCTTGGCGAAAGAAAGCGTTTGTGAACAACTTCATATAAATCGCTGTAACTTTTGATAGAGGTCTCAGACAAACATGTTTATGGCTTTATCTTATAAAACTCAATATCTCCGTGCTGGGCAAACAGGTTTTGCAGCCGTTTGAGCTAAGATTTTAAAATTATTCACATAATGAAAACCTATACTTTGTTTCAGGCGAGTTTCCCATTCAAATGCATGTAACAGTGAGAAACGCATTGTCTTGGCGAAAGAAAGCGTTTTTGAACAACTTCATATAAATCGCTGTAACTTTTGATAGAAGACTCAGACAAACATGTTTATGGCTTTATCTTATAGAACTCAATATCTCCGTGCTGGGCAAACAGGTTTTGCAGCCGTTTGAGCTAAGATTTTAAAATTATTCACATAATGAAAACCTATACTTTGTTTCGGGCGAGTTTCCCATTCAGATGCATGTAACCGTGAGAAACACATTGTATTGGCGAAAGAAAGCGTTTGTGAACAACTTCATAAAAATCGCTGTAACTTTTGATAGAGGTCTCAGACAAACATGTTTATGGCTTTATCTTATAAAACTCAATATCTCCGTGCTGGGCAAACAGGTTTTGCAGCAGTTTGAGCTAAGATTTTAAAATTATTCACATAATGAAAACCTATACTTTGTCTCGGGCGAGTTTCCCATTCAAATGCATGTAACAGTGAGAAACGCATTGTCTTGGCGAAAGAAAGCGTTTTTGAACAACTTCATAAAAATCGCTGTAACTTTTGATAGAAGACTCAGACAAACATGTTTATGGCTTTATCTTATAAAACTCAATATCTCCGTGCTGGGCAAACAGGTTTTGCAGCCGTTTGAGCTAAGATTTTAAAATTATTCACATAATGAAAACCTATACTTTGTCTCGGGCGAGTTTCCCATTCAAATGCATGTAACAGTGAGAAACGCATTGTCTTGGCGAAAGAAAGCGTTTTTGAACAACTTCATAAAAATCGCTGTAACTTTTGATAGAGGTCTCCGACAAACATGTTTATGGCTTTATCTTATAAAACTCAATATCTCCGTGCTGGGCAAACTGGTTTTGCAGCCGTTTGAGCTAAGATTTTAAAATTATTCACATAATGAAAACCTATACTTTGTTTCAGGCGAGTTTCCCATTCAAATGCATGTAACCGTGAGAAACACATTGTCTTGGCGAAAGAAAGCGTTTGTGAACAACTTCATATAAATCGCTGTAACTTTTGATAGAGGTCTCAGACAAACATGTTTATGGCTTTATCTTATAAAACTCAATATCTCCGTGCTGGGCAAACAGGTTTTGCAGCCGTTTGAGCTAAGATTTTAAAATTATTCACATAATGAAAACCTATACTTTGTTTCAGGCGAGTTTCCCATTCAAATGCATGTAACAGTGAGAAACGCATTGTCTTGGCGAAAGAAAGCGTTTTTGAACAACTTCATATAAATCGCTGTAACTTTTGATAGAAGACTCAGACAAACATGTTTATGGCTTTATCTTATAGAACTCAATATCTCCGTGCTGGGCAAACAGGTTTTGCAGCCGTTTGAGCTAAGATTTTAAAATTATTCACATAATGAAAACCTATACTTTGTTTCGGGCGAGTTTCCCATTCAGATGCATGTAACCGTGAGAAACACATTGTATTGGCGAAAGAAAGCGTTTGTGAACAACTTCATAAAAATCGCTGTAACTTTTGATAGAGGTCTCAGACAAACATGTTTATGGCTTTATCTTATAAAACTCAATATCTCCGTGCTGGGCAAACAGGTTTTGCAGCAGTTTGAGCTAAGATTTTAAAATTATTCACATAATGAAAACCTATACTTTGTCTCGGGCGAGTTTCCCATTCAAATGCATGTAACAGTGAGAAACGCATTGTCTTGGCGAAAGAAAGCGTTTTTGAACAACTTCATAAAAATCGCTGTAACTTTTGATAGAAGACTCAGACAAACATGTTTATGGCTTTATCTTATAGAACTCAATATCTCCGTGCTGGGCAAACAGGTTTTGCAGCCGTTTGAGCTAAGATTTTAAAATTATTCACATAATGAAAACCTATACTTTGTTTCGGGCGAGTTTCCCATTCAAATGCATGTAACCGTGAGAAACACATTGTATTGGCGAAAGAAAGCGTTTGTGAACAACTTCATAAAAATCGCTGTAACTTTTGATAGAGGTCTCAGACAAACATGTTTATGGCTTTATCTTATAAAACTCAATATCTCCGTGCTGGGCAAACAGGTTTTGCAGCAGTTTGAGCTAAGATTTTAAAATTATTCACATAATGAAAACCTATACTTTGTCTGGGGCGAGTTTCCCATTCAAATGCATGTAACAGTGAGAAACGCATTGTCTTGGCGAAAGAAAGCGTTTTTGAACAACTTCATATAAATCGCTGTAACTTTTGATAGAAGACTCAGACAAACATGTTCATGGCTTTATCTTATAAAACTCAATATCTCCGTGCTGGGCAAACAGGTTTTGCAGCCGTTTGAGCTAAGATTTTAAAATTATTCACATAATGAAAACCTATACTTTGTCTCGGGCGAGTTTCCCATTCAAATGCATGTAACAGTGAGAAACGCATTGTCTTGGCGAAAGAAAGCGTTTTTGAACAACTTCATATAAATCGCTGTAACTTTTGATAGAAGACTCAGACAAACATGTTTATGGCTTTATCTTATAGAACTCAATGTCTCCGTGCTGGGCAAACAGGTTTTGCAGCCGTTTGAGCTAAGATTTTAAAATTATTCACATAATGAAAACCTATACTTTGTTTCAGGCGAGTTTCCCATTCAAATGCATGTAACCGTGAGAAACGCATTGTCTTGGCGAAAGAAAGCGTTTTTGAACAACTTCATATAAATAGCTGTAACTTTTGATAGAAGACTCAGACAAACATGTTTATGGCTTTATCTTATAAAACTCAATATCTCCGTGCTGGGCAAACAGGTTTTGCAGCCGTTTGAGCTAAGATTTTAAAATTATTCACATAATGAAAACCTATACTTTGTTTCAGGCGAGTTTCCCATTCAAATGCATGTAACCGTGAGAAACGCATTGTATTGGCGAAAGAAAGCGTTTTTGAACAACTTCATATAAATCGCTGTAACTTTTGATAGAGGTCTCAGACAAACATGTTTATGGCTTTATCTTATAAAACTCAATATCTCCGTGCTGGGCAAACAGGTTTTGCAGCCGTTTGAGCTAAGATTTTAAAATTATTCACATAATGAAAACCTATACTTTGTCTGGGGCGAGTTTCCCATTCAAATGCATGTAACCGTGAGAAACACATTGTCTTGGCGAAAGAAAGCGTTTGTGAACAACTTCATATAAATCGCTGTAACTTTTGATAGAAGACTCAGACAAACATGTTTATGGCTTTATCTTATAAAACTCAATATCTCCGTGCTGGGTAAACAGGTTTTGCAGCCGTTTGAGCTAAGATTTTAAAATTATTCACATAATGAAAACCTATACTTTGTTTCAGGCGAGTTTCCCATTCAAATGCATGTAACCGTGAGAAACGCATTGTATTGGCGAAAGAAAGCGTTTTTGAACAACTTCATATAAATCGCTGTAACTTTTGATAGAGGTCTCAGACAAACATGTTTATGGCTTTATCTTATAAAACTCAATATCTCCGTGCTGGGTAAACAGGTTTTGCAGCCGTTTGAGCTAAGATTTTAAAATTATTCACATAATGAAAACCTATACTTTGTTTCAGGCGAGTTTCCCATTCAAATGCATGTAACCGTGAGAAACGCATTGTATTGGCGAAAGAAAGCGTTTTTGAACAACTTCATATAAATCGCTGTAACTTTTGATAGAGGTCTCAGACAAACATGTTTATGGCTTTATCTTATAAAACTCAATATCTCCGTGCTGGGCAAACAGGTTTTGCAGCCGTTTGAGCTAAGATTTTAAAATTATTCACATAATGAAAACCTATACTTTGTCTGGGGCGAGTTTCCCATTCAAATGCATGTAACCGTGAGAAACACATTGTCTTGGCGAAAGAAAGCGTTTGTTAACAACTTCATATAAATCGCTGTAACTTTTGATAGAAGACTCAGACAAACATGTTTATGGCTTTATCTTATAGAACTCAATATCTCCGTGCTGGGCAAACAGGTTTTGCAGCCGTTTGAGCTAAGATTTTAAAATTATTCACATAATGAAAACCTATACTTTGTTTCGGGCGAGTTTCCCATTCAAATGCATGTAACCGTGAGAAACACATTGTATTGGCGAAAGAAAGCGTTTGTGAACAACTTCATAAAAATCGCTGTAACTTTTGATAGAGGTCTCAGACAAACATGTTTATGGCTTTATCTTATAAAACTCAATATCTCCGTGCTGGGCAAACAGGTTTTGCAGCAGTTTGAGCTAAGATTTTAAAATTATTCACATAATGAAAACCTATACTTTGTCTCGGGCGAGTTTCCCATTCAAATGCATGTAACAGTGAGAAACGCATTGTCTTGGCGAAAGAAAGCGTTTTTGAACAACTTCATAAAAATCGCTGTAACTTTTGATAGAGGTCTCCGACAAACATGTTTATGGCTTTATCTTATAAAACTCAATATCTCCGTGCTGGGCAAACTGGTTTTGCAGCCGTTTGAGCTAAGATTTTAAAATTATTCACATAATGAAAACCTATACTTTGTTTCAGGCGAGTTTCCCATTCAAATGCATGTAACCGTGAGAAACACATTGTCTTGGCGAAAGAAAGCGTTTGTGAACAACTTCATATAAATCGCTGTAACTTTTGATAGAGGTCTCAGACAAACATGTTTATGGCTTTATCTTATAAAACTCAATATCTCCGTGCTGGGCAAACAGGTTTTGCAGCCGTTTGAGCTAAGATTTTAAAATTATTCACATAATGAAAACCTATACTTTGTTTCAGGCGAGTTTCCCATTCAAATGCATGTAACAGTGAGAAACGCATTGTCTTGGCGAAAGAAAGCGTTTTTGAACAACTTCATATAAATCGCTGTAACTTTTGATAGAAGACTCAGACAAACATGTTTATGGCTTTATCTTATAGAACTCAATATCTCCGTGCTGGGCAAACAGGTTTTGCAGCCGTTTGAGCTAAGATTTTAAAATTATTCACATAATGAAAACCTATACTTTGTTTCGGGCGAGTTTCCCATTCAGATGCATGTAACCGTGAGAAACACATTGTATTGGCGAAAGAAAGCGTTTGTGAACAACTTCATAAAAATCGCTGTAACTTTTGATAGAGGTCTCAGACAAACATGTTTATGGCTTTATCTTATAAAACTCAATATCTCCGTGCTGGGCAAACAGGTTTTGCAGCAGTTTGAGCTAAGATTTTAAAATTATTCACATAATGAAAACCTATACTTTGTCTCGGGCGAGTTTCCCATTCAAATGCATGTAACAGTGAGAAACGCATTGTCTTGGCGAAAGAAAGCGTTTTTGAACAACTTCATAAAAATCGCTGTAACTTTTGATAGAAGACTCAGACAAACATGTTTATGGCTTTATCTTATAAAACTCAATATCTCCGTGCTGGGCAAACAGGTTTTGCAGCCGTTTGAGCTAAGATTTTAAAATTATTCACATAATGAAAACCTATACTTTGTCTCGGGCGAGTTTCCCATTCAAATGCATGTAACAGTGAGAAACGCATTGTCTTGGCGAAAGAAAGCGTTTTTGAACAACTTCATAAAAATCGCTGTAACTTTTGATAGAGGTCTCCGACAAACATGTTTATGGCTTTATCTTATAAAACTCAATATCTCCGTGCTGGGCAAACTGGTTTTGCAGCCGTTTGAGCTAAGATTTTAAAATTATTCACATAATGAAAACCTATACTTTGTTTCAGGCGAGTTTCCCATTCAAATGCATGTAACCGTGAGAAACACATTGTCTTGGCGAAAGAAAGCGTTTGTGAACAACTTCATATAAATCGCTGTAACTTTTGATAGAGGTCTCAGACAAACATGTTTATGGCTTTATCTTATAAAACTCAATATCTCCGTGCTGGGCAAACAGGTTTTGCAGCCGTTTGAGCTAAGATTTTAAAATTATTCACATAATGAAAACCTATACTTTGTTTCAGGCGAGTTTCCCATTCAAATGCATGTAACAGTGAGAAACGCATTGTCTTGGCGAAAGAAAGCGTTTTTGAACAACTTCATATAAATCGCTGTAACTTTTGATAGAAGACTCAGACAAACATGTTTATGGCTTTATCTTATAGAACTCAATATCTCCGTGCTGGGCAAACAGGTTTTGCAGCCGTTTGAGCTAAGATTTTAAAATTATTCACATAATGAAAACCTATACTTTGTTTCGGGCGAGTTTCCCATTCAGATGCATGTAACCGTGAGAAACACATTGTATTGGCGAAAGAAAGCGTTTGTGAACAACTTCATAAAAATCGCTGTAACTTTTGATAGAGGTCTCAGACAAACATGTTTATGGCTTTATCTTATAAAACTCAATATCTCCGTGCTGGGCAAACAGGTTTTGCAGCAGTTTGAGCTAAGATTTTAAAATTATTCACATAATGAAAACCTATACTTTGTCTCGGGCGAGTTTCCCATTCAAATGCATGTAACAGTGAGAAACGCATTGTCTTGGCGAAAGAAAGCGTTTTTGAACAACTTCATAAAAATCGCTGTAACTTTTGATAGAAGACTCAGACAAACATGTTTATGGCTTTATCTTATAGAACTCAATATCTCCGTGCTGGGCAAACAGGTTTTGCAGCCGTTTGAGCTAAGATTTTAAAATTATTCACATAATGAAAACCTATACTTTGTTTCGGGCGAGTTTCCCATTCAAATGCATGTAACCGTGAGAAACACATTGTATTGGCGAAAGAAAGCGTTTGTGAACAACTTCATAAAAATCGCTGTAACTTTTGATAGAGGTCTCAGACAAACATGTTTATGGCTTTATCTTATAAAACTCAATATCTCCGTGCTGGGCAAACAGGTTTTGCAGCAGTTTGAGCTAAGATTTTAAAATTATTCACATAATGAAAACCTATACTTTGTCTGGGGCGAGTTTCCCATTCAAATGCATGTAACAGTGAGAAACGCATTGTCTTGGCGAAAGAAAGCGTTTTTGAACAACTTCATATAAATCGCTGTAACTTTTGATAGAAGACTCAGACAAACATGTTCATGGCTTTATCTTATAAAACTCAATATCTCCGTGCTGGGCAAACAGGTTTTGCAGCCGTTTGAGCTAAGATTTTAAAATTATTCACATAATGAAAACCTATACTTTGTCTCGGGCGAGTTTCCCATTCAAATGCATGTAACAGTGAGAAACGCATTGTCTTGGCGAAAGAAAGCGTTTTTGAACAACTTCATATAAATCGCTGTAACTTTTGATAGAAGACTCAGACAAACATGTTTATGGCTTTATCTTATAGAACTCAATGTCTCCGTGCTGGGCAAACAGGTTTTGCAGCCGTTTGAGCTAAGATTTTAAAATTATTCACATAATGAAAACCTATACTTTGTTTCAGGCGAGTTTCCCATTCAAATGCATGTAACCGTGAGAAACGCATTGTCTTGGCGAAAGAAAGCGTTTTTGAACAACTTCATATAAATAGCTGTAACTTTTGATAGAAGACTCAGACAAACATGTTTATGGCTTTATCTTATAAAACTCAATATCTCCGTGCTGGGCAAACAGGTTTTGCAGCCGTTTGAGCTAAGATTTTAAAATTATTCACATAATGAAAACCTATACTTTGTTTCAGGCGAGTTTCCCATTCAAATGCATGTAACCGTGAGAAACGCATTGTATTGGCGAAAGAAAGCGTTTTTGAACAACTTCATATAAATCGCTGTAACTTTTGATAGAGGTCTCAGACAAACATGTTTATGGCTTTATCTTATAAAACTCAATATCTCCGTGCTGGGCAAACAGGTTTTGCAGCCGTTTGAGCTAAGATTTTAAAATTATTCACATAATGAAAACCTATACTTTGTCTGGGGCGAGTTTCCCATTCAAATGCATGTAACCGTGAGAAACACATTGTCTTGGCGAAAGAAAGCGTTTGTGAACAACTTCATATAAATCGCTGTAACTTTTGATAGAGGTCTCAGACAAACATGTTTATGGCTTTATCTTATAAAACTCAATATCTCCGTGCTGGGCAAACAGGTTTTGCAGCCGTTTGAGCTAAGATTTTAAAATTATTCACATAATGAAAACCTATACTTTGTTTCGGGCGAGTTTCCCATTCAAATGCATGTAACCGTGAGAAACACATTGTCTTGGCGAAAGAAAGCGTTTGTGAACAACTTCATATAAATCGCTGTAACTTTTGATAGAGGTCTCAGACAAACATGTTTATGGCTTTATCTTATAAAACTCAATATCTCCGTGCTGGGTAAACAGGTTTTGCAGCCGTTTGAGCTAAGATTTTAAAATTATTCACATAATGAAAACCTATACTTTGTTTCAGGCGAGTTTCCCATTCAAATGCATGTAACCGTGAGAAACACATTGTATTGGCGAAAGAAAGCGTTTGTGAACAACTTCATAAAAATCGCTGTAACTTTTGATAGAGGTCTCAGACAAACATGTTTATGGCTTTATCTTATAAAACTCAATATCTCCGTGCTGGGCAAACAGGTTTTGCAGCCGTTTGAGCTAAGATTTTAAAATTATTCACATAATGAAAACCTATACTTTGTTTCAGGCGAGTTTCCCATTCAAATGCATGTAACCGTGAGAAACACATTGTATTGGCGAAAGAAAGCGTTTGTGAACAACTTCATAAAAATCGCTGTAACTTTTGATAGAGGTCTCAGACAAACATGTTTATGGCTTTATCTTATAAAACTCAATATCTCCGTGCTGGGCAAACAGGTTTTGCAGCCGTTTGAGCTAAGATTTTAAAATTATTCACATAATGAAAACCTATACTTTGTTTCAGGCGAGTTTCCCATTCAAATGCATGTAACCGTGAGAAACACATTGTCTTGGCGAAAGAAAGCGTTTGTGAACAACTTCATATAAATCGCTGTAACGTTTGATAGAAGACTCAGACAAACATGTTTATGGCTTTATCTTATAGAACTCAATATCTCCGTGCTGGGCAAACAGGTTTTGCAGCCGTTTGAGCTAAGATTTTAAAATTATTCACATAATGAAAACCTATACTTTGTTTCAGGCGAGTTTCCCATTCAAATGCATGTAACCGTGAGAAACACATTGTCTTGGCGAAAGAAAGCGTTTGTGAACAACTTCATATAAATCGCTGTAACTTTTGATAGAGGTCTCAGACAAACATGTTTATGGCTTTATCTTATAAAACTCAATATCTCCGTGCTGGGCAAACAGGTTTTGCAGCCGTTTGAGCTAAGATTTTAAAATTATTCACATAATGAAAACCTATACTTTGTTTCAGGCGAGTTTCCCATTCAAATGCATGTAACAGTGAGAAACGCATTGTCTTGGCGAAAGAAAGCGTTTTTGAACAACTTCATATAAATCGCTGTAACTTTTGATAGAAGACTCAGACAAACATGTTTATGGCTTTATCTTATAAAACTCAATATCTCCGTGCTGGGTAAACAGGTTTTGCAGCCGTTTGAGCTAAGATTTTAAAATTATTCACATAATGAAAACCTATACTTTGTTTCAGGCGAGTTTCCCATTCAAATGCATGTAACCGTGAGAAACGCATTGTATTGGCGAAAGAAAGCGTTTTTGAACAACTTCATATAAATCGCTGTAACTTTTGATAGAGGTCTCAGACAAACATGTTTATGGCTTTATCTTATAAAACTCAATATCTCCGTGCTGGGCAAACAGGTTTTGCAGCCGTTTGAGCTAAGATTTTAAAATTATTCACATAATGAAAACCTATACTTTGTCTCGGGCGAGTTTCCCATTCAAATGCATGTAACAGTGAGAAACGCATTGTCTTGGCGAAAGAAAGCGTTTTTGAACAACTTCATAAAAATCGCTGTAACTTTTGATAGAGGTCTCCGACAAACATGTTTATGGCTTTATCTTATAAAACTCAATATCTCCGTGCTGGGCAAACTGGTTTTGCAGCCGTTTGAGCTAAGATTTTAAAATTATTCACATAATGAAAACCTATACTTTGTTTCAGGCGAGTTTCCCATTCAAATGCATGTAACCGTGAGAAACACATTGTCTTGGCGAAAGAAAGCGTTTGTGAACAACTTCATATAAATCGCTGTAACTTTTGATAGAGGTCTCAGACAAACATGTTTATGGCTTTATCTTATAAAACTCAATATCTCCGTGCTGGGCAAACAGGTTTTGCAGCAGTTTGAGCTAAGATTTTAAAATTATTCACATAATGAAAACCTATACTTTGTCTCGGGCGAGTTTCCCATTCAAATGCATGTAACAGTGAGAAACGCATTGTCTTGGCGAAAGAAAGCGTTTTTGAACAACTTCATAAAAATCGCTGTAACTTTTGATAGAAGACTCAGACAAACATGTTTATGGCTTTATCTTATAAAACTCAATATCTCCGTGCTGGGCAAACAGGTTTTGCAGCCGTTTGAGCTAAGATTTTAAAATTATTCACATAATGAAAACCTATACTTTGTCTCGGGCGAGTTTCCCATTCAAATGCATGTAACAGTGAGAAACGCATTGTCTTGGCGAAAGAAAGCGTTTTTGAACAACTTCATATAAATCGCTGTAACTTTTGATAGAAGACTCAGACAAACATGTTTATGGCTTTATCTTATAAAACTCAATATCTCCGTGCTGGGCAAACAGGTTTTGCAGCCGTTTGAGCTAAGATTTTAAAATTATTCACATAATGAAAACCTATACTTTGTTTCAGGCGAGTTTCCCATTCAAATGCATGTAACCGTGAGAAACGCATTGTATTGGCGAAAGAAAGCGTTTTTGAACAACTTCATATAAATCGCTGTAACTTTTGATAGAGGTCTCAGACAAACATGTTTATGGCTTTATCTTATAGAACTCAATATCTCCGTGCTGGGCAAACAGGTTTTGCAGCCGTTTGAGCTAAGATTTTAAAATTATTCACATAATGAAAACCTATACTTTGTTTCAGGCGAGTTTCCCATTCAAATGCATGTAACCGTGAGAAACACATTGTCTTGGCGAAAGAAAGCGTTTGTGAACAACTTCATATAAATCGCTGTAACTTTTGATAGAAGACTCAGACAAACATGTTTATGGCTTTATCTTATAGAACTCAATATCTCCGTGCTGGGCAAACAGGTTTTGCAGCCGTTTGAGCTAAGATTTTAAAATTATTCACATAATGAAAACCTATACTTTGTTTCAGGCGAGTTTCCCATTCAAATGCATGTAACCGTGAGAAACACATTGTATTGGCGAAAGAAAGCGTTTTTGAACAACTTCATATAAATCGCTGTAACTTTTGATAGAGGTCTCAGACAAACATGTTTATGGCTTTATCTTATAAAACTCAATATCTCCGTGCTGGGCAAACAGGTTTTGCAGCCGTTTGAGCTAAGATTTTAAAATTATTCACATAATGAAAACCTATACTTTGTTTCAGGCGAGTTTCCCATTCAAATGCATGTAACCATGAGAAACGCATTGTATTGGCGAAAGAAAGCGTTTTTGAACAACTTCATATAAATCGCTGTAACTTTTGATAGAGGTCTCAGACAAACATGTTTATGGCTTTATCTTATAAAACTCAATATCTCCGTGCTGGGCAAACAGGTTTTGCAGCCGTTTGAGCTAAGATTTTAAAATTATTCACATAATGAAAACCTATACTTTGTCTGGGGCGAGTTTCCCATTCAAATGCATGTAACCGTGAGAAACACATTGTCTTGGCGAAAGAAAGCGTTTGTGAACAACTTCATATAAATCGCTGTAACTTTTGATAGAGGTCTCAGACAAACATGTTTATGGCTTTATCTTATAAAACTCAATATCTCCGTGCTGGGCAAACAGGTTTTGCAGCCGTTTGAGCTAAGATTTTAAAATTATTCACATAATGAAAACCTATACTTTGTTTCAGGCGAGTTTCCCATTCAAATGCATGTAACAGTGAGAAACGCATTGTCTTGGCGAAAGAAAGCGTTTTTGAACAACTTCATATAAATCGCTGTAACTTTTGATAGAATACTCAGACAAACATGTTTATGGCTTTATCTTATAAAACTCAATATCCCCGTGCTGGGCAAACAGGTTTTGCAGCCGTTTGAGCTAAGATTTTAAAATTATTCACATAATGAAAACCTATACTTTGTTTCAGGCGAGTTTCCCATTCAAATGCATGTAACCATGAGAAACGCATTGTATTGGCGAAAGAAAGCGTTTTTGAACAACTTCATATAAATCGCTGTAACTTTTGATAGAGGTCTCAGACAAACATGTTTATGGCTTTATCTTATAAAACTCAATATCTCCGTGCTGGGCAAACAGGTTTTGCAGCCGTTTGAGCTAAGATTTTAAAATTATTCACATAATGAAAACCTATACTTTGTCTGGGGCGAGTTTCCCATTCAAATGCATGTAACCGTGAGAAACACATTGTCTTGGCGAAAGAAAGCGTTTGTTAACAACTTCATATAAATCGCTGTAACTTTTGATAGAAGACTCAGACAAACATGTTTATGGCTTTATCTTATAGAACTCAATATCTCCGTGCTGGGCAAACAGGTTTTGCAGCCGTTTGAGCTAAGATTTTAAAATTATTCACATAATGAAAACCTATACTTTGTTTCAGGCGAGTTTCCCATTCAAATGCATGTAACCGTGAGAAACACATTGTATTGGCGAAAGAAAGCGTTTTTGAACAACTTCATATAAATCGCTGTAACTTTTGATAGAGGTCTCAGACAAACATGTTTATGGCTTTATCTTATAAAACTCAATATCTCCGTGCTGGGCAAACTGGTTTTGCAGCCGTTTGAGCTAAGATTTTAAAATTATTCACATAATGAAAACCTATACTTTGTTTCAGGCGAGTTTCCCATTCAAATGCATGTAACCGTGAGAAACACATTGTCTTGGCGAAAGAAAGCGTTTGTGAACAACTTCATATAAATCGCTGTAACTTTTGATAGAGGTCTCAGACAAACATGTTTATGGCTTTATCTTATAAAACTCAATATCTCCGTGCTGGGCAAACAGGTTTTGCAGCCGTTTGAGCTAAGATTTTAAAATTATTCACATAATGAAAACCTATACTTTGTTTCAGGCGAGTTTCCCATTCAAATGCATGTAACAGTGAGAAACGCATTGTCTTGGCGAAAGAAAGCGTTTTTGAACAACTTCATATAAATCGCTGTAACTTTTGATAGAAGACTCAGACAAACATGTTTATGGCTTTATCTTATAGAACTCAATATCTCCGTGCTGGGCAAACAGGTTTTGCAGCCGTTTGAGCTAAGATTTTAAAATTATTCACATAATGAAAACCTATACTTTGTTTCGGGCGAGTTTCCCATTCAAATGCATGTAACCGTGAGAAACACATTGTATTGGCGAAAGAAAGCGTTTGTGAACAACTTCATAAAAATCGCTGTAACTTTTGATAGAGGTCTCAGACAAACATGTTTATGGCTTTATCTTATAAAACTCAATATCTCCGTGCTGGGCAAACAGGTTTTGCAGCCGTTTGAGCTAAGATTTTAAAATTATTCACATAATGAAAACCTATACTTTGTCTCGGGCGAGTTTCCCATTCAAATGCATGTAACAGTGAGAAACGCATTGTCTTGGCGAAAGAAAGCGTTTGTTAACAACTTCATATAAATCGCTGTAACTTTTGATAGAGGTCTCAGACAAACATGTTTATGGCTTTATCTTATAAAACTCAATATCTCCGTGCTGGGCAAACAGGTTTTGCAGCCGTTTGAGCTAAGATTTTAAAATTATTCACATAATGAAAACCTATACTTTGTTTCAGGCGAGTTTCCCATTCAAATGCATGTAACCGTGAGAAACACATTGTCTTGGCGAAAGAAAGCGTTTGTGAACAACTTCATATAAATCGCTGTAACTTTTGATAGAGGTCTCAGACAAACATGTTTATGGCTTTATCTTATAAAACTCAATATCTCCGTGCTGGGCAAACAGGTTTTGCAGCCGTTTGAGCTAAGATTTTAAAATTATTCACATAATGAAAACCTATACTTTGTTTCAGGCGAGTTTCCCATTCAAATGCATGTAACCGTGAGAAACACATTGTCTTGGCGAAAGAAAGCGTTTGTGAACAACTTCATATAAATCGCTGTAACTTTTGATAGAAGACTCAGACAAACATGTTTATGGCTTTATCTTATAAAACTCAATATCTCCGTGCTGGGCAAACAGGTTTTGCAGCCGTTTGAGCTAAGATTTTAAAATTATTCACATAATGAAAACCTATACTTTGTTTCAGGCGAGTTTCCCATTCAAATGCATGTAACAGTGAGAAACGCATTGTCTTGGCGAAAGAAAGCGTTTTTGAACAACTTCATATAAATCGCTGTAACTTTTGATAGAAGACTCAGACAAACATGTTTATGGCTTTATCTTATAGAACTCAATATCTCCGTGCTGGGCAAACAGGTTTTGCAGCCGTTTGAGCTAAGATTTTAAAATTATTCACATAATGAAAACCTATACTTTGTTTCGGGCGAGTTTCCCATTCAAATGCATGTAACCGTGAGAAACACATTGTATTGGCGAAAGAAAGCGTTTGTGAACAACTTCATAAAAATCGCTGTAACTTTTGATAGAGGTCTCAGACAAACATGTTTATGGCTTTATCTTATAAAACTCAATATCTCCGTGCTGGGCAAACAGGTTTTGCAGCCGTTTGAGCTAAGATTTTAAAATTATTCACATAATGAAAACCTATACTTTGTCTCGGGCGAGTTTCCCATTCAAATGCATGTAACAGTGAGAAACGCATTGTCTTGGCGAAAGAAAGCGTTTGTTAACAACTTCATATAAATCGCTGTAACTTTTGATAGAGGTCTCAGACAAACATGTTTATGGCTTTATCTTATAAAACTCAATATCTCCGTGCTGGGCAAACAGGTTTTGCAGCCGTTTGAGCTAAGATTTTAAAATTATTCACATAATGAAAACCTATACTTTGTTTCAGGCGAGTTTCCCATTCAAATGCATGTAACCGTGAGAAACGCATTGTCTTGGCGAAAGAAAGCGTTTGTTAACAACTTCATATAAATCGCTGTAACTTTTGATAGAGGTCTCAGACAAACATGTTTATGGCTTTATCTTATAAAACTCAATATCTCCGTGCTGGGCAAACAGGTTTTGCAGCCGTTTGAGCTAAGATTTTAAAATTATTCACATAATGAAAACCTATACTTTGTTTCAGGCGAGTTTCCCATTCAAATGCATGTAACCGTGAGAAACACATTGTCTTGGCGAAAGAAAGCGTTTGTGAACAACTTCATATAAATCGCTGTAACTTTTGATAGAGGTCTCAGACAAACATGTTTATGGCTTTATCTTATAAAACTCAATATCTCCGTGCTGGGCAAACAGGTTTTGCAGCCGTTTGAGCTAAGATTTTAAAATTATTCACATAATGAAAACCTATACTTTGTTTCAGGCGAGTTTCCCATTCAAATGCATGTAACCGTGAGAAACACATTGTCTTGGCGAAAGAAAGCGTTTGTGAACAACTTCATATAAATCGCTGTAACTTTTGATAGAAGACTCAGACAAACATGTTTATGGCTTTATCTTATAGAACTCAATATCTCCGTGCTGGGCAAACAGGTTTTGCAGCCGTTTGAGCTAAGATTTTAAAATTATTCACATAATGAAAACCTATACTTTGTTTCAGGCGAGTTTCCCATTCAAATGCATGTAACCGTGAGAAACACATTGTCTTGGCGAAAGAAAGCGTTTGTGAACAACTTCATATAAATCGCTGTAACTTTTGATAGAGGTCTCAGACAAACATGTTTATGGCTTTATCTTATAAAACTCAATATCTCCGTGCTGGGCAAACAGGTTTTGCAGCCGTTTGAGCTAAGATTTTAAAATTATTCACATAATGAAAACCTATACTTTGTTTCAGGCGAGTTTCCCATTCAAATGCATGTAACAGTGAGAAACGCATTGTCTTGGCGAAAGAAAGCGTTTTTGAACAACTTCATATAAATCGCTGTAACTTTTGATAGAAGACTCAGACAAACATGTTTATGGCTTTATCTTATAAAACTCAATATCCCCGTGCTGGGCAAACAGGTTTTGCAGCCGTTTGAGCTAAGATTTTAAAATTATTCACATAATGAAAACCTATACTTTGTTTCAGGCGAGTTTCCCATTCAAATGCATGTAACCATGAGAAACGCATTGTATTGGCGAAAGAAAGCGTTTTTGAACAACTTCATATAAATCGCTGTAACTTTTGATAGAGGTCTCAGACAAACATGTTTATGGCTTTATCTTATAAAACTCAATATCTCCGTGCTGGGCAAACAGGTTTTGCAGCCGTTTGAGCTAAGATTGTAAAATTATTCACATAATGAAAACCTATACTTTGTCTGGGGCGAGTTTCCCATTCAAATGCATGTAACCGTGAGAAACACATTGTATTGGCGAAAGAAAGCGTTTTTGAACAACTTCATATAAATCGCTGTAACTTTTGATAGAGGTCTCAGACAAACATGTTTATGGCTTTATCTTATAAAACTCAATATCTCCGTGCTGGGCAAACAGGTTTTGCAGCCGTTTGAGCTAAGATTTTAAAATTATTCACATAATGAAAACCTATACTTTTTTTCAGGCGAGTTTCCCATTCAAATGCATGTAACAGTGAGAAACACACTGTCTTGGCGAAAGAAAGCGTTTTTGAACAACTTCATATAAATCGCTGTAACTTTTGATAGAGGTCTCAGACAAACATGTTTATGGCTTTATCTTATAAAACTCAATATCTCCGTGCTGGGCAAACAGGTTTTACAGCCGTTTGAGCTAAGATTTTAAAATTATTCACATAATGAAAACCTATACTTTTTTTCAGGCGAGTTTCCCATTCAAATGCATGTAACAGTGAGAAACACACTGTCTTGGCGAAAGAAAGCGTTTTTGAACAACTTCATATAAATCGCTGTAACTTTTGATAGAGGTCTCAGACAAACATGTTTATGGCTTTATCTTATAAAACTCAATATCTCCGTGCTGGGCAAACAGGTTTTGCAGCCGTTTGAGCTAAGATTTTAAAATTATTCACATAATGAAAACCTATACTTTGTTTCAGGCGAGTTTCCCATTCAAATGCATGTAACCGTGAGAAACACATTGTCTTGGCGAAAGAAAGCGTTTGTGAACAACTTCATATAAATCGCTGTAACTTTTGATAGAGGTCTCAGACAAACATGTTTATGGCTTTATCTTATAAAACTCAATATCTCCGTGCTGGGCAAACAGGTTTTGCAGCCGTTTGAGCTAAGATTTTAAAATTATTCACATAATGAAAACCTATACTTTGTTTCAGGCGAGTTTCCCATTCAAATGCATGTAACCGTGAGAAACACATTGTCTTGGCGAAAGAAAGCGTTTGTGAACAACTTCATATAAATCGCTGTAACTTTTGATAGAAGACTCAGACAAACATGTTTATGGCTTTATCTTATAGAACTCAATATCTCCGTGCTGGGCAAACAGGTTTTGCAGCCGTTTGAGCTAAGATTTTAAAATTATTCACATAATGAAAACCTATACTTTTTTTCAGGCGAGTTTCCCATTCAAATGCATGTAACAGTGAGAAACACACTGTCTTGGCGAAAGAAAGCGTTTTTGAACAACTTCATATAAATCGCTGTAACTTTTGATAGAGGTCTCAGACAAACATGTTTATGGCTTTATCTTATAAAACTCAATATCTCCGTGCTGGGCAAACAGGTTTTACAGCCGTTTGAGCTAAGATTTTAAAATTATTCACATAATGAAAACCTATACTTTTTTTCAGGCGAGTTTCCCATTCAAATGCATGTAACAGTGAGAAACACACTGTCTTGGCGAAAGAAAGCGTTTTTGAACAACTTCATATAAATCGCTGTAACTTTTGATAGAGGTCTCAGACAGACATGTTTATGGCTTTATCTTATAAAACTCAATATCTCCGTGCTGGGCAAACAGGTTTTGCAGCCGTTTGAGCTAAGATTTTAAAATTATTCACATAATGAAAACCTATACTTTGTTTCAGGCGAGTTTCCCATTCAAATGCATGTAACCGTGAGAAACACATTGTCTTGGCGAAAGAAAGCGTTTGTGAACAACTTCATATAAATCGCTGTAACTTTTGATAGAGGTCTCAGACAAACATGTTTATGGCTTTATCTTATAAAACTCAATATCTCCGTGCTGGGCAAACAGGTTTTGCAGCCGTTTGAGCTAAGATTTTAAAATTATTCACATAATGAAAACCTATACTTTGTTTCAGGCGAGTTTCCCATTCAAATGCATGTAACCGTGAGAAACACATTGTCTTGGCGAAAGAAAGCGTTTGTGAACAACTTCATATAAATCGCTGTAACTTTTGATAGAAGACTCAGACAAACATGTTTATGGCTTTATCTTATAGAACTCAATATCTCCGTGCTGGGCAAACAGGTTTTGCAGCCGTTTGAGCTAAGATTTTAAAATTATTCACATAATGAAAACCTATACTTTGTTTCAGGCGAGTTTCCCATTCAAATGCATGTAACCGTGAGAAACACATTGTCTTGGCGAAAGAAAGCGTTTGTGAACAACTTCATATAAATCGCTGTAACTTTTGATAGAGGTCTCAGACAAACATGTTTATGGCTTTATCTTATAAAACTCAATATCTCCGTGCTGGGCAAACAGGTTTTGCAGCCGTTTGAGCTAAGATTTTAAAATTATTCACATAATGAAAACCTATACTTTGTTTCAGGCGAGTTTCCCATTCAAATGCATGTAACCGTGAGAAACGCATTGTCTTGGCGAAAGAAAGCGTTTGTTAACAACTTCATATAAATCGCTGTAACTTTTGATAGAGGTCTCAGACAAACATGTTTATGGCTTTATCTTATAAAACTCAATATCTCCGTGCTGGGCAAACAGGTTTTGCAGCCGTTTGAGCTAAGATTTTAAAATTATTCACATAATGAAAACCTATACTTTGTTTCAGGCGAGTTTCCCATTCAAATGCATGTAACCGTGAGAAACGCATTGTCTTGGCGAAAGAAAGCGTTTGTGAACAACTTCATATAAATCGCTGTAACTTTTGATAGAGGTCTCAGACAAACATGTTTATGGCTTTATCTTATAAAACTCAATATCTCCGTGCTGGGCAAACAGGTTTTGCAGCCGTTTGAGCTAAGATTTTAAAATTATTCACATAATGAAAACCTATACTTTGTTTCAGGCGAGTTTCCCATTCAAATGCATGTAACCGTGAGAAACACATTGTCTTGGCGAAAGAAAGCGTTTGTGAACAACTTCATATAAATCGCTGTAACTTTTGATAGAAGACTCAGACAAACATGTTTATGGCTTTATCTTATAGAACTCAATATCTCCGTGCTGGGCAAACAGGTTTTGCAGCCGTTTGAGCTAAGATTTTAAAATTATTCACATAATGAAAACCTATACTTTGTTTCAGGCGAGTTTCCCATTCAAATGCATGTAACCGTGAGAAACACATTGTCTTGGCGAAAGAAAGCGTTTGTGAACAACTTCATATAAATCGCTGTAACTTTTGATAGAGGTCTCAGACAAACATGTTTATGGCTTTATCTTATAAAACTCAATATCTCCGTGCTGGGCAAACAGGTTTTGCAGCCGTTTGAGCTAAGATTTTAAAATTATTCACATAATGAAAACCTATACTTTTTTTCAGGCGAGTTTCCCATTCAAATGCATGTAACAGTGAGAAACACACTGTCTTGGCGAAAGAAAGCGTTTTTGAACAACTTCATATAAATCGCTGTAACTTTTGATAGAGGTCTCAGACAAACATGTTTATGGCTTTATCTTATAAAACTCAATATCTCCGTGCTGGGCAAACAGGTTTTACAGCCGTTTGAGCTAAGATTTTAAAATTATTCACATAATGAAAACCTATACTTTTTTTCAGGCGAGTTTCCCATTCAAATGCATGTAACAGTGAGAAACACACTGTCTTGGCGAAAGAAAGCGTTTTTGAACAACTTCATATAAATCGCTGTAACTTTTGATAGAGGTCTCAGACAAACATGTTTATGGCTTTATCTTATAAAACTCAATATCTCCGTGCTGGGCAAACAGGTTTTGCAGCCGTTTGAGCTAAGATTTTAAAATTATTCACATAATGAAAACCTATACTTTGTTTCAGGCGAGTTTCCCATTCAAATGCATGTAACCGTGAGAAACACATTGTCTTGGCGAAAGAAAGCGTTTGTGAACAACTTCATATAAATCGCTGTAACTTTTGATAGAAGACTCAGACAAACATGTTTATGGCTTTATCTTATAGAACTCAATATCTCCGTGCTGGGCAAACAGGTTTTGCAGCCGTTTGAGCTAAGATTTTAAAATTATTCACATAATGAAAACCTATACTTTGTTTCAGGCGAGTTTCCCATTCAAATGCATGTAACCGTGAGAAACACATTGTCTTGGCGAAAGAAAGCGTTTGTGAACAACTTCATATAAATCGCTGTAACTTTTGATAGAAGACTCAGACAAACATGTTTATGGCTTTATCTTATAGAACTCAATATCTCCGTGCTGGGCAAACAGGTTTTGCAGCCGTTTGAGCTAAGATTTTAAAATTATTCACATAATGAAAACCTATACTTTGTTTCAGGCGAGTTTCCCATTCAAATGCATGTAACCGTGAGAAACACATTGTCTTGGCGAAAGAAAGCGTTTGTGAACAACTTCATATAAATCGCTGTAACTTTTGATAGAGGTCTCAGACAAACATGTTTATGGCTTTATCTTATAAAACTCAATATCTCCGTGCTGGGCAAACAGGTTTTGCAGCCGTTTGAGCTAAGATTTTAAAATTATTCACATAATGAAAACCTATACTTTGTTTCAGGCGAGTTTCCCATTCAAATGCATGTAACAGTGAGAAACGCATTGTCTTGGCGAAAGAAAGCGTTTTTGAACAACTTCATATAAATCGCTGTAACTTTTGATAGAGGTCTCAGACAAACATGTTTATGGCTTTATCTTATAAAACTCAATATCTCCGTGCTGGGCAAACAGGTTTTGCAGCCGTTTGAGCTAAGATTTTAAAATTATTCACATAATGAAAACCTATACTTTGTCTGGGGCGAGTTTCCCATTCAAATGCATGTAACCGTGAGAAACACATTGTCTTGTCGAAAGAAAGCGTTTGTTAACAACTTCATATAAATCGCTGTAACTTTTGATAGAAGACTCAGACAAACATGTTTATGGCTTTATCTTATAGAACTCAATATCTCCGTGCTGGGCAAACAGGTTTTGCAGCCGTTTGAGCTAAGATTTTAAAATTATTCACATAATGAAAACCTATACTTTGTTTCAGGCGAGTTTCCCATTCAAATGCATGTAACCGTGAGAAACACATTGTATTGGCGAAAGAAAGCGTTTTTGAACAACTTCATATAAATCGCTGTAACTTTTGATAGAAGACTCAGACAAACATGTTTATGGCTTTATCTTATAGAACTCAATATCTCCGTGCTGGGCAAACAGGTTTTGCAGCCGTTTGAGCTAAGATTTTAAAATTATTCACATAATGAAAACCTATACTTTGTTTCAGGCGAGTTTCCCATTCAAATGCATGTAACCGTGAGAAACACATTGTCTTGGCGAAAGAAAGCGTTTGTGAACAACTTCATATAAATCGCTGTAACTTTTGATAGAAGACTCAGACAAACATGTTTATGGCTTTATCTTATAGAACTCAATATCTCCGTGCTGGGCAAACAGGTTTTGCAGCCGTTTGAGCTAAGATTTTAAAATTATTCACATAATGAAAACCTATACTTTGTTTCAGGCGAGTTTCCCATTCAAATGCATGTAACCGTGAGAAACACATTGTCTTGGCGAAAGAAAGCGTTTGTGAACAACTTCATATAAATCGCTGTAACTTTTGATAGAGGTCTCAGACAAACATGTTTATGGCTTTATCTTATAAAACTCAATATCTCCGTGCTGGGCAAACAGGTTTTGCAGCCGTTTGAGCTAAGATTTTAAAATTATTCACATAATGAAAACCTATACTTTGTTTCAGGCGAGTTTCCCATTCAAATGCATGTAACAGTGAGAAACGCATTGTCTTGGCGAAAGAAAGCGTTTTTGAACAACTTCATATAAATCGCTGTAACTTTTGATAGAGGTCTCAGACAAACATGTTTATGGCTTTATCTTATAAAACTCAATATCTCCGTGCTGGGCAAACAGGTTTTGCAGCCGTTTGAGCTAAGATTTTAAAATTATTCACATAATGAAAACCTATACTTTGTCTGGGGCGAGTTTCCCATTCAAATGCATGTAACCGTGAGAAACACATTGTCTTGTCGAAAGAAAGCGTTTGTTAACAACTTCATATAAATCGCTGTAACTTTTGATAGAAGACTCAGACAAACATGTTTATGGCTTTATCTTATAGAACTCAATATCTCCGTGCTGGGCAAACAGGTTTTGCAGCCGTTTGAGCTAAGATTTTAAAATTATTCACATAATGAAAACCTATACTTTGTTTCAGGCGAGTTTCCCATTCAAATGCATGTAACCGTGAGAAACACATTGTATTGGCGAAAGAAAGCGTTTTTGAACAACTTCATATAAATCGCTGTAACTTTTGATAGAGGTCTCAGACAAACATGTTTATGGCTTTATCTTATAAAACTCAATATCTCCGTGCTGGGCAAACAGGTTTTGCAGCCGTTTGAGCTAAGATTTTAAAATTATTCACATAATGAAAACCTATACTTTTTTTCAGGCGAGTTTCCCATTCAAATGCATGTAACAGTGAGAAACACACTGTCTTGGCGAAAGAAAGCGTTTTTGAACAACTTCATATAAATCGCTGTAACTTTTGATAGAGGTCTCAGACAAACATGTTTATGGCTTTATCTTATAAAACTCAATATCTCCGTGCTGGGCAAACAGGTTTTACAGCCGTTTGAGCTAAGATTTTAAAATTATTCACATAATGAAAACCTATACTTTTTTTCAGGCGAGTTTCCCATTCAAATGCATGTAACAGTGAGAAACACACTGTCTTGGCGAAAGAAAGCGTTTTTGAACAACTTCATATAAATCGCTGTAACTTTTGATAGAGGTCTCAGACAAACATGTTTATGGCTTTATCTTATAAAACTCAATATCTCCGTGCTGGGCAAACAGGTTTTGCAGCCGTTTGAGCTAAGATTTTAAAATTATTCACATAATGAAAACCTATACTTTGTTTCAGGCGAGTTTCCCATTCAAATGCATGTAACCGTGAGAAACACATTGTCTTGGCGAAAGAAAGCGTTTGTGAACAACTTCATATAAATCGCTGTAACTTTTGATAGAGGTCTCAGACAAACATGTTTATGGCTTTATCTTATAAAACTCAATATCTCCGTGCTGGGCAAACAGGTTTTGCAGCCGTTTGAGCTAAGATTTTAAAATTATTCACATAATGAAAACCTATACTTTGTTTCAGGCGAGTTTCCCATTCAAATGCATGTAACCGTGAGAAACACATTGTCTTGGCGAAAGAAAGCGTTTGTGAACAACTTCATATAAATCGCTGTAACTTTTGATAGAAGACTCAGACAAACATGTTTATGGCTTTATCTTATAGAACTCAATATCTCCGTGCTGGGCAAACAGGTTTTGCAGCCGTTTGAGCTAAGATTTTAAAATTATTCACATAATGAAAACCTATACTTTTTTTCAGGCGAGTTTCCCATTCAAATGCATGTAACAGTGAGAAACACACTGTCTTGGCGAAAGAAAGCGTTTTTGAACAACTTCATATAAATCGCTGTAACTTTTGATAGAGGTCTCAGACAAACATGTTTATGGCTTTATCTTATAAAACTCAATATCTCCGTGCTGGGCAAACAGGTTTTACAGCCGTTTGAGCTAAGATTTTAAAATTATTCACATAATGAAAACCTATACTTTTTTTCAGGCGAGTTTCCCATTCAAATGCATGTAACAGTGAGAAACACACTGTCTTGGCGAAAGAAAGTGTTTTTGAACAACTTCATATAAATCGCTGTAACTTTTGATAGAGGTCTCAGACAAACATGTTTATGGCTTTATCTTATAAAACTCAATATCTCCGTGCTGGGCAAACAGGTTTTGCAGCCGTTTGAGCTAAGATTTTAAAATTATTCACATAATGAAAACCTATACTTTGTTTCAGGCGAGTTTCCCATTCAAATGCATGTAACCGTGAGAAACACATTGTCTTGGCGAAAGAAAGCGTTTGTGAACAACTTCATATAAATCGCTGTAACTTTTGATAGAGGTCTCAGACAAACATGTTTATGGCTTTATCTTATAAAACTCAATATCTCCGTGCTGGGCAAACAGGTTTTACAGCCGTTTGAGCTAAGATTTTAAAATTATTCACATAATGAAAACCTATACTTTTTTTCAGGCGAGTTTCCCATTCAAATGCATGTAACAGTGAGAAACACACTGTCTTGGCGAAAGAAAGCGTTTTTGAACAACTTCATATAAATCGCTGTAACTTTTGATAGAGGTCTCAGACAAACATGTTTATGGCTTTATCTTATAAAACTCAATATCTCCGTGCTGGGCAAACAGGTTTTGCAGCCGTTTGAGCTAAGATTTTAAAATTATTCACATAATGAAAACCTATACTTTGTTTCAGGCGAGTTTCCCATTCAAATGCATGTAACAGTGAGAAACGCATTGTCTTGGCGAAAGAAAGCGTTTTTGAACAACTTCATATAAATCGCTGTAACTTTTGATAGAAGACTCAGACAAACATGTTTATGGCTTTATCTTATAAAACTCAATATCCCCGTGCTGGGCAAACAGGTTTTGCAGCCGTTTGAGCTAAGATTTTAAAATTATTCACATAATGAAAACCTATACTTTGTTTCAGGCGAGTTTCCCATTCAAATGCATGTAACCGTGAGAAACGCATTGTATTGGCGAAAGAAAGCGTTTTTGAACAACTTCATATAAATCGCTGTAACTTTTGATAGAGGTCTCAGACAAACATGTTTATGGCTTTATCTTATAAAACTCAATATCTCCGTGCTGGGCAAACAGGTTTTGCAGCCGTTTGAGCTAAGATTTTAAAATTATTCACATAATGAAAACCTATACTTTGTCTGGGGCGAGTTTCCCATTCAAATGCATGTAACCGTGAGAAACACATTGTCTTGGCGAAAGAAAGCGTTTGTTAACAACTTCATATAAATCGCTGTAACTTTTGATAGAAGACTCAGACAAACATGTTTATGGCTTTATCTTATAGAACTCAATATCTCCGTGCTGGGCAAACAGGTTTTGCAGCCGTTTGAGCTAAGATTTTAAAATTATTCACATAATGAAAACCTATACTTTGTTTCAGGCGAGTTTCCCATTCAAATGCATGTAACCGTGAGAAACACATTGTATTGGCGAAAGAAAGCGTTTTTGAACAACTTCATATAAATCGCTGTAACTTTTGATAGAGGTCTCAGACAAACATGTTTATGGCTTTATCTTATAAAACTCAATATCTCCGTGCTGGGCAAACAGGTTTTGCAGCCGTTTGAGCTAAGATTTTAAAATTATTCACATAATGAAAACCTATACTTTTTTTCAGGCGAGTTTCCCATTCAAATGCATGTAACAGTGAGAAACACACTGTCTTGGCGAAAGAAAGCGTTTTTGAACAACTTCATATAAATCGCTGTAACTTTTGATAGAGGTCTCAGACAAACATGTTTATGGCTTTATCTTATAAAACTCAATATCTCCGTGCTGGGCAAACAGGTTTTACAGCCGTTTGAGCTAAGATTTTAAAATTATTCACATAATGAAAACCTATACTTTTTTTCAGGCGAGTTTCCCATTCAAATGCATGTAACAGTGAGAAACACACTGTCTTGGCGAAAGAAAGCGTTTTTGAACAACTTCATATAAATCGCTGTAACTTTTGATAGAGGTCTCAGACAAACATGTTTATGGCTTTATCTTATAAAACTCAATATCTCCGTGCTGGGCAAACAGGTTTTGCAGCCGTTTGAGCTAAGATTTTAAAATTATTCACATAATGAAAACCTATACTTTGTTTCAGGCGAGTTTCCCATTCAAATGCATGTAACCGTGAGAAACACATTGTCTTGGCGAAAGAAAGCGTTTGTGAACAACTTCATATAAATCGCTGTAACTTTTGATAGAGGTCTCAGACAAACATGTTTATGGCTTTATCTTATAAAACTCAATATCTCCGTGCTGGGCAAACAGGTTTTGCAGCCGTTTGAGCTAAGATTTTAAAATTATTCACATAATGAAAACCTATACTTTGTTTCAGGCGAGTTTCCCATTCAAATGCATGTAACCGTGAGAAACACATTGTCTTGGCGAAAGAAAGCGTTTGTGAACAACTTCATATAAATCGCTGTAACTTTTGATAGAGGTCTCAGACAAACATGTTTATGGCTTTATCTTATAAAACTCAATATCTCCGTGCTGGGCAAACAGGTTTTGCAGCCGTTTGAGCTAAGATTTTAAAATTATTCACATAATGAAAACCTATACTTTTTTTCAGGCGAGTTTCCCATTCAAATGCATGTAACAGTGAGAAACACACTGTCTTGGCGAAAGAAAGCGTTTTTGAACAACTTCATATAAATCGCTGTAACTTTTGATAGAGGTCTCAGACAAACATGTTTATGGCTTTATCTTATAAAACTCAATATCTCCGTGCTGGGCAAACAGGTTTTACAGCCGTTTGAGCTAAGATTTTAAAATTATTCACATAATGAAAACCTATACTTTTTTTCAGGCGAGTTTCCCATTCAAATGCATGTAACAGTGAGAAACACACTGTCTTGGCGAAAGAAAGTGTTTTTGAACAACTTCATATAAATCGCTGTAACTTTTGATAGAGGTCTCAGACAAACATGTTTATGGCTTTATCTTATAAAACTCAATATCTCCGTGCTGGGCAAACAGGTTTTGCAGCCGTTTGAGCTAAGATTTTAAAATTATTCACATAATGAAAACCTATACTTTGTTTCAGGCGAGTTTCCCATTCAAATGCATGTAACCGTGAGAAACACATTGTCTTGGCGAAAGAAAGCGTTTGTGAACAACTTCATATAAATCGCTGTAACTTTTGATAGAGGTCTCAGACAAACATGTTTATGGCTTTATCTTATAAAACTCAATATCTCCGTGCTGGGCAAACAGGTTTTGCAGCCGTTTGAGCTAAGATTTTAAAATTATTCACATAATGAAAACCTATACTTTGTTTCAGGCGAGTTTCCCATTCAAATGCATGTAACCGTGAGAAACACATTGTCTTGGCGAAAGAAAGCGTTTGTGAACAACTTCATATAAATCGCTGTAACTTTTGATAGAAGACTCAGACAAACATGTTTATGGCTTTATCTTATAAAACTCAATATCTCCGTGCTGGGCAAACAGGTTTTGCAGCCGTTTGAGCTAAGATTTTAAAATTATTCACATAATGAAAACCTATACTTTGTTTCAGGCGAGTTTCCCATTCAAATGCATGTAACCGTGAGAAACACATTGTCTTGGCGAAAGAAAGCGTTTGTGAACAACTTCATATAAATCGCTGTAACTTTTGATAGAAGACTCAGACAAACATGTTTATGGCTTTATCTTATAGAGCTCAATATCTCCGTGCTGGGCAAACAGGTTTTGCAGCCGTTTGAGCTAAGATTTTAAAATTATTCACATAATGAAAACCTATACTTTGTTTCAGGCGAGTTTCCCATTCAAATGCATGTAACCGTGAGAAACACATTGTCTTGGCGAAAGAAAGCGTTTGTGAACAACTTCATATAAATCGCTGTAACTTTTGATAGAGGTCTCAGACAAACATGTTTATGGCTTTATCTTATAAAACTCAATATCTCCGTGCTGGGCAAACAGGTTTTGCAGCCGTTTGAGCTAAGATTTTAAAATTATTCACATAATGAAAACCTATACTTTGTTTCAGGCGAGTTTCCCATTCAAATGCATGTAACCGTGAGAAACGCATTGTCTTGGCGAAAGAAAGCGTTTGTTAACAACTTCATATAAATCGCTGTAACTTTTGATAGAGGTCTCAGACAAACATGTTTATGGCTTTATCTTATAAAACTCAATATCTCCGTGCTGGGCAAACAGGTTTTGCAGCCGTTTGAGCTAAGATTTTAAAATTATTCACATAATGAAAACCTATACTTTGTTTCAGGCGAGTTTCCCATTCAAATGCATGTAACCGTGAGAAACGCATTGTCTTGGCGAAAGAAAGCGTTTGTGAACAACTTCATATAAATCGCTGTAACTTTTGATAGAGGTCTCAGACAAACATGTTTATGGCTTTATCTTATAAAACTCAATATCTCCGTGCTGGGCAAACAGGTTTTGCAGCCGTTTGAGCTAAGATTTTAAAATTATTCACATAATGAAAACCTATACTTTGTTTCAGGCGAGTTTCCCATTCAAATGCATGTAACCGTGAGAAACACATTGTCTTGGCGAAAGAAAGCGTTTGTGAACAACTTCATATAAATCGCTGTAACTTTTGATAGAAGACTCAGACAAACATGTTTATGGCTTTATCTTATAGAACTCAATATCTCCGTGCTGGGCAAACAGGTTTTGCAGCCGTTTGAGCTAAGATTTTAAAATTATTCACATAATGAAAACCTATACTTTGTTTCAGGCGAGTTTCCCATTCAAATGCATGTAACCGTGAGAAACACATTGTCTTGGCGAAAGAAAGCGTTTGTGAACAACTTCATATAAATCGCTGTAACTTTTGATAGAGGTCTCAGACAAACATGTTTATGGCTTTATCTTATAAAACTCAATATCTCCGTGCTGGGCAAACAGGTTTTGCAGCCGTTTGAGCTAAGATTTTAAAATTATTCACATAATGAAAACCTATACTTTTTTTCAGGCGAGTTTCCCATTCAAATGCATGTAACAGTGAGAAACACACTGTCTTGGCGAAAGAAAGCGTTTTTGAACAACTTCATATAAATCGCTGTAACTTTTGATAGAGGTCTCAGACAAACATGTTTATGGCTTTATCTTATAAAACTCAATATCTCCGTGCTGGGCAAACAGGTTTTACAGCCGTTTGAGCTAAGATTTTAAAATTATTCACATAATGAAAACCTATACTTTTTTTCAGGCGAGTTTCCCATTCAAATGCATGTAACAGTGAGAAACACACTGTCTTGGCGAAAGAAAGCGTTTTTGAACAACTTCATATAAATCGCTGTAACTTTTGATAGAGGTCTCAGACAAACATGTTTATGGCTTTATCTTATAAAACTCAATATCTCCGTGCTGGGCAAACAGGTTTTGCAGCCGTTTGAGCTAAGATTTTAAAATTATTCACATAATGAAAACCTATACTTTGTTTCAGGCGAGTTTCCCATTCAAATGCATGTAACCGTGAGAAACACATTGTCTTGGCGAAAGAAAGCGTTTGTGAACAACTTCATATAAATCGCTGTAACTTTTGATAGAAGACTCAGACAAACATGTTTATGGCTTTATCTTATAGAACTCAATATCTCCGTGCTGGGCAAACAGGTTTTGCAGCCGTTTGAGCTAAGATTTTAAAATTATTCACATAATGAAAACCTATACTTTTTTTCAGGCGAGTTTCCCATTCAAATGCATGTAACAGTGAGAAACACACTGTCTTGGCGAAAGAAAGCGTTTTTGAACAACTTCATATAAATCGCTGTAACTTTTGATAGAGGTCTCAGACAAACATGTTTATGGCTTTATCTTATAAAACTCAATATCTCCGTGCTGGGCAAACAGGTTTTGCAGCCGTTTGAGCTAAGATTTTAAAATTATTCACATAATGAAAACCTATACTTTGTTTCAGGCGAGTTTCCCATTCAAATGCATGTAACCGTGAGAAACACATTGTCTTGGCGAAAGAAAGCGTTTGTGAACAACTTCATATAAATCGCTGTAACTTTTGATAGAAGACTCAGACAAACATGTTTATGGCTTTATCTTATAGAGCTCAATATCTCCGTGCTGGGCAAACAGGTTTTGCAGCCGTTTGAGCTAAGATTTTAAAATTATTCACATAATGAAAACCTATACTTTGTTTCAGGCGAGTTTCCCATTCAAATGCATGTAACCGTGAGAAACACATTGTCTTGGCGAAAGAAAGCGTTTGTGAACAACTTCATATAAATCGCTGTAACTTTTGATAGAGGTCTCAGACAAACATGTTTATGGCTTTATCTTATAAAACTCAATATCTCCGTGCTGGGCAAACAGGTTTTGCAGCCGTTTGAGCTAAGATTTTAAAATTATTCACATAATGAAAACCTATACTTTGTTTCAGGCGAGTTTCCCATTCAAATGCATGTAACCGTGAGAAACGCATTGTCTTGGCGAAAGAAAGCGTTTGTTAACAACTTCATATAAATCGCTGTAACTTTTGATAGAGGTCTCAGACAAACATGTTTATGGCTTTATCTTATAAAACTCAATATCTCCGTGCTGGGCAAACAGGTTTTGCAGCCGTTTGAGCTAAGATTTTAAAATTATTCACATAATGAAAACCTATACTTTGTTTCAGGCGAGTTTCCCATTCAAATGCATGTAACCGTGAGAAACGCATTGTCTTGGCGAAAGAAAGCGTTTGTGAACAACTTCATATAAATCGCTGTAACTTTTGATAGAGGTCTCAGACAAACATGTTTATGGCTTTATCTTATAAAACTCAATATCTCCGTGCTGGGCAAACAGGTTTTGCAGCCGTTTGAGCTAAGATTTTAAAATTATTCACATAATGAAAACCTATACTTTGTTTCAGGCGAGTTTCCCATTCAAATGCATGTAACCGTGAGAAACACATTGTCTTGGCGAAAGAAAGCGTTTGTGAACAACTTCATATAAATCGCTGTAACTTTTGATAGAAGACTCAGACAAACATGTTTATGGCTTTATCTTATAGAACTCAATATCTCCGTGCTGGGCAAACAGGTTTTGCAGCCGTTTGAGCTAAGATTTTAAAATTATTCACATAATGAAAACCTATACTTTGTTTCAGGCGAGTTTCCCATTCAAATGCATGTAACCGTGAGAAACACATTGTCTTGGCGAAAGAAAGCGTTTGTGAACAACTTCATATAAATCGCTGTAACTTTTGATAGAGGTCTCAGACAAACATGTTTATGGCTTTATCTTATAAAACTCAATATCTCCGTGCTGGGCAAACAGGTTTTGCAGCCGTTTGAGCTAAGATTTTAAAATTATTCACATAATGAAAACCTATACTTTGTCTGGGGCGAGTTTCCCATTCAAATGCATGTAACCGTGAGAAACACATTGTATTGGCGAAAGAAAGCGTTTTTGAACAACTTCATATAAATCGCTGTAACTTTTGATAGAGGTCTCAGACAAACATGTTTATGGCTTTATCTTATAAAACTCAATATCTCCGTGCTGGGCAAACAGGTTTTGCAGCCGTTTGAGCTAAGATTTTAAAATTATTCACATAATGAAAACCTATACTTTTTTTCAGGCGAGTTTCCCATTCAAATGCATGTAACAGTGAGAAACACACTGTCTTGGCGAAAGAAAGCGTTTTTGAACAACTTCATATAAATCGCTGTAACTTTTGATAGAGGTCTCAGACAAACATGTTTATGGCTTTATCTTATAAAACTCAATATCTCCGTGCTGGGCAAACAGGTTTTGCAGCCGTTTGAGCTAAGATTTTAAAATTATTCACATAATGAAAACCTATACTTTGTTTCAGGCGAGTTTCCCATTCAAATGCATGTAACCGTGAGAAACACATTGTCTTGGCGAAAGAAAGCGTTTGTGAACAACTTCATATAAATCGCTGTAACTTTTGATAGAGGTCTCAGACAAACATGTTTATGGCTTTATCTTATAAAACTCAATATCTCCGTGCTGGGCAAACAGGTTTTACAGCCGTTTGAGCTAAGATTTTAAAATTATTCACATAATGAAAACCTATACTTTTTTTCAGGCGAGTTTCCCATTCAAATGCATGTAACAGTGAGAAACACACTGTCTTGGCGAAAGAAAGCGTTTTTGAACAACTTCATATAAATCGCTGTAACTTTTGATAGAGGTCTCAGACAAACATGTTTATGGCTTTATCTTATAAAACTCAATATCTCCGTGCTGGGCAAACAGGTTTTGCAGCCGTTTGAGCTAAGATTTTAAAATTATTCACATAATGAAAACCTATACTTTGTTTCAGGCGAGTTTCCCATTCAAATGCATGTAACCGTGAGAAACACATTGTCTTGGCGAAAGAAAGCGTTTGTGAACAACTTCATATAAATCGCTGTAACTTTTGATAGAGGTCTCAGACAAACATGTTTATGGCTTTATCTTATAAAACTCAATATCTCCGTGCTGGGCAAACAGGTTTTGCAGCCGTTTGAGCTAAGATTTTAAAATTATTCACATAATGAAAACCTATACTTTGTTTCAGGCGAGTTTCCCATTCAAATGCATGTAACCGTGAGAAACACATTGTCTTGGCGAAAGAAAGCGTTTGTGAACAACTTCATATAAATCGCTGTAACTTTTGATAGAAGACTCAGACAAACATGTTTATGGCTTTATCTTATAGAACTCAATATCTCCGTGCTGGGCAAACAGGTTTTGCAGCCGTTTGAGCTAAGATTTTAAAATTATTCACATAATGAAAACCTATACTTTGTTTCAGGCGAGTTTCCCATTCAAATGCATGTAACAGTGAGAAACGCATTGTCTTGGCGAAAGAAAGCGTTTTTGAACAACTTCATATAAATCGCTGTAACTTTTGATAGAAGACTCAGACAAACATGTTTATGGCTTTATCTTATAAAACTCAATATCTCCGTGCTGGGCAAACAGGTTTTGCAGCCGTTTGAGCTAAGATTTTAAAATTATTCACATAATGAAAACCTATACTTTGTTTCAGGCGAGTTTCCCATTCAAATGCATGTAACCGTGAGAAACGCATTGTATTGGCAAAAGAAAGCGTTTTTGAACAACTTCATATAAATCGCTGTAACTTTTGATAGAGGTCTTAGACAAACATGTTTATGGCTTTATCTTATAAAACTCAATATCTCCGTGCTGGGCAAACAGGTTTTGCAGCCGTTTGAGCTAAGATTTTAAAATTATTCACATAATGAAAACCTATACTTTTTTTCAGGCGAGTTTCCCATTCAAATGCATGTAACAGTGAGAAACACACTGTCTTGGCGAAAGAAAGCGTTTTTGAACAACTTCATATAAATCGCTGTAACTTTTGATAGAGGTCTCAGACAAACATGTTTATGGCTTTATCTTATAAAACTCAATATCTCCGTGCTGGGCAAACAGGTTTTACAGCCGTTTGAGCTAAGATTTTAAAATTATTCACATAATGAAAACCTATACTTTTTTTCAGGCGAGTTTCCCATTCAAATGCATGTAACCGTGAGAAACACACTGTCTTGGCGAAAGAAAGCGTTTTTGAACAACTTCATATAAATCGCTGTAACTTTTGATAGAGGTCTCAGACAAACATGTTTATGGCTTTATCTTATAAAACTCAATATCTCCGTGCTGGGCAAACAGGTTTTGCAGCCGTTTGAGCTAAGATTTTAAAATTATTCACATAATGAAAACCTATACTTTGTTTCAGGCGAGTTTCCCATTCAAATGCATGTAACCGTGAGAAACACATTGTCTTGGCGAAAGAAAGCGTTTGTGAACAACTTCATATAAATCGCTGTAACTTTTGATAGAGGTCTCAGACAAACATGTTTATGGCTTTATCTTATAAAACTCAATATCTCCGTGCTGGGCAAACAGGTTTTGCAGCCGTTTGAGCTAAGATTTTAAAATTATTCACATAATGAAAACCTATACTTTGTTTCAGGCGAGTTTCCCATTCAAATGCATGTAACAGTGAGAAACGCATTGTCTTGGCGAAAGAAAGCGTTTTTGAACAACTTCATATAAATCGCTGTAACTTTTGATAGAAGACTCAGACAAACATGTTTATGGCTTTATCTTATAAAACTCAATATCTCCGTGCTGGGCAAACAGGTTTTGCAGCCGTTTGAGCTAAGATTTTAAAATTATTCACATAATGAAAACCTATACTTTTTTTCAGGCGAGTTTCCCATTCAAATGCATGTAACAGTGAGAAACACACTGTCTTGGCGAAAGAAAGCGTTTTTGAACAACTTCATATAAATCGCTGTAACTTTTGATAGAGGTCTCAGACAAACATGTTTATGGCTTTATCTTATAAAACTCAATATCTCCGTGCTGGGCAAACAGGTTTTACAGCCGTTTGAGCTAAGATTTTAAAATTATTCACATAATGAAAACCTATACTTTTTTTCAGGCGAGTTTCCCATTCAAATGCATGTAACAGTGAGAAACACACTGTCTTGGCGAAAGAAAGCGTTTTTGAACAACTTCATATAAATCGCTGTAACTTTTGATAGAAGACTCAGACAAACATGTTTATGGCTTTATCTTATAGAACTCAATATCTCCGTGCTGGGCAAACAGGTTTTGCAGCCGTTTGAGCTAAGATTTTAAAATTATTCACATAATGAAAACCTATACTTTGTTTCAGGCGAGTTTCCCATTCAAATGCATGTAACCGTGAGAAACACATTGTCTTGGCGAAAGAAAGCGTTTGTGAACAACTTCATATAAATCGCTGTAACTTTTGATAGAGGTCTCAGACAAACATGTTTATGGCTTTATCTTATAAAACTCAATATCTCCGTGCTGGGCAAACAGGTTTTGCAGCCGTTTGAGCTAAGATTTTAAAATTATTCACATAATGAAAACCTATACTTTGTTTCAGGCGAGTTTCCCATTCAAATGCATGTAACCGTGAGAAACGCATTGTCTTGGCGAAAGAAAGCGTTTTTGAACAACTTCATATAAATCGCTGTAACTTTTGATAGAAGACTCAGACAAACATGTTTATGGCTTTATCTTATAAAACTCAATATCTCCGTGCTGGGCAAACAGGTTTTGCAGCCGTTTGAGCTAAGATTTTAAAATTATTCACATAATGAAAACCTATACTTTGTTTCAGGCGAGTTTCCCATTCAAATGCATGTAACCGTGAGAAACGCATTGTATTGGCGAAAGAAAGCGTTTTTGAACAACTTCATATAAATCGCTGTAACTTTTGATAGAGGTCTCAGACAAACATGTTTATGGCTTTATCTTATAAAACTCAATATCTCCGTGCTGGGCAAACAGGTTTTGCAGCCGTTTGAGCTAAGATTTTAAAATTATTCACATAATGAAAACCTATACTTTGTCTGGGGCGAGTTTCCCATTCAAATGCATGTAACCGTGAGAAACACATTGTCTTGGCGAAAGAAAGCGTTTGTTAACAACTTCATATAAATCGCTGTAACTTTTGATAGAAGACTCAGACAAACATGTTTATGGCTTTATCTTATAGAACTCAATATCTCCGTGCTGGGCAAACAGGTTTTGCAGCCGTTTGAGCTAAGATTTTAAAATTATTCACATAATGAAAACCTATACTTTGTTTCAGGCGAGTTTCCCATTCAAATGCATGTAACCGTGAGAAACACATTGTCTTGGCGAAAGAAAGCGTTTGTGAACAACTTCATATAAATCGCTGTAACTTTTGATAGAGGTCTCAGACAAACATGTTTATGGCTTTATCTTATAAAACTCAATATCTCCGTGCTGGGCAAACAGGTTTTGCAGCCGTTTGAGCTAAGATTTTAAAATTATTCACATAATGAAAACCTATACTTTGTTTCAGGCGAGTTTCCCATTCAAATGCATGTAACAGTGAGAAACGCATTGTCTTGGCGAAAGAAAGCGTTTTTGAACAACTTCATATAAATCGCTGTAACTTTTGATAGAAGACTCAGACAAACATGTTTATGGCTTTATCTTATAAAACTCAATATCTCCGTGCTGGGCAAACAGGTTTTGCAGCCGTTTGAGCTAAGATTTTAAAATTATTCACATAATGAAAACCTATACTTTGTTTCAGGCGAGTTTCCCATTCAAATGCATGTAACAGTGAGAAACGCATTGTCTTGGCGAAAGAAAGCGTTTTTGAACAACTTCATATAAATCGCTGTAACTTTTGATAGAAGACTCAGACAAACATGTTTATGGCTTTATCTTATAAAACTCAATATCTCCGTGCTGGGCAAACAGGTTTTGCAGCCGTTTGAGCTAAGATTTTAAAATTATTCACATAATGAAAACCTATACTTTGTTTCAGGCGAGTTTCCCATTCAAATGCATGTAACCGTGAGAAACGCATTGTATTGGCGAAAGAAAGCGTTTTTGAACAACTTCATATAAATCGCTGTAACTTTTGATAGAGGTCTCAGACAAACATGTTTATGGCTTTATCTTATAAAACTCAATATCTCCGTGCTGGGCAAACAGGTTTTGCAGCCGTTTGAGCTAAGATTTTAAAATTATTCACATAATGAAAACCTATACTTTGTCTGGGGCGAGTTTCCCATTCAAATGCATGTAACCGTGAGAAACACATTGTCTTGGCGAAAGAAAGCGTTTGTTAACAACTTCATATAAATCGCTGTAACTTTTGATAGAAGACTCAGACAAACATGTTTATGGCTTTATCTTATAAAACTCAATATCTCCGTGCTGGGCAAACAGGTTTTGCAGCCGTTTGAGCTAAGATTTTAAAATTATTCACATAATGAAAACCTATACTTTTTTTCAGGCGAGTTTCCCATTCAAATGCATGTAACAGTGAGAAACACACTGTCTTGGCGAAAGAAAGCGTTTTTGAACAACTTCATATAAATCGCTGTAACTTTTGATAGAGGTCTCAGACAAACATGTTTATGGCTTTATCTTATAAAACTCAATATCTCCGTGCTGGGCAAACAGGTTTTACAGCTGTTTGAGCTAAGATTTTAAAATTATTCACATAATGAAAACCTATACTTTTTTTCAGGCGAGTTTCCCATTCAAATGCATGTAACAGTGAGAAACACACTGTCTTGGCGAAAGAAAGCATTTGTGAACAACTTCATATAAATCGCTGTAACTTTTGATAGAGGTCTCAGACAAACATGTTTATGGCTTTATCTTATAAAACTCAATATCTCCGTGCTGGGCAAACAGGTTTTGCAGCCGTTTGAGCTAAGATTTTAAAATTATTCACATAATGAAAACCTATACTTTGTTTCAGGCGAGTTTCCCATTCAAATGCATGTAACCGTGAGAAACACATTGTCTTGGCGAAAGAAAGCGTTTGTGAACAACTTCATATAAATCGCTGTAACTTTTGATAGAGGTCTCAGACAAACATGTTTATGGCTTTATCTTATAAAACTCAATATCTCCGTGCTGGGCAAACAGGTTTTGCAGCCGTTTGAGCTAAGATTTTAAAATTATTCACATAATGAAAACCTATACTTTGTCTCAGGCAAGTTTCCCATTCAAATGCATGTAACCGTGAGAAACACATTGTATTGGCGAAAGAAAGCGTTTGTGAACAACTTCATATAAATCGCTGTAACTTTTGATAGAGGTCTCAGACAAACATGTTTATGGCTTTATCTTATAAAACTCAATATCTCCGTGCTGGGCAAACAGGTTTTGCAGCCGTTTGAGCTAAGATTTTAAAATTATTCACATAATGAAAACCTATACTTTGTCTCAGGCAAGTTTCCCATTCAAATGCATGTAACCGTGAGAAACGCATTGTCTTGGCGAAAGAAAGCGTTTTTGAACAACTTCATATAAATCGCTGTAACTTTTGATAGAAGACTCAGACAAACATGTTTATGGCTTTATCTTATAAAACTCAATATCTCCGTGCTGGGCAAACAGGTTTTGCAGCCGTTTGAGCTAAGATTTTAAAATTATTCACATAATGAAAACCTATACTTTGTCTCAGGCAAGTTTCCCATTCAAATGCATGTAACCGTGAGAAACGCATTGTCTTGGCGAAAGAAAGCGTTTTTGAACAACTTCATATAAATCGCTGTAACTTTTGATAGAAGACTCAGACAAACATGTTTATGGCTTTATCTTATAAAACTCAATATCTCCGTGCTGGGCAAACAGGTTTTACAGCCTTTTGAGCTAAGATTTTAAAATTATTCACATAATGAAAACCTATACTTTGTTTCAGGCGAGTTTCCCATTCAAATGCATGTAACCGTGAGAAACACATTGTCTTGGCGAAAGAAAGCGTTTGTGAACAACTTCATATAAATCGCTGTAACTTTTGATAGAAGACTCAGACAAACATGTTTATGGCTTTATCTTATAGAACTCAATATCTCCGTGCTGGGCAAACAGGTTTTGCAGCCGTTTGAGCTAAGATTTTAAAATTATTCACATAATGAAAACCTATACTTTGTTTCAGGCGAGTTTCCCATTCAAATGCATGTAACCGTGAGAAACACATTGTCTTGGCGAAAGAAAGCGTTTGTGAACAACTTCATATAAATCGCTGTAACTTTTGATAGAGGTCTCAGACAAACATGTTTATGGCTTTATCTTATAAAACTCAATATCTCCGTGCTGGGCAAACAGGTTTTACAGCCGTTTGAGCTAAGATTTTAAAATTATTCACATAATGAAAACCTATACTTTGTTTCAGGCGAGTTTCCCATTCAAATGCATGTAACAGTGAGAAACGCATTGTCTTGGCGAAAGAAAGCGTTTTTGAACAACTTCATATAAATCGCTGTAACTTTTGATAGAAGACTCAGACAAACATGTTTATGGCTTTATCTTATAAAACTCAATATCTCCGTGCTGGGCAAACAGGTTTTGCAGCCGTTTGAGCTAAGATTTTAAAATTATTCACATAATGAAAACCTATACTTTGTTTCAGGCGAGTTTCCCATTCAAATGCATGTAACCGTGAGAAACGCATTGTATTGGCGAAAGAAAGCGTTTTTGAACAACTTCATATAAATCGCTGTAACTTTTGATAGAAGACTCAGACAAACATGTTTATGGCTTTATCTTATAGAACTCAATATCTCCGTGCTGGGCAAACAGGTTTTGCAGCCGTTTGAGCTAAGATTTTAAAATTATTCACATAATGAAAACCTATACTTTGTTTCAGGCGAGTTTCCCATTCAAATGCATGTAACCGTGAGAAACACATTGTATTGGCGAAAGAAAGCGTTTTTGAACAACTTCATATAAATCGCTGTAACTTTTGATAGAGGTCTCAGACAAACATGTTTATGGCTTTATCTTATAAAACTCAATATCTCCGTGCTGGGCAAACAGGTTTTGCAGCCGTTTGAGCTAAGATTTTAAAATTATTCACATAATGAAAACCTATACTTTTTTTCAGGCGAGTTTCCCATTCAAATGCATGTAACAGTGAGAAACACACTGTCTTGGCGAAAGAAAGCGTTTTTGAACAACTTCATATAAATCGCTGTAACTTTTGATAGAGGTCTCAGACAAACATGTTTATGGCTTTATCTTATAAAACTCAATATCTCCGTGCTGGGCAAACAGGTTTTACAGCCGTTTGAGCTAAGATTTTAAAATTATTCACATAATGAAAACCTATACTTTTTTTCAGGCGAGTTTCCCATTCAAATGCATGTAACAGTGAGAAACACACTGTCTTGGCGAAAGAAAGCGTTTTTGAACAACTTCATATAAATCGCTGTAACTTTTGATAGAGGTCTCAGACAAACATGTTTATGGCTTTATCTTATAAAACTCAATATCTCCGTGCTGGGCAAACAGGTTTTGCAGCCGTTTGAGCTAAGATTTTAAAATTATTCACATAATGAAAACCTATACTTTGTTTCAGGCGAGTTTCCCATTCAAATGCATGTAACCGTGAGAAACACATTGTCTTGGCGAAAGAAACCGTTTGTGAACAACTTCATATAAATCGCTGTAACTTTTGATAGAAGACTCAGACAAACATGTTTATGGCTTTATCTTATAGAACTCAATATCTCCGTGCTGGGCAAACAGGTTTTGCAGCCGTTTGAGCTAAGATTTTAAAATTATTCACATAATGAAAACCTATACTTTGTTTCAGGCGAGTTTCCCATTCAAATGCATGTAACCGTGAGAAACACATTGTCTTGGCGAAAGAAAGCGTTTGTGAACAACTTCATATAAATCGCTGTAACTTTTGATAGAAGACTCAGACAAACATGTTTATGGCTTTATCTTATAGAACTCAATATCTCCGTGCTGGGCAAACAGGTTTTGCAGCCGTTTGAGCTAAGATTTTAAAATTATTCACATAATGAAAACCTATACTTTGTCTGGGGCGAGTTTCCCATTCAAATGCATGTAACCGTGAGAAACACATTGTCTTGGCGAAAGAAAGCGTTTGTGAACAACTTCATATAAATCGCTGTAACTTTTGATAGAGGTCTCAGACAAACATGTTTATGGCTTTATCTTATAAAACTCAATATCTCCGTGCTGGGCAAACAGGTTTTGCAGCCGTTTGAGCTAAGATTTTAAAATTATTCACATAATGAAAACCTATACTTTGTTTCAGGCGAGTTTCCCATTCAAATGCATGTAACAGTGAGAAACGCATTGTCTTGGCGAAAGAAAGCGTTTTTCAACAACTTCATATAAATCGCTGTAACTTTTGATAGAAGACTCAGACAAACATGTTTATGGCTTTATCTTATAAAACTCAATATCTCCGTGCTGGGCAAACAGGTTTTGCAGCCGTTTGAGCTAAGATTTTAAAATTATTCACATAATGAAAACCTATACTTTGTTTCAGGCGAGTTTCCCATTCAAATGCATGTAACCGTGAGAAACGCATTGTATTGGCGAAAGAAAGCGTTTTTGAACAACTTCATATAAATCGCTGTAACTTTTGATAGAGGTCTCAGACAAACATGTTTATGGCTTTATCTTATAAAACTCAATATCTCCGTGCTGGGCAAACAGGTTTTGCAGCCGTTTGAGCTAAGATTTTAAAATTATTCACATAATGAAAACCTATACTTTGTCTGGGGCGAGTTTCCCATTCAAATGCATGTAACCGTGAGAAACACATTGTCTTGGCGAAAGAAAGCGTTTGTTAACAACTTCATATAAATCGCTGTAACTTTTGATAGAAGACTCAGACAAACATGTTTATGGCTTTATCTTATAGAACTCAATATCTCCGTGCTGGGCAAACAGGTTTTGCAGCCGTTTGAGCTAAGATTTTAAAATTATTCACATAATGAAAACCTATACTTTGTTTCAGGCGAGTTTCCCATTCAAATGCATGTAACCGTGAGAAACACATTGTATTGGCGAAAGAAAGCGTTTTTGAACAACTTCATATAAATCGCTGTAACTTTTGATAGAGGTCTCAGACAAACATGTTTATGGCTTTATCTTATAAAACTCAATATCTCCGTGCTGGGCAAACAGGTTTTGCAGCCGTTTGAGCTAAGATTTTAAAATTATTCACATAATGAAAACCTATACTTTTTTTCAGGCGAGTTTCCCATTCAAATGCATGTAACAGTGAGAAACACACTGTCTTGGCGAAAGAAAGCGTTTTTGAACAACTTCATATAAATCGCTGTAACTTTTGATAGAGGTCTCAGACAAACATGTTTATGGCTTTATCTTATAAAACTCAATATCTCCGTGCTGGGCAAACAGGTTTTACAGCCTTTTGAGCTAAGATTTTAAAATTATTCACATAATGAAAACCTATACTTTGTTTCAGGCGAGTTTCCCATTCAAATGCATGTAACCGTGAGAAACACATTGTCTTGGCGAAAGAAAGCGTTTGTGAACAACTTCATATAAATCGCTGTAACTTTTGATAGAGGTCTCAGACAAACATGTTTATGGCTTTATCTTATAAAACTCAATATCTCCGTGCTGGGCAAACAGGTTTTGCAGCAGTTTGAGCTAAGATTTTAAAATTATTCACATAATGAAAACCTATACTTTGTCTCGGGCGAGTTTCCCATTCAAATGCATGTAACAGTGAGAAACGCATTGTCTTGGCGAAAGAAAGCGTTTTTGAACAACTTCATATAAATCGCTGTAACTTTTGATAGAAGACTCAGACAAACATGTTTATGGCTTTATCTTATAAAACTCAATATCTCCGTGCTGGGCAAACAGGTTTTGCAGCCGTTTGAGCTAAGATTTTAAAATTATTCACATAATGAAAACCTATACTTTGTTTCAGGCGAGTTTCCCATTCAAATGCATGTAACAGTGAGAAACACACTGTCTTGGCGAAAGAAAGCGTTTTTGAACAACTTCATATAAATCGCTGTAACTTTTGATAGAGGTCTCAGACAAACATGTTTATGGCTTTATCTTATAAAACTCAATATCTCCGTGCTGGGCAAACAGGTTTTGCAGCCGTTTGAGCTAAGATTTTAAAATTATTCACATAATGAAAACCTATACTTTGTTTCAGGCGAGTTTCCCATTCAAATGCATGTAACAGTGAGAAACACATTGTCTTGGCGAAAGAAAGCGTTTGTGAACAACTTCATATAAATCGCTGTAACTTTTGATAGAGGTCTCAGACAAACATGTTTATGGCTTTATCTTATAAAACTCAATATCTCCGTGCTGGGCAAACAGGTTTTGCAGCCGTTTGAGCTAAGATTTTAAAATTATTCACATAATGAAAACCTATACTTTGTTTCAGGCGATTTTCCCATTCAAATGCATGTAACCGTGAGAAACACATTGTCTTGGCGAAAGAAAGCGTTTGTGAACAACTTCATATAAATCGCTGTAACTTTTGATAGAAGACTCAGACAAACATGTTTATGGCTTTATCTTATAGAACTCAATATCTCCGTGCTGGGCAAACAGGTTTTGCAGCCGTTTGAGCTAAGATTTTAAAATTATTCACATAATGAAAACCTATACTTTGTTTCAGGCGAGTTTCCCATTCAAATGCATGTAACAGTGAGAAACGCATTGTCTTGGCGAAAGAAAGCGTTTTTGAACAACTTCATATAAATCGCTGTAACTTTTGATAGAAGACTCAGACAAACATGTTTATGGCTTTATCTTATAAAACTCAATATCTCCGTGCTGGGCAAACAGGTTTTGCAGCCGTTTGAGCTAAGATTTTAAAATTATTCACATAATGAAAACCTATACTTTGTTTCAGGCGAGTTTCCCATTCAAATGCATGTAACCGTGAGAAACGCATTGTATTGGCGAAAGAAAGCGTTTTTGAACAACTTCATATAAATCGCTGTAACTTTTGATAGAGGTCTCAGACAAACATGTTTATGGCTTTATCTTATAAAACTCAATATCTCCGTGCTGGGCAAACAGGTTTTGCAGCCGTTTGAGCTAAGATTTTAAAATTATTCACATAATGAAAACCTATACTTTGTCTGGGGCGAGTTTCCCATTCAAATGCATGTAACCGTGAGAAACACATTGTCTTGGCGAAAGAAAGCGTTTGTTAACAACTTCATATAAATCGCTGTAACTTTTGATAGAAGACTCAGACAAACATGTTTATGGCTTTATCTTATAAAACTCAATATCTCCGTGCTGGGCAAACAGGTTTTGCAGCCGTTTGAGCTAAGATTTTAAAATTATTCACATAATGAAAACCTATACTTTGTTTCAGGCGAGTTTCCCATTCAAATGCATGTAACCGTGAGAAACACATTGTATTGGCGAAAGAAAGCGTTTTTGAACAACTTCATATAAATCGCTGTAACTTTTGATAGAGGTCTCAGACAAACATGTTTATGGCTTTATCTTATAAAACTCAATATCTCCGTGCTGGGCAAACAGGTTTTGCAGCCGTTTGAGCTAAGATTTTAAAATTATTCACATAATGAAAACCTATACTTTTTTTCAGGCGAGTTTCCCATTCAAATGCATGTAACAGTGAGAAACACACTGTCTTGGCGAAAGAAAGCGTTTTTGAACAACTTCATATAAATCGCTGTAACTTTTGATAGAGGTCTCAGACAAACATGTTTATGGCTTTATCTTATAAAACTCAATATCTCCGTGCTGGGCAAACAGGTTTTACAGCCTTTTGAGCTAAGATTTTAAAATTATTCACATAATGAAAACCTATACTTTGTTTCAGGCGAGTTTCCCATTCAAATGCATGTAACCGTGAGAAACACATTGTCTTGGCGAAAGAAAGCGTTTGTGAACAACTTCATATAAATCGCTGTAACTTTTGATAGAGGTCTCAGACAAACATGTTTATGGCTTTATCTTATAAAACTCAATATCTCCGTGCTGGGCAAACAGGTTTTGCAGCCGTTTGAGCTAAGATTTTAAAATTATTCACATAATGAAAACCTATACTTTGTCTCGGGCGAGTTTCCCATTCAAATGCATGTAACAGTGAGAAACGCATTGTCTTGGCGAAAGAAAGCGTTTTTGAACAACTTCATATAAATCGCTGTAACTTTTGATAGAAGACTCAGACAAACATGTTTATGGCTTTATCTTATAGAACTCAATATCTCCGTGCTGGGCAAACAGGTTTTGCAGCCGTTTGAGCTAAGATTTTAAAATTATTCACATAATGAAAACCTATACTTTGTTTCAGGCGAGTTTCCCATTCAAATGCATGTGACCGTGAGAAACACATTGTATTGGCGAAAGAAAGCGTTTTTGAACAACTTCATATAAATCGCTGTAACTTTTGATAGAGGTCTCAGACAAACATGTTTATGGCTTTATCTTATAAAACTCAATATCTCCGTGCTGGGCAAACAGGTTTTGCAGCAGTTTGAGCTAAGATTTTAAAATTATTCACATAATGAAAACCTATACTTTGTCTCGGGCGAGTTTCCCATTCAAATGCATGTAACAGTGAGAAACGCATTGTCTTGGCGAAAGAAAGCGTTTTTGAACAACTTCATATAAATCGCTGTAACTTTTGATAGAAGACTCAGACAAACATGTTTATGGCTTTATCTTATAAAACTCAATATCTCCGTGCTGGGCAAACAGGTTTTGCAGCCGTTTGAGCTAAGATTTTAAAATTATTCACATAATGAAAACCTATACTTTGTTTCAGGCGAGTTTCCCATTCAAATGCATGTAACCGTGAGAAACGCATTGTATTGGCGAAAGAAAGCGTTTTTGAACAACTTCATATAAATCGCTGTAACTTTTGATAGAGGTCTCAGACAAACATGTTTATGGCTTTATCTTATAAAACTCAATATCTCCGTGCTGGGCAAACAGGTTTTGCAGCCGTTTGAGCTAAGATTTTAAAATTATTCACATAATGAAAACCTATACTTTGTCTCAGGCAAGTTTCCCATTCAAATGCATGTAACCGTGAGAAACGCATTGTCTTGGCGAAAGAAAGCGTTTGTTAACAACTTCATATAAATCGCTGTAACTTTTGATAGAGGTCTCAGACAAACATGTTTATGGCTTTATCTTATAAAACTCAATATCTCCGTGCTGGGCAAACAGGTTTTGCAGCCGTTTGAGCTAAGATTTTAAAATTATTCACATAATGAAAACCTATACTTTGTCTGGGGCGAGTTTCCCATTCAAATGCATGTAACCGTGAGAAACACATTGTCTTGGCGAAAGAAAGCGTTTGTTAACAACTTCATATAAATCGCTGTAACTTTTGATAGAAGACTCAGACAAACATGTTTATGGCTTTATCTTATAGAACTCAATATCTCCGTGCTGGGCAAACAGGTTTTGCAGCCGTTTGAGCTAAGATTTTAAAATTATTCACATAATGAAAACCTATACTTTGTTTCAGGCGAGTTTCCCATTCAAATGCATGTAACCGTGAGAAACACATTGTATTGGCGAAAGAAAGCGTTTTTGAACAACTTCATATAAATCGCTGTAACTTTTGATAGAGGTCTCAGACAAACATGTTTATGGCTTTATCTTATAAAACTCAATATCTCCGTGCTGGGCAAACAGGTTTTGCAGCCGTTTGAGCTAAGATTTTAAAATTATTCACATAATGAAAACCTATACTTTTTTTCAGGCGAGTTTCCCATTCAAATGCATGTAACAGTGAGAAACACACTGTCTTGGCGAAAGAAAGCGTTTTTGAACAACTTCATATAAATCGCTGTAACTTTTGATAGAGGTCTCAGACAAACATGTTTATGGCTTTATCTTATAAAACTCAATATCTCCATGCTGGGCAAACAGGTTTTACAGCCTTTTGAGCTAAGATTTTAAAATTATTCACATAATGAAAACCTATACTTTGTTTCAGGCGAGTTTCCCATTCAAATGCATGTAACCGTGAGAAACACATTGTCTTGGCGAAAGAAAGCGTTTGTGAACAACTTCATATAAATCGCTGTAACTTTTGATAGAGGTCTCAGACAAACATGTTTATGGCTTTATCTTATAAAACTCAATATCTCCGTGCTGGGCAAACAGGTTTTGCAGCCGTTTGAGCTAAGATTTTAAAATTATTCACATAATGAAAACCTATACTTTGTTTCAGGCGAGTTTCCCATTCAAATGCATGTAACCGTGAGAAACGCATTGTCTTGGCGAAAGAAAGCGTTTGTTAACAACTTCATATAAATCGCTGTAACTTTTGATAGAGGTCTCAGACAAACATGTTTATGGCTTTATCTTATAAAACTCAATATCTCCGTGCTGGGCAAACAGGTTTTGCAGCCGTTTGAGCTAAGATTTTAAAATTATTCACATAATGAAAAACCTATACTTTGTTTCAGGCGAGTTTCCCATTCAAATGCATGTGACCGTGAGAAACACATTGTATTGGCGAAAGAAAGCGTTTTTGAACAACTTCATATAAATCGCTGTAACTTTTGATAGAGGTCTCAGACAAACATGTTTATGGCTTTATCTTATAAAACTCAATATCTCCGTGCTGGGCAAACAGGTTTTGCAGCAGTTTGAGCTAAGATTTTAAAATTATTCACATAATGAAAACCTATACTTTGTCTCGGGCGAGTTTCCCATTCAAATGCATGTAACAGTGAGAAACGCATTGTCTTGGCGAAAGAAAGCGTTTTTGAACAACTTCATATAAATCGCTGTAACTTTTGATAGAAGACTCAGACAAACATGTTTATGGCTTTATCTTATAAAACTCAATATCTCCGTGCTGGGCAAACAGGTTTTGCAGCCGTTTGAGCTAAGATTTTAAAATTATTCACATAATGAAAACCTATACTTTGTTTCAGGCGAGTTTCCCATTCAAATGCATGTAACCGTGAGAAACGCATTGTATTGGCGAAAGAAAGCGTTTTTGAACAACTTCATATAAATCGCTGTAACTTTTGATAGAGGTCTCAGACAAACATGTTTATGGCTTTATCTTATAAAACTCAATATCTCCGTGCTGGGCAAACAGGTTTTGCAGCAGTTTGAGCTAAGATTTTAAAATTATTCACATAATGAAAACCTATACTTTGTCTCGGGCGAGTTTCCCATTCAAATGCATGTAACAGTGAGAAACGCATTGTCTTGGCGAAAGAAAGCGTTTTTGAACAACTTCATATAAATCGCTGTAACTTTTGATAGAAGACTCAGACAAACATGTTTATGGCTTTATCTTATAAAACTCAATATCTCCGTGCTGGGCAAACAGGTTTTGCAGCCGTTTGAGCTAAGATTTTAAAATTATTCACATAATGAAAACCTATACTTTGTTTCAGGCGAGTTTCCCATTCAAATGCATGTGACCGTGAGAAACACATTGTATTGGCGAAAGAAAGCGTTTTTGAACAACTTCATATAAATCGCTGTAACTTTTGATAGAGGTCTCAGACAAACATGTTTATGGCTTTATCTTATAAAACTCAATATCTCCGTGCTGGGCAAACAGGTTTTGCAGCAGTTTGAGCTAAGATTTTAAAATTATTCACATAATGAAAACCTATACTTTGTCTCGGGCGAGTTTCCCATTCAAATGCATGTAACAGTGAGAAACGCATTGTCTTGGCGAAAGAAAGCGTTTTTGAACAACTTCATATAAATCGCTGTAACTTTTGATAGAAGACTCAGACAAACATGTTTATGGCTTTATCTTATAAAACTCAATATCTCCGTGCTGGGCAAACAGGTTTTGCAGCCGTTTGAGCTAAGATTTTAAAATTATTCACATAATGAAAACCTATACTTTGTTTCAGGCGAGTTTCCCATTCAAATGCATGTAACCGTGAGAAACGCATTGTATTGGCGAAAGAAAGCGTTTTTGAACAACTTCATATAAATCGCTGTAACTTTTGATAGAGGTCTCAGACAAACATGTTTATGGCTTTATCTTATAAAACTCAATATCTCCGTGCTGGGCAAACAGGTTTTACAGCCGTTTGAGCTAAGATTTTAAAATTATTCACATAATGAAAACCTATACTTTGTCTCAGGCAAGTTTCCCATTCAAATGCATGTAACCGTGAGAAACGCATTGTCTTGGCGAAAGAAAGCGTTTGTTAACAACTTCATATAAATCGCTGTAACTTTTGATAGAGGTCTCAGACAAACATGTTTATGGCTTTATCTTATAAAACTCAATATCTCCGTGCTGGGCAAACAGGTTTTGCAGCCGTTTGAGCTAAGATTTTAAAATTATTCACATAATGAAAACCTATACTTTGTCTGGGGCGAGTTTCCCATTCAAATGCATGTAACCGTGAGAAACACATTGTCTTGGCGAAAGAAAGCGTTTGTTAACAACTTCATATAAATCGCTGTAACTTTTGATAGAAGACTCAGACAAACATGTTTATGGCTTTATCTTATAGAACTCAATATCTCCGTGCTGGGCAAACAGGTTTTGCAGCCGTTTGAGCTAAGATTTTAAAATTATTCACATAATGAAAACCTATACTTTGTTTCAGGCGAGTTTCCCATTCAAATGCATGTAACCGTGAGAAACACATTGTATTGGCGAAAGAAAGCGTTTTTGAACAACTTCATATAAATCGCTGTAACTTTTGATAGAGGTCTCAGACAAACATGTTTATGGCTTTATCTTATAAAACTCAATATCTCCGTGCTGGGCAAACAGGTTTTGCAGCCGTTTGAGCTAAGATTTTAAAATTATTCACATAATGAAAACCTATACTTTTTTTCAGGCGAGTTTCCCATTCAAATGCATGTAACAGTGAGAAACACACTGTCTTGGCGAAAGAAAGCGTTTTTGAACAACTTCATATAAATCGCTGTAACTTTTGATAGAGGTCTCAGACAAACATGTTTATGGCTTTATCTTATAAAACTCAATATCTCCGTGCTGGGCAAACAGGTTTTGCAGCCGTTTGAGCTAAGATTTTAAAATTATTCACATAATGAAAACCTATACTTTGTTTCAGGCGAGTTTCCCATTCAAATGCATGTAACCGTGAGAAACGCATTGTCTTGGCGAAAGAAAGCGTTTGTTAACAACTTCATATAAATCGCTGTAACTTTTGATAGAGGTCTCAGACAAACATGTTTATGGCTTTATCTTATAAAACTCAATATCTCCGTGCTGGGCAAACAGGTTTTGCAGCCGTTTGAGCTAAGATTTTAAAATTATTCACATAATGAAAAACCTATACTTTGTTTCAGGCGAGTTTCCCATTCAAATGCATGTGACCGTGAGAAACACATTGTATTGGCGAAAGAAAGCGTTTTTGAACAACTTCATATAAATCGCTGTAACTTTTGATAGAGGTCTCAGACAAACATGTTTATGGCTTTATCTTATAAAACTCAATATCTCCGTGCTGGGCAAACAGGTTTTGCAGCAGTTTGAGCTAAGATTTTAAAATTATTCACATAATGAAAACCTATACTTTGTCTCGGGCGAGTTTCCCATTCAAATGCATGTAACAGTGAGAAACGCATTGTCTTGGCGAAAGAAAGCGTTTTTGAACAACTTCATATAAATCGCTGTAACTTTTGATAGAAGACTCAGACAAACATGTTTATGGCTTTATCTTATAAAACTCAATATCTCCGTGCTGGGCAAACAGGTTTTGCAGCCGTTTGAGCTAAGATTTTAAAATTATTCACATAATGAAAACCTATACTTTGTTTCAGGCGAGTTTCCCATTCAAATGCATGTAACCGTGAGAAACGCATTGTATTGGCGAAAGAAAGCGTTTTTGAACAACTTCATATAAATCGCTGTAACTTTTGATAGAGGTCTCAGACAAACATGTTTATGGCTTTATCTTATAAAACTCAATATCTCCGTGCTGGGCAAACAGGTTTTGCAGCAGTTTGAGCTAAGATTTTAAAATTATTCACATAATGAAAACCTATACTTTGTCTCGGGCGAGTTTCCCATTCAAATGCATGTAACAGTGAGAAACGCATTGTCTTGGCGAAAGAAAGCGTTTTTGAACAACTTCATATAAATCGCTGTAACTTTTGATAGAAGACTCAGACAAACATGTTTATGGCTTTATCTTATAAAACTCAATATCTCCGTGCTGGGCAAACAGGTTTTGCAGCCGTTTGAGCTAAGATTTTAAAATTATTCACATAATGAAAACCTATACTTTGTTTCAGGCGAGTTTCCCATTCAAATGCATGTGACCGTGAGAAACACATTGTATTGGCGAAAGAAAGCGTTTTTGAACAACTTCATATAAATCGCTGTAACTTTTGATAGAGGTCTCAGACAAACATGTTTATGGCTTTATCTTATAAAACTCAATATCTCCGTGCTGGGCAAACAGGTTTTGCAGCAGTTTGAGCTAAGATTTTAAAATTATTCACATAATGAAAACCTATACTTTGTCTCGGGCGAGTTTCCCATTCAAATGCATGTAACAGTGAGAAACGCATTGTCTTGGCGAAAGAAAGCGTTTTTGAACAACTTCATATAAATCGCTGTAACTTTTGATAGAAGACTCAGACAAACATGTTTATGGCTTTATCTTATAAAACTCAATATCTCCGTGCTGGGCAAACAGGTTTTGCAGCCGTTTGAGCTAAGATTTTAAAATTATTCACATAATGAAAACCTATACTTTGTTTCAGGCGAGTTTCCCATTCAAATGCATGTAACCGTGAGAAACGCATTGTATTGGCGAAAGAAAGCGTTTTTGAACAACTTCATATAAATCGCTGTAACTTTTGATAAAGGTCTCAGACAAACATGTTTATGGCTTTATCTTATAGAACTCAATATCTCCGTGCTGGGCAAACAGGTTTTGCAGCCGTTTGAGCTAAGATTTTAAAATTATTCACATAATGAAAACCTATACTTTGTTTCAGGCGAGTTTCCCATTCAAATGCATGTAACCGTGAGAAACACATTGTCTTGGCGAAAGAAAGCGTTTGTGAACAACTTCATATAAATCGCTGTAACTTTTGATAGAAGACTCAGACAAACATGTTTATGGCTTTATCTTATAGAACTCAATATCTCCGTGCTGGGCAAACAGGTTTTGCAGCCGTTTGAGCTAAGATTTTAAAATTATTCACATAATGAAAACCTATACTTTGTTTCAGGCGAGTTTCCCATTCAAATGCATGTAACAGTGAGAAACGCATTGTCTTGGCGAAAGAAAGCGTTTTTGAACAACTTCATATAAATCGCTGTAACTTTTGATAGAAGACTCAGACAAACATGTTTATGGCTTTATCTTATAAAACTCAATATCTCCGTGCTGGGCAAACAGGTTTTGCAGCTGTTTGAGCTAAGATTTTAAAATTATTCACATAATGAAAACCTATACTTTGTTTCAGGCGAGTTTCCCATTCAAATGCATGTAACCGTGAGAAACACATTGTCTTGGCGAAAGAAAGCGTTTGTGAACAACTTCATATAAATCGCTGTAACTTTTGATAGAAGACTCAGACAAACATGTTTATGGCTTTATCTTATAGAACTCAATATCTCCGTGCTGGGCAAACAGGTTTTGCAGCCGTTTGAGCTAAGATTTTAAAATTATTCACATAATGAAAACCTATACTTTGTTTCAGGCGAGTTTCCCATTCAAATGCATGTAACCGTGAGAAACGCATTGTCTTGGCGAAAGAAAGCGTTTGTTAACAACTTCATATAAATCGCTGTAACTTTTGATAGAGGTCTCAGACAAACATGTTTATGGCTTTATCTTATAAAACTCAATATCTCCGTGCTGGGCAAACAGGTTTTGCAGCCGTTTGAGCTAAGATTTTAAAATTATTCACATAATGAAAAACCTATACTTTGTTTCAGGCGAGTTTCCCATTCAAATGCATGTGACCGTGAGAAACACATTGTATTGGCGAAAGAAAGCGTTTTTGAACAACTTCATATAAATCGCTGTAACTTTTGATAGAGGTCTCAGACAAACATGTTTATGGCTTTATCTTATAAAACTCAATATCTCCGTGCTGGGCAAACAGGTTTTGCAGCAGTTTGAGCTAAGATTTTAAAATTATTCACATAATGAAAACCTATACTTTGTCTCGGGCGAGTTTCCCATTCAAATGCATGTAACAGTGAGAAACGCATTGTCTTGGCGAAAGAAAGCGTTTTTGAACAACTTCATATAAATCGCTGTAACTTTTGATAGAAGACTCAGACAAACATGTTTATGGCTTTATCTTATAAAACTCAATATCTCCGTGCTGGGCAAACAGGTTTTGCAGCCGTTTGAGCTAAGATTTTAAAATTATTCACATAATGAAAACCTATACTTTGTTTCAGGCGAGTTTCCCATTCAAATGCATGTAACCGTGAGAAACGCATTGTATTGGCGAAAGAAAGCGTTTTTGAACAACTTCATATAAATCGCTGTAACTTTTGATAGAGGTCTCAGACAAACATGTTTATGGCTTTATCTTATAAAACTCAATATCTCCGTGCTGGGCAAACAGGTTTTGCAGCAGTTTGAGCTAAGATTTTAAAATTATTCACATAATGAAAACCTATACTTTGTCTCGGGCGAGTTTCCCATTCAAATGCATGTAACAGTGAGAAACGCATTGTCTTGGCGAAAGAAAGCGTTTTTGAACAACTTCATATAAATCGCTGTAACTTTTGATAGAAGACTCAGACAAACATGTTTATGGCTTTATCTTATAAAACTCAATATCTCCGTGCTGGGCAAACAGGTTTTGCAGCCGTTTGAGCTAAGATTTTAAAATTATTCACATAATGAAAACCTATACTTTGTTTCAGGCGAGTTTCCCATTCAAATGCATGTGACCGTGAGAAACACATTGTATTGGCGAAAGAAAGCGTTTTTGAACAACTTCATATAAATCGCTGTAACTTTTGATAGAGGTCTCAGACAAACATGTTTATGGCTTTATCTTATAAAACTCAATATCTCCGTGCTGGGCAAACAGGTTTTGCAGCCGTTTGAGCTAAGATTTTAAAATTATTCACATAATGAAAACCTATACTTTGTTTCAGGCGAGTTTCCCATTCAAATGCATGTAACAGTGAGAAACACACTGTCTTGGCGAAAGAAAGCGTTTTTGAACAACTTCATATAAATCGCTGTAACTTTTGATAGAGGTCTCAGACAAACATGTTTATGGCTTTATCTTATAAAACTCAATATCTCCGTGCTGGGCAAACAGGTTTTGCAGCCGTTTGAGCTAAGATTTTAAAATTATTCACATAATGAAAACCTATACTTTGTTTCAGGCGAGTTTCCCATTCAAATGCATGTAACCGTGAGAAACGCATTGTCTTGGCGAAAGAAAGCGTTTGTTAACAACTTCATATAAATCGCTGTAACTTTTGATAGAGGTCTCAGACAAACATGTTTATGGCTTTATCTTATAAAACTCAATATCTCCGTGCTGGGCAAACAGGTTTTGCAGCCGTTTGAGCTAAGATTTTAAAATTATTCACATAATGAAAAACCTATACTTTGTTTCAGGCGAGTTTCCCATTCAAATGCATGTGACCGTGAGAAACACATTGTATTGGCGAAAGAAAGCGTTTTTGAACAACTTCATATAAATCGCTGTAACTTTTGATAGAGGTCTCAGACAAACATGTTTATGGCTTTATCTTATAAAACTCAATATCTCCGTGCTGGGCAAACAGGTTTTGCAGCAGTTTGAGCTAAGATTTTAAAATTATTCACATAATGAAAACCTATACTTTGTCTCGGGCGAGTTTCCCATTCAAATGCATGTAACAGTGAGAAACGCATTGTCTTGGCGAAAGAAAGCGTTTTTGAACAACTTCATATAAATCGCTGTAACTTTTGATAGAAGACTCAGACAAACATGTTTATGGCTTTATCTTATAAAACTCAATATCTCCGTGCTGGGCAAACAGGTTTTGCAGCCGTTTGAGCTAAGATTTTAAAATTATTCACATAATGAAAACCTATACTTTGTTTCAGGCGAGTTTCCCATTCAAATGCATGTAACCGTGAGAAACGCATTGTATTGGCGAAAGAAAGCGTTTTTGAACAACTTCATATAAATCGCTGTAACTTTTGATAGAGGTCTCAGACAAACATGTTTATGGCTTTATCTTATAAAACTCAATATCTCCGTGCTGGGCAAACAGGTTTTGCAGCAGTTTGAGCTAAGATTTTAAAATTATTCACATAATGAAAACCTATACTTTGTCTCGGGCGAGTTTCCCATTCAAATGCATGTAACAGTGAGAAACGCATTGTCTTGGCGAAAGAAAGCGTTTTTGAACAACTTCATATAAATCGCTGTAACTTTTGATAGAAGACTCAGACAAACATGTTTATGGCTTTATCTTATAAAACTCAATATCTCCGTGCTGGGCAAACAGGTTTTGCAGCCGTTTGAGCTAAGATTTTAAAATTATTCACATAATGAAAACCTATACTTTGTTTCAGGCGAGTTTCCCATTCAAATGCATGTGACCGTGAGAAACACATTGTATTGGCGAAAGAAAGCGTTTTTGAACAACTTCATATAAATCGCTGTAACTTTTGATAGAGGTCTCAGACAAACATGTTTATGGCTTTATCTTATAAAACTCAATATCTCCGTGCTGGGCAAACAGGTTTTGCAGCAGTTTGAGCTAAGATTTTAAAATTATTCACATAATGAAAACCTATACTTTGTCTCGGGCGAGTTTCCCATTCAAATGCATGTAACAGTGAGAAACGCATTGTCTTGGCGAAAGAAAGCGTTTTTGAACAACTTCATATAAATCGCTGTAACTTTTGATAGAAGACTCAGACAAACATGTTTATGGCTTTATCTTATAAAACTCAATATCTCCGTGCTGGGCAAACAGGTTTTGCAGCCGTTTGAGCTAAGATTTTAAAATTATTCACATAATGAAAACCTATACTTTGTTTCAGGCGAGTTTCCCATTCAAATGCATGTAACCGTGAGAAACGCATTGTATTGGCGAAAGAAAGCGTTTTTGAACAACTTCATATAAATCGCTGTAACTTTTGATAAAGGTCTCAGACAAACATGTTTATGGCTTTATCTTATAGAACTCAATATCTCCGTGCTGGGCAAACAGGTTTTGCAGCCGTTTGAGCTAAGATTTTAAAATTATTCACATAATGAAAACCTATACTTTGTTTCAGGCGAGTTTCCCATTCAAATGCATGTAACCGTGAGAAACACATTGTCTTGGCGAAAGAAAGCGTTTGTGAACAACTTCATATAAATCGCTGTAACTTTTGATAGAAGACTCAGACAAACATGTTTATGGCTTTATCTTATAGAACTCAATATCTCCGTGCTGGGCAAACAGGTTTTGCAGCCGTTTGAGCTAAGATTTTAAAATTATTCACATAATGAAAACCTATACTTTGTTTCAGGCGAGTTTCCCATTCAAATGCATGTAACAGTGAGAAACGCATTGTCTTGGCGAAAGAAAGCGTTTTTGAACAACTTCATATAAATCGCTGTAACTTTTGATAGAAGACTCAGACAAACATGTTTATGGCTTTATCTTATAAAACTCAATATCTCCGTGCTGGGCAAACAGGTTTTGCAGCTGTTTGAGCTAAGATTTTAAAATTATTCACATAATGAAAACCTATACTTTGTTTCAGGCGAGTTTCCCATTCAAATGCATGTAACCGTGAGAAACACATTGTCTTGGCGAAAGAAAGCGTTTGTGAACAACTTCATATAAATCGCTGTAACTTTTGATAGAAGACTCAGACAAACATGTTTATGGCTTTATCTTATAGAACTCAATATCTCCGTGCTGGGCAAACAGGTTTTGCAGCCGTTTGAGCTAAGATTTTAAAATTATTCACATAATGAAAACCTATACTTTGTTTCAGGCGAGTTTCCCATTCAAATGCATGTAACCGTGAGAAACGCATTGTCTTGGCGAAAGAAAGCGTTTGTTAACAACTTCATATAAATCGCTGTAACTTTTGATAGAGGTCTCAGACAAACATGTTTATGGCTTTATCTTATAAAACTCAATATCTCCGTGCTGGGCAAACAGGTTTTGCAGCCGTTTGAGCTAAGATTTTAAAATTATTCACATAATGAAAAACCTATACTTTGTTTCAGGCGAGTTTCCCATTCAAATGCATGTGACCGTGAGAAACACATTGTATTGGCGAAAGAAAGCGTTTTTGAACAACTTCATATAAATCGCTGTAACTTTTGATAGAGGTCTCAGACAAACATGTTTATGGCTTTATCTTATAAAACTCAATATCTCCGTGCTGGGCAAACAGGTTTTGCAGCAGTTTGAGCTAAGATTTTAAAATTATTCACATAATGAAAACCTATACTTTGTCTCGGGCGAGTTTCCCATTCAAATGCATGTAACAGTGAGAAACGCATTGTCTTGGCGAAAGAAAGCGTTTTTGAACAACTTCATATAAATCGCTGTAACTTTTGATAGAAGACTCAGACAAACATGTTTATGGCTTTATCTTATAAAACTCAATATCTCCGTGCTGGGCAAACAGGTTTTGCAGCCGTTTGAGCTAAGATTTTAAAATTATTCACATAATGAAAACCTATACTTTGTTTCAGGCGAGTTTCCCATTCAAATGCATGTAACCGTGAGAAACGCATTGTATTGGCGAAAGAAAGCGTTTTTGAACAACTTCATATAAATCGCTGTAACTTTTGATAGAGGTCTCAGACAAACATGTTTATGGCTTTATCTTATAAAACTCAATATCTCCGTGCTGGGCAAACAGGTTTTGCAGCAGTTTGAGCTAAGATTTTAAAATTATTCACATAATGAAAACCTATACTTTGTCTCGGGCGAGTTTCCCATTCAAATGCATGTAACAGTGAGAAACGCATTGTCTTGGCGAAAGAAAGCGTTTTTGAACAACTTCATATAAATCGCTGTAACTTTTGATAGAAGACTCAGACAAACATGTTTATGGCTTTATCTTATAAAACTCAATATCTCCGTGCTGGGCAAACAGGTTTTGCAGCCGTTTGAGCTAAGATTTTAAAATTATTCACATAATGAAAACCTATACTTTGTTTCAGGCGAGTTTCCCATTCAAATGCATGTGACCGTGAGAAACACATTGTATTGGCGAAAGAAAGCGTTTTTGAACAACTTCATATAAATCGCTGTAACTTTTGATAGAGGTCTCAGACAAACATGTTTATGGCTTTATCTTATAAAACTCAATATCTCCGTGCTGGGCAAACAGGTTTTGCAGCAGTTTGAGCTAAGATTTTAAAATTATTCACATAATGAAAACCTATACTTTGTCTCGGGCGAGTTTCCCATTCAAATGCATGTAACAGTGAGAAACGCATTGTCTTGGCGAAAGAAAGCGTTTTTGAACAACTTCATATAAATCGCTGTAACTTTTGATAGAAGACTCAGACAAACATGTTTATGGCTTTATCTTATAAAACTCAATATCTCCGTGCTGGGCAAACAGGTTTTGCAGCCGTTTGAGCTAAGATTTTAAAATTATTCACATAATGAAAACCTATACTTTGTTTCAGGCGAGTTTCCCATTCAAATGCATGTAACCGTGAGAAACGCATTGTATTGGCGAAAGAAAGCGTTTTTGAACAACTTCATATAAATCGCTGTAACTTTTGATAAAGGTCTCAGACAAACATGTTTATGGCTTTATCTTATAGAACTCAATATCTCCGTGCTGGGCAAACAGGTTTTGCAGCCGTTTGAGCTAAGATTTTAAAATTATTCACATAATGAAAACCTATACTTTGTTTCAGGCGAGTTTCCCATTCAAATGCATGTAACCGTGAGAAACACATTGTCTTGGCGAAAGAAAGCGTTTGTGAACAACTTCATATAAATCGCTGTAACTTTTGATAGAAGACTCAGACAAACATGTTTATGGCTTTATCTTATAGAACTCAATATCTCCGTGCTGGGCAAACAGGTTTTGCAGCCGTTTGAGCTAAGATTTTAAAATTATTCACATAATGAAAACCTATACTTTGTTTCAGGCGAGTTTCCCATTCAAATGCATGTAACAGTGAGAAACGCATTGTCTTGGCGAAAGAAAGCGTTTTTGAACAACTTCATATAAATCGCTGTAACTTTTGATAGAAGACTCAGACAAACATGTTTATGGCTTTATCTTATAAAACTCAATATCTCCGTGCTGGGCAAACAGGTTTTGCAGCTGTTTGAGCTAAGATTTTAAAATTATTCACATAATGAAAACCTATACTTTGTTTCAGGCGAGTTTCCCATTCAAATGCATGTAACCGTGAGAAACACATTGTCTTGGCGAAAGAAAGCGTTTTTGAACAACTTCATATAAATCGCTGTAACTTTTGATAGAGGTCTCAGACAAACATGTTTATGGCTTTATCTTATAGAACTCAATATCTCCGTGCTGGGCCAACAGGTTTTGCAGCCGTTTGAGCTAAGATTTTAAAATTATTCACATAATGAAAACCTATACTTTGTTTCAGGCGAGTTTCCCATTCAAATGCATGTAACCGTGAGAAACACATTGTCTTGGCGAAAGAAAGCGTTTGTGAACAACTTCATATAAATCGCTGTAACTTTTGATAGAAGACTCAGACAAACATGTTTATGGCTTTATCTTATAGAACTCAATATCTCCGTGCTGGGCAAACAGGTTTTGCAGCCGTTTGAGCTAAGATTTTAAAATTATTCACATAATGAAAACCTATACTTTGTTTCAGGCGAGTTTCCCATTCAAATGCATGTAACAGTGAGAAACGCATTGTCTTGGCGAAAGAAAGCGTTTTTGAACAACTTCATATAAATCGCTGTAACTTTTGATAGAAGACTCAGACAAACATGTTTATGGCTTTATCTTATAAAACTCAATATCTCCGTGCTGGGCAAACAGGTTTTGCAGCTGTTTGAGCTAAGATTTTAAAATTATTCACATAATGAAAACCTATACTTTGTTTCAGGCGAGTTTCCCATTCAAATGCATGTAACCGTGAGAAACACATTGTCTTGGCGAAAGAAAGCGTTTTTGAACAACTTCATATAAATCGCTGTAACTTTTGATAGAGGTCTCAGACAAACATGTTTATGGCTTTATCTTATAGAACTCAATATCTCCGTGCTGGGCCAACAGGTTTTGCAGCCGTTTGAGCTAAGATTTTAAAATTATTCACATAATGAAAACCTATACTTTGTTTCAGGCGAGTTTCCCATTCAAATGCATGTAACAGTGAGAAACACATTGTCTTGGCGAAAGAAAGCGTTTGTGAACAACTTCATATAAATCGCTGTAACTTTTGATAGAAGACTCAGACAAACATGTTTATGGCTTTATCTTATAGAACTCAATATCTCCGTGCTGGGCAAACAGGTTTTGCAGCCGTTTGAGCTAAGATTTTAAAATTATTCACATAATGAAAACCTATACTTTGTTTCAGGCGAGTTTCCCATTCAAATGCATGTAACAGTGAGAAACGCATTGTCTTGGCGAAAGAAAGCGTTTTTGAACAACTTCATATAAATCGCTGTAACTTTTGATAGAAGACTCAGACAAACATGTTTATGGCTTTATCTTATAAAACTCAATATCTCCGTGCTGGGCAAACAGGTTTTGCAGCTGTTTGAGCTAAGATTTTAAAATTATTCACATAATGAAAACCTATACTTTGTTTCAGGCGAGTTTCCCATTCAAATGCATGTAACCGTGAGAAACACATTGTCTTGGCGAAAGAAAGCGTTTTTGAACAACTTCATATAAATCGCTGTAACTTTTGATAGAGGTCTCAGACAAACATGTTTATGGCTTTATCTTATAGAACTCAATATCTCCGTGCTGGGCCAACAGGTTTTGCAGCCGTTTGAGCTAAGATTTTAAAATTATTCACATAATGAAAACCTATACTTTGTTTCAGGCGAGTTTCCCATTCAAATGCATGTAACCGTGAGAAACACATTGTCTTGGCGAAAGAAAGCGTTTGTGAACAACTTCATATATAAATCGCTGTAACTTTTGATAGAGGTCTCAGACAAACATGTTTATGGCTTTATCTTATAAAACTCAATATCTCCGTGCTGGGCAAACAGGTTTTGCAGCCGTTTGAGCTAAGATTTTAAAATTATTCACATAATGAAAACCTATACTTTGTCTCGGGCGAGTTTCCCATTCAAATGCATGTAACCGTGAGAAACGCATTGTATTGGCGAAAGAAAGCGTTTTTGAACAACTTCATATAAATCGCTGTAACTTTTGATAGAGGTCTCAGACAAACATGTTTATGGCTTTATCTTATAGAACTCAATATCTCCGTGCTGGGTGAAGGAAATTGCCGTCCCGGGTTTCCTCCGTGGCGTGAGCGATAAGCAGAGTTCTGTCCTTTCCTTCTAAGATTCCTAATTATTTAAAGTAACACTCAGGTATGCCATTCAGCTGGGTTAGTTACAGCGCCGGGAGCAGCTTGGGAGAACAAGGAAACACAGACTGCTTCAGGTTGTCTTCCCAAATCGACTCAAAGGTTTATTTGATACACAGCAGTTTATATAGAGGAAAAAAGGTTCGTGTGTCAGCTTTCCCAGTTCAAACCGGTACAGACTAAATAAGGAAACGTCTTCCTGCCTTCTGAGCAAAGTATCCCTTGTGTAGTTTATCAGTTCAGCTATAATTTATGATCATCCCAGCAAAATACACTCCTAGACATAAAATACAGAGTTCTTTCATTAGTGAATTCTGAAACAAACCACCTGGCCTTTAACGAGCCTTTTTCTAAGAGATAAGGAAGGGAGGATGGGAGTAAGGAAGTGGTCTCGTCTCTGTGGTGTTTTCGACCTTGGGGTACCAGCCTGTGAGTCTTACACATTAATTCTTGGGTCACAGAGAAAGAGAAAAACAACTATTAGATGGGCCTTATTGAGTAACAGTTTTCCTGTATAAAACAATATCCTGTAAATGCTAACCGTGGTATCAAAATATCACAACACTGGGTAAACAGGTTTTGCAGCCGTTTGAGCTAAGATTTTAAAATTATTCACATAATGAAAACCTATACTTTGTTTCAGGCGAGTTTCCCATTCAAATGCATGTAACCGTGAGAAACACATTGTCTTGGCGAAAGAAAGCGTTTTTGAACAACTTCATATAAATCGCTGTAACTTTTGATAGAGGTCTCAGACAAACATGTTTATGGCTTTATCTTATAGAACTCAATATCCCCGTGCTGGGCCAACAGGTTTTGCAGCCGTTTGAGCTAAGATTTTAAAATTATTCACATAATGAAAACCTATACTTTGTTTCAGGCGAGTTTCCCATTCAAATGCATGTAACCGTGAGAAACACATTGTCTTGGCGAAAGAAAGCGTTTGTGAACAACTTCATATATAAATCGCTGTAACTTTTGATAGAGGTCTCTGACAAACATGTTTATGGCTTTATCTTATAAAACTCAATATCTCCGTGCTGGGCAAACAGGTTTTGCAGCCGTTTGAGCTAAGATTTTAAAATTATTCACATAATGAAAACCTATACTTTGTCTCGGGCGAGTTTCCCATTCAAATGCATGTAACAGTGAGAAACGCATTGTCTTGGCGAAAGAAAGCGTTTGTGAACAACTTCATATAAATCGCTGTAACTTTTGATAGAAGACTCAGACAAACATGTTTATGGCTTTATCTTATAAAACTCAATATCTCCGTGCTGGGCAAACAGGTTTTGCAGCCGTTTGAGCTAAGATTTTAAAATTATTCACATAATGAAAACCTATACTTTGTTTCAGGCGAGTTTCCCATTCAAATGCATGTAACCGTGAGAAACGCATTGTCTTGGCGAAAGAAAGCGTTTGTTAACAACTTCATATAAATCGCTGTAACTTTTGATAGAGGTCTCAGACAAACATGTTTATGGCTTTATCTTATAAAACTCAATATCTCCGTGCTGGGCAAACAGGTTTTGCAGCCGTTTGAGCTAAGATTTTAAAATTATTCACATAATGAAAACCTATACTTTGTTTCAGGCGAGTTTCCCATTCAAATGCATGTAACCGTGAGAAACGCATTGTATTGGCGAAAGAAAGCGTTTTTGAACAACTTCATATAAATCGCTGTAACTTTTGATAGAGGTCTCAGACAAACATGTTTATGGCTTTATCTTATAAAACTCAATATCTCCGTGCTGGGCAAACAGGTTTTGCAGCCGTTTGAGCTAAGATTTTAAAATTATTCACATAATGAAAACCTATACTTTTTTTCAGGCGAGTTTCCCATTCAAATGCATGTAACAGTGAGAAACACACTGTCTTGGCGAAAGAAAGCGTTTTTGAACAACTTCATATAAATCGCTGTAACTTTTGATAGAGGTCTCAGACAAACATGTTTATGGCTTTATCTTATAAAACTCAATATCTCCGTGCTGGGCAAACAGGTTTTACAGCCGTTTGAGCTAAGATTTTAAAATTATTCACATAATGAAAACCTATACTTTTTTTCAGGCGAGTTTCCCATTCAAATGAATGTAACCGTGAGAAACACATTGTCCTGGCGAAAGAAAGCGTTTGTGAACAACTTCATATATAAATCGCTGTAACTTTTGATAGAGGTCTCAGACAAACATGTTTATGGCTTTATCTTATAAAACTCAATATCTCCGTGCTGGGCAAACAGGTTTTGCAGCCGTTTGAGCTAAGATTTTAAAATTATTCACATAATGAAAACCTATACTTTGTTTCAGGCGAGTTTCCCATTCAAATGCATGTAACCGTGAGAAACACATTGTCTTGGCGAAAGAAAGCGTTTTTGAACAACTTCATATAAATCGCTGTAACTTTTGATAGAGGTCTCAGACAAACATGTTTATGGCTTTATCTTATAGAACTCAATATCCCCGTGCTGGGCCAACAGGTTTTGCAGCCGTTTGAGCTAAGATTTTAAAATTATTCACATAATGAAAACCTATACTTTGTTTCAGGCGAGTTTCCCATTCAAATGCATGTAACCGTGAGAAACACACTGTCTTGGCGAAAGAAAGCGTTTTTGAACAACTTCATATAAATCGCTGTAACTTTTGATAGAGGTCTCAGACAAACATGTTTATGGCTTTATCTTATAAAACTCAATATCTCCGTGCTGGGCAAACAGGTTTTACAGCCGTTTGAGCTAAGATTTTAAAATTATTCACATAATGAAAACCTATACTTTTTTTCAGGCGAGTTTCCCATTCAAATGAATGTAACCGTGAGAAACACATTGTCCTGGCGAAAGAAAGCGTTTGTGAACAACTTCATATATAAATCGCTGTAACTTTTGATAGAGGTCTCAGACAAACATGTTTATGGCTTTATCTTATAAAACTCAATATCTCCGTGCTGGGCAAACAGGTTTTGCAGCCGTTTGAGCTAAGATTTTAAAATTATTCACATAATGAAAACCTATACTTTGTTTCAGGCGAGTTTCCCATTCAAATGCATGTAACCGTGAGAAACACATTGTCTTGGCGAAAGAAAGCGTTTTTGAACAACTTCATATAAATCGCTGTAACTTTTGATAGAGGTCTCAGACAAACATGTTTATGGCTTTATCTTATAGAACTCAATATCCCCGTGCTGGGCAAACAGGTTTTGCAGCCGTTTGAGCTAAGATTTTAAAATTATTCACATAATGAAAACCTATACTTTGTTTCAGGCGAGTTTCCCATTCAAATGAATGTAACCGTGAGAAACACATTGTCCTGGCGAAAGAAAGCGTTTGTGAACAACTTCATATATAAATCGCTGTAACTTTTGATAGAGGTCTCAGACAAACATGTTTATGGCTTTATCTTATAAAACTCAATATCTCCGTGCTGGGCAAACAGGTTTTGCAGCCGTTTGAGCTAAGATTTTAAAATTATTCACATAATGAAAACCTATACTTTGTTTCAGGCGAGTTTCCCATTCAAATGCATGTAACCGTGAGAAACACATTGTCTTGGCGAAAGAAAGCGTTTTTGAACAACTTCATATAAATCGCTGTAACTTTTGATAGAGGTCTCAGACAAACATGTTTATGGCTTTATCTTATAGAACTCAATATCCCCGTGCTGGGCCAACAGGTTTTGCAGCCGTTTGAGCTAAGATTTTAAAATTATTCACATAATGAAAACCTATACTTTGTTTCAGGCGAGTTTCCCATTCAAATGCATGTAACCGTGAGAAACACACTGTCTTGGCGAAAGAAAGCGTTTTTGAACAACTTCATATAAATCGCTGTAACTTTTGATAGAGGTCTCAGACAAACATGTTTATGGCTTTATCTTATAAAACTCAATATCTCCGTGCTGGGCAAACAGGTTTTACAGCCGTTTGAGCTAAGATTTTAAAATTATTCACATAATGAAAACCTATACTTTTTTTCAGGCGAGTTTCCCATTCAAATGAATGTAACCGTGAGAAACACATTGTCCTGGCGAAAGAAAGCGTTTGTGAACAACTTCATATATAAATCGCTGTAACTTTTGATAGAGGTCTCAGACAAACATGTTTATGGCTTTATCTTATAAAACTCAATATCTCCGTGCTGGGCAAACAGGTTTTGCAGCCGTTTGAGCTAAGATTTTAAAATTATTCACATAATGAAAACCTATACTTTGTTTCAGGCGAGTTTCCCATTCAAATGCATGTAACCGTGAGAAACACATTGTCTTGGCGAAAGAAAGCGTTTTTGAACAACTTCATATAAATCGCTGTAACTTTTGATAGAGGTCTCAGACAAACATGTTTATGGCTTTATCTTATAGAACTCAATATCCCCGTGCTGGGCAAACAGGTTTTGCAGCCGTTTGAGCTAAGATTTTAAAATTATTCACATAATGAAAACCTATACTTTGTTTCAGGCGAGTTTCCCATTCAAATGCATGTAACAGTGAGAAACGCATTGTCTTGGCGAAAGAAAGCGTTTTTGAACAACTTCATATAAATCGCTGTAACTTTTGATAGAAGACTAAGACACACATGTTTATGGCTTTATCTTATAAAACTCAATATCTCCGTGCTGGGCAAACAGGTTTTGCAGCAGTTTGAGCTAAGATTTTAAAATTATTCACATAATGAAAACCTATACTTTGTTTCAGGCGAGTTTCCCATTCAAATGCATTTAACCGTGAGAAACGCATTGTATTGGCGAAAGAAAGCGTTTTTCAACAACTTCATATAAATCGCTGTAACTTTTGATAGAAGACTCAGACAAACATGTTTATGGCTTTATCTTATAGAACTCAATATCCCCGTGCTGGGCAAACAGGTTTTACAGCCGTTTGAGCTAAGATTTTAAAATTATTCACATAATGAAAACCTATACTTTGTTTCAGGCGAGTTTCCCATTCAAATGCATGTAACCGTGAGAAACGCATTGTCTTGGCGAAAGAAAGCGTTTTTGAACAACTTCATATAAATCGCTGTAACTTTTGATAGAAGACTCAGACAAACATGTTTATGGCTTTATCTTATAGAACTCAATATCTCCGTGCTGGGCAAACAGGTTTTGCAGCCGTTTGAGCTAAGATTTTAAAATTATTCACATAATGAAAACCTATACTTTGTTTCAGGCGAGTTTCCCATTCAAATGCATGTAACCGTGAGAAACGCATTGTCTTGGCGAAAGAAAGCGTTTTTGAACAACTTCATATAAATCGCTGTAACTTTTGATAGAAGACTCAGACAAACATGTTTATGGCTTTATCTTATAAAACTCAATATCTCCGTGCTGGGTAAACAGGTTTTGCAGCCGTTTGAGCTAAGATTTTAAAATTATTCACATAATGAAAACCTATACTTTGTTTCAGGCGAGTTTCCCATTCAAATGCATGTAACAGTGAGAAACGCATTGTCTTGGCGAAAGAAAGCGTTTGTGAACAACTTCATATAAATCGCTGTAACTTTTGATAGAGGTCTCAGACAAACATGTTTATGGCTTTATCTTATAAAACTCAATATCTCCGTGCTGGGCAAACAGGTTTTGCAGCCGTTTGAGCTAAGATTTTAAAATTATTCACATAATGAAAACCTATACTTTGTTTCAGGCGAGTTTCCCATTCAAATGCATGTAACCGTGAGAAACACATTGTCTTGGCGAAAGAAAGCGTTTTTGAACAACTTCATATAAATCGCTGTAACTTTTGATAGAGGTCTCAGACAAACATGTTTATGGCTTTATCTTATAGAACTCAATATCCCCGTGCTGGGCCAACAGGTTTTGCAGCCGTTTGAGCTAAGATTTTAAAATTATTCACATAATGAAAACCTATACTTTGTTTCAGGCGAGTTTCCCATTCAAATGCATGTAACCGTGAGAAACACACTGTCTTGGCGAAAGAAAGCGTTTTTGAACAACTTCATATAAATCGCTGTAACTTTTGATAGAGGTCTCAGACAAACATGTTTATGGCTTTATCTTATAAAACTCAATATCTCCGTGCTGGGCAAACAGGTTTTACAGCCGTTTGAGCTAAGATTTTAAAATTATTCACATAATGAAAACCTATACTTTTTTTCAGGCGAGTTTCCCATTCAAATGAATGTAACCGTGAGAAACACATTGTCCTGGCGAAAGAAAGCGTTTGTGAACAACTTCATATATAAATCGCTGTAACTTTTGATAGAGGTCTCAGACAAACATGTTTATGGCTTTATCTTATAAAACTCAATATCTCCGTGCTGGGCAAACAGGTTTTGCAGCCGTTTGAGCTAAGATTTTAAAATTATTCACATAATGAAAACCTATACTTTGTTTCAGGCGAGTTTCCCATTCAAATGCATGTAACCGTGAGAAACACATTGTCTTGGCGAAAGAAAGCGTTTTTGAACAACTTCATATAAATCGCTGTAACTTTTGATAGAGGTCTCAGACAAACATGTTTATGGCTTTATCTTATAGAACTCAATATCCCCGTGCTGGGCAAACAGGTTTTGCAGCCGTTTGAGCTAAGATTTTAAAATTATTCACATAATGAAAACCTATACTTTGTTTCAGGCGAGTTTCCCATTCAAATGCATGTAACAGTGAGAAACGCATTGTCTTGGCGAAAGAAAGCGTTTTTGAACAACTTCATATAAATCGCTGTAACTTTTGATAGAAGACTAAGACACACATGTTTATGGCTTTATCTTATAAAACTCAATATCTCCGTGCTGGGCAAACAGGTTTTGCAGCAGTTTGAGCTAAGATTTTAAAATTATTCACATAATGAAAACCTATACTTTGTTTCAGGCGAGTTTCCCATTCAAATGCATTTAACCGTGAGAAACGCATTGTATTGGCGAAAGAAAGCGTTTTTCAACAACTTCATATAAATCGCTGTAACTTTTGATAGAAGACTCAGACAAACATGTTTATGGCTTTATCTTATAGAACTCAATATCCCCGTGCTGGGCAAACAGGTTTTACAGCCGTTTGAGCTAAGATTTTAAAATTATTCACATAATGAAAACCTATACTTTGTTTCAGGCGAGTTTCCCATTCAAATGCATGTAACCGTGAGAAACGCATTGTCTTGGCGAAAGAAAGCGTTTTTGAACAACTTCATATAAATCGCTGTAACTTTTGATAGAAGACTCAGACAAACATGTTTATGGCTTTATCTTATAGAACTCAATATCTCCGTGCTGGGCAAACAGGTTTTGCAGCCGTTTGAGCTAAGATTTTAAAATTATTCACATAATGAAAACCTATACTTTGTTTCAGGCGAGTTTCCCATTCAAATGCATGTAACCGTGAGAAACGCATTGTCTTGGCGAAAGAAAGCGTTTTTGAACAACTTCATATAAATCGCTGTAACTTTTGATAGAAGACTCAGACAAACATGTTTATGGCTTTATCTTATAAAACTCAATATCTCCGTGCTGGGTAAACAGGTTTTGCAGCCGTTTGAGCTAAGATTTTAAAATTATTCACATAATGAAAACCTATACTTTGTTTCAGGCGAGTTTCCCATTCAAATGCATGTAACAGTGAGAAACGCATTGTCTTGGCGAAAGAAAGCGTTTGTGAACAACTTCATATAAATCGCTGTAACTTTTGATAGAGGTCTCAGACAAACATGTTTATGGCTTTATCTTATAAAACTCAATATCTCCGTGCTGGGCAAACAGGTTTTGCAGCCGTTTGAGCTAAGATTTTAAAATTATTCACATAATGAAAACCTATACTTTGTCTCGGGCGAGTTTCCCATTCAAATGCATGTAACAGTGAGAAACGCATTGTCTTGGCGAAAGAAAGCGTTTTTGAACAACTTCATATAAATCGCTGTAACTTTTGATAGAGGTCTCAGACAAACATGTTTATGGCTTTATCTTATAGAACTCAATATCTCCGTGCTGGGCAAACAGGTTTTGCAGCCGTTTGAGCTAAGATTTTAAAATTATTCACATAATGAAAACCTATACTTTGTTTCAGGCGAGTTTCCCATTCAAATGCATGTAACCGTGAGAAACGCATTGTCTTGGCGAAAGAAAGCGTTTTTGAACAACTTCATATAAATCGCTGTAACTTTTGATAGAAGACTCAGACAAACATGTTTATGGCTTTATCTTATAAAACTCAATATCTCCGTGCTGGGTAAACAGGTTTTGCAGCCGTTTGAGCTAAGATTTTAAAATTATTCACATAATGAAAACCTATACTTTGTTTCAGGCGAGTTTCCCATTCAAATGCATGTAACAGTGAGAAACGCATTGTCTTGGCGAAAGAAAGCGTTTTTGAACAACTTCATATAAATCGCTGTAACTTTTGATAGAGGTCTCAGACAAACATGTTTATGGCTTTATCTTATAGAACTCAATATCCCCGTGCTGGGAAAACAGGTTTTGCAGCCGTTTGAGCTAAGATTTTAAAATTATTCACATAATGAAAACCTATACTTTGTCTCGGGCGAGTTTCCCATTCAAATGCATGTAACAGTGAGAAACGCATTGTCTTGGCGAAAGAAAGCGTTTTTGAACAACTTCATATAAATCGCTGTAACTTTTGATAGAGGTCTCAGACAAACATGTTTATGGCTTTATCTTATAGAACTCAATATCCCCGTGCTGGGCAAACAGGTTTTGCAGCCGTTTGAGCTAAGATTTTAAAATTATTCACATAATGAAAACCTATACTTTGTCTCAGGCGAGTTTCCCATTCAAATGCATGTAACAGTGAGAAACACACTGTCTTGGCGAAAGAAAGCGTTTTTGAACAACTTCATATAAATCGCTGTAACTTTTGATAGAAGACTAAGACACACATGTTTATGGCTTTATCTTATAGAACTCAATATCTCCGTGCTGGGCAAACAGGTTTTGCAGCCGTTTGAGCTAAGATTTTAAAATTATTCACATAATGAAAACCTATACTTTGTTTCAGGCGAGTTTCCCATTCAAATGCATGTAACCGTGAGAAACGCATTGTATTGGCGAAAGAAAGCGTTTTTGAACAACTTCATATAAATCGCTGTAACTTTTGATAGAAGACTCAGACAAACATGTTTATGGCTTTATCTTATAGAACTCAATATCTCCGTGCTGGGCAAACAGGTTTTGCAGCCGTTTGAGCTAAGATTTTAAAATTATTCACATAATGAAAACCTATACTTTGTCTCGGGCGAGTTTCCCATTCAAATGCATGTAACCATGAGAAACACATTGTCTTGGCGAAAGAAAGCGTTTGTTAACAACTTCATATAAATCGCTGTAACTTTTGATAGAGGTCTCAGACAAACATGTTTATGGCTTTATCTTATAAAACTCAATATCTCCGTGCTGGGTAAACAGGTTTTGCAGCCGTTTGAGCTAAGATTTTAAAATTATTCACATAATGAAAACCTATACTTTGTCTCGGGCGAGTTTCCCATTCAAATGCATGTAACCGTGAGAAACGCATTGTCTTGGCGAAAGAAAGAGTTTTGGAACAACTTCATATAAATCGCTGTAACTTTTGATAGAAGACTCAGACAAACATGTTTATGGCTTTATCTTATAAAACTCAATATCTCCGTGCTGGGCAAACAGGTTTTGCAGCCGTTTGAGCTAAGATTTTAAAATTATTCACATAATGAAAACCTATACTTTGTTTCAGGCGAGTTTCCCATTCAAATGCATGTAACCGTGAGAAACGCATTGTATTGGCGAAAGAAAGCGTTTTTGAACAACTTCATATAAATCGCTGTAACTTTTGATAGAGGTCTCAGACACACATGTTTATGGCTTTATCTTATAGAACTCAATATCCCCGTGCTGGGCAAACAGGTTTTGCAGCCGTTTGAGCTAAGATTTTAAAATTATTCACATAATGAAAACCTATACTTTGTCTCGGGCGAGTTTCCCATTCAAATGCATGTAACAGTGAGAAACACACTGTCTTGGCGAAAGAAAGCGTTTTTCAACAACTTCATATAAATCGCTGTAACTTTTGATAGAAGACTAAGACACACATGTTTATGGCTTTATCTTATAGAACTCAATATCTCCGTGCTGGGCAAACAGGTTTTGCAGCCGTTTGAGCTAAGATTTTAAAATTATTCACATAATGAAAACCTATACTTTGTCTCAGGCGAGTTTCCCATTCAAATGCATGTAACAGTGAGAAACACACTGTCTTGGCGAAAGAAAGCGTTTTTCAACAACTTCATATAAATCGCTGTAACTTTTGATAGAAGACTAAGACACACATGTTTATGGCTTTATCTTATAAAACTCAATATCTCCGTGCTGGGCAAACAGGTTTTGCAGCCGTTTGAGCTAAGATTTTAAAATTATTCACATAATGAAAACCTATACTTTGTTTCAGGCGAGTTTCCCATTCAAATGCATGTAACCGTGAGAAACGCATTGTCTTGGCGAAAGAAAGCGTTTTTGAACAACTTCATATAAATCGCTGTAACTTTTGATAGAAGACTCGGACAAACATGTTTATGGCTTTATCTTATAGAACTCAATATCTCCGTGCTGGGCAAACAGGTTTTGCAGCCGTTTGAGCTAAGATTTTAAAATTATTCACATAATGAAAACCTATACTTTGTCTCGGGCGAGTTTCCCATTCAAATGCATGTAACAGTGAGAAACGCATTGTCTTGGCGAAAGAAAGCGTTTTTGAACAACTTCATATAAATCGCTGTAACTTTTGATAGAAGACTCAGACAAACATGTTTATGGCTTTATCTTATAAAACTCAATATCTCCGTGCTGGGCAAACAGGTTTTGCAGCCGTTTGAGCTAAGATTTTAAAATTATTCACATAATGAAAACCTATACTTTGTCTCAGGCGAGTTTCCCATTCAAATGCATGTAACAGTGAGAAACACACTGTCTTGGCGAAAGAAAGCGTTTTTCAACAACTTCATATAAATCGCTGTAACTTTTGATAGAAGACTAAGACACACATGTTTATGGCTTTATCTTATAGAACTCAATATCTCCGTGCTGGGCAAACAGGTTTTGCAGCCGTTTGAGCTAAGATTTTAAAATTATTCACATAATGAAAACCTATACTTTGTTTCAGGCGAGTTTCCCATTCAAATGCATGTAACCGTGAGAAACGCATTGTATTGGCGAAAGAAAGCGTTTTTGAACAACTTCATATAAATCGCTGTAACTTTTGATAGAAGACTCAGACAAACATGTTTATGGCTTTATCTTATAGAACTCAATATCTCCGTGCTGGGCAAACAGGTTTTGCAGCCGTTTGAGCTAAGATTTTAAAATTATTCACATAATGAAAACCTATACTTTGTCTCGGGCGAGTTTCCCATTCAAATGCATGTAACCGTGAGAAACACATTGTCTTGGCGAAAGAAAGCGTTTGTTAACAACTTCATATAAATCGCTGTAACTTTTGATAGAAGACTCAGACAAACATGTTTATGGCTTTATCTTATAGAACTCAATATCTCCGTGCTGGGCAAACAGGTTTTGCAGCCGTTTGAGCTAAGATTTTAAAATTATTCACATAATGAAAACCTATACTTTGTCTCGGGCGAGTTTCCCATTCAAATGCATGTAACAGTGAGAAACGCATTGTCTTGGCGAAAGAAAGCGTTTTTGAACAACCTCATATAAATCGCTGTAACTTTTGATAGAAGACTCAGACAAACATGTTTATGGCTTTATCTTATAGAACTCAATATCTCCGTGCTGGGCAAACAGGTTTTGCAGCCGTTTGAGCTAAGATTTTAAAATTATTCACATAATGAAAACCTATACTTTGTCTCGGGCGAGTTTCCCATTCAAATGCATGTAACCATGAGAAACACATTGTCTTGGCGAAAGAAAGCGTTTGTTAACAACTTCATATAAATCGCTGTAACTTTTGATAGAGGTCTCAGACAAACATGTTTATGGCTTTATCTTATAAAACTCAATATCTCCGTGCTGGGTAAACAGGTTTTGCAGCCGTTTGAGCTAAGATTTTAAAATTATTCACATAATGAAAACCTATACTTTGTCTCGGGCGAGTTTCCCATTCAAATGCATGTAACCGTGAGAAACGCATTGTCTTGGCGAAAGAAAGAGTTTTGGAACAACTTCATATAAATCGCTGTAACTTTTGATAGAAGACTCAGACAAACATGTTTATGGCTTTATCTTATAAAACTCAATATCTCCGTGCTGGGCAAACAGGTTTTGCAGCCGTTTGAGCTAAGATTTTAAAATTATTCACATAATGAAAACCTATACTTTGTTTCAGGCGAGTTTCCCATTCAAATGCATGTAACCGTGAGAAACGCATTGTATTGGCGAAAGAAAGCGTTTTTGAACAACTTCATATAAATCGCTGTAACTTTTGATAGAGGTCTCAGACACACATGTTTATGGCTTTATCTTATAGAACTCAATATCCCCGTGCTGGGCAAACAGGTTTTGCAGCCGTTTGAGCTAAGATTTTAAAATTATTCACATAATGAAAACCTATACTTTGTCTCGGGCGAGTTTCCCATTCAAATGCATGTAACAGTGAGAAACACACTGTCTTGGCGAAAGAAAGCGTTTTTCAACAACTTCATATAAATCGCTGTAACTTTTGATAGAAGACTAAGACACACATGTTTATGGCTTTATCTTATAGAACTCAATATCTCCGTGCTGGGCAAACAGGTTTTGCAGCCGTTTGAGCTAAGATTTTAAAATTATTCACATAATGAAAACCTATACTTTGTCTCAGGCGAGTTTCCCATTCAAATGCATGTAACAGTGAGAAACACACTGTCTTGGCGAAAGAAAGCGTTTTTCAACAACTTCATATAAATCGCTGTAACTTTTGATAGAAGACTAAGACACACATGTTTATGGCTTTATCTTATAAAACTCAATATCTCCGTGCTGGGCAAACAGGTTTTGCAGCCGTTTGAGCTAAGATTTTAAAATTATTCACATAATGAAAACCTATACTTTGTTTCAGGCGAGTTTCCCATTCAAATGCATGTAACCGTGAGAAACGCATTGTCTTGGCGAAAGAAAGCGTTTTTGAACAACTTCATATAAATCGCTGTAACTTTTGATAGAAGACTCGGACAAACATGTTTATGGCTTTATCTTATAGAACTCAATATCTCCGTGCTGGGCAAACAGGTTTTGCAGCCGTTTGAGCTAAGATTTTAAAATTATTCACATAATGAAAACCTATACTTTGTCTCGGGCGAGTTTCCCATTCAAATGCATGTAACAGTGAGAAACGCATTGTCTTGGCGAAAGAAAGCGTTTTTGAACAACTTCATATAAATCGCTGTAACTTTTGATAGAAGACTCAGACAAACATGTTTATGGCTTTATCTTATAAAACTCAATATCTCCGTGCTGGGCAAACAGGTTTTGCAGCCGTTTGAGCTAAGATTTTAAAATTATTCACATAATGAAAACCTATACTTTGTCTCAGGCGAGTTTCCCATTCAAATGCATGTAACAGTGAGAAACACACTGTCTTGGCGAAAGAAAGCGTTTTTCAACAACTTCATATAAATCGCTGTAACTTTTGATAGAAGACTAAGACACACATGTTTATGGCTTTATCTTATAGAACTCAATATCTCCGTGCTGGGCAAACAGGTTTTGCAGCCGTTTGAGCTAAGATTTTAAAATTATTCACATAATGAAAACCTATACTTTGTTTCAGGCGAGTTTCCCATTCAAATGCATGTAACCGTGAGAAACGCATTGTATTGGCGAAAGAAAGCGTTTTTGAACAACTTCATATAAATCGCTGTAACTTTTGATAGAAGACTCAGACAAACATGTTTATGGCTTTATCTTATAGAACTCAATATCTCCGTGCTGGGCAAACAGGTTTTGCAGCCGTTTGAGCTAAGATTTTAAAATTATTCACATAATGAAAACCTATACTTTGTCTCGGGCGAGTTTCCCATTCAAATGCATGTAACCGTGAGAAACACATTGTCTTGGCGAAAGAAAGCGTTTGTTAACAACTTCATATAAATCGCTGTAACTTTTGATAGAAGACTCAGACAAACATGTTTATGGCTTTATCTTATAGAACTCAATATCTCCGTGCTGGGCAAACAGGTTTTGCAGCCGTTTGAGCTAAGATTTTAAAATTATTCACATAATGAAAACCTATACTTTGTCTCGGGCGAGTTTCCCATTCAAATGCATGTAACAGTGAGAAACGCATTGTCTTGGCGAAAGAAAGCGTTTTTGAACAACCTCATATAAATCGCTGTAACTTTTGATAGAAGACTCAGACAAACATGTTTATGGCTTTATCTTATAGAACTCAATATCTCCGTGCTGGGCAAACAGGTTTTGCAGCCGTTTGAGCTAAGATTTTAAAATTATTCACATAATGAAAACCTATACTTTGTCTCAGGCGAGTTTCCCATTCAAATGCATGTAACAGTGAGAAACACACTGTCTTGGCGAAAGAAAGCGTTTTTCAACAACTTCATATAAATCGCTGTAACTTTTGATAGAAGACTAAGACACACATGTTTATGGCTTTATCTTATAGACTTCAATATCCCCGTGGTGGGCAAACAGGTTTTGCAGCTGTATGAGCTAAGATTTTAAAATTATTCACATAATGAAAACCTATACTTTGTTTCGGGCGAGTTTCCCATCCAAATGCATGTAACAGTAACGCACTGTCTTGATGAAAGAAAGCGTGTTTTGAAAACTTCATAAAGATAGCTGTAACTTTTGATAGACAGTCGCCACATATTTATGGCTTTGCCTTATAGAATTCAACATACCCGTGTTGTGCAAACATGTTTTGCAGTTGTTTGAGCAAAGATTATGAAGTTATTCACAAAATTAAAACTCTGACACTGTAGCGTTGACATTATAATCCAAAATCTGTTCCACTTAAAGGCATGCACACCTCGTTTTCCAACGATTTTACATTGGAGCGGCAAGATCCAAATTTCCTTTGACCATTTCATTCTTTGCAAGCACTCAGATGAAAATCCACCTGAAACTCTTCAAATAATCAGTATAATGTCCTTAACCACATAAAATCTGTCATAGGCACAATACAGGGCTTGCTTTGTGGCAGGTGAATCGGCAGTTATCTGGCTGGCATTCAAGCTCTAAAGCTTTTACCCAGGCCTTGCTTCCACCTCAAACTCCCAAGGTCAAGGTCCCAAGTACCTCTGGGAGCAGTCTGACCAGGCAGAGGAGGTAGAAGCTCAACATTATCTTAACTGACTTTGATTGCATGAACTTGGTCACCTCATTGTATTTTGTGTGATGCTCGAGCGGTCCAGGCTGATTTCCATCCTCTACATTGGCAGTATACACCTTATAGTAACTTTTTACTAGATGGCCACTGTGCAGCAGTCATACACTGCTCTTTACTTAGTAGCCATCAGTACTAACCTGTTTATCCTGTACTAACCTTCAGAGGATCTTCCTTTTAAATAATAAAGTCTACCTCAGTCTGCAGCCTTTTTCACAACATGAAAAAACAATGATTGACTTTTAGTTAGCAAAACACTGTGACAACAGTTGTACTGGATAATATTATACAAATTAAAGAGACATACACGTTATGGGAGTGATTTATTCCATGATGCAGGTTGAGTGCACTATGCTTCCTGAAAAGAACACAGTTGATTTTAATTGCAAAACCAAAAGATCGAACAGAACAGAGAAAAATGAAAGGATAGAGTCGTGGTTATAATTACACTGCTGTTTCACATATGCTGTGTACCATATGTGAAACTCCTTGACTACTACACTGGAACATCATAACTCCCATTTTCCCCTGTGTTTAAGGGGACATTGATACAAAGATGACACATCACTAGAAAACTAAACAAAAATATGAGCAGAATATGTACAAAAGATGAATCAAACCAGGAGGAGTGAACACGATCTGCTGCATCGAATACAAGATGGACCAAAGGGTGGTGACAAGACCTCTTGACACATCTGTAGACTTGTTCAGCTGCTGTCTGGTGCATTGTGACAGCAACTGCTCACATTAGTTCAATTAAAAAAAACATAAAATGACTGTCAAAAGGTAACAGAAACACTCATTTGTGTTTTACATGGGCTGGAAAAGAAAAACTGACAGTATATCAAAAATATCCATCTACATTGCTGTCACTGTGTAACTGTGAGCATCTTCATAAGACAAGAAAATATTTCCAGTTAACAATAAAGACAGTGAAATATTCCTACTCATGACATTATAATGAAAATACCCAAAAATGTAAAGCAGGCAATGATGCTGAGGAAAGTGGAAACAGTGAGATGTTGTTCAAACCTGGGAAACTCTGTGGCAGGAAACTCCAGAAAAAGAGGGGTAAAAAAAGTGATGTATTTTGGTATTAGTGTAAAACACACACACAAAGGGATATTTACAAAGCGTAAATCACCGATCATATTTACACATTTAAAATGAACCAAACTTTTAAGGAGACGTGATTCCACCACAAGCTTTGCCTAATATAGGCTGATACAATAAAATATATCAACTACAGCTTCCCTCCAATGACGGCAACCTTTGTCTCCAGGGGGTCTGCTCTGACCCAGAAAGTGTTAGGACGGGGATGAGGACAAGGAGAAAGGGCTATACTGTTTCCAGAAATAACTAAATAACAGGAAATGTCACTGAGCAGATCTGCGTCTGCTGTTTCAGGCACCATGGGACAGACAAAGGTGAAACTGATCAGAAACATCACAGACCACACATCTGTAAATTTTGTTACTTTTAAACAGGAACACTTGGAGATGAATGTTTTTTTTTCTTTTTCTTTTTGTTAAATAAACAAAGCTGTGTGTACATACAGTATATTCCAAAGAAGCTGAGCTGTAAGAGTACTTGTCAGTGGAGATTTCAAAAAGTGCAACACTGCCCTCTTGTGTTCGCATGTGTACACCCATCACATGCAAATTCACAAGGGTTTATATCACATCCTACATTCCATTGAGATTATTATTGCCATTGACGAGAGGAGCAGAATGATAACTGTGTGTGTGTGTGTGTGTGGGAGGGGGGGGGGGGGGTGCAACAATAATGGAGGGGAACAATGCAAACTACGTTTAGTGCTCACAAATCATTTTAGCACACTAGTCTCTGGTGGTTTCAACTATCTCTCTGACTTTCAGTATCAGTGGAAACCAGTCTTGTGAGACATGCTTGCCGATTGTACCTGTGTTATCAGACAGACAGTGTACAGATGAGCCTTCAAACTGAGCCACTGGCCCTTGTGTCCAGGGTCTCCAGGGTTGGCACAAAAAAAGGGGTGATTACTGAATAGAGTCCCAACACCATGGTCAGCCACTTCCCCAAAATAATTAACACAATACCCAGAAGCAGGAGAGTGGAAGAGTCCATGGAAGAGTGAAGTGACCTGACAGAGGAGGAGGAGAGGGAAAATCTAAAGACGAGAGAAGGAAAAAGGCAGAGTGGAGTCCCTGTGCTCATTAGCCAGCTCGGCTCGCCTCAACTAGCTCTTCAGCATTGCCATGGTGGCCATCAGCTGGTCTGCTAACTGTGTAGCTCTCTGCAGTTCATGTTTAGGACCACACCCGAATGAGTGCCTGGTAAAAAAGAGATAAAAAAGAATATGAGAGATGCTAAAGAGACATATAAAATATACATAAAACACATATGTAATCCCACTTACAGTTATGTAAAAGTGTTATATATGACATAAAGCAATGTATAGTATTAGACGGTGTCCTGTGACATACAGTTCTGGCTCACGCATAACACCAAAACTTCCAAAATGCACCATTTCACAAAAAAGCAGAAAAAATAGTAAAGCACATAATTATATAATTACAATGTAATAATTAATTTGCCTTCTTGGATAGTAAACTTGATTTAATTCTATGGTTGATTAATTGTTTGAATAATTCTGGACTTCATTAAGAATTCCAGCGTGCTGGCTCAAAATTGGGTATAAAAACACAAATTACGTTTAAGTTTTTCCTTCAAAAATCATTAGTTGTTCCACATGCTCTAATCAGTAAAATTCCTATATATATTTCTTTATATTGTTAAATAGAAGTCACAGGACCAAGTTGGCCAGTTGCAATTTGCTAATCTCAGTGTCTTTCTTAAGCACTCCTAGTAGACCAAACCCTCACAGGATCTACATGCTGACAGGGATTTTTATACAATTTGCTTTATTACATGAAACAGAGGTAAAAAAAAAAATTTCTAATCTTATATAACAGAACACAATCAGGCTTTAAAATTAAGAATGATTTACTTTTGTCACAATGATAGTCGTGACAAAGATAGTTTAATATGTAAATATACAAAGAATGCACTTATTATTGTCAGGAAAGAAAAATGATTACTTTAATGGTGACCGCCATTAACAATCCACTATATCTATGATCACAAATCAATTCATTACCATCATAACCATAGCCATCATATTGTTTTGTTGTTGCACTGTATTTTATGAGAAACCTTGTCATAAAATTTATAGAAATTATTATATAGAGACATCAGGTCATGTATGATAAAATTAAAAGAATTTTGGCAAGTGTACAAGTATAACTCAGTAACACTAACATTTCAGATTCCTTAGGCATTATGTAGTGCAAAAATTACTGAATGTCATGCAATATGATTAGCTGTGCTTGTTGATGGCCATGAAATGCTATGTGACTACTTTAGAAGCAACGATAATAAACCTCAAAGAACTGCAATGGCAGTAAAAATAACAAAAAGGGGGAAGTCCTTCAGTACCTTGGTGTGTGTTAGCTGCTGGTGTTAGTGGCTTGGGTTTAGTAGCAGTGGTTAGTAGTAGTCCTTATTAGGGAACGGAAGGCGGGGCTACCTCCTGCGTTACCTAGAGTCTGTGAGTCCAGGTCGTCATCGATGTACTCCTCACCCTGGATGATTTGCTGGGTGTCCTCACTGTGATTGACAGGGCTGATCATCTCCTGCTCCTTTACACTGTGCATCTGGGCGTAGTTGTGGGTGCATGGAAGCTTCCTGAAAAACAATGGGGGATATGCATCCTCAGGCCTAAGCCAAGGACTGTGGGATTTGTTGTTTTTGTAAGACGGGGCTGTATAGTCTTCCATTGCGTTCTTTAAGTGACTTTTTGTGGATATTTGTGTTAGAGACACAAGGAGGTGCTGCTGGTGGGTTACTGATATGACAAGAAGCATGCACAATGTGAATTTGCATTCAACTGTTTAGGGTTGTATGACTTCAAACATCATGAGGTGTATGCAACCATCAGGGAATATGATATTTTTATTAAAATAGCTGGTGGTAGCTAAAGATACTGGACAGATGGATACATTTTAGTTCATGCACATCATTACAAAATTTCAATATTGTAGCAATCTAACTTAAGGGATGTTTCAATTTGTGTCACTTACTTTGGTATGGAACCTGAACATTTGATGGATTTCCACACTACCCACAATGGATTTTAAATAGTCAGGTTACAATTAAAATTCAGATTTTCAGCTTTAATTGAGGACGTTTAACAGAAGTATTACATTTATTGTGTAGGAGTTAAAGCCATGTTTAGACACAGTCCTTCATTTTCAGAGGCTTAGAAAATCCAGGGTGATTTCACCAGATGCTGTGTGGTGTATCTCTTGAGATACTCCACTTAGACTTTAGTTCAGCTGCCTTCAGTTACTGCTTGTAAGTGGGTCTCTCTGCATTCTGCTTAATTTATCATGGAATAATGAAAGAATAGCCCTCACCTAGCTTGTGAAGCTGAAAGTCTGCATTTCAATTACATCTTAATTGTTTCATTTACAATCCACTGCAGTGGTGCACAGAGGCAATATTACAAATATTATGTTACTGTACAAAACTACTGACTTTAGAGCTCACCTCATGAGTTTTTCTTTCAACGTTTGATTTCCATTCTTTGTCAGGTTTTTTTGTGCCTACGTCGTTAAGGTGACAGCACTGTAAAATACATGACTCACCTTTTGAACTTATAGAGGATAAAGGCGCCAGTAGCAATAAGACCAATGAGGAAAATGACAGCTAGAGTCCAAACACCGGCACTTCCAGCTGCTCCATGGTAGCCTGGATTGATGAGCACACAGTAAAGAATGCATCACATTTCTACAATCAAAGGACAAAAGGTGAAAACACAGCAGAGCACAACACCAACAGACCCGGATGCAGGAAAAAGAAAGGCCCAGGAGTCAAACCAAAGACTAAGCTGGTGATGCTAATTGCATTTATAGAGAAAGCAGGTATATTATTTATCAACGCACCATTCTCTGCCTCTGTAACTGTTGAGTCTTTAGTAATATAACCTAGTTCTTGGAAATAAACCAATAGGATGCAATTATCATTTAAAATACTGTATACATTTACAAACTTCACTTAATATGTACTGAAGTGCAAAATACATGTACCAAAATATACCTGCATTTGGGTCAGCTAGCATCACGAGCACCTGTAGGCCTCCTCGTATCACAAAGCTGACGTTGTTGTCGTTGAAGACCTGAATGATGGCTGGAATACGCTAAAGATGAGATTAAGTGTATTAAATGTAACTGATGTTACTTATAAAAAACAAACTTGCTAGTCTGTGTCTCCACAGAGTAAAACATGCCACCACCCGTGTTCAGGCATTGGATATGTTTATTATCAGTGATCACATACCTTATCTACAAACAAGCTTCTCTTGGCTGGTTTGGTGTCCAGTGGGAGAACATACAGGTTGGCAGAGGTGGGGAGACCTGGTTTGACCACAGTAACTAGGGAATTCTGAGGTACACCTGTAATCTGGGGCCACAAGATGAAAATGCCAGTCATGTCTTAAATCTGCACTAATCCAATAACTGTATAATTCATATCCTACAGTGTTTAGTGTTAATCAGCAAAGGTTAGCATGCTAACTATGATTATATTATTATTATGTGATTATAACATGGACTATCATTATCTAACAGTAATACTTTTATGTTTTGTATTTTTATAGGAGTACCAGACATTAGACTGGACTGTGCGCTATGAAAAGACAAGAAGTTAGGTTGCGTGACACTACCATCCATTCTCTTTAAAGACCTACCTTAGCCAGTATTTTGGTGACCACCTGGCCAATGTCATCTCTCCACTCTGGGATATTTGGATTGAATCTGTCTAGGTTTCTGCTGAAGCTCAGAGGGATGACTTGGAAGTTATCTGCAGGAGCAGTCAACAAGCATCATGGCTATGATTTAAATTGATCAAATAAAACCTAAAATATTATTTTAGCAAATAAATAAAATTAAAAAGAAATTGCAAATACCTACACATTACGCTGTTTGGACTGATGTGTAACACCTTGGTGGGAACATATGTGGTAAAGAAATCAGTCTGCCTATCCATATGTGTATTTTTTTGCATGAACTAATAGAAGTAGTGTAGCTTGTTGAGAAGCAGCATTTCAAATATGTATAAAACTGTGTACAAAAATCACAAAATAATTTGAGCAACATAATGAAACCAAAGCAAAAAGCTAGTTAAAATGTACTTGAGTTCAGACAGTAAAAAAATCCGAGTTAAACTAAAATAAACTCCCTCTATCTTCAAATATTAAAGCTTGCTTATAAATAAAACAAGCACATCTCTTTGTCAAATGAATTCTAACTTGCTAACTCTGATACACCAGCAATAAAATCATGAGATCATACAATATTTTCCAAAGATGGAAAAATGTCAATTCAATTTTATTTGTACAGCGCCAAATCTCAACAACAGTCACCTCAAGGCGTTTTATATTGTAAGGCAGACCCTACAATAACAGGCAGCAAATTTGTCTCTGTTTGTCTCAGTGACTCTTAGACCAGGAATAGCTTTTAAGTTTTGACTTTACTATCCGAACTCTGACTGAAAAATTTAAGAATGTTGAAAGCTCACTCTCAACAGTAGAAGCCGAGATGTGGTTGAAAGCTATGAGAAAAAGCCTACAGTAGGACAAAGATCTGAATTCAATTTTTTTCAGATTTTTCTTAACTACCTTATCCAAAAGAAAGAATGAACATGTGCATTAAATTTAAGCTAACAGCATTGTTTATGTTAGCAAGAATGAATGACCTCTCTGCACTGAAACATACTTGTTATTACAGTTTTTCTCGATTGCTTAAACACTATCTTTTGAACTCAAATTTCAAAACCATAATGCTATTTTTAAAAAAGCACACCCATTTCCCTGAACTATAAACACAGGGGAATTTAGTGCAGGGAAATACCCTGCTTTAATACATGAGTCAGATTTGGTGAACTGTTATTGGAAAACTTTACACACAAATCCCTTTGATTTTCAGTGCTTACGCCATGTAGTCATTTTGAAAGCACTAGCATTCAATGATGTTGACTTAAGTCAGCACAGCTTGAACTCAATTAGTGGAAACACTAAGAGTCAAAATGTATCACACACCAATCAGAAACTTTGAGGGCCAAAGTCAGCTCATCCGGGTCTGAAAGGTCGAGGAGGAGGAGGCGAAGGAGGTCTAGGACATCAGGGAAGAGGAGGTGGAGGAGGAGGAGGAGGAGGCAGAGGAGAAGGAGGTCTAGGACAACAGCGACAAGGAAGGGGAAGAGCTAGGGCAAGGAGACAAGCGGTCTTGGATGAATTTCGAGCCACTTTAGTTGACTGTGTCCTTGTTTATGGTATGACTATGAGGGAGGCTGGGCAACGAGTACAGCCAAATTTGAGTCGCTTCACTGTTGCCTCCATCATCAGAACCTTCAGGGAGGAAAACAGGTAGGTGTAAGACTGTTCTGTACAGTAACTTCAGTAACTTTTGAGTTACTGAACTCAAGTTTTTTGAGTTTCAGTATGTTTCCATTTTTGTCCTGAAAAAGGTTATTTGACAGTTACAGTAAATGAGTGCTTCTATTTTTTTGTAGGACACAGAGGGGACCACCTGGTGGAGGCCGGTTAAATTGTCAGAGGAGCAAGAGAGGGAGCTTGTAAACATGGAAGATGCCACTAATGTAATCCCCCTGCGAGGAGGAGATTGATTGAGGATGATCATAATTTTCGAGGGATAAATGCCATTAGCCTCTCCATATTGACCACATCCTCCGAAAGAACCAATTCCAGATGAAACTGGCATAGATTGGTTCTTTTGAATGATAGTCTGAAAGAGTGAAAAACCAACAAGTGAGTTCTGATATTGTATGAAGTATTGTGTTACATCACAGCATGATAGTTTATGCTGCCATTTGTGCACTCTTAAACTGTGGTTCAGGGTAACTCTATTGTGTTAGTCAGGTTTTAACCTGACCAAAAGGAGACGCATTGGTTGTGTCTTTTGTCTTCATCATGTGAAAAGGTTTTTGAGGGGAAGAACCACAAGCAACATGACTTGCCAGTTCTGGAAATATTGTTTTTAATTTATTGCACCAATGTGTAAGACTATGTTGTAGTGTGTGTGTTTGAGGCCTTGTGTGTTATGTCTGTGGGCAAAATTTGTTTTTTCAGCAAGTGAATGGTTTTGAGTGTAGAGCTTCATTTTGACCTGAAAATACGATGTTTGGGAAATTGGGTGAGACGTTATGGATTTGTGTTTACTGTTTTGAGAATACGAGGCATAGTTTCGAGAAATGTGTTTAACCACTCGAAAAAAATACTGTAATCTCTGGCTCACTTCCACAACATGTCTTTGATCCTGTCCTCCTTCTCTCTCCCCAACCAATCGTGGCAGATAACCGCCCCACCCTGAGCTTGCTCGTAGGGGGTCATATGGGGTTGGGTTTTTCTGACAATAGTGCCTTGAAATGACTGTTGTTGTGATTTGCCGCTGTATAAATAAAATTGAATTGAAGAATTGAATTAAAATGAATATTGTAATTCTATTTTGGCCAACAGACAAATGTAACTTTCTCAGAACCTTTGATATAATAACCTCTTTCTCTTCACCTCTTAGCACATACAAACATACGTTACCGTAAACTCGGACAGTTCTTGTGTCCTGCACCATGGATCGGCTGTTTGTGGCCTGTACCGTGACTGAGACTTTGCCTGTTCCTGGGAAACGAGTCAGAAGGTTGTTCTGCAGAGTCAGGATGGGCTGCAGGAAAAATTCACAGTATTAGTGATAAAAACATGTGGAACATCTGGAAAAACAAAAAAATGGAGGTCTGGAGGTCAGAAATATTCAGAACATTTTTGGGTTTATTTAATAAACCTATGCAATATGAAACCTGCTGTGCATAATAAATTTTGAGACTATTTTAATTCATTGCTATAGTCACTGGGCCACAAATTTGCTCATAGCTTAAATTAAAATTGGTATTGCAATTGTTCCAAGCGAGGAACCCTAACAAGAAACCCCCCATATTGTACTCTGGGTCCAGCAACCAATAGCAAGAAGGCAGTGCACAATGTAACTAGTTAATACTTAGCAGCTACACAAATTTTGGTCTCTTTGTCACTGTAAAAAGAAACTGAAAAGTTTATACATATCAGAACATAATAAAAATCATCTGTTCTTTACCAGGTCTTAAAATTAAATAAATAAAACTTCAGGCAAAGTACAAAACATTTCCTATAATGCTGTGTCATTGTTTATTGAACAAAACCTTATCCAAAATGCACAATCAGAGTGTCAAATTTAAGTACACCCTTACTAGTTCCTTGGGAATTAAAAAGATAAGTAGCCACGGGGGGCTGCAAATTAAATGCACGTCATTAATTTAATTCGGGAACCCAACCACGGCCACAAAATCACATTTTTTTGGCAGTTTTCTGGTCTGGAGGAAGAAGTGGAATAAATTCAAGACATTCTTCCTAGTAGTAGAGATCTTGGGAAATTCACCCAAAGGTTACAGTGCAATGCTCAGAGAAAGTGCAAAAACCACCAAAACAACCAACCAAGCAAAAAAACAATCCAAGAACTACATCTCAGACTCTACAGGCCTCAGCTACCATGTTAAATTCAAGATTTAGAAAAAGACTGAACAAGTACAGTGTGTCTGGAAGGGTTCCCAGGAGAAAGCCTCTTTCTAGAAAGAACATAGCAGCACTCATTATCTTTGCAAAATTTTATCTGAACAAACTACAACACTTCAGCAACTGTGTTTTTTGGACATATGTGACTAAAGTGCATATGTTTGGCCATAATGCATAATACATAAAAACCAAACATTTCAGCACAAACACCTCATACCAATTGTCAAACCCAGTTGACAATTAGGTGATTCTTTGGGCTCATTATACAGCAACTTGGCTTAGGCACCATGTAGTCTGCTGCTGCTATTATTTATTATTGTTTGCTGGGTTTTTTGTTGTTGCTACGGTATTTAAACGTAGAATGGGAGGCAGAGCCTTCAGCTTGCAGGTCCCTCTTCTATGGAACCAGCTCTCAGTTTAGATCAGTCTTAGAGATTTCTTTTTTTGATGAAGTTTTAGTTTAGTTTCCAGCATCAGGCCTAAAGTGCTGGGGAGTGCTTCTCATGACACACTGTTTCTTCCTCTTAATCACCACTTTTCACGTTTGTTTGTACACCACTCTGTATTCAATCCTTAGTTACTTAGCTGAACTAACGCAATTTTAATGGAATTCCACAGATTTTACAGTTAGAAATGAATTTATAAATGAATGACAATTGAAGTTTTTCCTTTACCTGCATGCTGTCTCCTATCCACCAGTAAAAGACAGTCAGGTTGGCCTCACTGGGAAGGACAGTAGCAGTGAGATTGACCTCATGGTTTCTCCCAGCAATGGGAACCACTTCTAGGTGTACTTCCTGTAGTGGGGCTACAAGAAATGAAATTCTATTAAAATAATAAGAAAGGGTCAGACTCTACAGGCCTCAGCTACCATGTTAAATATTAAAGTTCGTGTCAGTAGAATTAGAACATTTCTAACTGACAAATAAGAAGTGAAAAATGAAGTGAGATTCAGAACGGTCTCCACCATATTTGGCAAAGCTAGACAGATATGAGAGGAGCGAACCAACTGGCAAAAGATGATTTCATCACGTTTTTTCCCTGCTAGGTATTAATAGAAATTCAGGACAAATGAGTATAGATGTTTGTGACAGGCAGTGTGAGCTTCAGTGATGAGACATCAGCAAAAACTCCACCTCCAAGAAAGAAAATACATTTTAGAGGCTGTCTAATTAAAAGACAAGGAAGTTCACCAGGAAACCCAACCTGTGACCTGGATGTACATGGTAGCCTCATCGTGTCCAGCCATATTCTCAGCCTTCACTTTGACCTTGTAAATGCCTGGATTTTCATAACGGTGCTGGATGGGTTCATCAGTCACAGTCAGGTTCTGGTAAATTGTCCGTACCCCATCACCAAGATCCACCTGATACTTGGTGCTGCTGGTGTCACCCTGTTAAAGAAAGATAATGTTCAACAAACTGAAACTGAATAAATGAGGAAAAAGTAAAAAGAAAACAACTTTTGTCCTACCTGCTCCTGGTGGACAGTGAATGTGATGTCATCCCCAGGTGCCACAGCCAGCATCTGCCCTTTTATGCCAACTCGTAATCCTTTAGGCGCGAGCAGGGGGCAGCTGTGCTTTTTAGAGCTCTGCTGCTTGTTTGGCTCCCCTTCACATGAGTTAGATATCATCTTCCTGTAGCTGAAACACAGCAGAGGACAGAGTGTGAAGTCAGGCGTGCACTCTTACTGAAAGCAAGATTAGAGAGTGAATAACAATGCTGGTAGGTGTGAACTTGAGACAGAGCTGGAGCTGGGTTGGAGAAAACGTAAAATCAACAAGAACAGACCCAGTGCTGGACATGTAGGTCTGTCCTAGGTGGCAGTCTTCAGGTGGTGAATCTGGATCATACCAGAAGTCAGCAATGCAGCGGTCAGTTTCCATGTGTGATTGCTCGAATCCATAATCACTACAAAGACATTTCAGCATCATAAAAATTAATAACTGTTCACTAAGCAAGAAAGTTATGCTGGTCTGAGCAAATACTTGAAAAAGTAAAGGCCTCAAAGATAACACAGCATGAAGTACAGGGTGGGCCATTTATATGGATACACCGTAATAACATGGGAATGGTTGGTGATATTAAAGTCCTGTTTGTGGCACATTAGTATATGTGAAGGGGCAAACTCCTCGAGGTGGGTGGTGACCATGGTGGCCATTTAGAAGTCGGCCATCTTGGATACAACTTTTGTTTTTTCAATAGGCCATGTGACACATCAAACTTATTGGTAATGTCACAAGAAAAACAATGGTGTGCTTGGTTTCCACGTAACTTTATTCTTTCATGAGTTATTTACAAGTTTCTCTTTGTTCACAGTCATTGACATGTCGAAGAGGTTAACACGTGAGGAGCGGATCGAAATTGTGTTGATATCTGGTGAACGCAGTAACCGGGTCATTGCAGCAGATTTCAATGCAAGACACCCTACGGGACCACCCATCTCCCATGCTACAGTCAGCAAACTGCTTGCTAAGTTTCGTGATTTTTGCCAAAATGTGGACGCAAGCAAACTGTTACTAATGAAGAAACATCAGTGGCTGTCCTAGCTTCATTCAGCAAGAGCCCACAGCGTAGCACTCGCCGCATCTCACTGGAGAGTGGCATTAGTTGAACATCCCTTCGGCGGATATTAGCTTCTCACAAACGGCACCCTTACAAAATCCAGCTACTGCAGCATCTCAACGAGGATGACCCAGATCGGCGCACAGAATTTGCAGAATGGGCAAAACAAAAACTGGAACAGGACCCTCAGTTCACGCAGAAGATTTTGTTCAGAGATGAGGCAAACTTTTATGTGAATGGTGAAGTTAACAAACAAAACCACCGCTATTGGTCTGACACTAACCCATATTGGATGGATCCCTCCAAGACTGTTGGACCAACAAAAGTGATGGTTTGGTGTGGTATATGGGGTACAACGATAGTGGGTCCATTCTTCATCAATGGAAACCTCAAGGCCACTGGATATTTGAAATTGCTACATGATGATGTGTTTCCCTCTTTGTGCACTGAAGCTGGCATGTTCCCTGAGTTTTTCCAGCAAGATGGTGCTCCACCACATTATGGGTGCCAGGTCCGAGCATTCCTAGATGAACAGTTTCCTGGAAAGTGGATTGGTCGTGGTGGCCCGAAGGTCTCCCGATCTGACCCCCTTAGACTTTTATCTTTGGCGCCATCTGAAGGCAATTGTCTATGGTGTGAAGATACGAGATGTGAAGCACCTGAAACTACGGATACTGGATGCCTGTGCTGGCATTTCTCCTGTGGTGTTGCTATCAGTGTGTGAAAAGTGGGAGAAGAAGGTTGCATTGACAATCTAACACAATGCAGCACATTGAACACATTTTATAAGTGGTCAGAAACTTGTAAGTAACTCATGAAAGAATAAAGTTACATTGAAACCAAGCACACCATTGTTTTTCTTGTGACATTACCAATAAGTTTGATGTGTCACATGGCCCTCTTCCTATTGAAAAAACAAAAGTTGTATCCAAGATGGCCGACTTCTAAACGGCCACCATGGTCACCACCCATCTTGAGGAGTTTGCCACCTCACATATACTAATGTGCCACAAACAGGACTTTAATATCACCAACCATTCCCATGTTATTATGGTGTTTTCCATATAAATGGCCCACCCTGTAGTGTGCACAGTGTCCTTTATTTGCATTTATAAACAATACATTTGCTTTTGTTTCCGCATTCTACTTTCAGATACAATAATAGAGGAAATATGATGTAATCTGAAACCAGTTCAGTGCATATTTACCAGTTGTAGTCTTTCTCAGTACACTGGCAGGGTTTGTTGGTCAGAGCTGATGTGTAGCTTTTTCCTTTTATGCAGAATGCAGTGTCCTTCCTCTTCCTGAACGTCCGCTCCTGGCCCATAATGCACTTTTCCTCCTAAGGGTGATAAAATCCATGTGCACACTCTGTAGCCACTTATATGTTTGTACAATCTGATACAACCAAACACAGCTCGAGAGCCATGACCTTAGAAATAGATAATTTCCCTTGGAAACTTCAAAAAGCTAGAATCTATAACACAGCTTAAATCATGTGAATGTGCTGCATCTCTGTGTGAGTCCGTGTGCATTACCTTCTGATCTGTGAACTGCCAGGAGTCATAATCAGACTCAGTGCACTGACGGGGAAAAGACTGCCTAAAGTCCACTTTCACCAGCTCCCAGTCTGACCTATAGCTGATGTGGCCAAACACACTGCAAGAAAACACACACACACACACACGCAGTATAACGAAAAAAGCCTTTTTTTGTCGGCACAAAGGAAAGTCTGAACATCAGGCTTTTTTCATTTTTTAGCATCAACACCTAAATGGTAAAGACAGGATATTTCCTTAATGTTCTGCTTGTTTGATAAAACATTAACAACGTTCTTGCTTCCAGCTGTTTGTTAGATTCTTTCCTCTGTGTTTCCTCAGAGTCACTGAGTTGCACTCACTTACACACCTGACACAAACAGCAGCAACTTCATTAATTATTCTAAGACTGGTAATTCACAACATGTGCTTTTCTAAAACACAGAGTGGCAGTTTTAAAATGTAAGTATTTATTTTACAGCATTATTGTGGCATTATTGTGTATGATGCAAGGGGCAACACTGAGATAATCTTTACCTAAACCATCTTGCAGCTTTACAAATGGATTGTATCTCTATTGGAAATGTAGCTCAAGTGATAAAGCCTTTTAGCAAAGTCACAGTTCCCCATCCTTTCCACTAGATGGTGGTGTTCTACAGGAAATCACAGGTGATGCGCCATATTCCCATTACTGAACTCAGCTGTTTAATCTGTGTGTGTCTGTTAGAACATTTTTAAGCATACTGATGTGACTCAAATCAGTCACTCTGACATATGTTATTGGCTTGCAATCACTTCGTTGGAGTGCCGCGCAAGCAAGACTAATGTTGTCTTTACCAGCGTCGTTAAAAGGTAGTGACAGATGTCTCGGCTGCAGATTCACATATGCTGATGTTCCACTTTTTACCTCTGTTGTTCTTCTTGCTCTTACTTGTTTGATTTGGTCAAATACGGATTATCCTGCTTCTTAAATTTGGAGGATTTTTAAAGCAATTATCTGATTTAAAATTATTCCATGCTGTGTGGTACAGACTGTCAAAAAAGTTTGGATTTCAGTTTTGCTAAGGTAAAATTTGAAGTCTTATTTAGTAACAATTAGCAGGATCTGTGCTAATATTAGCTGATAGCTTACGACATCACCCTCCTGATCAAATATGGTAACCTCTGACTCCAAAATAACGACATGGCAGCTGCCCAAAAATACTTATCTTGAGTCTTTAATCTAATAAGTAGCTACAAACTGTCTATCTTTGTATACAGTCTATGATCACAATACGCCAATTTCAAAATTCTGAAAACCACCTATGGAGGACAAGGAGAAGATCCTGCCTTAGTAATGTGGATGAACGCATGTTTAACATTTCCATCCGTGAGTCTTATCTAGATTTTGTAAACAACATTTTGCTGGGTCACTGCAAACCTTTCAGTGTACTTCAGTGTAAAAATGTTTATTGCTTTATTTGTGTATTAATTCCCACCAGCTGTGGAGTTAATTTAGTTATTTCTTTGTCTACTTTTGAATGGGCGCTCCAGAGCATTAACACTTCTGTTAGTGGACAAACAACAGTCCAATCAGCTCAGTGAACACAAATCAAAACTTATTAACAGCTCCCTTTGTTAAACAAACAGAGCTAAGTAGGAGAAAACACATGTTTGTACATTGTTTTCAGGAGAGTTTTGTTGCAGAATGTGATTAGATACAAACCAGTGATGTGGTTTTCTATTATGTTTCTTACAAGTGGTTTAGAAGCAGCAGAATGAGGTGATTTCATGATCTCACAAAGCAGTATGTGCAGTAGAAACCCGCCTGTGCTGTCCTGATATTTGACTGGGTGTTATTAGTATGAGTGGTGGACGAGCTCTACTCCCCACCTGTCCTTGGTGCTAAGTCACTGTTCAAAGACTTCATTACGGGATGGCAGCCTCCGCCATCAAAAATCGAAACTCCGTGGCAAGGATATAGACCCTGGCTAATCTATCAGACATGAGCTGCCCTCAACACCCTTCCTTGGCCGCCGACCCTATCTCGCTGGAGTCAGTTGGATGGCACATATATATGTGTGTGTGTGTGTGTGTGTGTGTGTGTGCGTGTGTGCGTCTGAGTGTGTCTCAGCCCAGAGGCTGTGTGCCTGACATCTCTGATAATGGTGAGTGAGCTTGAATGTTCGATCTCTCCTCCTCATGTGTGTGTGCCTGCGCGTGTATCTGTGCGTGTGTGTGACAATCTCTTTGCCCTTCTCAGCAGATTACTGCTAGGAGTGAGTCTTATCTGTGTGCCAAGGTCTGGAGTCTAAGATGATGTGACAAGTGTCACTCCTGCTAACTTAGAGATGGAGAGATTTGGAGAGAGCGAGTGAGAGAGCAAGCAAGAGAAGACAGACTTTACGCCTAAAAAGATATGAACGCCTGACATCTGCACCTAAAGCTACCTGCAGTTGATATTCAGTACTCATAGAGTGAGAAGCCAAAGAAATCGAAAACTGTAGTGGTACCAGTTTTCAAGAACAAAAGAGTTATAGTAATTACAGACTGATGAAGATGATACCGATAAGCTATGAATCTGTTGATGGTAGATGTAATATTTTCTTTGAAAGTGCTGATCAGGAAGTACAGAAAAGGTCAGAAGGTTTTGCAAAATGCTTTTGAGGATTTCGAGAAACAATATGATAGGTTGCCAAACTCTATGCTACAGCATTAGGAAGTCAGGATTGGCAGAAATGTACGTGAGGCCAGGACATGAATGAGGACAGGGAGACAGGTGGAATTACAAACAGGTACTGGCTTTGACCCCCTTCTTGTTTACAACAGTGATAGACAAGCTGACAGATGCAATCAGGCAGGAGTCTTTGTGGATAAAGATGTTCACAGTTAACACTGTGATTGTGTAGGGAGGAGTAGGTGGGAGAGCCTGGAAAGGTGGAGGGATACGTTGGAGAGAAGAGGAGTGAAAGTCAGAAGAAGCAATGTGAATGAGAAAGAGTGACAATACAAGGAGCAGAGGTAGTGAAGATGGACAGTTTCAACTAATATGAGGCTGATGCTCAAATTTTTGTTGGGAGAGACCAAATGGACAGTATTAGAAATTAGTATATCAGAGAGACGGCTCAGGTTGAGTACTTTGAAGACAATGTTAGAGAGGCAAATAATGAGATAGTAAAGAGTTTGGACAAATAATGCTGTATATCAAGCTGCCAGGCAGAAGAAAATAAGAGCGATCACAGAGGAGGTCCATGGACCTAGTGAAGGAGGACAAGCAGAGCGTTAGTGTAAAAGATGAGGATGCAGGGGATATGGTGAGACAGAGGAAGGTGATTAGGCTGTGTTAGAGTGTAAAGGTTCTCAGGCCTTGGTTTAGCTCACTGGGATGAGCAGGCGCCCATAGGCCGTTTGGCTGAGTGGCAAATCCGAATCTGAATCCGACCCCTGTTCATACAATACTGTCTTTCAAGCTGTATATAAAGAAATGAGGGCTTATGGCTCAAGACTTATGCACAGCACCGTAGACGCTAACTAAGCTGCCTGTACTGCTGTACTAGTCTAAGCCTGCTCAGGATGCGTTCACAAATACTTAGCAGACTATGGGAGTAATATGTCAGCAGGTGAGTATGTAGGGGTCCTCTGCTCCCATCATTCTCTGCTTTAATGTGAAACTGAAGAGAAACTAGGTGCCACTCTCCAAAAAGGGGGACTGCTTTATTGGAAAAGAAAAATGAGCTCCTTTAAATGTACTCTATTACCCGGTAGACCTTTCAGACAACTTATTAAAAACGTATACGAGTACAGGAAGAGTTAAGGATACAATAAAAGGTAAATTGTAGGAGATGTAAGGTATTTAAATTCTTCTCCACAATGCTGAATAGATATGGAATATGAGAGAATATATTGTCAGCTACATAAAGGAAAGTTTGAATTTGTATTTTTTTAAAAGGCACCTAAAATTTCAGACCCTTTTCAGTTAATTTAACTGAACAGTGTGTTTTATCATTCTGGCAGAAGCACTGAAATTGAAATTTTCACTCACGTCATGACCAGGGTCTCATCTCCTGGCTCACTCAGAAGTCCATCGACGAACACGGAGGTGCTTGTAAAGTTGTGAATGTTCCACGTCCGTCCTTCATCAATACTGAACCTGTGGGAAAGGATGAAGTGTTCAGAATCACCAAGACAGAAGCAGAGTCTCATGAAACTGTCTTCAGATATAACAAAAGAGCCTTGCCCTGATGTCAGCAAATGAAATCTTAAATAACAATCAAAAGACTAGAAATCAACATTAGACTTATCATTTGGTACTTCTAATGTTGATTTCATTTGGTACTTAATGAATTTAGATTATGTTGCCCTTTATACTGTCTGTCTAAAACCTGCGTGATTAGCACAACTAGCTAAATGCTGAATACCTAGTGCATCCTAGAAAACTGGTGTATCCACTTCATGGTGTAATTTCAGTTTATTTTCAGTACAGTTTCTCACATTGTCCCTCTGTTTGGTTCAGAAAGCTATCAGATGTTAAGGTAACTTTTTCAGCTCATAGCTAGCTTGTAGCTATTGTTTGCCATTGTTTACGGGCCTGGCAGACTCACTGAAATTATTAGTTCTTTAAACCAACTGCAATATGGATAAAATTATTTATCAGATACTAAATTTTATGTACCGTTAGAATCAATACAGAGCACATGTACTGTTTTATATTTGAAATGTAGCTCTGTTAAAACATTTCTGAATTAAAAGTATTATTGTCTTTTGAGATAAAAACAACTAAGATTTGTGTAATTCATTTTTGAAAGTAATCGCATAAAATTTTGGCAAAGCCATGGAAATATGGTTATGATCAACTACCTAACATTCATATTAGGTCAAACAATACTTTGTTTGCAGAGTCTTGACATGTTTTCTATGTGGGATAAATGGTAAATGGTAAATGGCCTGTATTTGTATAGCACTTTACTCGTCCCTAAGGACCCCAAAGCGCTTTACATATCCAGTCATCCACCCATTCACACACACATTCACACACTGGATACTGCACACATTCTTACCAACAAAATGCTTATTTTATCCCATTCTGTTGGTTTTTGTCTTTTGCCCTTCTCCCCCGTCCCTCTTCTCAGCTGTTTCTCTTTCCCTCTTTCTTTCTCCCCTTCTTTCCCCCAGTCAAGTCTGTCCCATATTCAGTAAGTGAAAATAAAATAAACAATAAAAGGTGAATCAAATGGACCATTACGGCAAGGCTGGGGTGGTCAATTTGGTAAAGTAAATCCGTTGGGCATCTTTCTTTGCCTTTAGACAACAATTCTGATGGCAAAAGAGCCAAACGGGACAGGCAAAAAAAAAAAAAACCATACAAAAAGTGATTGCAAAATGTTTGATATTCTAAACATGGGAGCAGCTAGGTGCTTTCCATAGCTATGGTCTTTCACCAGAATTATCTTAGTGAGATAATAAGGTGGCTGTAGCTTAGGAGGCAGAGCAGATCATCTGCTAGTCAGAAGGTTGGTTCTTTAATCCAAGGCTGCCAGACAAGATACTGAATCACACAATGAGTGAGGAGTTTGAACTTTAGATTTAAAAAAAAAACCCAAAAGCTTATGCAGTAGAAAACTGTTCAATTTAAAACTGGTTAATATGAGATGAGGGTGTACCTTTTGATTTCCTTCATGTTCACTTCAATTCAATTTTATCTATATAGGGTTATAGACAACAATAGTTGCCTCAAGGCATGCCATGTTGTAAAAACCCTACAATAATAGATACCCCCTCATAAGCAAACTCTTGTGACAGTGGGACAGAAAACTCAATTTTTAACAGAATGAAATATACGTTTACAACAGATATTTTTAGTAGGTTAAATGAAACATCATTCGAAAGTCATGGAAATTCATTGGTAAAAATGTGTATAAGAACTGTGTAATTTGTTTTTTATAAGTAAAACTATGTAGTGCGAAAATGCACATACATAACAAAGTTGGATCACTGAAGTTGTCTATACATAGAAAATTGACAAAATACAGCATTCATTGCTAATTAAGTGCTTTTTATGCTTTTAGTCACAATGAGATCCTTTTTGTGAAACTCAAATGTCTGTTATTCAAGTTTTCTTTAGTCCTGTCTAAAATGAGGTTTGTGAAGCAAGCAAGAAGAGCCATCTGCCCAGCTTTATTTACTGTGCCGACAACTCATGCCATCAACAGTGGCAGCAGTACTGAATAAGTGTGACTGTGTGATGGAGAGGGATCAATGTTGAATCGAGCAGTGTGTGGCTCGCTCTGCGGGCTGTGTTTTAACGATGTCCTAACAAGGAGTGCAATAAGATAATCACTGGGTAAACAGGCACTGTGAAAGAAAAACAGAATGGATATACAAAGCCATCAAAGCTAGGCCTTGCTAGGCCTTTTTATGCGTCAAACAAAGGGTTCTCTAATCTAACAGTGTGTGAAGCCACTTTCCAAAGGCAGAATCAGTTACGTCTTGGGGCCTTTCAACTTTAATTCCTTAAAATTGATGAATCAAGGAGTACTGAGGTGTGAATGTAAGCAGGCTATGAATTTCACTCAGACTCTGTTCCTTCATTTCTACTCACTACTTCTTGTAACATCTGACGTGTACAACCAAGCGCAACATCATGAAAGACTTCTGACAGTTCAAGTTTTATTATCTACAGGACAAAGACACTAATGGGCACCACCAAGAGAGTTCTTGGCATTAGAACAAGAAAGCAGAATAAAACTGCCAAGGGGACGGTTCGTCCAAATTCCTTGCCTCTGAGTTTGGTCATTTGGATTAACTATAAAAACATTTGCCCTTCAAAGTGATCAGACAGCAGATCACAGGTAATTCGAGGCATGCTGAGACCCTAAAAGTCTTTCACCAGAATGATTTTGTTATTTATCAGTAATAATGGTATGAGTGATATGGATGAGTGAATAGTAAATGAGGCGCTAAAGGCTCTTTTAGACTTTGGTTCATTTGACCGAGGAAAGAAAAAAGACATTGCTATCTAACAAAACACATAGTTACATAAAATGAGGCATAACGCAGTGACTAGACAGGTTTAGTGCCATCATCCTGCATGATCAGTTCTTATCATAGTAACTAAATATGATATATGCAAATAGCATGAACTGCTTTTTGTCAGCTTTCTATACGTATAAATACGATCCCTAAAGACCATGGAAACTTTGACCAGATGGCAACTGATGATGGACTCGTTGAGCAATAATGCCTTTTTTCTCTTTTAGAGTTATTCTTTTTATAATAAAGAGCTTTATGTCTGTGAAGGTTCTCAGTCATCCAGGTCATTGTAGTCAAAGGAGCTTGCAAAGAAAAGCGTCCTAATTACTCCAAGTTTGTGTTCCAGAGGGTGATGGGAGTCAAAGAGGAGGTACTGGTCCGTGTGTGTGGGCTTCCGGTTCTATGTTAAGGTTGCCGTTCTCTTCAATGTGCACAGCGCAGTCCAGGAAAGGCAAACAGTCGTCCTTTGTGTCTTCCCTGGTGAACTTGATGTTTTAATCCACAGCGTTAATGTGCACAGTGAAGGATTCCACTTCTTGTGTCTTGATTTTGACCCAGGTGTCGTCTACATATCTGTACCAGTGGCTGGGTACTCTTCCTTTGAAAGAGCCAAGAGCCTTCCTTTCCACTTCTTCCATGTAAAGGTTGGCTACAATAGGTGACACGGGGGAGTCCATGGCACAGCCATGTTTTTGTCTGTAGAAGCCTTCGTTGTATTTGAAGTATGTTGTGGTAAGGCAGAGGTCTAACAGTGTGCAAATCTGATCGGGTGTGAAGTTGGTCCTGTCTTCCAAGGAGCTGTCTTCTTGTAGTCGTTTTCTGACAATCTCCACTCAAAAGGAAGCACTCAAAACGTGCGGCAATCCTAAATGGGCGTTCTTAAAGTCAGCAAAGAGGCACAGAAAAGAAGATCAGACACCAGCGAGGGAGGATAAGAAGGACAGACGCAACAACATTGTCATCCCCTATGTAGCCGGTGTATCAGAAAAACTCAGGAGAGTTTTCTCCAAGCATGACATCCTGGTGCATTTCAGACCCAGCAACACACTCAGACAAAAACTGGTTCACCCGAAAGACAAAACGCCAAAACACAGACTTAACAATGTGGTGTATGCTGTACAGTGCAGCGAGGAATGCCCAGACCTCTACATTGGAGAGACCAAACAGCCACTTCACAAGCGCATGGCACAACACAGAAGAGCCACCTCCACAGGACAAGACTCAGCAGTCCATCTGCATCTTAAGGATAAAGGACACTCTTTTGAGGATGCCAATGTTCACATTTTGGACAGAGAGGACAGATGGTTTGAAAGAGGAGTGAAAGAAGCCATCTATGTCCACTGTGAGCGACCATCTTTGAACAGAGGCGGTGGTTTACGACACCAACTGTCTGCCATCTATAATCCAGTTTTGAGTTCCCTCCCCAGACGCCTTAACGCCCACTCACATCCTGGGCCATCTGACCTCAGGAATTCGCATGATAAGGTGGGGCCAGGTTTCACAATGAGCTCACCCGAAACCCTGGCTGATTGGGACCCACACCCATTTTCACACCTTGGCTCAGGCGATTAAAAGATCATCAATCAGGGGGTCCTTTTGTCCCTCTGTGGGGGGTTACTCCCACTAGGTTTAAATCTGGGACTCTCCCCCATTTAACCTTAGAACTGAAGAAGCTTCTCGGATGAGAGGTGAAACGTCTTCAAGCAACTTAAAGAAGTCCAGACGCTTTTCTTTGCAAGCTCCTTTGACAATAAAGAGCTATAATTATATCTGTGTGGCCTGACTTAACCTCACAGAGACAAAGAAGCAAAGCTGATAAAAAACAATGGGTAGAAAGGAGAAAGACCCTCCTACTCTCCTGGCAGAGGTCCGAAGGATCTTCTAGGAATCACTCAACCATCCATATCTGTTGCTCTCTAAGGCTCTCAGTGTAAGTTACCACACCACCTTACCCCAGTAAGAAGAAAACCTCTTTTATTGTACAGAAAATCCAGGGTTAACCCTGAAGTGAAAATTCTGCTCCCTCATTCACCAAACTAATTAATTATCTCGTTTCCATCTTTTAGTAATATGAACTGAGAAAAGTCAAGCGTGCAGCTGCCAAGATGCCACTTGCCACCAGTTTGGCCATATTTCAGAGCTGCAATATCACTGGAGTGCCCAAAAGCACAAGGTGTGCAATACTCAGAGACATGGCCAAGACGACCACCACTGAACAAGACACACAAGCTGAAACGTCAAGACTGGGCCAAGAAATATCTCAAGACTGGTTTTTCTAAGGTTTTATGGACTGATGAAATGAGAGTGAGTCTTGATGGGCCAGATGGATGGGCCCGTGGCTGGATTGGTAAAGGGCAGAGAGCTCCAGTTCGACTCAGACGCCAGCAAGGTGGAGGTGGAGTACTGGTTTGGGCTGGTATCATCAAAGATGAGCTTGTGGGGCCTTTTCGGGTTGAGGATGGAGTCAAGCTCAACTCCCAGTCCTACTGCCAGTTTCTGGAAGACACCTTCTTCAAGCAGTGGTACAGGAAGAAGTCTGCATCCTTCAAGAAAAACATGATTTTCATGCAGGACAATGCTCCATCACACTCGTCCAAGTACTCCACAGCGTGGCTGGCAAGAAAGGGTATAAAAGAAGAAAAACTAATGACATGGCCACCTTGTTCACCTGATCTGAACCCCATTGAGAACCTGTGGTCCATCATCAAATGTGAGTTTTACAAGGAGGGAAAACAGTACACCTCTCTGAACAGTGTCTGGGAGGCTGTGGTTGCTGCTGCACGCAATGTTGATGGTGAACAGATCAAAACACTGACAGAATCCATGGATGGCAGGCTTTTGAGTGTCCTTGCAAAGAAAGGTGGCTATGTTGGTCGCTGATTTGTTTTTGTTTTGTTTTTGAATGTCAGAAATGTATATTTGTGAATGTGGAGATGTTATATTGGTTTCACTGGTAAAAATAAATAATTGAAATGGGTATATATTTGTTTTTTGTTACGTGGCCTAATAATTATGCACAGTAATAGTCACCTGCACACACAGATATCCCCCTAAAATAGCTAAAACTAAAAACAAACTAAAAACTACTTCCAAAAACATTCAGCTTTGATATTAATGAGTTTTTTGGGTTCATTGAGAACATGGTTGTTGTTCAATAATAAAATTATTCCTCAAAAATACAACTTGCCTAATAATTCTGCACTCCCTGTATACAGGCAGTGTGCTAGGGAGTCTTCTCATTTCTCAGCCTGCTGCCTTTTCATAATTAGCTGATATGAATGCCTTGTGAGAGCTACAGAGTGTAAAAAAAAAACTCATTCAAGTTTGAGTGAGTGTATGAGGAGCTGGGGAATTATCGGAAATGATTTGAGGGGGTGTGTGTGTGTGTACAGTCACTTATAAAAGTCGAGATGCACTCTTCAAGTGTCTGTGAAATGGCATGGCTTTGATGCACACAGTTGTAGCTATCTTACCCCCGCTTGGGAACATGGTGTAATCATTTTGGAGAGTCAAAGGCACTACAGAATCTGGGAACAAGTCATATTTTCAGGATTTGGAAAGATAGTATGGAGTGTATAAATTTGGAGGACTTTATGAAGAAGCATTTCAGGTCAAGAACAGTTCTTAATATACAAGTACTGACAACCTACCCAGTCCTCCACCTATACTTGTTTACTAATATATTTTTCCTTTTCTTGCCATTATACACTTTTTTGTCATCTTTGCTTGCTGTGTGTGATAGGTTAAACCAGGCCACAGACTTACTGAAAGCTCTTTAATATAAAAGGAATACATTACCCCTAAAAGAAAAAAACAATCACATTACTTCCCTAATGTGAAGTAAAATAAAATATATTCCAGTTTTTACCACTAATGACTACCTTCTAAAGCAGTTAATAGAAGTTGTTCACATTAAACTATGAAGTATAATACCAAGGTTCAAAAGAAAACTTTCTAAGATTAAAAAAACAAACAATGGGACTGGACAAAATCATAATGTTGTCTCTCACATGTACACAGAAGAAATACTTATCCTCAAGAGTTTCACTTCTAGGTAAAAAAGGTTAATAATAAATCTTAATAGTGACGCTTATAAATACAACTTACACTTTCCAATACATTACTGTTCAGAAGTATGCCAGATGACATACAAAGCAGAAAAGACACCATTCAAAGGCTGACCATGAACTGCAGTGTCCCAGGTTTTAGGATCATTTTTCAGGGTGCACTGTATATGCAATTTATAGCACAGCAAAGTACTGTGGATATAGAGAAAGGCTGCATACTAATGTATAACGGATAAAAATGTGTTTTGTGTGTGGTATAAAAATGTTGTTGTTGATAATTCTTCATAATGCAATCAGTAATTTTGTTTATAAAGGGCAGTATTTTCCAACTTTTTGGAGCCACAGCACATATTTCACATTAGAAAAACCACACCACCAAACAAAAATGTAACAAAAAACATATTGATAATTTTCTTACGCGCACCAGGTATAGCGGAATTGGCTTGGTTTATCCTCAGTATACCTTTTTACGTTCTTCTGACCACTACTCAAACATTGATATAGGCGTTCTTATATATGCAGCTAGCATGCTGAAAAGGCAAGTGTTTTTAGTTGTCTCTAGGTCTCTGTTCTCCATACCTCATGAACACCTAATATGCATTACATGCATTACACCAAGTCAGCAAAATATTCAGATTCTTCACATTTCCAGGGCATTGAAAAGTGGAATGCTGTCAAAGCTGTTTGCCTTTCTGAATAATGCACAATCACCCCTTTGATATCTGGGTTTAGGCTATAGGAACGTGGGCCTGTCACTCCAAACTCTCCAGATGTTTACACCTGAAAAGAACCCCTTGCTGTCACTTTTAAATACAGTAGCCAACTTTAATTTTCTAACTTGTAGGTTTAATCATTTGCAGGGGCAATATTTTTACTTCAACCACATAACAAAGTATTTTTCAGAGCCTAAACCTAACCAGGTGTAGTGTTACTTAGACTATCAACAAAACATGAATGAAAACCAAAGGAAGCAAAGTTTAAATACACAGCTACAAAAAGGATACAAAATAAGATGTACTGCACTAATCCACTAATGCCAGTGCTGCTTCATCTATTATTCATGTGCACAATATTTCAGCAGTCAAGGCGCATATGGAAAGGGTATATCTGGCACCTCTTTAAAGACATTCGTATCAGAATGTCAACAGGCTGGCAGTAACTGATGCTTTGGGAGGGATCACCTAAAATAATATAGGAATAAAACCAAACTTTCATGGAAACAAGTCTCAACTACAAAAAAGAAAGGAATAACCTTTAGACCTTTATTATAACATTGCTAGTTAATATGGTTAAGTGGCATGCATTATTTTTCCATTGAAGGTATGATTGATTATAATAAACTAGTTTGCAAAGAGTAAACTTTGATTTGGCTTTGGCATTTGTCTGGCAGATGCACATTACCCTGCCATGCCAGCTAAATTAAGCATGAAAATCAAGCTTGGATATAGAATTATAGCTTTAAAAAGGCTACATAAGGACTTGCAGGACTGAAAAATTATCCTTTTTTCTAAAAGTCTGTAAATGTGACCGGCAACTTAAAGAACAAAATTGTATTTTGTCATAATAATAATAATAATAATAATAATAATAATAATAATAATAATAATAATTATTATTATTATTATTATTATTATTATTATTATAGGGTCTTTATGTTACAATATAAGGCATCCTTGAGGTGACTGTGTTTTTGATTTGGCACCATACGAATAAAACTTAAAATTGGAAAATTGAACAATAATGTTTAGTGTGTGGCTCTCACTCTTAGTGCTATAACATAGACGTGAAAGTGAGAATTTTGGGGGGGTCAAGGAATTCATTTCTGACTCCAGAACAAACTATACAAAAGGAGTGAGTCTTGGAAGTAAGAAATATCAGATTACATTATTTTGATTTTACATAATAAAGTGGTAATAATGAACATTCACACTTCTATTACTTAAGAAGTTCCCTTTTTACCCAAGCCAAAGTGAGGGAAGAATGTCAAGGACTCTGTTCCTATCCGAAAAGTCATTTGATTTAAATTTGTGATAAATGCTTTTCTTTTTTCTTTTTTTTCCTGAGCACTGTCTTATCTATGCGCCCTCATTATTTGATCCTTATTTATTAAGGTCAGTGAGATATTATCTTGCTGAGGTAGAAACTGTATTTGTGAACTAAGGGGAAGGAGAGAGAATCGTTTTTAAAAAATTCAAGGTACCGTACCAGAAATCGAAACTTTTTCAAAATCTACAAGTATGCAATTATACTAAGCAACATTTATATAAGAAATGCACCCAAAACATAATACTTTGCAGGGGTTGTTACATTTGCAAAAACGGTATAAACATCTCAATTCAACGTCTGCATAACAATGATCGCATGGCATTTTGAACATCCACTGACTGACTCTACATTGGAGTGAGTGTTTCTTTACTGTTAATCATTTTTACTTTTGTCTCCCGTTGATTTAACATCTCCTTGATTACTTCGTTTTTTTCCATTTTGTCAGTCATGCATATAAAACTAGGGCTACAATTAAAAGCATACTTATTGATTGACTGTCACAGGCTTCTAACGGATGATCACTGCTACCAGTGAATTTCAGAATAAATCATTCCATTAACTTTCATTATATTGATTATAACTGATTTTGGTGACACTAAAAGGCTTTAATAAGAAGCCAATCATGAAAAAAATCACACTCCATTAAACAATGTCTTATAGCAGCAGCAAGGAGTAAGCATTACTGTCTTTGTCTGTAATCTTACTTGAGTATCTTGAGGGGAATCGAGGTATCTTTGATGGCAACGATGACACCACCGTGGTCCAGATACAGGATATGATGCTCCTCCTCAAACACCTTTCAAAAGCAACATATTTAGAAATAACAAAAGGCATGACAGTCAAAGGCTAATAAACAATTTGAAATGATAGATATAATATACTTTTTTATCCTCTCAGATTCTCCTCAGTGGAAAGCTGAAATGGTGAGGTCAGAATGGGAAGAGTGAAGCAGTATAAAAGAAGAATTAAGATAGAGGATGTGTACCTGTCTCCACGTCTTTCCGCAGTCTGAAGAGATATACATTTCTTCCTTATACTCTACTAGCTTGGAGCCCAGGTTACCTGAAGGCACAATGAGGAATGGAGAATTTTATCAGGCATGAAGTGAGCCTTCATGTGGGGCAGGCAACAATAATGGATTCAAACTGTGTTAGGGATGCTAGAAAGGGAATAACTGAAGAGACAAAGTCACAAAGGTTGAGCGCTCCTCGAGAACTTTTTATTGCTGTGTGTGGGGGTTTTTTTGTTTGTTTTTTTTACATTTGGCCAAAAGGAGAGAATATGTTTGAATTCTGAATCTGCCAAAATTAGCTAAGATATAAAAAAGGATTTATCTCTTTCTCTGATCAAAGCTGGAGGCGTATATTTGAATATCGGAATAGATTTTCTGATTTAGTAAAGTTACGCTTTAAACCCGAATATCTTAAGGGTTTAGAGTTTGTACTTCTTTTTTAAATTAAAATGTAGCTACAATGTGTGTGCTTCAGTAACACGTCACTAATTTTAATAACTTTTTTGGTAATGTTGTTGCTATAAAGTTTCCAGACAACCAGTGAAGACCCCAACAGGTTATACAGACGTATGATGTATGTTTTGTGAAAAATTAATTTAGCCAATGAAGATGTCACCCACTGGTTTCTGGACTAATTCGGAAGGTTAAAGGTTATTTTTTGGTTATTTTTTTCAGATATCAGTGGAAGAGTGCTGGAGAAGTGGGCAGCCCTGGTACCTCCTAAATAAGAGTCCACGTATTTAGGAGCCAGGTTAAGGCAGGTACTTAAGGGGCCAGGATGTCTCCTTCTCCAGGCCTCTGTCATCTTCCCCCAACCTATGAGGGTCATACACGATTCCAGTAAGGACTCGAGGTGGTAAACCGTAGGCTATGGTTATAGGGCCATACACAGTCCAAAATCAACCAGAATCGGGTTTGCCTCGGGAATTTGGTTGAAGCATGGTGGGTGAGTATTAAGTGTGTGAATGGGAATGTGCAAATGTAGTACCACTTAAATTAAATATAAGTGCAAAACAATGACTACAACTATGCCTTACAGTATGCATCCACTGATTCTAAGTACAGATTGGACAGAATAATAAGTTAGTGGGGCAATATCTGACGGTGTGCTCTGAATGCTGATGTGAGGTCATGTGATACTGTAGAGAGGGACACTTGTGTTGGTGAAGAGAACACCAGTTGCTGGTGGTGAAGAGCTGCTGGGAAATGGCTTTTCAGGCAGCCCATTACAAACCCATACCTGGCCTGTAAACTATGAAAAGAATAGGCCTGATTTTACTGGCATTTGTGCTAGTGCAACACTAGCATTTGTGCTAGTGTTGCCTATCCTGTCCTGAATGCCAGCTGGTTAATCCAGTGTCTATGCCAAAATCACCTCGACACCTCCTAACCCTCATGGAAGTCCCAGTCAAGTGTATTATTATGAACTTACACAAGGTAAGAGCTTTATTACAGGGGACCAAGTCAATTCAAATGAACTTATTCTGCTCTACATAAATAGACAAGAGCCTATTTAGGTCACACATATTCCCAAGTGGGGATTGTTTATTATAAAGTTGTGTGAACTGACAGAGGCAGAGCAACTTAGATTTACCATTTCAACTTCCTAAAAGCATGGAAGAAGGCGAAGCTTGTGTCTCTGGTGAGCTAGGTGAACGTGCTTCCCTGTGATAACCATCTCTCACCGGCTGAGAGTGCATATATAGCTAAGTTGCAACTGAGCTATATCTGATGCGTTTTTTCTCTGGGGCCAGGTTGCACTAACCTCATAAAGTATATTTTGGTAACTTTCCCAAGGCTGTCAGTTCAGTTACAACCCTATAGGCTGCAAAAACACCAAAGCAAAATGGTTCTCAAAGAATTGAAGGCAATGCTGGAGATGGGGCATATAAGAGTCACTCAGTTTCTGATATAGTCCCATTGTTCTTGTTGTGGTTGTGTAAGGGTGGGCCTAGCTTGGAGAGCATGGCACACCTTGATGCAGCTCAGTGTCCTGTGGTAACTGTGGGCAGGGATAGCTCAGTAGGTAGAGTGGTGGCCCCATGATCGGAAGGTCGGGGGTTCGATTCCCCTGAACAGCTACCCTGAGGTACCCCTGAGCAAGGTACCATCCCTACACACTGCTCCCTGGGCGGCCAATGGCTGCCCACTGCTTCACTGAATGAATGGGTTAAATGCAGAGAGGAATTTCCCACGGGGATCAATAAAGTTCACTTTCTTTCTTTTCTATATAAATAAAATTCAATTCAAAAACTATACTGTGTGTCTTTGTTTCTGTGAGAGTTTTTTTTTTTTAAGCAGAAATGGGCTTTAGTAGAAAATCAAAAGTGTGACTTAAATGGCTTGTTTTCTCTTTTTCACAAACAGACACAGGCAGCTTACTCACTGACTTAATTTCATTTTCAAGCCTTTTTTGCTTTCTGTCAGCAATGCCCCCACAAAGACAAATATAGTAAAGTATCCAATAAATAAAATTGCTGGCAGTTTAGTAAACTCCACCTTGTGTAAAAGTCCCCAGGCATGAAGCAGTGTGGCAGCAGTTTTATACTCCACCACTGCACAGACAGAAAGGAACAGCCAAAGCGTTTCCCTTGGTAAATTAACTGTATTTTTTCTCTGGAGGAAAGGGGTTTTCTTGCCTAACCATGCAAACTCTTTACATAAATACTGTGCAAAAATCTTGAGCCACACCTTATTTCTTTATATTTTGATAGGAAAATGGGAAATTGCTGGGAAATACAATATAAAAGAAAAAAAAAACTCAAATTTGTTCAGTTGTAACAAACTTTATTCACCTTTATTCTTCAGCACAGCCTGAATTCTCTTAGGCAAGCTTTCTTTTTGTCATTCCTTTAAGTTGTCTTCAGGAATAGTTCTCCTTGATTCTTGAAGGACATTCCAAAGATCCTTTTGAGATAGTGGCTGCTTTTTCTCTGTTCTCTGCTAAGATGACCCCACACTGATTCAGTTACATTGAGATCTTAGCACTGGGGAGGCCAATACATGACTGGTAACGTTTCATCGTGGTTTTTTTATAATTAGGTATGTTTTTACTGCATTGGCAGTTTGTTTGGAATACTTGTTACACTGAACAATAAAGCCATCTGTGATGGTTTGGTACTGAATTTCAGTCAGTGGTGTTGGAGATCTTGTCAAACCTGATGAACTTATGAATACAGAAAACACTGTCTGATTTTGATCTGGCTTGCAATATCAAAAGTGCCTGGAAAGCAATTGGCTAATGGCCAATCATTTTTCAGCCCGATAATTATCCCAAACCCACTTCCAATGCTGTAAAAATATACCTGGATAGAAAAACGCACAGTTGAACACTATCACACATGGAACCCAGAACTTAACATTACTGAAGCAGTGTGGGAAAGGAAAAAAAGGCAGCTAACATCCTTGGAGAGTTTAGGCTGTGCGGAAGAATAAAGGTAGTCATCTCGAATCTTGACTTTCAAGCTAGACAAAATTGTACAAACTCTGGGTTTTGCCTTTTAAATTATATTTACATGATATTGTATTTGTACAGGTTTCAATAGATCGCTACACTGGCAAATGAAGACTCAAGACTATTTCATTGGATGGATGGCATGGATAGACTTTTCCATCTCACTTTATATTAGGGGCTTGCTGCTGTACTGCTTCCATGTCACTCTACCCATCCTCCTCATTCACACCAGCCCTTTGCATGTCCTCCATCACAGCATCAGCAAATCTTCTCTTTGATCTTCTTCTCTTCCTCCTGCCTGGCAGAGCCATATTTAATATTCTTTGTCCAGTATATCCACTATCCCTCCTCTGCACATGTCCAAACCATCTCAGCCTTGGCTCTTTGTCAACCTGAGCTGTCCCTCTGATACACCGATCTACTCTGATATACTGTAAGTTTCGGGCTATAAGGCGCTACTTTTTGCACAAGCTTTGAACCCTGCGGCTTTTAGTCAGGTGCGGCTTTTCTATGGATCGTCCATGACTTTTGTGATATCGTAAGACGATTGTTTTGGTTGTTCCGCTGTTGTACGGCACTACGTTGCCTGGCGGAAGGGCATGTGATCAGACACACAAGAGTACAAGGGTACAAGAGTGGTAACACTGGTCACATGTCCGTCCGCCAGGCAACGTAGTGCCGTATGAAGTAGCGCGAAAAACAAACTTGATTAGCAAGGCTCTCAGCGAGGGAAATAGAGCTGCTGCACGTACCCTTGGTATAAACGAATCAATGGTGAGACGCTGGAGACGCCAGCGTAAAAAACTAGCTCAGTCCAAAAAGACGAAAAAAGCTTTCAGAGGAAATAAGAGCAGATGGTTTAAACTTGAAGACTGGATGAACACACAGAGAGCAAACGGGCGAGGTGTTTCAACTGTGCAGATCTGATTAAAAGCCAAAACAGTCGCCAACGAAATGAAGATAGAAAATTTCAGAGGTGGGCCATCCTGGTGTCACAGATTTATGAAACGAAAAGGACTGTCCATCAGGGCACGGACGACGGTGTGTCAGCAACTCCCTTCCGACTACGCAGAGAAAATAACAAACTTCCGCAAATTCACACTAAGAAATAAAAACAAATGTATTCCATCGGACCGGATGAGATCATAAACATGGATGAAGTGCCGTTGACGTTTGACCTGTTAATAAGCAAGGTGAATCAACCATCACGGTGAGAACCACTGGCCATGAGAGAACAAATTTCATTTGTGTGCTGGTCTGCACAGCATCAGGGTTTAAACTTCTGCCAATGGTGATTTTTAAGCGAATGACTGTGCCAATAGAAAAGATCTCTGCTAAAGTCAACAAGAAAGGGTGGATGGTGGAAAGCGTAATGAAGGAGTGGCTGCAAGAGTGCTATGGGAAGCGACCTGGAGGATTCTTTCCCCCAAAAAAAGCGTTGCTTGTTTTGGACAGCATGAGGGCCCATATCACAGATTCTGTGAAAGCAGCCATTAAGAGCACAAACTCGATTCCAGCTGTGATTCCTGGAGGCACAATGAAGCACCTGCAGCCACTCGACATAAGTGTGAATTGTGCATTCAAAGTAGCACTACGCGTTCAGTGGGAGGCGTGGATGATGAGCGGCGATAAATCATTCACCAAAACTGGTTGCATGCGAAGAGCAAGTTTTGCCCAAGGCTGTCAGTGGATTCTGACAGCATGGCGAAGTGTGAAAACATCCACGATCACCAACAGATTTTGAAGGGCTGGACTGCTGCGTGATGGAGAGGGGGACACCGCCATGGCCCTTCAGAGGGTGTTCAACTCCGACACTGACAACGAGGATTTCTTTGGTTTTGAAAGCGACAACGAAGGAGAGAAGCGGAGAGTGGATGACGAAGCCATCCTAAGCCTGTTTGTTTCCGACACTGGAGAAGAGGACTTTGGTGGTTTTAGTGCGCAGGAAGAAGAGAAAGATGGTGGTGAATGACTGACTTTTCTTCTTGTTAAAGCTGTGTCACTGCACCTGAGCCTAAAAGGTAGGCCGAATCTATTTTTCTGGTGTGCTGTAGGTCATTGTTATACACTACATTTGTTACTCGTTTATAAAGCACAGTACATGTTTCGTACTTGTAATTACCTGTACTTGTATATATTAATCAAAGGGATGTGTTCCCAAACAGCCATCTCTTTCCTGATAATCCCCTTTGTGCATATTCTCTTACATATGGTAAGTAAACATTAAAACACCTGCGCCTTTCAGTCAGGTGCGGCTAATGTATGTACAAAACAGAATTTTCCCCTGATTTTAGCTTGTGCAGCTAATATTCAGGTGCGCTTTGTAGTCCGGAAAATACGGTACTCATTTCTAATCTTGTTTATCCTGGTTACTCTCAATGAAAACCTGCTCCCTACTCTCACTATAGATCAAAATGTTGTCTGCAAACATCGTAGTCCACAGAGACTCCTGCCAGACCCCAACCTGACTCAGACCTCAATCACCACAGAAAACAAGAAGGGGCACACAGCTGATCCTGGATTTAATACCACAGCCACCTTGAACCCCTCTGTAATTCCTATGACACATTTTGCCATTGTTTTGCTGTCCTCATACATCTCCTGCACCACCCTCACATACTTCTCTGCAAATCCCAACTTCCTCTCAGCACCCTATCATACACTTTCTCTAAATCTACAAAGACACAGCCAACCCCTCTAGAAAATTCAAGAAACAAGTTACATAAAGTGAAAACAAGTGGAGGAAGCTCATAAAAAATTACATAAATAAAAATAGGTTTACTTACCAGCACCCATAATAAGACCGGGAGCAGAGTCTTTGGTGTGGACAGTCCCAGACACATAGGGGTTGTCTGCCCAGCGCAAGTGGAGGTGGAGGTGACAGTCCGGCTGCAGAGGAGACACATGTAGAAAGAACTTAGGAAGCACTCAGATCCACCCACCAAAACAATGTTCAATGTGGCCCAAAGTACTTAGAGTAAAATAGTGGGTCTACTGAATACCGGAGCACTCGCTCAGCAATATTTAATGAGTCTTACGACAGATACCTGATTATCCCACTGCAAACTAATCGCAGTTCAAAAGGGTTTTAGTTCTGTTAATCAAACTGTATTTGTGACAGATATTTAATGAATGATAATTCATTTCAAATATGAGAATCAGAGTGGAGAGTCACCAGTGCAAACGTTAGGCATTTTATGAATTACATTTCCACTTGTTGCTTCAAACCCTAATGCCGAGGATGTTGACTGCAGTTTCAATAGAAATGTATTGTTTTGCACAAAAGATTGTCATGAACTGTTTCTGATAATATATCAAAAACCAGTGTTTGCAAATAGCTGGAAAGCAAGTTTGATCTATAAGAACCTGAAGACTTGTTGGTTGCATCAGATCATTACTCACCAAGATCCATCTCTGTTTTATGAATTACAAACAGTATATTACATCACTTTGGCTCATTCCAAAATAGGGTTTTCAGTATGCTTTCTCATAGATTCCAAAGCAGTGAAGACAAATTGTTGGTTAGGTAGCACAGGACATATTCTTCAGCAGTGTAAGTTAAGTACCATCAGAGGTGTAGTGCTGTTTGTCTAAACACTGTTTTAAAAAATGTTAGTGTGTCTGACTTTACCTGTACCAACTGTACCTACAACTAGCTGTTTTACAACTACTCTTTCAAGAATTTCTGAAATAAAAAGAAGGCTGGCGATTGGCCTATAATTAACTAAAACAGCAAGTGCTGGCTTTTTAAGTAATGGTTTAATTTTTGCCACCTTAAAAGCCTGTGGCATGTAGCATGTTACACTGATCACATTTAAGATCGACGCAATCATTAATGGTAGGAGTTTTATAGGAATGGGGTTTAAGAATGGGAACAAATTAACCTTTTATACCCTATGTAATTTTGCCAGTGTCTGGCTATATGTGCTTTGTGCAGAATTGCTCAGTAAATATATAAAAATCTTTTAGCATCTGCACATTTCTTTGTGGTGCTTCGTGGAGCACGCAAACTACAACACACCGCATTCCGAAACGATAAACCTCTCCTGTGTATAGAGGTCATTTCTCTTAACCAGTCTCTGTCAGGTAATGGCTACAGCTGACAGCACGTGCCTGTTACACTGACATATAGATAGTAGATAGTACATCTGCTATCTGGCTTTGTCTATCTCTGTGAGTTGTGATGTCAGTGAGGCAATACATGTGATGTCAGCTTTTGAAATAAAGCCGCCTCTCTGACTGATAGATGTAATAACTGGAATCCAGGCAAGGTAATTCTGTTGAGGTATGGAAGAGGCTAAAGGGAAGAGAGGTCAATATCAGAGCGACCAACCACGGCTCAGAGATGGTAAATGAGTCTCAAACTGATATCTGTGTCCTACCTCCAGATGTGTCAGCTGACTGAAGCGATGGTTCAAATAAAAGAACAGACTCACACCCCCTCTATCTCCCTGCGAGGTATGATGTATGGATATCAGACTGCGGGTGACTCATTGCTCTTTGCTGACTAGCCTACCCCTACAGCAGCAACTTTGACAAGATGGATGGCAAAGCTAGGAGGGCATCTCAAACACATCCTTCAATGTACAACACTCATCCTTCCTTCGCTTACTTTATGCTTACACTCTGAACAACCTAGTCAACAGGTCTGAACAGTCTGATTGATTGCTGCTTGTGCAAGATTGCATCTGCACTTCAGTTTATAGATACAAAGTCTAAGCCAAGTGTCTACTACTACTATGTACAATATGCATGACTATGTGCAGTACTAACGTACTCTGTAAAAATCTGTATTGAGTACAGACTAGTTTGGTTAGATGGATGCTTACCGCTTTGCAACTGACAGGTTTGCCATTCATGTCAGTGGTAGGTGGGGCCAAGGGTTCCCAGTCACGTCCTTTGTTGTAAGTTATTACAGTTGCCACTCTTCCATCAATTTTCTGGTTTGCCAAGAAGACTCCTTTGATTCCACGTACCTGACAGAATGAGATAGATTTTTCATAGCTTGGGTTAATTTTGCAAAAAGTTATTTCTGTTGCCCTTTTAAAGAAATCTTTGAACATGATGCAAGTCATTTTGAAAAAAAATGTGGTATATATGTAACTACTGCTTAATCTTCTGTCAGCTGCTCCCTCTAGGGCAGGGGTGGGGGAACTCCAGGCCTCAAGGGCCAGTTCATTACTTGGCCTCTGGAGAACTTCAAGACATGTTGAGGAGGTAATTTAACCATTTAAATTAGCTGTGTTGGGTCAAGGACACATCTAAAACCTGCAGGACACTGGCTGTCAAGGCCTGGAGTTCCCCTACACCTGCTATAGGGGTTACCGCAGCAGATCATCTCATCCTATCCCTAGAAGGTCACCCCGAATGACAATCTTAATATATTCTACCATCTCTATCTCTGCCTCCTGTCTTTTTATTAATGTCACCATCTCCAAAACATACATCATACTAGGTCTCAGTACCCTCTTACAAATCTTTCCTTTCATTGTGTTGATGCATGCTCAATCATCCAGGTAAGGAAATCCCCCAAAACTGATTCTGGATGATCATGTTTACTGTAAACCAACACATACCAGTATGTAAGATTTGATCATTATCATCCACTGGAGCACAAACTGGGTGTCATCAGGGCTATACAACACAGAGTGAACACAATCCCCACGGATACAGCAGCCAGGGAAGCAAGAATCACTTGGATGTGCGAGGAAACATTTTTCCCACTGAAAAAATTACGTCCAGATGAACAGAATCAACTTTATGGGCTTTCCTTTTATTCTTGCTACCTCTCACAGAACAAGAATTTATGTTAACTACTAAAACAAAATGTGACACAGATGCTAAAATAAAGACAAAGTTGTAAATTCAATCAGCTGACTGACAGCAGCTTAACATTGGCTAATACTAAGCTAGAGGTCATGTAAAACAAATTAGGCTGTATTAGCCAAACCCTTGTATGTAGTTCAACAAGCAAAGGGAATGTTCTCTTCCAGCTGAGTCACTCAGTAGAACACATGTGGTATGGGATATCTCGCAGGATCTTTTTGGTGTAGTGGAAGTAGATCTTTTTTCTTTGCTCACTGCCCCTACTTCTCCATAACCAACTATTATTGCACCTCTGGGGATGAATGCGATAGCGCATGTTCCTTGACATGTTCCTGTATGCCTTTCCCCCAAAGGAAATGATACCAGTAATTCAAGAAAGAGTGTCTCAGCAGTGCCTCTCTCAGATTCTAGTGGCCCCTTGGTGACCAGCAAAGCTGTGGTATGCAGAGATAATCAGTGTGTTGGCAGTGAGGCCGTCCTCTCTGCAGGACCTCCTCTCTCAGGTGGGAGGGGAGGTGATTCATCCATGCTCAGAACTATGGCAGCTGCATACTTGCCTGTTGAGAGGTCAAACTTGGTAACCAGGTCTTCACCCACATGTGGCGGCAAAAATTTAGAGTGCTGGAGCTTCATATACTAGAGGCTTGTATGCATACAAACAACAGAACTTTGAGCAATGGAGCCAAAACCGACGCATTCTCCCATTCCAGTGCTCTATTGTGGATGTTTTAAAATTCCTGCAGGGACTGCTGGATAAAGGTCTTACCTTTTCTATCATTAAATTTTTTTGACATCTATATGTGCTAATCATAATTGCTTTAATGGGGGTCACAGCAGGTATACAGTGCACCAACTGAATCTTTAAGTCTGTATATATGAAGTTCCTTTCATATAAGACTACGTTGCTTCTTGCTTTGGGTTCTACAAAGCCAGTTGGTGACATTCATGCTTTGCCTTCTTGAACACAGTTTTCTGTTGGCCTCAGAGTTATACTATGTATGAATGTAACATTTACCTAAGGTTATTCCTGTGGCTTGTAGCTCTCTGAAATTTGAGCTTCTGAGTTTCTGCCTCCTTCCTTTGGCTTCTGAGGAGCAGAGGAGGCTGCTTTTTCTGTGTCTGGTGTGAGTACTGAATATATACATTGACTGCACTCAGAATGTGTGTTTATCTGACCAGTTGATTGCCTGCTTTGCTAATCCAGTCAGTAGTAGAGCTCTTTCTAAACAGAAGCTCTCCCAGTGGATTATGAAGGCTTACTGGCATAACGCTCCAAGAGTCTCTCTTTGCCTCTGGGTGTGAGAGCACATTTTATTTATTATTATTGTATTATTTTAGGTATTTATTCTGTTATGTTGCCCGGTCTTATAATAGAATACACCTTGAGGCGACTGATGATTTGGGGCTAAATAAATAACGCTGAATTGAATATGAGGTAATGAATGAGAATTGGGAAATTCAGGGGCTCTTTTTAAAGGGGTCATTGTGGATGATATTTATGCTGCAAACATGTTCAATTCTATCACTTAGAAGTGATCGCTCCTTCATTACCTTATTTTGTCCTTTCTGCTTAGTCTACAATGCACTAGGTCCCACTTAGGTCTGGTGGCTGCTTTCCGGGGCCTGTATATATTTCCCACACTATATGTGTTGTACCAAGTAAAATGACTGAAAAGGAACAAAGTGTGATGTCTGTAACTTCTGTTCCCTCAAGGAGCAGAATGAGGTAGACTTTCAGGATACTCCTCTGTGTAGCATAGCTCAGTGAAGGGCAGCTACAAAACTGAGGGATGACTGCGATGACAGGGTTGTGTAAGTGTGGGAAGAGCTGTGCATATGTCATCACATCATCTGCCTTAAAGGTGTGAATACAGGTGTCTTTGGCCAGGGCATGCAGGGGTGTGATAACCCACAATATACAGTATGTGTTTTACCTCATTGATGTCCTACAAGGAACAGAAGCTATAGACATTAACACTTTGATTTATTGCTTTTTTATGTGTGCTAGTTCAGTTTTTAATATTACCGGTACTGGTTTTATGTTGTAATCTAGATAAAGGAATCTAAAACTGGAATTTAACGTAACTTTGAATTCCAGAGTCTGAGTCATAATATCAAATAGAATATGCCGTTTAACCATCATTAAGGTTTAAACTACTGGACTGTTAAAGTTTAATTCACAGAAATCAATATCTACTGCATAGTTTTTGTGGCTGTGATATTGTTAGCTTTAGGTTCTGAAGATAAAATATAAAAGACTGAAACAATAATGAACAAAAACATTTAGACCAAGCCAGGCAGCATATCAGATATGTCTGCTTCTATAGCCTTCCTCAGCTCTCAGTGGCACTGATGTCCACACAAGAGAAACAAATCGTTTAAATCAAAGTACATAAGCCTGCCTGTATTCTCTTTGTACGTCTGGCTTCAAACCTCTTCCTGTCTGTATTTTATAGTCCTTCTGCTTCAATCTGTCTTTATTCATCCCACATATATTGTTCACCTCTCTATCTATATCTACAGCCTGTGACGAAAGCGCAGCCCAGAGCAAGGGATGACACATGGGAAGGAGGAGATGATCCACTGCCTATTCTTTCCCCTCTAACGCTCCCTCTCTCTTTCTTCCTCCACCCTTTGTGTCACGTCTTCTGTGCCCATTTATCTGGAGAAATTGGCAAAAGACTCAGGACATACACAAATGAACAAATGCATAGCATAGCTGCCTTGTAATGTGAAAGTTTTCCTGGCATGCTTAATGTGGAGAAGAGTAAGGAATTAACCTTTAACTTGGGTTTATACAGGGAGTGCAGAATTATTAGGCAAATGAGTATTTTGTCCACATCATCCTCTTCATGCATGTTGTCTTACTCCAAGCTGTATAGGCTCGAAAGCCTACTACCAATTAAGCATATTAGGTGATGTGCAACTCTATAATGAGAAGGGGTGTGGTCTAATGACATCAACACCCTATATCAGGTGTGCATAATTATTAGGCAACGTCCTTTCCTTTGGCAAAATGGGTCAAAAGAAGGACTTGACAGGCTCAGAAAAGTCAAAAATACTGAGATATCTTGCAGAGGGATGCAGCAGTCTCAAAATTGCAAAGCTTCTGAAGCGTGATCATCGAACAATCAAGCGTTTCATTCAAAATAGTCAACAGGGTCGCAAGAAGCGTGTGGAAAAACCAAGGCGCCAAATAACTGCCCATGAACTGAGAAAAGTCAAGCGTGCAGCTGCCAAGATGCCACTTGCCACCAGTTTGGCCATATTTCAGAGCTGCAATATCACTGGAGTGCCCAAAAGCACAAGGTGTGCAATATTCAGAGACATGGCCAAGACGACCACCACTGAACAAGACACACAAGCTGAAACGTCAAGACTGGGCCAAGAAATATCTCAAGACTGGTTTTTCTAAGGTTTTATGGACTGATGAAATGAGAGTGAGTCTTGATGGGCCAGATGGATGGGCCCGTGGCTGGATTGGTAAAGGGCAGAGAGCTCCAGTCCGACTCAGACGCCAGCAAGGTGGAGGTGGAGTACTGGTTTGGGCTGGTATCATCAAAGATGAGCTTGTGGGGCCTTTTCGGGTTGAGGATGGAGTCAAGCTCAACTCCCAGTCCTACTGCCAGTTTCTGGAAGACACCTTCTTCAAGCAGTGGTACAGGAAGAAGTCTGCATCCTTCAAGAAAAACATGATTTTCATGCAGGACAATGCTCCATCACACGCGTCCAAGTACTCCACAGCGTGGCTGGCAAGAAAGGGTATAAAAGAAGAAAAACTAATGACATGGCCACCTTGTTCACCTGATCTGAACCCCATTGAGAACCTGTGGTCCATCATCAAATGTGAGATTTACAAGGAGGGAAAGCAGTACACCTCTCTGAACAGTGTCTGGGAGGCTGTGGTTGCTGCTGCACGCAATGTTGATGGTGAACAGATCAAAACACTGACAGAATCCATGGATGGCAGGCTTTTGAGTGTCCTTGCAAAGAAAGGTGGCTATATTGGTCGCTGATTTGTTTTTGTTTTGTTTTTGAATGTCAGAAATGTATATTTGTGAACGTGGAGATGTTATATTGGTTTCACTGGTAAAAATAAATAAAGGCAGCACGGTGGCACGGTGGTTAGCACTGTTGCCGCACAGCAAGAAGGTCCTGAGTTCAATTCCAACATCATTTCTGTGTGGAGTTTGCATGTTCTCCCCGTGTTTGCGTGGGTTCCCTCCGGGTACTCCGGCTTCCTCCCACCGTCCAAAGACATGAAGGTTGTGGGGATAGGTTAATTGATAAATCCAAATTGCCACTAGGTGTGAATGTGAGTGCGAATGGTTGTCTGTCCCTGTGTGTTGGCCCTGCGACAGACTGGCTATGACAGCTGGGATAGGCTCCAGCGCCCCCCGCGACCCTGAAAAGGATAAGCGGAAGCGAATGGATGGATGGATGGATGGTAAAAATAAATAATTGAAATGGGTATATATTTGTTTTTGTTAAGTTGCCTAATAATTATGCACACACAAAATATCCCCCTAAAATAGCTAAAACTAAAAACTACTTCCAAAAACATTCAGCTTTGATATTAATGAGTTTTTTGGGTTCATTGAGAACATGGTTGTTGTTCAATAATAAAATCATTCCTCAAAAATACAACTTGCCTAATAATTCTGCACTCCCTGTATGTCCCCTGATCACTCAATATGGGTTAGAAGAGCTGTCCAGAAAAAATGACCCAGCTTCCTAAGCTTTGTAGCTTTGCCTGCCACCACCATGACCTGGGCTGGAAAACAGTTTGATTAAAAGATCCAAACGGGGTGCATTAATGGGTGGGTTATAAGGACACAGTGTACCCCTTCTGCAATCAACAGGAATTTTCTGTCATAAAAATAGTTTTTACATTTTGTCATTTTTTCTCCCTATTTCCCTCTTAAACCCACAGGTCTGCTTACAAAACTCTTTATTTTAATACTGTTTTGTGGAACTATAACAACTTTTTAGCCTGACTTCCTCATAAGGGACACATATAAAAACAGAAGACTTTAAAACATGTATTAAGATTCAGAGTCAAGAAACTGGTGTTTAGTTTAGAAAGAAAACAACATAGAGACGTTTGAAGTAAGAAACTACTTTGAAAATGGCCTGTATTTATATAGCGCTTTACTAGTCCCTTAAGGACCCCAAAGCGCTTTACACATCCAGTCATCCACCCATTCACACACATATTCACACACTGGTGATGGCAAGCTACATTGTAGCCACAGCCACCCTGGGGCGCACTGACAGAGGCAAGGCTGCCGGACACTGGCGCCACCGGGCCCTCTGACCACGACCAGTAGGCAACGGGTGAAGTGTCTTGCCCAAGGACACAACAACCGAGACTGTCCAAGCCGGGGCTCGAACCAGCAACCTTCCGATTACAAGGCGAACTCCCAACTCTTGAGCCACCATCGCCCCACTCGTTTCTCACAACAAAAAGTTAAAGTGCTTCCTAACATTCACATTACTCTTTTCTACTTTAAACTTTGCACATGTTCAGGTCAATGAACATGCGCAAGGATATGGTTAACAATATTCTCTGTTTTTCTTGTACTGATTGTGTATTATAATACAGTTGCCCAGGCTTTGGATGTTATTTCATTAGAGAAATAATAGCAATTTGACAAGTAAATCACTTTTAAAGTGTTTTGAGTCTTTGTGCTTTAAAATTACAACCCCATCTTACCTCCAGAATGTCAATGAGAACATTCTCTTCTGGCTGCTTGGTGCTGCGAACATTTTCCAGGACGATGGAGTAGTAGATGCCTTCGGGATCTGACTGGTACAGGTTGTATGTGTCTGACTGGTACCACTCCTGGAGGGCGAGGAAGACCTGGTTCTCATCTGTGCTCACTATCTGAACATCCTAGAGAATGAAACAGAAAAATTAGTGCTCTTGGGAGTGAAACAAGAGAAAAGAAGCGTAAAAGAAGGAAACTGAATAAAGAGAATAAAGGGGATGGAATAACAAAGTAAGCTCAGAGAAAGAAAAGAGAAAATAAGGTAATAATGACAGATAATGAATACAAGAGAAATGACTGACAAAGAAAATGAAAGCAAGTAATGACAGATGGAGAGAAGACAGAAAAAAGAAACTGAATAAAGAAAAGAAAGGAGAGTGAGAATAGATAAATCAGTAACAGAAGCAAGTGTAATTCATAGAACTTTGACAGTGATTTGCAGCAAGCCAGGGAACATAATCGGATAAATACAAATGTAGAGAGTGAGGAAAAAACTCAACAGAAAACGGGGGAGATGACGAATAAGGGTTCTACCCACTGAACACTGTTTCCTGGAGTGTAGAATACCGTTAGGTGTATCTGACAAAGCTCTTGAGACTCTGATGAAAATGGTTTCATCACTCATTAAAGACTGTAATGAAGGATCAAAGAGCAATTCAGCACTTTCTCTCTATTAGTGATTACATTAACATAACATTTGGAGACGAAGCCAAGAAGGTGTGTCTATAATCACTGACACGCTTCCATCTTGTTTATGAAAAACACTCAAGCTCAATTACCCTTAGATTTATGGTGGTGGTTCCAAGTAATAGCAATATTGAAAGCCATATGCTGATCTTCATATTCATAAAGGTACTCTTTCTGAGTCACTCAGCAGCTTTCTGCAAATTGCCACAGTGCTGATTATGGACGGATGCTGTCTCAGGACCCATGGTGACACATTTGAAAGGACTGGGTACCTTTTAGCTTAATTTTTTTACTGTGCAGAATTAACATTGTGACCTGAAAACCACTAATGCTTCCCTGAAAGTAAAAAAAAAGTTCGATTTTTGAATCCAACAGAACTGTGAGCAATAAAAGACTTAACAACTTAAACACTTGTAAACACAAAGCTTTTAAACAGGACACATGGTATGGTCTTATAAGAGACTCTTGAGTCTTTTGCTATTTATGGCAATGCCAGCACACCTATTGTACCACAGTGTGAGATTGGTGCAAAAAGTGTTAAGCAGCTTATTAAATACAGCCGTATTTGTTACTCTGGGAATGGGAAGAGACAATGTTTGTATATAAAGAATTCTTCTTCTTTTATTTATTAAGGGACAAAGGTTAGCCAAGCCTGCCTGGCCAAGTGTGGAAAATGTAATTGTATTGCATTTGTATCCTTGAGCAACATACTGAATCCGTGTGTAAGTTCAAACAATAATGTAGACAGAACAATAGCAAACAAGGCAAGCAGTGCTTGTCTTGTGAAATCTAAAAATTGACATTAGTTCAAATGCAGCTGTTACGGTTGTTGATATGGCTAGGAGACTCTCCCTGTGGGAGAATGCTGTTGTTTCCCTTTCCCCCTTCCTGTCACGTCTTTCGGGTTCTGGGTGACGCAGCTGAGTAGCGTTACGGCTCGTTAGCCACGGGATCAAAACGGCCGTGTCTCACACGCTAGCCCCCCCTTCCCTGCGACGCGCTACGGCAGCTCGGAAAGGTTGAGCGGACTTCTGGAGGCTCTGAGCGGCGTGTGTGATAGTGTTTCTGTGCCCCTCTGCTGTTTGGGATATTGAGATCGCGGGGGACTGCCGTGGAAGCAGGTAGGGGGTTCTCCGCCATTTTTGTTTGACCAGTTTTCTCCCGTTTCATGGAAAGCCAGGGAGGTCGGGGTATTACTTCCCTGATCAAGAAAAAGAAAATACGACACCTGACCTCCCTGGTGTTTTGTTACTAGAATGGGGGAGGGTTTTTGTTTGTTATTTTGGCCTCGGAGACTCCGAAGCTTTTAGCTTCCCGGCTCAGCTGTGTGCTGCAAGTATTTTGCTTGGCTTGGTGAAATAAACCCCGTGAGCCTTCCAGTGACTGGTTTATGCGCGGTTACACTCTTTTCCCGTGTTCTTCCACTATTCCGAGAAAAGGTTGCACCTCTGGCCAGTGGCTATCCCGGGCTAAAGGGGACGGGGCGTAACAGTAACACAGTCTCTCTCCTTTCATCTCAAACAGCATTCTGTCCCACAGCCCCTCACCTTTTTGCATCTATCCTTCAAATCATTGCCAACTTGGGTTGATCTGATATCCTCGTGTTGGTGTTGTTCCCACATCATCATACTAAATGTTGTTCCAGGATCAACATTGCAAGTGACCAATCAGAATGTTGTGACGTCATAGTTTTGCGACTTCGGGAAAAACCGGCGTAAAACAAAAAACTGTACTTAAGCTGCGTGAAACCGCCTCTGTCCGCCGATCAACAGACCCTGACCCTAACCCTAACTGTAACCCTTTAATAAACAGGAAGCAGAATTGATATTGTCCTTGCAACATTGGAATTTCATAAATGCACGAATGGCTTGGTGCGCAAAAGAATAACGTCACAACAATGTGATTGGTCACTTGCAATGTTGAACCTGGAACAACATTTTCATGATGGTCTGGGAACAACACCAACACGAGGATATCAGATCATCCGCCAACTTGTGGCTGCAGTTGACTATTGACAGTGCAAGCAGTCTCGACTCTGCTTTTGGCCAGATTCAGGTGCGTGTCCATATCCCGTTAAAAATGGCTTTAACTTTTCAAGTTCAAATGCAAACTGTGGCTGTTTGTGCATGGTGTGTGCATGGTGGACAAATCTCTGATCAGTTCCCCTCTTTGATGGGGAATTAATGGGAAACTGAGATGATGCCTCTGCTTTCACTGTTCTGAGATCAGTTGCCAGAACAGAACTAGGACTAGCAATTAAACAAGCACACACTGATACCTCAGCTTTCTTTGTACTAACCATCTTGGTCAACATGTGTGATGAAGATGAGTTGGGAGTAGTGTGAAAGGCACATCAGCAAGAAAAGCCTTGATGGTGCAGGGAAACCATCAGCTCCTGCTAAATCCTTCTTTATAAAACAGTCAATTTAAACAAATAAGGTGGTTTCCAAATACAACATCTTGTATTTGTTTATAATTCCATATTCACACTTATCAATGTCACACAATGCTTAAACCTATTAATTCAGATGTGATTTTAAAAATGTTAGAAATACATTTATTCTTTTTAAAATTAAGATTTAGGTCTTTTTCTGAGCTAAATAGTCCTACCCTACTGAAGCTTAAAGAGAATATAAAGTATTTAAAATGGGCTCAGTTTCAAACTTCTGCAAATAGACTAATGTGACTAATGGGGAATATTTTTCTGCAGGAGTACTTTTACTTTTTGAACCCGACAACACAAACTTTTGTGTCTTGAGGGGTTGTCATAATGTTTTCCTACTTTTGCTTGATAAATGGCTCTGAAAGAAATTCCTCCAGCAATTTTCATTGTCAGCAAATGGAAAATATTTGGGTGACAAATACAAAAGTAATATTTTACAATTCTTCAGCCGGGAAGGAGTGCAAAGAGGTGAAGATGTACAGAAAGAGTCTATCAGCATTTATTAAAGAATATCAAACAGGCAGCACGAGACAGATTAATCTGGTCTAACGTCCCTTATTAAACAGGCAACTCATTCCAACTCTAAATTAATGAGGCATACAGCAAAGTACAAGCTCTTTTTTGAGACACATAAGATTGGTGTCTGTGTGAAATTGGCTGTATGTTAGTTGGACAGGGACTATCTACGAAGTGCAACATCAAACGGCACAATACCTAAATATTCAACTGTAACTTCACTTTTTCTGTATACAGCCCATCTCTGCTGGTTCCACCTGTCCCCAGTTACTTCCCCGTGTCCTTTTTAGTCCTGGCTTTGCCTCACAGTCCTCGTCTGGATTTCTGTTTCATTTGTCTATTGGACTTTGAGTTCTTCTGGACTGTCTTATATGCTTTTTCAGCTCAGTTAAGTTTGTTTTTGTGGTCATTCTTATTCCTGCCAGTGTCTGCTAACTCAAAACAAATTAGTCTTTATTAACATCTACAGACTTCTGGCACTGCTCATGCATTAACATGCAAGACTGCTGCTCAAATTACACAAGACTGTGACAATGGCAATCAGTAAGTTAAACATTTAACCATAAAACAATGTCAAAATGCCTAATCAGCAAATCAAGTTGCCAACACTCAACCACAAACCATCAAAGAATATAACTATTATATGATGAAAGTAGAACATCGTTTGTTATGCTGCACGTTCCAGGCAGATATATTGTCATTCCTGTATAACACATTACCATGCAACACTGCCTCTAAATGAAAAAATAAATGAGCAGTCTTCATAATGACACCATCATGTTTCAGTTCAAACACAAATATTCCACCTCATTTACTTCTCCTTGCATCTTCAACTCCATATACCTTTTCTTTCTTTCTTCTTTATTCCAGTCCTCCATTAAAGCCCTGCGCTGCAGCCTGTTTTTGGCTGACAGTTCATCTGAGGCAGCAGTATGGAGCTTGGGAGGAGTTGGAACTGAAAAATGTCTAAACTTTAGCTTCAGATGCCTTTTTAACATTCAGAGATAGTCCTCCACCTACCAGAGGGACTAAAAAAACAACACAAAAAGAAGAAAAAAAACAATCATACACCAACACCAAGGACTGTTGGGGTGACAATGTAAATATATGCAGACAGTATTCATGGAAATGCTTGGGTGGAAGACCTCAATTTAGTGGCCAAACAGAGTAGGAAGGAAAAGAATATCCTGTGACTCAACTCAGGAATCGGATGTGATAAAGATGGAAAAAAGCACTGTTGTCTCAATATAGGTAAGGGTTATTAAAAAGGGAAACACATGAGCATATTTAATGGCCTGAGATACTACAGTGGGGCAAAAAAGTATTTAGTCAGCCACCGATTGTGCAAGTTCCCCCACTTAAAATGATGACAGAGGTCAGTAATTTACACCAGAGGTACACTTCAACTGTGAGAGACAGAATGTGAAAAAAAAAATCCATGAATTCACAAGGTAGGATTTGTAAAGAATTTATTCGTAAATCAGGGTGGAAAATAAGTATTTGGTCACCTCAAACAAGGAAAATCTCTGGCTCTCACAGACCTGTAACGTCTTCTGTAAGAAGCTTTTCTGTCCCCCACTCGTTACCTGTATGAATGGCACCTATTTGAACTCATCATCTGTATAAAAGACACCTGTCCACAGCCTCAAACATTCAGACTCCAAACTCCGCCATGGCCAAGACCAAAGAGCTTTCGAAGGACACCAGGAAAAGTATTGTAGACCTGCACCAGACTGGGAAGAGTGAATCTACAATAGGCAAGCAGCTTGGTGTGAAAAAAATCAACTGTGGGAGCAATCATCAGAAAATGGAAGACATACAAGACCACTGATAATCTCCCTCGATCTGGGGCTCCACGCAAGATCTCATCCCGTGGGGTCAAAATGATCATGAGAACGGTGAGCAAAGATCCCAGAACCACACGGGGGGACCTGGTGAATGACCTGCAGAGAGCTGGGACCAAAGTAACAAAGGTCACCATCAGTAACACACTACAACGGCAGGGAATCAAATCCCGCAGTGCCAGACGTGTTCCGCTGCTGAAGCCAGTGCATGTCCAGGCCCGTCTGAAGTTTGCCAGAGAGCACATGGATGATACAGCAGAGGATTGGGAGAATGTCATGTGGTCAGATGAAACCAAAGTAGAACTTTTTGGTATAAACTCAACTCGTCGTGTTTGGAGGAAGAAGAATACTGAGTTGCATCCCAAGAACACCATACCTACTGTGAAGCATGGGGGTGGAAACATCATGCTATGGGGCTGTTTTTCTGCCAAGGGGACAGGACGACTGATCCGTGTTAAGGACAGAATGAATGGGGCCACGTATCGTGAGATTTTGAGCCAAAACCTCCTTCCATCAGTGAGAACTTTGAAGATGAAACGAGGCTGGGTCTTCCAACATGACAATGATCCAAAACACACCGCCCGGGCAACAAAGGAGTGGCTCCGTAAGAAGCATTTGAAAGTCCTGGAGTGGCCTAGCCAGTCTCCAGACCTCAACCCCATAGAAAATCTGTGGCGGGAGTTGAAAGTCCGTGTTGCTCGGCGACAGCCCCAAAACATCACTGCTCTCGAGAAGATCTGCATGGAGGAATGGGCCAAAATACCAGCTACTGTGTGTGCAAACCTGGTAAAGACCTATAGTAAACGTTTGACCTCTGTTATTGCCAACAAAGATTATGTTACAAAGTATTGAGTTGTATTTTTGTTATTGACCAAATACTTATTTTCCACCCTGATTTACGAATAAATTCTTTACAAATCCTACCATGTGGATTCATGGATTTTTTTTCCACATTCTGTCTCTCACAGTTGAAGTGTACCTCTGGTGCAAATTACTGACCTCTGTCATCATTTTAAGTGGGGGAACTTGCACAATCGGTGGCTGACTAAATACTTTTTTGCCCCACTGTATGTCCCACATTTTTTTTCATCAATAAATCCTTATTGTAACAAGGATACATGCAATCTTAATTGTCTTTTAATTTTTAACACAAAAACAAAAAGCAGAATTGGTGAACAAAAAAAAGCCCAAAAGCGTTTTTGGTCGTTTCAATGTGGACACACAACTCTGTGAAAATGATTGAAAACACTAGTGTGGACGTGTACCGTTTTCAGACGAAAACGCTGTTTTCAAATCTATCTGGGCTAGTGTGGATGTAGCCTTAGTGGGTTACCATGTGGCTGTGAGTGTCCTTTCCACACTCACATGCTTGATTTGCCTGCCTGATTGCGTGAGGCTGATCTGCCAGTCAACGATCAAGAATTCTGGAAATTGGCAGATTCTGGTCCCTTGTGGTGGGTGAAACTCTTGAAGTGGCAACCACTAGTGCTGAAAAATGAAGCAATTACAGAACTGATAGTTTCTCAGGCTCCCACTTGAGGCTTGTACTCATAGACTCCCATGTGTAAAAAAAAAAAAAAAAAAAAAAAAAAAAAAACAACAAACAAAAAAAAAAAACAGCCCCTCCATTAAAAAAACATTTGCTTAATATATACAGTAAAACCTCTTTACTCTAAGCTAGTAAAATACCTGAAGATTTTCATGAAATTAAATCTGCCATACGCTATAATATTAAAGTTCATTTGATGATCTGAACATTTTAGAGTAATAAATATGAAAGGAAGGAAGAGGGAAAATATTCTTTCACAACGGTGTATTTCACTGTGTACTTGATCCAAACTCAGCACAGTGCTAATAACACTAGAAAGGCAAAGGCAGAACACTATAATGAGACGGTGCAGAATGTAAAGCTCAATTTACATTTACACATGAAAGGAAACTGTCTGGGTGCACATCCTGAAAAATCTACCAACCCTGTGTGGAGCAAAAACAAACCACAAGAATGAGTGAAAATAAGGATCCCCTGACTTTAAATTGTACACACTAGCAGAAGGAGGCATAAAATAAAATGAGGAAATTGTGAAAGTGAAAGATGTTTTCGTACATCTTGTTTTACATTTAGGTGAAAGAGACAGCAGGTTTTAATAATGTTATCAGACAACATTCACTATTAAAGGCATACGTACAAGACTGACCATCAATCATCTCACCCTTGCATATCCTAACAATCCTTTGTTTTGGATTTTCACAGTGACTTATACATTGTGTGCTCTGACTGCCTTGCTTCAGCCGTGCCTCCTAAAAGTTTTGTTTCCATACGTTGATGTTTACAGTCTATAGTAAAAGTATAGTAAGAGAAAAAGGTTTAACAGTAATCACTTATAATCATGTAGCCATGATTGGTGTACAAGCCTGTGACCACAGTGTCTACATGGATCACTGAGAACAATAGCTGAGAAGTCTTACAAAGGCAGGACAACCATGTTGGTCATGTTACCAAATACTTCATTCCTTGATTTATTTATTTTTTCCCTGTCTTACCTTTTCAGGCAGCCATTCAGAAACATACAACAGGAGCTCTAAATGGTTACCATTGTGATGAAGTACACTAAAGGATTCACTCAAATATCCAAATAATTGAATTCAGGTGTTTCAATTACTGCCATGGCCACAGTTGAATAAAACCAAGCAGCTATGGACTGATTCTTATATAGCGCTTTGCTATTCTCCCAGAGTAATCAAAGCGCTCTATACAACGTCCCACATTCACTTTCTTCTAAGCTTTTAGTGCCTCCTAGCTAACATTCATACTCCAATGGATGGATCGGAGAGCAACTTGGGGTTAGTATCTTGCACAAGAATACTTGGCATGGCCTGCTGTACTTCCTGAGCTACAGCCACCCTGCAGCTAGGCATACGCTCAGAAGCGTAGTGGTCACATACAATCACAGAGTGGGGTCAGCGGATGCTGAGACACAATCCCTCCTCTCACCTCATCTAACACCTCAGCTTGTTCCTTTCTCTTTGACCAACAGTACCACAGTTTCCACTGGCACCCTGCTGGCCATCAGGGTGGAAACTGAATTGAAAACACAAGTGTCTTAAATTGAATTTCAGGCCACGTGCTAAAAGCAAATGCTTGGTTGACATGTGAAGGAGATTTATAAACTTCTATTACTTATGCCCGTTCTCAATACTCCTGCCGGTGGCTCATGTACAATTATTTCAGACATCTTTCTGACAGATTATACTCCATCACTGTCCCATTTCCTACAGTAACATCACTGAGCCTTGGTCAGAATGGTGCGAGGAACGTCTTGCTCATTTAATTAATGGGGAAAAAAAAAGAAAAAAAAAAGGACAACATCTGATGCCAGATTTCCCCCGGCAGTCAGCTGGGACATAATAGCCTCTTCAGTGGGCTCACCCTCTCTCAGCAGCTTTGAGCTCATTTCCTTTCACACTCTAACAGATCCCATTAATCACATTAAAATCCCCATCATGCCCCGTGGACATTACTGAATTCAGTAAAGAGGTCTTTGATACAGTCGGCCCACACATTTCAGCTTTCTAAAAGATTTAACTGCTTTAAGATCTCATCCAGCTGTCTTACACATACCTCTTAAAGATAAAATCAATTCTCTTAGTAATTATAAGCACTCACTCAAAATGCTTACAGGTCAAGCTTTTATTTCTAAATACTGAAAAATTAGCTGTCATGGGTCACAGAGTTTTGACTGTTGTCCTGATGTGAAAAAGTCAGATTATTTTTTAAGATATTATTTTTATTTCACATTTATTATGTACTGCTTCTTCACTGCAGCATTCTGCCTCTGCAGCAGAACACACCCTTGCAATCCTGAAATGTGGTATTGACAGCCACAAGTGTTTCTTTGGACTTCTGGCTTCACAATGTCATTGACAGCTCCTGAGATTGTTTGATTTTCATTTTATTCAACTCAGCTTGTACCTGGTAATACAGATGCACATAGGATTCTTATACATCCTATTCTGTCCCCTGCGTGCGTGGTTCTGTTGCACGAAGTGACAGATAGCTAAACATATGCAGCAGGCACTGAAAGCGTTAAATGATGAGTCAGATGTGGAAGTAAAGTTGAGGGCTGTTTACTTGTTTGTCTTCACCAATGTACATCTTACAGTGCTTTCCCAGAGCTTGTGAAACTACAAAAATACAAAACAGAAATATGCTCAATGAAAATAAAGAATTATGCACAAGCCAAGCCACAGAAAAATTCACTTGACGGTAGTCTCCAAGCTAACCACTAGGAGATGCTAAAATGCTTAATGTGCACATAACATTATACATCCCATTTAACAGACTTTAAGTCTCTCATATCTAAAGACATTAGAGTCATAATAAACTATTCATGTATCTTATAATGAGATTCCTTTTAGGATTACTTTCCAGTCGTGTTGTTAGAAATTTACAAGAAGAAAAACTGGAATAATGGAGCAGCAGCACGAGGACGTTTAGCCCACAGCTGACCTTGTGTTTGGAATGGGTGGTTCTGGAAAAACACTCCTTGCACACAAATAATCTCTGACTCAACATGTCACCAATTAAGGCAAATGGAGAGTGTTGTTTGTTGACAAATTCTTCAATTTCAATTTTATTTCTACAGCACCAAATCACAACAACAGTTGTCTCAAGGCGCTTTATGTTGTAAGGTAGACCCTACAAAAATACATACAGAGAAAAACCCAGCAATCACATGACCCCCTATGAGCAAGCACTTTGGCGACAGTGGGAAAGAAAAACTCCCTTTTTACAGGAATAAATCTCCAGCAGAACCAGGCTCAGGGAGGGGCGGCCATCTGCTGTGACCAGTTGGGGAGAGAATTCTCTTGCATATGTATAACTATTACACATGCAAGTCCAGAAAGTTTAAATAAAGTTGTTTTTTTTGTGGTTTTTTTGTTTTTTTAACATTTATGCATCCATTCCCTTCCACCTATCCAGTTCAGGGTCATGAGGGCTGCAGACTTTCCCAGCTATCATAGGGCAAGAGGCAGAGTACACCCTGGACAGGTCGCCAATCTGTCGCAGGGCTAACACAGAGAGACAGACATTCAGTCATTTTAAGTAACCTTAATACATCTACTTATATCAAAAGCCTGACATGTTCAACAGAAAACATCTGTTTTCTGGTAAAATGAGGCATTTAATAAAACCAAATATTCAGTTCCGTCATCTACAGTATGCCCTACAGCTATTACCTCATTTAGTTGTTTTTATTTTTATTTTGAGATTAAAGTAAAAAAATCTTTGATTTTGCCACTTACATACACCCTACAGCCTGTCTTTCTCCTATGAAATTGGCTGCACATAAAAATAAAGCCTCATTTTACAGCTTTATCACTCTTCAGAAATTCTGCTTTAGAGAAACTTATTGTGCTGTAGCTGCATGCCTCTATTCATTCAGATGGGTATCTGTTGTCTCGTAAGTCTTTACTGGCTTGTGGATTCAAATAACACAGGGTTTTTTTGTGTTTTTGGTTTTGTTTTGTTTTTTTTTAAAATAGAAAGTGTGTCATTGCAACTAATGTGTATATACATACAGTTAGGCCCATAAATATTTGGACAGAGCCAACATTTTTCTAATTTTGGTTCTGTATATTAGCACAATGAATTTTAACCAAACAACTCAAATGCAGCTGAACAAAAATATTAAAAATGTGATGAACTAAAGCATTTTTAACAATATCCCTTCATTTCAGGGGCTCAAAAGTAACTGGACAAATAAATGATTGATAATAAAATGTTATAAATGAACATTTTATTAACAGTTATTTATTTGTCTAGAAAACCCTATGCTGGCAACAACAGCGTGAACTCTTAAACTCATGGACATCACCAGATGCTGGGTTTCCTCCTTTTTTATGTTCTGCCAGGCCTTTACTGCAGCTAGTTTCAGTTGCTCTTTGTTTGTTGGCCTTTCTGTCAGAATGTCTGTGAAGGTTCTCAGTCATCCAGGTCATCGTAGTCAAAGGAGCTTGCAAAGAAAAGCGTCTGGACTTCTTTAAGTTACTTGAAGACGTTTCACCTCTCATCCGAGAAGCTTCTTCAGTTCTGAGGTCAAATGGTGGAGAGTCCCAGATATAAACCTAGTGGGAGTTTCCCCCCACAGAGGGACAAAAGGACTCCCTGATGATCCTCTAATCGCCTGAGCCAAGGTGTGAAACTGGGTGTGGGTCCCAATCAGCCAGAGTTTCGGGTGAGTTCATTGTGAAACCTGGCCCCACCTTATCATGCGAATTCCTGAGATCAGCTGGCCCAGGATGTGAGTGGGCGTTAAGGCATCTGGGGAGGGAACTCAAAACTGGATTATAGATGGCAGAGAGTTGGTGTCGTAAACCCCCGCCTCTGTTCAAAGATGGTCACTCACAGTGGACATAGATGGCTTCTTTCACTCCTCTTTCAAACCATCTGTCCTCTCTGTCCAAAATGTGAACATTGGCATCCTCGAAAGAGTGTCCTTTATCCTTAAGATGCAGATGGACTGCTGAGTCTTGTCCTGTGGAGGTGGCTCTTCTGTGTTGTGCCATGCGCTTGTGAAGTGGCTGTTTGGTCTCTCCAATGTAGAGGTCTGAGCATTCCTCGCTGCGTTGTACAGCATACACCACATTGTTAAGTCTGTGTTTTCGAGTTTTGTCTTTCGGGTGAACCAGTTTTTGTCTGAGTGTGTTGCTGGGTCTGAAATACACTGGGATGTCATGCTTGGAGAAAACTCTCCTGAGTTTTTCTGATACACCGGCTACATAGGGGATGACAATGTTGTTGCGTCTGTCTTTCTTATCTTCCCTCGCTGGTGTCTGATCTTCTTTTCTGTGCCTCTTTGCTGACTTTAAGAACGCCCATTTAGGATAGCTGCACGTTTTGAGTGCTTCCTTTACATGTGTGTGTTCCTTCTTTTTTCCTTCAGGCTTAGAGGGAACATGTTCTGCACAGTGGTGTAGGGTCCTAATTACTCCAAGTTTGTGTTCCAGAGGGTGATGGGAGTCAAAGAGGAGGTACTGGTCCGTGTGTGTGGGCTTCCGGTAAACTTCGATGTTGAGGTTGCCGTTCTCTTCAATGTGCACGGCGCAGTCCAGGAAAGGCAAACAGTCGTCCTTTGTGTCTTCCCTGGTGAACTTGATGTTTTTATCCACAGCGTTAATGTGCGCAGTGAAGGATTCCACTTCTTGTGTCTTGATTTTGACCCAGGTGTCGTCTACATATCTGTATCAGTGGCTGGGTACTCTTCCTTTGAAAGAGCCAAGAGCCTTCCTTTCCACTTCCTCCATGTAAAGGTTGGCTACAATAGGTGACACGGGGGAGCCCATGGCACAGCCATGTTTTTGTCTGTAAAAGCCTTCGTTGTATTTGAAATATGTAGTGGTGAGTCAGCAAAGAGGCACTGAAAAGAAGATCAGACACCAGCGAGGGAGGATAAGAAAGACAGGCGCAACAACATTGTCATCCCCTATGTAGCCGGTGTATCAGAAAAACTCAGGAGAGTTTTCTCCAAGCATGACATCCCGGTGCATTTCAGACCCAGCAACACGCTCAGACAAAAACTGGTTCACCCGAAAGACAAAACGCCAAAACACAGACTTAACAATGTGGTGTATGCTGTACAGTGCAGCGAGGAATGCTCAGACCTCTACATTGGAGAGACCAAACAGCCACTTCACAAGCGCATGGCACAACACAGAAGAGCCACCTCCACAGGACAAGACTCAGCAGTCCATCTGCATCTTAAGGATAAAGGACACTCTTTTGAGGATGCCAATGTTCACATTTTGGACAGAGAGGACAGATGGTTTGAAAGAGGAGTGAAAGAAGCCATCTATGTCCACTGTGAGTGACCATCTTTGAACAGAGGCGGTGGTTTACGACACCAACTCTCTGCCATCTATAATCCAGTTTTGAGTTCCCTCCCCAGACGCCTTAACGCCCACTCACATCCTGGGCCAGCTGATCTCAGGAATTCGCATGATAAGGTGGGGCCAGGTTTCACAATGAACTCACCCGAAACTCTGGCTGATTGGGACCCACACCCAGTTTCACACCTTGGCTCAGGCGATTAGAGGATCATCAGGGGGTCCTTTTGTCCCTCTGTGGGGGGATACTCCCACTAGGTTTATATCTGGGACTCCCCAACATTTGACCTTAGAACTGAAGAAGCTTCTCGGATGAGAGGTGAAACGTCTTCAAGCAACTTAAAGAAGTCCAGACGCTTTTCTTTGCTTTCTGTCAGAAGTTTAGTCTTCAACAAGTGAAATACATAGTTGGGTTGAGATGGGGTGACTGACCTAGCCAATCAAGACATTTCCACTTCTTTGCTTTAATAAACTCCTGGGATGCTTTGGCCGTATATTTTAGGTCATTGTCCATCTGTATTATAAAACACTGCCCAATCAATTTGACTGCACTTAGCTGGATTTGAGCAGACAGTTTGTCTCTGAACACTTCAGAATCCACTCAGCTCCTTCTGTCCTGTGTTACATCATCAATAAACACTAGTGTCCCAGTGCCACTGGCAGCCATGCACACCCAAGTCAGCAGACTGCTTCCGTAGGACCTACTAGGCACCAACAAGACACTGTCTGGTCAATGATACACTGATAGCTAAACAAAGTGTTAAAAACCCCAGAAACATGATCACATTCCGAGTGGCCAGAGGAGATGGAAGCAGAGCAAAAAGGAACAATTATTACTTGTGATTTCACACCTGTGTGGGTGTGTGTGGGTGGGTGTGTGGTTAATCCATCACTTGGGTCAGGTCTCACAGGACACAGTAAAACTGCTTTCTCTCATGGCCTCTGCATTTTTTATCTGCCAACCTTTCAATTATTAACAGTGGAAAAACATGGAACCCCTTACTCACACACACACTTTCTCCTCATCTTCCCCCTTCAGTCTCTCTCTCACCATCCCTCTCGCCTGTCTCTGTTTCTTTGCCCTGACACCCCACCCCATGTCGCTCGACCTAAAAGCTTCGCAAAGCGTGACCTATCTGCTCACCCAAGTAAGAGGACACATGTAGAGAGACAGAGGGAGCGATGAGCATGAGAGTAACTAGGGCATATTTTATCTAAACAGATACTTACACACACACATACTTACACACAAACTAATTTATCCACTGGCTTCCCATTACAGCAGATCCCCAGATGTGTGTTTGTCTGTGTAATTCAATTCCTTTCACCTTAAGGATCACGGAAATTGTGGAGCTCTTGGTGCTGAAGTAGCCAGACAATTCAGGTTATAAGATTTCTGTAAGTGGTGGGGTTAGTATTTTACGTATTCGTGTTGCTAAACACCTTGCATAAGATTATCAGTGACAGACTAACAATCGCAGTGTCTGGCTAAAAGGGCTTAGTTTAAAGCCAAGAAAAATAAATAAATAAAAACAAAAATCTTGAAAGATTTCCTCAGGCTTACCATGCAATCAGATGAGTTCAATAGCACTCTGGCAAGTGTCACACTAAAATGGTTCCCTGTGCAGCTGATGCTGACAGCAAAGGTTCCAATACTGGCCTGTATTGAAGTGGAGCTCATTTATCCTCTCTGGCTATGTGAGTGACATAAGATGCTGCTGGATCAATGCTGAGGTGTGAATATTTTATGGAGGTTATCATGTATCAGGGCAGTTCCAGGATTAATTTGAGTGCAGGTAGTGTACTAACACTTGAGACCAACAAAGAAGTGGAACATATTGGAACAAGGGGTTTGATTTTAAAAGTTTTGAATCCATAGAGTTAGGAACATGAAATTTCACACTAAACCCTTTGTATGGGGAATGGGACACATTTACAGTATATCATTCTAGCATGCCTTCCTGTGTCTGAACAGATAATAACAGAACTTTGAAATAATGGACCTTCCATGATTCTCAGTTACCTGCAACAGTCTGTGGACTGTGGACTTTCTATTTCAAGGATACACAATGGATTTCAGCAAAAAATCCAAAGAATGTGATGGTTCAAATGCATTGCTTGTCTACTCCTGGCATCAGTGAGAATATTATTAGCTTAGAAATTTAGTGCAGCGCAGCATGATACAGACTTGAACATAAATTATACATTAAGATATAAAAAAAATAAAAATACACACATATAGTGTTTTGATAGTGAAAGGATTACCAAGCAGTAGATGAGGTCAATGAGACTGACCTAGTTAGTCACATGGCTGTTTTCAAATCCTCAGTTATAGGATAAAACATAGTAACGTATGTGTAATGTGAAAGGGTACTTCAAGAGTACTTCCACCAGGGCAGGGATAGCTCAGTAGGTAGAGTGGTGGCCCCATGATCGGAAGGTCGGGGGTTCGACTCCACTGAACGGCTACCCTGAGGTACCCCTGAGCAAGGTACCGTCCCTACACACTGCTCCCCGGGCGCTGCATTGGTGGCTGCCCACTGCTTCACTGGGTGAATGGGTTAAATGCAGAGGAACTATTTCCCTATGGGGACTAACACGCACACTTTACTTTACACTTTTTACACACTTTACACTTCACCAGTAAATCAAGTAATCACACAGCAAATATGTATAAGTAATGTGGTGTGTACAAGGAGTGGTAGGCCAGTCTGGTCTAATTTAATGAACTCACATAGGTGAGTATCCCAAACTTTTCTGGTACTGTCTTATTTAAATTCATCATTTCCAAGTAAATGTTGTAACCGTGTGTGCTGATACACGGGTATATATGGTGTACGCTAGTCCCTCAAATATTGTACAAGATACAATAGTGCGGGGCTCTAGCGATGGAGTATCATGAAATACTGTTGTGAACCTGGTCACACATGGAATGTGAGCATAAGTGTGTGCAAATATCAGAATACAAACTGCAGTTCACTTAATGGTGTGGGTTTCATCAGTAATGACTTTACAGAACCTACACATTTAATGTCAAAAGTAAAAATAAATCTGATTCCACTGAATTCTTGTAATTATTCTTAGCTAAACAACTATAAATGAAAGTGTTCAAAACACTGATCCCTGAGGGATGCGTGCATAATTCAGACTGAGAAGTCTTTCAGGGAGCAAACTGTGTCAACCTTAAATCAATATTAGCAAAAGATGCACCAATTTTCTCGTCCATTACCTTTGGTAAGGCATACTTAGGAAACCTCATCTGGACAAATTCATTCCGTCGGTAGGACACATAGTGCTTGGTCCGATTGCCTGTGGTGACCTGGGAAATAAGCAAAAACAACAGCAACAGCATGAATAACAGTCTAACAGTTCTACAGTTATAATATAGTCAAACAGTTTTAAATTTTTTATAGACATACGACCCATAAGTATATTACTTTAAAGGGAAAGCTGCTGAATGCACTGAGATTAAAAACGAGGCAAGAGTGAAACAGAAAACAATTTGAGTGACACAGCATCAAGAGACATATTAAGGCTGAATTCATCCAGTCATTTAAATATTGTCCTGCAGAAAAACAATCAAATGTTCAACATCTGCAAATGTCCAGCTGACTAATTGTGGAGGTGGAGGTGCACAGTTCACCATCTGTTGCCGGTGACTCAGTCTGTGCTGATAGGTAAATGCAAAGAAACTCCTGCGCATTGCACAGACCTTGGCATTCAACTCACAAATGGGTAAAAGGCTGAATCATGCCGTCGTCCTGCTGAGTGCTCAGACGATGAAAAAGCTCACATAGCACGAACCAGAATACTCAAACAGGTGATTCTACAGTTTAGCAGAGGAAGTTGGGAGAAAAGAGACCGCACTGGTGACTGACAGTGGATTGGAACAAGAGCTGAATGTGTCATATCCCAAGTGACAGGCTCAGAAATGAGTTAACCATGTTCTGAAACAGGTGAGCAGCACTGAAACTCCTTTTTTTTTTTTTGTGTTAAAAAAAAACCATTTTTTCTTTTGTCAAAATAAAAAGGAAAGGTTTATAACTTTGCATTCAGTGCTTCTATTTTTGACTTTGCCTTTTTTCCCTTCATGGAGATGTCAGTCTCTGTCATCTGAGTTCAGACTGAGCTGTGATTATTGCCATTGCTTGTGATTGAAAGGAGCAGGTAAGTTCCACTTTTCTTTAATGATAAGCATTGCAGAGGGATCAAACAAAAAAAGCCATTTTTAAAAAATGAGAGCTACTGAAGAAAGTGTCATGGACTGAGGTTTCAAAAGGAATCACTTTCTAAAGGACGGCTGGCAGAGTGGGATGAGAGCTGCATTCTCAGCTCTGACTCTGCATATTTATGTAGTGCCTTAATGTTGGAAAAGTACCCCGAAGATCTGTTTATACCATTAAGATTTTTTTTTTTTTTTTTTTTGGACAAAATTTATACAAAGAGCCAGAGTTTCTTGTGTTTGTGAAACTTGTGTGAATAGCTGAATGTCAGAGGTTCAGTACTTCATTGCAAATCAATAAACTTGTCAGTTTCAGAAAGAAATGTTTTGGGTGAACCCCCAGCAGCTGAAAGGATTAGGACTGCAGGCTGCCAGTTGTTGAAAACGCCTTCACTTAAAATAACAAACAGGAAACCAGCAAACTAAATGAAACCCAAAATCATAATAAAAGAACAGAGCACAGTAAGGAACATGTGAACAAGAAGTTACTAGACAACAACCAACCAACTGAAGGAAGGGTTAAAACAAACAGGTGAACTTAATGAACAATGAAGGGCTTTAAAAAACTGAAAACCTCACGGGAAATGTTCACCACATAACAGCACACTGAAAGGAGAAAAAATAAAAAAAGACTGACAAAGCACATGAAAAGCTGGCAATGCAAGTGACAAGATGTATTTGGTCTATCATCACCTCCAGTTTTTTTCTTTGTCTATATGTACCTTGTTTTAGTTTCTGTACTCAGTATAGAGACTTGTGTTTAGGTATCATAATCCACAACACACTTTTTACATTAATTCTCAAAGTGTGGAGCTCTGAAAACTAATTTTCCAAAAGGTATTCCATTATTTGCTGTTCTGGACGCTTTCAAATCTACATAGTTATTCAGTTAGGTTTGAGATTATTCTAATTAGGACCTCATAGATTAAAGGTGACCAGTCAGAGCACTTTGTATCGTACTGTATTGTATTGTACTTGATGCATGCTCAATCATCCAGGTAAGTCGATCACAAAAGGTTGATTCTGTTCATCTGGACGTAGCGTTTTCAGTGGAAGAAACGTTTCATCACTCATCCAAGTGACTTCTTCAGTCTCAGTTGACTGCAGGTTTCCCCAGCCGTATAAACACTACATTTGCACAATAACTGAAACCATCTTTTGCCATCTTACAAAGCTGTGATTGCAGCCATTCCCCAACTCTCTCTGTTAATGGTATTCATGGCCTTTGATCAATGGGTTTTGATCAGTTGTTGATCAATGGTTATGATAATTTTCATATTAATGATCAAGGAACAGACCTCACCTTATAAAGTTGGGGATGAAAGTATCAACAATTACTTTAAAGGGAAAGTGACACATGCAGTAAATGTTCGCACACATACATCACTCACAGAACTGCCAGGTGTTGGGTTTCATTATAGGTAAACACGTAAGAACTGCTAGTAAAGATTGTTTGAGGTGTTGTTCTTCAAACCTGATATCTGTATGTAATGCTTGAAATATTAGGAGGATTATCCCTTAAGGATAATGGGCCAGTCTACAGTGACCTGATGAGTTTTCATTCTTCTCACAGATGCAAACACTCATGCACACATAACTTTACACATAGGGGGACAACACCCAGAGAGAGCAACTTTGTCCTACTGTGGAGATTGTCCTCTAGCATACCAGCTCATGTCTATTCTCCATGCAAATAGAATTGAACTATTGGCCACTGCAGAGTGTGCAGTACTGTACTGCATGGCAAATCAATTATAGACAAGATTAATTCCGCACACTATCACGAATAGAAATTCTTTTTCCATTTCAAGTGACAGCACTGTATGTTATCTGGGCAGCAAGAGTTTATCAGTAAAACAGACATAAAGCTGCAAATTCAGCTGTAAGCGCAAACACAGCTGCAACTGAATAGATACACTGACAGATACAACATATACACAAATGCTGAAAGAGAAATAACTGGGGAGATGCAGGTTTAAAAAAAAAAAAAAACTTGCTCAGTTTTTCCTTACTAGTATTATGTATATAGAACTATCTCATAGTATAAGACTTTAACTTTGTTGTTTATTGCTTTTTTATTGTAGACTGTAGTAATTTTATTCTTTTATTCTGCTGATTTAATGCAACAGTTTCTCTCGTGGGATCATTAAAGTATCTATCTACAGAGTGCTGGAAAGTAAATGCAACAAAAGCCACAGTATAGGTGCCTCTGCCTCGACCCTTGGAGGCTGCCTAGATTTTGGGTCCACTTTAGAGACGTACAGTACAAAGAATGTATTAGTCAGGAGACAAGTTTTGTTTCTGGCAAAAAAGAGGAAGAAAATAGAAGTTTTCACTATTTCACTAAGCTCGGGAAAAGATCATAATATCAATCATAATTTTTTCCTGAGACCTATGCATAACCTGAAATCTCAATTTGACTGTAATGCAGACTATATGATTATAATTCTGATAACACTCTAGCTTAAAATAATGTTTAAGCTTGGCTAAGCTATGCAATTTATCAGTATCACATCTTGAACACCCTGTGATAAGAAAAATACTAGCTTGAGAAAAATGTATTGTTCAATTTTTAATCCATCTATAAAATGATGGCCTCTACGGTTGAGTGACCAACGGATAATCCTCCTTTTGAAGTTCAGTTACTGTTTTCTAGCTCACCCCTGCATTTCCTGTCTCATGTTTTCCATATCATATAGCTTAGTGGTCAGGTTGCTGTTTGCATGTTCTTCCCATGTCTTTGTGGGTTCTCTCCAGGTACTCTGGCTTCCTTCCACAGTTCAAAGGGTTATTGAGTGATTCTAAATTGCCCATAAGTGTGAATGTGAATCAACATGGTTGTCTGTCTCTCTGTGTTAGCCCTGAAACCTGTTTGCGGTTGCAGGGCTGGAATAGGGTCCAGACTTCCTGAATTGGACAGGCAGAGGAGAACAGATGGACTATATGATCATGCAAATGCATAGGTGTACACATTTCCTCTCCCACAACACAAATAGTATTTATTAAATGTGTACAAAAATGCTGTCTACTGTGTGAAAAGCTGAACGAGTTCAAATGGAACAAAGACAAAACAATAACCTGCAACACGAGACATTAAAATAGAATTTGAAACCATCAGAGGAGCAATTCCTGTCTTCTCATTAATGCAGCAGTCAGATGTAATGTTGAGAATATTAGGTGCTGTGGAATCTAACAAATGCATCAGACAAAATGGAGTGGATACGTGACAGGATTTAAAATTTAGTTTGAATAGAATGGCAGTAGTCTGGAATATGAGAGAAGATAAGTGACATTTATATAGCACAGTGTTTCAAAGTGTAAAATAAAAACATTCATGCACATGTATTCCTCTTTTACCTTGACAAATACGTAGTCATCCTGCACCAGCAGCGAGTTGTGATCAATTTTTCCAAGGAACTGTGCCGTCACCATTTTGTCCGAGCAGTTCTGAATGAGGCAGGTGACATACAAGTAGCCTGGAGTGACATGGACAGCAACAGGACAGGAAACAGTGACACAGTCAGGAAACAGGAAGGGATAATTACTGCTGGAAATTTTAAACAAAACACATTGGCATTCTAGAATATCTTGTTAATAATTGCAATGCATCTTTGTAATTTCTGCCCCCACACCCTTGAACAGGTCCAGGCAGATCATGGATCCTCTCTGTGCCTTGCTCTGCCTGACGTCTCTTCCTGTTAAAAGTTCTTCCTTCCCACTGTCACCAAGGGCTTGCTTACCAGATGGTTGGTTTTCACTTTTGTTGGCCCATAAAGTCCCTCAACTGGACTATTTTGAAAACACATTATAAAACTGAATAAAATATAGTGTAAAATATATTTTTTATTATGTCTCAGCTACTTAATATCTGATGTGTTTAAATGTGTTGTAAAAATAAAGTAACTTAACTTGAGTAGGTTGAATATTCACAGAGATTTATGATTATTCAAACAGCATTCACAGTAATGGTACTTATACTGTACATGGAAGCTAAATACAACTATAGCTTTTAGCTGACATAATAAAAACTGTGTAATCTATGTTAAGTAGAGAAAGTAAAAGAGAAAGGCTCAAGAATGGGGAAAAAATAGGATAGAATACAATAGAAATAAGCATAAGCTGAAGACTGCAGCTTCTGCTTTTCTGTGGCTGGCTGTTAGAGGGAGTGGAAGAAAATGTATGAGAGGAAAAACTAGGCGAAAAGAAAAATGGAGACATCATTTTCCAGACTCTATAAGATATGACAGCTTCCCCATAGACATACAGTCGTTCTAGGATCCAAATGGCCAGGAGGGATTACCCTCACACAGGCACACAGAGAGGCTAGCGCATGGTGCAAAGCTCAACCACTATTGAATTTCAACCAGCAGCTGCATCAGCAGCATCGACTCCTGAAATGCAGCCGCTATGTTCCCCCCAAAGGTGACAAGCTGGCAATAGAGAAAATACTCACACACACACACACACACACACACACACACACACACACACACACACACACACACACACACACACACACACACACACACACACACACACAACTTCACACTCTCAAGCCTGCATCCACACATGTGCGAGGTTAGCAGTTCAGATGCACTGGCTGAATCCACATTTATGGTTTGACCTTCAATTGATTACATCAGACACTCGGAAATAAGTTAAAAGTATCAGCTCAGATATAACTTAGAGCTTAACAGCATCTGAAGTGAATTAGACATTCATCAAACTGACCTTGATCTTTCAAAAATACAGGTTCTTACAGGACTCACTGAAACTTCAAATCACCATATGGCAAACAGAATCTATGCTTACTTCTCACACATGTTTAACATAAAAAAATAGATGATAGAAAATAGACTCAAAGAATTTCACACATAACTTTGGAAGTACTAACAATTACTACGACCAGATAATGAAACAAAGGGCTTCAAGCTACGTCACGGAGGGCAACTTAAACTGTGTGTCACATATATCAGTGCTGCTTCTGCCCTGCATCAGTGCCTTCTGTTTCAATTCATCCACCAACCTCCACCAAAGCTCAAGAAGAATCACTCCCTCGTTTCTGCGAGAGGCCTGGGAGCCTGAAGGTCTTGCACAGTATCTTTCCATTTCCCAAGACTGTGCGGTTCTGCACAGATATCTCAGATGTCATTCCTGGAATCTGCTGATCTGCTGGGTCACTGCTCCAAGTGTTCCAGTTACTATGTGGACCACTGTTGCCTAAACTTTCCAAATTGTCTCTCAGCCCTGGTATTTGCATTGTTTTTCATTCTTCTTGTGTTTCTTGTTCCTGATGTTGCTATCACTTGGTATCGCTACATCGAACACTACGACTGTCTTCCTCTGCTTGTCTACCACTACTATTTCTTGGTTGGTTGCCCATCACCCGTTTGTCTGTCTGTATGTGGAAGTTCCACAGAATATTACCATGGTCATTCTCAGGGCATATCTCATTTTGACTTTGTGTGTGTGTGTGTGTGTGTGTGTGTGTGTGTGTGTGTGTGTATATACACACACACACACACACACACACACACACACACATATATATATATACATATATGTATATATATACATATATACATATTATATATACTGTATATATATATACATACACATACACACACAAAGTCAAAATGAGATATGCCCTGAGAATGACCATGGTCTCTGTATATATATATATATATGACAGAGAGGATGACTCTTTCTCCATGTCCTTTGCTAAACAGAATGGATATTAATCTACCTGGTTTAAAAATTCATAAAAGACAGTTTTACAGATGTCTGTGTTATAATGCACCATATCAAGTCACCTTCATTCACATGTGGTACATCCTATCTTCTTTATATTGATGTCTTTTACTACTTTTTTTCTAAAGTATTATCTTAGTAGAATAAAATCAACATACAACTACATAAAAGAAAATTCAAATCGGTTCAGCCTCAGGATGACGCAACTTCATATCGCATGACTGAGTCAATTCTTTTCATCAGCACTGTACTTTTCCTCCTCTGCTTTGTCTTTGTTCAGGAGGTGTGTGGAGTGGCTAATTTATTGAAAAGCCCAGACATTTAATCAAAGCAGCATACGGTGGAGAACTCATTAAAAAACTATTAGATTGGACTAAGTGTTCAATTCCAGCTTGTGGCACACTCATTTCTTCATGCCACTTGCTGTCCTCACATACCTGCAACCACACTCACATGGTGAAATTGGGTGGTATGACGAGGAAAACAGCAACAGGGAAACAGGGCATAGCTAAAGGGATATTATTGAGACTGTGACTATTTAAAAAATACAGAAAGCAATACATGTAATACTTGTAGAGACATGTACACATTTACAGTACTCCTAACATTACAGCGTCAATATGTGCATGAACAAGATACTCTCATGCTTTCTTGCCCTTCAATCTCCCTAATGACAAACTAATATACAAAGACACACTACCAGCTAGCATCTCTGTGCACACATGGCTCATCCATCAATCGACCACCCCATCTCCTAGGAGACTTTCCTCCCACCCCTCCAGCCCTTCTCAAACATCAGACAGCAGTCCTGGGAGCTGAGGGCAGGGCCACAGTTCCTCATCTCTCCTGTGTCCTTTTTGGTAGCATGCCACTGTTTAACCTTGGCCATGCTACGCATGACAGGGTTGGAGCAGAGGATTTGGGGGAACAGGGTGAACAGATTGGTTTAGCATGCCTGGTCGCTCCCGCCTTCCTCAACTATCTATCTGGGCACAGAAGCAAGGAGAGGAAGAGGGAGGAGAATGAGAAAGATGAGGCCATGTGCCCCAGGAAGAGCTCCCCTAACTGGGCAGTCAGCCCAGACAGACAGCCTCTCATCTTCACTATCCACAAACACAGGGAGCTTTGTTCAGCCCGACAGATTTCACAATGCAGGCAGCATCTTTCTGTGTGTGGGTTAAAAGATTGCTCGTCTCCTCCTCAAGAGGTTCAGATTTTAATGGCCATTTATAATAGGGAGGTTTATTGAGAATGGAACAGCAAATATAATAAACACATCCTTCATTGTGCCCTTCAGAGTCTGCCACTCCTATCTGACTTTGCCTGCTCAGGTTTATTTAGAGGTTATAGTTTAGAATTTAGGATTATAGTTTGGGAGACTGAGAGAAGATGAAGTCAAGATGTGAATAAAGAGTCTGAACATTTGCCACCTTCATTGACAAATGCACAATCTCAAATACACATTTCTATTACCCTCTTGGCCCTCTGTGTGGAGGTGTTCGTCTGTCACTCAGGAGATATGATAATCCAAATTCACTGGTGTGAGTATTTAGCTTATCCATTAATTCCCTACTGACCCCTCACACATAAACACTACCAACACTCCCACACCAAGGTCATTCGGTAATCTCTTCTTTTACTTGCTTTTACATTGTAGTGCTAGCGCTGCCTGGATAGGTAAAACACATTATCCTCTACCTCAAGAATTCTTAAAGAGAAGTTGATCCTCATGTCATAGTTGTAATTAATCACAATTAATAGCAATTACTTGATCAATAGCCTGGTTTCAATTACTTTTTTTTTTCAACTTAATATTTACGCTTGTAACTGACATTTATGCAATATAATGAAGTAAATGCAGAATAACCACAAAGAATGTATGCTTAAATTCAAAGAGAATTTAAATAGTTTTCTTGCATCTTTTAACACAGGTTATTTTCTGTGAAACTTTTTTAAAAACCTATATACTAATAGGTAAGTATACACCAATATATAATATATATTAGTGCTGTCAAACAATTAAAATGTTTAATCAGATTCATCACAGGGTTACAGTGGATTAATTTTGATTAATCACAATTAAATATCATTCATTTTTATTCTATATTAATCGCATTTCATTTTGCATGAGCAAACAGACTCAAGAAAAAAGGGAGAATGTACGCACTTTCATGTTGCAATCCACTTGGCAATTGTGTCAGTCAACATGTCTGAGGCAGTGTTGCCAACTCCTCAGTAAGGAAAATCGCTATTGGTTGTCCTAAAAGTCGCTAAATGACATCATAACCTAATTTGCATAATTGGTCATGCTAATATAATTGTAACCTACGCTGTTGGAGAGAGAAATAACATCGTGGAAGAAACATAAAGTGAGCAAAAAACGTCCTAAATGCATTTAGAATTTATTTAGAACTACAAATTAAATTTCGTTTAACAATTATTGTTTTTTAATGTCACAATTCCAACCCTGCTCCTTTATCCGGGCTTCGACTGGCAAAAGTGACCCGAAATAGGCACTCTGGTGGAGTTACTTTATGTGTGTGTGTGTTTATAAGTAGTTTTAAACCTTGTGATCCACAAAACAGCATGAGAGTAAAAGAAGAACTGACTGCATTACAGTCAGTGCGGGAGCAGCGGCTTCGCTCATGCGCGGTTCATTTGCAGTTTGGACGCATAGGTGTGAACATCTCCTGCAGCTGGGGGAGGACTATCCTCCGCCCGTGAGCGCTTTAGCACGGGTGAGGTGCCCACGGCAGCACTGCTGCTTGTTGAGAGTAAGAGCAATACGCCCTTTCACGTTAAAAAGTCGTCATAAGTAAGTCTCCAATAACACCAGAAAAAGTCGCCAGATTTGTCGCTAGAAGCTTTTTAGAAAAAAAGTCGCTAAGGGGGTCTGAAAACCCGCCAAATATAGCGACAAAGTCGCTAAGTTGGCAACACTGGTCTGAGGTAGACTTACTGAGTCCCCGATTCTCCGTGAGTGGTTTGTCGCAAGCTTGGTGACGCGTTAGCCAAAGTCCTAGCAGCATCCCCGGCTAACGTATGCGTCACGTCAGTGTGATATTTTAAGCTGGAAGTGCTTCGGTAAAAAGAAAATTCCTTCTTGCATAATTTGCATAATACTTTATGTCGGTTGACTGTTCCGTCTTGTTATTTCTTTAATACTCAAATTTCCATTGAGAGGGCCAATGTGCGTTTATCATCTTCCATATTGAGTTGATTGGTTCAGCTGCCCATCACTACCAGATCAGCTGCCCATTTGCGCATGTGCAAAGGTAACTCTATTTGGACAAACTACCCGAAATGCATTGACAGAAACATTTTAGGGATTTTGAGTCATTCTGCACTCCAGATGCGTTAATTGCGCTAAAAAAAAAAGTATCACATTGACCGTGATGGCAGATGAATTTGCATTAACATGTTAATTTTCACAGCACTAATTATTTCCTTTTGGTTTTGCCTTAAGGCTATTATTAATTCTGTCCTTCCCTGAATTCAGAGTGAGTTCTCTTGTGCCTTTAGTTGGGTTCTTTGTTATTTTAACAGTTTAAAATTAGTTGTCTCTTGTGTCTTCCTTTAAGCTTTTTTTTTTTTTTTTTTGCCTGTCCCGTTTGGCTCTTTTGCCATCAGAATTGTTGTCTAAAGGCAAAGAAAGATGCCCAACGGATTTACTTTACCGGATTTACTTCCTTTAAGCTTGACTTCATCCCCTGTGATTGTCTTGATTACTGTCACCTATGTCTCATTACCCTCCTGTTTCTAGTTAAAGTGTATATATAGTCCTGTGCTTCTCCTTAGACTTGTCTGTAGTCTTTATCTTCCTCTGTTTGCTCTTAGTTTTGCCTGTTTCCCTGCAAAGACCTTAAAGTTCTGCTTGTATTCGGATTTGGCTGTAGGCATTGCATTCAACCTAATAAAGGTTCACCTTTTTGTTTAAAATCCTGTATTTTGGTCCTCTACCCATCAGCTTGTGATAGTGCCAGTTAATGTATTTTAATAACATGCTTTTAAACCCAAGAAAGAATACACCTGGTAGCATTTCAAATTTCAAGTCTCTTTGCTGATTAGCTGTTTGCTATTAGTAGTATAAAATTGGACCAAAGCTAAACCTTGTGCTTTATTTTACCTCTAGATTTATATCAACTTATAGAAATTCTAATAAACTTTGATCTTCTCTGACCAAGTGCTAACATTATAACAAGATGAGTGGGCTAGTGGAAGATCACTGCACCTCCACTTGTATCTTGCATCTCCATGTGCACCAGATCAGGATCCACATCCACACCAGATACAGACCTGGAACACAGAAGACAATCATGTCAGATGTAGATCAGACTTCAAGCTTAAAACCACATATGACTAGTCCAAGCAACACAACAGTAAAGCACAGTCAATACAATATGTTTTTTTAATAATAACAATTTGTCACTTTAATGTTTTTAGAATTTTACTTCTATATTTCCCTTTTTTACATTTTCTAATTTTAATATTGGAGCAAGACAGAAAATATGGAGAAATAAAACATGGAACAAATGGCATGACCGCACAAATTCGCTGCATTCTGTCAAATGATGTGTGTTTTAGATGTTCACATAACATGGTGAACCCAGGAAAACGTTTTTATTCATGACTCAAACCTGTTAGGGTGGTGGATGGATGTAAATGTAGAAACATTTAAGTTTGAGTGTATCATTTTAATCTTTTAAATTCAAAATCAAAGGTTAAGAAATGCTTTCCACTGTTTTTATGGAATTACCAATGTTATATGTCTAAGTTTGCAGGGGAAGACCATCTAGAACTAAACCATTCAATCATAATTTTAGACAACTTGTACACGTTGATTTCTACGCTAATTTTATTTTAGCCAATCCAGACAAAGCCCCTCCCACTACCCTGAATTCGATAGGCAGAAAATGTATGGCTGGATGGATAATATGTTATAATGTACAGTCACTGTCCACAACCCCTTTTTTCACTGGTCAGCACTTCCTGGAAAATGCACTTATCCTAACTCATGTTAACGTAGTATACTTTAAAACCATCAAAATGTTCATATGCTCCTTTTTAAAAGCACACGGATGTATACAAAAGTGCATTTGCTCTGTCTGCCCTTCAGTGAGTGGTAAACTAAACAGTTCATCTGAGTAGAACTGCATAATGTAGTCTGTAAAATATCCCCCTGGCCAGTAAAGACACAGTGGAGATTTAAAACCTTGTTACTTTTCCTATAAAGAGATTTTACAAGCAATTAGCAGACTGTGAGGGGAAGGGGAAGCAAGGTAGGAAAAGAGTTATGAGGGGTAAGGAATATCAGTCATATTGTAGGTAAAGAGAGAGCTCATAGAGGACGCTTCAGAAAAAACACTACCCACGTGAAACAGTTTACTTAAAAAATCTTATGTATTACTTTAAATAAGTTACACATTAATAAGTAATAAATAAGTCACATTTCTTTCAGCATTAGAATAATTATCACTCACTGCTTGTTTTTCATTGCTGGGATGATACACATACGTCTCATACTCTATACATGGTGCAGGTAAAATATATATTTCTTATTAAAAACATTATTAAAAGTATTCTAAAAATTATTTGGTCGTACTAAATGCAAATGACATTTCAAAATTTTGCCAATGGTACGTTATTGTTTGTGCAATACATAAAACTTAACTTGATTGAATGGAATAAAGTGGTCATTAATAGCCAATTCAAAATCAAGTCTATTATCCAGAAAGTCTTTTCTGTTTAACAAAAACAGCTGCCAACAAATGTGGTTCATCTACAAAACCAAGTTTGCTTCTGGGCTCAGTCCAGTTACTGCTAGTCAGATGTCTATGGAATGGGTTATACACCCATCGTACAAATATAAGAGGTCACCACAATTTAAACAGTGGATGATGAAAAGCGACTGCAGAAACAAGAAGAAGAGAACTCATTATCCATCTGTTAGCCTGATATCAGAAAGAATGTTCAGCTTGTTAAGGGGCATATGAAGGAATGACTGGCAGCAGAGACTATGATGAAATGTCAGTGATGTATAGTGATTTATACCAATGACAGTTAAACTTTTCTAATAGAGCGACTGAAGTGAGCACAGCTTAGAGTAGGGGGTCCATTTCAGCTTATCACAGCGGTAAAGAGAATATAGGAGAACTACTTATGTAAGCCTTAGAATGGGACTAGGGACCAGCTATCAGCTACAAAACAGCACGTCCATATTTACCTTCAGTATGGTATTGTGTCCACTTTAACAGATTTCTTTTTAAAGACTGACTTTTACCCTGGACAGCAGAGTATCCAAGAAAGGAGGGACAGAGCGCAATAACATGGAATAACATGTCCAGAAGCAGAATCAAACCTGGATCTCTGGAGTAGCCTTTCAGCATATAGTTCACCTGTTTAATCCACTCTAATAGATTTCCATTGGCATGTACCTCAATGTAATTTATTTTGCGTTGACACTAATGCACAGCAATGCCGAAATACTCCTTTTGCCAGGTTTTAGGATGTTCCTCTTCTTGTTAGTCGCCAATCAGGCTTTAAGCAAACACTGGGCATTTGAAATGTCCTTATCAATAGCTAAATCTTTGTCTGCCTGACATTTGCAGTTTTCTTTTCTTTTCTTTTTTTTTAACTTTCTGTATTTATTTTTACTGTATATATACTTTAAGGTTCTGGACCTGATCAAGAGTCTTGCTGCTTGTTCCCATCTATTAGAAAACCCATGAGCAAACGTCCCATGTCCTCCTTGACCTATCTTGGAAACTTGCATGTTTCTTTGGATAGAAGTGTCAGCTCCAAGCATGCAATGTGAATTCAGACTGAAGGTGAATTTGCACTTTGAGAAATGTTACCCCTCGGCCATCTAGTGAATGATTTCAATGGACTGAATGGCTTTAATGGAATCTTCTACCACTGCTGTGCAGATGACACCCAATGACACTTTTCTGTCAAGCCCAAAACCTTGACAGCCTCTTGACATTGTTGTACCCAAACTGTGGAACAGCCTTCCTCAGACTATTAAAACAGCAGATTCTGTTATTTGTTTTAAAACAACTGCTGAAAACTCATTTTTTATAGGTTAGTGTTTCCTTAATCTTTTCACCTTCATTTTTTGGCCATAGTTTGCAACCATGCATGCATGTATGTGTGTATGATGGAACAAAAGAGCATGTCTGTTTTTGTGTCTGTATGTTCAAACATGTACACTTATCTCCTGTACATATATATCTCTGTTTTGAAAAGTGCTATACAAATAAATTCTTCTTCTTCTTCTCGTTATTATTATTATTATACAAGCTGTTTTCTTCACCTATTCTTAAACATTTTACTTTTGTTTTTAGTTGTCAGCCTTGCAATGTCAGTTTAATTTCAATAAACAGCTTTTTCATTTTATTGAGAATGACAAACAAAACGTTTACAACCTAGCATCACAAAAACAAGGTCCACTGGAACACATTTAGCTAGACCAGATCCCAAAACTCTAACAACATGCATTTACAGTGTGTATGTATGTAAAACCTTAGCCACATATATAAACTTTTGAATGGAGGACCACAATCTTTATGATATTAGTGGTATGGAGCTCAGTTTCCTATAATCAATAGTTATATAGAAAACAAAAACAAAACAAAACAAATCAAATAAACTAAAAAAATAAAACCACCAAAACAATTCTTGGTATTTAGTTAAACATAGACAATTCACAGGCAGTCACACAGACAGACAAAATTGCACAGGAACCATTTATTGGAAAAACAATAGTCAGTAAAGTCAGTAATTCATCCATTCCATATAGACAATTAGGACCAAGCTTTGTAAAGATCAAAGTAAAAGTTTTGTAAAGACCAACTGAAGCAATAGGCCACTGGCTATATGATGGCACTTGGCGAGGGGTATTAAGTCAAGCGGTCAGCAATTTTTGCCAGTTTAATCTGCTCTTATATTGTATGGTTAAATGGTCACTCTGTTTTCCAGGTGTTTCTGAGTAAATATTGGATGGGTAGCCAATATTTAAAGGTTAAGATTTTGGAGCCATTTTTCATGGTTTCCAAAATATGAATTTTGAAAACAAGTCCATAACTTTTAATCTTGTGCCACTATTAAGTCAAAACCAAATGTTATTCACAGAAAAACAAAAAAAATGTTTAATCCACAAGTTACAGTAAGAATTACATAATATAGCTCTCATTGCAGGGGTCTAAAACCCAGAGCCAACTCTTACTTGAGTATGTAACTTAAGTCTAAAAAAGGAAGCACTTAGGGTGTTTCTCTTCCTATATGGCACCCTTCCACAATCTCTCAATTTTTACATTGCAGAGAGGATGATTTGTGAGTTAGCACTGGTGGTATAAATCATAGTTGCTTGGGTGTGTGAACCAGCTCATTTAATATTTGCAAAGAGAGGACAGGAACTCCTTCAGAAATGCCTTTCTGACCTTTAAAAGATGGGAAAGAGGGACTCAATAGTATTTGAATGCTGCACATTTGAACTTATAATTTTACAATAATGCCTATTTTACATGAATGAGTAACATGAAGCTTAATTCAAATGGGAGAAAATGGTAAAAGAAAACAGATGAATAGAAGAATGAAAAAGGAGATAAAATATGAAGACTAGAGTTAGGAGGAGACATACTGGAAGATATATGATCGTGAAAGCTGTGAAATATTACATGTGACAATAAGAGCCATTTACTTTCTTCTGCTTTCTGTTTCTCTCTGGGATGAGATGACAGCCTTATTATAAAACACTCTGCAGTAATTTCCCACAATTTTGACCCCTGTGCATTACAACCAACGTGAGCATTGAAAGGATAGGAAACACCTGACCTCGAAAAGATTCCTATCCAAGCAGGTTTTTCAGGTTTGCTTCTGAGCAAAGTTTCTTTTCTTTTTTTTTAAAGTATATTGCCTCACATCAGCTCTACCAATCTATTGAAGGTTGTTTACCTTGGTTAACTTTAATAGATTAATGATTGTTAAGATAGAAATCCACAGTTTTCATGCAAAATGCAATGCATAGTTGTACTTGGGATGTAAATTACCCCTCTCGTCTAAGTTGTTGCATTTGCTAAAAAGTTTGTTTTATCCCTGGTGGGAGTCATTTTCACATATTTATTAACTCTTAAAAGAAAAATCTGCTGCTCTTAGTAAATGAAACAGGATGCCTCCTTCCTGCCATCTGGAGATTTATGTATAAAAGACAATGGTGCTTTGCAGGAAAACCGAAAAATCTACCATCACAGCAACCTCTCTCTCTCTACCTCTTGGTGTGTTTGCTTGTTGCTCTGTGTATATGTGTCTGCTTACTCCACGTTACCTTAGGGGGGCAGGATCCTCCTGGGATCTCAGCCCTCGCCCTGATGTGCCTCAAGCAATCAAGCACCTGTGAATCAGCTGGCAATCAGCTGACTGCTATTTAAACTGGGACCTGACCTTCAGTCTCTGTCTGAGTGTTGTCCAACTGTCGTAGTGATTGCCTTGCCCATCTGTAAGTCTCTTTCATTATTGTTAGCACAAAGATTTCAAATGTTAGCTGTGGTTACCTGTGGAGAGTGTTTTGCATGGCTGAGAGAAGAGATTCTGTCCTGGGAACACTGGAGATCAGATGCTGGATTTTGTAAATACAAGACTTTTGAACTAAGAACTGCTGAAAGACTTTATAAATAGCACAACTCTCCTGCACTGTAAATAAAGCCACTGCAATGTCATTGATTTCATAATAAATATTAAAGCTGGTCAAATAATACCAGTGAAAGCCATTTAAAACTATTTATATTGTTCTATGAGAGAGAGCGAGAGAGAGAGAAACACACACACACACACCTGGTCTTGCCCCCCCCCTCTCTCTCCACCACTTGGCAATGGCCAATTTTTTTTTTATGTTTGTGTAATGTTAATCCACCAATGTTGTTGGTTGTTCAAGCTCTTTAAATGAAATTATATTATTAATGTTAGAATATAATTTTGTTGTTTTTCATTCATATTTTGTTTCATTTTCATCAAATTTAATGTTTTACAATATAAAACAGAAGAAAATTTTAAAGCATATTAATTTTCTTTGATTAAGTTGGCAAATTACTGAAAATTTTCTGAACAGAACATTTTGTGCTTGAATGCTTGATTAATTTCTGATAAATCCAGTCTGCCAGCTCAAATGTGGGTATAAAATGTGAATTCAGTTTGAAATTCCTCCTCATTTTAAAATGGGAACATGCAGAGAGCTCTTTGAAAAGGGAATAGTCTACATTGAAGCACTTTGTGATGCTGTGATGGTCTTTGAGACAAATAGAGCAAGACTTCAAGTGTTCTCACAGTGTGGTCAAGTGTGCTTTGGAGTCTGGCCCTTACAGAATGCACCAAGGAAGAGGAAGAAATGAAAGCTGACTGAAGCAGATCTCAGGCACCTTAAGACTTTAAGTAGTATAGACAGAAGGAGGACCACTGCTGCTTCAGGCAGCAAAAAAGGTAAATGTTTTTAGATCATATTATAAGAAAGTCTCCAGACTGACCATAAGCAAATGACTGAATGAACAAGGCTGAAGGGAAACTTAACTTCTAAGAAGCCATTATCTGTGCAATGTCACAAATTGCACAGATTGCAAACATCCACAAAAATTTTGATGCTAGCATAATATAATGAACAAAAAATTCTAGCAAATCACCTTGGTTCATCAAGATGTAGACTGAAATGGATTGCTCATGGGTTTATATACCAACAAGAGAATGACCCAAAACATATTTCAAAACTGTGCACAAACTATGTGAAAAAGGAATCTAGAGAACTAGAACTGTTGGACTGGCCAAGTCTAAGTCCAAACTTGAAAAATATTGAGCAGATTTGAGATTTGGTGGATTCGAAGACAGGTTGGACAAAAGTTCCATTGGGAAACTTTGTGGGACAAACCAAAAACTATTTGTTTTTGACAGATTTTTAAAATATGTATTTTCCTGTTTTTATGACAGGTGGTTATCTATCCATCCAGCACATAACAGCAGGGTGCAAGATGCTAGCAGGCAGGGCATACATGGAACGCCATAACCAAGTGATTTGGATAGTATACAGGAACACCTGTGCCAGGTATAGCAAGGATGTTCCAAAGTCAAAACGGGATTTGCATTCTCAACGACCAAGGTAAGTTTCTGTGGAACTTCCAGATACAGACGGAAAAACCGGACATGGTAGTGGTGGACAATCAGAGGAAGACAGTAATAGTGATAGATGTAGCGATACCGAATGACAGCAACATCAAGAAGAAGGAACACGAGAAGTTGGAGAAGTACTAAGGGCTCAGAGAAGAGCTCGAGAAGATGTGGAGGGCAAAGGTAACAGTGGTCCCAGTGGTAAACGGGACCCCAAGCTGGGCAAGTGGCTCCAGCAGATCCAGGAACAACTGAGATCTCTGTCTAGAAGAGCAAAGTCCTACACTGTAAAAAAAATCCTAATATAAAAGTATTTTACTGTGTATTTTACAGTTTTGTTCTGTTCTTCTAGAATATCATTAAATTTACATAAATGGACTGTGATTTCACATTTTAAATGTAAATTAACGTAAAATCACTGTAATGTAATAAAACATAATTTTCTTGTTGTCTAAATGTATCTGTCTGTACATATATGCATATTTAGATTGTTAAAATACATTCACAAATGTATCATGATTTCACAAATATTTGTCCGTTATTTGAAAGATTGAACTGTTAAATTCAAATGTAATGCTATGGAAAAATATATAAAATCATCATTGATCACAATCTTTTTCTACAGAATACAGAGTAAGTATGTATCTGTCAAGGTAAACAGGATAAGGTTCATCACAATCACCATCTTATGTTGGCATATTTAAATTATACATAAACTGATGTGGATGTCATTTCTTCTTCAACTGAAGGGCAAAATATAAAATTAAGGGAACAATTGTAATAATTCATATACTTAACGTTTTCTAATCTAGTATTTGACTTCTGTGGAGCAGCTGTAGCCCATTAGAGTTAGTTAGTGAGTTTTAAAAATGTTAGTAAGTGTAATTTTTTACGAAGCCCCATCTTCTCATTTTTATACTAATGTAACCCCCAGTTCTGCGCTTAATGAGTATTACTACTTTCAAAGAGACCTTTCTATTCTGGCGCCATAGGTTCTTATTGGATTGTGTATAATTTAAAACCTGAAATGAATGAAATTCTCATGGACTCAAACAAAGGACATGTCTTTGTGCTTGTCCTGTTAGGTCACTCTGTAGCATTTGATACTGTTGTTCACAATATTTTTCAACATAAATTTAGATTAAACTGTTAATCTCTGTTAAAATTGTTAAAGAAAATACATTCCAATGGTTTAAATTGTATGTACCTGATAGATTTTGTTCATGTAAGCTGATAGTCTTCTCCACAAAGTTTGTCATGGAGTTCCACAGGGTTCTGTGCTGGGATCCATACTTTTTTATATTATACATGCGTCCCTTAGAGAATATTATCAGAAAACACTGCATACATTTTTATTGCTACGTAGATAATACCCAGTATGATTCATTTTCGAAGCCAGATGACACAAGTCATATACTTTGGCTACTGGCATATTTTAAAGACATAAGGATGTCCCATAATTTCCTTCCAATATTCAGACAAAACTGAGGTTATTATATGTTTAATTGCATTCTGAATCTGGTTGGCATTACCATACCAGGATAAGTCATATATAATGTCATAATGTGCATATTAAACAATTATGTAGAACTTGTTTCTTTCTTCTGCACGATATCTCTGTCTTATATCTGCATTCATTATTTTTATGCTGGACTATTGTTTTTTATCGTTATCAGGTCATTCTTAAAGTTCACTAAGCCCCCAGTTAATCCAAAATGCTGTTGCCAGAGTACTGACAGGGATGATAAAGCGAGTTCATTCTTGTCCAATATTAGCTTCTCTTCAGCGGCACCCAGTTAAATCCTTCAAATAGAGCCTTCAACTTTCAGCAGGCCTCCTTCCTGTGGAACCAGCTTCCAGTTTGTTTTCATGAGACATACAGCCTCTCTACTTTTAAGAAAACTTTCCTTTTTGATAAAGCTAACAGTTAAGGCTAGACATATGACCCGTTATGTAGCTATAGGATCAAAGTCCTAAGAGACTTGATGCGATGAACTAAGCAGTTCTTCACCATTCAGCTCTCACTCTCCCCACATATTTATATACCAGTGGAGCCATATAACTACTTTTTAACTTTTTTTGATAGATAACCTGGCATTCCCTGAGCCCTGGCTCTGCCAGAGGTTGTCCTTTCTACAACTGCAAACTTGTCTAGGGGTTGCTTGATTGTTGAGGTTTTCTCCAGAATAATGTAGGCTTCTTACCTTACAATGTGACTGTTATTGTGATTTGGTACTAAATTGAACTTAAGTGAACTGAAATAACCTTAAGCAGTTCAAATTTTCTTTTCGTCTGTGTTTATTATAGCCTTCAACACCCATCTCAAAGTAAATTCAAAATAAAGTCCTTGTACTTGTATTTTCATTCCTCTCTTCCTTAACTTATCGGGATCCTTGCAAAACACTGACATATGTTCAAGAACCAGTATTAATCATCTTTGCATAAAGAAACAGAAAATTTTCTGTTTGGTTGCAACCTTAATTCTCACAGTTTCTAAAACTATATATCAGTGAAGAAGTTATCAGAGGCCTGTAGAGCAAACCTAGAGACTGAGTCAGGCAAGTGTGGTACTGTCAGGTTTATCCTTTGGTTTTCAGGGTAAACACAAAGGTTATCTTCTTAATGGGTACACCGCCATGGTAAGATATGCTGCAGGCCTAATATGCTCTGGTGCATGTTATCCTTTAGAAAAGACACGAACATGTACAAAACCACAACATAATTACCAATCAGTTCTTTCCAACAAAATCCCTAGAACTTCAGTATTTAGGTAGTAGAAAGGAGTGTAGTTCTAGAGATAGTATTTGTCTTTATCTGACAAGCATCAATAAGAAATGGAGATTCTTAGGGAACAACGGCATTCCCTTCTTTTTAAATCACACATTCTTATGTACCAACTTGCAGATGTATTATCTGTTTAACATCTTTCAATATTTTTAATATAGTCTCTTCATTTGTAAATTATACTGCTTTGCTGCAAGTAGACTAGTCCGTGTCTATGATTAATCAAATTGCACAGTTTTATGTGACCAGACTCATAAAAAGAAGAATCTGGGTTGACTGATCCACCTTCAGTTACTGATGTTGCTGTTGTTTGAATAAGTGACTCGAAATAAGAAAAAGATATCCTGGGTATCATGAACTTGCTTAGTAATGCTGGCCCCAGCTGTGATACAAACACAGCTGCATTCTTGGCATCTTATCCATCAAATGTTATAAAATTAAGTTAGACTGACCAGAAAACTCTGTCCTTTGTCACTCTCTCCTGCAGTAATGTCCACTTGCGGCCCAGATCTGCTGAAGCAAAGAGCTGGACAAAAAAAACAAAAAACCCCACACAATTAGACAGAAAAAAGCACAATTTCCATGTAGCATAATGTATCTCCAGATTATTGCCAGCTGTTTATTTTACAATGGAGGTCACTATAGAAAATTATTCATCCAATCAATTTACTACATTTCATACATTAAAACTGAGCTCACATATTAATCATAACAGGTTTGGCAGCCGTGTGTGTCAGCGTGACAAGGTGTGTGCATTGAGTGTGTATTAGCTGACACACACACACACAAACAACACTTGCACCTTCTCATTCTGCTCAGCTCCTGCCTATCTCACTCATGGTCATCGGAAAATAAATGTAATCGGTGACGACAAGCTAATCCTAAAGCACATTCTTTTGTCGCTGTGAAAAAGAGAAATGTAGGTTGACCTTGATGTAAATATGTGTCTGCCCTCACAAACCGTAATTTGAAAATGATCCTCACATCATTCTCCAGCTAAATGATTTTTTTTGTTCTGTTTGAATGGATTCCTCGTTTCCATCTGCAGCCTGCCCATATGGAACAGATTAAAACCTAATTGAATTTCTTGCTTAATTATGTGTAAATTATTGAAGTGGAGGAGGAGTTGAGCCAATTCAAGCTTATTAACTATTCAAACTTATGTCTCACCTACTTAAATATCTTGAGCTTCATTTCCATTTTGGTTTTCAGGGTCTTTTTATTTAAGCCCAAACACCACTTTTTACATTGGGTTTTAATTACTTAATTAAATGTACAGCACTTTGTGTCAGCTGTGGTTGTTTTAAATAAAGTTGATGATGATGATGATGATGTTAATTCAGTCGGTGCAAAAAATAAGGACTTTGATGAATACAAGTAGTTGTTTGGTGGTTTGTGCAACAAAACAAAATGAAATTACATTTTGTTGATCTTGATAGATTGTTAAAGTGTTAATTTATTAGTTTTTAAAAAGGTATTATCCAAAAAAATGAATTCATAATATACAGATAAGTACAAAGACTGTGGCAGATAAACTAAACTAAACCATACTGATACCATATGAAAACAAACTGCCCTTTAATTCAATATTTTTAGTGTATGATTGGTGAATTACCCAGGTGTGGTGGTAGACAACAACGTGAAATATAGCTGCGCTGTCTCCAAAAGTACCTGGATGAATACCTTACCTGTATGATTGAGTATGCATCAAGACATAGCTGTGCTGTTTCCACATAGGCGACTATAGTCAGCTAACATAATAACATAAAATAAAATACTTTGCTCTCTACGACAAAAATATCGCTATCTGCACTTTGGGCTTCCGACCTTTGTATATCACTGCCAGATCAGATATACTACCTTTGCACTACCTTTGTGTTATCACCATATCAGCTGTTAACATTAGCTTTGCTCAGAATTGGCCATTCCACATGTGTCCCCAAGTGATACATCTTTAAATTCCTTGGCTCTGCTTTGATCCCCTAACTAAAGCTACTGCTATAAAACAGTCAAATGCAGTGAGATGAACATCTCTCATTGCTTATTAATAAATCTGTTGATTGAGTGTTTCTAACCTACATGAGAAAGCAGCATTTTTGACCAACACTATTTTCATCTTGCAGGTTCTCTACACTGCTGCAGGCTTGAATGTCTTATCCACTGAATCATCTCATCTCTCGGCAAAAAGACATAAGTAATTCATTGGACAGCAATACGATGCCCTGGCTTTCGTGTTGGCTCAGACTGGAGTGACATGTTACAACTATGAAAGCAATTAACTTAAGCAGGATTAAAAACAACATAAAAAGCCATGCAGCTGAATTATTATGTGCTCTACAAGTGTGCATTGACGGTCATTAACCAGCACCTCAGGATCCTCCATCATAGTTTAATTGTTTCTGTCTACTGTTAGTGCTTTTAATGATAGTGAAACTAAAAAAATATATAATGAAAAGGTTTTACATAAAATCGATATTAATCTATATTAATTGCACATGAAGTGAAATGTTTGTCTTTATATGCCTGTTTTGTTTTAATTTGGGTGATTATGGGTTTTGCTGTTCAAAATTAAAAAGTATGTGAGATAATGGATTATCTCGACTTAATATTTCCTTCTAAATTTGAGTAAATTATGTGTGTATCTCAGTCTAGTCGAGTGCAAGCAACTACATTCGAGGCTGCTGACTTGACAATTGTCCAGATGACCTTCACTGGGCAATCCACAAGGACAGTAAGCCCCATAAGGTCATTGCTGAATGTCTAGTCATTCGCTGAGTGCTGCATAGAATGTATGGAAAATTGGAACGCTTTGAAAGGATGAGTGGGGTAGGGAGAGGTGGACAAGAAACAGGGATAACTGCAGCCATTAGATGTTTGCTGAGAAAAGTCAGTGCAAGATCTGACAGCAACGTAATAAATATACATATTTAAACTTTTACCTTAAAAATAAAATTTAAAGCAAAAGTTTTACATTCAGATTTATATATACAAATAGATTTGTGGGTTATTTATAATTAAAAACATTGTTTTATGATATACGTTTTTATTTCTTCTTAGAACTTGCCAAAGGGTTTCCAACTAGAAGCCAAGTGTGACTACACTACAGAGGTGTGGACTCGAGTCACATGACTTGGACTCGAGTCAGACTCGAGTCATTAATTTTATGACTTTAGACTTGACTTGAAAAAATGTTCTAAGACTTGTGACTTGACTTGGACTTTTACACCAATGACCTGGGACTTGAATTGGACTTGAACCGGTTTACTTGAAAAGACTTGATATTTCACCCCAAATATAAAATTTAACATGCATATTATATAGAGATTGAAAATGTGACGTCATTCAGGGGTAAACCGCAAAGGATTCTGGGAACTCGTGGCAAGCGGTACTAGCACACGCAGGCTTTCAATTGAAATCAGTCACACAGCGATAAAAAGAAACACAAAAAATGGCAAGAAGCTGTTGTATTATTAACTGCAATAGCCGGTCGCATGACAGCCACGGGAAGCCGACGGGTAAAGAGATCGGTTGTTATCGGATTACGTCGTTGAAGAGAAATTGTTCGAGCCATGTTTCCGAAGTAACAAAGACGTGACGGATGGCCTGGATTGCAGCCATTCAAAGACCAAATATAACGTCCCAGAACACTCCAGCTCACAGGTTAGTCTGCTCCAAGCATTTCCACAAAGGCAAGTCTTCTGTTGTAGTTAATGCGTCATTTTCATAACATAATTGGTGATATAGGTTACAAGCAAGTCTGGCGCTGAACAGAAATTGTCACGCTATGCTCCTTTATTTATTGTGCATAAACAGTGAATTGTCCTGACACAATATTGCGTTTCGCCTCTGTTATTATGGTACATTGACAAAAATATATACTTTTATTCACAGGATAAAACAGGTTTTTTGTATCACTAATTGCCCAGTACGATTACAGCATACAATATTGTTGTCACTGCTACATTTCTGTGATGCGTACCAGAAATTATTTCCACTACTAATTAATTACCGTTGAGCTCAAAGGTCCTATTAATAAACGGTTAACGAATGTGTATTTATGAAGACAATTTGTGAGACTGGTAAACTTATGATACGTACGATGGTCTTTCGTTCTACACGGTGCATTTCAAGGTCCTGTACCCATCCGGCGGTAAACTGTACCTGGGCTTGTTGCAGTGACCTGAAGTTACTAAACTTCATGAGTGTGTGCACTCACTCCAAGAACCGTATGATTATAAATATGCATATAAATATGCTACGATGAGATAGCTGACTTCATCTAACTAGCAAATGTTGTCCAGGCTACGTTGGTGATACAGTTTTTTTTAATGTGTATGATATTTTTGTCATGCGATTTTAAAGCCGGTCCTACAACCGCATCCAAGAATAACATGCAGCGTATCTCAGAACTGTCGGTGAAAATTATTCTTGGAGCTAGGTTTAATTGAGCTGCATTTTAAAGAGGTGCAATTTCACAATTTGTGTATATTTTCTAAGTTCACTATTTTGTCATGTGTTGAGAAAAACACAGATTTTAAAATTACATGGTCTAATATTTACATTTAACATATAACTGCAACATGCTTTTTTCATTTTTTTTTTAAAGACTCGAAAGGACTTGAAATTCAAAGTTTCAGACTTGTGACTTGACTCGGACTTTTACACCAGTGACTTGAGACTCGACTCTGACTTGCCTGACATTACTTGAGACTTGACTTGAGACTTGAGGATAAAGACTTGAGACTTACTTGAGACTTGCAAAACAATGACTTGGTCCCACCTCTGCTACACTATATCGTCACTGTGTTTGGATATGGTTATTGTTTAATTCATTTCACTTTAATTCAAGAATTACAGAACAGCATTACTGTGGTATGAAAAAACAACATATGACGTTTTTTTTCTGAGTTTAGTCGTAAATCTTGAGATATAATGCGCTGCTGCACGACAAAAGATTTGGTAACGTAACACCAACGATAACTCCTTGTGCATTTATTTCAGCTACAGAATCAAAAGTTTCTTTTATGTTTGTGTCTACAACCCACCCTGCCCTCCTTGCAATAGGCCAGCAGCTTGTCTTCTTCCTTGGGGTGGAAGATGAGCGTGTCAGGTGTGAAGTCGATGGACTGCCGCTGGAAGGAGGAACCTTCATCTGTGCTGATAAACAGCATTTGATCTCGTTCATTTATAGAGGAACCCACCAGAATTACCTGTAAGAGATGATAGAGAGAACAGCGAAGAAGAAAAGAAAGAAAAAGAAGAAAAAAGAAGGTCACAGGTGATACGGTCCAAAGCATCCTGCAACATATTTGGTGCTAAGTCAGCAGTCTGTTGAAAATATCCTCCTCATATCAGTACTTGTCCATGTTAATTCACCTGCATGCACTGAAAACCTGATAAATATGAATGCATTCACTTCCATGCATGCACATTCATTCAAGGCCATCCTCTGGAACAGAAAAACTTTCCATCAACCTTACAGGCGGCTTAAACCATGGCAACACTCTATTGATTATCTATTCAGACTTTTATAGCTCATAAAGTGAAAACATTAAATACAGGGGACACCAGGAACTCCCAACCCACCAATCACAATTATGTCCCAGACACTTGCAATAAGTGTCTCAATAGGGGAAATCGATAGGAACTAATGAACCAGTCATGTTCATTAACAGTGCGTGAGAGGTGGGAAGCTATCCCATGAGGGTTTTTGGTTGTTTACAGCAACTCCTTATAAAAAGTGTCCTCAGTCAGAGAAATGCAATAAAGTAACTAGCTGTATTGTTACTTAACAAATGTTTCAGCAAAGATTAATGGATGCAAACTAGAGATATAATTTTAATGAAAGGGATATTCAACATGTAATGGCTATTTAAAAAAATAAGTATTATGTGTGGGCAGAAACAATTGAGCAAACAAATAAATCAACTCATAGGAAATTGTCAAGGTACTTCCAATGCTTTTAATTCTTATTTTAAGACTGCATGCTTTTGTCCACGTACAAAGAAAGAAAAAAATCCCTTTTTAATGCCTATATTCCTCCTTCACTTCCAAAATAACCTTAATATTCAACCTTGCCGAAAGCAATTTGTATTCAATGGTATATTTAATAGTGTTTTCAAAGGTTACAGTAGCTCCTTCTAGAGGGAGTTCAGTACTTTAGTATTAGAAAAGAAAAGCTTCATATTTGTATGCTTATACTTGGGTAAATTTATTACACAAACCTGTAATAAATGCCTCTTACACAGCATGTTTGGCTCATCAAAGCGGGGAAAGCACAGTTTTAATAATGTTCACTTCAGTGTCCCAGTAGGCCAAGAAACTTATGGGTTATCTGCCTGATCTGGATTTCTTTCAGGGCCTTGTGTTACAGAAGATACTTTTAGTAATTTTTGAATAACCAGTCCATCGATCTCTTTGGTCAAAAATCAGTCACACCTGCTGGAGAGCATCCACACACTTGATGCTTTGACAACTAGACCTAAACTCAGAAATCGAATGGTTCCTTTAAATCGCCAGAAAACAAAAAACAGCAGGAAGGATGGGTTTTTTTCAGCAGGAAGCCAAAAACCCCCCAAAAAGATCAAATAAAATAAAAAAGTATACTGTACAAGTTTAAAGCTCTTTAGGGCAGTGATTACACAAAATCTTGAGAGAGTACTTGAGAGATTTCTGTCTCCCTATCAAAGCAGGTAGGGAATAACCTGGAAATTTCAGGTTACATATTTGCTTCTAGAAGAGCATTGCTCATGTTCACAGAAATCTACTCCAGTAGTATTTCCTCTTTGTCCTTGCTGTCGATCTTTTCTTTTATTATCCTTTAATCCAACCTCTGTTTTGTTTTTATCTAAAGAAACACAAAGCTGGTGTAAAACCAGTGGCTATGTCCATCTTTTATACTGTCCGTTTCTAGAAAAAGAAAAAAATCATTACTACTTTTATAGCTAAACTAACACTGTGCTATTTTATTTTTTGTCCATATTTAATGTGTTCAGTGATTTGTATTATGTATGCCTATTTTCTGAACACATTTCTGGCAAATCTTCACCTGTCATTTCTTTTTATAGTCATCAGAACAGCTTCAATATCACAAAAGCCCTTACCCTAAACCTATAACTTCTTGATGCATGCTCAACTTTTCTCCCACAAAAACGCTAGGTCCGGATGAACAGAATCAACTTTTGGAGACTAAACCTATAACCATAACCTAATTGTAAACCTGACGCTAAAACTTGAGGGGACTGAGATTTTGGTCCCCTTCAGGGCTGTTGGTCCCCAGAAAAATGTCTAAACAGGTACACACGCACACACACACAACCCCTATTAGGATTCTCATCATGACTTCAATTAAGGAGTGTGTGTAGAATAACACATCTTTCTGGGTTGATACTTGAGAACTGTGTGTGAGTTGGGTGTAACTTCCGTTAGCACCACAGTCAATTAAAAGCTTGGTGTTTGTTTTGCAGGCAGAGCATGGTCAACAAGGAAGAGGAGTAGAATGATGATGTTAGAACAGCAGGAAAGAAGACTTTATTTCTTATAATACAGTTAATTTAGAAAATGTCAGCTGGGATTTGCTCAGTGTATTTGTTGTTTACAGCTAAAAAGCTCCACTGAAAAGCTCAAGTTCACCCTGTGGATGTAGGAAGTCAGCAAACAATTACTATCCTTAATTTCTACCAAAATGACCACTCCCAATCTCATATTTACATGTGTTTACAAAGTCTTTTGGCTTCTATGGTATAAAGCCTGATGACAGCTGTTTTGGCACACACTTTTGCCTCATGTCCCTGTGGGGCAGGTCCATCAATCGGTCAGCCCTCCTGTGCCAACATGTCATCATTTAAAGGATATCACTCGGTTTAACCTAGTTAAGCTAAGACAAACACTGAACATCCTCAGGACACACACGTACACAGTCCCACCTCACATATAGACATCATATCAACAAATGGAGACAAATGAGATGACAAATGCTTGAAAAAGAAGCATAAAGGTGCACCGGATCTTATGAATATGATTGTGTCAGTTGGTGAAGTTGCATAATCTCACCCAAAACAACCTGAAACTCGCTACTCAGAGGTACTGAGTACTATAAGCTTAGCAAAAAACAAAAAAAAGTTACAAATAAATAAACAATAAAAATCTGTACTACCACAAAGGTCATGCTCTTGATGTGTTTGCATTTGTAACTAGATTTCTGTAGTTTTAGCAACAGTGAAACACAGATCATCATGCAACGAAGCTAAACACAATTATACTTTTAGATAGTATTTTTAATTATTCGTTTTTTATGAAATGCTTTTCATTCAGTCTTTAAATTTGTTTGCTTGCTTTGTCACAATGTCCACTATAAGCCTATGGAAGCTTTTGACTAACCTTGATGCCATCAGATTATCTTTTTTTTTGTCATCAGAGATTTAAATGAAAACACACTGTTTAACTGAAAGTATCTGTTTGCACAGGAGGTGTGGGCTGTTAGTAGTCAGGCTGAGGAGGGGAAATGCTGCTCAATTGCATCATGGGACTAGAAACAGAATGAGAGCGTTTTTGAAATCTAGTAGGAGACACACACAGCGCTTTGAGTGCTCAGACAGAGTAGAAAAGCGCTATATAAGAACAAGTCCATTTACCATTACCATTTACACACTGAGGACTCCAAGTTGAGATATTTCTAAGCTTAAAGTGTATTACTAAATCACTTGAAAAATCTTTGCAGTTCCATTTGATTGTACTGGTCTTTTTGAGACCTTAGGTGAAAGGAGTTTAAAATTAAATTCAAAACCTTAGCCAAAAAAATAAACCTTTTCTATTCTATGCACTATTGTGAGTTGTGCATTTTATGTGGTACTTAAACGTCTTGTAACCCCTCCATATTCATGCATTGTTCCCTTATTGGGTTTCAACCTGGGAAACTCAAAATGGGACAAAATTGCTAAAACGAATCTTAAAATTGTTTTATCTTTTATTATTCACCACAGAAACCACAGAAAATAATGTAGGAGTTTGTAAAAGATGAGTGTGCCACTGATGCACTCATCCTCATGGCGCAGTAACCTGACTTACCAACAAGTGGCAGTCTTGTCAAACTGTAGGCTCGGAGGAATGCCTTCAAATCTTTACAGAGTTGAAACTGAGCTTGACTAACCAACTGACAGATAAGAAGGTGAACTTTTCAGTGAGGCTTCAAAAAAATGGGATCGGGGGAGGGCAGACAGACAATTCCTTTCGCACAAGTTATGATCCTCCACAATCAAAGGACTTTGATACATTCTTCCTTCATAACGATTTCCTCCGAGTAATAGCTCAAGCTTAGCAAAGCACAGTGCTCCTATTGTGCATGGCAGATAAAAGCAGACTCTAAACTTCCTGTGTCTGCTGTGGAGACTTCTGGGGTGTGACACATTAAGGGGACTTATAGGAACAAAACTCAGCTCTTTTTAATCTGCAAAACGGCTTAAACACCAGTGTGGCTTTGGGAAGAGCTTGCGTAATCTATGCGATGTTTGATAATCTTTCGATCACAGTTGCTCAGATTATAGAGCTGATACTCTCTGATGTGTGTCAACAATGATCAGTTCCTGCTGTCAATTATAAAGCAGCACAATCTTCTTGGCAGCTTAAAACAGCTTATAAAAGAGTGCTGGTGTGCAGTTGGAACATGAACAACATGAAGGTCTATGCCCAGAGAAGAATGAGAATGTGCATTTGTTTTGCATGACACATCTTTGAACAGCTGAAGGGTTTTATGGCTGCAGGCTGATATGGCTGATGAAAACCTCAAGTCTTGAGAATGGAGAAAGCTTTTGCACGATACAAGCACACCGGCACAAATGCACACCTATGCAAATGAATTGTGTACTTACTGTACATGTGCACAGAAAAATGAGAGAAGTCGATGAAGGATACCGTTTGAATTGTTATTTTGCAAATATTATTTGTGAAAGTAATAAATCAATGAAGAACTCCACGCCATGTTCAAGGTAATTATCTCAAAAATAGCTTTCAGTAGTCTTGTTATCCTTATATTCAGCCTGCTATCTATAATTCACAATACATTTTTGTTTCTCGTAACTTTGTTATGAACTCGTAGGAAAGATTCAATGGCCTGCCATGTAGCCATGTTTTGGAAAACTGTAAGTGAACCTTCCCAGATTTCAGCAATGAGTGACAGACAGATATAAAAGAAGATAAACCTAATTAGTTAGGACCTAGTCGTATAAATCAGAATGTTTCTTTGTTATTGACATCTGGGTCAACACACATAAACATACCCATACACAGGCATACTAGTGCAGTTCCTGGTACAGTTCCTTTCCACTCAATTACATATATAAATTGCTTGAGTTCTAGCTTCCACTGGGAGAGAGGGCCCCATGTGACCACAGGTTACTGAGCCATGGTCTGTTAGGAAGACCTGGGAGGGGAACGCAGCATGGGAGGCAAGAGGATATCACCAGACAGCATAACAAGTTTCAGAAGATGCTCAGTTAGTCCCTCCCTTTAGTCTTGTGGTGGTTATTAAACTAAACAAGGATGGATGGAAGTTTTGATCAGACAACCACCTTTTATTTATGACATGAGTCTCCCTCGTGCCCTACCTGAAGTACTGCACATCTCTGTTGTACCATCTTAGTTTAAGATTTGTTTGCAGTGTATTTCAGGATTGTTTCATATCACCAATGAAACAAATCCTCTTCAGGTAGTTCTTGTCATATCAAAATATAGTCATGCTATTTGGACAGAGTGTGAAATCAAGGTCATCTTGCTGAAGTGGTTTGCATAAGGACCAAACAGCCATTTCATTTGAATGAATTAGCAGGGCATATAGTGCCTGAATACCTATAATAATGTTCTTTTTGTGGAGGATTAGGACAAAGAATATGAGAGGCTCATTTTAAAGCCTAGAGTAGTTTGAAAGTTTGAGAGTATTGTATGTCTGTTTGATCATTTCGAACATTTTTAACTTTCTAGAAGACTGAAAAAGCAATGTTACCTTAAAAAACTGTTTTTGACTCCAATCTCAGTAACTCAGCAACAAGCTATGAAATGACCTTGAGTTGAGACTGTTTTGCCCGAGGTCAAGATTGTAGCATCAAACTCCACTTCTGTCTAAACCCAATAACAACTATGACATTTCTTATTGAGTTAGAGGAGCAAAAACGATTTTTATGATACTATTTGGTCTTATATTCACTTTTATAATATCTTCCACTGTGGTAATTCCACTAGTTTAAGTGTGGTTTCAACTTTGTCAATATTTTCAATCAATCCTCAAGCAGGTTAATCCATAATGTTGAATGGATATTGTATCACTTCAATATTCATTCCCAGTACAATCAGTTTCAAATTTAAAGACTTAGCAAAAGCCTCTTGCTCAGAAGCCAGTCCTGACTCTTTCCAGCATTTTTGTCCCTGCACTTCTCTAAGGTGAGGTGAGAAGTGGTTAGAATGGGGAATCAGAAAGCCAAACATGAACAACACATTGTCAGAGGTGTCAGAGATAGAGGTGTGAGAGGTCTGGCAGTGTGTTTTTTGGCCAGCTTTGCGACAGTGTGACAGTCCGACAGTCCATTAGCTTCCTCCCAGGCAGCTCCATTTGTGTTACAATGGAGGTGACCAGTTTCAGCAGAGTCTCACATCTTGGCTTGAGTTTAGATGAAAACACACACACACACACACACACACACACACACACACACACACACACACACACATACACACACACACACACACACTGAGGGTGTGGAAAATCACCAGTCTGAGAGGACCAGTAGTTGAAGAGCATGAAGTTCAAATGCATATTCTTTATACCAAACTTTACAACCTAATGCACTGAAAAAATAATATTGAGAGGCTGGCAGGGGCTGTAAATGTGACAGGAAACACACCCACGTTTTTTTTTTTAATACAATGACAAATAATGTGATTAAAGTAATGCATTAGTAAGTAATGCATTACTTTAATCACAATACATTTTTTAGTAACGCAGTAATGTAACGTGTTTTTGCTGAACACTAGCCCTATCTTCAGTCCTTTTCAGTTCATGTGCTGGAGGGAGGACAGTGGTGCAACAGTCTACATCTTTTAAGTGGAGTGGAGATGAACATTGCTTTTATTTTTATTGTGCAAAAACATCTGTACAGTCTCAAGCTAATGCAAAGCTATCCAAGAACCCAGAATGATGTTAAAGTTAAGTGTATGCTAACACTAGCCAAGCAGCTTGGCCTACTCTTCAGCAGCTAACAAAGATAGTAATGAGTAGTCATGCTGGGAACATTGTAGCCTCCATTTCTCTCTGTACATGATTCAAGAGCAGAATAACTGTGGCGATCACTTTGAAGTCTCCTTGGGCTTTTTCAGCTGTGTTGTGTTGGTGGTTTTGTATGTCTGTCCTCTGTCCAATGCAGGGATGTGCATTGGTGTGTGGAACAAGTAAAGTGTACTATAGTAATTTCTTTCCAGTGATGACCTGAACACTGGTGATAATTAGTAAAAGAGACATCAGATTTATATTAATTGATTTTCTCATCATGCAAATGTACTTAAAGTCTACTGTCTCATGCTACAGTTTGTAATGCTAGTCCTTGTGAGTTCAGCATACAGACACTTGAACCTGTTGCTGCAGGTTCCAGTTAGGGTGCTGACCCACCAACTCACAGTATTGGTGGGTCAGACAAGAACAAGGACTACCGTCTGAAGCTGCTGTCCAACACTGTGGATTCCCAGTCTGTCAGATTCATGATGCAGGTCAATACTGATTTTACTCCTTATGGGGAGTTGATTTATGATTTTACTTATGGGGTGGCTGTGGCTCAGGTGGTAGAGCAGATCAGCTACCGACTGGAAGGTTGGTGGTTCGATCCTTGGCTTCCCCAGTCTGCATGCCAAGTACTCTTGGGCAAGATACTAACCCCAAGTTGCTCTCCGATGCATCCACTGGAGTGTGAATGTGTGTGAATGCTTAGATTGCACTTAAGTACAGTTCCTTCTGTACATTGTATGAGTGGGTGTGAATGAGGCATGTTGTATACAGCACTTTGAATGCTCCGGGAGAGTAGAAAAGCGTTATATAAGAAGCAGTTCTTTTCCATTTAACCCACATTTGCTCATAATTTATGTATATTTCTCTCTATTCATTCATTGATGCAGACATGCATTAATATATAAAAATATTTTTAAAAAAGAAGTTTTAGAGACAAGCTTACTGTCATATATACCATAATTCATGGATGTTAACACAGTTAAAACTATGTTTCTATTTGATTTGATCAATGTGTACTTTATCAGTGTGCCCACCTAAGAAAACATTTGATCCACTCACTGCTGGCTTAAATAACCACTGTTTATACTTTATAATACTGTCTATTTAATTATGTGCAAACTGTGTGAAATGCACACCAAAAGTTTAAACTGACATGACGTGAGATGTAATTTTCATGCAGAACCAGGTGTAATCCTACCTCTAACCATTTTAAAAAGATTTTTGAAATGGCTGTCAAAGATACATTTTTTTAATTGCTCAGCTTTGCTTGCTTGTTGTCATGTCATTAAATAATATTTCACAATTAAAACGAAAAAGAAAGTGGCAATTCCAGTAAGTGTGTGGTAACTCTGAGATTGACACGGGTAGATACAGTGCAGAATGATGTGGGTTTGTTTCGTGTGGGGCCTGTCCCAGATTCAGCCCTGTAGCTTCTCCCTCCATTTGAAGCCTCCCAGAGCACAGAGATTGGGACTGACATAGGCCTTGATATACTCTTCTCCCTTTTTGTGTGATTTTTTTTTTCTTTTTTCTGTTCTACAGCAGCTTTTGCTAGCAGGGCTGGACTGGGACAAAAAACTTTGACTAGAGACCGGCCCACCAGGTATTATAGGAAAAATCATAAAGCCTTTGAATGAAAATAAACACTGTTGTGACAGTGATGTACACTGTTTTGATGGTATATGTATGATTTCTATACGTTGTACATCAGATAAAAACTTTGGTTGTAAGATTCAGATAATTATTTAATAAAAGCTAGATATTTTAAATGAGAATAAGAAAGAAAAGTATGTCTTTGCTGTTGTTTAGCACGACAAACGCTGGTTTCCTCTTTGTGGCGCAAAGTGGGATAAACAAACACGAGAGAAAAGCCGATCAGCTGATCATTGATCAGTTTCACGATTGACTGAGAGAAGAAGAGACAGCTGACAACGTAAAGACAGAGAAAAACTCCAGCTTTGTGTCTTTTTCCATTCTAGCTGAAGCACGGGACAAACTGCGTTCCTTTTCAGCCTCAATACGAAACGCGTAATATTTTCTCTGAATACGGGACGATTCCGTTTTTTAGGGGTCGGTTGGCAACTCTACTAACTAACCTTATCAATAAAATAAAGTTCACTATCAGTAACATAGCACCCACCCAGCTGTAGAAACTCAAATTCAAATTCAAATTCAAATTTTATTTGTCACGTACACAGTCATACACAGTACGATATGTAGTGAAATGCTTGGACAACTGCTCGTGACTCCGTCATGCTAGCTAGTACGCAGTACGAGTTATTGTAACTGACGGCAAAAAGTCAGCACAACGAAAATAAACTCCACCTAAACTTGGTTTATATCTGACCCAGATAGACTGCAGGCCATAACTTCTTACCTGAAGTTCAGCTCACCTGACACTCGGACTGGCGGCTGCCTCGGGTCTCTCCTCCTGCCTCACCTTTCCCTCATCCACCTGGCCTCTTGTGGCAGCTCCGCCATAGCCACCAAACAACTGAGTTATTTTTACACATCTGCCAGCATCAGGCCAATCCACCACCTTTCATTGTTTATACTGTTATAAAAATAAATAAATAAAAAAAATCATCGGCCCATAAAAACGAAAAATCACCTTGCCCGGTATGCCCGATGGCCAGTCCAGCTATGTTTGCTAGTATGAATATGTCTGAAAATTTACCTACAAATTAGATGCATAATAGGTGTGAATCATTAGTTTGGCTATATTAAAAAACATCGTTTTCCAAAACAATAGGCAAAGACTCAGTATTCTGCCTCCTACTCCCTCATAGCCATCATTGTCTCAGAATGCAGGATCTATATTTGCCTTTATCTTTGTACAGCTCTGAAGTGAACACATATTATCTAAAAAACATTTAAATAGGCTGACTCCAGCAACTGAATCTTAAAGCAAGAGAGAAACTTCAGTGTTGGGCATGGAAACAGTAGTTTCACATCCTTCAAATCCCCACTCAAGACCAATATAATATCATTCAAGGTTTTGTAGACAACATACAAGACATTTTCATTTGGTCAAATTATAGGTAGACTGTGTAAAATCTCATCAACAGATGTCAGGAGATTGCAGATTCCAGTCATATGAATTTTGTTTTCTTAGTTCTCCCAATTGAAGACATAATCCTAGCAGCACTGGCTGCTGTACTACAAACAACTCTGGCGACCTTCATCTGTAATGAGTGTAGGATGTCAGCCTGTTGTTTAACTCAGCTGGTGTCCATGTGTATTTACTCTGGAGTGAGCTGTACAACTTAATGAAAGCAGTCTGATATGAGTTGATGAGTCAGCGAAGCTCACTTCTGTCCGATGGCGGCGATACTGAGGGGAGTTGTTGAGGATATATATTATATAACCTGCATGGATACATTTATTCCTTCAATTTGCAAAAAGTCCCCCTTCATAAAGGATTTCAAACATGACTAATTGCTTTATAATGGTTTACTCATTCTTTATCAATCAGTTATCAAAGAACAAGTTCTGCATTGGCAGATTGAGGTAAATCCCTGACATTTATCATTTTCCTTCAGAAACTCACTTCAGACTACATCAGAGTGAAAAAAGAAGCCTAACTTAAAAAGGCATTCATTGTTAGAAATTTTAACTGATTTGAAAACACCATTGTCTCAGCGCCATTACATTTCTCTTCTTTTTATATTTTCTCTGACTGCATGATGCTCTTTTTACCTCAGCTGTTTCCTGTCTTTCTATGTCATTTTCCTCCTCACTTTTGGATTCGTGTACCTTTAGTGTTCTCCCAGTATCGCCTTCTTCTCCCTGACTCACTGTTGATGATAGACAGCAGGTCTAAGCTCTCCATTAGAAGTTGGAGACAATGATCAAACCTCAGGAAAGCTCTCTCTCCTTTTTTAATTACATTCCTCTGTCAAGTAAAAAGAAGAAAAGAGAGCGAGAGGGAGGAGAGGAACCTCTGAGCAATTATTCTAGACTTAATTACATAAAGTGAAAAAACTCCTTCCTGCCTGAAGCTGTGAGAGAGAGAGAGAGGTCTTCACTGTATTCCACACCTGAAAGACTTCTGTTACTGATGACTGCCATTCAGATGCCAACCACCTACACACGCATAGAGTCCTGTCAAAAGTATTTTCCTGATTTCTTTATTTTTTGCATTTTTGTTACACTTTAAATATTTCATATCATCAAACAACTTGTAATATTAGAAGCTATTTTACAAGAATTGGCCTAATGTGATTTAGCCCAAAATGTAATAACTACTTGTTCCACATTACTTTTTCACATAGGGCCAGGTAGGTCTGGATATCTTTTTTTTTTATTAATAACAAATGAATAATAAATGATATCATTATTTAAAAACTGCATTTTGTATTGACTAATTTTTGTCTAATGATAACATTTGTTCGATAATCTGAAAGACGTGTGACAACTACTCAAGAAAATACAAAAATATCAGGAGAGGGGCAAAATACTTTTTCATAGCACTAAATGTATTCATCTCCATGACAACTCTAGTCTGACACAGGGAAATAATATTATATTGCCACAGGAATAAATAGAAGACAATGACCTCAAAATGAGAAAAATATTTATAGGCAGGAGATATATGTGATTGTCAGTATATGGAAACATCCAACTTCAAATATGTAAAAAATATAACTGATCATTAAAACTGATTCAAATGGCCAAAGTTAATTGAACTAAGTTTACATTTAATATGATAAAATGCTAAACAAGTCTATGTTTTGTTAGGTTGAAGTATTATTGTATTATTGTACAACAATACAATTGTAGTATTGTATTATTAAAGTCCAATTAAGCACTTTAATTATGACTGAGTGTGTTCTCATAGATGGTCACACAAAATAAGTGAACTGAATGCTGGTTGCTTGTGTAAACTGATACATAGAAGGGCTGCAACATCTGAATCTCACCAAAAGAACTTAGAGTTATGTTTCTTTTTCAAACAGAAGTAACTGAAAAACATTTTCAGTGATAATTATGGACAGGTGCAGTAGTGTGGTTTTCTGCAGCTGCCTTGGTTTCCTCTCACTTCAAAAGGTTATTTGGCGATTCTAAATTGGCCATGAGGGTGGGCGTGAGATGGATAATATAAAGCAGAAGATGAATCAAGTGAATGGTCATTGGTATTTTTGGCCATACAAGCAAAATAAAATAAAGTAAATAAAGGTAAAGATTAAGGGAAAGCTAACCTATTAAAATAAGTTTTCAGCAGATGTTTAAAACTGTTTAAAATAACAGAATCACCTGATTGATTGAGGAAGGCTGTTCCACAGGGTGCTACAGCCTCACGAGCACGATCACCTCTAGTTTTAAAATCAGAGCGACAGTCAGTTAGGAGACCCTGGTTAGAAAATCAGAAACAGACTGCATGAATAAGGTCTCAGAAGCTCTGCTATATAAGCAGGGAACTGTCCATGTAGAGCCTTATATGTCAATAATAATAGAATTTTATAGAATAAAAAAGTAAAATAATAAAGTGTATTCTGAATTTCAATGGAATGAAACATGTCAGCACACTCTCAACTGTAACGGGGTAAAAAGGTCACCCGCAACCTCTCTTCCAGCTTATTCTTCCTTACAACCATCAAGAATTGGAGGCGGTGCTGAGCCTTTTCCACCACAGATGTTGTATTAGCTAACCAACGACCCTCAGAGATATGACTCCATCATAAGTTGATGTGGAGAGGGGTTGGGCTAACTCTGTGCCTCCATGATGACATTTTGGTTTGTTTGGTATTGAGAGTAAGGTTTTTACACAATGCTGCCAGCCACTGCCCCTCATTCCTATAGATACTCCAGTTAAGAGCCCCAATAAATTGGTGCCATTCACAAATTTTATTTTTGCATTGAATTAATGAATGGCAGCATGGTGGCACGGTGGGTAGCACTGTTGCTGCACAGCATGCTCTGGGTACTCCGGCTTCCTCGTACAGTCTAAAGACTTGCAGTTAGTGGGGATAGGTTAATTAATCAATCCAAATTGCCCATAGGTGTGAATGCGGGACTGAATGTGAGTGCGAATGGTCGTCTGTCTCTGTGTGTTAGCCCTGCGACAGACTGGTGACCTGTCCAGGGTGTACATAAGAAGTGAACTTTGAGTAATTTCTGAGCCACTGCTTTGTTAGAAACTATTACACAGAGCGGCCAAAGCACTTGGCAAAGCAGACCTGGCTAAAACGATCCTTTTCGCATGCGGAATAAATCATTTCCATATGGTTTAATTAAATCCTTGAGTACATCGAATAAAATGTCAGATTTAGCTGTTTCTCTGCTCAAAATACAATATCATATGAATACATACTGCACGCAGAAATACAATATACATGTTTTAAACTTTGAAAACATTCGGAGCAGATTATAACTATTACATTACTGTTTGCTGCTTTTCAACCATCAAGCCATTCAACAGTTTTGATTGTTTCCATATAAGAAAACTGGACTCTTTGGCACCGCTATAGATAGAAAATGATCAACTCAGTCATTTAACCATTTTCTTGCTTCCTATTTCTAGTATTGTGGAATGTTTTCTAGAATTTCTGTTTAAAACCACACTGATAAAAACAGTTTTTCTATGATCAATTAATACAATCTAAAAAAACCTGCTGTAATCTGCTCAAGGTTCAGACTAGAGCCTGTCCCAGGACACTTTCGGCAAAAAGTGGCATGAAAAGCTTCTATGTCTATCACAAAGTAATGCAGCCACAAGAAATAATTCTGCTCTCTATTTTTCATTACTGCAATCATTTGCGAACACAGCAAGACCTGTGACAAGATTGAAAGAGGGCATCTCATTTCCAGTTTCAGTTGGTTCGTCTTGAAAAGTTAGTTTTGAAAACAGTTTTCTGTAGTAATTTTTGTAGGATGTGTTAATGTAAGTCCTGGAGACTCAAGACTTTAGCTGAGAGACAACTTAAAGCCGGACATCTCCACCAGGTTAAACTGTGAAATTGCTCCCTTTATTTACTAATATTAAAATGATAATGTGAAAACATTGCCTTATGAACTTAAAATGCATCTACTTTGCATTTTCTCTAAAGAAAAATTGTCATATATATATATATATATATTTCAACAGCATGTTATTGATGTTTGCTTCCAGGCAGCAGTGTTAAATTTTCCAACTTGCTTTTGAAATAAGCTACTGTCATTGATCACACACTACCTAATTTGAAGTGTGCATCTACTGAAACAAGGTGCCAGCAGCAGCATTAGAGTACAATAGTTGTGACACAGCATTCTATTCAATGACACAACATAAGTCAAATATAAGCACAAAAGTAGACTAACTAGTCTTGATGCATTCTCAATCATCCAGGAAAGTAAATCTCCAAAAAGTTGATTCTGTTCATCTGGACGTAGCGTTTTGTGGGAGAAACGTTTTGTCACTCACTCAGTCAAGTGACTTCTTCAGTCTCAGCTGACTGCAGGTTTCCCCAAATCTTATAAACAGTAAATTTGCACAATGACAGAGTAACATAGTGTACGCTGTTAAGTGCCCGGAGTATTGCCAGGATTTATACATCAGGGAAACCAAACAACCTCTGGCAAAGCGGATGGCACAACACAGAAGAGCCACCTCGTCGGGCCAGGACTCTGCAGTCTATTTACACCTACAGGCCAGTGGACACTCTTTCAATGATGAGGATGTACACATCCTGGACAGGGAGGAACGCTGGTTTGAGCGCGGAGTCAAGGAGGCCATTTACGCGAAAAGGGAAAGACCATCTCTGAATCGAGGAGGGGGCCTAAGAGTACATCTTTCGCCGTCTTACAATGCTGTGATTGCAGCCATTCCCCAACTCTCTGTGAATGGTACTCATGGCCATTGATCAGTCATCTTTGATCAGTGGGTATTGGTCAGTGGTTGTTGATCAATGGTCATGAGAATTTGCATAATTATGAATAAAGAACTGACCTCCCAGCCCAGGGCTGGTTTCAGTCATTATGCAAATTTACTGTTTATAAGATTTGGGGAAACCTGCAGTCAGCTGAGACTGAAGAAGTCACTTGGATGAGTGACAAAACGTTTCTCCCACAAAACGCTACGACCAGATGAACAGAATCAACTTTTGGAGATAGACTAACTAGTGTTTTCCCTGAAGATTTTAAGTAAAAATAGTTATTATTATTATTGTTAAAGGGTTAAGCAGTCATTTTGTAAAGTACAAAAAATAATAAAATAGTCCAAAAAAATGTATTTCAACTTTCTGCTAAAGCAACAGTTCTAAAAAAAATCCTCCACCCTTCATGATTGTCAACTTATAGTAAATAGTTGAAGCAATAGACTGTTGGAGTAGTCACAGCAGAGATGTAATCTGGTCCAGTTCATCTTGTTAAAATGTAAAAGCCCAGACCTCCTTCTCCCCATCCTGCTCCTCCAGCTTGTCCAAGGGAACAGGGCACAGCACAAAAAAGGGACACGGACCCATCTTCCTGCAGGCCCACCACTCGCAGGAGGTGTGCATTGTAAGCCGGACGGCGGCTCTGGCGGACCAATCCCCCGGCTACCAAGACTGTATTTTATTTTACTTTAATTTATTTTGGTTAAGTAATGGTTAGGTAATACTCTCTGCTTGCCTTTTCATAAAACTAACCACTTGCCACTGCACTAAACATGAAACAAAGGAACACGAATAATAAGATAATCATAAATAAATACAAAAAATAAAAATACAATTCCTAAAATATATAAACTATGGAGAAAAAACATTTAAAAATCAAATTTAAATATATTAAATAAGAACATAATGAATCCAAGGGATCATGACAATAACAGTGTGAACTAAGTCATTATTGCAAAGAGGAGTTAAGGATTATATTGCTGCTGAGGGACACATAAAAAACAAGAAATGCCCCAGGTGCATTAAATGCAAACACTGGAGTGATAACAGAGAGCTGTATGAAGGGGGGGGAAAGGTTACCAAGTCAGTTTTGGGTATTGACATTAAAAGTGGCCAGTTTGTCAGCTGCTGCACCACTGAGGTCAACTGGCTAACCATCACCGCCTGGAACTGCCACAAACACTTAGGATTGTGTCCAGAACAGAGGGTTAGAGACACTCACCGAGAAAACAACAGAAAGGGTTGCCTTGACCTTGCAACCTTGTGGTGGCAGCAGTAGAAAATATTACAGAGCAGCACAACTTTGGAAAGTGACTATCAGGTAGTAATATGAAGATTAAGAAAAACTTGTTATAAAGACCATAGAGAAGAGATGTAACTACCTGAGACTTGATTCTCGATTCATTGTATTCTTGAATGCTGACGTCAGTGAGCTGGAATCCACACGTGGTTAAGTTATGCAAGCTCTACAGAATATTTATGCCTTTTTGGTGAGGGTGCAAAGGCCAAGCATGTACACGTTGCAATCAATAAATTTCTTTCAATTTTTTTTAAATTCAGCATGTAGATATTCCTGTTCTGTGGTCATTGCTGTAATAAATTATTTGCATCTTTTATAATTTAGGACATTGTCAGTAGATCACCCACAGACATTTTCACTCCAATTGGCGCATGTTTGCAATTGCGACAACACGCTTATTAGCCACACTTGGTAAATCTCTAGCTATAAACCCTAGCAGTGCTCAGGAGAACTAAAGTTTAATGATCACTCTCTGTGGGCAGATCACTTCTTTTTATAATCAAGTGAACTTTGATGCCGACCTCAAGATTAATTTACTAATTAGCTTGATTGATGCTAGAGAAGCAGAAAAGATTCAGTTACAAAGATGAAGGGAGATGAATGGAAGCCGAAAGACCGAGAGACAGCCGATAGGTTACAGCAGACAGACCTCTGCACTGCCCTGACCGACACAATTAAAAACATTATGCTGCCAAGACCCTCTCACGCGGCACACACACTAGTCTGCCAGACCTGCCCTGACAGCTTCGCCTGGCAAAATTCAATTACCACTTATCACCAGTGACAGGGGGCATCACTCTGACTGGCATACATATATTGCTGGTGCTGGACACACAAGAGAAGTGTAGCTTGGTGAAAGCAGGGTCAGTAAATCACAACATGGCAATGTACAGCACAGAGTGGAATAACAGTCAACACAGTGGTAAATGAAGTAACACAACAATGACTTCTGAATATTCCGAATATCATTTTAGTACACGTTTGCCAAGGCCTAAATAACTTTCCTCAGAACTGGATGACAGTTATGTTCAGGTTTAGACGTGTGTAAGGTGTGGCCCTTTTGAACACTCTTGAATGCATGGTTAGTTAAAAACCTGGGAGACTGTTACAGAAGCCAAGTTATTACAGCCATTCATAAACACCTACCAACAAGGACTCAAGGTAGTCTATGTGTACGCCAGTGCTTCCTGGCAACATAGACTTTATCTTTGTGGGCTACCCACATATATTTGGACCCATATAGTATAATTTTCTATTTATTGTTCTTTTTCCCCCTCACCTCAGTAATGGACACTTTACTTTCAGTTGCTGCTAACCGGCTGGATCTGTCCTTTCTTGTGCTTTCCAACATAAAGGCTGATCAGGTCACTGTTGTGCTAATCTCCAATGCCTCCCATCACACAGACTCCAACTGCACCATTGTGGATGGTGACAGAAGTCCACTGAAGATCCAGCTCTCATGGCACATAATATATTGATGCCTACTTATAGGTGTCTTTTAGTGGTGATATCGACTGGTGAGTGGGTTTGATTTTAGAGACTTAAAAAGTCTGGCTTGGGAGGTTGAAAAGGTGATGATGGGTTGTTGTTGTGTTTCATTTGCTGCAGAAGTCAGGTGGTGAAGCTGGGAGTGACATCACTCAGAGATCATCACTGCTACGTTGGGCAGAAAAGACCTTCTGGATCTCAAGGGAATAAAAAAGTAGAGTTTAAAGTATAGTAATAGTATTTCTTAATAATACAACTCAAGACGTTTTCAGTGTGATGTCATTAAATCTGGTTCAATTTGTCCTGTTGAAGACTGAAAGACGCTGCATTTATTTTTGCTTTCTTTCCTATTTTTTTCTTTGTGTGTGTGTGTGTGTGTGTGTGTGTGTGTGTGTGTGTGTAGGGGGTGGGGGGTAGTTTCTGCTTGTATTTCTGTAAAAGTCACCACACACCAGTGGGCACTCCTCCACAGAAAGAGCCCTTGGTAAACCACTAAATATGCAAATATTCCCTGCTGAGGAGGCTGGTATCGTGAATTATCCATATTTGCATCATATTTCTATCACCATCCATCACTTATTACTACATTCTAAGATGAAGCATAAGTTCAGTCAACTGTGCTCTCTGCATAAATTTGAAAGCAAAGCAAAAAAAAAACCCCCAAAACAAAACAATAAGCAGGTGTGTGAGTTTTTTGTAATAAATACCTAGTTTTGCTAAAAGGTTAAATTGCAGTGGCTGAAGGTTTTCCAAAGCAGTTAATTTTGTAAGAACCTCAACAATATCTCAGCTACTTAAAGTACAAATTGCTCTTTTCTACCACAAGGTCAATTATCCATGCTATAAGAGCTCTCAGGATGAAATGGCCACAGCTCTCAATAAGTGGAGTACTCTTGTGGTCACCTGACGTGTTTTAACAGGGTGGAAAGTACACAGTAGGTTCTGAGCTTTAAATTCAATCTGATCTCAACCCGTGAGTTAGCGAAATGGACCCGAAATGTGCTTAAACAAGAACACAAGGGCGGATAATGATCTTAATTGCTGGAGAGAGGTTTGATACCATATGCGTGGGAACAAAAACCCATTAGCTCAATTATTTCACAACAGTGTTGCAGGGCACTTGCGTGGTGGAGATAATTGATTTGAACAGATATGGAGTATTTAATTGACAGTGTTTTGGGAAATTTGACAAGAACTGTTTTTTAAAAGAGAAAATAAGTGATTTCACAGCAGAATCAAGACATTTATTTTATGTGATTTACCCCCTTTAGACAGCTGAAACACAAGGGGAAAAGTGCACTAAGAAGTGCAAGGCATCCACTGAACACTTTATTCCAGGAAGAGCCCCAGATATTTTACTATCATTGCTTTCCATGCTTTCACTTTTCTCTCCTCCTTTCAATGCTCCTTTTTCCTTAATAAACACTTAATAACCCAACTAAACCTAACTTAAGCACTTAAAAAGGAAACATCACAATGCCCTTTCCCCTAAATCTGCTTTACATAAGCAGTAGCAGTACAATGCTCACATCAAGCAGCGCTTGTTACCAAGCTTAAATTCTTGGCCCTGATCACTCAGGGCAGCAATCTCCCTGTTCCCCTTCTGATTGCACTGGGCACCGGGCTGAATGTTCATACCTCAACATCCAAGGAAGAGCTTTAGAATTTTTTTGTTGAATTAATTGTAATTGTTAGGTTCTCAAAATAAACCTTAGACTCCAACGTTAGAACAGGCTTCCCCCCGCGGTGTGCCATGTAATAAATACTCACAAACAAACTGGTGGCTGTTGCAACTTATATCTAAAAATCTATAGTTTCAAAACACACGACGCTCAGCTAAAAACACTTCACACGAGTTGAGTTTCCTGAGATTTACAGAATTTACAGAAAATGCACTATTTTGGAATATATATCGTTATCGGGGTGTGAAATATCTTATATCAGGATATGAGATCCTGGTGATATCGCACAGCCCTAGTAGTATAAGCAGTGTGTTGGTCAATGGTAATTATCATCTGTTAAAACATCTTGTGAGGTTCCAACAGTGTGTAAGGACAGGCACCATGAGAACACCAGGGTAGTCCAGGACATGTTGCAAAGACAACTCACTTGACAATAAATAGTGTAAAAGTGTTTTTGGTTTTTTTAATTGAATGTGCTGAAAGGAAAATGAATAATGTAAAGCAGAACAGCTTTCTTCATATTAGTAAATAATAAGATTTATTGGATCACTGGAGCGTTTGCAGCATGCATTTCCATTTCTGTTCAAATCTTCACAATTAATAGGACATTCTGCTATTTTTCTCTTTGCATACATCTATATGCTTTTTCCCCTCAACAGGCTGAAATAAAAAGGATAAAGGCATGCAAAATGCACTATCCTGACAGCTTCTGGAAAATATTCCACATACTCTTCACCTCAGTTTATACCATTATTTCTAATATCCTGAACAGACTGGAACTTAGAATCGATTTTATGAATAAGCAGTTGGAAAAAGTGAGCTTGACATCCTGTAGAGTAAATTTAACAGGCAGCAAAGAAGCAGCTGGTCAGGTCTATCTAACTGTGCAGTTTACTTTCTTTTAAAATTTCCAAAAAGTTTAGACGAGGAGGCATATCTGCACATACCACAGTTATTAAATAAAATAAGACAGAATGTTAGATTTCCAAGGTTTTGCTTTCACTCTCTGGCAGGATACACTGTAAATAAAAAAACAAACAAAAAAAAAAGGAAAAGAGAAAGAAAATACATAACCTCTTGCAAAAAACAAAAATCATGGATTTGCTACAAAGCCATTTATTATTATGGGTTATGGTCTAAGGTAGCATTTTACAAACCTATAAATGTCAACTGCTCTCCAGAGTACACCTCTGTAAAAGAGGAAAAGTAGCCTCATATTTAATTGCAAACAAGCAGAACTAACATTTTATTATGTACAGTATACCTGTTCAAATCTAAAAGCAGGTTGTATGGCCCTTCATATTGTGTTGGATGAAGTTTCATTGCTGAAATAAAAAAGAAAACTAAACAAAAAATAACCAGGACTAAAAACTGAAAGGACTCTCAGACTGTCTGTAGGAAGACATAATGAATAAGAAGATGTGCAGAATCCTAACCACACAATATGACCACATTTGTAGTAAGCATTTTGCCACAGATAAGTCAAGTGTGCATATGTTAGTTTAAGATGAAGATATTGCTGTAAGTTAAGTGTTTGGAGAGTATAAAACATGTGCTATATTAACACAGTCTGGGAGAGTGCAGCGGATTGCTACCACAGTTTCCACAACCTTTCTTACAGCTAACTCAAAACGGTGTGGTAAATACGTAAATCTCTTGTGGTAAAATGATATCTCTTGCAAAATCTAATATGTTTAGACAGCTAAATGCATTTTGTTAGCACTTCAGATCTCAGCTGGATGTTTTCACCTCCAGTGCTGTGGTTTTTAAAGGATTAGGGCAGAGCAGGAGCGCTCTGCCTTCATGGTTGATGACAGAAAAATCTTGGTTGCCGGTAACTCATCTGCACTGGTTTGATGAAACACACGGAGGGTTGATCTGAATCAGTGTGCTTGCATGCTAGCAAAGCATGTGGAATGAAGAGACGAAAATGAAGATGAAAAATATGCTTCTTGTTGCAGTCACGCCACAAGCTGTTACTGAGCTATACTGTAGACTGAGGTATTGATTCAGACTTCATTAAGCTGTAAAGGAGACAGATCTGGTAAAAACACATCTGAAATCTGTCAACTGTAGGCTTTGATGCAGTTAATAAATGTGGGGTTTTTTTTTTTGCATGTTGAAAAACTGTTAACCCAGGGTACAGAAACAAAATAAAAGACAAGAGATCTTTTTTTAGCAGTTGACATACCACTGAAGAGAAACCAGATCTATATGAATATGAACCAAAGTGCATTGGAGAAGGCTATGACAGTGAGAAGATGGAGATTCATTCCCAGCCACAAATGGCCTGTATTAAGAGGTGTATCAGTAAGGAAAGGGTGGCTTGGTTGGGACATTAATGTCTGCAGGAGTGCAAAAATAAACACAGACAGGAAGAGAACTGACCAAGCATTTAGGAAACCATCCCTTCATAGAAAAACCACAAAACATCTTCCACTGAGAGTCTGGTACATGTGTATAGATGTGCTGCAATCTGTGGGCATTAAGACATTATAAGAAGATATTTCACCCCTCTGTCCAATAGAAGAACTTCAGTTTTAAGACAGAAGTATCTTAAAACTGCTAACTACTGCGGCTCTCTTCTCTTGTTAACTCAACTCCAGCAATTTAGCTCTGCCACACAAAAAAAAAATCCCAAAACCACTGCTGAAGTGAGTAGTGACCAAATACCAGCTACATTGGGCTCAAATACCACTGTTTACATAAATACAAGCATTCTTGCTGAAAGCAATTGCAGACTTTCCCCATTAAAAATAATTTCTTTTCAGTAAGCAGAGACTCTGATGTGCTCAGTGAGTGTTTGGTGACTAATCTTCACTTGGGAAGAGAAATTATTTCCAAAATTTCCATTGAAAGACTGGAATTTTAGCCAAAGTAAGATTAGTCATCATCGGTTTGTCTGTCAAAGTTAAACATGTCCCTTGAAGACTAAGTACTGTAAATGAACTGGTTCTTATATAGGACTTTTCTACTGTGCTGGAACACTGAAAACATATCATGAAACCATTCATGAAAATTCACACTCTGATGACTGCATCAGAGAGCACACATGGACAGAATATAGAAATATATGGAAATAAACTTTTACTTTAAACAGTGTACAGTACATAGTTTTCTAGAGTAAATATAGTTGGACAGTAACGTGTAAACACTGAATTTTGTAAATTCCACTTCTCTTTGATTTGCCACAATCAAACAAAACACACACATACACACATTCTCATTTTGATATCTTAGTGAGGACATCTAATTTGCATTATGCTTTCCCTAGCCCAGGGGTCCCCAACTCCCGGGCCTCGGACCGGTACCGGTCAGTGAGTCGTTTGGTACTGGGCCGCGAGAGCTGAGGCTCAGGTGTGCAATGTATAGTTTTCAGGGTTTTTATCGGTTTTCAGCGTTATTTTGTTATCGTTTTTATCGTTTACTCGATTTTCCTGGGTCTTTTCACGTGTGTTATGAAAATGTTTTTCTTTTTTTCGGTACCAGTACTAGTTTTATTTTGTTGTATTTATCCGCGACACCTTAAAGGCCAGTCCATGAAAATATTGTCGGGCATAAACCGGTCCGGGCATAAATGTTTGGGGACCGCTGCCCTAGCCGATTACCCTAACCCTAGGCAATACAAATGAATGCTTAACCCTTACCCTGAACCTAACGGTTGATCTGATATCCTCGTGTTGGTGTTGTTCCCAGATCATCATACTAAATGTTGTTCCAGGATCAACATGGCAAGTGACCAATCAGAATGTTGTGACGTCATACTTTTGCGACTTCGGGAAAAACCAGCGTAAAACAAAAAACTGTACTAAAGCTGCGTGAAACCGCCTCTGTCCGCCGATCAACGGACCCTGACCCTAACCCTAACCGTAACCCTTTAATAAACGGTAAGCAGAATTGATATTGTCCTTGCAACATTGGAATTTCATAAATGCACGAATGGCTTGGCGCACAAAAGAATAACGTCACAACAATGTGATTGGTCACTTGTAATGTTGAACCTGGAACAACATTTTCATGATGGTCTGGGAACAACACCAACACGAGGATATCAGATCATCCTGAACCTAACTATAACCCAATTGTAACTCTGACACTAAAACCACATTTTGAGTGTCAAAAATGCCTTCGAACTCGTGAGGACAGGCACTTTTATCCTCATAAGTGACTGTTGGTCCCCAACAAAGATGTCTAAACATTTTTTCACTTTGAGTGACTATAAAAATGCTACATAATCATCTGGTCTGGTCCATTTATCTCCCTCTTTTCACCAACTGTCATTTAAATGCCTCTGAGTGACTTTTTGCCAGGTGAGAGTGAGCACAGCCTACAACATTTTTTAGCTCATCTTTGTTTACCAAACTTTGTTTTAACCAACCACCTTTTTGCAGTTCTTATTTGTTATGTGTCATCGGCAACTCTGACATGAGTCACTGACCACACTGCTGAAATCCAAAGTTTGGATGGCATGCTGTCTTCACTCCTTCCTTTTCTTAGTACCACTTTTTGGCTGTGGTTTATTTGGTAATTAATAATTCGCTACACTGATGGACTACTAATAGGATCAAAGAGAAAGAAATTGGTGCATAGTTAATGGTTAACAGATTGGCAGTCATTTTCGACAAATGACAGAGAGGCAAAGAGCAAGGTTAGGATACAAGTTTTTCCATCATGCTCCACTGGCATCAAGATTTTAATTTATAAATTCAAGAGGAAAATGTATACTGTATTAGATTTTAGTTCACAAGATAGAGCTATGACGTAAACATACAGTGGAACATTTGGTAATTTGGAGGGGTGCTGCTACCTTCTGAGCCTCAGGGCATTTCCCCAGCACTGTCAGGGGATGTCATACATTTCATTTATGAACAGTTATTATTAAATTAATTACAGTTATAAGGAGCAGATTCATGTAAATTTGTTTATGACAGACATTGAGGAGTTCATATCCTCAAACAGTGTAAGCCAGGCTAATATTTGTCTGGTCTTGACTGCAGCCACAAAGGTGAAATTCTGCAGTATTGCTGTTGCGACTACTCCTGCTCCTGACCGTATTTAACCTATCATTGTTGTTTTCCTTGTCCTGTTCTTCTCACTCAATGACTTTGAGCTGCATTTCTCCTTCTGCAACTGGCCTGTGAGCCACCCATGCCATGTTACCAGTTCAAACCTCTGGACAACGAGACAAAAAACTGTTTTTTTCTGGGCCAGTTAAAGCAAAAGTAGCCTGGCTGAGAATAAATTGAAGCTATGAGCAGATGTGAGAGATAAAAGAACAATGCACCTTTGCCTTAAAGTTTAAATTTAGATGCTGAAGTGATTGCATGCAACAGTAAGTCAAGACTTAAAAGATCAGAATTATTAGAAATATCTGCAGAAACTGGGCTTTCCAGTAAAGACCCTGTTGAGACCAAACAATAAAATTCAAATTTTTCTTTCCTCCACACGTAGAACTTTACAAGAACAGGCTTGCTGCAAGACCATCAGTGTATGAAACGCTCCTCCACAGACCTCCACATGTGCTTGCACTCTAATCTGGCACACTCTGATAAAACACTCCATTTTGCCAGGTTTTATCCAGCAGCAGACAAAAACTCCTGGCATCACTATGAGGCAGCCAGACAAAGAGGAGAGCGAGTGGGAGTCAATGAAGTGATATTTAGTCTGGGTGTTTGTTTTGTGTTGGCTCTGACCGGAGCTCGGATGACTTACTGGAACCCAACCACACAGTGAGTTTATTACAAAGGTGAAGGGACAGTATGAGGGAAAGAGAGGTAAAGTGAGAGGGCGAAGGAGACAGAGACAGACTGGTAACACTTTATAATAAGAATGTCAGACCTAATCAGAATTCATACACTGACCTATGCTAAATTAACACAGCTCTCGATCGCTGTTACTGCATGCAAAAGTAGATAAGTGTCTATTTATATAACGACGTGTATAGCACAAAGAATATATACTGTGAAAAATGCCTTTCTGCTTTATTGATGGTGTGGCACAAATTAACAATCATGTATCATCCATCAAAAAGTATCAGTTGACTTAAATGGATTTTTCCTGTGCAGGGCAGATCATTAAAAATATGAAAAAAGAGATTTCTTACAATTTCTTGTGATTGGTAAATGGTCCGAACTCTAAACAAAGCAATATCAACGTTTTCACCTTATTGCAGATTCAGGCAAAATAAGATAAAAAAAACAACAACAACAACATAAAAGCCCTACAACCTATTAGGTTGTTTATAGGAAACTGCAGGTTATGATTTCTAAGACTGCGAACAAGAATTGGTATGCACAAGTATGCATGAACAGCCTATGGTCCATTCTGTTGCTAGCCAACAGCAGCTCCTCGGAAACTCTTGCCACACAACTTTAGGCTGTCATCATGCCTTATGCTGAAGACTTTTTCTTTCCCTTCAATATACACACAACAAAACTGCATCAGGATGTTGACCAGTGCTTAATATTCCAGGTAAAACTAAAACACAGGGAATGGTTGCAGAATTAGAAATCGAGGGATTATGGGAAATGTTAATTCATAGCCATATGTATGTATATTTATATAAAACCTTTATTTCTAAATATTATTCTGGTACCATTTTCTTGCCAATTTAAGTTGTTGAAACCCATGAAATGAATATGATTGATTTCTGTTATTAATTGATTAAAAACTGATGTGCCAAAGTAAATAAAACACAAAATGTGTAGAGAAAACTTGTGGCTACAACCTCATGCTGCCAGAAAGAATTATTCTCTTTCATTTAGTGTGATACAGGATCTTAATGCTACTGCACTGTCACCCAGTTGTGCAATAAAGTTTGGATGTTACATTTATGGTATGGTTTGTTGCCATCGTATTTCTGTTTCATTAGTATGAGTTGTTCTAAGTCTGTAGGATGCAGTATCAGTATCTGATCTACCCTGTGTGTGGGCTCCTGGCATGTGGGTGCTGTGGCTTTGAAAAGTGCTGTTCCTTGCAAGACTACTGTGTTAATATTCATGCTTCTTAGAGCATGTATGAGACCTTTGAAAGTTAGTGTGCTGAATTGATAACCTCTAAAACACAGGAGAAATGAAAATCTTGAAAATCCAAGCTAAAAAACACCATTCATTTAATCTAACTGTCATCCAACTGTACGTATACAGTACGTACAATTTACATACACTCTTTATTGGTATAAATCTCATCATAATTTTGGGCTTTTGATTATTTTTTTAACTATTATTTTTCCAGGGTGCGACAACCTCAGGCAAAATAATACATTTTAAAAACAAAACGTAGGTGCACAAATTTGAATTCATTTTAGGTTTTCTCTAATCCAGAAAAGATCTAAATTATACATCCATCCATCCATCCATTCGCTACCGCTTATCCTTTTCAGGGTCGCGGGGGGCGCTAGAGCCAATCCCAGCCGTCATGGGGCGAGAGGCGGGGTACACCCTGGAGAGGTCGCCAGTCTGTCGCAGGGCTAACACACAAGGACAGACAACCATTCGCACTCACATTCACTCGCACATTCACACCTAATGGCAATTCGGATTATCCAATTAACCTATCCCCACAAACTGCATGTCTTTGGACGGTGGGCGGAAGCCGGAGTACCCAGAGGGAACCCACGCAGACACGGGGAGAACATGCAAACTCCACACAGAAAGACCCCGGCCTGATGGTAGAATTGAACTCAGGACCTTCTTGCTGTACGGCAACAGTGCTAACCACGGTGCCACCCTCCTAAATTATACATACATGCTCAAATGTTTCAACAGATTCACTTTACAAGACATGCTGACATTTCAAAAATATACTTTAATGTGACTATGTCCAATACCTATAAACTTTTCAGTAATGATCAGAATTGACTACAACTGGTAGTTTCTCGTTGCCAAAATAAAAGGGAATTATTTGACTGCACTCGTTGAACTGACCACTTTGCTAAGGTCTGAAAAAAGACTCGAGCTGTCACTCTCAGTCAAGAAAATTGGTTTGGATATACACAAACAACCCATGAACCACCAGGGCTCAAGCCTACGAAGAACTGGAAACTGCTGGAACACCAGCGTCACTGACTCTTCTACATTCAGATTTAAATGTATCAACCAAGAAAAAAACCTCTTGTTCCACAACTGACAGCTTAAAGCCTGAGATTTGCAGATACCCAAATGGGAAAGCCACAATGTTTTATGATCAGATGTAACAACGGCCCAACTGTTTGGCCACAAAGACAAGAGGACAGTTTTGAACAAAGGCAAAAATATTGCTGAGTCAAGGAGTTGATAGAAATAAAACAAATAAATATCTCATTGATGTGAATAGTTAACACATGCACATTTTAACAGGACCCCAAAGAACAGACACAAAGGCAGATGAAACTGTCAACTTGTTGTACTGTGACTCTCACATCTGAATTAACACAAACAAATGAAATAAATGAAAATGCTGAGGATATTTTTTAATAACAACACAATATCTCAGAGGCTCACTGCTCCTTATTCTGTTATATGTTTTGCTGTAAGCAGGTGCCTTGTTGTTGTATTTTACTTTTGATAAACAGACAATTAGACCATACACTGATGCAGCTTCTACTTTCTAAAGGTTTGTGAGACAAGAATGGAAAACTGGAAGGCGATGGGAGGTAAAACTGACATCTCTGCTTTCCTTTCAAAGGGCACCAGTGCAGGCTTTCCAAAGTGGTTTTTCAGGACCATCTGTTTTTATTGACCCTTCATCCTTGACTTTGATAATGCTCCTCTGTCTCTCCTCTATATCTCCTGCTGCTGTTTCTCTATTTGTCCGCTTGTCCGGAATAATGAGGTAACAGTGACAATATTAAGACAGCAGACAAGCAAAGCTGCCAATGTGACCAAATTGCCTTTGCACTGCTAATTTTATTCACTCACAAGTTGCCCCATGGGAAAGGAGAATATCTGTAGCTTACTTCAACTTTTCCATTAGTAATCAGTTTGTGTCTCAGGCTCAGTGGCATCAAAGCTCAAAGCTATAGGTAGTGGCTGAGCAGGGGCTAATTTATGTATCCACTTCAAAGTCCAGGGTGTAATTAGGTTTAATGAACGTGGTTTCTAAACAAAAGGAGGAGAACGCAGAGCAGTGTTGTCGGAGGGTGCCGTCAAAAAAGTTTGTGAACAATGAATGGATTTAAACCAAAAGGCTCAACACACTACAGCCTCACCGTTTAAGTCAAGCAATTCAGGATTACACTGCGAAAAATTATCTTTTTAATGATATCTTTAATCAATTCATTATACTTTAAAGGGACGGCATATTCAAAGAACAAAAAATTCTTGAATTCTTTCATTTCATTTATCACAGTTTGCTATAGACACTTCGGTCTACGTATTCTTGGTCTCCTTGAATGTGGAAAATATCATATAAATGCAAAGTTTACGATAGCAGTGCTTTTTTCATATATAACTAAAGTGGAAGTTTGTCTGAGCTCACCTAAATGTACATTTTGTAGACAAGGAGCAGGACTTGTGACATCACAGTTACATGAGAATGAAACCTGGTGGCAAATGCTAAATTACACAAGTGTTACATACAACACTGAGTTTGGTATATGTGACCAGAATAAGGCACGGCGGGACCACAGATCTTGAATTTGAGCCATCTTTATTCAGCACTTCTCACCACAACACACACCAACCCCTGAGTCCCCGTCTTTTAACATGGTGGGCGTGATTGCGGATGCCATCCGCACGGCACCGCAGACCACACCCCACCAAGTTTGGGTAGATTAACATTGTTTTAATAGAAAATAGATTGAACATCAAGTTTTCAATACATGTTATGTGTGGATTGCATTGTCCGTTTGTTTGGAAGCTCTTGTTTGCAGAGCTCTTATCTGGATTTTACAGAAATGTTTTTCTCTTGGCTGGGGAATAGATCTAAACGAAATCATTAGAACAAAGGACAGTTGTGCATTTTTATTTTAACAAAATGTAAAATATGCAAAACACTGTGCAAAATAAGAATGCACTGACATTTTTTTTCACATGTACATGCACTATAAAGTGAAAGCAACAAGTTTATGATGCCTTTCCGAGTTCTGTGAAAAGGTACCAGTGGAACAATATAAGGGAAGGTGAGCGTTTGAAAATCAATTTTCGGCAAAAACATTTCAGGAAACTGAAATGACATCAATGCGTTACTAATATTTCGAAGACTTACTAGATGTTTCTCTCCACCTACTACAGTGGTTCCCAAATGTTATGTTGAGATACACGGGTGTGACAACCATCACAATATGCAACTGTGAAGAATGAATTGTACTGGATTAGTACTTTTTACTGCATTTCAAAAGGTGGTACCATAAGCTACCAGTCTTATGATCTTTAGCTGAATAATCCTAACACAGCACCAAGGAAGCTAGATATGCACTTGGTAAATCAGCATCACTTCTGACAGAATTTAGCACTGGATCTGAACCAGAGGCTGCAAGACTGTTGGATTGTGTGAAATTACCCAATAAGGCATGTGGAATGGCAACACTTGAGGTGTCATGTTTGTTCAGATGCTGCAGAAGGTTTTTTCTGACCTAATACATGTAAGTTATCCCCCAGGATCATGTCTAAATTGAACTCAAGATAATGAAAGTTCTGAACTCAGTTTTTATTGATAAAGGATATAGAGGAGTTGGTATCTGTCTCAGTATTTCTAGTTCGTTGTTCTGTGACTTCTAGTTCTTAGGTTTTGTTCCTGTTTCTCTATGTTCAGTGTCAAGTCTGTGCCTCTGTGCCTGTTGTGTGCTTCCTGTTTTATTTCCATAGTCCCTGTCCAGTGTGCAGTGTGTCTGGTTTTGCTTCCCCTTGTCTGGTTAGCTCTGATATCTCCCAGCTGTTTCCCTCCTGTCCCCCATTCCCTGATTGAGCAAGTGTAATTTAACCCCTGTGTTTTCCTTGCTCTTTGCTGTGTTGTACCCTCACTTTGCTGTGTGTTCTCTTATCGTGGTCCTGGTTGGTTTTCCTATCTCAATTTCCTTAGTTTTTAGTTTCTTGAGTCCACTGTAGTTTCTATTTCATGTTTAAGGTTTATGATTTGTTTTGTAAAGTTAACTTCTTGAAAAGTGTTTCCAACGAATAAAGTTTTGAGTTTAAGTCCCGTGTCTGAGAGTCCTGCGTTTGGGTCCTGCCTCCTTCCTGCTACACAGCACTCGACACGACACATCTGTCACACACACTTTGTAAATAAGTTAACTCTAGCTTCCTCACACAGTCCAAAGGCAAGCACATGGAGTTAGGTTAACTGGAGATCTTAAACTGCACATAGGTGTGGCCCTGCAACAGGCTGGCGACCTGTGTGCGGCTCGATAGATGTATGGAACTAAGATTGTTCGTCAAATATGTTCACTGATTCTTTGCATATTTTACATTTTAGCTCAAACATATATAGCTGTAGTTTAGTGTGTTTCCAGTGCAAATCTAACAGGGTGCAGTCTCAGAAAAATTACATATTAGTAGAAGCTCATGGAGGAGGTGTTTTGAAATAGGAGTCTGGAGGTAAAATGGCCGGTTTCATAGAGAACCTGAACTAATGGGCTGCATACGGGGCTAGTAGATAGGAGGAAGCTGGGATAACAATAAGTTATCTAACACTATTCCAGAAGAGAAGAAAGAAATGAAACATTTTTTTTCCCATTTCAGTCCTTTTGCTGTGCTTCCCAGGGCTATCACTACTGCTTTTTAAAATTTTCTACCATTTTATTTGTGGTTTAAGTCGGCTACACAGTTATATTTAGATCTGTTTTATGAAACTATTGCCACTGCATCACATTTTGTTGTCATCTCTATTGGCACTCAAAGATCAAGGGAGCTGTACTATTTAACTCAGTGTACCAGAGGCAACAGGCAATGTGAACAAGTTCCCATACACCATATAAACAGTCTCAAAGCCCATTTAATCATCCCCGGGACTGCATGCCTCAGAATATGACTATAATAGACTGTGTACAATATTTTTCTGGTTTAGCTTTTCAATACCCTATAAGCAAAAAATAAATAGTATAAAAATAATAAATAAAACAGTGATTCTGACTGACTTGTGTATAACACTGTGTGCAGTGCGGCACATCCAAGCGTGGGCTAACACAATTAAAGCCTCTAGCACTCTGCCACAGTAAACAGTTGTTAGTGGATTACTGGGAATCAATAGCAAGTAGTCGTAAAAAAAAACAAAAAAAAACAGCATGCGTGTGAGAGGAAAACCTACAGGACTGCATCTAACTGCACTAGCATTATAAATAGCAACATACAGAAACAAAAATGGAAAAAGCCCTAGGTATTTTAAACAACAGGGCGTTTATTTGTTGTTGCTCCTCATCCCACCTCAGATGAGGAGCCTGGAGGAAAGCCACTTCTCTTTTGCCTCAAAAACAGCCAACTATGGTGGTTCTCAGATTAGAATTCCTTTTAGTGGTATTCTTTGGAGAACTTCCACGCACATCCAGCTAGTGGGAGACTCCAAAGTATGCCATGCCCAGCTCTTGCTATAGGGATAAGGGATAAGCGTCGGAAGGAACTGGAAAATCCTTCCTCAGAGAGGGATGCTCTGAATATCCTTCCTAACCTGCTGCGACCACAAACGGTCCTCATATGTATGAAAGAACGAAAATAAATGAGCATGCTTTTTGATGTGTTAAAAAAAAGCATGGATAGAGATAATTAAATTCTCTGCTGCAGTGGGTAGGTGGCCCCAAATTGGAAAAGTAACACAATCAGTCTTAGAGCCCCAACTCCTATTGTGTGATTTCATGTGGACTTTTTCTGAAGATTTCGTGTGCACTGGTTTTGGACCTTCTACCATTATAACAAGGCCTGCATGTGCTTTTTGTTTTGCACAAGCATTGTAGTTCATTCGAAAGATGTTTAGTGAATGGTTTGTATGGCTCACAGCCGCTATTTAGAACTATATAGAACTCTATAGATAATGACTTTGTGTCCTTATTTGAACGTAGCTGTGAAAGGAACTCGAGTCTCATCTCTAATTCAGGAATCACCAGCAGATTATTAAAAGTATGCTTTGTACAAACCCAAGCACTGTTGCATTTACGTGCTGTACTAGTAAGGCCTTATAAGTGCAGTGTGAATTGTGCATAGCGTTCTAGTAAAGCATTACTGTAATAGAGAGGGACGGCGGCTGTTTGTCGCAGGAAATGTTTGCGACAGGCTGCCAACTCTTGGCCTTAAGGCAATATCTTCTTTTTGTCTTTTACTTGCACCTTGCATGTACCTTGGAGGGCTTGTTTTGTTGATACTGTTCCAGTTACCTTAAGTCACAAAAAGCAATCCCATTTTCTTGAATTTATTTCAAAGTCAGGGTGAAGCTCCCGGCATCCAGACAGTTCATAAGACTTGAGTGCTTGGATGTGTTTTCACAGTGTTGGTTCTGCCGCTTTTTATGTCCAATCCAATAAAGGCACTTCAAGCTGCTCATGGCTACAGCCAATACTAGTCCAAAATGTTTTTCATCTGGACTTTGACAGTTTAGTCACTGTATAAAAGTATGAGGAACTGCCTTCTGCAAGGAGATAAAGGACCTACTACGATGCTCTCTCTCCTCGGTCTATTAGGAAAGAAAACTAAAATAAAAAACCGTCATTAAGACCTCTTAGCTGTAGGCCATATCAGGTTGCAGACGTGAGATTAAGTGGGTGCTCTTCATGTGCGACAAAACGCTCACTCTGTGTGTGTGTGTGTTTGTGTGCGTGCTGCTTGGAGTCTTTTGTTACCCTCTCAGGCATGTTAGTAAGCTAAGCAGAGTGTAGTAAATTAGGTGAATGATGAGCGTGAACAGTTGCACTGTGCCACTTCTTTAATCAGTCTAATTATTATAATCACACTCAGACACTCTGCCAGTTTTGTTTGGCATTTTTTGTGGTCTATTGTTCTTTCTGTTATCGATTTTATTTTTGTACATTTTCTATTTGCTTCTTTTTCTTTTAAACTGACTTTGTATACCTTCTTCCAGATCTCATCTTTTCTTTGTATGCTTTTCTGTCTTTTTTTGTTCTGTCTCCTCTTCTGAGTCGTGTGCTTTTCTGTTCTTTTCTGTCCTTTTTTCCCACCGTGTGTCTTTTGCTAGCCTATGTTCTCTCCTCATGTCTTTGATTCCTCACCTCTCCTCTCTCATTATCTCCATCCCCATCTGTTTTCTTTCTCTCTTCTCACCTTCTTCTTCTTAAAACTTCTACTCTTCCGAACAATCTCCTGTCTTTTATCTTCTCTTCTCTTCTCATTTCCTCCTCTCATCTTTTGCACTATCCCATCTTCTTTCCTCCTCTTTCCTTTCTTTCATCTTTTGTCTTTCTCACCCTTTTTCCTTTCATTTCTCCTTTGTTCTTCTTTGTCTTCCCATTGCCCCTTGTCCACCCCCGCCCCTTTCTAACTCCTCTCATAAGTTCCTCTCGAAACCTGTCTGATTACCTCCGTGGGATCCATAAAGGGAATGGGGATGTGTGCTCAAGCTAATGATAATTAAATAGACTCATCATCAAACAGTCATTATGGCAGCTTGCCCCACCTGCCCTTGCTCAAAATGGCAGCTGACTGCCTGACACCAACCGTCTGTTGCAAATTTTAACAAAGAAGCACTCTTTCATCCTGCAAGTCTACTTTATTTGCACATGAAACTAGTGCACCGGGTCAGTTGCGTGTGGTAACTTTTACAGAAGGAGAGAAAATATAGCTTTATCAAAGAATGCTGTTTGAGATAAAAGAAAAGAGATTTCCTTACTTTGCTACATTTACATGTACAGTAAGCCATCTCATTTACAAATGTCACTGAACCCATTTGTTCTTTGGGCAGTAAATTACTGTGTCTCCTGTGTTATAAAGGGGTTTTGGAATTATGGTGAGAAAACGACTGATACTGATGGCAAATTTTGTAAATTCTGCTCTTTAAGTCAAAGTCTTGGCGTTAGAAAGCGGTGCTAAAACTAAATTTCTACTATGTCTATTAATGACATTTAAGCCCATTAATTCACCTAAACCATCTATTTGATACTTCTTTACCAAGAGAAAGTTTGAACCCAGCGGTGTGTTTCTCCCTTAAGTTGTTCAGCTAAGTCGAATAAACCTGCATGCTGTAAAAAAAAAAAAAATCAAACCAATTACGCCAAATAAGTCTGCGCAATCAAGTCCATTCAATTAACTAGAAAAATACAGGTTGGAAGCCGTTGAGGAAGTTAAATTAAGCAATGGTTTTACTTTCATTAAACTGTAGGCAAAGCAGTGACAGTGTGTTAATTAATTTGCTTTCATGAATTATGGAATTATGTGCACGACTGAATGAAAACAAAAGTGGAAAGAATAGAAATAAGAGAAAATAAGAAAATGTCTTGCATGGGTTTAATTGCATTTGCATACACTATCATCATAAGTTTTATAGAAAGCTAAGCAGAAACTATACCCCTCCAATCAATCAATCAATCAATCAATCTGCAGCCATTCTTTACTGTAGAATTGTAAAATTTGGTCACTACTAAAGTTATCTTACTATTTACTATTAGCTGACTATCACAAGAAGCTGAAGAAGTTTTGGGAACCACTGATTTAACAAAAGTAGCAATAAATACTATGAAAATACCTCATTACACATGAATCTCCATCACTGCCAATTTCTACAGCAAGTATCAAAAATGAAAAGATTCATTCTACAGAAAAAATGTTTCTATGGATCAGTATTACTGCTGCAGACAACTGTTTAAAGTTGAGCTTGTTTGAAACACTATATATTCTGTTTAATCTACAGTAAAGCATTATATTCATAATTCATAGTTTTGTAGTGTCTGTTAATTCCACAGCAGATATTAATCAGCTTAGAAGTATTAAATATATATATATATATATATATATATATATATATTTTTTTTTTTTTTTTTTTTTTTTTTTTTTAAATCACAGCTGAATTAAAAGCCTTGATCACTGTGTGATGTGTTTAGTATCAGCAAAAGAACTGGTTAATATTTGGTACACCAAATGATTTTTAGGGCGATCGTGGCTCAAGAGTTGGGAGTTCGCCTTGTAATCGGAAGGTTGCCGGTTCGAGCCCCGGCTTGGACAGTCTCGGTCGTTGTGTCCTTGGGCAAGACACTTCACCCGTTGCCTACTGGTGGTGCTCAGAGGGCCCGGTGGCGCCAGTGTCCGAATTTGCTGAATCTCTCATTGGTCTCCATGTCAAAAGCCAGAGATTTTTCCACCGTCTACATAGGCAAACAACCAGCTCCAAGCTGCTTGCCTCTTAGCTTAAAAAGCCATTGTTAATGGGACACAGACACAACCATCAGAATCAAATACATATGTTATTGGCTTGATAATCAAGCAGCATTAATTCTGCTTCCAGAGACAACTAAAGCCGCAAAATGGCAGTGATGTAAAGGATGGATGCAAACAAGCACGACAGAGGCCGCTTACGGCCATACCACCCCAAGGACTTAACAGCTTAGAAAGAGTGCTTGTCTGAATGGGTGTAAATGAATTAGTTGTATAAAGCGCTTTGAGTGCTCAGAGTAGAAAAGCACTATATAAGAACCACTCATTTATGACAGAACATTGTTATAGTTAAAAGCAAAAATCTGCTTTACGTTGGTATTTTAATTTTTGTCTATTTTTAGATTCCACAACATACTCACTGCTAGCCCTCCTTGCCCTTGCTTGATGGAAAACTGTTCCCATAACCTTTTGTTCCCCTAGTCTTGATTTTTCAGGGTTTTTAAAAATCATTTTTCTCTTAACCATTATTCCTTTTATTTCTCAGACCTCATCACTTCCTTGTATTCCACCTCAGCGTCTCCTTGCCCTTTTCTTTCTTTATTATATTCCTCTACTCCTGCGCTTTCATTGTGATTTGGACTACAGATTAATAGACACCCGTGTTTTAATAAAGTCAGCCATGACCTCCTATCGGCCCCCTCCTATCTGCTGGACCTCAAGGCTTATTGGAGAAGCGATAATAGGAAGATGAGAGAATGTGAGACAAGGTTTGAAAAGAGACGGGTGGTGATGGTGTGGGGGTGTCATTGTCATCTTGGAGGATCGTGACGGCTGCATAATGGAAGGGGAGGGAGGGCAAACAGACCAGACAAGGAGAGCAGGATGTGGTGTGCAATATGCAGGTTGGACACTGTATCTGTGTCAGGGTCAGCTCTCATTACAGCGCTGACCATAAGATGGCAAGCTCTGACCGTGTGTCCGTGTCAGTGAGGATGTCATTCAGGGAGTATCTGACACCTGCAACAATGAAGTTAGATTGTTATTACAGAAGTGGGGGTGGGAATTATGAGGAGAACAGTGTGTTGTGGATTATAAAAACAACCCTATGGTATACACAAGCAGCTCACATGAGCCCACAATATCAAACCTTAACAGGCTCCATTCTTTACTGTTATTAGTGAACAAATGATTTCTAATAAGGGAACTACATCACATTTTCTCATCTCATTTCCTCCTCATGTGCTGCTCGCATGGCTTTCTACAAAAACAACACAAGGAAAAAGACAATAAATGTAGACCCAGAGATAATGGTGGCACCAGGAGAAAGCACAAAGATCATAACAAGATATGTAAAAAAAATCTAAAATATGTAAAGACTGTCCAACATTCACAAAGAGGTTTAGAATTCACCAAGAATATTGGTTCTGAATTTGCTGAGATTTCCATCGCAACAGTGTAGTTTATTCATAAAAGTGTCAGTGATAAAGGTCAGTGGTTCTTTACAGAGCAGGATATCATCTGACCCATTCCCACCTTGATGGGTTACAAAGTGGGGACGGTGTCAGCAAAACAAAAGAACTGACAAATAAAAAAGTACATGGAGTGATAAATTCCCATTTCTATTGAAGCTCTGAGTCTGATGTTAACAGTACGAATCCACTGAGCCAATATCTCTTTAGTAATCAACCTAATAATCAGCCTTTGATGGCGGTAGTGGTGCAATTTCTTGAGAATATTTTCTTGGTGCAAATTTTGTTCTTAATATCAAACACTTCAAACAATCATAACGCGCAACCTCCTACATTGTTGTTATTCGTGGACGTCTCTCAATGGCTACAAATTAAAATTATATTTGTCACATACACAGTACAGCATGTTGTGAAATGCTTTTGTCCGAGCTGTGGACAGGCTGCAGACGTAGCCACACCATTCCAGTGCTTGGTTTTAGCATAAAATTCTTTTTAATCATATAAATACACCACACAGATCTATAACCAACCCTTTACCACAGAAGAGACACCAAAAAGGTTTAGAATCACTATCTACACAGCATCAAGCAATGCTTATACTGAAAACGCTAATGCTAGGTTGGCCATGAAAGAACTTTCTGCAGCCATTAACAAACACCAGAATAAACACCCCGAGGCTGCTTTTATTGTTGCTGGCGACTTCAACCACACCAACTTAAAGACAGTCCTCCCCAGATTCCACCAACATGTCTCCTGCCACACTTTAGACCATGTGTATTCCAACCTGGCTGGAGCCTACAAAGCCACACCCCTCCCCCACATTGGACAATCGGACCATCTCTCCCTGTTCCTCACACCTAGGTATTCACCACTCATCCAACGTGTGAAACCTGCTGTGAGGACAATTAAAGTGTGGCCAGAGGGGACAGACGCAGTGCTCCAGGACAGATTTAAAAACACAGACTGGAATATGTTCACCCACACAGACCTGGACCAGTACGCCTCATCTGTACTGGATTACATCTCCGAAACCACAGACAGTGTCACCACCCAGAAACGGATCACCATGTACCCCAACCAGAAGCCTTGGATGAACCAGGATGTTCGTCTCCTCCCGAAGGCCCGCAACACCGCCTTTAGGTCAGGGGATGCACACGCCTACAGTACAGCCAGGGCTAATCTAAAGAAGGGCATCAAAAAAGCCAAACACCATTACAAAAAGAAGGTAGAAGAACACTTCCCCAACTCCAACCCCCGACGCATGTGGCAAGGACTCCAGACCATCACAGACTACAGGACCACCAAACCCTCCCCCGCATCCTCTGATGTCTCCTTCCTCAACGAGCTCAACAACTTTTATGCTCGTTTTGAGCGAGGGAACCCCACAACCACAACCAAAGCAGATGTGACGCCAGACCACCAACCTCTGACTCTCTCCCCCACCGATGTAGGAGCGGTGCTGAGCAGGATCAATGTCCACAAGGCTGCAGGTCCTGATGGCATCCCCGGGCGTGTTCTCAGAGCGTGTTCTGGGGAGCTTGCAGGAGTGCTCACAGACATATTCAACCTGTCCTTGGCCCACGCTGTGGTACCGGCCTGCTTCAAATCCACCTCCATCGTCCCGATACCCAAAAACTCCAACCCATCTTGCCTCAATGATTACCGCCCAGTAGCACTCACCCCCATCATCACTAAGTGCTTAGAGCAGCTGGTCCTAGCACACTTCAAATCCTGTCTCCCCCCCACCCTGGACCCCCACCAATTCGCATACCGCCAGAACAGGAGCACAGAGGATGCAGTCTCCATCGCACTGCACTCTGTCCTCTCACACCTGGACAACAACAACACCTACGCCAGAATGCTGTTTATAGACTTCAGTTCAGCGTTCAATACAATCCACCCCTCACAACTCATCAGGAAACTGACAGATCTGGGCATCAGTTCCCTCATCTGCAAATGGTTACTGGACTTCCTGACCAACCGCCCCCAACATGTCCGGCTGGATAACCACTGCTCATCTACAATCACAATGAACACCGGTGTACCACAAGGCTGTGTGATGAGCCCTTTCCTCTACTCCCTCTTCACCCACGACTGCAGACCTGCTGATGGTTCCAACACCATCATTAAGTTTGCAGATGACACCACGGTGATTGGCCTCATCAGTGACAACGATGAGGCCGCCTACAGGGAGGAGGTGGATCGTCTGGCTGAGTGGTGCGACACAAACAACCTGCTGCTTAACACCGAGAAGACCAAGGAGCTCATCGACTACAGGAGGAATGCTGACCCACATCCACCCATCCACATTAAGGGGACGGCTGTGGAGCGTGTGAGCAGCTTCAAGTTCCTGGGAGTCCACATCTCCGAGGATCTCACCTGGACGACCAACTGCTCCAAGCTGGTCAAGAAGGCTCACCAGCGCCTCTTCTTCTTGAGGACTCTGAGGAAGAACCACCTGTCCTCAGACATCCTGGTGAACTTCTATTGTTGCACCATCGAGAGCATCCTGACTAGGGATGGGTACCGGTGTCCGGTGCCATGATGGCACCGGTTCTGACATAAACGGTAGTAACCAGACCAAAAAGCAGCGCACATTTCGGTGCTTTATTTCGGTGCTTTTTTTTCCTGAGCTGTGATACACTTCTAGCCAATCATTTTACGTTTCCGAGGATAGTAGGCGGGTCCAGGTACGTACGTTCTTTTAGAGCAGAGCTACAGATTAAAATGCCCAAGGCGAAGCGGTCAAAAGTCTGGCTGTACTTCACAGCAAAATATGCCAACTCAGCAGCCTGCAACAAGTGCTTTAAACTGACACTGTGATACTGTCAAAGGAGGTAACACCTCAAATCCGATGAAACACCTGGCGACGCATAGCGTTTTTTTAAAAAGCCGAAAAATGCGCCGTATTTGATAGCTTGCTGCGAGACCTCACACCGAGCACATCTACTGCGGGTGGGTTGCCTGTTATCGGACCCGGAGTTAGCAACATCCCCCAAAAACACGAAGAGGAGAGTCCTGGCCCCTAGCCCTGCCAGTGTAGTGATGTAGTGATGACGGATGATGATGGCAGCAGCAGCCGTTCTTCTCTGCGTGAGTAGCTTAATGTTGTTTGGGTGCAATTTACGTTGAGTAGGCTAACCATGTTATTACATTAATGCATGTAAGGTGAACTAGCAAACATCATCATAGCTACATGCGGCTGTCTTCTTGTTTGATGGCAGATGCTCCCTTCACCCTGGCCAAAAAGGCTAAAATGACCAAAGAAAAAGAGGGAAACAGCTAAACATGAGAGGTTTTTGGACAAAGTTTGTGTTTTTTCCATTGTTTAAGCACTGCTTCCAGTCAAGAGTGATACCATATATGCCCCACAGCTGCAGAAAAGGCTAACATTGTTATCTTTTTACAAAAAAACAGCTGAACATGAGAGGTTTTTGGACCAATTTTGTGTTCTCCATTCTTTAAGCACCGGTTTGAGCACCGTTTAAGCACCGGCACCGTTTCAAAAGTACCGATTTGGCACCGGTATCGGATAAAACCTAAACGATACCCATCCCTAATCCTGACCAACTGTATAACAGTCTGGTACGGGAACTGCTCTGCCTCGGACCGGAAGGCGTTGCAGAGGGTCGTGAAAACTGCCCAGCGCATCGCCGGAGCACCACTTCCTGCCATAAAAGACATCTACAGGAAGCGGTGTCTGAAAAGGGCTGCGAAAATCATCAAAGACCCCAGTCACCCATCACATGGACTCTTCACCCTCCTGCCCTCTGGGAGGCGCTACAGGAGCCTCCGGACTAAGACCACCAGGTACCGGAACAGCTTCTTCCCCACAGCTGTCAGACTCCTGAACTCTGCCTCCTGACATCTGACCCACGTTAAACTCATGGACTGAACATACACACACCCACAATGGACAACTGTACCCTCAAACACACAATAATAACATGGACTGAACCACCACTCACAACCACTAGCACTTTATATAGCCTCTGTAGAATTATCCACATATCTCACTTATCTTAACTGCACTACTGTATAGCTCTGTGTAAATAATACATTCAATAATTTTTAATCCTACAACTGTTTACAACTTGCATAGTTCCCATTTCTGTATAGCTGTATATCTCAGATTTCTGTAAAGTTATTTATCTCATATTCTGTATAGTTTTTCATATTTATATCCTGTTCATATCCTGTACATAGCTTGTACTCACTACAGCCTGTACATACTTATAGTTATAGAATATTCACAACATACAGTACTTCATACCGTGTACATTATAACATACCATAATAGACCCATTTCTGTAATATACTTACATATCTATATTATTGCTATTATATATTGTAATATATCTATATCACTAAAGCACTTCTGGATGGATGCAAACTGCATTTCGTTGCCCTGTACCTGTGCATGTGCAATGACAATAAAGTTGAATTCTATTTTCTATTCTATTCTAAAAGGAAAAGGTTTGACATAGCTAACAGGATCATTAAGGTAATGTTAAAACCTAGTACAATTTGTACTAATACACCGTAAAATTAATAGTATTTTTTAATGTAGAATCTCCACAGCCTAAACTATTACATTATTTAAGTTAGTTGTTAGTAGCTGGTGTGTCACCTTTAAACAGAAGTTCACATTTACTACTAGGATGGCAATTTAATGGCAAAATGACATAGATGCTCCTCATCCTTGCTTTTATAGGAAACAACCAGCATACAAGCAGTCGACAATCTGCTTAGCCAGAGTTTCCTATTTCAAAGAGACACATCGTAGACAAGTTGCACTCACTGGTGCAGATGGGCTCAGATTAACTCCAACATGTTGCCAATCTGTCTGCATTTATAGCTTGGATGGAAATTATTGGCAAACCTTTCCAGATTTGACTGAGAGTGATTACAATGAGTCCATGTTGGACCACAGTTGTTTGGAGACAGGTTGCCTCCTGTCATCCCAGCATCTGTATGTGAGAGGCTGGAGGTAGAAATGAGTTTAGAATGAAGCAGCTTGGTAATAAAACATTCCTCAAATTAATAACAGATTTCTCATGGCATTTTTCCCACCTTGATTTCAGACTTGAACAGACTGTATCACTTATTTATTTCCTGTCAAAAAGAAAAACAAACCACCAACTTGCCGAATCAACTCCATGTTTCTTTTCATCTCCTTTTATCCACTCCCTCTTCTCGTGTCATTCATTCTCCTTCAACCAACATTTAGTCTATAAATACGAATTCCACTACATCTGTGTTGATCCCACAGTGAAGGCAATGTCAAGTTATCATTAAGTCACCCCTATATCCCAACACGCACACACACACACACACACACACAAAACAACAACAACAACCACTCTACCATCACAGCCTGCTGTTACTGATACTGCTTGTTTTCAACTAAACGGAACAGTAGGGGGTAGGTGGTGAGGCATCCATGTGGGTTCAGACAAACACTCACCTATGTCTGGGAGTAGATACACAAGCCGACACCTTGACACATACTTGAAAACAGAGGACACAAGTACATTTGCATAAACAGACACATGGACTAACCACTAGCTGCCAGAACAGAGCAAAACTACACATACAAGCTCATAGAATGCACACGAACACTGTGGGGAAATCACAGTGATCAAAGGAAGCATCCCATGGAGATTTCTTCAAAATGTGCATCAAGATGGCAGTCGGCTCCGCCTTCCTCTGATTGCAGTGAGCTCCTTAATGGCAGACCCGTTCTGCCATCCCCTTCAATGTTTTAAACCCCAGTCTACTTCACTCTATCATCCTCACCCTATTACTATGCTGTTAAAGATTTAAACTTGTGTTCAAAACCAGAGTGTGTGAGGGTAATGGTGAGGGATTTTAGGGGTCGGCATATGCAAGCAAATCTTCCAGGGTTATATTTGGAGACAGATGATTTGAATAATGCCAAGATGTGTCGGTGAGAAAGACATCCACACATTTTCAGCTAATGAAAAATCTAGAGGTATGTGACAGCGGGGAACATGCAAGAACTTATATGAGCATGGGCGGGACAGTGACTGGCGGCAACGCAAAGGGCTGTGTGTGACAGAACTATCTCACTGTTTGCTTGGGGGGCTTTTGATAATCAAATGATTTTTAAAAATGCATGAAGCGTGTAAATAAACATGTTTTCAGTTGCTTAAACTGCAGAGATTCTGTTAGAATTGCCATGACTACATCAGACCAGTGTTTCCCAAGATTATCTGGCTCCACCTGATTAGTACTCTTAGCGATCAGCGTGAGTAACGGGCAGAACAATTACATTCTCTTCCACTAGAGGGCAGTACAACTACCTGCTCTAATTTAATAGGTTGCCAACTGCCAGTAAAACGGAAGAAGATGAAGAAGGAATTACATAATAGTCATGCTGTTAGTGAGACAACGCAGTGCGTAATAGCAATAAATAAATATCTGAAAAGAAAAAGTAGTCAGTCTGACCTGGTTCCTGGAGAAAATTCCAACCCAGATAAAGGCCCAGCTTGAGTAGTGGTCAAAAGAATGCAAAAAAGGTATACTGGGGACAAACCGAGCCAAGTCCGCTATGCTTGGTGCGTGGAAAATCATCAGTCTGCTTTTTGTAACATTTTTGTTTGTTGGTGTGCCATGTGATTTTTCTAATGTCAAGTGTGTGCCGTGGAAAACACTGGATACGACTACCATGAATTTCAAAGTTCCACTATTCAGTATATCTATATAAACACTGACTACGCACAAAAGATTGATTTGTCCACATCTACTTAAGGAAAAAATGTCATGAAAATGCCCAAAAAAAATGTATGTCTTCTTAATTTACCATTTTGAGGTCTGCAGAAACATACTGGAATTTGGTAAATAGATTGGCAACAAAATTAGCAGGCTAATAAGGCCACAACAGCAAATTAATGCCACTATCTTATCTCAAACTTGATATACTAATCAAAAATGACTTTACTGATGGTAATCATTCCTTTCAAACATCCATAGGTACGAGTTAAAATACAAAAGTCAACAAACATTTGGTGCCTTGAATACATAGCTTGTAGTTGTTCTTAACAGATATTTTTTTATTTGTTTAAACACTGTGCAATCCAACAAAAACAAAAGTGTTAAACTCATAAAACATTAAACTGTGAACTTGAATTTGTCTTCCTGCAACAATAATTTACATTGAAATCCTTTCCCCTCAGGCATCAAGCAAAGACACCTACACTAGGCAACAACCTTTAATAAAATCAAAACTGATGTCAAGTTTTATATTTACTTCACAGCTATTTGGCTGTCACTTTCATATCAAGAGCAGTGAGTGTAGCAGTAGGTGACAGCTCTGTTACAGCGCACCTGTAACAGATTGAGAATGTATTATATAACGGTGAAGGATAAATAAAGATCAAGTAGAAATAGAGAAAAAAAATCCTCATATTTCCATAAGCATTAAAGATTAGCTGTTAGCTTCTTCTGGTTGAAAAGATGCCCATGTGTATCGACAGGAGAAAAAAACAAACACACTATCTAAATGGATTTTTTAGAACTAAAATGAAACTCAATCTGAGAAGATTTTTTAAGCTTGCTGCTGTATATCTCTTTAGCCTGTTCACTAGTGGCTGGATCAACGTGATATACGATCATAAATATTTCTGTAAGAGATACAGATGATAAAAGAATGAAAATCTTTCAGTGTTTACTGCTTAGTTCAACTGACCCGCCAATCATTTATATGGGGATGTTTGCCTTCGGACACTGCTTACTCCATGTCTCCTAACCAAAGAGAAGATAAAATAACACTGTTCCATCAAGCTTAGCTAAAGCTATAAGGTGAGGAACTGAATCAGTTTGTAATTGCTCTTCCAAGTGGCAGGTACAATATACGTGATTGCTTCACCTAAAAAAAAAATGCATTAAAAACCACATTGTAACTCTGGTCTACTTCTTGTCCACACATATTGCAAACAAATTACAAAGGTGACAATCTCAAGTCATTTGTACTGACTCCTTTATTAGGCAGTTTTGTCGACTTTCACCATGACTCATGAGGCCAATATGCACATGGGAAATAAATCAAAGCACACTTATTCAAGTACCTGACTGTACCACTCTACAGCAGCATAATGCTCTTTAAAATATTGATTTTCATAGTTGAGATCATGTAATGAAATGAGTGCCTGCCAGCTGGAATTTCCTATTGAAGTCCCACTTTGTAAAAGGACTACAGACACGTCAGCAAACTCTTGGCAGAATGGCTACAAATCCATCACTGCTGACTGTTTACGTCAAGTTAAAATTCTTGTGAAAAGTCCATACTGTATCAGTGTTCCAGTTTCTGATGACACGATTAACTCAGTGTTAACTTAATTGGAAGAATGCATGAATTCTAACAGGTATAATGTGTTTTCCTGTTTAATGAGAAGTGTCATATTTGGCATAAGTATGTGACTGGTCTAGTTAATTACAGGAAAACAAAAATATAAAATATAGGTAAGGGGTAATGTCAGATAATGATAGAAGGCAAATATTTACCTATCATTAGTCATCTAGTCATCCTCAAACTTGTCAGGTGAAAGAGATTGCAGTACTTCAGCATCATTGATTTACCCGTACAAGTTTATTCATCTTTCTTTGTAAACTTGCCCTGTGTGAACAATATTATTATAATTTTGAATACTTCTCCAGCCGCCTTCTTTTGGGAAGAAGAATACTTACTTTAATTACTTACTTTAATTAAGTATGTAACTTTTTCATTAGCTTAGAGATCAGACTGCACAAAACCCTTGGTGTTTCTCAGCAGTTCACGCACACAGTGCTCTGTAAGATCACAAATTAACTTTAACTTTTTTGGATATATGAGTTAGAATACTGAAATATCTTTCAAAATAATGCCAATAATCTAATTTACAGAGTGTTGAAGTAGGTCAGATAACCGTCCAAATTATTGTTACCCATCCCTTTGTTTTACATGCCTCATATGTCGAACAGAAAAAATATGTGTATGATATATGAATTATGCTTGTGGCACAATAATAGTAACCTCTCAGGGTCATATGCTAAAAAACATTTTTCTACTTAAACCTGCCACCCTATGAAACTAGGACTGGATCAACCATCAGAGCAATGCAGTTCTCCATTGTCCTTTTTAAAATATCATAAATTTGGCAGACTATATTTACTTAGTGAGCTGGCACAAGCTGTCATGACAGAAATACTTTAATAAAACATCATAATAAACTAGGCTTTCCCCAGATCAACACTACACCATAAATAAATGGTATTTACTGTTAATGACATTTTCAAATTCAGGCTCATCAACATATATACTAAAAGTTCCTGGTTGGTGGATGTTGCTGAAAGTAAGCAGAGTACGTGTATCACATCCTGCATGCTTGAAACATCATGGATCACTTCATTTAAAGGGATTTGCAGAGATTAAGGCAACATCAGCGGAGAATAAGACGTTTATATATTTTACAGGCAGATGTGAACAAAATGACATGGTTTGTGTGCCGATATGCTAATTCAAATTATCCTCTGCTTGCCTGCTGTGAGGAGTACAATCATATTCGACACGCGTGTGAGTGAATCACAGGTTTGCAAACACACGCACACAAACACACCTCACCAGCTGCACTGATACACACAGAAACATGAACACAAATGCACAAACACGACTAAATTCATGTCATTTTTGCTGCACCTGTGTTGTTGTATCACAACAATAATTGAAATAACAAACAAAACCAGCACATTTTGACTTTTTGTTCTACAAAAGACGGCCACACAGCGGCAGATTGTAGCTCTATTTGCCTTGAGGAACTGGATATGTTCTAACACATTCTGAATGCTGCTCAAAGGGTGGTGATGTCATAAAATCTAGGTTTATCTGCAAGATAACAATTGATTGCAAGACATATGGACATTATCTGCTTTTTCCTTCATGTTCAGTCCAGTCCTTGTACCTGTACATTTTCAGAGGAATGACTGATTTTGCGTTTTAAGTCACTTAACACTGATCTATGAATCATTCAAGCTTAAAAAGCAACCAAACTCAAACTAGGACAAATAACTATTCATCACATGGCAGATACCTTAATTTAAACTGCGTCTTTTGGCACTTCATAACTAGCAAATATATAATTTTTACCAATTTCTTTAGTGACAAATGTTCACAATAACATAGAGAGGCATATCATAGTATTTTTGCACCAACAAGTTGATTCACAAAGGTCTATATGGTGTATCTGGACATCGTATGCAGTCTCTCTTTATATTCCAAACATTTTTGGTTTGAATCATTATCAATATATAGAGAGGAGGTCAGGAAAGAGCGAGTGTCTCCAGTCATCTGTAAAACATAATGTGAGGTCTGTCAAGGTTTGGGGCTACATTTTGGCCAGTGCTAAATTGCTGCACTAACTAAGTTTTTAACTTAAACCAAGACATTAGTGGAGTTTTTTATATATGTCTTTATGCACGTTAATCCATAATAATATGGTGCTGCTAAATTACCAGAACTAAGACAGGTCAGCCGTTCTGTAAGGCACTTTTATAACATACATTACTGCATAGCTACAGAATATACTCACTGCTTTATTGTTTTGTTTGTGTGATGCACATGAAAGGATCTAACATGGCATTCACTTTTGAATCTATAGAATTAATTGGTGTAATTATTAATTCACTAAGTCTCTAATAAACTAACAGCTGCAGTGCCTTTACATTCCTTATATTTTTCCAGGGTGGTATTTTTTCCACATTCTTCTTTGCTCTGTGCCTCTTTTCTCCTCCAATATAATTGCCCTAATTCGCTGGTGCATCTTCAGTCCTGGTGTAAAATGTCAGCAATTGATTACTGTGGTAACAGGTCACAGCCATGGTGAGTGGCTGAGATTGGATGAAAGAAACAGACATCGATCGGGAGCTAAACAGCAGCACTGTCGAGAGCAAAAAGCTATTACAGTTAATCTGGTTTTACACACATGATGGTCTAGAAAAAAAACTTAAAAAGGAGGAGAAGTTATATTAGAGTTCATAACTATTAATTCTTTAAAAATGAGCCTGTTTTTAAGTAGGATTCATAAACAGTATTTGTAGCTCAACAGCTAAATTGGTTATTTGTCAACAAAAAATATTTTGTTAAACTTTATGGAAGTTAAAACAGTTGAACTGTACTCAAAATAAGTTGATAAGCTATTTGTAAGCCCGACCTTCCAACAGGGCCTCCAGGGTTAAGCTCTGATAGCCAGTTTAACTTTGTAGTCATTTCAATCAGACTTATGACTATTTGTCAGCCTGTAAAATTTAATGAGGCAAGCTCCAAAGAATGTTCTAACAGACTGGTGTGAAAAATAAAAATATCAGAAGGAAATAAAAAGCTTAAATCTAAAAAAAATGTAAATAAAATAAGAGAATTCTAAATATTCTGATAGCAGGCGTCTCAATTTTAATTAGCAAACCCAGAGATAATTTTGTTGATTGCAGATGCTGAAAGAATTTTGTTTGTTAAGTAACAAATAAAATGCTCCAGGCAGCAGCTTATTACAAATCTGGCTAATTAAAATTAATTATGTCATTTAGCTAATGGCAATGATGCCTAAAATACTCTTATGCCTGTGCTGAGTGGAGATCAAATGAAACACCACTTTAAAACTTGCCATTTCTACATCTTTAATATATGAGAGACATATTGTTGACAAGTGACTTTTAAATGATTTAGCTGATTATTTTATATTGGTTTTATTGGTTACTATTTATTGGCATTACATTTTTCAAAATCTCAAATTTTAGATTTAACTGCTTATTTTCAGTTAAATAACAAAAGACTTCAAGCTTTAAAGTATCTTTTATGTCATTATTTTTATCAGATGTTAGAGGGTATTGACAGAACGTCTAGTTCTCTAACAATGCTGTTTTTTGTTGCAATTTTAGTAGTACCATAAATCACACTGACCTACTGTGCTCCATGTTTCAGAGATTAGTCACCTGCCAATGCTAGGTCTGTTAGTCTCCTGCCCATTTTTAACACATTTAAATTTGTCTGTGACAAAGTGTCAAGGTTTTTAAACACACAATCTTTAGAATAATTCATCTTTGGGTCAAAAAAGAGAAAGAAAAGACTTGCATTTAGCTAGGAGAAGGTAGCAATTTAGAAGTGGAGCTGAGAGAATGATTTATCCTCCTTTAGTGGGAAAACTGTAACAAAACGCTACTTGCTGGTAGAAACAAACTGCCCCCTGGGTTAGTAAGGGAATAGCAAAAACCCCTTGGCTCAACAAGGCTTTAATATAACAACTCTCCCTTTCTGTTGTCTCTTTTGGAGTGCAGCAGAGTGTTCAAGGGCAATGATGGTTGATTCACCCTCCTGTTCTGCTCTAGTTGGGATGTGGTCAGAACAGATAGGCAACAGATAAAGGACGAAGCTTGAAGAGAAGGGAAACAGTGGTGGAGATTGTGGCTTTCTCCTTGACTGACCTGATCTATCTGTGTTAAAGCAAAGGACGCCAAACGGGCCCTCCCAGAATGTGGGCCAAACACTGTTCTGTATGAATACTGCTGAGGTTTTCTGTCATAACCTCCAGCAGACCAACAGAGCAAAAGGGAAAGGACACTGAGGATTTAGTGGATGTGCTTGTGAAGAAAGAAAAGTGAATGAAAATGGGCAGAATTGATATCTGTTAATAAACTACTGTCTTACTGTCAGCAACAGCTTGCTAACTTTGATATAACCTACCACCAACCATTAACACCACAGCTTCTCTATAATGATCAAGCATGGGTGCACATATCACATTACAATTTATTTTGGATTTTCTCTAATTGATATAGGGTCAAACTATACATACATCCCCACTAATATTTGGTTAAATGACCCTGAGCGAGTTGCACATTGAGCAGAAACTTTTGGTAGCTATCAACATGATTCTGGCATAATTCTGGCTATGGATTCTGGCTATGATGATGCTTGGAGAGGACCATTCCAGAAGTTTCATGTTAGCCTGCCTTATACATTCCAAAATCAGTTTTGATGGATCACTGTACTTTTGGAACACCCAATTGTGGCTAAGTTTCACATGTCTAGCTGCTGATTTTTAAGGTGAAGTTGAAGAATTTGGAGGTAGTCCTCCTTCCAAATCATTCCACTCAATTTGTGCAGTGTACTACTACCGCTGGCAGCAAAACATCCCCGCTTTAATCTCCATTGTCTGTGGTTCAGGAAAATGTGTGCGGTAGACAGGAGATGGGGGTTGGTGACTTTAGAGTGCCCTTTTGGTCTTACAGCAGGGAGCAAAATTTAAAAAAAAGCAAGACAGCAGTGGAGGATGGATGAGCAGTTGGACAGATAGATGGGGGGAGGGATGGAATGAAGGGCCGAACGAATGAAGGATTACCAGCTAAGCGTTCAAACACCTGCTGAGTATGTAATTGGTGGGGAGGAAAAAGCACAGCCTTTTGCCTCGTTCAAGTCTGCCTAGATCCACTCTGTTTCCACTGCTGTGTACTCTCATCAAACCTGTCCTCTGGGGGGTTTATAGGTTTCTCAGTTGGGGCCAGACACATGGACCTTAAACTGCTCTAAAATAACAGGTACTCCTTTAAACTTACCTTTACAGACTTTGAGTCTTTGTCTCCTGTATTTTTGTTGTTGTCGTTGTTGTTTTTTAGCCTTCAGTGAATACCAGAGTACTTGATGAAATATCTGGTGTTGTTTGCAAGGATTTCTTCCACAGAAAAATTGAATTAATGTTCATATACCATTTCCTTCCACAGAAATGGGCTGTCGTGACCGGCTGTGTCTTGCACTGTGGAAATAACATAACCTAAGCTGGAAGCATTCCCTTATTTCTGACATGAGTTTGAATTATCGTTTTACATTTTAGTGTTATTATTATCATTAATGGTAGTAATAGTAGTAGTAGAAGTAGTAGTCCCCATAGTACTGCTAAATAGATTTCTTGCAATCTGTAATACAATCTCAGTAAATAGTATTTTGGTCCTGTGATTTATGAAACATGGATGTCATTAGCACTCTGTTTTGAGGCCTCTTTAGCTTTTTTATTCTCTCTCTTTTTTAAAACATGATAGTTTTGCTTTATGTTTGTGAAAGAGACATATTTGAGACAGCATGTTTTGTTGCTTGATCAACAGGAAGAAAGAAAGGAGAAAAAGTGGTACACAGTCTTTGGAGAGATCTTTAACTCTGACTCGTAACAGCTACTTTAAAAGGCTGTAATGGACTATTTCTAGGCCCACCAAGAAAGACTCGTCCATGACAGCTCTAAAAGGATAAATAGTGAAATAGAATGGATGAAAGAGATATCCTTTATCTTCTTACTTTCCAAACAAATGTTAATTATGCTTCTGCGTCAGATCTATAACGTAACTTAAGCCATAACTGGAACCCCATTTTAAACATAGGGGCCACCTTCTATGAAATGCAACTACATGTCGGGCTGGGCAGGCCTTGAATGATGGTACTTAGGCAGTTTGTAGGGTCAGTGGAAGCAAGATGGAATACATGTGTATGAATGACAGAGAGACAGATGGAAAGGGGGAGGAGTAGAGGAAGGGTGTGGGCAGATTTTACATAGGTAGAGTTTGAATACTTGGGGTCAACCATCCAAAGCAATGGACAGTGCACAAGCAAACGAAGAAGACAGTGCAAGGAGGGTGGGTTGGATGGAGTTGAGAATGAGGGGTGATTTATGCCAGAAGGATAGCAGCAAAAGTAAAAGGGAAGGTTTACAAGATGGCAGTGAGACCTGAGACCGAAGGCAGAGCTGGATGTGGTAGAAGAGAAGATATTCAGATTTTCATTGGAAGTGACCAGGAGAGGCAAGATTAGAAATGGTTTATCAAGAGGGGCAGATCAGCTTTGGAGACAAAGTTAAAAAAGCAAGGTTGAGGTGATGTGGACATGTGCAAAAGAGTGGATAAAGGATGTTGAAGATAGAGCTGACAGGCAGGAGGAAAAGAGAAAGACCACAGAGAAGATTCATAGATATAGTTCAGGACGATAGGCAGAGGTTTGTCTTGATGATTCTAGAGACAGGGTGACATGGAAGCAGATAATCTGCTATGGCAATACCAAATCGAAAAGAAGAAGAAGGAGAAGAAGCAGAAAGCTTTGTCAACTGTTGGAGCAGGTATTATGGATATGTCTGAAAAACCAGTATGTCTCTACACCTGGGATCAAATTCATAGATGTCCACTTATCATACAGGGCAACAAAGCCTAAAAGTAAAATAAAATTATGCACATGCACACTATCACACAGGTTTATTCCAACTAAACAAACAGCATTATTTGTTGTCCTGTGGTGAGCATTAGTATTCTCTGCAGCGCACACCGAGCAGGACACATCATCTGACAAATCCCCCTACACATTTCCGTCCCAGGAGGAGCTGGTGTCTAAATAAACATTACAACAGTCTCCATGGGGATTAGCCTAATGTGCAGCGATGTAGCACCAGTGATATGTCGCTTTAATTGTCCCCTAAATTAAACACGCAGCGGTTTATCTTCAAATCTCATAAATCTTATAATCCTTCCTCACTCTCCATTGCATTTTATCAATCAATGATGAAAAGCCCCCCTTAAATAATACTTCCTTCTTGTGAATTTTCAAAGAGCTCTCTTCTCCTGATTGCACCTATGCTCTCAACTTGAGCTAGTTTGTAAGACAAAGTGTATCTGATCACAAGTTTGCACACATGCCATTTTTCATCAGTGGAGGTAATTTATTAGCCAATTAGGAATGATGAAAGCACACAGTTCTGGAGTCAGTGATTACTGCCTCAGTGTAATAATGAAATTTATCATTCTTACTGAAAAGCCGAGAGGAAATGTTTCCTCTCATAAGCTACAAAGAAAATGCTAGAGGCTGGTAGGGGGGAATTGAAGCGACAATTATAACCATTAATTCCTTTCCTCCTACCCTGTAGACAGTATAATATTCAGTCTACATCACCTCAAAGGCGTTTCCCTTGCTGGGGACATGTGGCCAGACACAGGACCAGGAAAACAAATGACTCACGATCAGGAAAACAAATGAGAATTCATTTGTGGGATTACTGATTAAAGGGCTCACCCTCATAGCTGGCAAAGATGTGAGGCCTCAGGGCCAGACTTTAGCCACTTCTTTACACTTTGTAACCAAGAAGATGTCCGGAAATTGGCAACAAAGGGCACCATAACCAGTGAACGATTGGGACAAGTTTCTGAAATATCAAGACAGGATGACACGATGAACACTGAAAAATTGCCTGTGTCATGGCCTTTTCCAGATAACTAAAATTGAGAGTCTGCCTGGTGTTACTATGACCAGAATGGAATGGTTATGATCCAACACGCTCTCATCCCAAAATGTTACATACTGACGCTATGTGACAAATCTGTGCTATGTTACGCTTCCGGGCACCCAAACCATCTGTATATTACACGTTCCGAGGCATGAGAGTGGGTTGGAATGAATCTATAAATGTAAGGTTATGGTTAAGGTTAGGCGTGGATAAGCTTAGGGTTTAGGTTCGGGTTAGGGCTGCAATAGAAAGCCACGAAGCAAATAACAAGGGAAGCGCATAGAAAGCCACGCTTAAATTAAGAATCCGGAGCACTCCATAAGGACGTGGAGGGGTACCTTTCACGTTAATGTGCACCTCAGGCCGTTACATGTTGTGAACTACAATACTCAGATCAGAACAACAGTTTCTTCAATGTGTTTTCTTTTATAAGATAAAGATTCTACAATAATACATAGAATATCCCAACAATCAGATGTCCCGCTATGAGGAAGCATTTGGCGACAGTGGGAAAATAAAAAGCAAAAATGAACTTCCTTTGAACAGGAAGAAATCTCAGACAGAACAAAGCTCCAAGGGCCATCTGCCATGGCCAGCTGAAGGAAGGGAGTCAGGACAAAAGATAGACGATAAATAGAAGAGAGCTTAAAAGTTAATTTATTCTTACACCTTTGCCGCTATTACAAATTGGGGATATGGGGGTACCTCCGTTGAGAATAGGGATGGGTATCGTTTAGGTTTTATCCGATACCGGTGCAAAACCGGTACTTTGGAAACGGTGCCGGTGCTTAAACGGTGCTCAAACCGGTGCTTAAAGAATGGAGAACACAAAATTGGTCCAAAAACCTCTCATGTTCAGCTGTTTTTTTGTAAAAAGATAACAATGTTAGCCTTTTCTGCAGCTGTGGGGCATATATGGTATCACTCTTGGCTGGAAGCAGTGCTTAAACAATGGAAAAAACACAAACTTTGTCCAAAAACCTCTCATGTTTAACTGTTTTCCACTTTTTCTTTGGTCATTTTTTTGGCCAAGGTGAAGGGACTATCTGCCATCAAACAAGAAGACAGCTGCATGTAACTACGACGGTGTTTGCTAGTTCACCTTACATGCATTAATTTAATAACATGGTTAGCCTACTCAATGTAAATTACACACGAACAACATTAAGCTACTCACGCAGAGAAGAACGGCTGCTGCTGCCATCATCATCCTCATCATTTCTGCTACACTGGCAGGGCTAGGGGCCAGGACTCTCCTCTTCGTGTTTTTGGGGATGTTGCTAAATCCGGGTCCGATAACAGGCACCACACCCGCAGTAGATGTGCTCGGTGTGAGGTCTCGCAGCAAGCTATCAAATACGGCGCATTTTTCGGCTTTTAAAAAAAACGCTATGCGTCGCCAGGTGTTTCATCGGATTTGAGGTGTTACCTCCTTTGCACAGTATCACCTTAAAGCACTTGTTGCAGGCTGCTGAGTTTGCATCTTTTGCTGTGAAGTACAGCCAGACTTTTGACCGCTTCGGCTTGGGCATTTTTAATCTGTAGCTCTGCTCTAAAAGAACGTACGTACCTGGACCCGCCTACTATCCTCGGAAACGTAAAATGATTGGCTAGAATTCAAAGTGTATCACAGCTCAGGAAAAAAAAGCACCGAAATAAAGCACCGAAATGTGCGCTGCTTTTCGGTCTGGTTACTACCGTTTTGTCAGAACCGGTGCCATCATGGCACCGGACACCAGTACCCATCCCTAGTTGAGAATTCTGAAAAATGAAGTACGATAAAGGTAGCAACATAGTATTTTTATACTGTACATCATTAATTGCATTTGCCACACAAATATCCACATTATTAGTTACGCAATATAATGTCATTGACATAACTGCGGTATCTGTAACTCTGTAACAGGCCCCAGGGCAGAGATTTTTTGGAGCCCTTGTACAGCATCTCTCTCTCTCTGTCACACACACACACACACACACACACACACGCTTGCAAAAATAATAGCATATAGTAATAATTGACAGTATCAATAGCACCATGGACAATAACCACAGTCAGATGTAAGAGAAATGGATACATTTATCCAAGCGTGCGATATAGACTCACATTGTATTCTCCAATGAGGTTACAACAAGCTATTATGTTAAAGTAACATAAGACAAATGAAATGTCTATGTATGAAACCAAATACAGAAGCATTAACAACAGGTCCTCACAAACTGCCTGTGGTCACTATACCAAAAAGACACACTCGTTTATAAAATTCAACATTCAAGCAGCTTCTAGGTCAATTACACACGAAGATATTGCAGTATAGATACATATTTTCAACATATAATTGCCAACAATCTTTCAGTCCTTTGCATAAATACATCTTTATTTTTAGGTCTTCTGCTCAGCAAAGTCATTCACAAGACTGCTCAGATACTCACTCAGCTCTCTTCTCTCCTTCCTCATTTGAGCACCACTTTGCTGCTTTGGATTACTGAAAATAATTTAACATGCGGTGCAACAACTAAATACACTAAGAGAGATTTTCAGAAAAAAAAAGTTGCATGGTTTATGAACAAAAGGTTTGCAGCATTTTGCACAAATGACAAATGAGAGCAAGGTCAGGAAGTACAAGCAAAATATTTCCCAGCCTTGATCTTGATCTGCCATCAAGTCTTTTTTAAACAGTGGAGTATAAAATGATTGAGTGAATGTTTCCATAAAGAAAGTGTATAATGCATTAAAACAGTTAGGCTTTGGTTCACAAGATACGTAGAACCATGAATTAAAAATGTAGTGCAGGTCTTATTATCTGAAGTCAAACTTCTGGTGTATAAAAACTGTATATTCAGTATAAAGCTTTTTATGCATGCATTTCATATGCTTATTTTAGATACTCCAAATTTTCCATTTCTGCGTTTCAGATGCCATCTAGCTTACTTTGTTGTAATCATATTAATTTAAACATGTCAAAAGGAAAAAGCTCAGTTCAGTAGTACTACTGACCCACAACTGCAGGCCCAAACCCTGCCAGAACCTTTATCAAACTCTGGCATCTGCCATATTTATTTTTGACATCCAGGAATTTCCTATTTTTTCATGTTGCAGCATGAAATCAAACGCATATCAGCAGCTAAAAACATAAAGCAAAAAGATTTCCTTGAAGCTCTTACCTGAGGAGAGTTGCAGAAGGTCAGGGACAGGGCAGACATGCAAGAAAGCAGAGAGAAGGGAAAGAAAATCATTAGTCAAAGGTCAAACTGTGTATGAAATCACCACAGGAGATGAAATCTTCCATTTAGAAGCCTCCCTGTGACTTTAACACAGCACCTGTCACCCCGGTAGGAATGAATAGTATTTAGTAGGCAGACACGCAGATGCTGAAGGGCCTCACTTGAGCCCAATGAGCCTTGCATCACGAGTCAGCCCGCCTCAGTCATTAGCCACTACTCCCATTTGTGAAAGGTCAATGAAGCAGCAATCCGTCCATCACGCATGATATTTTGCCACACGTCCTTCACAGGCAGCCAACTTGATAGAACCCAAGATTTCACTGTGTATTTAAGCTAATGTCTTAAGTGGTGAGAGTGTAGAAGCATTGAGATTTGAACAAGCATTTCCTCTGCATTTTTTCTGAACTCTCATATTCATACGGCCCCTGGGTAGAAGCAGCTATAAGCCAAAGAGAGGAGCATAACGCTATTCATCAGTGTAAGTGCTGAACACTCATTAGATGAAATGAGATGAGATACAAAGTGTATGAATGACTGGTGTGTATGCGTGTCTCGCTGTGAATCACTCTTCTTTTTTCTCTGCAGTCAAGCTGTTTCTATTTAGATTCCTCTGTTTTTTTCCTGACAGCTTCTTTGCCACAGAGGGATGATATGACAAGGCAGGATTGAGAGGATAGACTCCTAAAGAGGTATGTGTCAAACAAAGAGATATGGGAAAGGAAGATTTGCCAACAGAGGGATATTATTTAATAAAAAAGAAAGAAAGAAAGAAAGAAATGGGTTGGATATCTAGGCAAAAAGAGAATTGCCAGTGCTCACTCAGACTGACAAGTCTTCCACATGGAAAATGAAGTGGAAATGTCGTGACTCATACTCAGAATAACTCGGAGTCAAATCTCTATCTGTTCAGTTTGGTAACAAAACCTATCAGGAACATTGTTGGAAAACAGATCTTTTTAGTTCCACCAAATTTGAATGTAGAATACTTTGAAATATTATTTAAGGACTTAGAGGTTCAATTAATACAATTACAATCTAAACAAAGCTAAATTCCAGCACTCTAGAGAAGACATTTGTATTCATATTTATTTCCATTATATTTGAGAAAGGGATAGAATATGGGGAAAATACTCACATATGGCATAACCTTTTGAGTCACAACCCTGGATTTGTACATACTTTCTCATTGCCACAATACATGTTCACCCCTCCTTTGAACTGGAAGGTTTTTTTCCTATTATTTAATCAGACATGCCTAATACAGTTAGTATGAGGTTTACATTTACTCAGTTTTGTGTTCAAGCACTGTATAGAGAAATATAAAGCACATTGTAAAACCAGTTCATTAAATACAATATTGTTTACATGTGGTTCCTGTATAGATGAATACATTTGTTTTCTACTACCACACTTTTAAAAAGTTACATATTGAGTACTGGACTTAAATGTACAGCCGAGTGTGAAGTTGATGGGATGAGACTTAGTACCTCAAACTCAGGGGCCGTGGGTGTTGGTTAGAAATGGGTTGGGAATGAGTTACTTTTTCAAAATGCAAAGTTTAAATATTTCTGGATCTTGCTCATGAGTAGAGGAAACATGGAATGGGAGACTAACACATGGACTGGTGAAGCAGCTTCATCTATTATTCAAAAATGGCTCCGGTAGGCATTTTTGTTATCATTCTTTTGGTGTATTTGTTGACATAACAGCGGCATGGCAACAAACCCAAAAATGTGTATATAAAAAGAAGGAGGAAGCACTAAAAGTCCAATTGTTACTGGAACATTTTGATCCTACACATGGTCAAAGAATACATTTGTAAACAAGTTTTGATCCACATATTTGCTTTCTGCCACTGCATCACTGCTTCTAAATGCCAAAACATGCTGAAACATGATCTATCAGTAGTGCTCAGACTACCAGAGGATTCTAATGGCTAAAGCTTGATATTTAAACGAAGGACTTTGTTAGAGATTAAGCAACTTCATGGATATTTATTTTTAGCAATGTGTTTTGACTCCCAAACCCTTTCTCATCATTAAAGGAGTAATCCCCTTTGGTGTGTTTTGTTGATGTTAGGAAGTAGGCGGGGGGTCAAATGTAACAATCAAATGGCCTCCTAAATAAAAGAACTTCCAGCTCTTCTTTGAAACAACGTTTGTCTTAATATGTTTAATATTAAATAATAATATATTTTATTATTTGTTGTTTTTGGAAATTCTGTTACTGGTTGGTTTGAATACCAAACAAGTATTCCTAATATTCCTGACCAAGCATTAGTATGTCATGATGTGGGAGTAATACGAAAAACAAAGATACTGATAGAAGGGACATTAGTGAGTAGTAACAGTTTCATTTTACTGTAAGTTGTCATCCACACAATATTTAAAAGACTCAGTCAGATGTCATATGACAGTTATATAAATGGACATTTTTATGAAGCTAAAAAAATCGCTGGTGAAGGCAATAAGCCCCTGTTATTCACCCAGACTAAGTTCACTAGAAGTTCACCATCAGTAGTCGTCACCTCCCTCCATCATTCCTGCTACTGCTCCATTTCCCCTGGTCACATAACCTCTCACTAACAGCCTCATCCGTTCTGAAATATTTAACAAAACACAGCCACCACTTGCCCTCAAAAAGCCAAATGAAAAAAATATGGTCGTCTTTAGACGCATTTTATATCACAGTCACACGAAAAAGTTTATATTCAAAGGCTTAAAATGACAATAAAAATATAGCATGTCCTTCTAAGGTTATGCATTGTTAAATAGCTCTCTCAGTTTAAATAACTGAATCAACACGCCAAGTGCTTCCTCATAGGGATCATTTAATTTTTTTATTATTTGTATTACTCTGTATTATTGTAGGGTCTTTACATTACAATATAAAGCACCATGAGGCAACTGCTGTTGTGATTTGGCGCTATATACACTCAATTCAATTGAATTGACTCAACAACCAAAGCTAAAGCTTCTCAGACCTTGATATTGTCTGGTTTATGCTAAATGTGGACTGGGAAGATTAATTCAACGTGCAACATAAACATATTCTCTTCAAGATGAAGCAGCAGAAAACTGAGAACATGAATATTTCACCTGATCACTTCTCCCACATTCTGTCTTTGTGCTAAGTGAGAAAACCCAATAACACTGCTTGGAAACATGTGCTTGGGGAGTACACAGGCGTGGAGAATGTGTGTACCCAACAAACAGCTCATTAATCTCTGGCCTGCCAGCCACGAGGGCAAATAAATTTCCCTCATATGAGGTATCCTCAAGCGTTGCCTGTCAACACAAAAACACAACACGTATGAGGCATCTGTCCCTGCATCTTCATTGAATATACATCTGAGTCCCAAAGCTTCTGCTGATTCAAATAGAAACCACATTGATAGAAAATGACTCAAACCAGGCTTAGCTACCTACACCTCAGAAAAAAGAAACAGACAATGTAAAAAGTGATGCCGAACATACACATATTTATTTCATGACGCAATCATAATTTACTTAACATTTGCAGAATACTGAAAGGTAAGCAGGACCAGAGTCTGAGTTTGTAGGAGGGCTTAAGAGAGAAAGAGACGCACTGAAAATTCTTCATTCAGTTCAATCAATATTATAAATTTTTTGCAAGGTATAGATGCTCCTCCTTTTAGATGAGGTCAAAAATAATGAGCTAAAGACTAACTACCTGAATTAAGAATGGATTACAATATGAAATAAGTATTTATAAATCCTCTATTAACACACTAACTTACAACTAGCTCATTTCATAATGTATGTGTATAAATGTAGTTCTAAAAACATTATTAAAAATACCACAAACCATTAACAGCTCCTAAATATCTTGTTTGTACTTGATGTAATTCTTTATTTCGAAATAGTTTTTTTTTGTTGTTTTTTTCCGAAATAGTTAATCCAGCATTTATAAAGAAGAAAAATGCTGCCATTAAACATGTTATATATGAGCTTATTAAGGAAGACTAAACCATATATTTCTAAATGCCATGCTAAGGAGTTAGTAGCTTAGCTGATCCAGCGTGTGATGCAGAACAGCCCGGTGGCTTCTAGGCAGTTCTACTTTAATAAAAGCTTCATCTACCCAAATCCATCTTAAAGTATGTGACTCTGTCCAGCAGAGCAAAAGATTCAAATGGTTTGAGAATGAAAATTTAGTTTGTTCTTTGTGCTTTATTTCACCAGAAAGAAAAAAAAAAGCTTTCTCAGGCCAGCATTAAAAGTCAATACAGAAGATCACTCTACCCTGGAGTAAGACAATGGCTATAAATTGGTTAGAAACCACCTCTAATGTTTCCAGTGGGCCCTGTGAAACCACAGCTAATGAATTCATGTTGATTTAATGAGCTATGGCCCAAGAACTGAGCTGACTTTGCTAGATTAATGGGCACCTCAGCTAGCGCTAATGGCTAATAATTCTGCACACGGTAGTTGGCTTCTTTCTCTCAACAACTACCTGCTTCTTAGCCCATTCATCACAGCAGGGATCTCCATATGTGGAAACATATATGTAGCAGTTCATATAAACTAAATTATTAAATTAAATTTTTAATTTTCTTATCCAAAAAACAAAATAAAAAATAATTTCTTTGTGTTTTCCTCAAACTGCCTCATTGTCTATCTGACTTTAATGGCTAAGACTGGATTCCAAAGCAGGCAACTCTGTGGGAGGCCTAAAAGGCCTCAGAATTGCAGAGTTGGTTGTACATAGTTTTTGTAAATTAAAATGTGTTAGATACTTTCCACTACTTAAGTAAATTATTAACTCAGACTTTATTATTACTTAATGCTGTGGCTCATCTTTGCAGAAGAGCACTTAAGACCTTAAAGCTAAAGTGTCTTTTATTTCAACAGATTTCTCACTGTCAACAAATTCCATTAAAAGACAAGACACTGTAACATCTTAGCTGGTCTCTGCATAGTTTCCTTTTTATCCTACCATTTGTGGCACTTAAGGTACCAGTATACTTCATCATAAACGCAGTCTAACAGATACAATCCAATTTTTCTAAATCATTACATCGCAACCAAGGGACAATCTGCTTTGTCACTTCATAGTTATTGGCCAGGCCTGTGGAGGTCAGCACACAAGGAACAGGTAAAGTACAGGCAATAATACGAATAGCTTATGCCGAGACTCTGTGAAAATGTGTGCTTTCATCAGCTCAATCAGCTCAGAGGGAGCTGTTTGGTATAGGCAGAGCAAGCATCATTTTCTCAAACTTATCCAACTGAGGCTCACGGAGGAGGGCTGGAGTCTATCCCAGATGTCAAAGGGTGAGAGGTAAGGTGCACTCTGAATAGGTCATCAGCTAACACAGAGAGACAGACAACCATTCACACGCACATTCACACCTACTGCCAATTTAGAATCCTTAATTAACCTCGTGTGGATGTCTTCGGACTGTGTGAGGAAGCCAGAATACCTGGAATGAGCCCATGCAGGCACAGGGAGAACGTGCAAACTTCACACAGAAGGGCCTTAACAAGCTGGTGGATTAACACTCAGAACTCCTTGCTATGAGGTAACAGTGCTAACCACCACACTGCCATTCCTGAAATTCCTTTTTTTTCACATAAAACAGCAAATGAGCTATCTCAGGCTTTAGATACATAATGCTTGACAGTAGGATTAATAAATAGTTGGCTTGTATTTATTGGATATTCCTGCAAGAAGTAACATAGGTTTTTTTTTTTAGATAATCTGCATTACCTTATAGATAAAGTTAATCAGCAAAAATGTTATAACAGTAACACTTTGCTTAAGCTTAGGGTTAGGATTGTAAATGATTAATGCGTCATTCTCAAATGGTGGTGGGCTCCCTCTAGTGGTACGTGGGAAGTCTCCCAAAAACATTTTATGTTTAAATAACATACCATATTCTGATTGAGGGATTGAAACGTACAGCCCTGTTATCACTTCCGACATAAATGAAGACAGAAAACTAAACAGCAGTGACGTTTGTAGGGTTACTGAAGTTGGGCTAGCTGGTATATAATGATGTGCTACATGGTGGCTAGCTACACAGCTATGGTTAGCATAACATAAACACAGGGTAGAGGGAGGGTGAACGCTAACTTGTTTCCATTTGATAAAAGCTAACGTGAGGGTTCCCGATGGTTAGGGACAAATGCAATCGCATGGCAGGATGCTGTAAACGGACCAAACTTCGGTCAGGAGAACAACTGCAATATAAGGTTAGTCATTAATACACTGCTGCATGGGCTGGGCTGTAGTTACATTGTAAGGTTTTAAAAACTGAGCTTTGAAATGAATAGTGGTAATAGAAAGTGAGAGAGGCCGACAGTGATCACTGACTGTTTTATGAGGTGGTACTCCTTGTGAAAAGTTTGAGAACCACTGGACATGCTACAGTGCCCATTCATTAACCTGCCTCCTTGTCTCTTCTGACTTGGAACTGTATGCGTCACATTGGATTTTGCATCAACACTGAACACTGAACTAATTTCTGTGTGTGGGATCACCCACTCAAGATATAGCTTCAAGAAATCCTATGTTGGAGTTTTAGTGCATATGTACTGTGTGAACTGGTCAACTGGTATGTGCACAGTGTTGTGAAGATGGGGCTTATGGAAGCCTCTTAACAAGTTGGTCTCAAAACCCACAGATGGAGCTGAAATATCATTACAGCAAGCTGCAGGTATAATTCAGCTGGAGCTCTGCGATCAAAAAACAAAGGAAAAAAAGTGTGCTCTGTGTTAGCACAGGTTGCATTGACAGAAATGTATCCCTCTCTTTGGTGAAATACAGCAACAAACAACAACAGTGAGCACAGAGGGAGAGAAATGTGAAATTGATCAAACAAACACTATTATCGCCTGCTTAGACGCAGCTATTCATTTTTCTTTCTATCGTCTGGCACCCACATTGAAACAAGGTTATTTGCAGCTTTAAAAAAGAACTAACAAAGGCAAAGCCTGCCATCAGCTAAAGGCAGGTGTGTTTCCTCTGATGATATGGCAACATCAAACTGATAGAGTCGGTAGCCTTTGTTTTAAAAGTAACTGGCAGAAACAGTGGCATGCACAATGGAAATTATGCCCACTATCTCCCTATTTCAAAAGAACGTTACATAAATGGGTAAAAAACAAGGTCAAAAAGAGGAGGAAGGCAGTAACCTGCCACTTCTACATCCTGCTAGAGTCCTACTTTGCGACGTTCACAAATAAAAACTTCAACGCGATATCCCTTCACCTGTCTTTAAACATATCATCAAGTCCAGGTTGGCTTCAAACAATATGCAAAAAGAGGGCTCATATAATGAAGATACTGCTCTTAAACCAAATCCAATTCACCTTGCGCAAAGTTTATCTGAAGGAAAGGCAGATAATAAATTAGCTACAGAAGTGACATGACAGCTTCATCAGTTTGTGATGAGATCACATTTTTAATCATGTCCACTAATAAAACACCTTGAAAAGTGTGTTTCATTGCAAGAGTCAGAATGTGCAAATGAGGTGGAGGGTGTTATGATGAGTGTAATCAGCATTACAGAGCAATAAAGACTGTTGTATCAGATACTGGGTAATACAAAACAGCATCTATATTTATTCGCTAAATGCAGCATGAATTGAGGATAGAGCAGTAAAAACCTATTTGTGCTGCTTGTTTATAGCTTAGTATTAGTTTGACCTGTTTCACATGAAGGACATCAAAGCATTTACTATCATCTCTGTGTTCATTAAGACACTGATGCTGGGTTGGAAAACATTGCCAGTGCTGTTGATGACTTACTCGCCAAGCTGGGAGTTGTAGTGAGCTCATGCTAATGAAGACTTTGGAGGGTTTGATTAGTGCTGAATAATATTTAAAACCATTTTGTGCTGGTCTCTAATATGGGTTTGAAATGTTCGCACACCACAGCAGGTAATTTTGTTTCTATTCATTAAAACATGTACTGTGACGTCGCAGGTTGGAATGTGGCTAAATGTGTAACAAGTTTCAGAGAGGTCAGAGCAGCTTTACTCAAACCGTTTAGTAATTATCTTGTAAGATGAAAATGGATGACTAAATAATGTGTTGGTAATTGTGGTCACAATTTGACAGGATTGTGCTGTCTGGAATCGGACAGAGAAAGTGTTCACAAATAACTACTGTGGAATTTCACTGTTAGCTAGTGTATATATATATGCACTATATATATATATATATATAGTGCATATATATATATATATATATATATATATATATATATACACATGTATGTATGTATGTATGTGTGTGTGTGTGTGTAAATTCCCCTCTTGCCCCTGCGGGCAGCCTACACTTCAAGTTAGTCCACTCTTCAAGTCCTACCAGAGTCTTACCAGAGGCCTGGGAGCTTAAGGGTCCTGCACACACTTGAAACATGACAGAGTTAATAAACCCATCAGAAAGTGTTTACAGAGGTCATTTTCCTAGAGACTTAAAACGGAAAGTCTTTTTGCAAACACAAGGGTTGGCCAGAATGAAAGTTTAAGGTACTTGTGCACTGGCTTTACATTTCAAAGCCAAAGCTAGTACCGTCTGTGATAATGTCTACAGTTCCACACGCAGTGTTTTGAAGATTGTGACTCGGCTACATCATCCTGTCATTTGTAGCATGTAGTCAAAACTGAAAATAGCTTGAAATAAAATAAATGAATTAAATATTTGTGGAATTGTTTGATTCCTATTATGTTTATAATAAAATATTTGAGACAAAGCTAATGTGCAATGAGAAATTAGCTAGTAATTAGCTTTGCAAAGGTTTTTAGCCTTTAGCTTTTTAGTTACTTGTTTTTTAGCAACTCAGGTACTATTAAAATCATCATCATCATCATCATCATTATCACTATTAACATTTTTTTTACATAGGTTGAGACCAAAAAGAGCTAGGACAAGAGTGACTATTCATACTTATGAAGAAGTTCAAATGACTGGTTATGGTGTTCTCATACAGCCAACCAGCTTTCATATGTTTTCTACTACCTGTAACAAAATAAAATAGTTGAATAGTAGGTTTAGTAAAATAAACCTGTCTGACGTGGATCAGGTTCATCTACAAAATATACAGATCCAAAGTAAATCTGAAGTCACATGTCTTTGAGTGGCATGATATGCTTTTTAATTCCAACTGAACCCGCACAATTTTGAAAAGCCTGTTGCCATTAGCAGCCCCTCTGCCAATCATCTTTAAGCATACCGTCAAATCCAATTAGCTTAAGAGTGTCCACCTGTCAATCAGTGCTGGCATGAAGGCTAACTGATGCGCTCCCAGCAGGGCAATGTTGTTAAATAGCTTCATCACATAGCACTGGATTATGAACTAAAGCTAAGGCTCAAAGGTTATTTCAATATTGAGGAGGTGCTCTTTCAAAATAGAGCCAAATAATATACAATGAAAAAGAGGATGACTGATGTTATAATCCTTCATGTTTGGAGAGTGATACACAGGGTGTTGATCTGACTGGAAAATTCAAACACAGGCAACCTGTTCAGCTTCACCCTTCACTTTCAGAGTGGCTTTTATAGATGTGTGTGCATCTGCCCATATGATCTCCCACACTGATATTCAGGCACCTTTAAACATATTTCAAATCATCTATGGATCTGTCATTTATTCTGAATTGGTGATAAGATACTGAGCTCTATGATAATCCCAGTAAATACATGCTGCAGTCTGTCCACCAGACAGACGCTTGACCACAGTCTGCACACATACACTCATCAAACATAATGGTTTCCCTGTCCCCTCTCTGTCTCCCTGTGTGGGACAGCGAAAGACAGCTTATCACACCCCCTTGCACTGTTGCATTTCTAAATACACATCCCGACAGTTTGACTTACATCTGCAAAGGGAGTTTCAGTTTTATGTGTGTGCGTCTGTGTGTCACATTACTCTCTCTCAGACACAAACGCACTGACGTGCCACACTTGCGCACACTGTAGGATCATGCGCTCGCCTTTCAAGTAGCTTTGCCTCATCGCTTGCATGTTGAACAGAAGCTGCCACTGTTCTGTCATCTGTCAGGAGAAATCTACAGTCTTTTGATATATGAGAGAAGCATCAATCTGCATACGGAGAAGCTTTGCAATGTAATATGCACAAGCAATGCTCTGGTTTAACTTGCTATTGAACCACACATGGAAAATATTACATGGTGCATTGCAGCTGATAAACATTTCCACATTACCAGTCATCACGAAGAAGCTTTATTAATACTATACCACCCTAAAGATATTATTTCATTATGAGGAATCACATGTGATGCAGTCAGCTATGGTCATCATTATAGCGATGATCTTTAAACTGCCTTTTAACTCCTTTTAGTGTACATATATGGTAAATGGTAAAATGCCTGTATTTATATAGCGCTTTACTAGTCCCTAAGGACCCCAAAGCGCTTTACATATCCAGTCATCCACCCATTCACACACACATTCACACACTGGTGATGGCAAGCTACATTGTAGCCACAGCCACCCTGGGGCGCACTGACAGAGGCGAGGCTGCCGGACACTGGCGCCACCGGGCCCTCTGACCACCACCAGTAGGCAACGGGTGAAGTGTCTTGCCCAAGGACACAACGACCGAGACTGTCCGAGCCAGGGCTCGAACCGGCAACCTTCCGATTACAAGGCGAACTCCCAACTCTTGAGCCACAATCGTCCCGTCATATATTGATTTACTGTACATGGCCATGCTCTGTCACCGCTGGTTTTCCCTCTTAGGATTTGGCAGTATTTGTTAGGAGTTTATTATATTCCTTTCCTATGAAATTCACTTTGCATAGCTGTGTGGTACGTTTATGTCCAGTGTGTAGCAGATGGTTCACAGGTGGGATAAAAAGTGCATGCATGTGGGAGGTTCATGCAAATGAGGCAGCACAAAGTGAGAAGTTGTTTGGTGCAAACTAGGTCATGTTGAGCCAAGACAATCTGCTGCCACTTTGTTGATTTTATCACTAAGAGAAAACTAAATGTTCCAAGCCACTGTGCAGCACTAACTGAATAATGTTTTACATGTATGCAAATGGATTTAAATTGGCATAAAATTATGACTCAGGTAATTGAGTACATTGATCTGACTTTAGAAGTGCCACATTAAAGTTTGATGTTCTGTGCCGTTACCTTCATTACATGCTTCAAGATAACCACCCACCTCTACTCTGGTCACAGTGGTCTTAAACTTGGCATTCTATCATTTACTAGGATGGTAATTTCAGCCAAGTGGTGGAGGGCTTTCGCTTTGGTGGCCTCAGAATCTCATCTCTGATTTTTGCGGATGATGTGGTTCTGTTGGCTTCATCGGGTGAGGGCCTCCAGCTCGCACTGGAACGGTTCGCAGCCGAGTGTGAAGCAGCGGGAATGAGGATCAGCACCTCCAAATCTGAGGCCATGGTTCTCAGCCGGAAAAGGGTGGAGTGCCCACTCCGGGTCGGGGATGAGTTCCTGCCCCAAGTGGAGGAGTTCAAGTATCTCGGGGTCTTGTTCGCGAGTGATGGGAGAAGGGAGCCGGAGATCGACAGACGGATTGGGGCTGCAGCTGCAGTAATGCGGACGCTGCACCGGTCCGTCGTGGTGAAGAGGGAGCTGAGTGTAAAAGCGAAGCTCTCAATTTACCGATCGATCTACGTCCCTACCCTCACACCTATGGCCACGAGCTGTGGGTAGTGACCGAAAGAACGAGATCGCGGATACAAGCGGCAGAAATGAGCTTCCTCCGAAGGGTGGCTGGCCTCTCCCTTAGAGATAGGGTGAGAAGTTCGGCCATCCGGGAGGGGCTCAGAGTAGAGCAGCTGCTGCTCCACATCGAAAGGAGCCAGCTGAGGTGGTTCGGGCATCTGACAAGGATGCCCCCTGGGCGCCTCCTGGGTGAGGTGTTCCAGGCATGTCCCACCGGGAGGAGGCCCCGGGACAGACCCAGGACACGCTGGAGAGATTATATCTCTCGGCTGGCCTGGGAACGCCTTGGTGTTCCCCCGGATAAGCTGGAGGAGGTGGCTGGGGAGAGGGAGGTCTGGGCCTCTTTGCTTAGGCTGCTGCCCCCACGACCCGGTCTCGGATAAAGCGGATGAAGATGGATGGATGGATGGATGGTAATTTCTTGATAATACATTTATTAATTGTGCATCACTGAAAATCCAGTCTGTCACATTTTGATGACAAAGGACATTTTAAACTTATGCTTCAGCAGGAAAACCCATCAGCTGATCAGAAACATTCAGTAATTAATGATCAATGATTGAAGTATATGATTAAACTAATATGACCTGGATGACTGAGAACCTTCACAGATATATGATTGGACATTGCTTTAGTCCAGAGGCAGAACAAAAAAGAAGAGAGTTTGGAGAACAGTAAGCACAATCAGAGTATATGATTATTTCCCTCTTCTCAGCCAGAGATCTGCCACCAGTTCCTTTTAAACGTGGTAATGGTAGGCAGTGTCTGCTCCTTGGGTTCAATTTGTGATTAAAAATGCCACTTTTAGATTAGGCCACTATGGCAACATGATGCTATACATTTACAAAGTTGTCAAAACTTTGGAAAATGTTCTACTTGATGCCACTTCACCAGTCCTTTAGAAAGGTTAATGGCTAAGTGCTGCACATGGGAGCAAAGAGACAGTTGCTTAAAGAGCTGTAAGAGCATTGCATAGTTTATTTATACATTTTTGCAGAAGAGCTTTCCTCATTTTATATTAAATTGTACAGCAACTATTTTAACTCAAATTCAAGCATATTTTCACTTTTCTATCCCTTCAGTTTCTCAGAAACTGTGAGACTGTACCCCTGTACCTCCGGGTGGCTTAGAAAACAAGAGCATAGGGAGGTGGGACTGTGTGAAGCAATTGGAGGGTCACACTGAGTTTTTCAGGACAGTGACATGTTTAGCTCTGAATCTGAACTCTCCTGGACAAAAACACGCACAACAATCAATAATTTAGAAGTGGCTTTTATGTCAGGCCTTCACTCTTCACTTCAGAGGATGTTGGGGATGGAGTAAGACTGATTTTAGAGGACAAAGCAAAGGATGAAAAAGACATTGTTGTGTCCAAACCGAAAAGACCTATAATAATATCAAAATATGCCATCCTCCATTGCTAATGTGGTTATAGTTAAATGCAATCAAAATACCAATACGCATGTAAGTGGGATCTTGCTGGTGTGGTAGACCGCTGCCTCTGTGAATCTTGTACCTGTGCTGCCATAATTAGTGCCTCTGTGCTGTCTTTCAGTACATCCTGGTAGGATTTCTGGATGTCAGCCACTTCCTCTATCTGCTGGTGAAATATATCATGCAGGCGGCTGTCTGTCCATGATGGTTCTTCTCCTCGCTCCTCTTCTTTCTCAGGTTTCTGCTGCCTGAGGTACTCACTGAGCACACGGTCAGTTGTGGCCATCTTCCTGTTGTACTCATGTATGTTTGTTGTCTTGTCTTGAACAGTGGAGCTGACACTCACCAGCCCTCAGCCCCCTTCTTTCTTTTTAGCGTACAGTCTCAGGGTGCTGGATTTAGAGTGAAACCCTCCCCATGCAAATCTCCTGCTTTGGCCAGATTATTATCCCATCTGAATACCCACACCAGCAGGGTATGGGTATTCAAAGCCTGCAATATATTTATGTATCTTGATAGGGTCAAAATATAGTGTGCAATCATGCGAATATGGCAATAGACATTTTCTTCCAAGAAATTAGATTTTTTTAGTTGCCAATCAACCTTCCTACCCAAAATATCACGTACTGACTGGCGACAAAGAAAGCTTAAAAAAAATAGCAAATTGAGTTATGTTGTTAGGGAAATGGACTGGAGACATGATGGATATTGCAGGCTTATGGGCTATCTATCCAGAGGGTCATGCTGGGAGCTGTGATCAGTGATCAGAACATCATATAAACAAAACTAGTGCATAGCTCTACACAAGTACTGAACTAAAACAAGAAATGAGACAATTGATCACTCTGGAAGAAACTCGGGAACTGTAGCAGCAAGTAAGAATACAGAAAAGTGATAGTGGTGAGCATACAATTTTACAATCTGATCTCTGTAGTGGAGTCTAAACAGCAGCAGGAACAAAGGGCCTTCCCCAGTACTTCCTAATACATAGATATAGCAGCCTGCGGCTGAAGGTGCTGCACAGAACACACAAGTTGTCTTGCAGAGGTGGGAGGTGTTGCCCTTAATGGCCAGCAGTTTGGCAATCATCCCCCTCTCTCTCACCACCTCCACTGGTTACTGAAAACACCTCCTCCAGATAGAGCTGTCTCTTCCTGTCTGCTGCTGTGATAACACTGCCCCAGCAGACCACTTCAAAGTCGCTGACTGATGCCACCAGAGACTCACGAAACACTCCCCTCAGAAAATACCAGAGTGTGCTCTCTGTACTCTGTGCTTTTGAGGTGGGCACCACATCTCAGCCCACTCTGTTCTCTCCCTGAATAATTAGTGGTCCGGTTAGGGAATACCTTTCCATAATAATTGGACTTGAACTTTAGTTGGTTATGAAACGGAGGATGTCAATATGATACTGATACAATACAGATTATATAATATTATATAATTACCTCTATGGAGGTTATGCTTTTGGTACTTTTTACATTCATGTCATTCTGTCTGTAAACACAACAACTTCAAGAGTTTTGATTGAATTCTGACGAATGGGCCATGTAAACACTCAAATCTGCCTTTCATCCACCAAGGTCTGCAAGGTAAACTCAATGGTTTATTGGTCGAAACTATGATTCTTAAAAGTGTGGTGTGTACATATAGAAAGTGCTTGTTACATTTGACCTCTGACCTCTAAATTGACCAAACTCAAATAAGGTCAACTTTCATAAAATGCTTTTTTACTTTAAAACTATGCTTAAAATCCATTTCCTTTGTTTGTATTGGCAGCATTTAGGAAATTATACAGGCATGCAGTGACTCTAAATATCACCTTATAGTTTGCATCCAAATATCAGGCCACACTTAACCTCTGATCCCAGTTTTACATTTGGCAAATCTGCAACAAATCTGCAAACTTTTTAAAGTGCATTTAAAAAGAACAAGGAATACAAAAATGAATTTATACAAAATACAGTCAAATGTAATTAGTGCCAAGAGCTGCCTTGGTGGAGGCTTGGGTTGCTGTAGCTCAGAAAGTTGGTAGTTCAGTCCCTGGCTGCTCCAGTATCCTGGGGCAAGAACGCGAACCCCAAATTGTTATCCATCAGAGTGGGGTGGCTGTAGCTCAGGAGGTAGAGCAGGTCACTTACTGATCAGAAGGTTGGTGGTTTGATCCTTGGCTCCTCTAGTCTGCATGTCAAGTATCCTTGGGCAAGATACTAACCCCAAGTTGCTCTCTGATGCATCCATCGGAGTGTGAATGTAGTTAGAAAGCACTAAGTACAGAGAGAGTGCTTGTGAGAATGGGTGTGATTGGGTGAACGTGGCATGTTGTATGGAGCGCTTTGAGTACTCCGGGAGAGTAGAAAAGCGCTATATAAGAATCAGTCCATTTACCATGAATATTAGATAAAAAGCACTTAAACATAGGGGGAAATGAGGCAAGTTGTATAAAGTGCTTTATGATATGTCTTGTTTACCAGACGTATCATAAGTGTACGTAATTATTAGGTCGGGTAAAAATATTAATTTACCTTAGCTTTGAATTACAGTTTGAATATAGTGATTAATGAGTAAAGGAGTGATCTCATTGTTATTATTAAACGAAATTATATGAGCACCTGCCAATTCTACAGTTCTCATTCACATCACTGAAATGATTTCTCACCTTGTGTTTTTGTTGGCACAAGCTTCCGTTAGATTATTATAGACTGACAGGAATTCCCAAGAACAAAAAGGAACAGTGACGCCACCTCAGTTCCAGAGTACTCAGAAGCGGTTACGTGCCTTAAGGCGTACGGCTGTGCGTCTGTAGATTGGGTTTAATTGGGAAGCAGTGACCTTTTCTACTAGAGAAAACACACACAAACACGTTCGCACAAGCTGTATAAATTCACATTATTAGTTGGAGCAAGGCCCTATTGAGCTGGGAAAGGCACTGAGTCACAGCCTCATGATTCAACGACAAAATTAATTAAGAGGACAGATACTGCTGTGTGGTTAATTCATGATTCATGTTAATAAGCATATAGGGCAAATCCCCCCAATATGTCTCTTTTACTGACACGTTATAAGATGCAAGATCTCTACGAAATTATATTTAAATAAAAGTAAAATATTTGAATAAATAATTTAGGGTAGTTGTCATGGCTGCTTGTTATATCACCACATTATGATTACTTTCAATTTGAGACTAGATGAAAGAAGACCTTTCTGGGACAGTTAGTGACTGATGGTGGATTACTTCTTTGTCTGACAAATGCTGTGTTACATTTTTTCTAAAATCATGGCTCTAAAGCTGTTCTAAAGTTAAATAGCAACATTCAATTATAAACACTCTTATGAATGCAAATTAAAACTTTTACTCACTGTGAGTCACATGCTTCTACTACAGTGATTTATTTCCATTGCACTTTGATAGACTTTGTTATCGATATTATTACAAAAACTTTTCTACCTCAGCGAAGTGTGTTAACGTTTTTTTAAAGACATTTAAATGTTAATGGAAATTCACATAAAAACAGAAGGCAGGAAACAAACAGCACTGGAATGTTAACACAGCAAAATTACAGGGTAGGCACTAATGATCCCTCCATATGGTTAAGGGACCGAATAGATTCCTATAAGGAAACTATAATGCTACTTATGTAAATAATATCAACATAAATTGATCAATTTCATTTAAATGTACCATGTTTGATATTTTTTAATGTATCTAAAATAATAACTAGCAAAGTATAATATGAAGAGCAGTCTCTTCAAGCCAGATATACAGTCACATAAAAAACAAACAAACATTAGAATATTCTGAATTGAACTCCGGACTTTCTTGCTGTGAGGCCACAGTGCTAAACACCGTGCCACTGTGCTGCTTTTCTTCTTCTTCTTTTTTTCTTTTTAACTGTAATTGCTCATATCACAAAAGGTTTGAGTAGCGTTTTAAAAACATGAGGTTTAAGCAAGCAGAATACTGCTTCAGTTTTATGACAAGTCCCTTTTGTTTATTTGAATAGCTCTTTGTATTTGAAGTTAGAGTCATGTAAATGTTAAAATATTTTTGATTTATATTACTTTTTTTTTTAAAAATGCAAAGAATTTTTCTCAGATAAACTCAATGACTGCAAGACCAACTCATAATGAGTTAAGAGTTGACATAGAATGAATTGTTCTTGAGTTTTGAATTTTTAATGGGATATTAAAGATGGGCAGAAAATCCCATCCAGCATCTTTATGATATAGAAAGAAGAAATGACACCCGCCTGGAACACAGTTGTGATTGTTTATAATGAGGATACAAAGTTATCCTAATTAACTTGATAGTTATATGTGCATTATATATGCTATACAGCCATTACAGTGAACATAGCCTCTCCCCCATTTGTCTTCCACTTTTTGTCATAGTCATTACCGACAGTAAGTACTGGAAATTCATTTACACACACACACACACACACACACACGCACGCACGCACGCACACACACACACACACACACACACACACACACACACACACACACACACACACACACACACACACACAAACAGCCACATTCATAACATTTACATATTCATAATATGAAAGCAAAGCTTTGTAATCATGCATTGCTTGCCAATGATGTTTACAACAGTGCAGACAGTCAGACATCATTACAGTCTAAATACTGTGAATTAAATTAAGCAAATGTGGTCGCCCAGCAAAATGGATTTTCAAATGAATGGTGGCTAACGAGCTGCAGTTCTGTTTAGTTAGTGGAGCGCTGAGCTGCTGTACCAACAGCAAATGTCTGCTTATGCACAAGCTGCTGATTCACTTGTTTATTCAGCAAGAAGGGTCATTTTATTTGATTTTTTAAGAAACACAGTGAAAAGTTAAGTTGTAAGAGCTACACAGCTAAAATAATTAACAGCAATATCTAACATCAACACTTGATTACCGGCCATACAGACCAAATGAGCCTCAAACAGCAAGACGATACTGAATTGATTTAGGGTCTGTTGTGTCATGATTTAAGAGAATGAATATGCTACTTCATATTTCAAACATACAAAGTACTGCTTTGATTTCAGGGCTCTAGACTAACTTTCTGCCACGGTTGCACCCTGAATTTACGCTTAACACCGCAGTTTTATATGTGCACCTTTTTTTTTCTTTTGGGGGGGGGGGGATTGCTGTCTATACAGACAATATTGATTTGTAAATGATTAACTAACAGTCTTGTCAACAGAAAGTTCTTTATTTGGAGCACATTTTTACAAGAAAGATAAGTTACTGAAAAAGTGCTTGTGCTTAAAGTGCGTTGGCACTCTTTGGCAACATTGTAGACAATGTTAAACTTCATCATCACATTGGCCTCCTCTGACGACCTGTTTGCTGCTGCCTGCTGCTGAAAGGCAGTGGGGAGAGGGGACACTTGGGCAGTGCAATTATTGCAGCATATAATGTGTTTTCTGGATACACTGTGCTTTTTCAGCGTTCAGAGATTGATGGCTCGATGTCAGACCACTGGCTATGAATTTGAGACGGATCAGGCCTTAACTTAACAAAATATTTATCAATAGTTCATCTTTTCTAATTACCCAGAGCTACATCCACTTCTGTCAGGCCTAGGCTACTCACCAGCATTGTCCGAGCACATTTAAGTTAAAAAAAAAAAAAAGACAGCGGCCGACAGCGCTGTAAACAACGGTAGACTGGTGGGTAATAAGCGAATGAATAATGCCGAAAACAGATTTGAGATGGGAAACTGTTCTTGAAGTAGACACAGAGAAAGAGAGAGAGCTGTGCATGAAGTGTGATTTTATCGTGGTGGAAGCAAAACAGCTAAAGTAAGACGGAATAAATGACGACATTGATCAAATATGAAGCGTAGTTTGGATCTTCTTTTGCTGCTGGTTCAGTGAATTTTGGTTGGAGAGACAAAACCTGAAAATCAGATTCTAGCACAAAAAAGACGTAAACACAAAGCGCGGACCAGCCGACGCATCAGAATCTGCGAGCTCTCGGCTTTCAGCCCCAAGGGCGTGTCTGTGTATGTGCCGTCGGGAGAAAGCTTATTCTGATGCGTCGGCGGGACCGCACTCTGTGTTTACGCCTTTGTGGAATCCGTTTACCTGCTCTCATTTACTGTTTGGTGGTTGTTGAAATAGTTTTGTGAGCTTTAACCTGAGATTCTGGTGTTTCTGACAAAATACATTTATATTTAAAAGTCGATTCAGGAGTTAATGAATCGATATAGCTTTATTCAAGCTACTCACGTCTCTCTTCCACCTGCACTTTCAAACGTATATACAAAGGACTAAGGGACAACTACAGGACCACAGGCAATCATAGAGGTCCCGCCCATGACTATGGGACACACCATAGGGGCATGATGTGTGTCAGTTGTTGACCATACAGAGACTTTCAGAGTTGCCGAGACTTTTTTTTTTTCTTCTAGTGGAACAGTTGGTCGCACCGGTGCAACCAAGGAATTTTTTTAGTCGCACCATCAAAAAATTTGGTTGCACTCTAGAGCCCTGGACTTTATATACACTACCGGTCAAAAGTTTTAGAACACCCCAATTTTTCAAGTTCTTTATTGAAAATGATGCAGTTTATTGTCTCATTGCACTCTGAAATGAAAGCATAGTACAAATAAGCAATTGGAGTTAAAAAAGAAATCATGGAATCAATCAATGCCTTTGTACCATTTCAAGCTATTCACTGGACTTGAATGACTTGAATTGCAATAAATAACTGGAAAAATTGGGGTGTTCTAAAACTTTTGACCGATAGTGTATATGTATACCAACAGAGGGTCAATGAAAACCAATTTCTGAATGCAAAAGTAGAGGATTCAAAAATTTTCTTGAAGGAAAGTAATGTTTCTTAAGATTTACATAGGTTATTCAACATTTTGTTTGCTACAGCACAGAGAACAAGAAGATAAGTTAATTTCACGTTGGATGTTTCTGTGGCTCAGCAACTCATTTATCAATCCCCCAAACAATCTACCAAACCATTCAGCTCTGCTTATTTGTCCTCCAGCCTGAATAACAGACACCCCAAATTGAAGCCAGAATCTTCAGTTGCTTTTGATAAAGAGTTTGCCACACATGGGAGCACAAAGGCCGGCTGTCATTATGATGTAAACCCAAAACCTCGCAACATTCTCCACTCTCCCCCTCTTTCTGCCTTCTTTCACCTGCTTCTCTTTCCTTCTCATTTCCTTTCTCTCTAGCTCACCTCTGATCACCTTTCCCTAAATTTTGACACTGACTCAGAGGAATTAAGCTGGTTTAACGTGTGTCTGTCAAACTGACAGGGAATAAATAGGGTTTTTTTTAAGTGTCAGTGAAGAAGGCAAGGTCAAGATGTACGTCAGAGGACAGAACATCTGCTTTGCCCTGATTCCCATGAGTCTTCCTGCTGGCAAAGAGAAGCATCATGACAGCCGCAGCCAGAGGTTAAAGCACCAATTAGCTACAGTTAATGAAGCCTCATTAGCCTCTGATAAGTTACTCCCCCTCTTTTTCTCTCTCTCTTTCGCACCTCTCCATTAGTGCTCAGATTGTCATGGTCCGCGGCCCGGCGTCCGGGGTGCTGCTGGGATGTCCACGCCCACGAGCGTGGCTGCTAACCCCACACCTGCATCCCATCCCAGGCGATCACCAGGTGGACTATTTAATCCTGCCCTACCTGCTGCTCCACGCCAGTCCGTAGTCGCCTCTCAGCGGTAACGTACGCCTGCGGAAAAGAACTCGTATGACAAACTCTCCATCGGACCTAACACTGTTTTTCTTTCCCTGTGTACCCAGATCACAACTCGGCGTGTTTTTTTCGAGCCACCTGCCTGTCCACCTGTCCGCCTGAGATTCGGTTCACATTCAGCTTCGCCGTCTCGACCCCTTTTGGAGCTCCACCCCCCTCTGGTTCACTCGGCCCGGCTATCACCGTGAGACGCACACTCCACCTTCCCTCGTATGCTGCCTTTTTTCCGCACCCCAGTAATCTGTCTCTCTTTTTGTTTTACAGCCTCTCACAGCCCCGCTCTCGGCGTTCCCTGTGCGGTCCCTCGGTTTCGTCTGGTTTCACCCGTTGTTTTTCTGGCTACCCTCACGGGACACCTTTAGTTTCAATAAAAATTACTTTCTTTATTCGCTCATACCCTAGTGTGTGTGTTCTGCTACTGGGTCCTGCCTGCGCTCGGAACTTCGGTTCATGACACAGATATAAACTCTGACTGACCTCGCACAAGAAAAAGAAAGTGATATACAGGCATATAGAGAGACTGACCGACATTATTATTCCACAGGTTCACAATGCTGGGTGCACAGCTCATTTAAAACTTTAATCCGGAAAGATGTAATCTAAAAAATTGCAGTGAAACACTTATTTTCAACCTGGTAATAAGTTGCTCTTTCTGAAGGTGAAGCTCCTTGATTAGCAAAGACTTGTGAAGCCTTAAGCTTAATCTTAAGCATTGTCGCTGCCAGTATTTGGTTGTTTTGAACTCAAACGTTATGCCTACGACAGTGGACCATGTGTCATGGACACTGCCCCTCAAAAGTTGACAACTTGTCAGCAGAGTTTATGTTTAATTCCCCTTCTGGACAAAAAGTGGTGATTAATTTACAACATAAACTCAAATGAGCTAATTCCTATCAAGAAATATCATAAAAAGGTAAAACATCAAGTGAGTCAAGTGCTGTTTTACAATGGACTTACATACAACTATATTTCTATTTGCATCTAGATGAGTTACCCCTCAGAGGTCATTAGAAAGAATGTAGGCATAAGCAAACTGCACACTGGCTTCAGTCTTCAGACTCAACGTCCATCTTTTATATATAGTCTATGCCAGGGCTGCCCAATCCCAGTCCTCAAGAGCTACTATCCTGCAGCTTTTAGATGCATCCCTACTCCAACACAGCTGAATCAAATGGTTTGATTACCTCTTCAGAATGCCATCATGTTTGGCAAAGGCCTGATAACAAGCCATTCATTTGATTCGGGTATGTGGGAACAAGGATGCATCTAAAAGCTGCAGGATGGTAGTTCTCGAGGACCAGGATTGGGCACCCCTGGTCTATGCTCTATCCCATTAAACCTGAATAGAGGACTAACTAGACAGACTGAAAACAGCTGTATCAGAGGTCAGGTGCTTTCAGTGTGTCTTACATAAATATGTTCTTTATGGTTAAATTCTTATATTGAGACAGATCTTATGTCAACAGCAGTCGCATATATTACAGCCATTAACAATGTGTTTATGTGAAAGGACACCAACTTTAAGAAATAGGATACTCTGACCGTATTCTAATAGCCATGATGTTTTTCCTATTGCATTCTTCCTTTGGGAGTGTATGAAATTACAGCGATGAGTTATTGAAGCACCCACAAATTTTAGGTAAAAAGAAAATGCAGCCTTGATAGAAAACAGGTAACGTTGGTCAGTAGAATATTGTATTATAAAGTGCTAACATTATACTGCAGGGACTTTGTGGGTTACACTGATTGGAAAGTCAAGTACATTATCTATAATATGAGCTTGTTCATGACAACATGTGCTTAACTCAGGTTGTAGAAACAACCCCACCCCACTGCCTAGTGGATACAGAGCAGAGGGCAAGCAGAGACTAAGGGAGAGGTGGGAGCAGAAAAATAAAGCTTGTGTCTAAGCTTGTCCTTCTGCAAAGTACAGACACCACACACACACGTGCACACAGCCATGCATACACATAAGTCAGCATCATTAAATCGACCCCCTGCTAGTTTTTCCCAAACAGGGGAAAGCCCAGAGCAGTGAGAGGTAAAGAAGCTCACATCAATTAACATGGAGGCAGGCATGTAGGATGAACTGAGGGACAGAAACGTATTACTCGCATCAAAGGGCGAAAGAGTCATGACCGGTTACGTGTGCGATTCAAAGCACCCCTGCTGGAAGACATATTTTATGTGTGTACGGTACATCACTGCAGAATCTCTAATGATAAATGTTCTACATGCTTTAAAGTGCACTATATATTATTGCTTGTTATGAGTCAATACAGCAAACAGGCAGGAAATGTAGTGGTTTACAGTGTGGCAAGCTTCTTTATTTGTGCAGTTTAGGTGAAGGAATTCCTGGGTGTAGGAGGGAGATAATAAGACAAATAAGACAACACATATATATATATATATATATATATATATATATATATATATAAAACCATATAAAGATGCAGTCTTTATATGGTTTAGATTTTTCCATGGTTCTTCTATGACTGTCAGCCGTTGTCTTGTGTGCAAAGGAAGCAGACAGTATGTTAGCTATTTTTACTTTAGATATTTGTTAATTAGTATTTTGGCTACAGCTATCAGTGTTGGGCAAGTTACTTAGTTAGTAACTGAGTTACAAGACTCTAAAAGTAATTAATTACTTGAAAAGTAACTATTCCGTTACTTAAAAAAAATGTTTAACCATGGGGTCCAGGGTATAATTAGCCATTTTTAACTACTTTTGATTTGACTTCTACATTTCACCTTTAAAAACTATTTACTTTGCCTTGTTTGGTATCATTCTTTTCAGCACAACCTCACGTGTCTGAATTTACAGTTATGTTTTCATTTTGACATATTGTATTAACACAATTGATCTAAAATCAGTCAAAAAAATATAAACTGCGAGTAGAAAAAGTTATATTTTTTACTGCAACAACCACAAACATGTTTATTGAATCATATTTCATAACTTTAAATGCAAATATAAATTGTCAATTTTAAAAATCATGTGCACAAGTTTTGCAAACAACAAAGTTATTTGCACCCATTTACCTTTTACCCTTCTTTTATAACCATTTCAAACTATTTACATAACAATCAGGTGTTCTACATTCAGTACGATGCCACAAAAATGATTTGTGCCACTCCAAAGAAATAATTTCTGTCCACTATATATGACGAAATTATTCAGGGAAAAACACGCGTATATATTGTTTATCATGACTCTGGTTTTTACGTGGCCTATCAACACAATTTAAAAACTGGTGTATATCACCTTGTTGCTTTGCCATCTTGAAGTGGTCATGTGATTGGCTTACCACAACTACTTTAGTGTTCCTCAGTCAAACAGCAGCAGTCATGCGATTGTTTTGCCCCATAGCTCCAGGTGTTATGCCAAAAAGTGATCATCGGGGAGAAAGTGATTGTCGTCCGCGGGAGCGCGCGCAGCTGCTAAACACTGTAGTGCCCAGATTACTTACGTAGTCAGCTACTTCCATGCAACTGATATAAGATGCAAGTAAGCTGAACACAGCTTCAGCCGTCTGTTTGTTGAAAAATAGTGACGTGACCGTACCGCATTTTCTTGTTAGTAATGGTAATGGTGTTGTAACGATGGAAATAGTAATTAGTTAGATTACTCGTTACTGAAAAAAGTAACGCCGTTAGTAACACACACATTCACGTGTGTGGATGACTGAACGTGTAAAGCGCTTTGGGGTCCTTAGGGACTAAATAAAGCGCTATACAAATACAGGCCATTTACCACTTGTAACGCTGTTATTCCCGTCACTGACTGCTATGTTGTGTTTTCTGGCCAAAACTTCAATATTTACACAAAATAAGGAGTGCTTATTTCTCAGCTAGTGCTGGCAACTTGGTTAGCAAGATACATGCACTAACCAGCAAGGGTTAATGGATGTTAATGGATATCTATTGAAAAGTACTAAGTACGAGATTTCATTCACCAAAACTGAAACACAAACTTCTTTGCCAGCCTGTAACCACCATATTATTGATCCATTCTACTAAAATGCTAGCTACTGGCTACAAGCCGGTAAATCAGACAACTGTTTGCACCAGATTGTAGACAAATGTTTTAATGTTGTTTAGCCTTTTAACATGGTAGGGTAGATGGAGGCCTCAAGTGACCTCTGGAGGAACTACTGTTATTAACACGTCCAAATAGGTATGATTGGGTCTGGTGAAATAATATTTGTGTTGATGTGATACCTTGCATTTCTAAACCAAACTTCAATATGCTAGTGATCACACGTTCCTGCATTTAGGATGCCCCAGGGACCCAATGTGACCTTTGAATCTCTTGCAACCTCATGCAAATTGCTTTTGCCGAATCACTTTTGTTTTGCATTTTATGTTTATGATCTTGGATTTTTACCAGGCGCTTGCCTGAATTGCTTGGCTGTATAGAACTCATTATTAAAACTACAATTGTCGTACAGTGTTTTATGTGTAAACCAGTATGAAGGCATAAAAACGTATGTGTGGACACTGAATCAGAGGTCTGTAATAAAAGTGGTCTATTAGGGAGACAGCTCACTGGTGTCTTAATTGAAGGGGCATCGGGGATCTCTTGTAGTTGTTCATGTGTCGTTAAACTCAGATTACACGCTGCACCGTTGGGTTTTCTCACTTTACTGCCTTTGGTGATCAGACAACAAAAGCAGTTACTAAATGAACAAACATTAACACTATGTGTTGTTTGCAAAGCCTCGCCGACCACGAGATGAGCCCTAGAGAAGCTATCAGTGCTTCAGGCATTTAAAAAATGCCCTTAGAGGCATTTGGTGTTTCTGATAAAAAAAGCTGATTGATTTGATAGAGCCAGAATTGAGAATGAGTCTTTGGGGTGTACCAGTGATATTATGTAGAAAGGGAATGATGTGCCACACACATAAATACTCTGTTGCTTACCTAAGTAAGATTTATATGGTGCTATGCACAGTGGAATAAACAAAGCAAAAACATGCACAGTGCACCGGTGGGTATCTCTGCCTGAGAGAACTTGTTTTCCAGCAAAGAAAATAAAGTCCTGGAAGAATATCAAAGTGGAACTTTGTGCTGCTGAGCTGTGTGCTGGTGGAAGTTGTTTCAATGCTGCAAACCAGCAGGGACTGAAGTCTGGACAAAGACAGCAGCACATTGTTTATTTGCAGCAAGGCAGGTTGATAGCCCTAATCAACGGTCTCCTCTTTTTACGTGACACTTGTTGTTTTTCAGACATTGTAAAGTTACATGAACCTCAAGTGACCCAACACTTCCACTAGAGACAGCCAAAGAACAATAAGAAAGCCAGAAAGAAACCACAGAGAGCGCTTGTTATCAGTGTAAGCCAACCATCTGAGTTTACTTTAAACACAATTTTTTTTAAAATTCTGTAGAAATTTACATCAAAATAGAACAAAGCAGGAGCGCTATATTTGGTAGAGAAGTCTGTATAAAGATACACACCTTTAGTAATCAGGCATTCTGTTTAAATCAAGACGTTTATTTAATCCAACAGACTTTCTGAAGAGAAATAGCTGGATTAAAGCTTCTCTGTGCAAGGGCCATTACATGCCAAGCGAACCCACGAATCTGAACTTGTCGTGTGTAAGTGTTGCATTTTTTTGCCCTCAAAAAACATTGAAAAGAATGAAGCAGACAAGTTGACAAGCAATGACGAGTGGGTCCTGATGTTTTTTGGCAAGAAAAGGGAGAAATGGTAAAGCAGAAATATGTTACTATTTGGATATTTAATACCAGTGCACATTTTGAGCTATGAGCATGATTGTTGCCAGTCATCTGATTGGCTAAATCTATTTAATCCAAAAAATGATCTGACAAATTTGAAAAAAATCTAGCTTGATGTGAAAAATAAATGCAGCAAATCGGTGTGAACTGCAGCATAGGTAAGTCCAAAAGATATTTTAACAAGAGTGGCTGCACATGTTAAAAAGTTTCAAATAATTTCCAGAATCCTTTTTACAAGGGTTTTCCTTCTCTCTGTGATAATAGTTAGAGACAGACAATATTTTCAATATGGTTATCTGAGGTACATACAGTATATCTGGCACTGAGTGCACAGCAACACCAACTCTTGTTCAAACTTACAGTAAAAAGCATTTAGCATGTAGAAACTGATTCATATTCCTGATCACAGTGCCTTTAAGTTAATACATGTTCTGGAGGCCAATGCACTGTGCAGCCTGTACTGCAGAGTGTAAGTCAGCAAAATGTTCAGTTGCTGAATTTACTCGTTAAGTCAACAAATGCGTTCACCAATGCAAAACAGGCAGTCTCTCTGAAGACAGCCAAGCATTACTCTGACATGACCACATCTACACTGAAAGTAAGCTAATCAATCATCAAGTCACTTGCCTCGTGTTGCTACTGAGCAGACCAGCTCCCAAAGCCTTAAAATACGTGATTCCATAATCAAGGGAGCATTCTGATTAAACACATGAAACATTTTCTACTGGTACCCCTGTGTATCTTGTGGGGGTTTAAAATTTTCATAATTTTAGTTAATTCCCCAGAAACTGTCTTCAGTTATGAAAACTATTATATATATATTACAACTATTATAAAGCTATTTTTCAATTTGCCAAGCTGCGACATGTTCACTGAACAGAATTCCCAGTAATACCATGATTAAAATGGGTGTAGCATTTGTTGTGCTTCATTTAATGAGAATTTTCAGAACAGGTTCAATAGCATAACATCAGTGTCACTGACTCATTGTTACAGTGCAAAGCTATCATTTACTCTTTATTTTACAGCTGAGTAAAAATATCCAGTTTCCCTAAAGGTTATCAAATAGATTGGTGATGAGGATAATTATATTCTGTTTCAGTATTTCTTATCATTTCCAGGACTGTTCCTTTTAGCCTCACAGTTTTTCAGCTGTTATTGACTAAATTTTCAAATAATAGCCTAGGGGCTTTAGAGGTTAAGCCACTGCACTTTTTGTAGTCAGGCAGATAACTTCTCCTAAACAACAGATAAACCAGATCATAAAAAACTGTTATAGCTAAAGTAATGAACATTTAATGATACTTTTTTTAAAACAGTTTTAATAGGTATTCCATCCCTCTTCTCAGATATTATCAGAAGCTTACGCCTGTTATTTAACTGATGGAATCACTCATCTATTTAAGCTTCTTCATTATATCACTATAAAGTTGGGGTGCTCCTGGTGACAAATTTCCTACATGATTAAAGGCAGGTGGAAAAAGCAGACTAGTTAGCTAATCTGTGTCATGATTGGCTGTTTTGTGTTTGTTCTCCCTCCGTCCAAAGCCCCCGTCTCTGCCTCTTCTTGTGTGTGTGTGTGTGTGTGTGTGTGTGTGTGTGTGTGTGTGTGTGTGTGTGTGTGTGTGTGTGTGTGCATGGACATGTATTCTCATCTTTATGCCTATGCTGGGATCCCAGGAGAGTTCCCACACACACTTGCAGTTAATCACCTGCGGCTGAGCTTCAGTTGACCCTGGATTGTTGAGTGACTTGAGTTAGTGACAACCCCGCCTATCTGTGGGGACTTGACTTTACAGGCAAACAATGGACCCTGTTCAGCACGTGGTGTCACTTCAAGGAGAGCAACTGGATCGGAATGCGAAAATGCTTCAGCACATGTCAAAGGAACAGGCGTCAGTGGTACAACATGTTGACAAAATCAAAGATATGCTTATTTTTCATAATCCTTATGTCACCCATGCTGTCTGCCCACTTCCTCTTTCGCCGTCGCTAGGACCCAGTATGAGAGTGTAAAAGCGGAGGTTTTTTCACTCAATGTGCTCTCAATGTGCTCTTGTTTTCCACCGACAAAGTCCGAGCTATTCAACTAACTGTGCTAAAAACTCCTTTATGACTGGGTTATTGAGAGAGGGATCTCTAGTGGGGCTAAGCGGTTGGACCCTGAGCTATCTTATGAGGAGTTTTTGGCAAAGTTCCACTGTGTGTTTGATAAAGGATCAAACCCCCCAAGCCTAAAGGAGAGGCTGTGGAGGAGTGCATTACGGATTCCCCTAGTCACTTCTACCAATGCTAATTTGTCCCTCCACGTTGCCTTTTGGAGCTGGATTTTCTTTGTTTAAAAGAAAAAGAAAGCCACTTCATCCCTAAATCAATTCTCAACAATATTACCATAAAAATATACTCTTCCCCTTCTACTCTCTGAATTTGAGCTATTACAGCTCCAAACCTTCCTGGGGTTCGGAGACTTCTACGAACAGCTTATTCGGGATTTCAGCTGAGTGGCTTTACCTTTGACCCAACTGACCTCTCCCAAGGTTCCTTTTCAGTGGTGTCCCTCAGCTCAACAAGCTTTTGAGGCGCTGAATCAACGCTTTGCCTTGATATTGCAAAGATGTCCAGGAGTACGTGTCTGCTTGTTCTACCTGCACAAAACAAGGCTTCCAGTTAACCACCAACCAGCTTACTAAGACTTCTCCCCACACCCAGTCAAGTGTCGTTGGTCTGGGTTCCCTAAACAGACCAACAGCCAAGCGGAGAGGGCCAATCAGGAGCTACAGGCCACTCTCTGCAGTGTTCCTTCTTCTAATCAGTCTTTGTGGAGTTCACAGCTTGCCTGGTTGGATTATGCTCATAATTTACTGACCAGTGCGGCAACTGAAGCTTTAAGTGGGATTAATAATCTTGCGAATATGTTTTTCTGTGTACACTTTTTGGTCGGACAGAGGGGGAGGAGGTGTTTTCACCCATGTGAGATGCACTGCTGTGCAAGTCCTCTAAGATCCTGACTGCACGTTACTGGAAGCAGATGATGTATATGACTGCCTAATGTTGATTGGTTGATAAGTGGGTTGGAAAAGAGCAGGAAGTGACAGTGGAATTCACCAAACAGGCGAACAGCAAAAAAAACTTAAAAGACAAAAAAAATACAGCATTAAAAGGACAGACAGTGAATGCATTCACACTTTTCATTGTTTGTAACACTTGTTTCACTTCAGCTCTTTGTATGTTCTAACTTCACCCTCCTTCTTCCTCCTGGCTCACAGACCAACAACAACACAAGCAAGAGCAGCCCGTAGACCAACCCAACACATTGTACACTGCCTCCATCTGACAACAGAGCTCACTGCAGGCAGAGTGACAGTCCTTAGAGCAAACGCACTCGCTCTGCTCGATCATAAATGTACATTAATAAAATTTGAATAATTATTTTATCCCACTCATATTTCTAATCACAAGTAACAAGTGCAACTTCTACTAATCTAAACTTGAGTTGATAGACTTTAAAAGTGTGTTTTCATAATAGATGATACCATATAATATAAGTATTCTATGTATCTATCCTATGCACAGGACATGAGTTACACTGAAGACAGCATTAAATTGCCAAATCTTAAACACTTTACAATACAATACAATAAGCAGTACATGACTAAGCCAATTCTGATATTGTTCTGACTAAATATCAGTAAAGAGTTCCCAAATAACTTTATCCACAGATTGGGAAATATTTGAATTTCTTCAATGAACCTTTTTTGGTCTATTTAAAATCAACAATAGGAGGCAATTAAAAGGAATATGAAATGTGTGGGAGCTGATTGCTTTGAATTATTGATTTGTGTGGCTGTCAGGGAACAGCTTGTGTTTGAGCTATGAGGTGCAGAGGATCAGAGAGCTGTCTCGCTTTGCTCTGTTGTTAGCACTGCCAGTCATCCTCATAGCATACATTCATCTCCATTCAATATGCTGTCATCGTTCTATTCTTGTTCACACAGCATATCCCATTACCCCTCCAACATACACGTTCACACAAGAAGCACGAGGCCTCAGTGCACCGATGCATTAAAAAAAAAGAAGCATACTTTTGTTTCATTATTAATTTGCTTATTTATTCCTATCATCAATAAAACATGGCGATGGGGCTAGAGACCGACGGAGCGATACAGAATTAAATGAGCGTAAACAAACAGGGTTTGAAGGAGATCACATCTCACACAAATTGCCTGCTGCTTTGTTCATGCCAGCTGCACTCACATAGCAGGTGATCATGTTGGGCAAAGTGAATCAGAGTATTTTTCAAATTATGATTTTTTTTTCTTATTTGCAGCAGAAACTCCTGCAAAATGGTAAGGCCATGGAAAGTGATAATTCAGCCTTTCACAACAAAATCTGGACATGTGTGAGGATAACTAAATTCAACTTAATTTAGCTAGAAAAGTGTTCAAAAGTGAAAGTGTAGCAGGCTGAATCAGATCTACAGGGTGGGCCATTTATATGGATACACCGTAATAACATGGGAATGGTTGGTGATATTAAAGTCTTGTTTGTGGCACATTAGTATATGTGAGGGGGCAAACTCCTCAAGGTGGGTGGTGACCATGGTGGCCATTTAGAAGTCGGCCATCTTGGATACAACTTTTGTTTTTTCAATAGGAAGATGGCCATGTGACACATCAAACTTATTGGTAATGTCACAAGAAAAACAATGGTGTGCTTGGTTTCAACGTAACTTTATTCTTTCATGAGTTATTTACAAGTTTCTGACCACTTTCTGACTAAAATGTGTTCAATGTGCTAGATTGTGTTAGATTGTCAATGCAACCCTCTTCTCCCACTCTTCACAGTCTTTATTCTTTCATGAGTTATGTACAAGTTTCTCTTTATTCACAGTCATTGACATGTCGAAGAGGTTAACACGTGAGGAGCAGATCGAAATTGTGTTGATATCTGGTGGACGCAGTAACCGGGTCATTGCAGCAGATTTCAGTGCAAGACACCCTACGAGACCACCCGTCTCCCATGCTACAGTTAGCAAACTGCTGATTTTTGCCAAAATGTGGACGCAAGCAAACTGTCACTAATGAAGAAACATCCGTGGCTGTCCTAGCTTCATTCAGCAAGAGCCCACAGCGTAGCACTCGCTGCATGTCACTGGAGAGTGGCATTAGTCGAACATCCCTTCGGCGGATATTAACTACTCACAAATGGCACCCTTACAAACTCCAGCTACTTCAGCATCTTAACGAGGATGACCCAGATCGGCGCACAGAATTTGCAGAATGGGCAAAACAAAAATTGGAACAGGACCCTCAGTTCACGCAGAAGATTTTGTTCAGAGATGAGGCAAACTTTTATGTGAATGGTGAAGTTAACAAACAAAACCACCCCTATTGGTCTGACACTAACACACATTGCATGGATCCCTCCAAGACTGTTGGAACAACAAAAGTGATGGTTTGGTGTGGTATATGGGGTACAATGATAGTGGGTCCATTCTTCATCAATGGAAACCTCAAGGCCACTGGATATTTGAAATTGCTTCATGATGATGTGTTTCCCTCTTTGTGCACTGAAGCTGGCACGTTCCCTGAATTTTTCCAGCAAGATGGTGCACCACCACATTATGGGTGCCAGGTCTGAGCATTCCTAGATGAACAGTTTCCTGGAAAGTAGATTGGTCGTCGTGGGCCAGTTGAATGGCCCCCAAGGTCTCCCGATCTGACCCCCTTAGACTTTTCTTTTTCTTTCCCTCCCCATCTCCAGCTGCCTCCCCCTTCCCGCTCCACCACAACCACCCACACATGCAGGGCCTTGGAGTAGGTGTATGTCACCAGCGTGCAGAGGAGGCTACCCCCCCCCCCCCCCCCTCTGTCCCCTTCTGGCTGCCTCTGCCTCAATTTTATCCCACAACTTAGAGATTCACATTACTCACACTTTCATTACACATATATATAGGATCTTGGGGGTGGGCACGATACACGGAGTCCAAAGTACCATCAGGGTGTACACCTCACCCCCGGCGTCGTTGCCCACCTCTCAATTTTGAATACACGTAGACATTGAGGGCTAGCAGGAGGGACCATGCGCTTACCTGCTGCTCTCTGGCAGGTAGCTCCATGCCCTCCTGGGTTTTAATTGCACCTTAGAACACACATGCATCAACACTACAATGAGCGGGTGGAGGGAGGTTTGGAGTCTTCTCTCACCCCCGTTCTCTGCGACCTGCTGGAGCAGGGGGGGCTAGGAGGAGTTGGCCGTCCGACTGCGGTCTGGAGTGTGGGGCCTCCCTGCTGCTGCGGAGTCGGGGCGGTCTGCCTCTCCCCACCGCAGGGAAAAGGGTAACACCACCTGGGTCTGGGTGCAGTTCCCCCCTCCAGGGGCAAGGGTACCTAGACCCGGTTCGTAGAGTACGCTTGGGGAGTGTGATCGTGTGTACAGCGTCAGCGTCTCTTTATGTCTGTCTCCACGTTGGTTGAGTGTGGAGTAAGTGCATATGAGAGCATGAGGGAGGAAATGGATGTTTGCGTCTGTGTGTGCCTGTATGTCTGTGTCTATATGTCAGGTTGGGTATCAGACGCCACCTCTCTGGGGACATCTCAGGCCCTCCAAGGTTTGGAGGCCTATCTCCACCCACCACCACTTCCCCTGCCAGTGGCGGACTCCCTCAGGTATCGGTGCGTTGGTGGTTCTTTGTGTGTGGGGGTGGGCGTCCGGGTACACACCGGCTCACTCCTTGACGGCCGCTTATCGGGGCCTGGAGCCTGGGGCTCGCTCGGGCCACTTCGGAGGTGGGGTGCCCCCGGCCTCTCGGCCTGGGGCTCGGTCACTCAGGCACAGCTGGCTGCCGGCGGAGCTCACGGGCGCGTCACTGCAACTCCCCCTGGCTTCTGCTCCGCGGCTGCTGAGTGAGCCCTCATCTGGGACTCTCCTCAGCTCTTACTGGGACAGTGGTGCGGCTGCCCCTCTGTTGGTCTTCCTTGGTCTCTTGTGTTCTGGGGGCCTCTGGATGTCTGGAGTTTTGATCTCCTCCATACCTGCTTCATACCCTGGAGGACGGGGCTGTGGCTCCCCACACTCCCTAGCAGATCGTTACATGGAGAAACCTTTGGAATGCAAGCATGCTGATCCACACAGGTATGCACACAGGTGTACACACGGGTATTCACAGACGCGGACTACAGCTTTCTTGGCTGCTGCCTCAAAGCACATTGTGCGCTGTCTATCTTGCGTGCTGCACAATATCGTTTATTATTTAGTATCTACTGATATCTACTGCTAGCTAGTTTATTGTGATGGTGCCGTTTTTTTTTTTACTATGTTGCTCTTTGTTGTTTGCTTTCTGTTCTGTTTTTTTTCTCCAAACAGGTGACCCAGGTTTTTTTTTTTTCTTTCTTCCCCCCCTTCTCACCGTCTCTTCTCCCCTTTGGTTTTCTTTCTCTCCCTCTCTTTCTTTCATTCTTTCTCCCTGTCCTGTCCCCTTTGCAGCAACTGAAAATAAAATAAATTCATAATTATAATAAAGGTCAATCAAATGGACCAATATGGCAAGGCCATGATGATCCACTTGGTAAAATAAATCCGCTTGGCATCTTTCTTGGCCTTAAGACAACAATTCTGATGGCTAAAGATCCAAACGGGACAACAAAAAAAAAAAAAGACTTTTCTTTGGGGTCATCTGAAGGCAATTGTCTATGGTGTGAAGATACGAGATGTGCAGCACCTAAAACTACGGATACTGGATGCCTGTGCTGGCATTTCTCCTGCGGTGTTGCTATCAGTGTGTGAAGGGTGGGAGAAGAGGGTTGCATTGACAGTCTAACACAATGGCAAGCACATTGAACACATTTTAGTCAGAAAGTGGTCAGAAACTTGTAAATAACTCATGAAAGAATAAAGTTACGTTGAAACCAAGCACACCATTGTTTTTCTTGTGACATTACCAATAAGTTTGATGTGTCACATGGCCATCTTCCTATTGAAAAAACAAAAGTTGTATCCAAGATGGCCGACTTCTAAATGGCCACCATGGTCACCACCCACCTTGAGGAGTTTGCCCCCTCACTTATACTAATGTGCCACAAACAGGACTTTAGTATCACCAACCATTCCCATTTTATTACGGTGTATCCATATAAATGGCCCACCCTGTATATTTACCTACAGCCCTTCTCTATTGCAGGACATAACACAAGAGAACAAGGGGTCAAACTGACCCTTTAATCTGTTACAATAAAGGGACAAGGATTATCTAACTTACTACAATTAAACATTTGTTTTATAAAAGTAGGTATTCAGTTTTACACCTGGGGCGCTTGAAACTTCAAGGCACAGTAAAATTTGCAAAAGACATCTTCTTGACAAGTGTCTCCAGCGGTGTGATGTGCATGTCAGAATGACATTTCTCCTCCTCGCCAGAAGGCATATGTGACACAACCCTGAGCGGTTGGCAGTGTTCCTGATTTGCAATGTGTTTGCTATTTCTTTTTTTTTTTTTTTTTTTTTTTTTTTGGGCTGTCCCGTTTGGCTCTTTTGCCATCAGAATTGTTGTCTAAAGGCAAAGAAAGATGCCCAACGGATTTACTTTACCAAACTGACCATCCCAGCCTTGCCGTAATGGTCCATTTGATTCACCTTTTATTGTTTATTTTATTTTCACTTACTGAATACGGGACAGACTTGACTGGGGGAAAGAAGGGGAGAAAGAAAGAGGGAAAGAGAAACAGCTGAGAAGAGGGACAGGGGAGAAGGGCAAAAGACAAAAACCAACAGAACGGGCAGAGAAAAAAAAATGCATATATCAATCACCTGGATCACCTGCTGAGAAAGAAAAAAGAAAGCAAGCAGAAGAGAACAAGAGTAATAGAATAAACAACATCACAATGATATATGGGAATATGACAGTAAATACTAAATGTTAAACATTATTGTGCAGCACATAAGATCAACAGAACACAGTGTGCTTTGAGGTAGGAGCCAAAAAGGGTGTAGTTTGTGGGTGTGATCACCCGTGTGTACACCTGTGAGCATGGACGCGCTTGTTTTTTGTTTTTTTAAAAGGTTCCTTCATGTAATAATCTGCTAGAGGGTGTGGGGGGGCCACAGCCCCGTCCTCCAGGGCATGAAGCAGGTATGGAGGAGATCAAAACTCCAGACATCCAGAGGCCCCCAGAACACAAGAGACCAAGGAAGACCAACAGAGGGGCAGCTGCGCCACTGTCCCGGAAAGGGCTGAGGAGAGTCCCAGATGAGGGCTCACTCAGCAGCCGCGGAGCAGAAGCCAGGGGGAGTTGCAGTGACGCGCCCGTGAGCTCCGCCGGCAGCCAGCTGCGCCTGAGTGACCGAGCCCCAGGCCGAGAGGCCGGGGGCACCCCACCTCCGAAGTGGCCCAAGCGAGCCCCAGGCTCCAGGCCCCGATAAGCGGCCGCCAAGGAGTGAGCCGGTGTGTACCTGGACGCCCATCCCCGGACACAAAGAACCACCAACGCACCGATGTCTGAGGGGGTCCGCCACTGGCAGGGGAAGTGGTGGTAGGGGGAGATAGGCCTCCAAACCTTGGAGGGCCTGAGATGTCCCCAGAGAGGTGGCGCCTGACACCCAACCTGACATATAGACACAGACATACAGGCACACACAGATACAAACATCCATTCCCACCCTCATGCTCTCATATGCACTTACTCCACACTCAACCAACGTGGAGATATACATAAAGAGACGTTGTACACACGATCACACTCCCCAAGCGTACTCTACAAACCGGGTCTAGGTGCCCCCGCCCCTGGAGGGGGGAACTGCACCCAGACCCAGGTGGTGTTTCCCTTTTCCCTGCGGTGGGGGGAGGCAGACCGCCCCGACTCCGCAGCAGCAGGAAGGCTCCACACTCCAGACCGCAGTCGGACGGCCAACTCCTCCTCCTAGTCCTAGCCCCCCTGCTCCAGCAGGTCGCAGAGAACGGGGGTGAGAGAAGACTCCGAACCTCCCTCCACCCGCTCATTGTAATGTTGATGCATGTGTGTTCTAAGGTGCATTTAAAACCCAGGAGGGCTTGGAGCTACCTGCCAGAGAGCAGCAGGTAAGCGCATGGTCCCTCCTGCTAGCCCTCAATGTCTACGTGTATTTAAAATTGAGAGGTGGGCAACGATGCCAGGGGTGGGGTGTACACCCTGATGGTACTTTGGACTCCGTGTATCGTGCCCACCCCCAAGATCCTATATGTATGTGTAATGAGAGTGTGAGTAATGTGAATGTCTAAGTTGTGGGATAAAATTGAGGCAGAGGCAGCCAGAAGGGGACGGGGACGGGGGGGTAGCCTCCTCTGCACCCTGGTGACATACCCCTACTCCAAGGCCCTGCATGTGTGGGTGGTTGTGGTGGAGCGGGAAGAGGGAGGCAGCTGTTTGCTATTTCTACTGACACTTAATAGTATTACAAATGTGATTTACACACTCCGTTTTGAATAACTGATTTATAGCAAAGAGGGTTTAGTTATGCTTTGTCATCGTTTCCATCCCGCTGTACTTAGTGGCATCCACATAAAATCCTACTAAACTAAACTAAACTCCTAAACTAGATACATTTCAAAAATACTTCTGTTAGTAAAAAGAACAACACATTCATGTTTGAGGCAGAAACTGACAAATAACTGTTTGCAAGTTATCCAGTTACAGTTACAGTCACTGTGATATTATTCTTTCGTTTTAATTCCACTTTTTAAAGCTTCAGTGTTTGGTTTTCTTCCAGGGTAGTTTCTTGTGGCCAGAGGTTCCCAAAAATCCAATTTACTCACAAGGACACCAGTTTAAAACATGTCACACATAATATTTATTGATATTGAAGAATTAATAATAATGTAGCAGTAAATGGAGACCAAAAATGAAAGCTAGGCAAGAGATGAGTATAGCAGGTAGGCTATGGACATGAGTCAATATGTGTGTGTGTCTTGAGAAAAGAATGAGACAACATCCTTCTACCAAAATTCCAGCAACTGGTCTTAAAGGTTAAACTGTGATGGTTAAACTGAGAAGCAAGATGCTTGGTGGTGCATTAATGTCCTCACAAAGCCAAAGATGACTGCATTTCTCCTCCTGCATGGAGAGCTGAACAAGCAGCAACCTAGAAACACTGGTAACATGAACCTTTAGCCAAAATATTAAAAACCAGTCATCCAAACAACTGTCAAACTTGGGACTCGGCACCCAGCAATACACCGGCTGAGATGATAATGGATCAAGAGAGATGGAGAACAAATGGACAGACAAACAGATAAGGATTAACCAAATTAGTAGTAAGATGAACAAGTTTTCTTAAGGTTCATAAGTGAGTAAATAAACCATCAAAAGAAAATAATGGGTGGAATGTTCTCACACTCTAATAAATTACATGCAAATGTTAATGCAACAGTTACATTTACTGGTTATCACTTGTTTTTCTTCTTTTTTCCATTTGCATATTAAATAAACCAATTTGTGACTGAGCTGCAGACTTTCAGCTATAGTTCAGGGCTTTAACAAAAGCTTTCCATTAACTGTTTTGGAATTACAGCCTTTTTATACATAGTTAGTTTAAAGTAATTGGACTAACTAATTGGATGGAATGGACATTACCAAATGCTATATTTCCTCCCTTCAGGTTATATGTTTGGCCTTAATGCAGCCACCTTCAGTTACTGCTTATCTGAGGGTCTCTCAGTTTTGTCTCCAGTACAAAAAGATGCCAGTGGCAGCCATACACATCCATGCCATTACATAGCCTCCACCATGTCTGATAGATGATACTGCCATGCTACAACTCATGAGCGGTTCTGTCCTTCTCCATGTGGACTGGTTCGCACAGAGCACTTTTCTACTTTTCTAGAGCTGGGCGATAGAACGATAACGATATGTATCGCGATATAACTTTTTCTCGATAGAAAAATTAAACTATTGCGATAGACCTCGCCGCTCTTGTCCTCTTAAAAAGAAAAAAAGAAAAAAAAAGAACAGCCAATCCAAATTAAGTAGCGCAGAGCCGAACCAATCACAGCCGCAGCGTCACGTCACGTGACTTGTTACGTACAGCACAAGCGCCAAGCCGCACATGTGTATTTGTTTGGGAAGCAGCCAGCCACCGTACCACCCGGGTAATGGAGGAAATGAGTGTGCCGACTAGAAAAATCAACCGAGCGTGACCGAAGGTTACCGAAGAGAAAACAGATGATGGTTCCAATGCCGGAGAGATTGTCGAACAGAAGAGCCATAGAAGTTCCGTAGTGTGAAGGTATTTCGGCTATTTCAACTCTGACAAAAAACAGAGCAGCGCGCACTGTAAATTGTGCCGAAAGCAAGTATGGAAATACAATAAACTGGTGCATGCTCAGGCTACGTCCACACGTACCCGGGTATTTTTGAAAACGCAGATTTTTCTATGCGTTTGCACCTTTCGTCCACACGTAAACTGCGTTTTTGGTCACTGAAAACTCAGTTTTTGCATTTACGTGTGGACTAGAAAAACGGAGAAAACGCAGCGTCAAAGGTGTGCGCATTTTTTGACGTCACACTGTGCGCCACGTTATTGTTTCGGTGAAATGAATTTCTACAATATTGTTAATTCTACTCTCTGCAGTGTTTAAATGCTTACATATACACACAGTTACTGTCCCTCCACACATACGACTCAGTTCTGCTTCTATGCCCCAGCTTTGTTTACTTTTTCCCACCGAGGCTTCTAGACTTCTGATTGGCCAACATTTCTGCACGGTTAGGAATCTAGCGTCACCTGCTGCTTTGGCATGTTCATAGCAGCGTTTTCCTTCATTTCTGCCTTTATGTGTGGACGGGATTATTTTTTAAAACGAAAACGGAAAATCTCCGTTTTCAAAAACACCCGTGTACGTGTGGACGTAGCCTCAGTCTCTGACTGGAAGCGCTAATTCGTCATTCAGCTTTTGTCAGACTAAAGTAACTGTTAAAACTGTTTGAAAAGCTAAGCTATACAACAAGGAGAGATTGAGAATTTCCTTTTAGTTCTCAGTTTATTTGATATTGACAAAAGTTAGTCAATTTTGTCTGTTCTTCTGTAAAACAAACTAAGATTTATTTTTCTGAAAAAGTCTCATGTTCCTTAAGTACATCTACCCTGTTGAACTTATTATGGGAAATAAATATTTAAATAAAAACAAGCTGCTGATTATTTCACATTTTACTTTTGAGCAACGGCACATTTAAATCTTTTCCACTTTTCCCAGAATACGCGCTTCTTTAGCGGTTTGGACTCCTTCTGACATTTCTTTGGAGGTGGAGGAACACCAAAGTAACTGCTTAAAGGAACTGAAGAAGCTTCTCGGATGAGAGGTGAAACGTCTTCAAGCAACTTAAAGAAGTCCAGACGCTTTTCTTTGCAAGCTCCTTTGACTACGATGACCTGGATGACTGAGAACCTTCACAGACTTAAAGGAGCTTGCTTTTTCAACATCTTTAAGAGCTCTAAACAAATGTCTGTCCTCCTCCAGAAAATCTTATGTACGCAAACAAGCATTGCAGCTTCTTATCTGGTGCGCATTTTTTATTTTGACAGCGCATGCGCATCTGCGGATCACTTATGTGCACCCCTGCTTATAGACCTCACTGCATTGGCACACTGTATCACCAGCCAGTGAGACTGGCAGTGGGGTGTATTAAGACACACGCTTTGCACCCAAACACAAAAGAGACACGAGCACACTTACAGACAGATTCAGTACATCATCTTTATCTTTCCCTGCCAACAACCCCCACACACACTCACACTTGCAAATTAACACTCTTCTGCTGTTTATCATCTGATTCAATTAAAGCAGCGGAGGCGAAGGGATCAGAGCCCCTGGGACAGCATTTTAAATGGGCACAAAACAAATGAGCTGAGGTTCAGCCACTGACATTTAAATGAGAGTAATGAGGCTGCTTGTCATCAACACTCCTCTGCCAGCCAGAGTATCAGCTGCTGCTCTGTTGTCTTTTCTGTCTGATGCTCAACTTCATCTCTACAACTTTATATTTTATCTTTATTTCATCCTCCAATAACATATTCAGAGCAGTGTCATGATGATCTGGGTAACTGATAAAACGCTCACCTTCACTCCCCTGCTATGATATTTGTTCTTCTTTCACAGCACTGTTTATTATCTCTGAATCCTGGCCCTGTAAATGCAACACATTCAGTCTGGTTTGCAGTTATCATCTGAAGCCTTTGAGCCCAGAGTTTAGCATCGCTCCCTAAAAACATGAATCACTGGCTCTTATTTATTCCACAGTTGGAAAGCAAAGACTGTAGTGATGGTTCATTTTTAGAATATAGCACAGATGGGGCCAGATGATGCACTTAAAAGTCAGTTATACATTTTTGTGAGATTCGATCATAAAGCTCTTGACTGATAAGAGTTTGCTAAGGTATTATAAACAAGTTCACCCCCCTGAAACCAAACATAAAACTTAAGCTGACAGAATTTTTCTCACCCGTTCTGTTAAATAAAACATTCCAATGATTCCTAATTTCTTCCCAGGGACAGAAATGAGGGTATCAGTATACAGTAATAGTCTCTTTCCCTAATGGTCACTGTTTTGTCTTGATTTGATTCACATTACTTTGCAGACTGCAGCAAGCCACCAAGAAGGGTGGAGAAGGTCAAGCGTATGTTTTTTTCAGCAGCCAATCAGTTCTCGCCTAAGCCTGAATTTAAAGAGAAAAAAAAACTGTATGGCAAAATATCATGGGAGCTCATTACCAGTGTTGGGGGCGGTCACAGCAGTCGCTTGAGAGGTGACATGTTGTAAAATCATTTTAATGAAATGCTGAATCCAGGGGCGAACAAGACGTACATTCAGTTACTAGCTGGTGAAAGTCACTCAGACGTACACACAGGCCCAAAAAACTGTGATGAAGAGGAGATGCAGTTAAGCAAATGGTGACTCTCGAAGATGCACAAGGAAAGCTTGATTCTGACTAATTGGAGTGTCTGGCTCTAACCTCATTTCACTTCAGCAATGCAAAAAGGTTGGAAATTCCATGTTGTGGACCTTCAGTATTTAAATCATTGATAGTCTGTGTTGGTGGAGCAAAATTAACCAACTAGTTACTGCATTTAGTTTATTACTTGTTTTACCTAATAGTTTAACCTCGATTTTTCAAAAGTATAGAAACGAAGACATTATACTGCTACTGTTCTATCGAAATTTTAAACAAATATCCTCATATGTGGCTCTAATTTTTCTAAGAAACAAAAATTAGGTAAAAAAAAAAAAAAATCTGGTAATTCTTTGTTTTTACATTCATCAGGTCCCAATCAGCCCAAATATCAAAGAGAAATTAAAAATGCATGCCGTGGAAGAGTTCAGGTCTTAGGAGGATAAAGTTAGCACACTACTGGAGAGCTAGAAGGATCGGATTGGCTGGAAGCCAAATCTTCTTTACATTTTAGATCTATTCTCTGTGATTTTTGTGCCTGGGTTATTTTTTATATCACCTTGCCGCATGTGACTTTCATCAGGGTGATCCTTGCTACAGCCTTTTTTTTCCTTGGAAGTTGAAAGTCTAGTTAACAGGCTTAATGTCTAGAAGCCTGTTGCTGAGCCTGTTGATGGAAAAAATACAAAAGAATGATCGAAGAAATTAAATATTACAATGCACCAAAATGATTGGATATGATGTTTCAGCATCCGCTTTGCATCTGCTGTCATGAACAATAAAATAATAATTCAGAGGTAACATTTTTAATCCCTGAGAGTAATATTTTCAAGAAGAAATGATGGAACAAATTTTCAGCTGAGACTGAAGGTGGGAATGATTCAGAAGCATCCAGCAGATTCCAGATTTCCTGCAGCTGACAAGTACAGCATATACAGGTTACCATGGGCACCATGGCTTACTTCCACAGTACAAAGACATGCAGGTTGATTGGTGATTTGAGACTGGCTGTAGGTGTTTACGTGAAATCATGTGGTTATGTGTCTCTCTGTTTTAGCCACGTATAGGTCAAACAATAGATTAGGCATACAGACAAAAAGCAAGACCCAGCACATAAAATGGAGCTGGGATGATGTTGGGTTGCAAAGTGGCAACTGTGGTTGAACAGTTGGAACACATCATCTACAGTGCTTCATTAATGGCAATCCACCACTCATTGCTTTGGATTCCTGCTGTTTTGTGTATTCAGGTCGAATGCAAAAAGATTAATTTCTTAGCTTCTCAGTTATCTTGTCGAAAATCTGTACATTGTAAGAAGAAGGCCTTGTTTTGATTTTATAAAACTGACATCAAAGGGTGTTGTTTCTAGCTTAAAAGATCTGTTGTATAACAGTGCTGTAAATATGCCTGTTTTATGAGCACATTCATGAATAGGAATGATTCCTAATACATTCTCCCTTTTCAGATATGGTTTACTTGATATCAGACATCATATTATAAATCCTATAACAACAATAATGTGATAAAACAGGTGAATGTAAAAACTTTTTTTTTTTTTTTTTTTAAAAGGAAGGTTAAATCAAACAGAAAAAGGCCAGTGTACAGAATTTTAGCAGGAAAGGCTATTTAGCAGAGATCCTGCAAAAACACACTGAGAATGACAGGGAAGTATAGAGCTAAAGAGTAGACAAAAGGCAGCAACTATGGGAGAAGAGCTGTTGCAGCAGCAGAGCACAGTACCTCAGCTTCTCCCATTGATTTCAGCTCTACAACAAATTGGACCATTTTTCACATCATCCTGCAGCGGCACCACTTGCCTTTTTATTTATTCCCCCATTCAGCAGAGCCCCCAGCTCTACATGAAACCAGCAGCGCACATACACACACACTGTCTGGGGAATGCATGTGTACTGTAAAACATGACACAAATACATTTCTGTCACCGTTAACAGGATGTTAGTCTAATAACAAATAAGGGTGGAGTGTAGAAGAATTATGTTATAGATAAAGTATGTTGCATATGTTATGAACTAATCCCCTGTAGGAGTTTAAATGTGCATTTTCAAACTTACTGTTTTCCTTGTGACTGCAAATCATAAATTAGCAACCAAAGTTTTAGAAAACCTGTTGGTGTTAAACTGGTCCCTCATTCAATAATGAACCTGTAAGTTGTCCTTGGCATTTAATAGGATTTAATTGGATATTGCCCTCCTTCAAAGCTCCACAGTTTGTTTGAAAATGCAAGAGAGAAATGTTCTGCTAACAAAAACTTCAGCCTTCATATTGCTAAAGGGAATATGTGCTCTTAGGCCATTTAGAGAAGAGAATTCTCTCCCTTTTATTTAAATGTTTAGTACAGTACAATGCAGTAGAGGGGTGAAAGCTTGGAATGAGATTTCTTGATAAAAGCACATCTGGAGCTTCGAGTGCAGCTTTAAGATCCAGCCAATATATCCCTAGATTTTTATTTCACACATTTAATTTAATTATCCCAAGTCATAGCTGCACTACTCAGTGTTTTCTTATTACCTATGGATTTATTACTGCTCTTCAGCTTTTTCATAATCTTTCAGCTCATCATTTTGGTTTAATGGTCTAAACTTTGTGTTGCTAAATTTGTTTCTTGTCACAGGATGCAGCTGTATGCTCTGCTAAACCCACTAAACCTGTTCCACAATAAACGAGCAAATGAAATTTACTGACTAGCTTCTGAGCAGCACTGTAAGCTACTCCCATTTACCTGCCACTTTGGCTGCTTCATCCCACAGTCACTTCTATTTATGCTTGCTGTTATGCCTGCTTAGACGTAGAGAAGAAGTCAAAACTGGAAGCAAAGACATTGCAGAGGAGTTTTTTCCACAAAAATCTCATCTTTTGATACTGTTGCAATATCGCCAGCTGTATAAGTTTCTGTACAGATATATTATTAAAATGCAGGTAAGAACCGACACAATCATACACTTGTGTCTTCGACATGAATGCAAAATTAAGAGGTGGGCAGCTAACAAAAGTGGATGTAATGTTAATTTGATCAAATTTGGTGCCCAGTGCCGTTCACAAGGAAGAGCAAGTTCCTTGTGAAAAACTTAAATCTTTCCTTTTGGAGTTTTTCATGATCAAAAAAAGAGCTTAAAGTACAGTGAAAAAAAGTTTAGTGTAATGCTACTTTGCCCACTCATCAGGACTTGGTTGTTTCCATTGTCATTAAAAGATTCATAATTTATAATAAGCAATCTATCTGCTGTCCTTCTTCTGATTCATTACAGGCTGTATTTGTAGCAATGAAATTCTAGACTGCAGTCAGTTGATTTCAGTAGACACAACCAATGATACGTGCTGGTTCGCCACAAGCAATCACTATATCAGCAAGGTTCAGGTAGAGTAAGCTAATACTCACTTTATTTTTTTTATGCTTGTGCTTTCACATGTGGCAAAACTGCTGCTCCATATGTGGAGTCTATGTGTTTAGTTCAGAACTCCCATTCATACAAATCTAAGCATTTTTAGGGCTTTAGGTTACTGAACTGAAATATAGCAAGTGGCAGATAAGTTCCAACTTTATCTTCCACTTCTGCACATCTTGATTCTGTTGAACACAACAATCCAAAAAAGAACTTCTCCAGTCTCTTTTTCACCTTTCTCCTCAATTCAAAGTCACCGTTGCTCCCGTTCTCTCTTTCTGCCTACTTCTACCTGCCATCTGTATCAATCTCTCTCTGCACTCAGACTGACAGGTCGCCTCCTCAATGCTTTGTACCCCTGGCTCTGCCTGGGGAGGTGTCTTCACCACATCACCTTGGCATCACTCTACTTCCCAACTCCCACTCTTCATCTCTCTGCCTCCTCCTCCTCCTCCTCCTCCTCACAACATCCTATTGTTCTGACTTTAAAAGCCAAAGAGTGATAGAAGACTTAATAGGAGCTAAAGCTGAAGTGACAGTTTGGTGTCATCGCTGGGCGTTTAGTCCGTTTGAGAAATGTCAAACTGTTGTATGTGAAGGTGGTTACTGAGTGTGAACATAATGGATGACTGGCTTCAGGCGCAGTCTGCGAGCTGTCGAGCTGTCCGGCTCAAGCGCTACCCTGTGCATTGGCCTGCACTACATTGAAAAGTTGAGGCATCTCTGGATGTCTAAGAACTGTTATTTCAAGTTTCTGTTCTCATTTGATTGACCTGCACCTCTGAACTTAGCGTGAACCAGTATAAAGTACTGGCATAAAGATAAGGATGAAGACGATGATGGAAAGACACCTCTGCTCAGACATCTGGCAGAATAAGAAATTTAAATCTTAGAACAGATTTAGTAGAAGAATGGTCTTTTGTGAAAGTTGCAACTTTAAACAATAATGTACAACTTTCAAGTTGCCTTAACACCAAGACAGAACACACTAGGATAGGGATACAACAATACCAGAAATAAAGCAGCCATTATTAAGAATACTTGTAGGATCACACAGTTCTTGATACCAAGTTTGATACCAACTCCGACTCTGCTCCTCTTATCAATTAGCTGGAGCAGAGCAATTTCAGTATCTGCACTCGTCACCATCTTCCACATGCAGTTTTTCCAGTGGCTGTGGGCTTCTTTCTTTTTCTTCACCATGTAAAAACAGACTAGCACACCTCAGCTATAGAAGAATTGCTGCCTCTGTACATATGCTGTCTACGGTAACAAAGAAAAGCAAGTACTATTATTGAGACTTTTGTTATTAAATGGTACTATTGTTTCCACTCATCCCGATCAGCTATCAGGCTATCGCTTCTATCATATATCCCCTCCCAGCTAGAAGGTCCTGGGCTTGATTCCATGGCCTGCTGATGCCTTTAATACTTTAAAAAACTGCATTAGCAAGAATTCATGCCAAAAAGAAGAAGCTATTGATTAGCTCTGGTCAGGGAGGAATAAACCAGTGAGTAGGTGGTTTATTTTTAATAAAAGGCAAATATTGGCTTCATCTGTTGCAAGGCAATATATTGAATTGGCCTCCGCCTACGTCAGCGCAGGACAAATATTTGCCTTCACAACTCTAAAGATGCTGAAAAGACTGATATATGAGCAGAGGTGTCTTTACTTTTTTTGTGCCATCACCATGGTGACCACATCACTCTATCGCAGGTGTATGCTCACAGTGATTAAACTCTAAGTTGGTTTAACATTCACAGTCAACATCAGCTTACAGGTAACACTGTGTATATCATTAGACACAGACCCCATGGAGATGAACAGGGCCCTTTGGATGTTGGCCACTGAGCTGAGATAAGTTGTATTGTATTATATGGAGACAGTTTTATTCATTTCTGAGATCAAATTCTCTCCATACTGTACAAATCAATTTCTCTAAAACCACTCCTCCTGTTTTTGCATGTCTGATCATAATTATACCAAATTATATCTAATATTTGTGTGCCTCCTTCTAAACAGATTTTTCCAACCACAAACACACAGACACACACATATATAAAACACGTATATTAAAATCCTGAAATAATGTGATAATAAGTGTTTCTTTCCCCACATGGTAGACAGATAACTGGAAGCTAACAAGGGGCATGTGGGGAGCTGACAAACACACATGGACACACACACACATAGACAGGAAAACGGGGGAATAAAGAAGCATATGATAGAAAGAAGTAACAGGGAGTGAAACGAAGGAGAAAGTGGTAAATTTGGAGCTTAAAAATTAAGAATGAGTGAGAAAAAGAAGGAAAGAGAGGGCAGTAGAGGGAGCAAAGAAAGAAAGTGAAGGAAGTTAGGAGCGAGAAGAGATGGAGAGGAATTCAGCCTGGAGCATTAATGCAAACGTCCCCGCATTTATCCTTAATGAACCACACTGCAGCTCTTTCAGTTGAACCCTATCGCTGTGGTTGTATGGCACTGTCCAAGTTGAAAATGTATTGTGCATTCGTAAGGGCCCCACTGAAACTTAATCTCCTATTGGATTCTCATCCACTACAAACCTACTGCTGGTGCTAAAACACAAGCATGCCTCCCACCAAGAGCTGGAATATTCAAAGGGGGAAAAATAAGATAATAAATAAGAAGTTTTAAAGTTCCAGGTGTGGATTTTTCTAAGGTGAACACACCAAAAGTTTGTAGATATAGACTGTTGTTTGCTCCAGGCTCTGGGAAGAGAAACCCCTGTCTGGTACACACACACAAACACACACACTCATATGTAGTAGCAGGAGTCTTAGCAAAACAAAACAAAAAAGTATTGATGTTAGACATGTGCATTACTGATGGGCATGCCTTTCTATTACTACCAAACTTTTATCTGTCGTAGAAAAGATGTGAAATGTGTGCTTCAATAAAAAGTGGCAGTCCCACTTGAGTTTAAGATGTATGAAATTTAAACAAATTAAAATCCAGAAGTGAAATATTTAAAGAACCTTATTTTGCTCAGAATCACTGTAGCAAATGATCAAATAACTAAAGATCAAAGCTGATGACCCAGCAATTTTTAGTGTTCACAACTTTCAACAACTACCTCAAAAACTTTTCAACAGATGATCGAAACTTTGAAGTAAAAATTTATCATTCATAAAGTAGTGGACTTATATACAGTGGGGCAAAAAAGTATTTAGTCAGCCACCGATTGTGCAAGTTCCCCCACTTAAAATGATGACAGAGGTCAGTAATTTGCACCAGAGGTACACTTCAACTGTGAGAGACAGAATGTGAAAAAAAAAAATCCATGAATTCACATGGTAGGATTTGTAAAGAATTTATTCGTAAATTAGGGTGGAAAATAAGTATTTGGTCACCTCAAACAAGGAAAATCTCTGGCTCTCACAGACCTGTAACGTCTTCTGTAAGAAGCTTTTCTGTCCCCCACTCGTTACCTGTATGAATGGCACCTGTTTGAACCCACCATCTGTATAAAAGACACCTGTCCACAGCCTCAAACAGTCAGACTCCAAACGCCGCCATGGCCAAGACCAAAGAGCTTTCGAAGGACACCAGGAAAAGTATTGTAGACCTGCACCAGACTGGGAAGAGTGAATCTACAATAGGCAAGCAGCTTGGTGTGAAAAAATCAACTGTGGGAGCAATCATCAGAAAATGGAAGACATACAAGACCACTGATAATCTCCCTCGATCTGGGGCTCCACGCAAGATCTCATCCCGTGGGGTCAAAATGATCATGAGAACGGTGAGCAAAGATCCCAGAACCACACGGGGGGACCTGGTGAATGACCTGCAGAGAGCTGGGACCAAAGTAACAAAGGTCACCATCAGTAACACACTACAACGGCAGGGAATCAAATCCCGCAGTGCCAGACGTGTTCCGCTGCTGAAGCCAGTGCATGTCCAGGCCCGTCTGAAGTTTGCCAGAGAGCACATGGATGATACAGCAGAGGATTGGGAGAATGTCATGTGGTCAGATGAAACCAAAGTAGAACTTTTTGGTATAAACTCAACTCGTCGTGTTTGGAGGAAGAAGAATACTGAGTTGCATCCCAAGAACACCATACCTACTGTGAAGCATGGGGGTGGAAACATCATGCTATGGGGCTGTTTTTCTGCCAAGGGGACAGGACGACTGATCCGTGTTAAGGACAGAATGAATGGGGCCACGTATCGTGAGATACCTCCTTCCATCAGTGAGAACTTTGAAGATGAAACGAGGCTGGGTCTTCCAACATGACAATGATCCAAAACACACCGCCCGGGCAACAAAGGAGTGGCTCCGTAAGAAGCATTTGAAAGTCCTGGAGTGGCCTAGCCAGTCTCCAGACCTCAACCCCATAGAAAATCTGTGGCGGGAGTTGAAAGCCCCAAAACATCACTGCTCTCGAGAAGATCTGCATGGAGGAATGGGCCAAAATACCAGCTACTGTGTGTGCAAACCTGGTAAAGACCTATAGTAAACGTTTGACCTCTGTTATTGCCAACAAAGGTTATGTTACAAAGTATTGAGTTGTATTTTTGTTATTGACCAAATACTTATTTTCCACCCTAATTTCCGAATAAATTCTTTACAAATCCTACCATGTGGATTCATGGATTTTTTTTTTTTTCACATTCTGTCTCTCACAGTTGAAGTGTACCTCTGGTGCAAATTACTGACCTCTGTCATCATTTTAAGTGGGGGAACTTGCACAATCGGTGGCTGACTAAATACTTTTTTGCCCCACTGTATTTTAACCAGTTTCTACACTGAACACATAAATGCTGGTTTGCCTTGTATACAGTGTAGCCGGCAGTTTAGCATCTCTCAGATACAACAGTAGTCATTGCTATCTCTTCATCAGCACAGATTTCTTTTTCTGAATGGAAAACCCTTCCTGCTCAGCACCTTGCTGTTCTTTCTCCCATTATTTCCAAAAACAGGCAGCAATCTTTACTGGAATATAAACCAAACACTCCAACAATTTTTATATGGATCCAAATAAAACCAAAGATGTACATAACAAAAAAGCAAAGCAAGTTCAGTGCATTAAATATCCTATATATTTCTTAACGATTGGCGGCAGCCAGTAGTATTCGTATATTAAAATCCTGAAATAAACAATTCCTCTCATTCCTAAACACATCTTGCATGTTATGGCCCCTGCTAAGTGAAACTGAAAAGAACATACACATACAAGTCCTCTATATCAGGTACTGTATTTGAACCAAAACACCCTTTGTCACGCCCCATACCCTTACCCTCACCTTTATGAGAGCATCTGAGCTGGAACCACACAAGGACAAAATGACAAAGCTGAGGAGAATATGAAGTACCACTATGTGTGAAAATTGTCCATTTTCAAAGCTCCAATTCTGAAGACAAAGTGATACATGTGGGTAGGGAATGCATTTTTTTCTAATACTGATCAAGACAGACAGGAGGAAATAAGCTGGGAAATCCTTTCCAATAGATGGAGAGTTCAGCAGAGCAGGTCTCAGTAATGTCTTTTGTTATCTAAGCCTGATACGAAAGACTTTTTACTTCCACGAGGCTGCCACATTCACATGTTATCAAAGTAAAATAATCTGTTTTGTATTCCTGTTCATCTTTTTTCACTATTATTTATTTTGTTTTTCGATAGCCACCACCAGTTTACCTGAAAACAGCTTGACAGCTTGCTTGTCAGATGACAGAATGATCATGTTTTTTTGCTGTCAGTGTAGCATTTTCATCTAATGTGTTACTGATATTTGGAGGTAAACCAACTGGGACTGATGAGAGTTAAAGTCATCTTTAAAAGATTTTATGTCTTTGGTAAGTTCTTTGTCTCTTTCACAGCTTCCTTTGGTGGAACAAAATATAACAATAAAATAAATAAAATATAAATATAATAATATAATATAATTTGACAAATTCCCCCTATGTTACTTTGTGTTTATATTGTACTTATATTTATGTTACAGTCAATGCAGATTGCAGTGGATGGCTTGCTAAAGTTACTGCTAATTTTAACCCTGTATATAATGATGGGTATTATTCTTTGTGCCTTTATTTTTGTAGCTCACTTTTTACACGTCTTAATCCATCAGAAAGGGTGGTTGTAGGAGGTAGGGCAGGTCATCTGCTAATTAGAAGGTTGGTGGTTCGATCCTTGGATCTACATGCCAAATATCCTTGGGCAGGATACTAAACCCAAGATGCTCTGCACGAGTGTGTGACTAATAGCTAGTAGTGATGGGATTTCCGGCTCTTTTTAGAGAATCGGCTCACTAAAAAGAGCCGGCTCTTTCGGCTCCCAACCGGCTCTTCAGGTTGTTTTGTTGCTTCAATTAATTTATTATTAACAATATAAAAAAAATTATGGATGAAAGGAATTACTAATGTGAAAAAAATGTGGTTTTATATATATATGCTTATATATAAATATATACGGTGGCCCATAGAGACAAAGCACATACAAACTCCAAAACACGTTTCTAGCATTAACTGAACTGCCAAAACAGAGCTACCTAGATCACTTAAATTACACAATTGAAAGCATATGTGTATTGTTTCTGTATTTATACACAAACACCCATATATATTAAAATAATTATAAACAAATGTTAATTTACCTGTTACTACCACACATCACTTCCTGGCTTATGTAGCCACTAGGTAAAAAAAGCTCAACACATAGCAACCTGGAGCACTTCTGTTGTGTTTTGTACGTGTTTTGGAGTTTGTACGTGCTTCGGAAATTGTACGTGCTATGGAGTTTGTACGTATTTTGGAGTTTGTACGTGCTTCGGAAGCTGTACGTGCTTCGGAGTTTGTACGTGCTTCGGAAGTTGTACGTGCTATGGAGCTTGTACGTGTTTTGGAGTTTTTACGTGTTTTGGAGTTTTTACGTTTTTTGGAGTTTTTACGTGCTTCTGGGTTTGTACGTGCTTTCTCTCTAGGGGCCACCATAAATATACTTTTATTTATTCACTCCCATAAAATATAATAAATAAATCATATAATACAAAAACCAACTAGTCACAGTTCAACTTTTAACTATATAAATGTTCAGCTTTTTCCTTTTAAACAAATTTAAAGTGAAACAACACAAAACACTGCAAACCACAACACAATTAAATATAAATATGAAAAAATATGAAAACAAAAAGAAGATGCATGAATAAACTGCATTGGTGAGATAGCTTTTTCTAGCTATCTCACTAATAGCTAGAAAAAGTGCTTGTGTGGTTGGGTGTGAATTAGGGTTGCCAACCGTCCCTTAAAAAACAGAATCGTCCCGTATTTAGAAACAAAAGCACACGTCCCGTATTGAGCTAATAAGGGACGCACTTTGTCCCGTAATACAGTGAGAATCAAAAGTAGTCTATAACTTTTAATGGAATTAACGCTTTGTTGGGAAACATAATTCCCAGCCCCTCTCCTGCTTTGTGACCAATGAGCTGACAGCACACTTATGACAATTCGAGGATGACAAGTCAGATTACCGCTTATCTCATTGGTCGAGGAAAGGTCGCATACGGAGAAAATACCGGAAGACAACAGATGACCACAACAAGAAGCATGGCCAACAGGGAAACAAACGCCGACACTGCGGTGCAAGTCTCGGACGTCAGTACACCTAATGCTGGGCTTACACTGTGCGATTTTTGGCCCATTTTGAGCCGATTTTTGAGTCGTGCGACCGATTTGGTGATCGGCCCACTTTTGGCCTTCATCGTGCATCGTGTAGTATACGTGGGGTAACGAGAAGCGATTAAAACCTCGAGCAGTATGGGCTCAAAATGTGGTCATAAATATTTTGTACTTGTAAAAAAGATTTGTATGTGTAAAAAAGATTTGTGTGTGGACTTAGAAAAAAAAACCCTGCAAGTTACAAGTACGGATTTTTGACCCTATTTTTCTTCCCTTCATCTGATTGGTCAATGTCATGTCAATCACAAATGTAACAATCCAATCAGAGAACAGATGGGTTTGGCTGTCGGAGGGGCGCTGTTTTGAACTGCAGGTCCTTGAAGGGTGATACCGTTTGAAGCTGGAGGATCGCTATATAAATATCCGATAGCAGCTAGGTCCCCTAACTTTCAGTAGCTGTTGAAAGGATAAAGTTGTGGTATATCAGTGGTTAGAAATAACATTATTACTTTAGGATTAGTTTAACACAAAGTCAGGGCTGACCCAGGACCATTGCTGTGAGTCACAGTGCGCAGCATAAAAGTCCTTTCACATCGGATGCAGGATACGCTGCTAATGCTAACTGCTAACTAAAAGCAAAGGATCCAGAATTTGTTACGCTGGCTGCTGGGCTCTGTGGGTTTTTGCAGCAGCTCTACCTGTACTAGATGCACCTGCTCCATGTCTTTTCTATCTCTGACTTTATGTCCTCTACAAGAGTTTGTTTTTTTTGCTAGTTCTTCAAATGTTCAATAAAAACATGTATGCTAATTCATAACGAAGAAAGCTTTGTAATGAAGACTGTCATTTCCAAAACACTGCCCGCCCCCACCCCGCGGTCCGCAGCGCTGTTGAAAAGGCTGTGGAAGTCCCTGTATTAAACACGTAGACCTGTGACACAAAAATCACCAAACTCGGACGACCACAGACTGTTTTCCTTCGTGGTGATGAAGGAAAACGCTGGGTTGGCATGTAAAAGGGCATTTATTCCCTTCAAAGACCTGCAGTTCAAAAAAAAGCGCCCCTCGACAGCCAAACCCATCTGTTCTCTGATTGGATTGTTACATTTGTGATTGACATGACATTGACCAATCAGTCTGTGGTCATCCGAGTTAGCATTAGCAGCGTATCCTGCATCCGATGTGAAAGGACTTTTATGCTGCGCACTGTGACTCACAGCAATGGTCCTGGGTCAGCCCTGACTTTGTGTTAAACTAATCCTAAAGTAATAATGTTATTTCTAACCACTGATATACCACAACTTTATCCTTTCAACAGCTACTGAAAGTTAGGGGACCTAGCTGCTATCGGATATTTATATAGCGATCCTCCAGCTTCAAACGGTATCACCCTTCAAGGACCTGCAGTTCAAAACAGCGCCCCTCCGACAGCCAAACCCATCTGTTCTCTGATTGGATTGTTACATTGGTCAATGTCATGTCAATCACAAATCAGATGAAGGGAAGAAAAATAGGGTCAAAAATCCGTACTTGTAACTTGCAGGGGTTTTTTTTCTAAGTCCACACACAAATCTTTTTTACACATACAAATCTTTTTTACGCACACACAAATTCTTTTTACACACACAAATCTTTTTTACACACACACAAATCTTTTTTACGCACACACAAATCTTTTTTACACATACAAATCTTTTTTACACACACAAATCTTTTTTACGCACACACAAATCTTTTTTACACATACAAATCTTTTTTACGCACACACAAATTCTTTTTACACATACAAATCTTTTTTACGCACACACAAATCTTTTTTACACATACAAATCTTTTTTACAAGTACAAAATATTTATGACCACATTTTGAGCCCATACTGCTCGAGGTGTTAATCGCTTCTCGTTACCCCACGTATACTACACGATGCACGATGAAGGCCAAAAGTGGGCCGATCACCAAATCGGTCGCACGACTCAAAAATCGGCTCAAAATGGGCCAAAAATCGGACAGTGTAAGCCCAGCATTAGAGCAGCAATGTTTGTTCCCCTCAGAGAAAGAAAAATAGGCTGCAAAAGTACAGGGAGGAATGGGAAAAGGAAAACACCTGGCTGGAAAAGTGCACGATAACATCTATAAAGCGCACTGCACTGTGTGCCGGCGCACTTTTTCCATAGGCATGCTTCTAGTGGTGGGCACATGAAGAACATGAGGGGCGTGAAAGCTCGGGCAACCCTTAACCAATTTTTTGTCCACCAGGCCACGGGAAAAGCAGATATGGTATGTAAACACTGGTTTGTTTGTTTTTAACCCTCTGGTTAAGGTTAATATGGGCATGTGCAGTGAATATCAGCGCTATGTGGCCAGAAGTGTGATAATATAATTTATTTTGTGTAATAAACAACTGCAAGGATAGATGATTACAACAAATAGATGACTAATACATAAAAGTAATACATAGATGAATAATGATGATGAGTTAAGATGCGTAATCATGGGAACAAGTGGGTTTACAAACAGGAGCAGCTGATTAGCATTAGAAAAGCTGAAATAATACCTCAACTGAAGCCAATTGTACTAAATGCACTATATGTGCACTGTTACAAGAATGATTTTGTTCTATTGTTTTCTATTAATTTATATAATTTTAAGTTAAGCAGGACAGAGTTCTTTTAAAGAAAGATTTACTTATATTCTCAAAGGTTAAGCATGACAGGCTTCTGTTTAAGAAAGAGACCTGTTTTACTGTGTTAATGTTGTCATTTTGAGCTAAAAATAAATGGCTAAATGATCATTTGTTTCCCATATGGTCATATCACAAAGAATATGCATCTGCTTAAATCAAATTCAAGTCAAATGGTTAAAAAAATTATTTCACACACAAAAAAAAGAGCTACCACACTGGGAAGGGTGAAGACAACTGGGTTGCCCGGCCCTGGCCACAAGGTGTTCCTTATTTATTTTTCAGGGAGTTGGCAACCCTAGTGAGAATGGATGAATGAAGTTTAATGAAGATGCGGAGTGTGTATCTATCTATCTATCTATCATATATATATATATATATATATATATATATATATATATATATATATATATATATATATATATATATCTTAAGTGGGAAATACTAAAGGCTTTAGGAAATCCATATTCAAGGGCTGAATGCATTCCACACTGATTCGTTGATGCTTTCAAAAAGTTATGTTTTTTGACAAAGTAAACATAAACACATTTTGTATTTTAATTATATATATATATATATATATATATATATATGATCCCAATATACCACGGGGAAGGTAACGGTGGTCCCCGTGGTAATCGGAGCACTAGGTGCGGTGACTCCCAAGCTAGGCGAGTGGCTCCAGCAGATCCCGGGAATAACATCGGAGATCTCTGTCCAGAAGAGCGCAGTCCTGGGAACAGCTAAGATACTGCGCAGGACCCTCAAGCTCCCAGGCCTCTGGTAGAGGACCCGAGCTTGAAGGATAAACCGCCCGCAGGGGCGTGCTGGGTGTTTTTTTTTTTTTGTGTATATATATATATATATATATATATATATCTTAAGTGGGAAATACTAAAGGCTTTAGGAAATCCATATTCAAGGGCTGAATGCATTCCACATTGATTCGTTGATGCTTTCAAAAAGTTATGTTTTTTGACAAAGTAAACATAAACACATTTTGTATTTTAATTATTTTAATTTAAGTTTGATTTTTATGACAAGCCCAAAGACTCCCCAGCCCTCTTTATAAATCCCGTATGAAAATAGATCTGATCCCAAGTGTTCAGCGCTGACATTGAGCTCTCCTATATCTTTGACATGGAGCCATATCTTACTCCTCACTTGCTGAGGGTGTCATGGCAAGTAAAGCCTGGCAAATTTATCAATTTATATTCAGTGCCACTTCAAATCCGAAGAAGAGTAGTCCCAGAGAAAAAGATCCGTTTTCCAGTTCTAGACCTTGGCTTTCATCACGTCTCTCCACCCCTCTCTGTCTCGCTCCCTTTCTCTTTCACTGTGGGTTGCTTTTCTATCCCTCTTTGCACAGACCTGAGAGAAGGTATGCGGAAAAAAAAACTGTGAAAGAGAAGCTGGAAGATAGCAAAAGTGTGCAGAGATGAGAGGTTGTGAATGAAGCGATGAGAGAATGTAAACATGGATATGTCTGAGAGAGGGTAAAACCAGAGGCATAATAAGATATTTTGGATGTATATAAATAGAAATCACTGTAAAAGCACAGCAAGAGATCTACCAAGAGAAGACGGTAGATGCAGTATACAGTTCCTGATTTTACACTCAAAGCCAAAACAAAACTCATGGATTATTTACATGGTAGATGCTACTAGTTGGTATTGCTTATATAAAATATTCCTTGCAAATCAAGTTTTACTCTGGATACTGTTGCACATGTCCTGTGCGGAGTAGTTATTAATTTAGTTATTTTAGGTTGCTATTATTTTAGTTTTCATTCACTGTACATAATAAAATGCTAAATTGCTTCAATATGCTGTGACTAATCCTGTCCTGGTCTCCTGTAGAGTCAGGGCCCACTAGTCTAGTCAGACTTCTCCATGCTTTGAAAAATGATGCTAAATAAGTAGCTAGCACAGCATTTTAGGTCACATACACTCCATTTTGAGCGCAAGAGAACGAAATTACTAAATTCTTAAACTTGAAAAGAAAGAAAGAAAAAACATTTTTAAATAAGGGGAAAATATATTCTCTAAACATTTAATGAACTGATCTGATTTGCACCAATCATTAGTCTTAGCTATTTGATTAAGGTTAAGGAACTGCTATTGCCATGCTTACAAAAAGGAGGAAGACGTGCTAGCTAATCACAAAATTGTGTCATCCATACACACTCTGTTTCTGCCTTAGAACCTGTCATTATTCCTCCAGCCTGTCAAAGGTTCTGTCACTTGAACATAAACAGATGTCACTGTGGGGCATTTGATAAAATGATTGATGCTATTGTTCTCCTTCCAAGGGTAAAGCTTATGCAAGGTTGAGGTGTGAGGGCTCGGGTGATGGATGGATGTGTACTGTCTATGTATTGTGCTTTTGTGTCTTAGCGTTTGCAGGAGCAAGTAATGGACTTTCTTGTTTTTATATTTGTCTCGCATGTGTGCCTTAGACAAATGAACACAAATCGATAAAAGGTCAGTTTCAGGGATGTAGGGATGTTGCGTTAAATGCAAATAAAAACAAAATGCAAATATACAAAGAATCAGTGTATCAAAAACTAAAGGAGAAATTGCATCGATTTCCTCTTTTTTAAAAAAAATGTGCGCTCAACTTGAAATTGACAACAGTAACATGGTGCTGTTGCAGAATCAATACATGCCTGTGGTGTAAATTGCTGTAGTGCAATGGCCCATTAACTCAGCAGGATAGGATGTGGTGCTGGTAATGTTAGAGGTGTGAGTAAGTTCACTGTTTCTCTTATGCTTTTCCTTTCTAGTCTGCATTGAAAAAATCTCCAGGTGATGACTAACTTATGTTCCTGATATGTGTTAACAGACCTTTCTGCATTTAATCATACTTGTTATTAATCTCTGGCTCTCTTCCACAGCATGTCTTTTGTCCTGTCTCCTTCTCTTTCCCCAACCGGTCGTAGCAGATAACCGCCCCTTCCTGAGCCTGGTTTTGCTGGAGGTTTCTTCCTGTTAAAAGGGAGTTTTTCATTCCCACTGTCGCTAAAGGGCTCGCTCATAGGGGGTCATATGATTGTTGGGTTTTTCTCTCTATGTACTATTGTAGGGTCTAGAGGCAACTATTGTTGTCATTTGGTGCTATACAAATAAAACTGAATTGAATTGAATACTGGCACAACGTTTACTTTGAAACTGCTTTATTTGAACCATGACAGAATGTCTCAATGGGACATTAAACCAACAGCCATTCAAAATCTTAATGCCTGATGGGAGAAATCCCAGTTTTTTCAGATGAGGACTTTTAAGAGCACTATCTAAAAGAATGCATTGCTTTTCAATATGAGACAGATCTGGATTACATTTTGGACAGTTTAGCAAATTGGCTTTTTTTTTTTTTTTTTAATCCAGAGCTTTGCCACTGTAATACCTGGAGAAGGTGGTTAGATAAGACATGGTGACGTGATAATAGAATGACGTCCCTCTTTATGTCATTTAGGATTAATGGTAGCTTTACAAATACAAAGTCATCAATTCCATATTCAATAATGCCTCTCTATTATTGAACATGGAAGCTAGAGTTTGAATTGTGGCTAGGCTGTTTTTCACTTCACACTAGCCCATCTTAAATCAGCAACTATGCTGCTGAATCTTGTTTATGGGGGATTTTTTTCTTTTTTGTTTGTATTTTAGATTTTTAACTTATACTGTATTTACTCATAACAAAGTTTACTTTTTTCCACCAGCATCCAAAACAGTAATATTGTCTAAAACCAATATTCTGGGTGGTAACAGATTTACTGGGTTTTGAAAACTGGTCCTGAAAACCACCAAACCTGAATATCTTCCATGCATAAAAGCTTATTTGCATGTTTCAGTTAAAGTCATACTTTAGTTTTAACACAAGTCCTTCTAAATGAATCCACTGTGACATGCATTGGTGTGCAAAATGGGAAAGCAAGGATGCAAAGTCAAAATACATGTCAGCTTCTTGACACAAAAAATGTGAAAAACATGCCAGTCCCAGTCTGAAATATAAAAATCCCACCAAAAATGTGACGGATATAGTTAATGAATAATGTACACGCCAGAGGACAAGGGATTAAAATTAGCTGCAGCTGAGTTTCTGCACGTTACTTCAACACTTGCATTTCCCTTTGAAGTTCATGGATTTATTCTACATGTTCTGTAAGAAGTGTGGTTTGAACTGAAGTGCCGAGAATAATCTTCAAAAAGACTATGAGACACAACAAACACTTGCACGCAAACACACAATTTTACAGCAGAGACAAGATATTTGTTGATGCGGGTAAGTTTTCCTTTTATTGTGTACGTATCACCCTGTGCCACTGTCTTATTATTCCACAGTAAATCTCAGCATTACATCATAAGCATGTACATCCACACGCATGCAAGAAAGGGACAATGGGATGTAACACCTGCCCCTCCTCCACCTCCTGCATAAATCAACCATTTCTGCCTCCTCTTGCTTATCATTCTTCACACATGCACATACGAGTGCATTCATTGCTCGTGGTCAATCAATCTGGAGCTTCTACTTCATGCTGTCATCTGCAGTTAGCGAGGAAGAGTAGGAAAGGAGGGGGAGGAAAGTCAGGAATGGATATCAAAGGAAATATAGTGGAAGAAGAAAATAGGAAGACGGCAACTCTGATATATTGTATCATTGTGGTGTTAATATTCGGGATAGTGCTGGTGTATGTCTATCTATCCATCTATCCAGCTATCCATCCATCCATCCATCCAGACAGACAGACAGACAGACAGACAGACAGACAGATAGATAGATAGATAGATAGATAGATGAAGAATAACATCATATAGCAGTGGTGAAAAGGTGAAAAGTGATAAAGTATTTAAAAGTAATTGATATAATTAAATTAAAGATAGAAATAGCTATTACATTTGAGAATTGCTAAATGTAGGAAACTATTCTCTGATGGAGAATACATGAATTTTAATTCTTGGTGTAAATGAGGTCTTAAAGCCCCTTTGGCACATTTTGCTTTTCACTGCCTTGAAAAACTTGAAAAAAAAAATCTGCTAAAGGTTTTCAAAGCTGCTCAGTTTGTAAGTTAATTACTATTTATTACTGAAAAGTTCCAAAAATGCGAGAAAGTCAAGTTAGTTCATTTGAACAGCAAATATGTTGGCCAAAGTCGTACAGAGGAAGTATCTGAAACATATTTAAAAATAATAGTAATACATTTTATTTAAAAAAAAAACCCCAATGCAAATATAAGTTAAAACCAATGCATGCACTTTCTTAATTACTTATCCAACTCAGGTAATGGAAGTTGGAGCCTATCCCTGGCCAAATTCCCAGTTCATTGCACAGACAAAGAGACAGGATGCAAACACTTAATCTGACTGTGATTTAGAATCTCAGTCATTTAGAATGACCAGCTAAACTAACATGCATGTCTTTGGATTGTGAAAGTGAGTAGCTACAGGAAACAAACTCCACACAGACCCCAGCAGGCCAGTGGATTTCTTTTGTGAGGTGACAGAGCTGCAGTCATTCTTAAATTATTTATAAAAGCTAAAAACAAGAATATTAAAAGCAAATAAAAAATAAAAGAAACAGTTAAAATAACACAGATGGTTATAAAACTAGCAATAAATTGGATAAGTGGAAGAAAAATGTATGTATGTATAGATGGATAGTAGTTATAAATTGACGGATGGCAGAGTTTGAATGATGTCTCAAGATTCAGACAGGCATGATGCCAAAAAACAGCCAAATTATTTTCTCTTCTAGTTTAACTAGAAACAGCAGACTTACAGGGTGATGCAACGAAGATAAAAAGGAGAGGAAAAATTTACTTCCAAGTACAAACAATCAAAAAAGAGAAAAATAAAAAAAAATAAGTAAAAAAAAAAAAAGACTGTGGAAAAGGTCAAAAATGTAATTCGGGAGGGGACATTATAAAAGGATTGGTGGCAAGCACATTTATTTTTAGATACCTCGTTGAAACAACTAGGCCAGTTGAAATACTATGTCAGAGCTGATAAGCTTTCTTTTTGGCAGCAATTGTCATAGTGCTGATTCATAAAATACTTCTCAAATGAAAAATGGCTGTATCAATAATACAGCGACTAACAAACGGCAAAAAAAATGCTGATTTTTGAATGTCTTCCTCTTGTTTTGTCTTCCCTTCAGTGCGCTTATATTCTGTGTTCTCTGCTCTTACGGTCTCTTCAGTCTACTTCAGCTGCATTGAAATATTAAGCGAGCCCCATTAAACTCCAGAGTACAGCAGAAACACACCACTCTAAAATTCAGAGACAAGCAGAGCATACAAGCCTGCAAAAGCAGCATAACAGAAAGCTCAGAGCCCAGACTCCCTCCAGGGTGAGCCAGCAGATAGCAGTATGAGTCAATGGATCTGGCTCACTGCCTATTGATCCAAATTGGTGGATCGAGGTCAGGTCAATCCATTTAGGCCCAGCAACTGAGGGGCTGACAGCAGCAGTGCTGATCCTCTTGGGCCTCTGCTGCACAGGAGAGCAAACACAAGAGACCAGCTGGACAGAGCATGCGGGTCAATAGCTACGATCAATGCTAGGTTAAAGATGATCACAGCTAATGTTATGCTATAATCTGAATAGACTGTGGAAATGTGATTCATCATGCTCTGCAGGGACCTGTAGCAGTAACACTTTGGATGAAATGTGAGACTGAACAACCAGACTGAATAGCAGCGCAAAACCAAAGAGGGGCTCATCAATCAAGGTCAGTGTAGAGACAGCGGCTGGATTAAGTTGCTGTGTGTTTAACAGATGCTGAATTTTAAATATATTTCAGAAAAAAGGGAGGAAGCAATAGAATGTAATCTTCATGGTCTTTTATTAGTTTATCTTCTACTTACTTCATGCTTCTTCATATTTAATTCCACTCAGAAAGAAAGTCTTACTTTGTATCCTGAGATATATGCAGGCTGAAAATAAAACAGAACACAGCACCTGGTGGGTTATAAGAGTCCGCTTAGCCTCAAATGCTGCCTGTTTCTCACACGTGTTTGATACTGGGTTTTACTTCAAAACGCCTACATGAACTGTGGCATTCTTCCATGTGCATACTTTCAAGTATAATCCAATACTCTATCTTTCTCTGTGGCACCAGATGATGTAAAGTATTCTTTCTCATTCAAAGTGACGTGCTACTCGCCTCTTTGACTGAGTTTCAGACCCTAGCCTTTTCTAAGGACTGAAAGGAATCGTGTAGAATATGAAATTGAACACTGCTGCGATACGATGGTGTGGGTGGACCAAAGGTCTGTAGTGGAATTTAGAGTCGATAACCCTCCAACAAGCATTAGCATTAGCTTCTGCGCATTGGCTAACCTTGCCTCCGACTGTCCTCGGTTCACATCATGCACTTCAGGCTGCTTATCAGCTTGTGCGCAGGTCTCAGATCTGCGTCTGGGCAGAGGATAAAGGAAAAACTGCTCTATGTTACACCTAACATGGCTGTTGGGAAAGAGGGGAGACGTGGGAAGAGGAAATAACAAGGTAAGGTCTGGTTATCACGGAGCTATGCTGTGGTTTGGCCAGGATAGCGTTCTGCAGAGTAACACACACATTTTTGGTTAAATAGTGTCAGCGGTTCACTTTGCACATCTTATTTTTGTGTTAAGAAACAGCAGAACCTTCAGTTTTTGCCACTTTGTCACAGCTCCGCTCTGCTGACAGCAACATTAGTATGGGAGCCATTTGCACAAGAGACTAGCTTAACTTTCTATTTCCAAGTCTTTTCACGTTGCCACTTTCTCAGAGAGAGGATGGACAAACAGTTGGTTAAAACCCCAGAGGCCGAGAGCAAAGTGCACCATCAAAGTATGTCTGTAAACCTACTGCATTATTGATGATTAATTACACAGAACGCAGACAGGGTGGGCACGTCATGGCTGTCATAACTGAAGTGTCAGCAGTTCTTAACCCTCTCGAGGCAGGCGTTGCCTATTTGCAACAGTTAAAAACTAACAACCTGATTACCCCACATGCATATTTTATGAGTTTTTTTTACTCAGAAGTACCACTGCAGGACTTGGTTGTGCATTAGCAACAAAAAGTTTAATTTGAGCCTGAGAGGGTTAAATTGTGCTGAAATAGGGAAAGTAACATGAATGACAAAAGGCTTTTAAAATAGAAGAGGGCTTTAAAAAAAAATCTGTGGATAAACATTCTGGTCACTGGACTTGGATTTATTGTAGGGGTTGTCTGACTGTCAAACTATTGCTTATATGAACTTACTTGTCACAGTTTTTGCTCTGTCATTTGTTATAATCTACATGGCAGTGAGACCAAAAACTCAATAAGAAATTGTTTACTGAGTAACTTTTGCACAGTCGGCACAATCCAACTTGTTTTTGCACTGAGAGGGAACAGACATTACCCTTTTCTAATCCCGCTGAACATTCAATGGCATAAACATTGGACTAATGTATCTAATATCTAAGCTATTAATATGCATTGGGCTGAGTTGAATCCCCTTACAAGGTTTTTGTCCAGATATAATCAACCTTTTAACTTCTCAAATAGATTTGAGGCACACAAAAACTCCTCTCACGCTTCCACATCCACAGCTTTAGGACATTTTACATTACATTGCTGTTCAACAGCTTTTACCAGCATTTTGTTCATAATTTCTATGAAGTCCACTCCTCTTTAATAACACTCTACAAAGAAGCCAGTGATCCAGTTACTAAGATTTCTTTTTTTCTTATGAAAAGCAGAGTTGACACCCAGCAATATACTGTAGACAGACAACCAGACAGCTATTTCATGTTCAGTAAGAGCAAAGGAAGGCATGGTCTATCTGAAATTACAAATTGTTCCTCATCACAGATGTATCATCTGAACATAATGCGTCCACATCTGAATATCTTGATATTCTCTTTGAAGCTCTTTGAACTGCCAATCAGTGAAGTGCTCGCAGTAGTTCTGCAATATCATTTTCTTTTTTCCCTTTTTTTAAACTTATATCTGTGTTTACTCATCTTGATGTCTTTTTCTTCCTTACTTTGTTCTTTCTTAGTCTTTGTTCTTTTCTAGTCTTCTGCTTTCCTCAGTAGGTGACTAAAAGTATTTTCCAAGACTATTGTCAATTTGTTCTTTGTGTCAGACTAAGAAATTGTCTTGGTTTCTTTTTTTTCTTTTTTTTTGGGGGGGGGGGGTGTCTATCCAATACTCCGTGTTGCATTTAAAACAACAAATGCAGTTTATCAATGAATGACTGCTTTGGGTTAGCTATTCCAGTAGAAAACATCCCACTGTGGCAATATCTGTACCACAGTGTGTTTAAACTATAAAGTTCAGGCCTTTGGTGACAGACCAGGAATTATTTCTTTCAACAGGGTCAATTTTGGTCAGATTTTCAAATAGTCGTGGTGGGAAATTGCTCTAGGGTGAACACTCCATATCAACTACTGTGGGTTAGAAAACGGCCCAAGAAACATCACTCACACATAAAAGGGGTGATGGAACCAAACAGGGTTTCTGACAAGACTACAGGATGAATCCTCTCTTTGCTGTGGATGGCCTAATGAAGCAATTAAAAGCACAACTCTATAAGTGCATGAAAAAAGTCTACATCAATCATTATATCATATCCCGAACCCCCATGCTGATCTTATAACTTCCTAAAACTTCAAAGACTGATAAAGATTTGCAGCGCTTGCATAAGGGCACCAAAAGGGCCAGTTAAAGCAAAGGAAGATGCCTTAAGCTGGTTTGCTAAGTCCTTATCTCTTCTTTTGACTTATCTCCTCTCTATATAAAGAAATGTTTAAACTCTTTGACCTCCAGACAGATTCTATCACCTGAAGCAATAGTTTTTGCTTCCAGCAGAAGTTCTGTCACTTATTAAGTGAATAATGGTTTATTTCACTTATTTAAATTTGCGAAAGTTTTTGTCTGGGGAGTGAACTCCACTGGAACCTTGCTTATTTCCAACTCACGCTCTGTATTCATCCATTAGGGTCAAATCAAGGTTCAGTATCTTGCCCAAGGATATGTTGGAGGAGGGCACAGAGCTCAAACCTCCAACCTTCAGATTAGTAGACACCCCACACTTCCTCCTGAGCATCATCGTTTAGTGGATGATTTTAACGTGGAATGGTATGATGCAAAGGGGGAAATTTTAATATTATTGTTTCAACATCACTTTGGACTACTGACTTAATGTTGCTCACATTTTATTATTTACTTAAATGCATCCTCAATTTTAGCAGAACAAATAGTTCAGCAAATAATCAGCTGCAGGCATGACCAGTCCAGCCACTAGAGTACCTTTCTCACTCTTTCAAATACTGTCAAAATAAAACAGCCCACTCTTATGGAGTAGAATACACTTTGCTGTTCATCATCATTGATGCTTGAGGTCAGAACAGAAAATTCTGAGGAGATTCCACACAGACTTTTGGATAACGACATTATTGAGGACACTGGCTCAGGAGGTCGTTTGTCTTAAATACCCTCTGAGCTTGAAGGGATTCCTCCAGGTGATGCCTTGCTTCTCTGAGATTTATTGAGGTGGCAGTTTTATAATCCGCAAACGAATGGTGTTGCAATGATGGTGTGTTTGAAAGCTGCTGTTTTCTGAGTGTAGGTTTTTAAAAAATATTCTTTGTCATCAGGAGGCACGCCATCTCAGCAGGGATCAGATTTAGCTAAGCCATTAATGGACCAGCAAATCACCTTCAGAATACACTGCGGTCTACAGGATTGTATTAATTTGTTCTCCCACCTTGCATGTCGTGTACCTCTCCTGCTCATTATTTGCTAGTTCCTTCATTCTGATTTTCTATATACAAATATGAACTACTTTAGTAGCCCAATTAATTTTTATGTATTTCTATAATTATGGACAAGAAGTTTGACAATTTGAGTCTGTTCAGTTATAAAATGCATAGTCAGTGAAGCAAGAGGGATGGTGACTTTTTAACTCTTTATTGGTTGTATTTCCTTTTTTCTTTATTTTTTCCCAAAATATAAATAAAATTTCTACATAATACTTCAGACTATTGCAGGATTAAATTGGCACCTGTGATTTTACTGGTCCCTACTAAACTATTCATATGCACTTAAACAGATAGGGCACCTAAACAAAACATAAATAAATTGTTCTGTGTGTTCTGTGCCTTTAAATGTCTTCCTTCCTGATTAGGGAGCTGGCAGCTGCTGATTGGTTCCCATGGTCAAGTGGCTGTTTTAAAAACCCTTTCCAGTAGTTGTCCCTCTGCAGCGACTGACAGCAGCAGCAGACCTGTCCTTGGCCTCCAAACCCTCTGTGACATTCGCCCTTTGTGTTTCCCACGAATTGCTACATTTTGTCTATAGTTTGCAGATACGTTTCACTTGTAGAATAGCATCTCCCTTTTTGGAATAAGCTGGTTTTGTTTGTTATGTTGGCCTGTGTTCACCCCGGAGTTAAACCTTTCAGTTTGGTAACAATAAAATCACCCTTAACTTGTAAATTGGGTTCTGGGTATGGCTTTGGGGACCAGGGCGGGCTCACCTTCCTTTTAACCCTTATGTTGCGCTCCTATACCCCAAGACCGGGACGTAACACTTAGTGTGACTTGTCCTGACAATCAGAGATAACTACAAATATTACTATATTTGTCTCTCTATGCACCTCTTTTCTGTCTTCTCTTTCCTCTCACCTTTAACTGCTCACAGCTGTTAGCTACCTGCCCCTGAGCCTTGTTCTGGCAAGGCCTATTCCTGCTAGAAGGGGATTTTTCCTCCCCACTATCAGTAAATCGCTGCTTGTAGAAGATTATCTAACTGTTGAGGGTTTTTCAACTCTAATCGAGCACTCTACAAGCCTCACTTGCCCAACCACACACACATTCATACACATGTTTTTTTTTTTGTAATCTGCACAGTGCAGGGGTGTGTGACTAATTTTTCAAAGGGGCCACTTGAGAAACTGGAACTTTTGTGTAGGGCCACACCAGTAAGCTAAATTCAGTTCTGCTCAATATTTTATCCCCCTATAAACTGCTACTGGTAAGAGCAGATTAGTAGTTATAATTAAGCAATGGAAATGTGAGATAGACTTGCTAAAAGCACCAACATTTTATCGCCATTTAATCAGTATTCCTAAAAACACAAGTGAACAAAATGTTAATGTGAACCTGACTTTAACGCACTTGTTCAAGCTCAAAACAGACTAAGTTCTGTCACTGTGCAAGTTAAAACAGAAAAAACTACAGATGAAATACTTACACTACAAGCCAAATAGCAATAGCAGTTTGCATAAAGTTAAAAGACAGAAATTCTGCAAAAACAATATCTTATGTTGTAATGCTAAGGGCACCAGAGAGGTGATCGAGACTGAAGATATGCGTCTGGATTTGTTGAACTTTATCACTGCGAATTTTTGTCCTTTGTGAGAGAAAAATAAAAATCCAGCAGTGATATTAACTTTAAACTCTGATTTCCTTCAGTGTCCTCGATCTGTCTTATTAAGATTTGCCTGGAGAGAGAATAAGTCTATCAAACACATCATCGAACTGCTGACCATTTTTTTAAATTTTGTGGAAAAACTCAAAGCTGATCATAACTGTTCCATTCCTGGATGTGTAAAGCTTGGTAAAAAGTTCTTGTTGCTTTTGCAGCTTTGCTATCAAAGTCTGTTTCAGCAACATTTTCATGTATGTTTAGTCTCACAATGGTAATAAAAACTGTAATCCTTAAACACCGCAACCTGCTTTCCAGAAAGCAATGACACAGCTTAACCTCTGACCTCAGTAAACAGTCCATGTCGTATTCTGCACTACCAGCATTCTCTTGCACACATGTATGCATGTAAATTTGAAAAGGAAAGAGCAATCACCTTCAAAATAAAAGCAACAAAGCGATTTGTCTGATTCCCTTCATCATCGCATAAAACAGTAAGTGATCTTAAGGTTATGATTAGCAGCTGAAATGGGACATACATGGTGTATACTTATTTACATCTGAAACCTAATTTTCCGATTTTCTAATTGGCCAGATGTGGCCTGCAGGCCATGCAATGCTCGAGTTGCCCCAGCAGATGCACAGGGGACAACTTCAGGTTTTAAGATCTTGCCCAAGGATACTTCAATATGTACAGTAGTGGAATCATTGATTGAACAACTTACCTTATGACTTGTGGATGGCTCTCTTTACCTCACGAAGCACAGCTGTGATAATCAACAGCTACAGTTGCTGGGCCAATACCACATAAATGTAAAAAAAAGAACGAGAGTTTCCCTCCTGGAGAATTATGACCTGACTGATGTTCATTTTTTTCTATTAAGCGTGTTTCAAGTAGGTCCTTGTTGGGATGTCTGTGAGTGCAGATTGAAAGGTATAGCAATGTGCCTACATTGCTGTGTATACAGGGCAAGAGTCAGAAAACTAATGCTCCTGAAAGCAGACTGGATGAATTATGAAGACAAATCATTCCACTGGTTTAACTACATAAAAAGTGCAAGTGTTATAGTTTTTGACCGAAGACTCTTTGAATAAAACTACACTAAACAGCGAGTGAGTTTGTTTTTAGATAAGGGGGGAAATGCAAAACTATAAATAACAGTATACCCAAGAGTTTTTATGGCAAACATTAAATAAAAAAAACAATAATTTTATCCCGTTTTGTTGTTTGTCGAAAGTGAAAATCGTAACTTACATTACAATTTTTACATATTAACTGGGCAGTCTTTTTTTTTTTTTAATTTAACCTCTATTTATACAGGTCTCTCTTGTAATTGAGACCCAATGTCTCATTCACAAGATAGACCTGTTTCAGACAAACATATTAAAATTACAATAATAATAATTACAAAAATAATAAAAAAAAATACATAAAACAATAAAATAGCAAAATATGTCTAATGTACACAGTCATATTAAAAACAAGTTGCCAGAGATGATTTTGAAGTCTGCAAGTAACATCCTTCTGCAATGTAAAGATGTGCTGGCAGGAATCCAGTTGATAAGTACCTCTAGAAAGAAGCTTTTGGGTTTAAATTTAGTGTTAGCTTATACTTGTAAGTGTAAGCTAATAGTCAACAACAAGGAAATGAACTTCTGCAAACACTTGAGTAGCTGACAGCCCCCTGGAGACGGCAGAAAATTGCTAAGGGATAGTGAGTTGAGCTTCTAGTCTCAAAGTTTATTTACAACTCTAGTGGTGTTGAAACGTGTCAGGGGTCTTTGGGAGCCCTCTTGTACAAAGGGCCTTGAGCGGATATTTAATGGAGCTCTCAATGAAGAGAGGGAAAGAGAGAAAGACAGGATGACATTGTCTCCGTCTGAAGACTCACCTCTTTCTAATTGCCTCAAGTCGTATTGATTACCCAAGACCCCTCACACACCTCTTCTATGTGATCCCTTCACTCTGTGAGAAGGGATCACAGAGCTTACAGACCAGGTTGTTTGCTGTTTTCTGATGTGATTAGCAGTATTGATCAAAGTGTGTGTGTGTGTGTTTATTTGTGTTTGGGGGCACCTTGCGTGTTTGATCACTCAGTAATTGGATGCTAAAAAGATGGAAGGAAAGAAATCTGCTTAATAATATTCATCTGATGATCATGCATCAAACATCAAACTTTCTCTTGCAACAACACCACATATATACCCACACACACCGTTTCCAGAAACCAGCACTTAAGCTGGGCTTCTATCACCCCCTCGTCAGGCCTGGAGGTGTGTTTAAGCGGCAGTTTGAGCCCCTGCACATTACCAGACATCTTACTGTGACACCACACACTCTTACTGCCAGTCATTCTTATTCCCTCGTCTGTCTTTCTGTCCCTAAGGGAAATGAAGATGACTTCATCCCTGTGCAATTAAATGCTCTCATTCTGTCTGGCCCTCTTCTATTTTGTGTATGTGTGTATGTCTGTGTGTGTGTGTTAGTGAAATGGATGAGATGTCAGATCCTGTGCAGACAGTTGGAGTAAGGACTAGACCAGAAAGTGAGCTAATCTCCTTCCATCCCTTCACTGATTGGAAGAACCCTGGACCCCAGCAATAACGCCCACCAATTAGACAGGCCTCCACAGCTGGCAGTTGTATCTGAGTGTAAGTCACCTACTGGACCCTTTTGGCTCTCACTTGAGCTTATTGGAGGTTTGGAAATTCACTTTCTAAGTTCTAAGCTGCCCGTGGACTGAAAAACTGTGTATTGAATACCAAAACAAGATTGGTCTCCATGCAATTTAAACTCATGTACTACATACATAACAGTATGTAGTAAATAAAGTTAGTCATGATTATAATGTGTGTATCATTATATCTCTCAAGTTTTTTGTCTGCTGGGTTTTATTTTATCTATTGAACACAATAATTCTCAGCATCCTAGGTGGATTTCTTCTGTATTTTGAATCATTTTTAAATTTTCTTAATGTATCTGCACTGTACAATGTATCCCAAAGTCTGATGCTAAACAGTGCATCACATATTGTATAACCAATTCTAAAAATAGACCACCTCGGTCTGAATGGTATATTGGTGTGAAGCAGGTACAGCTTCCATGCAATAAAATGAAATCATAATCACAATCCCTAAAGAATCGCACCACTTTCAGACACAAGGCTCAGTTTACTTCACATGAGAATCACTATGTAGTCTTCTGACGGTCTGAAGGAACAATAAAAATAACTCTAATGATGTCATCAGGGATTCAGCCTGAAAGTACAAACTTACGATTGGAAAGCTTCTGTTTTTGAACTGGGAATATGGAGCTTTATAAGAAAAGAAAGAAGAAAGATCAAATAATAAACAAGGGTTCAACATGGGCTCAAAATGCCATCCATACCACAAGTTGAGTGCTTGGCTTCAGATGGATACCTAGCTCCGGATAGTTTGAGAACATCAGGAAAATGTTTCCCAGTTTCAATGTGTATTTGTGACAATATGATGCGCATCCAATTTAACTAATTATGTAGCCTCCAGATGAAAACAATCAATCCAATGCACACGTATCAAACACACTGATTGAGAGTTATGCTGACAAAGGCAAAATCAATCAAAGTTTCCAGGCTAACCTCACTGATTCAAGGCACATAACTGGACACCACCATGTTTGCTATGCTTGTGCTGTTAGTGCTTCTTGGAGCATTATAACAGACTTATCTGACAAATATCAAAGCCCGCTGTATGATATACACTGTACAAGAAGTTTGTGTTTAAGTCTTGGTGAGAAAAATCTAATTTTATGAGTCTGACACAGACCACTAATAAGCAGATATTTATGTTTTTGCTTTGTGTTGTAAGCTAATAATTTATCACCCCATCCTTTCATCCAAATATGATCCCCTCTGTAAAGGCTCTTTGCTTACATTCAGACAACTGAAGAATTGAGGTTCTAAGGGCATGACTCATACAATATAGGACAAATGTCATAGGCCAACTATGCATAACACCTACATGGGCTGCTCAGCCACAGAAACCCGAGCCATGAAGCTCCCAGTGCACAATTTGTGTGCTGATTATAATACAAGAGGAGGTTTGAAACTATTGTTATGGAGGCATTGTTATTGAGGGCGTTGACTACTTACAGGTGATTATAAAATAAGAGGAAAGAAATTTTACAAAGTGATTGTTGCATAAAATTAGATCCACAGTAGAAAATAGTGAGCTCTTTAAAATGACCCACTGGTTTCCTAGTTATGTGTCTTCATGCTGATGTGCTGAATCTCATTCCAAACATTAGATCACTAGTCAAACTCTGCACAGTGACCTACACCGTGTGTACACACCAAACTAAACCGAAATGAGCACTTCAACTCTACCTGCAAGCTCACAAGCTAGCTAACACAGAATGGCACAAAACAGGTAATTTTATGGTGAAAGTAGACAACTTCAAGAATGCTTTTACAGTCAGTGCTTCTTAACTTAGTGCAAAGAGAGGCCAGTGAATTCATCCACCACTTATATACCTTGCATTTTGAAACCACACAACATAAGAAATATGGAGCCATAAACAGGGAATTTAGTCTTTCAACAAGGTGTAAGCTGATAAGAAGCATGCAGCTTCAACAGGAACAGCAAAAAGTTGTTTCTGTGAGCAAACTCTCAAAGTGATGGAAATGTAAAAAGTTTCATTATAGACTAATTTGTGTGATTTTGTGTCCAGCACATTTAATATCTTTGGGATTAAAATAAACCCATGTCAACAAATTACACTATACTGCTAAAAATATTTGCTTGTCTACCGTCACATGGAACGAGGTCTTCTGGGAAGGCTTTCCACAAGGTTTAGGTGTGTGTTTATGGGGATTTTTGACCATTCTCCCAGAAGTCTATTGTGAGGTTGTGAGGTCAGACACTGATGTTGGACAAGAAGACCTAGCTCGGAGTCTCTCGGAGTCTAATTCATCCCAAAGGTGTTCTGTTAGTCAGGACTGTGCGCAGGCCATTCAAGTTCTTGACTCCAAATTCAGTCATACACGTCCCTATGGGCCTTGCTAGACCTAGCAGTCTGCAAGCCTAGGTGCTTGATTTTATACACCTGTGACATTTATTCAATAATTTGGATGGCTGAGTGATTGCTGAGTGACTGCACAAACATACATATACTATATTTATATATATACGTTATCGTGATCCTAAGTGATTCTTAGTAAAACTTAATCTGACAGCTCTGGATCTTAAATGAATAATTGTTTCAAATGACACATTTTTCACTAGATTTCTCCAATTTCTTACAATCTGGCTGTGCAGGTGTTCATTTAGACCTCCAACTCGTACTATTAACAATGGACAACATAACCGGGGAAAAAAATGCATGCAACTACCGACCTTTTTCTTGTTGGTTGGGCAAATGTAGAAACTTGTCACCACAATGGTTGTTCCTGGCATCAGGTTGAGTTTGGTGTAGGTGGTGCCATAGTCAGAAGACCTAACAAAATTGCAGGCGAAAAACAAGAACAGGTACAAGTTAGTCTGGAAACATTTAAGAGCATTTTTTTCATAGTTTTCCTTTTGCAGTAATCCCATGAGAGGTAGGCAAAGATGCCTGGGAAAGCAGCTGCTTATTCTCTCAAACTGTCCTAAAGGTATTGTATCAGTTCTGTTCACCATATCGCTACTTTGCAGTCTGTGGTCTGAGCCAAGTGACAAATCAGAAACGGCTGGGAAACCTGTCATTGCCACAGTGGTGTAAAAACACCCTTGGGCTAGCGATGAAGTCCTGACCAATCCTTAAATCTGGCAGCTTTAGCAGGAGGTAGGGAGTGCTATGTGCGGTCAAGAGTGATAGTTACAGTAGCTGGATCATTTCTCCAGCCCCGCTCAGACATACCCACAAAGCACAGTGAAAGTGATTGTTTGTGACAGGTTTTGACAAATGATGCAGGTTTCAACTTGACAAAGCTTAAGGGGGCTTAACTCTTTTATGGATAATTAATGTCTTAAATTTCTGTCAGGAAGGAAAAGATAAACAAAACTAATACAGGAGATTTTCCCCTCTACTTTATTATGTAGACAAGGTAAATTAAGGTTTAAGACACTGGTTTGAGTAAACAGAACACAAAACAAGTGTACATCAGACAACTTTCTAGGCTTCAAAAACAATGCAAAGCATACAGGAAGAAAGATGCTACAGCATTTAGCTGGAGGTTGAGGGTTCAACAGGAGGGAGCCTTGAAGAAGAGGACTTGATGAAAGAGAATGATGAGCTAGCACGTCAGCCTGGTTAAGGATGAGAGGATTTACTCCTTTGCGCAGTGGGACATCAACCACTGACAGACACTCACACACACAGTAAGACACATACACCCGAAGCTCTGCCAAGCCATTCAGCAATCAGCTCTCCCAGAGTGCTCTGATACAGCTGGAGAAAATGGAGTGGCATAGCAGGGGTGAGCTATTTCTCTGTGGTGAGCTGGCAAGTGTTTTCATCTTCCTCGTTGGCCCGTGTGCCATATTTAACCCTGGATCACTTGGAGGACATGAACAGATCTCGTGCTGATGGCTGTGCTAGCAGCAGAGCTCTGTGCTTATCACAAAAACCCAGTTGTAGATGGAGTAAAGGCCTGCTAGGCCTGGTGAGCAGAGGTCCTCTCAGAGGGTGGATAATTTGGGTGTAAGTGCAAAAACCACATTAACTAGTCACATTAAGTCCTAATTAGCAAGAAGGATGATGATCAGCACTTTATAAACAGTGCTCGGAGAATCTGTTTAAACCATTTGTTCACGCACATTCATTGCCCTCCTTTAAGGAAGACTCTAGATTCCATTTGTGCCTGTCAACATATGAAAATCTACTTACAAAGAATCAAAAGATGCTGCAGATCCAACTGCTAGGAAGGCATTCAGTAACATTTCCAAGTGCTTTGTATGTGACAGGTAAGAGATAGGTTGTTACCCAGCCTTTAGAGCTGGGTGAAAATATATCTGGTCACTCTTGATATTGAAGCTGAAATGAATGCTAGTGCATAAGAATTGGAATGTTATTCTTGTATTTCTGCAGGAGTGAAAACTCGGTCCCACAAGATTTCCTATGCTCTGTTGATAAACACATTAGCAAAATGTGTTGTGTTGTGTCTTTCTATAAAGACACAACACATTTTGCAACTCATTTAGACTGATGCTTCTTCTGTAAGAGATCTGTAAGAGATCTGTACTTCTGTTAGAGATCTGCAGAAATCCCCTTAGCTGCTGAACATTTGATAAGGATAACTTTAAAAACCTAAAATTGTCTCCTTAAAATGACATTACAATGCATCTACACTTTTTGCCAAGAGCACTTTGATTCAGTTCAATTCAGGTATATTTATATAGCACCAATGAGGGAAGCTTATCTGTTTACATACCACAAATCATAGCAAAAAATAATGTAAATCATAAAAAAAAATCAGCTTCATTTGGATAATCACCTTCTCCACAATAAGAGGAGAATACATCAACTCTATTACTGTACTGGGTATTACTTCTCCATTTAACACAGAGGCCTCCAAAACCTCCTTATTACACATTTATAGTGCTTCATTAGCCAGGGTGTAATGAAAGGCCAGAGCTGGGGTGGGCATTCTGCCCAGAAATACAACTCAACATATGGACCTTGACTGTCCCTTGTCCCCTAGCTTTTTTGTCCTCAATACCCTGTTTTGCCCAGCATCTGTTACAATGAACTTTTTTCTTTCCATATATCTTCCATCTGATGTTAAAGATTAAAGGTATGGACTAATTTTTGTCAAATGCTCAAATTACATGTGTTTATTAATTTAACATAAACACATGTCAAATGATCCAAGGAGTACAGCTCTCTCTAGCTGGAGTGCACTGACAAATCCTCCAATCACAATGAAACATTAAGACATTCTTATGAATTATGAAGTATAAACAGGTATATTTCACCTAGGTTTACATTCACAGATACCCTGAGCCAGTTAGGTTAGGGTACTGCATTTGAACTGGCTGCACCTCTAAGCAGTTATTTAAGAAGTTATTGAAATTCTGAAAGTCTAACAACAGGCCATAGAAACTATACATATAGAATCATAAGTAAAATATCACAAAAGTGCTTCAAAGTTTGGCTATTTTTAGTGCCAAAACAAAAAAGTAAGAAAAGGCAACTTAAAAACAAAAAAACTAATCTGAGGAGTCATGAGGCAAAGATATGTCACTTAGGCTACATTCACACTGCAGGCGAAAGCGCATCAAATCAGATTTTTTTGACCCTATGCGACCCATATCCGATCATGGTATGACAGTGTGAACGGCACAAATCTGATATTTTCAAATCCAATCTGGGTCACTTTCGTATTTGGTACTGAATCCGATACATATCCGATGTTTCAGAAAGCGACTGCTGTGTGAATGGTCATGTTGCATTAAATCCATCTTTTACGTCACTGACACAAGACAGACGCCAATTATCAGCGCCGGAGAAGCACCCGATAGGACATCGCGAACGCTTCCTGGCCATCCGGTGAAAGTGCTGGGAAGACAACGTTGGAGAAATGTTAACATTTTATTTGTACTGTATAACCTGCAGATTCTGACAGAAATCTGCAGTTATACTTTGAAGCACCGCTCCTCTCTAAAACAGCAATAAGGATAATTATTAGGTTATTTACATTATTATGTAATAACTTAAAGCAAAAATTGGGAAACGTGAAGTCTGAAGTCTTTATATTAAGGGCCATCAGTCAAACAATATTGTTTGCTCTGGGTCTAAACAGAGCGTGTTGTGTGTGACATCTTCTTTTGCGCATGCGGGCCGCTTTGAGCGTTCACACTGGAGCGCGTTTGCGGTCGCATTTTATTTGTAGTGTGAACGAGCAGACAAAAAGATCGGATTTGATCAAAATATCGGAATTGAGCATTAAGACCTGCAGTGTGAACGTAGCCTTATAAAGCTAATATAGAGGTTGGGTAGGGGTTAGAGTGTAAAGTCAGCTGTCTCAGCACCTTACATGCTGAGAATAATGATGTTGAGTTAATAGGAGAGCTCATTTTATACTGTCTACCACCAAGACCTCTGGATTAATAGACTAGTAGAGAGCTATTGTAGATTAATGAGGAATAATTACTTTTAAACAGAGTAGGAAGCTGATGAGAAGAGATATGGACGAGGACAGGGAGCAGGAGAGGGGAGAAGAGTTGAATGAGAAAATGAAAAAAGTTTAATCTGTGGTACTCAGTGTAGCCCTCAGTCCTGGCAATTTAATATTAACAGAAAAGTAGGATATCAAGGCACACGCTGACACAAAATAGTCATTAATATTACCCTTATGTTATTTCATGTCCAAGTCTTCATGTCAAACAGCATAACTGTGAGAAAACATTCATTTTTGATATGCAGTACAAAGGCTTAAACAAGTTGCCGCAGACACAAGACAATTGGTAGAAGGCAAATAGCTGAAATAATAACAGCAGAAAAACGGAAACTACTATAAAACAAGAGTGGAATATTAAAAAAAAAGCCAAGAGGGGAGAGAAGGGAAATGTCTGCGAGAATGAATGTGACAGTGACAGACACTACGGGTGAAATTGTATTTTCCTTGATCTGCTTGAGAAAACAGAGAAATGTGGAAGCACTTTAGGGTGGCGACAGGTGCTGATTCAGATTTAATGTCCTAATATGTCAAGGTTGCTCCCAGCGCTTGACATCTCAGGAAAGAAAAATTGAGTGTGTCAAGAAAATGTCTGATGCAATGGAATACCAAAATATAGAGAGCACAGGAGAATGGATATAAGGAAATGGATTCATGATAAATCCATCTAAAGATCTTCAAAGTGTTAGCTGGTGAGGCGTTATGATGAATATGCGACAGAAGGAAATGCATCCTTCAAGGCTTTTCTCTTCTGAATTCACATGCATTTGGCGAAACATCTGCTGTCTAAGAAGAACTAAGCTAATAAACAGCTTCAAACAAAGCTAACGAAGAACAGAGCAGTGGGTTGGTGTATTAAAGGTTAGCTATAGACATATACAGTAGTTGGCTGAGTCTCATCATGCTGTTCAGTGTCTGATTTCTGCTAAGACAGACAGATACCGTCAGTCTGAATCAGGTCTGGAAAGCCTGATGGCCAGACTGTTAGGGCTGATGACACTCATCACTGATTGGCTGACATACAGATTTCCCAGAGAGGCTAACTGAGGGCAACGTCCTCTGACAAGAGGATAGGATTGAGCTGGATCTTAGTTTAGTATAGAATATGTCACAGTTTCAAGTCTTACACCACAGAAACACAAGAAAAACTCTGCAGTGCATTATGCAGTTGCTCTGTTGACAAATCTGATGAAGTATGAGGATAAATTTGCTTCCTTACCAGAGTATCACTAACTGACGCTATCAACTGCATCCTACTGTATGAGAATTTGTGCCAAATTTAATCTAGAGCAGGTTAAAGTTTGGGTCATGAGCGATCATTGTGATCGTAAGCGTTGCTATTTTTCTTTTTGAAAGAGTAGAGAATTCATGCGAGATGGGAGCTTTTGATTTATCGCACTAAAGGTAATTGCCATGAGTGGTGTCAAAGAATACAGCAGAGAGCGAGTCACCATTAGTGTTAAAACTGATTTACTGGTTTAAAGTAAGCCATCAAATACCAATGGGCAGATTGAGCTTTCAACAAGTGCAATCACATTTTATGCTTTCAGATGATAAATGGAAAAATTACTGTTTCATGACACAGCTTTATGGACGATAAAAGTAAGATGTATGAACAAGAAACGTAGTGGTGGAAGTCGGGGTTGGGGTTGTCAGCGTCACACATGGACAGGTCAGTAGTGTTATCGCCCATTCTACTTTAAAAAGGAACCGTCTACTCGACTGTCATTTGTCTGTTTATTTTCGCTTCTTTTTGCAGCAGTAGAATGGCTGAGGATGATAAAGCTCAGGGAGTCTCAGGTGTACCCTGGACAAAGGTTTTATGGCCATCTGCTATGGCCTGATTGTGTCAAAGCCTTGGTTTATTGACTGCAGAATAGACTGTAGAATGAAATAGCACGTCTTTCAGAGATCTACTCCGCTCAGATATACAGAAAATAGAGAAATTGAGTAGAGAAGTTGTGCTGTGGCAAAACTTTACATGTATAAAAGAATGGATTTTTTAAAAATATTTGTCTTTGAGTGTTTTTGGTGAGCTGCAAAGTCAGACAAATGCAATTTAACACTCAGTCTTTTGGTGTTACAGCTACCAGAAAGCCGGGGAAAGTGTGAACCTGTTTTGACAGGGAAAGCAAAAAGACAACTGGTCTTGTTATGACAGTGGCAGACGTGTCAACCAGACTGGCCACAAATCATAAAATCATAAAATGACAAGTTGAACTGTCTACAGAAAGGTGTTAACAGACACATAAAAACCCTAAAAGATCAATCAATCTTTAAACCGCAGGCTTTTAAGATGGTGGTATTATGTTAAAAGCATCTGCTTGACGTTGCTGTATTTGCTACTTATACACTAATTTTTAACCTTCTTCTAATTTCCTACTTCTAAAAAGTGAGATTATTGTACTCATTGTAAAAAATCTTAGAAAAATGGTGATCAACCAAATATTTATTTGCTGAAATGCTAGTCTATGCATGTATTACTTATAGTTTAGACTGCTGTAATTCATTGTTATTATGTTTTTCTAAAAATTTCTTTAAAAAGCCCTTAGCTGGTCCAGAAGGATGTAGCAAGAGTACAGGGACTAGAAAGATATTTACTTTTCTCCAGTGGCTACCTATTAAATCCAAAATTAGATTTAAAACCCTTCACCTCTCATAAAATGTCTTGAATAATCAGGTCCCATTTTATCTTAAAGGCTGATAGTACCATATTGAGAGCACTAGAATGGGAGCCATTCAGATTTCAGCTGCCTCTTCTATGGAGCTAGCTTTCAGTTTAAGAAACACTCCCCTCTCTCCTTTTAGGTCTAGTCTTAAAGCATTCGTTTTTGCTAAAGCTTGTAGTCAGGGCTCGACAGGATGCCTTGAACCCATCCCTTAGTTACACTGCAATAGGCTAAGGCTGCTTCACTCCCTTCTTTAGCTCTCTCAATATTTATACACCACTATTACATTTAATCACTGGTAATTAATTTTAAAATCGTATGTGTGTCTGTTGTAATGTCTCCCACCGGTGTGCTTTCCCCTGAATCTAGTCTTCTCTTACATACATGAAGTTACACAAACACTGGGGTTGGAGAACTGGAAATGCAGGTGGTTGGGTCTGTGTTTCCACAAGCCCCGCTAGTTTAGAAACTTATTCTCATTAACAACAAAAACAAGACGGACATCTTTTACTTGCTAGCAAGGGAGGCCCCGGCCGGTGTCTCAGAAAGCACTCTGAATCCTACCGCAGACTGACCCCAACAACAGCCTCCGCTGCCTTTTATTGGGAAAACAGTTCACACAATACACATCACAGCAAAAGCACCTCCCACCGTAAACCCCCAAATGGTTCTAAGACAAGAAACAGAATCTTCACAAGGGATGTGTCTACAATAATCCTAAGTGGCTGGAGAGGTGGTCAGAGACAAAGGAACGTCTTGATCCTATAGATTGATCTAAGACCTTACAAATTTAAGAAACACAATGACAACATTCAGCAATTAGACTTAACACAGGTTGCCTGGCACTAAATACCCCTTTGTGCAACCCAGTATCATAGCAAAACTTATAATAGATAAGCTAATCAACTGTCTTTATTTTATGCACCTGGGGAAAGAGATGTTGTATTTCAAGCCAACATGACAACAATCACAATAGTAACAATACACCTATATTCAATAATTGTACTACATTAAATGTACAACCTCAATTCCAATGAAGTTGGGACGTTGTATAAAATGTAAATAAAAACAGAATACAATGATTTGAAAATCCTTTTTAACCTATATTCAATCGAATACACTACAAAGACAAGCTAATGTTCAAACTGATAAACTGTATTGTTTTGCAAATTTTCACTCATTTTGAATTTGATGCCTGCAACACATTCCAAAGAAGCTGGGACAGGGGCATGTTTACCACTGTGTTATGTCACCTTTCCTTTTAACAATACTCAATAAGCGTTTGGGAACTGGAACTGGGGTTGTACTATCGACATGGCTAGATACCACAGGTTCATGACAGAGATTTTCCTTCTCTCATCCTTTACTTCCCAAAAACACCATGAAGAACATTTTGGATTTTAAGTTACACCTGTCTACATGCCGTCAAAGTGCCATTTGATGTCCCAGACGGTCATGTGGATTGCAGCAAAGAGAACATGGATGATAATGCACTGCTTTGTCCTGTTTTGGATAGAATATGAGTAGGCACTTGTAGATACATATCTGATCTGACAGTTGCGCACACTGCAAGATGAAGGCTCCATCTCGCAAGTTATTGTTTATGCTTTATGATGAGAGTAATTTAGCTCATTTGCATTAGAATCAAAACACATAGTAGCAGAAGTTTGTAAGATGTGGGTTACATTTGTGTTCAGGTTAGTTACTAATGCCTGAGCAGCAATTAGCAATTTCATTTGGAAGAGCCTCCTACACTGCAAGTAGTCTGAGCAGGCAGTTAGCCAGGATACAGTGATTCATGCTTAGTAAGGGCACTTCACAGTGGCGGATAGTCTCTTGAAGTGCACAAAATCACTGGAGCATAGATATCAGCAGCAGAGTACTGCTGCCACTTGAAAAGCTGCTTATGGAAGTCTCCTGACAGGCCACTCTGCATCTACTTTTCTTGTTTATATAGCGAAAATGACATAATATTATAACAAATACATCACCAACAGATTGCACTTAATTAGGCAGTTTTCTTAAGAGGCTACTTTTATATTACACCACTGAACCTGTTCTTTCCCAGGCTCTGTGGTGACTGAATCACTGGCCTTTCTCTGTCAGTTGTAATGAGTTTCTTTGCAGCCTTTTGAGTAAAACCCCTTGAATAAAATAATAATCAATCTGCTACTATCAACAAAGGCTGTGATAGCACATGATGAAAAAAATAAATCACAAAAAAAGAATCCTTCATAAATTACTTTCAGGACACCCATATGGAAAAGATATATATAAATCTTATAAAGTTTGCATCTGTCTTGTGTGAAAAGCATGAAAGAGTGAAAACAGATATAAGATCCCTTGAAAAAGTATAAATAAATAAAACTTGTATGTTTTGGATACTTACTAAAACAATATATGAAAGTGGCCACTTTCATGAGTAAAACATGAAAGCCTTATATGATTATATGAAGTAGGCCAAATCTGATGCAAGTTTTTTCTATTTCTTTTCCATATGGGCAGGCTTGAAATTTCTCTAGCAAGATATCTACAAGGATGCACATATTATATGCCCATATTTAGATCATTTCCCTTAAGAAAGGAGCTGAAATGGTTATAACACCCATAAAAAAGAAATATGTGTGTGTGTATATATAAAACACTGTACTATCAAGAGAAATAACCACACTCCCTGGATCCCATCGGCAAAACTCCTCTCCCAATGAGCATAATTAGCAAAAATGGAAACACACAAATCCTTAAAGAGCGTTCAATTCTCCAGCACACATTTGGGATTTCTGATGATGGATATGGACTATTATGCTTATCATAACAGTCCATATCAGGTTGCTATGGAGGTGCCTGTTATGGAAGACGACCAGTTAACTCCCTCAGTACGGCAGAAATAACATAGAAATTCAACCAAGATAAACAGCATTGTATTTGGATGGTGGTAATAACTTTTCATCTACACGCAATAAGTCCTCCAACATGAACATTAATATAGGTTTAAGCAGCAGAATATCGGCCAGTGGTTAAAGATGTCTAGAGTTTGTGGCTTTATAACTCTGTTGCAGAGTTGCAGGTGGAATACATCTGTACTATACTCATTTTTATTTATTTTATTTATTTTTGCGGTTGGTACTTAAGATTAGACATACATTACCTGCACCTTTAAAAAAAAGTCAAGTGTAACGTTTATATATGTATTCCCTGTAAAAGGGCGTTTCTCATTTTTTTAGGATTTAATGTTGCACCTTGGGCTGAGTTTGTTTTTTTCCTATGCAGATTTAGTTTGGATTGTGAAACCCTTAAATGCATTTTTATAATACCGTTAGCAGTTGTTAGAATACTGAATATTTTTACAGCCACGCTAGCAGTGTGCTTGTAGCATATTGGTCCATCATTTTGATCCAGGTATTTCATAATACTTTTTTACACAAAAAAGAGAGATATGTGAGCTTTTAGTAAACCTTATTACATGTGTATTGTGACTTTCCAATTTTCAAAATTTGAAAGTTGGTTATTGACTGCAGAACAGATTGTAGAGTTAAATAATTTAATGCCAGAAAAACATGCTTTTGTTCATTTGAAACTGTTTACACTTGGCATTGCTTTGACTTATTTTTTTTTAGGATGTATAAGGTGTTGTCAGGACAAGCAAGCGGATAACTCAAAGCTGTGAGAACAGTGCCAGCTGATGGATTATCTATATCTGAGTCTCACAGTAAAATCCTTGAAATAATTTGCCATTTTTCATAAACAGTGCCACAACTTTGAATGTAAATCTTTCAATCTTGCAATTTGTTCCTAGCAGTTTCTCTGTGTCAGAATACTTCCTTTAAAACCTACTGAATGAGATGTGAGGAGTGCTGCTAGTAGCATGATCATTGCTCCCCCATCTCTCCTTCTCCTGGCTGAGATTAAACATTTCCTACAGGCCTCTCCTAAGCACATAACAGTGGAGGCACTGGAGATACCAAGCAACATTCCCAAGCTCCATCAATTCACTTTTTCTCTGAAGCATCCACCGCGTGCCCTTCTTTGCACTCAAGTCCCAGCTGAACTGAAGAAAGTGATAAATGAAAACATTTATCTAGATGACATTCCCATCAGCACGCTTTGGGACAAGCACCCTGAACACCGCAGCACACTCTCCCAGAATTCACAAGCAGCACTGCTGTGTTGGCTTACTTTGGACCTGAGGTTTAATTTTTAAGATTTTTTTTGTTTTGTTTTGCTTTTATCAGCTTGTCTCCTGAAGTCAAAATAAGCAGCTAGGATCAACTCCTTTGAGTGAACTTGGCTGTGAATACTTAAACAGATGAGCTTGTTTACAGACATTCTCATCATTTTGCCATTTCAATCACTATTGTACAAATGATTAGATCAGCTTCTCTGCACTTTATTTTCTTGCTCCATACCCATCCAGAGCCACAGAGAAAGTGCAAAGGCAAATAACACTTTCTAGCTTAATTGCTTTTACTGAAAATGCTAAAATGTGCTCTTCCTCCGGCTTTTGGAAAATACTGATCGCTCCCACTCCCCAAAAGCCAGTTGCTAATCTCATCTATGTGATAAACATATGAGCATTTTGTTTCTCTTTACGGGGAAGATTCAGCTGTTAGATTGTTTTAGAGAACAATTAGGGTTTTACTAATTTCATTTGATAGATTTTCTTTTCTGTCTTCAAGCTTAAAGTTATTGAAGGAGTTATTGAGGATTTGATTACTCCTCGCATTGATTAAAAGTGTAAAAACTGATTTCTGTTTACAAAAATGACAAAGTTTATGATGTTCAGGCTTTTGCCTTCTTTTCAGAGGCATTTTAGACCTGAAGAATATATATTAATTAATCCATGCTTTACACCTTTCACCACTTGCCTGCAACCTATTTTGCTTCTCTCTCTCTGTCCTACTCAAAACTTTTCTTGTTACATTGGATGAAGCACAGTACTGGTCCACAGTCCAGACTGCGTTTTGTTGTTTGGACTCTACATCCTTCTAACTAAAGATGAGAGGGACCATCCAGCTTGTTATTAGCCCTCAGTTCAGTCTCTGGAAATGTACCATCAGTGCTGAAATGCGTGTACAGGTTTTACTGCATCTGCTACCATCCAGGTGACATCTTTTTCAGGGAAGACCTTGCATACTTTAGTAAGACAGTACTAAACCACATATTACATCTATAACAACAGTAAAAGAGTCCAGGTCATGGACTGGGCTGCCTGTAGTCCAGACCTTACATGAACTGAAGATCTGGTACATTATGAAGCAGAAAAAGTAGAACAAAGAAGACCCAGGATTGTTCAGCAAGTAAAATCCGCTGTCAGGCAAAGCAGTCCTCTACCAAAAGTCCAGCAACTGATCTGCTCAGTTTCCAGATGTTTCCAGATGTTTATTGCCACACAATGGTAAACATGGCCCTGTTACAGGTTTTTCGAGATGTGCCATCAAATTCAAAATGCCTTTTTTTTCTTAAAATAATACATTTTCACAATTTACACATATGATATGTTGTCTGCATTCTATCATAGGTTTATGCGATTTGCAAGTCATTGTGTAACCCAGTGTTAAAAACAGGATTAAAAAGTATAAATATTCATACTCTCACGATGGGAATAAATATTGATAAAAACAAAGTTAATTATAATAAATACTGATAAAAAGCTTGTAAACATAAGTTTAATTAATATGTACATATGTATATGTAATGTATAAATGGTGTGGGGGGCAGGACTTAGTCCTGTAGAGTGTGTTTGTCAGATCCACTGAGCGACCAATCATTGGCCGGTCTGACCCTCCCCCAGTCTGTGCGCTGCTCAGACACCTGTGTGTGCCTTCGTGTGCCAGTCAGATACGCCAGAGACACAGACGGTGAAAGATCAGTTTACCCGTGTGGCGAAGAAGCTAGCTGGATAGTGAAAGTCCTTTTTTCGGCAAGAATAATAAGAGTGATACTGTATTCCAGAGGCCGTGAGCCAACGTGAGCACTGTGAAGCCCCGTGTAGCATTTGTTGCTTCGCATGGTCAGGTTTTTCCCTTTGCTTATTTGGATTGGATTGGTTTTGAGGACCTGAGAAGAATCGAGGATCCCTTTTCCAGTACTGGATGGCGAGCCCAGCCCAAAGAGCCGGATGAACTGGTAGATTGTAACCCGACTGGTTACACACACACTGAGTGACTATTGAACATTGAAAGACTGAAATTGACTTTAAAAAAGACACAAAAGACAATATATCCTTAGGTCAACCATTTGTGGGGTTTATTTTATTTTGTTTTCAAGAAGAGCGCTCTACTTTTGTTAAATGTGCACAACTTTAATAATTGTTAATAAATGCAATTGTGTTTTCTGCACCTACTGTGTACAAGTCCTCTGTTGTCATACACCCTTGGCTCCTACGAATCTAGAACCTGTCTGATCTGGTCCATATTTCCCTTCTGTCCTTGTACTGTGGTTAAAGGTAACTATACTGCCGTACTACATGCAAAGAAGGCAAGAAGTAGCACTAACAGGTCTAGTATTGCACCACCAGTGTTACATAAGTAAAAAAGTGGCGAGCCAGCCAGGAGCCTAGAGTGTTGTGTGACAACATTGGAATCCTCTTTGACCCTTGATCAGACGCTCACATACTATGAAAATGGATTTTGTCGAGAAGTATGCCGTTAAAGTACCAAATGCCATTATTGTTAGCGGTGTTACAGATAGAGAGAAAGACAAAGAGGTATTTGAGTTTCTGGAGCAACATGGTACTATTCGTAGAGTACTCTCTGTCGATGATGACTCTTCTGCATTCTACAAAAGTCAGATTGTAGAGTTCGAGTCCGGTGCAGCCGTTGAAATATTAGCACCTAAGCTGCCTTACCTCTTACAGTCCACTGACAATCCAGATGTCAGTTACCGCATTCGAGCCTTAACTGACGTCTATACTAAGACCGTAGGGGGCAGTGTTACTGAGGCTTACATTAGCAACCTGAAGGGTTTAGCCAAGTTAAGTGGGAAGGATTTCGAAGAAGTGTTGCAGGAGGCCCTATCCACAATAGGGAAGACCATCGAAGCTGCTGAGACAGCTGAGATAAACCCTGAAAATGATGCTGCTGATCAGACTTGCCCTGTGGTAGGATCCACACAACTTGGAGCCTCACCTTCAGTCTTAACTGAACTGCCTCACCCTCCTGAACCCATTCAGGGCGCATTCCAACACCCCATGAGACCAAACTTGACACCTCAAATGTTGAGTCCAACTGACCTCAACCCACCAGAGGTTCAGAAAGTAGTAGTCGAGCATGTTGTCAAGAGTGTTGAAAAGACATCACATGCTCACTCTACATTAAGACTCAGAGCTTTCTCTGGTAAGATGCCCAGACCTTACAGCGAAGCTGACTATGAAACATGGCGTTCTCATGTTGACTTGTTGATGGAAGATGCTTCTTTGTCAGAGTTGGAAAAAAACTCGTAAGATTCTTGAAAGTCTCCTTGCTCCCGCTTCTGATGTCATCCGCCCTCTTGGGCCAGAAGCCACTCCTGCAGACTATCTTAACCTTCTGGATTCAGCTTTTGGCACCGTCGAAGATGGTGAGGAACTGTTTGTACGCTTCATGAACACCCTCCAAGATCATGGTGAAAAGCCCTCTGCTTATCTGCTTCGTTTGCAGGTGGCAGTCAATCACACCGTGCGCAGAGGTGGGCTTGAACCACATGAAGTAAATAAGCAGCTTCTTAAACAGTTTTACAGAGGCTGCTGGGATGATAACTTGCTAACGGAGTTGCAATTGGAGCTAAAGCATAAGGAGCCACCCACTTATGCAGAGCTATTGCTTCTCCTGCGTACTGCAGAAAACCGACAAGAAGTTAAAAACACGCGAATGAAGAAACACTTTAGCGCCACGAAACCAAAAGCAGTGTCTCATGAACAGACGGTCACTGAAACAAATGCAGATGTTCGCCAAGCACAGTCAGATAGTCTAGAAGAGCTGAAAAAACAAGTTGCCGATCTAAAAAGCCAATTAGCTGCCGTTTTGAAGCCAAAGAAACAAGCAACACTGAAGACAGTTCGAACAAGGAAACCTGAAAATAAAAAACCTGACCATGCCAAACCTGAAAACTCACCTCCACCCAGCCGCCCCAGTACTAGGCCCAAGCCCTGGTATTGCTTCCGCTGTGGGGAAGATGGACATATAGTAGCCACTTGTGAGTCAGAGCCCAATCCTGCCCTTGTAGTTGCAAAACGAAGGGAATTAAGAGTGAGAAGGCAGATATGGGACAGGCAGAATGACCAGCTTTCTTTAAACTAAATTCTGCCTCCGTTGCGGGACAAATGGAGGCTGATGCTTTGTTAACCCGTCCCACCCAGGTTAAACAAAAAGCTTCACCTAAAAAGCGTGCCAGCCTAAAGTCACACACAAGATCAGATTCCTTCGACTTTCCTAAAGGTCTAATTGGTACAAAGAGTACTGCACAAGTGAAAGTTAATGGTCACACAGTGAGTTGTTTGCTAGATACTGGTTCCCAGGTGACTACAGTCCCCGAGTCCTACTATCGTCAGCATTTGTCCTCTCATGAGATTAAGCCATTGTTTGAACTTTTAGAAGTTGAGGGTGCCAACGGTCAATCTGTGCCTTACTTAGGCTACATTGAACTGCATGTCACTTTCCCAAAGGACTTCCTTGGCATTGAAGCTGAAGTGCCGACACTTGCCTTAGTTGTCCCCGATGTGCGCACAGCTTCTCAGTCCTTAGTGCTAATTGGGACAAACACATTAGATGTACTTTATGAGCTGTACTCTAACACATGCCATGAACTGCAGCTGAACCTGCCATATGGCTATAGGGCAGTTCTAAAAGTTCTTGAGTCACGACACAAACAGTCCAAAGACAGTAGTCTTGGTTTAGTGACGATGCACAACAAAGAGCCACAGTTGATTCCAGCAGGCCAAACTGTTGTTCTAGATGGTGCTGTAGCTGTGTCAGCCGGTAACGGTGAAAAGTCTGTCTTGTTAGAGTATCCACGAATGTCAGCCTTACCTGGTGACATCCTTGTGAAACCTTGTCTCATAGACCTACCTGAACGAGCACCTTACCTTGTTCCAGTTATACTTACCAATGAATCCGAACATGATGTGACAATCCCTCTAAATTGTGTCATCGGAGAAGTCAGTGCATATCAAAGAGTTCTATCTCACGAACACTCAGTGAGAACTCCAAGATCCCGAACTGAGCAGAAGTCAAATGTAACATATAACTTTGACTCTTCCCCTATTAGCGCTGAATGGAAGGAACGCATAACCGAAAAGCTAAGCCAAATGCCCGAAGTGTTTGCACAGAATGATCTTGACTTTGGAAAGACGGATCAAGTGAAACACACAATCAGATTGTCAGATGAAACACCGTTCAAGCATAGAGCGCGTCCCATACATCCGAACGACCTGGAAGCAGTCCGTAAGCACCTCAAAGAACTGCAAGAAGCTGGCATGATCAGGGAATCTACCTCCCCTTTCTCTTCACCCATTGTAGTCGTGCGGAAGAAAAATGGTGAAGTCCGCCTCTGTATCGACTACAGAAAGCTTAACGCGCAGACTATAAAAGATGCTTACGCTCTCCCCAATTTGGAGGAAACGTTTTCCACCTTGATCGGGTCACAATGGTTCTCTGTCCTGGATTTAAAATCTGGGTACTACCAAATTGAGATGGAGGAGCTGGACAAACCAAAGACGGCGTTCGTATGTCCCGTCGGCTTTTGGGAATTTAATAGAATGCCCCAAGGCATTACAAACGCCCCCAGCACATTCCAGCGGCTCATGGAGAAATGTATGGGCGACATGAACCTGCGCGAAGTGATCGTGTTTCTCGATGACATCATTGTATTCTCCAAGACACTTGAAGAACATGAGGCTCGCTTGATGAAAGTTCTTGATCGCCTGAAAGAATATGGGCTCAAACTCTCACCCGAAAAATGCAAATTTTTCCAAACTTCTGTCAGATATCTTGGGCATATTGTGTCCAGCAAGGGAGTGGAGACTGACCCTGAAAAGGTGGAAGCCTTAAGTACCTGGCCTGTGCCCCGTGATCTTAAACAGCTCCGCTCATTCTTAGGCTTTTCAGGGTACTACAGGCGGTTCATTAAGAACTATTCGAGTATCGTTAAGCCCCTCACTGACTTAACATCAGGCTACCCTCCTTTGCGCAAAAGCACAAAGCCTAAAGCTAAGTCTGACCAGTACCATGACCCCAAGACACCTTTCGGCGAGCGATGGACTCCCTCTTGTGATCTTGCTTTCAAAACCATCATTGAAAAGCTCAGTACTGCGCCTGTATTGGGTTTTGCCGACCCTAAACTGCCATATACGCTCCATACCGACGCCAGCACTACAGGGCTTGGCGCCGCGCTCTATCAAGAGCAGAATGGCCAGACCAGGGTGATAGCTTATGCAAGCCGTGGGTTGTCTAGGAGTGAATCTTGTTATCCCGCCCATAAGTTAGAGTTCTTAGCCTTGAAGTGGGCAGTAACGGAAAAGTTTGCAGATTACTTATATGGAAATCAGTTTACTGTCGTAACAGACAATAATCCTCTGACGTACATATTAACTACTGCTAAGATGGATGCCATGAGTTACAGATGGCTAGCTGCCCTGTCAACGTTTAGCTTTAAGCTCCAGTACAGAGCAGGCAAGCTTAACTCAGATGCAGATGGCCTTTCTAGACGGCCACATGGCGAGTTGCTTAACGACGCAGTGTCCCAAAAAGAGCTCGACCGCATACAGCAGTTCACACAGACTCACCTGTCCCTACCTGACAGCAGTTTAAGTCCTGAAGTAGTGTCTGCTATTTGTGAGAAACACCTTGTATGCAGCTCTCAAAATGACACCATCCCTTTGGTTCACTCGCTAGCCATTTCTGCAGCTGCCATTCCAGGTGACTTTGTCAATGAAAATGACTGTGGTGGTCTTCCTGTTATGCCCCATATGTCCTCTGAACAGATCACAAACGAACAAAGAACAGACCCTTGTCTGAGGGAAGTTATTGCACAAATTGAAACTGGAGAAAAGGTCCCACCAACTGTGCGAGCTGAACTTCCTGACATCAACCTTCTACTCCGAGAGCTCAATCGATTGGAGATGCACAATAACATCCTGTACCGAACTCGCCAAGATGGAGGAGATGTTACTTACCAGCTTGTCTTACCTGAACAGCTCCGTGACTCAGTCTTCCAAAGCCTCCACTGTGACATGGGCCACTTAGGCACTGAACGTACCTTAGATCTTGCCCGAACAAGGTTCTATTGGCCTCGCATGGCAGCATATATAGAACATAAGATCAAAACATGCAACCGCTGTGTAAGACGTAAAACTCCTCCAGAAAAAGCAGCTCCACTAGTGAATATCAAATCCACCAGACCCCTTGAACTAGTCTGCATGGACTTCCTGTCCATTGAGCCTGATCGAAGTAATGTAAAGGATGTGCTTGTATTAACCGATCATTTCACGAAATATTCATTAGCCATCCCTACCAGCAATCAGAAAGCTCAGACCGTTGCAAAAGCCCTTTGGGACAACTTCATAGTCCACTACGGGATACCCGAACGATTGCATAGCGATCAAGGTCCCGACTTCGAGTCCCACATTATCCAAGAGCTTTGCAAGATCATGGGCATTCGTAAAATCCAGACAACACCCTATCACCCCAGAGGGAACCCGGTAGAACATTTCAATAGAACGTTACTAAGTATGCTAGGTACTCTTGAGGAAAAGGACAAAACTCAGTGGCACAACTATGTCAAACCGCTCGTTCATGCGTACAATTGTACGAAAAACGATACAACTGGTTTTGCCCCATATGAGTTAATGTTTGGCCGTCAGCCAAGATTGCCAGTCAATCTAGCATTTGGGCTGCCCTTTAACAACAAAAGTTTCAAGTCTCATTCTCAGTACATAACAAAACTAAAGGCAACTCTACAAGAGACCTACAAACTAGCAACAGACCATGCTAACAAAATGGCAGAAAGAAACAAAACAAGATTTGATATGCGAGTGAAACCCTCAAAACTAGAGCCAGGTGACAGAGTTTTGGTGCGTGCAGTCCGTCTCAGAGGCAAGCACAAGCTAGCCGACAAGTGGGAGACTGATATTCACGTTGTGGTGAACCAAGCAGGTGACTTGCCCGTCTACAGTATAAAACCCCTAACAAAAGAGGGCCCAGTCCGCACAGTCCACCGCGATCTCTTGCTCCCTTGTGGTTTTCTTGCCCCTGTTGAGGAGAAACCTGTCCAACCAACTCATGTACGCAAACCAAAAACAAGGCAATCACCTAAACAACATGAGGAATGTGATCATTCAGAACTGGAAGATGAGGATGTCTGTTGGTTCAGAGAGGAACCTCTTCAAGAGCCCATAAAGGTCACTCGAGTCTATGAGATTCCCCAGCCAAAGACACACCCTAATGATCACGATCATGCTGAAACTCATTTGCCTGGAGGAGACAACTTACATGAACATGACAACTTGCTTGGAGCTGACAATTTAACCGGATATGACAACTTGCTTGGAGCTGACAATTTAACCGGATGTGACAACTTGCTTGGAGCTGACAATTTAACCGGATGTGACAACTTACCTGAATGTGGAAATCCACTTGGATGTGGAAGCCTAGAGGAGAGTGAAACCATGGTGGAACACTCAAACACTGACAATGAAAGCGAGAGTGATGCCAACTTACCCGATGGATCTACCTGTGATGGGCCAGTGGAAGAAGACAACTCAAACGATAATCAAGCAAACTCAAGTCAGTCAAATACTGAGAGTGAAGCCACAGCGACCATAAGGCGCTCAGAGAGAACAAGAACCCAACCAGAACGACTGCAATATAGTCAGTTGGGAGATCCTCTCGTTTCCATTGCCCAGTCCCTGTTTCAAGGTCTAAGCCTGGCTTTTACCAGTGCCTTGACAGAACAAGATTCTGTGGTCATCCCCATGAAGGCTGGTTCCCCTGTCATTACCGTTTAGCTATCCCATGCAAAGGGACTTGCATGATTCTAAGGGGGGATAGTGTAACCCAGTGTTAAAAACAGGATTAAAAAGTATAAATATTCATACTCTCACGATGGGAATAAATATTGATAAAAACAAAGTTAATTATAATAAATACTGATAAAAAGCTTGTAAACGTAAGTTTAATTAATATGTACATATGTATATGTAATGTATAAATGGTGTGGGGGGCAGGACTTAGTCCTGTAGAGTGTGTTTGTCAGATCCACTGAGCGACCAATCATTGGCCGGTCTGACCCTCCCCCAGTCTGTGCGCTGCTCAGACACCTGTGTGTGCCTTCGTGTGCCAGTCAGATACGCCAGAGACACAGACGGTGAAAGATCAGTTTACCCGTGTGGCGAAGAAGCTAGCTGGATAGTGAAAGTCCTTTTTTCGGCAAGAATAATAAGAGTGATACTGTATTCCAGAGGCCGTGAGCCAACGTGAGCACTGTGAAGCCCCGTGTAGCATTTGTTGCTTCGCATGGTCAGGTTTTTCCCTTTGCTTATTTGGATTGGATTGGTTTTGAGGACCTGAGAAGAATCGAGGATCCCTTTTCCAGTACTGGATGGCGAGCCCAGCCCAAAGAGCCGGATGAACTGGTAGATTGTAACCCGACTGGTTACACACACACTGAGTGACTATTGAACATTGAAAGACTGAAATTGACTTTAAAAAAGACACAAAAGACAATATATCCTTAGGTCAACCATTTGTGGGGTTTATTTTATTTTGTTTTCAAGAAGAGCGCTCTACTTTTGTTAAATGTGCACAACTTTAATAATTGTTAATAAATGCAATTGTGTTTTCTGCACCTACTGTGTACAAGTCCTCTGTTGTCATACACCCTTGGCTCCTACGAATCTAGAACCTGTCTGATCTGGTCCATATTTCCCTTCTGTCCTTGTACTGTGGTTAAAGGTAACTATACTGCCGTACTACATGCAAAGAAGGCAAGAAGTAGCACTAACAGGTCTAGTATTGCACCACCAGTGTTACAATTGCAACCTGTTTTTATTTACATTCTACACAACATTGGAGGGATTGGAGTTGGTGCTTTGTTTTTTATTTTTTCCGTGTGCATATATAGTGTATTATTTTTAATCAGTGCATTTATTTAAGTCTTACTTACCACCAGAATTTCCCAGAGGAACCCACCCGAGGGATTAATAAAGTTCTATCTTATCTTATCTTATCTTACCTCTCTAACTGGAGGGCCAGTCTGTCACATACACATTTAGTGAGACTGAAGAATGAATACAGCTTCTAGAAAACACTACATCAAAGTCAGAAATATGAAGCTCAAACTGGGTTGAATGGTTATAATTACCATTGTACGCAATGCCCTATGTTTGAGATACGCACCTTCTGGATGCAATAAAAATGTGACTAATCTAAAACTGGAAGCAGTGCTGACATCAATAACACCCACAAGGAATTGATTCATTTCACCCATTTTTCCATTATGTGTTTTTCTAAGAATAAAAGCAGTCTTTGCCAACAGCAAGTCATTCATTTTATTACTGTACTGATGTTGTACTGACAGTGGTGGATTTGCCTGGAAAACCACTTTACAAATCCTGGTTTTGGTGGGATTGTGCACAAAGCTTCTGAAATTATATTTATTTTTGTTTAGTTTTTGCAACCCATAAATGGTTTATAGCAATTATGGCTCTTTATTTAATCTGAACCCCAAAGGATCTCTGTACTCATGCTGCAGAGTTCAGCTCACGCCACTGGAGAGTGACTATTTAAGAAGGACTTTTGCAAAAAAAACAAACAAAAAACACATTTAACAAGGGCAAATAAAACTTTTCTTTCAGCTTTATTGTTTTCTTTTAGTCTTTGGTGCTATAACTGAAACTATACAGTAGATTAAGTAAGAGCAGAAATGAGATTCAGGCTGTGTTCAAAATAAACAAATTAATGAATAAATAAATGTATAATTAAGGGATAATTAACTTTGCTATTGCACATGAGCAGGCTGGGTGATGCCATAATTATCTATTGGTATTTTTTTTTTAGAAATAAGTTTGAGCTTGTGCTACTTTATTTTTATTAATCAGTTGTTAAACTTGAAGACAAAATTGTGACTTGTGATTCAATTGTTATTGCCAGAGTCTTTCCATTTGTAGTTAACGTGTGTGTAACATCAGTTCATTAGGAAGTGAGCAACCTTAGCATACTAGCTGTAATAGTAGCATGTGGGTGCATCTGCTGTGAAAAAAAATGCTGAAGGGGGTTAGGTTTAGGTACTGCAGTCAGTTAGATATGCCTAAATTTCAGTGTAAATTATTGAAATCTAATGAACTGCATTGGCTAATCTAAGAAAGGAAATGATGTTCAGCTTTTTTAACTTCTGTTACGGCCCTAGCTGGGCCTCCTGATACTGCCCTTGTGTGGGCGTGGTGTTTTTCTCCGCCTCCTCCTCTTTTGCTCCACCCCCCGTCTCTCTCTTGCTCTTCTCTCTCCCCAGGACACAGCTGCTGCTCATTGGACTCATTTACCACCTGGGCCCAGTCAGCAATCACCTCTCGGAGGTCATATAAGCTGGGGATGAGCTGTGAACAGGGTGGGGTGTTCTCTGGTGTCTCTGCGTTGTGTGTGGTTAGCCTGCTCAAAGTGTGGAGTTGTGGAAACAGCATAGCTGCTTTGCGTAAGTAGTGTGGGCTTGTGGGCCTTGGCAGCAGTAAAGCCAGCTGCTGATAGTGACAGGGTGAGCTTGTGGGCCCCTGGAAGTACCTCCTCATGGTGTGGAGTTTTTGTTTGGTTGTTGTGTTCTTTGTTGTTGCAACCCTTTTTCTCTTTTTCCAAGTGTTATTGGTAAAACGGTGTTGCCGGCTCTTTATGTTAAAATGATCTATAATAAAGACTATTTTATTTACTGAAAACACTGGTCTGTTTTCCTTTCATTCTGTTCTGGACTCATTTGTTACTGGTCCCCTCACTCATATGCCTAGACCCCTTCGGGGGGAACGTAACAATGTGGGGGCTCGTCCGGGATATGACTGGAAGGAACAGCAATTGAGTTTTAGTGAGTTGTTTGCCGGTGGCTTGTTTAGTTGTATGGTATCTGCTGCGCTCTCTCTCCAGTTAGCAAAGGGGAGTGTCTAGCTGAGCGTAAGCTCCTCCTTCAGGCACTCATTTTTTATTTTTCCTTTATTATTTTCGGAGTAATCCCGGGTGGGGATTAGTTCCCTGTCGGGGGTAGGCTTGTCGGTGCTTTGTGCACTTGACGCTTAGCCTTTAAAGTTGCCTCGAGCCTGGTACACTCCAGAAGCTAACTAGGCTAAGATTTTAGTAGGCAGGTCTGGGGAGAGGGTTGGCGGTATTTTTATTTATTGGTTAACCTGTGGCCACGCTTTTCCCGCCTGTTTCTCATTTGTGTATTGGAGGTGGTGCTTCTTTGTTGTTATTGTTAGCCTCAGGTGGTTCTTGTTTTAGAGTCAATGGCTACCTTTGATATTGCAGTGTTTAAGGGTGAGCGTGGTGCAGCGTCTCAGCCCGTTCTGCAGGCGCCAGCTCAAGCTGTAGGTCCATTGGTGTCGACACCTGTTGATCAGGGGCTGCCTGAGGACAAACCCATGACAGTGCCTTGCTTCGAACCCCTCTCCATTGAATCAAGTGAAGGCTCGAAGCTGGATGCTAAGCTCCGTGTCCGTCTGGCTCGTCTCCAGCTGGAGAAGGAGCAGCGTGAGAGAGAGTTCCAGCTGAAAAGGGAGCTAGAGCTTAGGCGTTTGGACGCGGAACTGGCTAGGGCTAGGGAGGTTGAGCTGATGAAGGTGGAGGTGGAGGCAGAGACAGCTGTGAGGTTGCGACAGCTGGAACTCCGGCAGGTTTCCCTTCCTCCGACTGCCTCCATTCGTCAGGCCGACACCTCGTTTGACGTAGGGAAAAACAGTCGTCTGGTTCCGATGTTCCGTGACACTGAGGTCGATAGCTACTTCGAGTCGTTTGAACGAATAGCCACGGCCTTGCACTGGCCACGGGATTCATGGGCCATTTTGCTCCAATGTAAGCTGGCGGGTAAGGCTCAAGAAGTCTGTTCCTCGTTGTCAGCTGAGGACAGCTTGGACTATGACAAGCTGAAAAGGGCTATCCTGCTGGCCTATGAGCTGGTCCCAGAAGCCTATAGGCAGCGTTTCCGGGGGTTGAGAAGAGGTCAGGGTCAGTCCTATCTTGATTTCGCCAGGGAAAAAGGTGTTCTTTTCGATCGGTGGTGTGCGGCCTGCAAAGCCACTGACCTGGCTTCGATCCGGGAACTAATGCTCATAGAGGAATTTAAGAACTGCATTGCTGAGCGCATCGCGGTATATATTAATGAACAGAAGGTTTCCTCGCTACAGCAGGCTGCGACGCTGGCTGATGAGTTCGCGCTCGTCCATAAAACCAGTGTCAGTAGGTATGACCGGCGCGATGCCCCAGTGAAGGTTAGTGATGTGCCAGCTACACAGTACCGAAAGGGTGAGGTACTTGTGTCCCATTCCAGTGTGAAACGAAAGTGTTTTTTTTGTTTAAAGTCTGGCCATTTAATAGCAAATTGTGGAGCCTACAAACAGAAACAGTCAGTCTTGAGAGTTAGGAGTGTGCCAGCTAACAAAGCCGATACAGGCGTGGTTTCAAGAGCCAAAACAAAGCTCTGTTTCTTCTGCCACAAACCTGGCCACCTGGTTGCTCACTGTTTGAAAGCAAACTCAAAGCAAAATCGATCTGCTTTCAAAAGAGTGAACTGTGGTTCACAAACCGACAAAGTTGCCAGTCCTAGGCAACAGTTGGAGCACAATTGCTCAGTGGTGTCATTTGGTCACTGTCAGAGATCAACTAATTGTAATCTGCCACCTGATGACGGTCTCTCGGGTCCAGATGACCTACAGTGTGATAGATTGTGTGTGACACAACCATTTCAACCTGCACCTCTGGCTAACCAGCATGCCTTTTGCCATGACCTAGCGAAGAAGCGTCAGAGAAGTGTTGCTGTAAGGCCTTCTAGCTGCCTGATGGGTTCTCCATATGTGATGGCTCAAAAAACATTTGGCTGTCATTTGGGACACTATGTTGAGGGACTTGAGCCAACCCCGTGCAGTGTTTTCAACCCATCAAAAAGGTCTTGGCAGATTCGGCAGGGTATGCCTAACCGTTATTATGGTGGATGGTAGGTGATATGTTTAAAAGCTGGGTAGGACGTTCTATGACAAACCACTGGTTTGTATTTATGGGAGGGGGTGTTACGGCCCTAGCTGGGCCTCCTGATACTGCCCTTGTGTGGGCGTGGTGTTTTTCTCCGCCTCCTCCTCTTTTGCTCCACCCCCCGTCTCTCTCTTGCTCTTCTCTCTCCCCAGGACACAGCTGCTGCTCATTGGACTCATTTACCACCTGGGCCCAGTCAGCAATCACCTCTCGGAGGTCATATAAGCTGGGGATGAGCTGTGAACAGGGTGGGGTGTTCTCTGGTGTCTCTGCGTTGTGTGTGGTTAGCCTGCTCAAAGTGTGGAGTTGTGGAAACAGCATAGCTGCTTTGCGTAAGTAGTGTGGGCTTGTGGGCCTTGGCAGCAGTAAAGCCAGCTGCTGATAGTGACAGGGTGAGCTTGTGGGCCCCTGGAAGTACCTCCTCATGGTGTGGAGTTTTTGTTTGGTTGTTGTGTTCTTTGTTGTTGCAACCCTTTTTCTCTTTTTCCAAGTGTTATTGGTAAAACGGTGTTGCCGGCTCTTTATGTTAAAATGATCTATAATAAAGACTATTTTATTTACTGAAAACACTGGTCTGTTTTCCTTTCATTCTGTTCTGGACTCATTTGTTACTGGTCCCCTCACTCATATGCCTAGACCCCTTCGGGGGGAACGTAACAATGTGGGGGCTCGTCCGGGATATGACTGGAAGGAACAGCAATTGAGTTTTAGTGAGTTGTTTGCCGGTGGCTTGTTTAGTTGTATGGTATCTGCTGCGCTCTCTCTCCAGTTAGCAAAGGGGAGTGTCTAGCTGAGCGTAAGCTCCTCCTTCAGGCACTCATTTTTTATTTTTCCTTTATTATTTTCGGAGTAATCCCGGGTGGGGATTAGTTCCCTGTCGGGGGTAGGCTTGTCGGTGCTTTGTGCACTTGACGCTTAGCCTTTAAAGTTGCCTCGAGCCTGGTACACTCCAGAAGCTAACTAGGCTAAGATTTTAGTAGGCAGGTCTGGGGAGAGGGTTGGCGGTATTTTTATTTATTGGTTAACCTGTGGCCACGCTTTTCCCGCCTGTTTCTCATTTGTGTATTGGAGGTGGTGCTTCTTTGTTGTTATTGTTAGCCTCAGGTGGTTCTTGTTTTAGAGTCAATGGCTACCTTTGATATTGCAGTGTTTAAGGGTGAGCGTGGTGCAGCGTCTCAGCCCGTTCTGCAGGCGCCAGCTCAAGCTGTAGGTCCATTGGTGTCGACACCTGTTGATCAGGGGCTGCCTGAGGACAAACCCATGACAGTGCCTTGCTTCGAACCCCTCTCCATTGAATCAAGTGAAGGCTCGAAGCTGGATGCTAAGCTCCGTGTCCGTCTGGCTCGTCTCCAGCTGGAGAAGGAGCAGCGTGAGAGAGAGTTCCAGCTGAAAAGGGAGCTAGAGCTTAGGCGTTTGGACGCGGAACTGGCTAGGGCTAGGGAGGTTGAGCTGATGAAGGTGGAGGTGGAGGCAGAGACAGCTGTGAGGTTGCGACAGCTGGAACTCCGGCAGGTTTCCCTTCCTCCGACTGCCTCCATTCGTCAGGCCGACACCTCGTTTGACGTAGGGAAAAACAGTCGTCTGGTTCCGATGTTCCGTGACACTGAGGTCGATAGCTACTTCGAGTCGTTTGAACGAATAGCCACGGCCTTGCACTGGCCACGGGATTCATGGGCCATTTTGCTCCAATGTAAGCTGGCGGGTAAGGCTCAAGAAGTCTGTTCCTCGTTGTCAGCTGAGGACAGCTTGGACTATGACAAGCTGAAAAGGGCTATCCTTTGAGCTTGTGGGCCCCTGGAAGTACCTCCTCATGGTGTGGAGTTTTTGTTTGGTTGTTGTGTTCTTTGTTGTTGCAACCCTTTTTCTCTTTTTCCAAGTGTTATTGGTAAAACGGTGTTGCCGGCTCTTTATGTTAAAATGATCTATAATAAAGACTATTTTATTTACTGAAAACACTGGTCTGTTTTCCTTTCATTCTGTTCTGGACTCATTTGTTACTGGTCCCCTCACTCATATGCCTAGACCCCTTCGGGGGGAACGTAACAACTTCTGACGCGTTTTTTCTTTTCATTTCTTTTTTACACTTAAGCCACTTCAATGGAAGAACAAACATACAGCTGTATAAAAATGAATATGTTTACTGAAAACAGTTAGGAAGAAGTGAGAAATAAGAAATCAGTGACTTGATTAGATGCCTTGTTTTTTTTTTATGTGTTTCATTCCATATTCTGTAAAGTGAAACTTTAAAGTTGAAAACTTCCATCTGGAACAAATGTCTGAATACAATATGACAAATACAGTTCTAACTTATGTATCCTAATGGTATTATTCTTTTACCGAGGACATCACTAGGTTGATATTAGCATTTAATTCAAAGCACTTCAGTGTCTTTACCATAACAAAGCTGCTAGCATGTAGTAAGTCTACACTAAGATCACTCATTTACGTAACTCTAGTACTGTTCTGGGGATGAAAGTAGATAGTTCAGTGGACAATTTTATGCTTCATATTTTTGGGGTTATCTGAAGATATAACGTGCTGAAGCAGTCAGACAAGCAGACAAAAGTAGGAAACAGTAGGAAAAATTTCAAAAAGAGGCGATGGTAATAAAAAAGCACACACCTGTGTAAAAAAAAAAACAACCACAATCACACACACTCTCATTCAGTCCTTTAATCTATGCTTAAGTGCTTTAGCAAACATTCACACACTCACGCGGATGCATTAGATCCAACTTAGAGTTCAGTATCTTGCTAAAGGATACTTTGACAAATGGAGTGGAGGAGCCAGGAATCAATATACCAACCTTCCAGTTGGTTGATGACTTCCTCTATCACCTGAGCAGCCCATATTGTTAAGTGACAAAATTCAGTTTAATTGTATTTATCCCATGCCAAATTGCAGCAACAAGGCAATTTATTTTAAGGTAAAGACCCTACAACAATACTGAGAGAACCTCAATAATTACACGACTTCCGATGAGCAAGCACTTGGTGACAGTGGGAAGGAAAAATTCAGGAAGAGCCAGGAATTAATAAAGTATTTCTGATTCTGAAGAAACTTCCGACAGAACCAGGCTCAGGGAGCTGAGAAAGGAGACTGTGTAAGAGAGCCAGAGATTAATACTAATTATTACACTAAATGCAGAGTGCTGTATGAGTGTGGTCATTTGATTCATCCTTGACAATAACCTTTAGTTTAAAAAAAACGGTTTTAAGGCTAAGCTAAGGCTTGGCATCTGATAGCAAAGTGCTCTATAATCTTTAAGATAAGATGGGGCCTGATTAAATTTGATTCTTGATTTAACAGGGAGCCAATGAAAAGAAGCTAATATAGGAGAAATAGTCAGAGTGCAATCTTCAGGTGTTGATGAGACGATGGATATTTCAAGAGAAAAAAAGGCTGAACATAATTAAAAGTAACTGTTTTGATCCACCATTCATCACCTGATATAGCTCAAAGATTCCTGACTTCAAAGACCAGCTGTTGCCTCCCTATTGATAACGGTGGCTTCACACTGGGAGCATGATTCTTGACTGCCTTTGGGCATCTCAGAGAAGTCCACATAAAGGCCAACACTACTGCCTTGCTGGCAGTGATCAAAGGCAAATAGACAGACAATAATAGACAAAAGATGCAGAAAAGGCGCCTTGATGAGGTGATGAATAGTGCCGTGTGTATAACTTATGACCACAAGACCCTTCACTGACTGTTTTGATATGAAGCCTTCCTTGGCAGGAAAATCATAAATGGAGAATCAGCAGGATTATCTGTGGCTCATCTTTATTTGTCTTTCCTTTCTTTTAAATATTTAAGCACTGTGACCTTTGAACTCTATAAGAGAAGCCTGACAAGATTGCCAGACGCCCACACATGCATGGGGGGTCGAGTTAAGGCCCCATGGGAGAGGGTCAAATACCAAAGGCAGGCAGGCCAGACACAAACCAATTTATCTCAGTAACTGACTCTGACGGGACTCTGAAACTAATCAGCCACTACTGATTACTGTTATATTGAATGTCGATAAGTGTTTAATGAAACAGTGACATTTTTGGAAATTTACTTTTTTCAGACAGTTAAATAAGAAAATAAATACTATGGAAGCGAAAAATAAAAATGTTGTACTCAGGACATGGCTTGTGCAGCTTGCCATACACACTATACCAACATATAGCAGTTATACTTGTTGTTTGGTAATCTAAATCAGTATAAAAATGCACATTATAGTTTTGGGTGACTCAGATAATATTGTGTATGTACGAAGAACATAGCTCTTTTAAGTTGTACAGTATAATTGTATGCAAAAATACATGGAATAGCTCATGACAGCACTGAGTAATTAGTGCAAATATTTAAAAGAAAACAAAAACACAAGATTGACACAAATCACATGAAGATATTTTTTACTTTTGGTTTGCCAAAAAAAGATCTGAATATTTTAATATTCTAATTTATTCTAATCTGCAGTAGAGAGCGCAGAGACAGTCTCGCGGAGACGCTCCTCGCACACTGGAAGTATTTCAGTCTGCATCTTTTACCGGACTGAAAAGAAAGAGTGGGCCAGGCAGACTGTGCAGTAAGTGGGCTGATAACACAGAAAGCAAGTGGTTTCCCAGGGGGCCGTCTGAGCACACTGCAGTGCATTCACATCTAATCTTCTGTCACCCTCTAAGACACCCACCTACAGATCCCCCTCCCAACCCCCACATCCGCCCCCGCCCCCGCCCACACACACACACACACACAGATAGTATAGAGTACACTGGCTCAGCTATACAGTATTCTTAACCCAGACGTCATCTACATCTATTATAATGCATCATGTCTCAACACGGAGCTATTTCAAGTTAAACGATTTGATTGGGTTCATCTCAAGGTTTCATGAACAGTCACCCCCGCGTGACATCTGTAATTGTAGTTCACAAAAACACTCCCATCTTGAGCAATAAAAACTAGCATGCATCACCGTGAAGGACATTCACCTCTTAATAAATAAAAGGCAACTGAGACGGCTCTTAAATGTCGTGAATGAGTTTACAGGTCTATAAAGCAATGCTAACTCGCGGGGTAATCTTTATTGCAGTCGCCTGCCTTCAGTGAGGTTCTGAGCGAGCAATCCACTAACCCCTACTATTAATATCTCTTCTGAGCACAAAGGAAGAAGAGACACCATTAAAACGCTGCTGGAAGGATTTGACCCAAAGCAAGCAGGGGCGGTGGTGGTGGCAGGAGCCTTACAGAAAAATATAAGAATAAAAAGCACACTTTTATATACGTGTGGAAAATAGAGGGAAAAGTCACTGCAGCAGAATAAAACTGGAGCGGTCACGCTTATCTATTTTCAAACCAAGAAACTGGGAGAATGGTTTTCTGGTGAGAATAGGTTATCATCAAAAATTTTCATCTTTGGTGCATCCTCGGGTCACCACATTTCTTTCTCTTTTTGACCTTTTTACAGAAACTGTTGGTGGAATCACTTAGCAAATCGAGGACTTTATCAGACAGGCTCAGCAGACTGAGCTGGACCACAGTGCAGTTCCCCCCACAACTGTCAGTTCGTGCCCTCCTCTGTCCTTCATGTTCTTGCATGTACAGTCCATGTAATAAGTAAATGTAGTTCTCAGTCTCTGTCTGGTCTACTTTAGGCATTTCCCACTCCCAGTAGTATCTGATGACATATTGCTTTACATTTTATCTCTGGTTCACCTCCATCACAAGGAAACACTATCGTCTTGACTCTCTAATGCAGTATATTTGTTTCTCTGTTTAAACTCCACATGACCTCTGAAACAGATGACATGAGGACCTCTCTCTGTCTTAGACATTTCTCAGGTCTGGAGGGCATTTTGTGAGAATTTAGGAGCTAAGGTTGGTTTAGGGTTTGGATTTCATTCCCAGTTTAATAATGTTCATAGTCAAAATGGTCCAGTCAGTTGTCTTCTTTTTCACTCTGTTTGTCTTATGTGTCATAATAATACCAAAAACGCCACTTAATGTGTATATTAAAGTCAAAATAAAGCAATATAGAAACACAACAGATAAAATAAAGCCCATAAAAACTCAATTTAAAGTTTATACGAATAAAGAAAGAATTCTAAGAATGTGATGGTGCGTCACAGTGAATGTTTTTATGCTTTTTATGAAGCATTTCTTTGATGTTTTAGTTCCTGCAATTAGGGTGTACACCACATTTGATGCATTTTTTAGCAGCATATTCATTATTGTCTAATTTTAGTAACTCTTCAGAGAACAATGTGTGTTAAATTGCTTCCACATCAGAAGTACTATTGTAAATATCGTCTAGTTGAATGAGAGATGCGTTGTTCCTTTCTTTTTGAGGAGCTGTCCATGGTGCTGAGATTTTCCACCACTGCCTCTCTTTTGACAACATCTTGGCTCCATTTACATAGTATGCTATCCTGGGTGGGCAAGCCAGTGCTGTTTTATCACCTTGCTTACTCATTGTAGTGGGAGAAGCAAATTTGAATTCAAATACAGCCATGTTTGGATGTCCCTGCCTAAATGTTTTGTCGCTGTTCACTGGATGCAAAATGTCAGGCCACTTCATTTGTGTAATTGCATCTAAAAGCATACTCGCCTCCTTATTGGATGAGTAGAAATAAAATTTTCAAATTTGCAGACAGCAAGCTTTTTTTCCCCTGTGTGAAGTAATAAGATAAGAGAGTTGCTGGCTCAAAATCAAAAGTGACATCACTTGATAGTAGAAGAATCTGTATTAGTCCTGGGAGCCGTAAAGGAAAATCAGACAGCAACACAAAGAGGCTAAATAGTGCTGTTGCATGTCAAACTATCAGCAGAAATCAAAACTTCAAGACACAGAGATAAAACCAGAGCCAAGGTGAGGGCATTATCACAGGGCAGAGCGGTATGCAGGGGCAGACAGAAAACCTAAGTCAAAGTGAATGTGAGACTGTGAGAGTAATATAGAGAGGTAGCGGAGGTAAGGCTGGGCAGGGAGGTTAAGTGAATTTCATCAGAGTGTTCTGTCTGAGGCAGAATCACAGACAAAGTGCAGTGGAGTATGACTGCACCGCCGTGCACCCGCACTAGACAGTACACCACAATTTGCTGTCCAACAGCCAGTTACAATCTATCAGTGGGTCCACACGGAAAATGGAAAAGGGAGGTGCTCCAAAGACAGCGTTACTGAAGGATCTGCAAAAGGACAAAAATGTTTAAAAAAAAGTTGAAGGGGACTTTAGCGTCATCATTTTTGAGGACTTACAGCAAACACAGTTTTGTGTGTTTGCGATCGTGGCTCAAGAGTTGGGAGTTCGCCTTGTAATCGGAAGGTTGCCAGTTCGAGCCCCGGCTCGGACAGTCTCGGTCGTTGTGTCCTTGGGCAAGACACTTCACCTACCGCCTGCTGGTGTTGGCCAGAAGGGCCGATGGCGCGATATGGCAGCCTCGCTTCTGTCAGTCTGCCCCAGGGCAGCTGTGGCTACAACTGTAGCTTGCCTCCACCAGTGTGTGAATGGGTGGATGACTGGGTGTGTCCCTAGGGGGGACTAGTAAAAGCGCTATACAAATACAGGTCATTTACCATTTGTTTGATTTTAGTGAGAGACGCTCAAAAAACAGCAACAGCCTTTATCAGACATTCCTGACATTCCTACATTTCAAACTTCACTAAATCTTTTGTGTTAACGATTTCAACTACTGATCATATCGCATGTTAGGATTAAGATCATTTTTAACTGCAAAACCAAACTGATGTTCATGTGTAAATTCAGAGGCTTTTGTTGAGTGGCCAAGTACACACCTGTAAAAAACTGAAAGACCCGCATACAACTGAAAAAAATAAATAATTGTTCAAAAAAGACAATAATATTAAAGAAAACTTGAAGAAATGATGTGGGATAATAAAACCTAGAACCCAAACATTGTCTCACTGAGGAGAGAACCACCATCGTAGCTCCAGAAAGTTGTTTTATATTAGCACTGGCACACTGAGCCCAGGTGCTGTCTGAGTTGCTGATTGCCATCAATCAGGCCTCCTCTCAAGCGCTAACACATTCTCATTTTTGAGTTCTCACATAATGCAGTTTTGTCAGATGCCTTCTGTGACTCTTCATACGGTGTCCCCTGACGTCAGCGTCCTGATATCACAGTCTTTGGAGGGTGAAAGAAGTACTTTCAAAAAACACCAAGAAAATCTGGACAGTAAAGATTCAAAGATCATTTAGACCATTCAAAAACGTAGCAGACATAAGAGGGTAAAAGCAAAAAACTGAAAAACAGTTACATCACACGCATTCAGCATGACTGCAATAGAAAAGCTGCAGTTATTTGACATGCGAACATGTGCCATCCTCTGCTGCCCAATTACATCCATACAGTACATCCATTGCCCAGCTTTCTTTATTAAACATGACATGTTGGGTCTGTTGTTTAATCACCTCTCCTCACTCTGTGGCTGACTGCATGAGACAACAATCATCTTGTGGACGATCATCCTGGAGCCAATAAGGCGCAGTTAACCCAGTCAGTCTAACTCACACCTGACTGCTCCCCGTGCAGCTGACTGTAAGGAAACCAATTAATGCTGCTCTGCGTTTCTCCAGGGAAACAGGCAGTCAGGACCACCTGTGAAGCTGTGTGTGTGTGTCTGTGAAACAACAGGTGTACTTGTCTGTGAAGTAAAGGACTTTTTGAAAAGTAAGAAGAGATGATCTGCTCTGGCTAGAGCGGACTAATTGCCATGACTCATCAGCGGGAATCAGCTGACATTTCATTTAAGTGAAATTGTTGCATTTGCATTGGCTTCAGTCAGCTTGAGCTCTACATTTACTGCATTAAATCAAGTCACAGGAGACTTGTGTTGGAAAGCTATTTGCATAAATGTATGTGTCTGTGTGTTTACATTACAAATCACAAAAGTGACTGTGAACATTAACATCGAGTTTACAGTTTTTTCTTATTAGGAATTAATGACTCCATAAACCAGAAATTCAAGTTTGAAGCTCTACAACAATTCTAGTTTACTACAGTTAGATGTTCATTTAAGAATTCGCTGTTGCAATGTTATTGTCTTCAACAAGAACAACAACAACAACAACAATAACAATAATAACAAACTGATTCTCTTACCATTAAAAAAGTAATTCAGTTGTTGAGTGCTGAGTTGTTGCAATAGCACATTGGGTAAAAACCCCCAACCCCCAAGGAAACAAAAGGAGCGAATAAAACCAAATACTATGGGATGGATAAGAGTTAAGGGGACATGGTTGTTGAAACATTATCTACCTTAAAGCCACCCTGCCAGCCCAGACAAGATTCCCAATCAAAGCCGTCACATAAGCCTGTGAGACTAAAAGTAGCAGCTAATCAAATCGATCCTTCATTTCCCTGCTGGGCTGCTGCTTCCAGAGCATGATGGATGCACACCTCGGTTTCATTAAAAAGCTGGTTCCTCCTTTTTCTCAACACAAAGGCAGAATAAATAGGAGCCAGAGCTGACTACAATACCTCAATCAGAACCCCTGTGTCATCAATAGTCATTCAAAATTAGGAAGAGCAGATGACAGCATGTGATACTGTTGTAAGACCTCAAGTACAGCTGTAGTGGGGCTTCAGAAATAGCCCCAGATTACTTTTTTTTTTTTAAATTATGGTATATACTTCCTTCTGACATTTAAATACTCAAAGGTGAGAGTTTGAAAAAGAAATTTGAATCAATTTAAGAGATAAAACCAAACATAGCCATAAAACAGAACACATGAAACAGGAAAATAGTGCTGAAGTTATGCTCAAATATTGTCACCTTCCAATGCAAATCTTTGTTTTTAAAGATAGTACTGTTTCAGGTCAACATTGTGCATCTTTGCAACACATCTCTTTAAAATTGTTGTTTTGAAAGGCTAGTCTAAATCTGTTCTAAACAAAAACAATCAAAAACACATACAGAAAACAAACTCATGTAGCACTAATGTCTTAATGTCTAATCTCTGTTGATCATACAAACAGCAGTAACAACACTTTAATAAAGTCAGTTAAATGCGATCCAGGATCTGATGGCTTGGAGGTTCTTTTAGATCAATCTGCCGAATACATCGATTTATACCCAACATTGCTAATTATTTCAACTGTCACACACAAGGCTGAAACCAAAGGATCAAAATGGGTTACGTAGACTTCCTATCATCAAGTTATCATTGACTTATTTAGTAGAGACCTTCATTGGGTCTGCCTTTGATCCAGTTTGGACTTTGGGGAAGTCACTTTTAAATGTGATGCAGACTGATCAGAGCAGGTGCTTATTTAATCACTAAAAAGAATTGAGTCTTTAAAGTCTTTCCTTTGATTGGTTGCTACAGCTTTAGAGAACTTTTTCATTTTAGGCCCTTTTCTTAACATGCCTTTATGTTTTTGAAATGCCTTTAAAAATAGCTCATATTAGAAACTGTTTCACTTATGTTTTTATTATCATGAACAATTACAATTATCTGAATTTCACATTTACATCTAATGCCAGAGCTGGGAGTACTCAATTCTGATCATTTTTAATATCAGCTGTGCATTTTTAAACTGGTTTCCTGCACATGAACATTCTTTGAACAAAAGCTTTTGAACAAAGGTTTTATCTATGTTTTCTATGCCTTGTTGTGGTAAAGTATTTTTATATTTATATTTGAATAAAATTTTCTAATTTTTGCTCTCTTTGCTGTGACAGTTGTCCCTGTGCTATCAAACATGGAACTAATTCTGACCATTTTTAAAGCACTGTATCAAAATTTAGAAATTTGCCACAATGGTTTCACTATCAAAAGTATTTTAGTATGTAATGCTAACACTACAGCACTGTAACTATATTTATCAGCCATACCTATAGTGTACACTTTACCTATACTAAAGATATAAAAAGTCTACGTGTAAAAATATAAGATTTCAAACACACTACTGAATAGAAACATTGTAGTTAAATATGTTTTCGCTCTTTATTCTGGTGATCGAGTTCCTAGATACAAGAAGTAAGCAAAGTGCTGCATAATCACAAATGTGTCAATACAGATGGACGGCTGTGGCCCAGGAGTTAGAAGTAGGGGTGTCTACCAGTCACAAAGTATTTGGTTTGATCCACAGTTACTCTGGTCTGCATACTAAGGAAATTCTGTCATCAGGAAATACTAATCCTTGAATTCCCCCTGATGTATTCATCAGCGTGTGACTGTATCCATGAAAGTTAGACAAGGTGCTTAGATAGAAAAAAGAAAAACACTTTTATGAACATGTATGTGATTGAGTGAATGAGGCTTGTAGTAAAAAGCACTCTGAGTGCTCATTTTCTAGTAGAAAAGTGCTATATAAGTACCAGTCCATTTACAGGTGTTCAGCATGGTGACACTTTTAAGCACTGACATATGGCCACTAAGGGCAGTAGTATATCCTTGCACCATATCAAGATACAATCAGTACCTGGCTTCAAAAACAGCATAAGCCCAAGTTTCCATATACACAACAAGCAGAACCTTAGACCAGATGGGCTACAGCATCAGAAGACCACTTTTGTCAGCTAAGAACACTAAACTAGAGATACAATTTGTATGGGTTAAGCTAAATGGACAATAAAAAATATTGCCTAGTCGGATGAGTCCTGAATTTTGCTACGACATTGAGATGGTAGAGGTGGAATTTGGTGGAAACAATATGAAATCATGAATCTGCCTTGCCTTGTATCAACAATTCGGACTGGGAGAGGTGGTCCACATTATATGTCCATCCATTTATGGCCACAGTGTACTTATCTTCTGATAGTTGCTTCCTGTAGGGTAATGACCCATGTTTCAAATGGCGTATTTAAGGTTAGAAAACATCATCTTTAATTAGATGTTTTGGTTGGTTTTTACTTAATTTCTGTCTACATGATTGCTTCTTCACCACTAACTGAAGCTTTTCCCATCGCTCCTGCTGCAGTCCTGTACATCGGAATGTTCATACCGATGTCTTCCTTATCTGTCTCTGATGGCAGCGTTTTGATTTCAGTATCAAAGCCGAGGGCTGTACGGAGTCTGACTCTGTCCCTGAACTCTGCTTCGTCTGCCTCTCTTAGCTCCCTGTGGATTGTCCGCTCCATTTCAAACACATCATGACCTGAGCTCACCCGCAACCACTCAGGTATACACACTTCTCTCCAGACACACACATTAAACAAATGAACTGATAAACGCAGACCATCGTGTCACCTTTTTGAGTATGCATATTTGTATAAGATCAACTTGTTATTGTTTGTCGACACTGTCCTCGAGTCAGCATTTCATGTTATGGAAACACACTCACACACACCTAGGCAGCCTCTCTCACCTTCTGAGTGCTCTGCCTCTCTTAGTTAGGGCTGAAGAGGCTTTTTGTAGCCTTGAAATAAGAAGCTTTTCACAGTGTGCCTGACAGAGAGCACCCATGAGGGAGGTTGGATAGGTCTGGGCTGAGTACAAGGTGAGAGGGCTTCGGGCTGACATGCCCACAGTGTCCAATTGGATTAGACTCTGGATAAAAGTGTGGTGGAGGGGGTCACCAAGAGGTGAGCACACTGGCTCTGGGGACCACAGACTGATGCAAAATAAGCAAGATGTCACAACAAGGCCAACCATGGCATGTAGCCAAACATGAAGAGGCATGGATGGATTAAATGTACATTTTGAATTGATGAAAAGTGCTTTTTGCTCCACTAGGAGTGGTGAGTTTGAAGAAATTGGCTTATTTTGTCTTTCCCACCAACATTTTGCTCCCAAGAAAGAGCCCTCTGTAGCAGTTTGCCAATTTTTCATAGTATTTGCTATGAATATTTATTGTATCTAAAGGGTTCATTATCACACATGTTAAAGAGAGCTTGATAATGGAGATAATGGAGATAATCGATATCTCCATTATCAAGCTCTCTTTTTCACAAAACAGTCCAGTCTTCATGTCCTGTGGTGATTGGTGATTTCCTAGCGCTGAAGCCACCATACTGGATCAATCAGTGTCTATCTAATAACTTTTTTAGCTACATGCTAGAATCCCGATATCTTAAATCCAGAAAGGTAAGTGTTATGTCAAATAAAAATATCATATTTTTAGCTTTTAGGGAGGGTAAATGGACTGGTTCTTTTAAAGTGCTTTTCTACTTGACCACTCAAAATGCTTTATATAACATGTCTCATTCACACAATCACTTATTTCTATGTCTAAGTGCTTTTTAGCTACCATTCACACTCCAGTGAATGCATCAGGAGCAACTCAGGGTTTAGTGTCTTGCCCAAGGATACTCTGGCATTCAGACAGGAGCAGTCAGGGATTAAACCACCAACCTTCCAATTAGTAGATGACCTGCTCTTTCACCTGAATCAGTCATGTTTAATATTTAAGGAGGTAAAGTAGTGCTTCTTAACCCTCTCAAGGCAGGCGTTGCAGATTTGCAACAGTTAAAAGCTAACAACCTGATTACCCCACATACATATTTTATGAGATTTTTTTACTCAGAATTACCACTGCAGGTATTCTTTTGTGCATTAGCAACAAAAACTTAATTTGAGCCCGAGAGGGTTAAAGGAAGAACAAGGGTGTTCAATGTTTTTTTCCACAAGCCTTCTCTAACACCTTTAGGTAAAACTGCCACAGTTTTAAAAAAAAGGCTGGGAGCTTGTTAACAGTGCTTACTGCGTTTGCTATTGTCTACTAAACAAACTTGTAAGAATGTTAGCTTATCTTCTTCCTCTTCTTCTCAGAGCACAAAACTCACCTGCGGCAGGTGGGATAGGAGATGGATTTGGAGATGCAAAGATTTTACTGTACCAGAACATGGATTTGAGTGGCTGCATTTCACATCTATAACAGGTGAAACACTGTTCCTTTTGCAGCAGAATATATAATAAATGAATTTTGCCAAATTAGAAAGGGACAATTTATATAATATCAGATCATTAATGAGGATTAATCTGTCACTGTTTGCATTTTCACATTTGATCTATCCACATGGGTTGCTGTTTCAGCTCTACTGTCATCCATATGTTGACTTCACTGGATATTATATTCTTTTATCCTCCTTTTGTTTACCAACCAACCTCTAACCCACCCACCACCATCATCTCTACATTTAGTCATTGCATAGTTTAGTCTGGCTGTCAATGGTAAGAACTATGCTATAGGTAAAGGCCAGACGATTTAAAAAATATTAAAAAAGCATAGATTTATAGACCAAGGTGTAGAACTGAAGGTTTAATAGATTGCAGATGTAGTGAGGCAGAAGATGATGGTTTGACTCAGCGCACTTAAACAGACTTGAACTTTTGACTTGGGAAACATAATAACTGAAAATAAAGGTGGATAGTCAAGCGTTAATGCCCTCTAATACTGAGATTATGCCATTTTACATCCTGGTTATAAAACTGTTTTGCACTGCAGCTTTATTACTATACTACTTATTTCCTGGTGGTGATGCAGTTGTAGACAAATATCACTGTCCCCCACCCCCAACCAGGTGTCCATTGACTGTGCCCATTTTAAAATAAAAGACAAAAAAAGTGTGCAATTTTATTTTGTTCTGCTAGATCACACAGACCCAGGTTTAAAAGAACTTTAGCATATTACACAGAGGACAACAAGCTGCCAGAGCGTGGAGAGCTTCATTAATGCAGAGTAAAGAGCCAAGGGCTACAATAGCAAACACACAGAGAGACAGCATTTGTCATAATTATCTCCTTTTTTGTGCCATTTGAGCCAGCGTGCGGTAATTCATTATGGGTCTAGCTCTTCATACAGGGAAATGTTTGAAGAATAACGTCCGACATGAGGAGCTGTGATGGTCTGATGGGGGCAGAAAAAAGCTCATTACCATTATTATGTGTGCATACAAAGGTTAGACTGGTTATTGAGGTCCAGCAGCGGCCTTTTAAAAAAATCAAATAACAGAAAACGCATGTTTGTTCTGTCAGTTAACATATTATTCTGTAGTACATCATTTTTACTCCATTTGTGTAGCATAACTTGTTTTCACTAAACATTGTGTCAGAGCTGCTTTTGACCAACAACATTAAGGTAATGGTTGTCACATCTTAGTTTATTAGCGTGTTTGATCAGCTCTGATTGGTGTTGTCTTTGAAAGAATGATAGACAAATGTCATATTGAGTAGGAATATGTCCTACTGACTGAGTTTGATTATGTTTCCAAGTTTATTTACGAGTTTTATTTACTTTGTCTTAAACAAACTGCTGTTGTTTTGAAGTCCAACTTTCTGTCTCCTCTTTATTTTTTATGCCTTCACCTCTTTCCATGATTGTATGACAACTATAGGCTCTGCAACTACAGGATGTCCAGGCTGTATAAAATGATGAAAAGACAACATTTTTCTGATAACTACAAAATGAATTAGCTGACACAGGCAGATGGGGTAAGCTAGGGTAGAAAGGGCTTGAAATGAGCAAAAAACAGAATAAAAAAGAGTAAAAGTCACAGAGATAATGTAAAACCAAAATAGAAAAGTAGGATATTGGAAAATTTGTCACAGCAAGAATGCTTCAAGGACTGGAAGACAGCAGGGAATGACTGGGCAGTTTGTAGTGACACTGTCTCTCAATAGTTGTCTTGGCTCAGACCTCGGGCAGGATCTCTAACCCGGCACGCCAATGGGAAAAGCAACTTCAGCCAACAAGTCACCAGGAAGCCACCGCTATCCATTTCACAATTAAAATATGCTGAGGGGGAGCTGGGCTTTCCTCAGCCGGTGGGTCCGAATGCCTGCGCTCACATTCGTCTTCCAGTCGGCAGGGGGAGAGAAAGCATCAGGCTAAGAGGATTACCCCAAATCCTTGCTGATTTTTCTTTTTCTGTGGGTTAAAGAGGAGCCAAATGTCCAAACCGGCCGCCAAATGAGCATTATGCAATCTCTCTCTGATTGTCTGCGGTTTTGGGGCTTTTTGTTTCCCTGAAAGGCTTCTTGTTCTAAGATGAAATCCTAATGATACGGGGTAGGCAATAATGTGCTTCAGATCACCTCAGCCATGCAAATGAGTGCTTTCAGTGAAAATCTGGAGTTTCTTTAAAGTGAGTCCTCCGTGACATACAACAATCAATTCATTCATGTGGACATGCACTGTGTGGCCGCTTCTGGTGAAGCAGCAGAGCCCAGCCTCTTTCAGAGCAATCCCTGTCATCCACTTAGAAGTGAACAAGCTGTCCTCCCTCTTTATTTTGCCTTTCCTCTACTCTCTGAAGCATTAAGGATGCTGAGAGGGGAGAAGCATTAACCTTGATGTCTCTGAGTGCCTCTTTTTTTCTATGCAGGGCAAAAGGCAACCAGACAAGGAGAAATGTTCAAACCCAAACAAAAGCAGCATACAGTAAAACAACAATACTCTAAAATGACTGTTTTAGCACAGATAGTGTAACTGTTGCTTTTGCCTTGTGAGTCTGCACATCATAGAAAAAGGTATCTTTTTAAGGAGTCTTTACGAAAGTTGTGCATGTAGATCAAAGTGGAGATCTAAGCCTGCTGCATAGATAAAACAATTAAATGCCAGTACGGTCATGTAATGGCTGTGTGGTTTGCAGGAAAAAACAACCGCAAAACTAGGAAACGTGGTGCCAAACACAGTACCATGAGGGACTCCACGGCGACGAACAGAGGGAGACTCAGACAATAAATACACGCCAGGTGATGAAGGGAGAGGAGACAGGTGGGAACACAGCGGGAACAAATGATGAGACAAAAAAGTTAAAATGAATATAAAGCACACAAGACATGATACTATCAAAATAAAACAGGAACTAATTAACACAGAGACACAGACTCGAGTATCCGAACTGACAGATGGGACTAGGAGAGAACGGTTATCAAAGGAGCTTGCAAAGAAAAGCGTCTGGACTTCTTTAAGTTGCTTGAAGACGTTTCACCTCTCATCCGAGAAGCTTCTTCAGTTCTAAGGTCAAATGGTGGAGAGTCCCAGATATAAACCTAGTGGGAGTGACCCCCCCACAGAGGGACAAAAGGACCCCCTGATGATCCTCTAATCGCCTGAGCCAAGGTGGGAAACTGGGCGTGGGTCCCAATCAGCCAGAGTTTCGGGTGAGTTCATTGTGAAACATGGCCCCACCTTATCATGCGAATTCCTGAGGTCAGATGGCCCAGGATGTGAGTGGGCGTTAAGGCGTCTGGGAAGGGATCTCAAAACTGGATTATAGATGGCAGAGAGTTGGTGTCGTAAACCCCCGCCTCTGTTCAAAGATGGTCGCTCACAGTGGACATAGATGGCTTCTTTCACTCCTCTTTCAAACCATCTGTCCTCTCTGTCCAAAATGTGAACATTGGCATCCTCGAAAGAGTGTCCTTTATCCTTAAGATGCAGATGGACTGCTGAGTCTTGTCCTGTGGAGGTGGCTCTTCTGTGTTGTGCCATGCGCTTGTGAAGTGGCTGTTTGGTCTCTCCAATGTAGAGGTCTGAGCATTCCTCGCTGCACTGTACAGCATACACCACATTGTTAAGTCTGTGTTTTCGAGTTTTGTCTTTCGGGTGAACCAGTTTCTGTCTGAGCAAAAGACACCCGAAAGACAAAACGCCAAAACACAAACTTAACAATGTGGTGTATGCTGTACAGTGCAGCGAGGAATGCTCAGACCTCTACATTGGAGAGACCAAACAGCCACTTCACAAGCGCATGGCACAACACAGAAGAGCCACCTCCACAGGACAAGACTCAGCAGTCCATCTGCATCTTAAGGATAAAGGACACTCTTTCGAGGATGCCAATGTTCACATTTTGGACAGAGAGGACAGATGGTTTGAAAGAGGAGTGAAAGAAGCCATCTATGTCCACTGTGAGTGACCATCTTTGAACAGAGGCGGGGGTTTACGACACCAACTCTCTGCCATCTATAATCCAGTTTTGAGATCCCTTCCCAGACGCCCTAACGCCCACTCACATCCTGGGCCATCTGACCTCAGGAATTCGCATGATAAGGTGGGGCCAGGTTTCACAATGAACTCACCCGAAACTCTGGCTGATTGGGACCCACGCCCAGTTTCACACCTTGGCTCAGGCGATTAGAGGATCATCAGGGGGTCCTTTTGTCCCTCTGTGGGGGGTCACTCCCACTAGGTTTATATCTGGGACTCTCCACCATTTGACCTTAGAACTGAAGAAGCTTCTCGGATGAGAGGTGAAACGTCTTCAAGTAACTTAAAGAAGTCCAGACGCTTTTCTTTGCAAGCTCCTTTGACTACGATGACCTGGATGACTGAGAACCTTCACAGACATATTGCCGAGAGAACGGTTAGATGTTATATAATTTCAGAGACTTTGCAAAAGAAGCACACTAAATTAGAAAGAATCATTGACACATTTTATTTCAATCTGTTGTGTGCTCTTGCAGCTTTTAATCTGCTTGTTTCTGCTTTCCAAGCTAGCAGCAGCGCTCTCTTCTTCCTTGGCGCTAGCTTGATGGCAGCTTTTCTGTTAAATGGCGTAGCTATTCTTTGCACCTTGTCTCACATGTCTAGAGTTTGTAGCTTGCCTACTAAGTCACATCATTTTGGTGCTGTGTTTTAGCTGTCTAAACAAAACACTGCATATAATCAGTGCTTCATGCTCGTTTCATGTTCGTTTAGCCAAATATTTTTTTAGCATCTGCCTTATTCATCACAGAGATGCAGTCTTCCTGCAGTCTATTTTTTTCTTAATTTGCTTTGTTATAGTTTAATAATGGTTTACATTCCTCCTGTGTCAAGCATCTTGAGCCGCAAAAGCATCTTGCGCAAACAAAACTAATCAGGATTTTGATAGACAGACTTTTCTATCAATATTGCTTTTTAAAATGATTAATGTGAATTATTTTAGCCTTGATAATAATGCTAGAAAAATAGAGATGGCAGATAGAGATTGCATATATTGATGATATATATTTAATGGAGCAAGAGTCTTCAGTAGGGACAAAGAAGTAAAGATTTGCTGTAGTTGCATATTTAACAGAAGCGTTAATAGCATATTTAAGCTTCTTACACTGTATAGTAATCACTTTTTTGTAATGTTACCATCAAAAACTGTTTTATTCAGACTTAGAAGGAAATAAATGAGTAGTGCCTGAACTGTAACGCTCTCATATCAGAGTTATCCTGCTCCTGAATATGTAAATATAGTTGTTGTTTTGTTTTTTTCATTTTAAAACAAGTACAAGGTAAGATAATTTCACTTGATCCCAATGCAAACAACTATGTTTCTAGTTCAAATATTCTTCCTTTCACCAGTTTCTTAACCAGCTGGCTTGGTGCTAATTGAGTAATATGCATATTCAAGATGTTCCTTTAGCACAAATCCTTTGATACTAAATGAAGTGTAAGATACACAGAGAAAAAGATTTGAGATTTATTTTAAAAAACATGCATTCATAATGGAACATTTTCTCTGCAGAAAAATATAAAAAGTCAGTGTAATTTTACAAATGCAGTTTGACCCGTAGTGCGGTAGGTCCACTGGATATTAAATTGTCTAAATGGCTCCCGATCAACACAAGTGTCTCTGATGTGGAGATTTCTCTCGTTGAAAAGCCTCTCTATCGGTTTAGTCAGTTCATTTTTAATGTTTTTTGGGGGAGAGCTGCTGATGGACAAAGAAAATAGCCTAATGCACCAGATATGCTGACATCAAGCAGTTACACAGACAGGCTGAGCATTACCCTGCAATACGGATGTAACAGAAATGATGATAATGACCTTTGTACAATAGTTGTCATTCATAATCACAACAATCCTGGTGAAACTCAATAACAGATAAACTTAATGGAGTGATCCGCTGTTATCATGGAAGGAACTTTAATCATAATATAGTAGATGAAAAGCATGATCATAGGCTAAAAGACAAAGATCAGGAGCGCTATATGTATAATATTAATCCTGTGTTAATTTCAGAAAAATGAATGAAAAAGAAAAAATGATAGAAGATAGTATTATTGCTAAAACTTTCTCACTATCTGCTACCACACACACACACAACAGACCAGCCATGAAGCATACAAAATGCATATATATATACACATATATACATAATTTCACAAATACAGAAAAAATCCACCATGCTTAAAGCAGCCTACACATACTGTGCATACACTTGCCTCTACATGTGTAGGCAAAGATATTTATACCGGCAAGCTACTTGTGCATTATGTGTCCATTATGTGCATTTTCACACTCCACATAATGTACATGTTATGTAGATTAGGATAATGAGATAAACACGCCCACACAGTTTATCACTGCATACAGAACACTATAGCACACGTACTTCTAAATATGCAGAATACAGACACGTACAGCTAGATACTGCTACCACAGAATCTGATTTGAGGAGGTTCTTATTTCACTGTGTGTTATACTTGTATAACTATGCATGTGACAAATAAAGAACCTTCTGAATCAGGTGTGACTTTTTCTCTGCTCTTTTTGCAGCTTTCAAAGGTAAGCGCATCAAAGTGGACTTCAGTTAAAGTAATTGTTTCTTCTGTCAGAATTATGAGCATGTCTCTACAGTTGGGGTGAAAAGAAAGCAAAGCCATATGGAACAGGTCCAACTTTACTGACCCATAATGACCTCAAATTTACAAGCCCCCTCTGTAGAATACTAACAGTGTCTTAAGAGTATAACTCTGACATTTTCCATTTTGTTACTGTCAACAAAATCCGAGAAATAATTTTGCAGACTCTGTCACCTGCAGTTTGAAACCTTTTCGTTTCTACTTAAGAAAAAATAGAATCTCATGGGAAAAGGTCAATAAGTGTTCCAGGTATAAATAATATTATAAATAATTCCCCAAGAGTTTGTTTTTTTGTTTTTTTGAAAAATAAGAAAAGAGTGCATTTGAGCTGATTTTCACTTTATTTTCCTTTGCTTGACGTGTGTTTTTTTGTTTGTTTGTTTGATTGATTTTAATAGCGTGTACTTGATGCTTAGTTCAAGTTGAGGCTCCAAAAAGTGCTTGGTCTGGAAAAAATTGATATTATATATTGATTGAGTTAAACTATTCCATGCCCCTGCTGCCCTCTGTATAAATGGTATGCCATGGGACCATCGCAAGCATCCATTTCTGACTAGTAGTGAGGGAGCTCAGTCTCTTTTGCCATATCAGGTGTCACAGCACTGACACCAAAGGACATCTTGCAAGTATCTCTGAAGACAAGCAGTTTTGACAGAATGGTACTATTTGACCCTCCGAGAATGAGATATCTTCATTCCAGAACATGATTCCTCTTGAAGCACTAAGCAGAAAGGACACAAATTCAATAATGCCCTAATATAATGTATGGGGATCAATGGACCCTTGTCCTTGAACATAGACCCATCTAAGACATGGAAACATTTTGTGAGGTCTTATATAACATCACATAAATCTGTCTTAAGTGCCATCCTATCTGACTGCTAGCTATTCTTAAAAGTTAAAACTTACTGATGGTGCCAGTGGTAAAACACAGGCCTTAATCCAGCTAATAAACATATATATTGGGATTTATACAGCAGGTAAAAACTGTATCGTTAGCAGGCATCATAATTGGCTTATCATTTGTCAGAGGCTAATTAATGCACTCTGATAATTTAGTCACACAAGCCTTTATCTTCTGTTTGGTATTCAGCCATCTAATGCAGTGTTATTCCCCTTGAAAGCCCACTTCATCTATCTCATCTCCCACAAACTGTCATTGGCTTATAAATGCAGGTTGAGATATGCAAAAAATGCGGAGGTGAGTCATACTTTGAGACACACTTTCAGTGAAAGCAATAAATATCAGTTCTTTAGGTTATGCAACATATTCTTAAAAAAAATATGTGATATGTAATACCTGATAAAAAGGCAGGTGTCCATTTTTGTTCATTTGTGAGTATAAGTCATGCACATTTAATTACCATGTTAGTTCACCTCACACCTCAGAAGACTGCCGCACAATGCACTAATGAGACCAAATATTATAACTAGCCATAATAATGTGGCTCACACATTTATCCATTTTTCTCACATCTAGTTTGTTATTAAAAGAAGTCATTGTTCACTTGCTGTGCCTGCTGATTTTTTTGCTTTTACAGACATTTAAACTAAATTGCAGAGAAGCTTTCTTTTGTGAGCCAGGATCTTTTTTGATACTTTTCTTGATCACACATTAAAGACACCAGCATGAATTTTGTGTCTGACTGGTAACTACAGTACTAGCATGTGTTTTACAAATGGAAGGCATTGTCAGAGTAGAGTACTAGGGAAATGCAGAGATTAACATGACTAAAACAGACAATTCAAAGGTACTTGGTTAATTTGTCAAGCCATCTCTCAAACCCCAGACCACTCTGCGGTACAACTTTTAAAATGCTTGACATGAATGCTTGATATGACATGAATTCCAGGAACATGATTCCTGGAATTCATGTCATCTCAAGTCTCGGTTTTCTCATGTTTATGTTTAACGTTTGTATGTAGAGTTTTCCAAGTCTAGCTTGGCTAGCCATCCAGTTTAGGTTATAATTTAGTTTTCGCCACTGCCATTTTGTTTCTCCGTTTTTCTAACAGCCAGAATAAAAGGCTCGCTTTTTGTTTAACTTCAGTTCTGTCCCTTATGATTTCTGCTTTTGGATCTGCTCCTCATAAACATCGGCCATCCTGGTCGTGACAAAATTAAACTCAAAGAGTCATGCTGACTGATTTCATCTATTAACTACAGCAGCATCTCTTTATTATGCAGAAAAACTGTGTTGTTAAAAAAGGACTTCTTTTTCCTTATGCTTATTCCATGTGTAGTTAAACCTTTTCTTACACTAACAGAAAGAGGGGTTTTGCTGGTCCAGTTAAGGTCAGAGTTGGCTGTATGTGGCCCACAGTATAAAATGAACTTGACATTCTTGATCTAGATCCTCATCAAGTAGATGAAGATTGGGCATGTATTGTTGTTTTCAAATTAGTTAGGCTTTGTACTTGGCTTTTCTACTCATTACGGTAATATTTAAAACATTTTAATATCATTGTCATTATTGTCACAGTTTTACTTACTTACTAATTAGTATTAAGTGCAACCCACCAAAAATGTCTGATCATAGGATAACTTTACAAAGTGAGAAACAGTTTTTCAGTATAACGTACCACTTCTGTGTAATCACAACAGAAGGAGATGAAATAAACTAGTGAAATATAGTAAAATGTTAATGATTAGTTCAAAATATGTGTTTATTTTCTTTTCTATATCTAATGTAAAAACTTTAAAAAAAATGGAAGCATATGGAATTACTCTAGAATGACCAAATGTGGAAAATCTAACATACATGTATATCATTGAAACTGTAACAGTAACTGTAACAGTGGCTAACAGTGGTATGCCCATTCATATGAACACATGCTATATTGCTAAAAGACACTTAGGTGCATAAAAGCATAACTCTGCAAACTAGTATGTCACAAAACTAGTATGTCTGTTTTGTGACAATTGGAAAAATTTGCTATTAAGAGGAGTATTTTCTGCAAAGTGTCGTGGTCGGCATAAGAACAGAAGGGAAAATCACAGTGGGAGGATGAGGAGACCATCTCACGCCGTAAGCTGGGCCAAATGCAGCTTTAATTAAAACACCATTTAACCATTCAAAACTCTTCCCCCGCTTGGGTGCCAATGAGAAAAGCTGCTAAGAAGCTCCAGCTAGATTAAAAGCTCACTCCCTTCAGTGCAAAATCTTGTTAAGTTATCTTAGTCATTTTATGTAAGGTAGTGTGCTTTTTTTCCTCCCTGGTGAGCTTTTCACATTCTCAGGGTATGAGTCAAAGTCATGTGGTTTAATTTGCCCAGGAAAAACGGCAGGTGAGGTGAATGAACGTAAGCAGCAATCATAAGTCGCTTAGATTGTCTGGCCAAAAGAAGAATAAAAAACATGGCCCTGCAGTCAAATATAATTAAATCTCTTGTCAGATGCAATTTTGATTTCGCACTCTGTATTTACACAGCTGACGGCATTTAAATGAAAGTATTAAACATGGTATGCCGGAGCACTGCTGATGTTGTTGTTGTTGTTTTTCAGAGTTACTGTAGTAGTCATGGTGACAGCAATGACCAGGCACTACTACTACTACAAAGACAGCGGAGAGTGTTTGTAAAGGGGGTGGCAGCTATCAACTCAGGCTCCTGGGAAACAAAGTCTGTGTAGTCAGCGTTTGGCTAATTTCAGCCTCTGGTCCAGTCAGCCACCCTCTCCAGGCGCTATGCCCAGACCTCACAGCCTGTAGTGTGTATCTGAGTAGAGTGGGAGGATGCTGGCAACTTGAGCAGCCATCTTGAATACAGGCCATATACTGTATGTGTTCGTGTTTTATTGAGTCTTGCTTAGCTTTTCACCCTGCTTTCAAATCCAGCTATATGGTAGCATGTGTGAGCATGGCAGAGTGTGTGTGTCAAGGAGACTGACAAGTGGGCCCCAAGGGGTCAGTAGGAGGAGAAGGAAAGCATCTCTGACCACACTGCCCTCCTCCTGCCACTATCAAAGCCCTCATGCACCAGACCGGTCTCTTCGCCGCCCTCACACCTCTCTGAGCATTTTTTTTTAACTTTTTCACTCAATAATTCTTTCTCTCTATGCCAAAGCCTTGGGTTTTGAGCTTCTCACTTTATAATTCAATATCGAAGCACACTTCCTGCAGAATCCCAAGTTGCACAAGGTACGTTAAGTAAAACTCCATCTCCAAGCTGCAGATATTCTAAAAAAGCATTTTGCTACTCAGATGTATTCAGCTACTGTTATGTAGAATTAATTAAAGGTTTTATCAGTGCCACGGCTCTCTTAGTTTTAAAGTTCACTGCACAAGGATTACATTTTTTCTTATTTTACAATTAATGTCACAGAATCGACTGCATAATATACCATATATTAAATGTAGAAGGCAGTGAATATACATTAAAATAATAACACAAACTGCAAAACCTTAAAAGGTCAATATACAGACCATTATGTATTCACTAGAATCAAATACCGCTAAAAGAGGTTACCTGTCGTAAGGTTTTGAAACAAAAGGTTTTTGAGGTCTAAGTCATAGGTACTGGTGCTAATCCCAGCTCTATATTTTGCAGACATATGAAAAATGTGAGTACTTTTTAATGTGTGTTGTCAGAATGACTATTTCCTTTATTCAACTGCCACGACTTGTGAGAAAATTTGAATAAAAACCAAAAATCACATATTCTGCTTGCCTAGGATTAGAGTTAGGGTTAGGGTGAGAGCTAAGGCTGAGGCTGGGGTTCCCACCAATGATGACTTACTCCTTAGAGAGTTAAAGCAGGATGTGAGTTTGTGAGAATATATACTGTCTTTCTTTAAAATATGATTTTTGAATATCCATGGAGTGCAGTGAGCTGCCTTTAATTCAGTACATTCACAGCTGTCAATACTACATGCTTATAAGTAGGCATGGGAATTGATAAGAATTTAGCTATTGATTTGATTCTTTATCGATTCTCCTTTGGTTCCCATTGGCTTTGCTTTGAGAGTCACCACCGTTTGCATAAATCCAAAGACTTTGCATTTGTGCAAATTAACTGCATGCTGTGTGGTCACATGTTTGTGCATGTTGGCGGTATTTCCGTTCCCTTCTCTTGTGATCAGTGCTGGGGTCATTACTGAACAAAAGTAATTATTAGACATATTACTTTTCTTTAAAATAATGCAGTACGCTACTTAATTACTCCCAGGAGAACACATTTTTACACTACTGGTTACATTACATTTATGTGTTTCTCTGCAAAATGGCCTCATAATTACAATTTCACAATACAAACCTGAGGTTACGGTCTCACACACCAACACGAATCTCTATTCTCTATTCTTATATTTTACACCACCATTGCTTGTGAAGCTTGCACACAAGAATTTCACTCACAGGTGTTGTACCAGTGAACCAGCAATGTGATGTGACAATAAAAGTGATTTGATTTCTACGTTAGAAACATGAACAGGTAGAAACGGAGGCTGCAACCTGACTGCTCATCGATTTGCTACCACTTGCCTAGCTTAGCATGATGCTGTCTGTGCAGCTGCTTGCACAGACAGCATTATGCTGCTTGTTTTAGCAGCATAATACAGTTGTTTCTGCTCTGGATAAGCTAATCACGCTATGATCCTTCCCTATGATCCTTCCTACTTTGCACTCTAGTCCTTTTTGTGCAATAAAAATAAAACCAATGTCCATACCCACTGGGAACCGGTTCTTCTTTCCCATCAGTACTTATAATGTTATTTAACTATATTACATTTTCTTTAATTTATTTATAACCTTTGTATAACATTTCTGTGTTTTTACTTCCTTCAATTTGTCCCTTATATTAAGTTCATTTTAGCTTGTAATACCCATTCTGGGTTAGGATTGTGTTTATTTAGTCTGTGTTGTCCCTATTTTTTATGTTTTTCATCACAACTCACTCAGCTTCCCGAGCTGTCTTCTCCTGTTTGCTTTAGACTCACCAGCCTTTACTAGCCTTTAAGACACTTTACTACTGGTGTTGGCCAGAGGGGCCAATGGCGCGTTATGGCAGCCTCGCTTCTGTCAGTCTGCCCCAGGGCAGCTGCTTGGCAAGTCTTGGCAGGGCAGCTGTGGCTACAACTGTAGCTTGCTTCCACCAGCGTGTGAATGAATAGTGGCCTTGAAAAGCGCTATATAAATCCAATCTATTATTATTTAATTTCGATCTGTATGTGTGTGTTTTTTTAATTACATTTTTCCGAATAAAACGGTGGGAAAAGGGAACAGAAAAAGGATCCAAGAGATCCAAGCCTTTTAAAATTAACAAAAAGGGATAATTTTACACTTTTTATTTCAAATGTACCTAAACACCTTAATTACATCCAAAGAGACACATAGAGAAAATCAGAATAAAAAAACAAGTATAAGACTGATGAAGCATGATGAGATTCATCACATCGTAAAGTATCCTGCTGGTCATTTCAGCACCCTAACAGCCCTTACAAAGTTCTGTACCAATAGTAACACCCCACATTTGTTTCCACTGATTGCTCTCTCTTCCACTCTGTTCCTGGCCAAATGTAAAATTGGCCGCCAATCTGTTAATCTCTGAAGCCAGCTATGGATCTCACATAGAAGGCCCACTGCCTCAAAGTGTTCATGGGTAAATGAAACTTTTGTCCCTCTGTCCTCCACCTTCAACCGGCCCTCATCAGCAGGTCTTTACCTAAAAAGAACACGTGACTGTTATGGCCCTTGCCAGATTACTTAGTGGATCAGCCCCCTTTGCTTGGACACATTCCTGTATCCTTTCGCCTGCTCAGAAGCTCTGGATCAGAACTATCCACAGAGTTTAGGGAAGGTTTTACAGCTGCACTGTCTAACCAAATGCCACCTCTTTGGCACAGACAAATGTTGGCTCAGATTACGTAATAATGCTTTTCCCCTGAAGCACTTTCACAGAGAGATGCCCAGCATGCTAACTGTCTTCGGGAACAGAAGCTACATTTACTGCTCCAAGAACCTCAGAGCATGTTCCAAGGGCCCGAGCTGACTTGCTGTAAAACTTTACAGACATTTTAAAAACCTTCTGTACAGTTCGAATCCAATGGCAAGTTGTAACTTTGAATAGCAAAACATTTTTCACAAAAAAAACCTGAATTAAACTACAGAACAAATAAACTTTATTTTGCTACCTCCAATTAGCCAAAAAACCCAAAACAAAACTGTTATTGCAGATTTTAAGTTTTTAATTATGAAGTTGAAAAGGAAAATGAGCCGACATCTAGCTAGGGATTAGAATTGATTATAATTTTGTAATTCTTAGTCCATTTTCAACATCACATGAATTCTTATCGGGTTCTCATTGGATCCACTTTGAGACTCACCACCATTAATTGCATGCTGGTATTTTAATCTGATATTTTGCCTCTTAGTTGTAATCAATGTTGGGGACATTATTACAAAACAATTAATACATTACACATATTACACACAGAACACTGTCCGTAAAACCAATTCAGTATGTTACTTAATTACACCCAGAAGAAGAGCAAAGCTGTTTGTTTTACTCCTCGTTATATTACTTTTGCATTTCTGTGGAAGATGGGCTGAAAAGCATTGTCTCATAATTACCATCTCGCAATATAACCCTATATGCTACAGTCCCACACACCAACACAAATCCATATCGCACACATACACGCACTTTCTTAGCATTTAAGTAGGAGCACAAAGCCCACACAGAGAGACTTCAGGGTGAAGAAAAGGTAGAAGTTAATTTGTTACCTGTTGAAGTTCAGGGTCTGAATGCTGGGCTGGGATCAGGATTCACTCAGCTGTAGCATCATTCTGGGTCCTTGGCTAGCTTAGCGTTAGCATGCTGTTTGTGCAGATGTGTGCAATGAGCCACACAGGGTTGCGCTAGAACAGAGGTTCGCAAAGTGTGGAAAAAAGAAAAAAGAGTGCTTGGACACTGCTAGCATAATGGACAGGTTTTTGACAGGGCTCCCCCACGAAAGCCAAATATGGTTCCAAACCAACTCCCTTCCAAGCCAAAGACTAGAAAATATGATGAAGCATATCTTCCCTTTGGCTCCACCTGCACAGGTGCCACGGCAGGTATCTGCGCAACAGAATTAGTTTCCCCTGCATAGGGAGCACGCGCTGGGCTCTCCAAATCACGGACAAACAGCATCCCACATTCTTGATTTTTAGTTCACAAACACTTGTTGTAATGACTAACTACTCCTGACATTTTGGAGATGTTAGCTCTTTATACAGTAACGTTACCGTGGGATACAAATAACATCAGGCTGATCCTGCCACAATTTGTTCCCCCTCCGTATTCCTCATCCACACGTACACGCAAAAACTGAGTTTTAAAAAACCCTCCGTGTGTGAAAGAAATCGCAATGGAGTTTGAAAACAAAATATGGGTGTTCGTGGTTGGAGGATGTATTTGTGCGGGGGGGCATTTTTCTTGTAAAACAAACGGGGGCCCAGCAAAAAAAGTTGGGAACCACTGTGCTAGAAGCTTAATATCGTTGTTTCTGCCTGGATGTCGTTTTCACTTTACTTTCACACTCTAGTCCTTTTTGTGCCATAGAAATAAAAGTAATGTCCATATCCAGCTGAAGTATGTCACACTATTTTCCTCCTGAAATCAGCTGATTGTAGCAAGTGCAAGAACCATGAGTGGATGATAGGCCGGCAGACTAACAATTATGAACTGAAGTCTCGACACTAGTGAGTAAGTTGCTGGTTGTTCTCATCTGCAGTTAATACCAAATTGATAGTTTTTGTAGAACTTTTATACAAGCTATGGCAATCAGTCAATCAATCAAGGCTTTATTCCCCACATGCAGGTTGCCCTGCAGTGATGCAAGCAGTGCTGTGGTGACTAAATCAAAACAATGAACTAAAAAACAACACAAGCTTTATTTTTCTTTATTTGTACTAAAGCTTGTACGAAAAGGATACAAGAATAAAGCAAAAATACCCGAGATTCTAGCACCAGCTTTGCTGATTTAGTCTCCATATGTAAAAAGGAGTCACACTTATTTAATCCCACCCCTGGTCCATAAGTCATCATGTATTACTTATCCAGCTTACTTATAAATATAAACATGGACAACAATAACAATATTATCATATTCTTACAACTCCATGTTTTTACCTCAAAACATGAATAAATAAATACATTTTTAAACATTGTTTCCATGTGAATTTAATTTGCTATTTTCATATAACATTCGTTTTGTTCAATTTTAATGATAATTTGTTTTTATTAAGCCAAATTTTCAATTTCAATTCAACTATTCATTTGTGTAGTCATCTCTTCCAGTATATGTCTCAGCAGAGCAGAAAATATTACACAGTGTCAGTTTTAATACTGTTAACACGTATGTCGAGTTGATGTTATTTTCATTTTTTTTAATTAATACATAATGATCTATTGGATCAAACAGTCTACCACATTTTCTTTTTGTTGTTGTTGTTTGTTTTTATCTATTGAGTTTGTGATGTAATCTATTGAGTCTAATAATGATAATAGTGATTTAGAGTCAATCCTTTACTTACTGGCATACTTTTGCAAAACAGGTTTTCAAGGGTTTTTGAAAACTGAAGTATTAAAGAAACATGCTTGTAGTTTGTAAAGTGGTGTCTGTTGCCAGATTTGAGCTGTGGTATAATTTTTACTGTTTTCATTTTGTCAGGAAATACATAGGCTTGAAATAATAGATTAAAAATGTTTGTAAAGGTTTTTTTTAATGCCCTAAGTGACCTTTTTTAAGCATAGACATACAAATATCATTACAATTTTAAGATTTCTTATTATCAGATTTGAAAATTTCCTTTTCATTCATAGCCACACGGAACACAGAGAAAACATTTCTACCTATCAAAGTATCCAGATTTCCCTCTGTTAGCCCAGGATCAGTGATTTTTCTTGCTAAATTTGGTCAACAACAAGAAAGAATTATTTTAAGCTGTTGGCCACAACATCCATTTTATATTCCTCTTTGTCACTGTCAAGCAATTTGAAGGAAGTCAAGCGACTTTTTAATTTCCTTAACTTCCTCAGCCATCATTGGTTTTCACAGGTGAGTACCTTAGTCAGCTGATAACCGGCCAGCTATAAGTTCCAGCAGCTGTTAGTTTAGCAACTTGTTCACTAGTTAGCAAATAGCTCTGAAATGGACAAGCGGAAGCGCGTGGATGGTTGGAACAGAAAAAGCTTTGATCAGTGGTTGTTGATCAATGGTCATGAGAATTTGCATATTGATGATCAAGGAACTGACCTCCCAGCTCATTGTTCCTTCAGTGAGCTGGTTTCAGTCATTATGCAAATGTACTGTTTATAAGATTGGCGAAACCTGCAGTCAGCTGAGACTGAAGAAGTCACTTGGATGAGTGATGAAATGTTTCTCTCACTGAAAACGCTACGTCCAGATGAACAGAATCAAACACTTGAAACACTTCCTTTATTTGAATAAATCAGGTGCCCTCTGAAGATGTTATGTAATTTCTTGACTCAGCACTCTTCTCATACTTCACAGAACCACCATTCAACATTTCACTTCATCATGCATGCTTAGAAAAAGTGCCTAACCCTCCTGCCTGCATCCTCGGTCAGGCCCGCAACTTCACATCAGAAGCTCATACAATGGTTGCAGTGCGCATATCTTAACAACATCATTAAGGCAGTAATGTCCATTGTTTTATGGTAATTATCCGTGCCTTGTTATTGAAAGGCTCATTGTTCTGATGATGGCCAGGTCATAAATAAACTTTATGAAGAGCTCTGTGTGACCACTAAACTGCTACTGATGATGGAGAGATGGGGAATGCCAAGGCTATTCAGATAAAAGAGTTCGCCCACTCTGGTGTGACAGTGTGTGTGTGTGTGCCTGGTGAAAGAATTCCACCTCCTGTGGAATGTCAGGCTTTGTGAGGACACAGTCTTCAACTTCTCTTCTTTGTTCTCAGCTTCAGCTTTAGAGATTTGTTACAGGTGCCCAGGGTCCACTGCCTTCTGTACATAAATTGATGCTCTTATGATTCCAGAGAAAATAATTAGGACAAAAGGATATTAATACTGATTATTTATTACTTTATTTATTACTTAGAGTATGTTGTGGTTATAGTGAAAATTTACAACTTCTCTTAAAACAAACCCCAAACCTGAAGTCAGTATTAAGATAAGGCTTAGGAGGGTGCTAGCTTAAGTTTCTCGGCCAGGTTGGAAGCTTTTGTTTTGTACTGTGTTTTGTTTTGCTGACTTTAATTTCATTTTTATTTTTTGTCTTTGGTTTAGAAACCTAAAACAGCTAAGTTAAACTTATTGATTCAAATTAGGAAAAGATCGGGGTATGGGTTACAATATGTCTCTGTACAGTTATAACCCTGCATGTTGAAAACTGACTTTTTTAGCTAGCTAGTGTATTTAAATGTCCTCAATAACCATCTCTATATTTAAGAGGTTCTGAGGTAGAGCCTGCTGTTGCCATAACCTGGTGTATCACAACAATAATAAAAGCCATCTTGTGTGTCTCTCTGAGATGCTGACAGCACTGTTGCACCAGCAGTATTGGATGCTCTGGTACTGAGAATAGGCTGTTGTTTTACCGAGCATTCCTGTTGGTATTAAAACAATTTGATTAACTCCTAATTGCTAAGCTAAAAGGACAGGCTTGAAGCAGGTATTAAATGAACACTCTGAGAGGTGGAGATATGCACTGGAGAAGAGAAATGAAGTCAGTAAGTTTGTCAATGAGAGGGAAGCATGTGGAAAGGTGAACATGGAGTGAGTAGAGCTAGTGAAGGTAGATGAGTTTAAATACTTGGGTTAAAACATCCAAAACTATGGAGAGTGCACAAGAGAGGAGTGCAGGCAGGGTGGAGTGGATTGAGGTGAACATCAGGGGTGAATTGTGAGAGAAGGATACCAGCAGGAGTGAAAAGGACGTTTACAAGATGGTACTGAGACCTGCCATGATGTATGGTTTGCTGACAAAAAGACAGAGGTGGAGTAACTCACTGACGTTTGTCAGTGAGAACCTTAAAGATATTAAGATTTTCACAGGGACTGACCAGAACGGACAATGAGTATATCAGAGGGACAGCTCATGGTGAGCGGTTTGGAAACAAAGTTAGAGAGATAAGGTTGAAGAGGGAGCTGACAGGCAGGAGGATAACAGGAAGACCTCAGAAGAGGTCCATGTAGTGAAGCAGGACAAGTAGAGAGTTTGTGTGACAGAAGAGGACTGGTGATAGGGTGAGGAAAAGGCAGACCACTTGCTGTGGTGACCCCTAAATGGAGCAGCTGGAATAAGAAGAAGACTTTTTGAGTACCAAGTCTCTCTTACAATGCCTTTAGTATCGTCTAATTTGGCTACAAATGGACTACTTGATGTATTAGGGCAGGGGTGTCCAACTCCAGTCCTGGAGAGTGACTGTCCTGCAGCTTTTAGATGAATCCTTGTTCTGACACAAATCTTCTAAAAAAAGGTACTAAAACATGAAAACCTTTATGATGACAGTCTTATTTCACAGCTTGCAGCAATCCTAGCGAATACCCCTGTCAGTCACGTGTTTCATAACTGAGTAAACAGTTAAAGTGCATAGAATGACACACACTTGTTTAAAGTAGCTTGTAAGCAAAAACATGTTCCTTGAACCATTTTTTGAGCTTCAATAGGAAATATTATTTTGGACCTTATGTTGTCTTTTTATGCCAATAAAAGTAGAACAGTGCTGTTTCAACAGGAAATCTGGATTGTCCATAATAAATGAAACATTCAAGACCACAGTCCTTCCTCTAAAGTCCCAACTTTCTTCACCTTCATTCCCACTTAACCAAATCATTCACGCACCCTTGTATTGTACAGTAATTATGGTACAAGGTGTTGGTTTACAACACTCAAAGCTACTTAGCACTGACTACCATTGGCCAAATGGGCAGTTTCAGCTTTATAGTTACACAATCAAAACCCATCCAAGTACATCAACTGCTTTTATTAGATTAGAGCAAACCGCCAGCCATTATCACACACATTCACACACACACCTGTCATTTCATTCCAGAAGCAGTTTTGGTGGGGAAAAATACCAAACTTGTAGGCTGTGTGATTGTTTTTCATTGCGGTGTCACTGTGTCTGTCGTCAGCTGAGAGAGCAAACCTGCTCCAGGTACAAACTAAAGGCTCAGTTTCTGTTTTCTGCTGTATACATCTTAGACTTTGTTTGTGTGTGTACATGTTTAAACAAGAGTGTGTACTTCCAGATAATTTCCAGCTAACTTCTCCACACCCTGCTGATCATGCAAAATAAAATATTTTTCAACTGAAACTTTGGCTTTACCCCGACACGCCTTGCTTGTGAGGATAAAGCCTTGCGTGCATGACACCCTGCTTGCATGTACTTTTCTTTAACAGCAGCCCCTGGATTTGCGTTTTAAGTGACTGAATACTTTTTTTCCCTCTAATGTCCGAACCAAGACGGGTACATTAAAAAGATAGGACAGTTACTTCATAAAGAGAATAAAAAGTAGACAAAGCTATCTATATTTTGAGCACCAAATGCAAAAGGTTAAACAGGTTTGATGTGCATTATTCTACCGTACGTGGTCCAGAATTCAGAGTGTCCTTTTAGCAGAAAGATAACAAATGGAAGGCAGATAGCGGTGACAAAGAAAAAATGATTGTATGACAGCCTTGAACTCTCTGGCTATGAACTCTCACATTTTCCCTCTCTCCTGCTCTCTTCCAGCTGTGTGCAGTTGTGGACATGTATTCATTGCAGGAAGAATGTTTGAGGAAATGGGAAACGTTTTCCAGATGGTTGGGCTCATGGCCCTGCTCAGCTGCAGCAGTGTGAAAATGATCTGACTGCTACCCATACATATGCCAAAAACATGTGGAAACGTGCATAACATACATGTAATAGAGGCGTGGGCAGTTAATTTTCCCAAAGGGCCACATGAGAAACTGAAAGTGTTGGCACTGCACCAATAAATTAAAATCAGTTCTGCTCAGTAGTATTTTTATTTCTTCATTAAGTGCTACTTATTAGAGTAGATGTTACAATCAGACAATGAAAAACAAAACAGACATAGTTAAAAAAAACTAATTAATCAAAATTCCAAAAACCATTTGTGAACAAAAAATTGCATGTTTCTGCAAAACGTCATAGACTTTCAACTTTATACAAAGTGCTATTGCTAATGTTATTGTTGTTTAATTACTCCATTTGTAGTGTTTTTTGTATTCAGTGAAAAGAATCCTCTTTTTTTTTTTTTACTTGAAAAAGTGAATTAACACTTTGAGAAAAGTTTACTTGTTATTGTGATTTTTGGGGAAATCACAAAGCTGGGATGACTGCTCCATCCCTGGATGTGTAATGCTTGCTAAGAAATCCTTGTTGCTTACGCAGCTTTGCTAGCAATAGTTCACATGTGCACATTTACTTTGGCTCAGTTAAGTTTTTGTTTTACTCTGCATGTTTAGTCACATAATGGTGGTTAAAATTAAAGTTTATAAACAGAACAATGTGCTCTCCCCAACTAATCACATTTACCTCTGATATCAGTAAAAAAAACAACAACAACAAAACCAACTTTGAAATCCATGTCTTGTTAAAAGTTTTACATTCTGCAATTATATTTCATTTTTTAATGTCAGGTGACATCTTGCAGGGCTAGGAAACTCAGATCTTACATAAACATAATAAAACTGATAAAACTGTATCATGATGTAGACCTCTCTGCTTTGAATCATACTTGTTATTAATCTCTGTCTCTCTTCCACAGCATGTCTTTAATTCTATCTTCCTTCTCTCACCTCAACTGGTCGAAGCAGATGGCCCCGCCCCTCCCTGAGCCTGGTTCTGCTGGAGGTTTCTTCCTGTTAAAAGGAAGTTTTTCCTTCCCACTATCGCCAAAGTGCTTGCTTATAGGGGGTCATATGATTGGTGGGTTTTTCTCTCTATGCATTATTGTTTTTTCTCAAAGTGTTAATCCACTTATAATATAAAGCACCTTAAAGGTGACTGTTGTTGTTATTTGGCGCTGTATAAATAAAATTGAATTGAATTGAATGATTTCCCACAAAAAAAGAGTCAGTCATTAAGCCCTTCTTTGATGGGGAGTTTGGTGGGTGAAAGGTGGAAAAACTGCATGATGTATATTTATTTATTTCCCATTAACAAAGACTGTATGGTATAATGTGCTATACATGGCCACGTTGCAGGACCAATCAGATAGTGAGGTTTCCTCCACCATCCTTTACATCCATCTCCATCTACTAAGCCCCGCATCCATATTCTGCTTGTTTTGTAAGCATCGCACCCCAAACTTTAAATGTTATTTTACAGTGTATTTGTTGCTTATTACCAACAAATTTCAATAAATGGTAGAAAGAGTATGACCTTTTGTTTAAAGTGCTTAATATTACTTACTCTTACAATTATAATTTGTCTGATGATGTTTCATAAGCAAAACAAATGCTTATATGTTCACTTTTTAGGGGAAAATCACTGCTAACTTTGGAGAAGAAAGTTAGCAGTGATTGGTGCCTTTTGGTAATGGCTTGTGTTTTGGTTTCATATCAGAAGAGCATAAAAAAAATTACAGGTCGAATGAATGAGGGGGTCACACATGAGTATGTGTAAAACAAGAATGAGTTCCTAGAATATACTGTCTATCCATTCTCAGAGTATTTCAGTGAGATTCATTTGTAAGTGTTGCACTTGTGAAATGTTGCAGAAATGATTATGTGCTGAATAAAAACAGAACACAGTGCAATCAGTGCTCACTTTCTCATTGCTTTCCTATCCCACATTGCTAGCTGCTGTCATGAGTGTATTTTGTGTTTGGGTTTCAAAAATCTTCCAAATAATTGCTTTAATTGGTTCAGCCTGTTTCAGTGGTGCAAATTCCAACAGTACAGCAAGAGTCGCATTTAATATTTTTATTAAGACTATCCCCACGCTATCATGTGATCTACTAAGGTCAAATGACCCAAGAACTGAGTTAAAGCGTCTGGGAAGGGATCTCAAAACTTGATTTTAGATGGCAGACAGTTGGTGTCGTAAGCCACCACTTCTGTTCAAAGATGATTGTTCACAGTGGACATAGATGCCTTCTTTCACTCCTCTTTCAAACCATCTGTCTTCTCTGTCCAAAATGTGGACATTGGCATCCTCGAAAAAGTGACCTTTGTCCTTTAGATGCAGATGGGAGTCGAGTCCCGTCCTATAGAGATGGCTTTTCTATGTCATGCCATACCTTCTTTACACTCTTTCATCAAGTAATTTAATCAGAATGTTTCTAAATCTTTAGTATGGTTTAAGATTTCTTTGTTTATCTTAATGTTTCAATAAGTTTTATACAGATCTAGATCCTCTCAGGACATTGGTAAGACCCCAGAGAGCTGTTTTCTGGTCCGAACCACTTGTGTTTAGAGAACAGACTGCCTGCTTACCATCTTAAGTAACCAGCAGACCTCTGTCTTTTTCCTTCTCTCCCTCTCTTTGTCTTTCTCTCCAGGCTGTGAAATATTCATGAAAGAGGGAGGTGATGAGGTGGTGGAGGTGAAGTGTGTAGGGATGAAGGGAAGACGATGCTCTAGCCTCGATTAAGTATTTACACCACCCCTGACCATCTGGACGGAGGCAGAAACACAGAGAGAACAAAGAGACAGAAGGGAAAGAAATAAAATGTTCTGAATTAATCTAAAAAAAATAAAGTTGAAGTGAGGGGAGGATGAGTTAAAGAAGGAAAGAGAAGGACAAGGGAAATGAAACACGCTGTCTTGATTAAGCCCAAAAGCGTGTGTTTCTACTTTGTGGCTCTCTCATGGTTTAGTTTGGGGAAATGTGATCTGGACCCCAGGGAGAGCTAATCATCAACACATTTGTAATGGTGGAATGACTGTGTGTGTGTGTAAGGTTGCACACACACACACACACACACACACACACACACACACACACACACACACACACACACACACACACACACACACACACACTTTGGAAGACTTCTGAAACAAACTGATTAAGGAGGCATCAAAGTGGGAAGTGAGCTAGAGCTGTGATGCTACCCCTGGACTAAAAAAGCCTCAAAGCAACAACTTCAAAACACTGAGTCAAATTAAAGCAGATACACAATTAGCTGTATGGATTTATCGCTGGTTTCACTGCCTCTGTACTCTCTACTTGCCTCTCTATGTTACTGTTCACTGCTTTGATCAGCCACAACTTTAAAACCACCTGCTTGCATATCCAACAATACGAGCAGATGCTTCAGCACCTGTAGGATTTCCAATTCTTGCAAGACTTTCCCTGCTTATTCCAGGGCATTGACGGAGTGTATAAAAAAGATGGCTTCAGCCCATCTTGACATTACTGTTAGTCACAAGGTAGCTGTTTAAATTTATAGAAGTCCATAATTTGCTTCACTAACTTTGTCTCTAAACTGGTCACCCTGAGCTGTCCTTCTGATATACTCTTTTATAATCCTCTCCATCATGTTCACTCCTAGTGGAAATCTTAATATCTTCAGCGCTGCCACCTCGCTACAATTCACAATGTCATCTATGAACCTCATAGTCCACAGAGACTTCAGCCTGACCTCATCTGTTTATCTGCCAATCACCACTGCAAGCAGGAAGCAGCTCAGAGGTGTAATTGCACTCCCACCTTGAATCATTGCTACCGCACACCTCAAGACAGTGTTGCTGTCCTCTAGGTGTCTCCATCAACAGTCTTAAACCAAAAACATTGCATCTGTATTGTTCTGTAGTGCATGAAGCTATAATGCTGCTCACTGACTGTCACTACTCTTCTTAACCTTGCTTTCTCATAGCTTCATCATATGGCTCATCATTGTTATCCCTCTTTTACTTACAACACCACTGCACATCACTCTTGTTCTTAAGAACTGGCAGCAATACACTCCGTCTGCATTCCTCATGCATTCTTCTATTTCCTTTTCACTCCCCGATATTGTGTTAAAATGTGGTCAAAGAATCCATCGCCCTCTGTCCTAGACATCCCCATTCTTTCCAGCTCTGTAGCCAAGCTGACAAAGAGTCAGGGTTGTGTTTAACCATACCTTGTAATGACATCATGAATTTCATTACAAATAAAATTTGTTAATGTTTTAATCTTATCTTTTATCTTACCTTCATGATGAATCTATCACCATTATCTATCACAGGCCTTCAAGGTGTCAGTAATTAAACTATTACTTAAAAAGCCATCACTGTAGCTGTGAAGCTAATTATAGGCTAATCTCCATTTGTCTTTTATCTTAAAAATTTTTGTAACACTAACTGTAAAACAGCTAACTGATCATTTGCAAAGGTTAGTAAGGTAGTTTATTATAAGGTTGTTTATTAGCTCCTCTTACTTTTCTTTAAAGAGTACTGGAAACCACATACATTATAATATACTCTTAGAAGTGAAAATGAATAAAAAGAGAAACAAAGAAATCCATACACATCTATAATATTACACAAAAAAATTTAATTTTGGCTGAACTGATGTTTTCCATATTTATTTATTAATTTTAAAATTGAACATCATCTATTAAAACTGGCTCTGTGGTTATAGTTGATAAGACAGTTGTGCATATCTGACAACTGAGCAGTACATGATGCACATGCTGTCAGCAGTTGTGTTTGTGAAACCATGGTGTGCTTGATGTACTGTACATAGAAGTGCCAGGCTGTCAGACGATCTATTCATCCATAATGAAACAGTGAAGCCCCCCAGCACGATGGCTACCAGCCCTCTTCGCCTCTTCAAAAGATGTGTGAAGATGGCATGAATTATAAATACCCCCTCCACTCTAACACCAAAACCGTGTTTATGGGAGTGTGTGATGAGCATAGGAGGACATGGATTACATATTGGTATCCTGGGTTAGATCATTTTAGAGTAATGGATGAGAAAGTGAAAATGTGATCAACATGGGTTTTTAAAGTGCAATTAAATATTTATTTTAAGAAATAAAGTAGTAAAAGTTTAGTTGGGGCTAAATATATTTTAAAGCAAAACTGAGGGTAAAATGCTTGCATTTGACTAGTGTGAGCTGCAGTCCCATAAGCAGTAGCTCTAAGAGGTGAAGCTTTAAACAGCCAGTGTTTGAACCAGTGTGCAACAAGAGCAATTGTAGTATGTATCCTCCTTTTATTTGTTTTTGTATAAACATGAATTCACTCATAATCTGACCAAAATATCACATTGTAACACATACTCGCCACCAGATCGCAAACAGAGGACAGACTCTGCCCAACATGTGAAGTTCTACGTATCATCTAAAAATAAGAAACACTTGCACGGAGTATTCAAAGCCAAAAAAGTGAAGTGCACATCTGCTCCTTCAGTGTGAGGATCAAAAAGGTTTACTGAGTTTTTCATGGCTCCACTCAGAGCAACACAGAGTCTAAAGATGAGTTCTGTCAGCCTGCAGTCGTCACGTTGTTTGGTAATGCACTGGCAAAATCCTCACATCTTTGCCTAATCTCCAAGCGCCTTTCTTTCTGTTTGCTCTGAAGCTCTACCTGATGTAAAAAATAAATAAATGAATAAATAAATAAATAATACATGGTAGAAGACCTTACATATCCTGTTTTGGTGTCCTTGAGCAAGACTGAGTGGGAATATATCGTGGGTTTATGTATTGCCTTGCATTCTCTACACTGTCCGCCATTGTCAAACGCTTTAGAGACCAGGACTGAAAAATATTAAAAGCTGAGTGATGGAGTAGAATTTTTTTTACATTATATAGGGTCATCGGTGCTTCCAGTAGCTAGCTATTTAATTCATGTTCATATCTTGAAATTAACGCACTAAACGTTTTGATTTGCGCCTGACTCCAAAGTGTTGTGGTTTCCACATTTGCCTTATGAGCAACAATCCATGGGTGAGTCCTGGGAAGAAACACAAATTCTTTTAGGGTTACAACAGGAAGGACATCCAGTGTAAAAAACAACATATAAATATAAAGATAAATATAAGGAATAAGACAAAGAAAAATAAGGATTTTTGTTAAACTACAAGATTACCACTTGTTTATCTGTTTGATTAAAAGAAAACAGTCTTGACTGTTAGAGAAAAACTGCAAGGCAGCTCAATGTGTGCAGTTAGCCAATGGCTTAGAGGCCTTTCCCATGTTTTCTCCAAGGTAACCACATCACGACATGTTTATGCCTTTGTTTTGGTAAGTCACGGTTACTCACGGATGATCTTTAGCATTCAGTGTACCAGGCTAGTCTCACAGAAACATTTGAACATATGTTTTCAATTCAAGATTCAAGGCTCTTTACTGTCATTATGTAAGCACATATTAAGGCAATATAGCAATTCAGGCATCTTATACATCACTTTGTTTACCTGGAGAACAAGTCCCAGGTCTGTCACACAATGCCTTGTCACTCTGATATACACCTAACCAAGTAGTTTTGGTGACTAAAATTAACCGATCAGTAACAAAAACAGTAGCAAGTTGAATACAATGGGCACAAATCTAGCTTTGTGTCCACTGTCAAACCACTTTCGTGGATCAAAGACTTGACTTCAAGTTCCATCACACCAGACATCTCCATAATTAAAATGTCTGCCTTTCTGTGCAACAGGATTGAATGTGGATGTCATTCTTGATTTTTGTCAGCTGTCCCCCAAATCCAATTAAAAGCGTCTCAAAAAGTCAGTAAGCAGCGCTTGAGTTTAGGTCATTTTGTTAAACTGCTTTTTCTGACAGTCAAACAGTTATTCCTACATGAAAACGGTAAGTGTGTGAAGTGTCGGGGTCAAGCATTCAAGGCCATCATAGGACAATTAATCACTGTTACTAGTAAATACAGCAGAATCTTAATGCTAACTTTGGTCCTTTTTTTAAGCGTATACATGAATCATACTGACTAATTTGTATCCAAGATTGTTGGGTCAGTCATAAATATTAAGTGAAAGTGTTCCACTAGGTACCAGTATATTTTGCTTATAGTCACAAGAAAAGCCTACTCAGGCGATAATACGACCTCAGTTCATTAACTCATCTGTCCTGGAAATTCTTTTCTCCTCTCACTGTTGTTAACTTTACCCCCGTGTGAAACCTGGCTTCTAGATGAACACCACCTGACAGGGTAAGACGGCAAACCCATTCATCCTCCCCCATCTTTCTCATTTGATCCTACAGCCTTGGGACTTCAAAGCCTATAGGCCGTAGAAATGTGGTTGTCTATGCACCATCCCAAACTAACAGCTACAAAGGATTTGAGTTACACCCCACAGATAATGCCTAACAAGACACGGTCAGATAGCTGTATGGATACTGCTAATTTCATGGAAATTCCTGTTTTTGGACAGTGATGGCAGCAGGCAGGAGGCCAGCTTCTCCTCTCTCTAAATTCAGTGTGAACTGGATCTAAACTGGCAGTGATTTGGAGGATTTTTTCTTTCTTGAATGAGCTGTCCAGTAGAGAGTCCCCAGCATTATTCATACAGTGCAACAATTAAATCATCAACAGGGGAAGGGGAAAAATATGTACATTATTCATATCAGTCCTCCAGGGGGACAAACAGTCAGAGCTAATGAGAGGCTGAAGCTTTGAAGTCATGGAGTCCTCGGTGAGGTGAATGGCATGAATTAAGTACAATCATCAGACACATTTTGCTCTATATGAATATCTTCTAGATGTCTAATTTTAGCTAATATTTTGTCTGTGTTCTAAGTTTTTATTAGGAAATTTGAATATAATTAAGTCCCTCTACCCCATTATCTACAAGGTCAGGCTCAGTTCCATTTCAGCACTCAGAAAGCTGTGGGAGAGGAAGTAAATTTAGTTGAAGGTTAATATTCTATGGGAATATATGTTTGCAAACAAGATGTACTTGTTGTCAAGTGGTGTGGAATGGATACATTGTATTTTCCACTGTTCAAATGTGAGAGAAGTGAGAAGGGTTTTTGGTGAGCAAGTGCTTTGCTAAATAGAGGAAGCAGTGCCAGCCAGACTTGACCCCTTTCCCTGGCACTGCTGTTGCCAGCCATCCTGCCCTGTGCCATGCTGATATGCTATCTGCCCAAACAGATGCCCGCTCTGGCCTCACAGCGCCACTCTCCGGTCTACCACTTTAGTTGTAGCTGCCTGCTGATGTTTTGTCCGCCCTAGCGCTCTGTTTCACCCTTGTCTCACCCTTGTCTCCTTGAAGAGGCACAGCGGAGAGATAACTAGACCAGTGCTGACCTTCCTGTTCAAGGGAAGCGATTTGCTGATGAAAGGTCTGCACGACAGTGGGGCCAGACATGACATAAAGACATCCAGCAAGAGCACACATGGTGTCTAAACGATCAGCTTACCGCCACAGTGAGCTTTCCAGGACCTTGGTGGAGTCAGCGTGGTAGTACTTGGTTAGGATAAGGATGACCTGCAAAAACACATGGTGGAGAGAGAGACATTTAGACAGTTATTTAGAGAACTTTTTAGTTAGTGAAATTAGAGCTAAGTTTTAGGTAGCTGCGATTAGACTTACAAGCAGCTGCCCAAAACCTCAACATGATGACAAGGCGAGGCTTTATCTGCACTACTTCAAGTCACTAAGGTGGACTTAGTGATTCTAGTTTTTTGTACTAGTAATGTTCGTCGTGACTAATAAACTAGCTGTTTAAAGGGGAAAAAATCTGATCTGAGCATAATCAAACAGATTAGGTTAAAGCTATTTGAAACTATTAATTACACTCATCTATAATCAATATAGATCACTTTCCACAAGCTATAACACTGCAAACAGCAACCACACCCCGTATCACATTAGTTAGCATTAGCTAGCAGTGTGGCCGACCTTAGCAGTGCTTTCACCTGCAGTCTTTGTTTCCTGAATGATAATGTCCATACCTTCATGCAGACTGTGGTTACACATGGTTTTGATTGCATGGTTATACGTGGGATTATTCTGACACCAGTGACATACATCATTTTTTTTACATCAAAGCAATGCAGAACCAGGCCTCTAATCGCATCAGTTTACTTTTCTTCACACTCATTTATAACTTGTCAGAGAGAGAGGGAGAGAGAGGCACAGTTGTATTTCAGGCTGCAGGTGGCAGGTTTGTGGCAAGTGGCATCACAATATCTTTGACCCAACGGGTAACTTCTACATGAACAAAATAAGAATAATGCATTTAATACACTAACAGGGTAACTAGGAATTTTAGCCTTTAGATTTGTGTGGTTAAATGGCAGTTATGAGACAATGATCATGTTATGGAGAAACGCAAAAGTAAAGCAATGAGTAAAGTGTAAAACAAATTGCTTTCTCCTGAGAGCAATTGAGGAATGTATTGCATTATTATTAAGAAACGTTTTCTGTGTAATTTGTGCAATACATTACCTACATTTTGAGTAATGATCCCAATACTGACCACAGCAAAGAGCGGAAATAATAGTAATGGATTGCATTTATATAGCACTTTTCGAGACCCTCAAAGTGCTTTACGATTCCACTATTCATTCACTCTCACACTGGTGGAGGCAGCTACAGTTGCAGCCACAGCTGCCCTGGGGCAGACTGACAGAAGCGAGGCTGCCATATCGCACCATCAGCCCATCTCCAGTAGGTGGTAGGTGAAGTGTCTTGCCCAAGGACACGATGACCAAGAGAGACAGAGCCGGGGATTGAACCGGCAACCTTCCGGTTACAAGATGAACTAACCAACCCTCTGAACCACCCTCGTCTGACCTTCAACATACAAATATTTAACCACACAGCATGCAATTCATTTGCATAAATGTAATTCAATTCAATTCTATTTATACAGCACCAAACCACAACAACAGTCACCTCAAGGCGACCTCACAATAATACACCCCAACAATCACATTACTCCATATGAGCAAGCACTTTGGCGACAGTGGGAAGGAACTTCCTTTTAACAGGAAGAAACTTTTAGCAGAACCAGGCTCATGGAGGGGCAGCCATCTGCCACGACTGGTTGGGGTGAGAGAAGGAAGACGGGACAAAAGACATGCTGTGGAAGGGAGCGAGAGATTAATAACAAGTGTGATTCAATGCAGAGAGGTCTATTAACACAGAGTGAGTGAGAAAGGTAACTGGAAAAAAATACTCATGCGAATGCTCCAGCAGCCTACACCTATTGTACCTCAGGGTCACCTGAATCTAATGCCTTTGATATGCTGCTTAGTGGTGGTGACTTAGAGTAACTGAGAACCCGATGAGAATTGATAAGGAATCAAATCCATAAATGACATCAGTATTGGAACTGCTAAATTCGTAATAATTCCCATCCCAAATTATATCGTGTGTAATTTTCTCCCTTGTTTTTTGTCACTTTTGTATTGAGGCTCAAACACTCTTTGAGGGAATGTTTTTAATCCATACTTATATTTGAAAGCACCGCTGGTCAGTCAATACAACTGCATAAATGTGACGAATGAGTGGCCACTATTGAAACTAATCTCTCATATTCCTTATTTCAAGCATATGCAACCGCAGGGGAACTCCATCTGCACTGCTGCTGATTTTTATGCTGAGTTCTGCTTGAAGCTGCTTGGAGAAACTATTACCCTGAACAAATAATAGCATTGCTTGCCACTTTGCTTCCAAAGAGAGCAAATACAAAGCTTTTCTCCTCCCCTCCTTCGTGCACGTATGAATTAGCTTAAGCAGATTTTTGGGAGGGATGATTTGAAGATGAAATGTTTATTTTAAGTTAAATATAGATTTATTTTGGGCTTAGGGGACAGTTATACTATGGTTCTGATATTTCTCATAAAATAAAAAAAAAGATTAATATATATATAATATATATAATATAAATTAATATATTACTCATATGGCCAAGACATTTTGATCCAGGGCATAATCTGTGTGTGTCTGCACTGGATCAGAGATGCTTGTCTTTCATATTTTTTAGAACTCCTGTTCTTGACATCAAAGTCTACTGGGATTTGTGTTGCCATGGCAAGAGTACCAGTGGGTCAGGGATCACAGGAGGGCCTGGAGTTGTGATTGACAGGCTGGCTTACATTTCGAGGAGCAAGTGAAAATCCCAAGCGTGTCCTTAGGCAGAGGGGACTTGATTGGCCAAGGGGTCCAACCCACAGTCAGCTGCCAACAGCAATTCGTGAATGTGGCTGCTCTCAGAGAATCAAGCTGCAAACTGTACGACAGACTTTCCTGATACATCTTAATGTAGAAAGAAAGCACAGTCTGTATCACCATATTTTCTGTGGTGACCATACATAATTTTGGGTTTTATTTTCAGGTTGAAGGTCCTTGAATTTTTAAAAAACAATGACTGAAAAGACTGGGTGGCCTCTAAAAAATGAAGCAAGTACAGGAGGCAAGCGTCTGGTTGATTTCTTAGTCAGATAGGATGAAAGCAGTACTGTCTTGCTTGGCTGACTTAATAAGATGCTTGGCTGCAGGCCAACCATTTTATCAAATATATTTTCATCCCTGTCAGAACATTTAGCCTCATAAAATACCCTCTAGCATAAAGTAATGCCCAGAGCTTTCATAATGCCCTCTTGTGTCAGGAACCTCTAGCATTTAGGCTATGGTTAATAAAAAAGAAACACTGAAAATTTTAAAAGTCCTTCCTCTGAGGCATGGCAGGTGTTTAACTGTGTCTTGAAAGATTTTTCGTTGGTTGGTTTAGCTGTGGAGCTCCACAGCTGGGGAGAAACAGAAGCTTTGACTGTTCTACACCAATTTCCACAATGCAGACTGCCATCAAAGCCTCTCAGTGGAATCTTGAGGTGCTTGGCTCAAAGCAACCCAAACTCACGAGTCTCAACCCCAGTGGGGCTTGGCTTCCAAAGATGTTGATGGATTCCAGAAAACTGGAACAGAGGACATCTCCTTGAGCTGCAGGCTGCTTCCTGGGACTGATAACAACCCTGGTAGCAGCTTCGGTGTCAACGCCCAAGCTGCTTTCTGACTTTCACAAAAACTTTCTTTCCTGATGAGGGATCAGCATCCATATCTGACTGAGCATTCGTGTGGCCCTCTGAGTCACACAGCATATAGCAAGTGTTCTCCAATTGCTCGTTGGCCTACTGTGACTCAAGCGGTGTCTCTGGAAACAGGCTGTCCGCCTCTGCACAGCTGTCCTTGTCCTAATGAGACACTGGTGCAAAGCTTCACACTCTTACTATGCAGGCAGATAATCCCTTGACACAAGGATTAGATCTATCGTGCAGTACACTTAGTACTTTTGCTCCCCAAGCCATTCTTGCTTTTTTTTTAATCATTCACGTTCAAGCCTCCGGCTCAAGCCTTTGTTTTTATTGTAATATTGATTAACTTTTTTATATTGTTCATTAGATTGCTGAGAATCAAGCTGAAAGCTCGGCCCAGAATCTAAGTTGTCATGGATACACATCCTAAGATGCAGCAGGCACGTTTGTGGGCACCATACAAAAAGGTACTTTTACCTCTGCTTTATTTTATATCGTCTCTTATCATGTCACTATCACTATATTGATTTGCAATACTGGAGATACAGCAGAACAGCTTAACAATACATAAAAGCACAGCGAATTGGTTTCGTGGTTCAGCCAAGCGTTGCAGCGTATTCTGTCAATACATGCAGAACAGACATCATCTCCCAGAGCTAAGTTGGAAAAGCAGATCCTCATGAAAATGCATACCTCTACAGCCTTTTGGATTCTTGCTCACACACAAAATACATTTTGCCTGCGGCTTCTGAGTAAGCCCTGTCTACATTATACATCTATAATTATAGCTTTCTAAGAGTGGCACACATCAATTCCATCCACTGTCATGTGCATGAAAAGGAGAAGTGAAAAGAAAAACATCTTAACATCAGACCTGTTAGTCTTAGGTTTTCATCATTCATCCACATGGCCGTGCCAACAAAATATTCCGTTTCTTGATCCCCCTGTAGTGTCAGTCCTCAAGGCCCACATTCTGTTCAATTGGAAAATGATTTTTCTTTGGGGATGAAGTGGACAGGGCAAGGATGTATTTGGCTGTAAATCACTACTGGCAGGAGGCAGGGAGAGCGTTTATTTGGCAGTAGCGTAGCTAGCCACATTGACAAAACTGCAGAACAACACAGGAGCCAGATGCTTGTATTGCCTCTAGTGTATGGAGCAGTATGTTGACTATGACTACACTTGGCAGATACAGCGCATTGGACTAAAGGACAAAATTGGCAAGGGCTAAGAATCCAACCAGAGCAGTATGAAAAAAAATCCTCGTCTTTTTAGAAAATACAGCACAATGCCTGCCAGTTGTAATTCTATTCAAATAAATCACAGAATCATTGTAAGAATCAACAAGTACTATAAAACACGTCAAGCTAAAATGAGCTGGGAGCCTATTTTCTTCATGAGTAATGACAGAAACGTGCCTCTGCATCCTCGACTTAATTCCATAATTAATTCCAAGGAAGTTTGGGGTGACCTCTGCAACCTACTGAAAGAAGCATTCCACTCTCGTAACCATTTTGTAATACCAGAACTACAGTGATCCACTACAGACAGTTTGTGTGGTTTTTTGTTTGTAAGCTAGCAGACAATGAGATAATAGCCTTTATTGGGAAAAAGTCAACAGGGTGGTCAAGACCCCGGGATGACTCCATGCAAAACAAGAGCTACAAGAGCCCCCATTGAGAGTCAAGCTCATAGCCGAGCTGACCGTGAACTCCAGCTTGACAGCTGCTGTTTGTCCATGCGACATTCCCATCACTATGTGACAGTAGAGTGTTATCAATCAGCTATTGAGGACAAAGTGGGAGAAAATGTTTAAGGCAAAAAAGGACTGAGGGGAAATAAAGAAAGACAGACTCTGGAGCTCAGGAGAAAGAATGCACTCATTCATTTTTAAAGTGAAAACAGTGAAATACAAGTGCTCCCTCTAAGTGTGCGACACCCCCCTCCCCACCTCATCCCTTCGGGGCGCTTCACATTTTCCAGAAACGGACCACACGCATAAACAATTCATCACAGTCTGGAATAAAAGGGAGGAACTCATATTTTAAAACACCCCCCCCCCACACACACACACACACATACACAGATGCATAATATGTTAACTTCACTTAAATTTCATTGAGGTTATTAGTAAAGTGGAGAATCAAACAGGATGACCTAATCATTATGACAGAGTTACAGGGACGTCTGAAGCAGGAAATTATAGTTGCACACTTTAGATTTTCCTAATTTTTGGATGATTCTGAATAACATTCAAGGCGAATGTTAGAGAGATGAAATGATTCCCCACTAGTCTTCCAAAGCATCTGGACCCAATGTTCAAGCACAGGTCAATCAGGACTGGACTAGCTCATTATAATACCCTGTCAAAGAAAACCCTAATCTTAGCCCAAATCCTAATCCCTAATTTATCCAATACAGGACATATGCCAGCTAGACTGTGACTTAATAAGCTTAGACTTGTATATTAACAAGAGATTAATTCTACTGTGGCAGTTGACACATAACATTGTCGTTCTGTGCTTCATCAGCACTAGCAAATAACATTGTAGCTTAACAACAATATCCTGGCATTTCCCAAACAAATTTGGGAAATAAATTCACAGACTCAGGCCTTTGTAGTCGACTGTCATCTAGCTAATCACTCAGATGTTCTGAGATGCACTTCTATATACTGGCAAAGTGTTGCCAGCCTCTCTGCCATAATAACAGAGACAAAGAATGTGAGTGTCCTTATAACTCTGGATAGTTCTATTACTCTGTTGGTAATTTCGGGGAAAATACCCTATAAGTGAAAGTCAGTTTGACAACCTACTTTTACACTCGGGTCAAAATTTAAGTAGGACATTTCATTGGCTTTACCATATCCTCTCCAACATGCTCTTCTATAGGATAAAGTGCTTCATTCATCCAAATACTTGCCCATTAGCCCCTTCCTTGATATTCAGCAGAACTAATAGGAGTGAGTGGGTACATCAGGCAGAAACTGTTTTTGACTTAGACCTCAGACACTTTTTATCTGAGGCCAGCCAGTGCCCCCCTCACTCGTTACCATTTTAAAAGTAGTCTGAGATTGCCTCCATCCATTAATCGGTTCAGGTGGAGGAGAAGAGGGGAGGGCAATTACATGGACCTTTGCTTCTGCTTTCCTTGTGCTCTGTCCACACAAAAGACTTTTGCTGATTTTACTCTAACAACTTGGCCCACTCAGGTGGAGTGGGAGCGCATCTGGAGGCCAGATGAACCGTGGGAGACAGTCGTGCAACTAATTTGATGTTGTTATTCTCGTCTCCTCTACATACGCTATGTGAAATGTTTTGAATGGTTAAAGAGGTTTTTTTTTTTTTTTGACACTTTTTATTTGTTTAGGAACATTTTTATGCAACAAGATAAAAGAAAAAAGAAAAAACAGAAACAGTATGAGGTCATGGGAAGATAACATACACCTGTACATACATCTGCACATCCACACATACATACGTCAACAAGTCTGCATTGCTAATTCTATGCATCAAAGGGTGCTGCCACAAGCTGTAAAGTCCAGCCATTTTCTCCACCGTCTCCTTCCCAAATCTCCCTGCAGTCGCAGAGTGAAAGTCATACATTCCATCAATTTGACGTCTTCCACTATAGAGGTAAAAAGTGTTACAGTGGGAGGATCTCTACAGAGCCAGCGTTTTGTTATGGCCTTCTTCGCAGAAGCCAAGAGAACTTTCAGAAGGTAAACATCATCTGCAACTAAATCGTCTGTAAAATATCCCAGATACAATGAGGTAAATGTACAAGACACGTGGAATCCCAACACCTCTGTAATTATCTTTATAACTTCCGTCCAGAAGGGTCGTATGAGTGGGCAGGACCAGAATATATGACCGTAATCAGCCATGACTTCCCCACAATTCCTCCAGCAAAACGCAGGTGTAGCACTGAATTTAGACTTCTGTTTAGGCGTTATGAAATAGCGTATAATGTTCTTCCAGCAGAAGTCCCGCCACATGTTGGAGTTAGTCGTGGTAAACTGTGTCTCCCAGATCCGTGCCCACCCATCTTCTGTAATCACAATGTCCATTTCTTTTTCCCATTTCTGCTTTATGTAAATCGTTGAGTGCCCTTTGAGCTTAATCAGACATTTATACAGTTTACTTATCAAGGCTTTGTTACTCCCAGAGTCATAAGCACCAATGAAAATATTAACAATCGAGAAGTCTCCACAGACACAGCTCTTCAGTCTTTTGCCAATATAGTCACGGAGTTGCAAGTATCGAAAAAAGTCTTGTTTCCCGAGATCGTAAGTCTTGCATAGGGTATCAAAAGCCATAATTTTAGATTTTACAATAACCAAACACCCAGCAGTGATTCCATGCCACACCCATTGTTTAAATCTACTATCGTGGGAAGCAGGTAGAAAATCAGGGTCATACGCTGGCCACCTCAGAAGTTTTATCTCTTCCTGGAGTTGCGCCTGCTTGACCACTCCCCTCCATATTTTTAATGTAAAAGTGACCCAGTGGCTGGGCGTCAAGGTATCGTCCAAATCAGAAGCCGCGTGACCAAGTCTAGACTGGATTGGCGTGTCTGAGAGAGACATCTCAATAGTCTTCCACCTCGCACAAAAAGATGGATTACACCAACACACCAAGGACCTCAGCTGAGCAGATAAGTAGTAATTCCTTAATGAAGGTAGAGCCAAGCCCCCTTTGTCTTTCGGCAACTGCAAAGTAGAGAACTTCACCCGTGGTCTTTTGTTAAGCCAAATGAATCTCGAAATCTGCTTATTCCATTCCCTGAATTGCTTCTCTGGAATTTGAATAGGTAAAGCAAGAAAAAGATAGAGTAGTTTGGGGAGAATATTCATTTTAATTATCTGTATCCTGTTGCCAAGGTCGAGAGGGAGCAAGGCCCAAATGTTGAGATCGCTATATATTTCTCTATTAATACGACTGTAATTAATATCGTACAGTTGTGTCAGATCTCTAGGCAGAAACACTCCCAAATATTTGATAGCAGTTGCCTCCCAATTAAACTTGAATTTTGCCAGTAGTGTCTGGTCCGGAGAAAAATTAAATGACAGAACTTGAGTTTTTTTGACATTAAGGACATACCCTGAATACAGGCCATATGTTTCCAACATCCCCATTAATACTGGTATACCTGAGCTGGGATCCATGATTGTCACCAAGACATCATCTGCATATAAACACACCTTGTACTCGTCCTCTCCTATTACAATCCCTTTCAACGATGTTTCCTGACGTATAGCCTGGGCTAGAGGTTCGATAAACAAGTTGAAGAGGTAGGGGCTTGCTGGACACCCCTGTCTACATCCTCGTTCTAAAAAAATAGTATCGGAGAGGCTACCGTTAATTTTTATTCTGGCAGTAGGGAGAGAATAAAGAGCTTGGAAACATCTTATAAACTCGCTACAGAAACCAAATCTTTTCATCACTAGGAAGAGGAAGTCCCAATTCACTGAATCATATGCTTTTTCAGCATCTAAGCTGAGAATAATTGAGCTTTTTTTCTTATTATTAATGTGTTCGATGATGTGTAAAGCTCGTCTAATATTATCGTGGGTTTGTCTATTTTTCAAGAAACCCGTTTGGTCTTCATCAATCAAAGAAGGCATTACAGCATCCATTCTTCGCACCAAAATAGTTGTGTATAGTTTATAGTCTGAGTTCAGGACACTTATAGGCCTATAAGATTTGCAGTTTAGTCTATCCTGTCCCCCCTTTGGCAAAACCGATATGAAGGCCTCCTTCCAAGAGGGAGGTACCAGACCTCCTTTCAAAATGTAGTTAAAACTAGTTTCCAACAGGGGAAGAAGGCTTTCCCTCATGGCTTTGTACCATTCGGCAGGGAGCCCATCGGTACCTGGTGATTTATTGGATTTAAGGCTGGAGATAGCTTTAATTATTTCTTCCCGAGATATTAAGGACGTTAACTTACTATTTGCTTCTCAACCAATCGTAGGCAGGTCTAAGGAATTCAAAAAGTCAGTCATCTTATTTACATCACCCTGAGTAGATTGACTATATAAGGATTTGTAATACTTTTCAAACGCTTTTTGAATTTTATCCAGGTCAGTTACAACATTGTTACCAACCGGGTCTCTAATCTTATAAATATTATTTTCAGCTTGCTGTTTTCTAATCCGCCACGCCAACTGCTTCGCCGCCTTAGGCCCCGCCTCATAATACCTCTGTTTCATGAACCTTATGTTTTTCTCTACTTCTTCGCTCAATATCTTATCTATCTCCTGCTTAATCTGTCTGATCTGGTGGGTTACTGTAGTATTTTTATCCTTTAGACCTGACTGTTCCAAGGCCATTAATCTATTCTGCAGTTGTAACAATTCTTGTGACTTTTTCTTTTTAATCATGGTCGACCACGCAATTATTTTACCTCTGAGGACAGCTTTGGCTGCATCCCATACAATACTGTGATTTGTCTCTCCATTATCATTGTCCTGCAGGTACAAGTTAAGATCGGCTGTCATTTGTTTCACAAAAGCGGGGTCATTTAACATACCGGTATTTAGTCTCCACAAAGTTGTCTTCCGTGTCCCGTCCAAATGTAACGTTATATAAAGTCCACTGTGGTCAGAGACATCTCTTGGACCTATTCTGCAATCTTTTATCCTGTGTAAATCCCTATTAAACATAAAACAGTAATCTATCCTCGAATACACTGAGTGTCGAGCAGAGTAAAAAGTGAATCCTGACGCTGACCCATGGATAGATCGCCACACGTCAATAAGCCCTAATTCCGTTAACATTCCTTTAACCCGTTTCCCTCCAGACGTGCTTTTCCTGTCCCTATTATTTGAGTCTAATCTGGGATTTAACAGTAAATTAAAATCTCCTGCACAAATAAGAGTTCCCACTGTTTCCTTAGAGATCAAATCAAATATCTTCTTAAAGAAGCTTGCGTTGCTTCCTGGGGGTGCATAGACATTTAATAGTGTGACCGTCTTATTCTCTATTCTACCTTTTACTAAAACAAACCGACCTTCCTTATCACTTATAGTAGATATATGTTCAAATTTTATTTTATTTGAGATAAGGATAGCTACTCCTCGTTTTTTCCCGGCCCTATACGATGAATAAAATGTATGTCTGAAACCCATCTTTTTTAATTTCTCATGTTCTGCATTATCTAGATGAGTTTCTTGCCAATATGCCAAGTCTACTGTCTCCTTTTTCAATTTGGCAATTAATTTGCTTCTTTTAATAGGGCTATTCAGGCCATTTACATTTAGTGACAGCATTTTATAGAAATTATAAGCCATCAAGTGGATATGTGGAATACAACATAATCAACCCAGACCTCAGAACATCACAACCAGAACTCACTGAACAGCAAACACACAAAACATTAACAGGAGCTTCCAATACAAAGGATATAACAGTATCCTTTGACATTGAGGGGACTGGCCACAGGGTGGGGCCCCTCATCCGACAAGAGGGGAGTGACCGACAAAAAAGCCAAAAAAGGGCAAAAAATAAACGAAACAGTCTCTTATCGCTACTAGACATAACGTGGTGGTTCTCTAACCATGTCCGTAGGCACCAACCTAAAGAAATATGAATTCTGAAGGATACGAAAGTCAGTGTTCCTGCGGTTAGATTATCAAAACTCTACCGCCAGCTATCTCACCGTTGTCCCGCCATCAGCTGTTCACTCGTCTGCTGACACTTTTTCTTGCTCCCTCCGGAATGCTTGGAGTTTTTCCCGCACGTGCTGCTGGAAGCCGCCCCCGCAGTGTGCTGTCTGCGTTTCCCAAGGAAGTAGCTGCTTTATCGTGTCCTCTGTCATCCTGTTGGTTTGGTTCCCCAAGGTGATCTTACCCACGGCTATTCCCCGCTTTCTTAAATCCTCGGCAGCTTGGCTCGCGGTATTATATAGGACATTGCCTGACGCATAAAACACTCGCATCTTACTTAGTGGTGTCTGGAAACGGATCCCGTTGTCCTTCAAAGCCTTCTTAACTGGGATATATTCCCGTCTCCTTTTCTGCACTTCCAGAGAGTAGTCATGATCGAAATACACCCGTTTGTTTTGGATATGTACCCCTTTGTTCCACGCCGTGCGGAGAATCTCTTCTTTAACAGAGAACCGGAGGAAGCGCACTATTATTGAGCGTGGTGGGGCGTTCGGGGGTGGTTTCGGTCCCAACGCGCGGTGTGCGCGCTCAATGCCGAGAGCACGGTCCGGGCCGAAATCTTCGCCTAGGTGTTCTTTGATCAGATTTTCAACAAAGGTAGTCACCGACGAGCCCTCCGAGTTTTCCGGTACGCCGTAGATCCGGATGTTCTTGCGTCTAGCGCGGCCCTCCATATCGGACACCTTTTCCTGAAGCGCCCGTTGATTTTCCAACAGCTGCACAAGTGTATCCCTAACACCAATGTCCCAGCGTTCCGAGTCAGCCATGTTGTCCTCGACGTGCTTTAGCCGACCAGTCATCTCCTCCACCTGATCCGCCATCTCGTGTAATCTTTGATTCAATTCCTTAGAGAGTTCGGCCATTTGCTTCTTTACATCCTCCCGAAATTCCATACCGAATGCTTTGAAGTCACTCTTCAATTCGGTTCGCAATGTAGCCATTTCGGCCACCAGTACGCTACTCACAGCATCCCGAAGCCAACCCAGACCTTCACCTCGGTCGCCATCTTGTCCCGATGCGAGGCTTGCCTCACTAGCCGCGGCGTCCTTCTCCATTTCACAGTCAAGAATGTTTCGTAGCCCGTATCCTCCCTTTTTAGATTTATCCCCACTCATTCTTGAGTCGAAAAATGGCAATGTAGCCCTAATACAGCTCTCGAGTCCGGGGAAACACACGGTTGGTGCCGGAGGTCACTCTCTATGCGGCCATGCGGTGCTACGAGCCACCGGAAGTCCGTCCAATGGTTAAAGAGGTTTGTGAAATTGTCTCTTATTCTTCAACTCCTTTATAATTATTGGTCATGTTTCAGAAATCACAATAATGGACCACCTCTACTATTAAAATGTGAAAAAGGCATTTTAAGAAAAGCATCTACTGAAGCAGAGAAGAAAACTTTACAGAGAGCTCCAGTTTAACAGAAATATTCTGGACACTGCAAAATGAAAAGGGCATGGCATTTACTTTGTCACTTGATTTTAGTTGTGGACTTATACAGATGCATTTGCTAATACAGGAAGCAGCTGCAGTACTTTTGTTTTTTTTTAAATTCACCATCTATAGAGTTTCAAAATGCACTCAAAGTGACACTTCTAAAAAACCTACTAGTTTCTCTCAGTTTTCTTTTCTTTCAGAGACCACGTTTCCTGAATCTTACTACCAACGATTAGGGTTTTGTCTCTGTAAAATAATAGCAAATTCAGTCAAACTTGTCCTTGATTTGCTTCATGTTGGATCTGAGAGTCATTTGTATATATCTTTTGGAATCAAAATCTTTTCATCACTTTACTTTCTCTTTCTACCTGTTCACCCATCATTTGGCATTTTCTTCTCTTTGATGTCTATTTTTTGTGGTTTCCATCTTCCCTTTTTGATCTCTAGTCTTGCTTAAGTCTCTGCAGTTTTCTTCTTCTTTTTAAGCCTCCTCCTCTTCCATATTTGAACAATTGCTATAATTGGGCGCTGATCAAATTGGCAGCCTGTTATCCAAGGAAGAGACTGGAACAGTTTAGGGTTGGCGATGTTCACACAAATGCACGTGCGCATCCTGCCCCAATTCTCTTAAATTATGGGGTGTACGCACAATAGTGGCTATCTTTGGTAACACATATTACTGTAATTCCACTGCAATCTCAAGAGGGTATCATCAAGACACATTTTAAAAATATATTCCCAAACAACAATTATTTGTCCATTCAAATAAATATTTCTGCACATGGAATTGTGAAAATAATGTTGCCAGTTAAGAACCTAAAAGACTGACTGACTGTGCTATCCCACAACTAATTGGAGCTAACAGCACAGAGTGAGCCCAGTTCCTTAGATGTGTGATAATCCACTGTTGGGAGCCCAAGGCCTTTGGGACTGAGACAGAAAGTAGCGGGGGTGGGAGAAGAAACGATAAGAGAAGTATAGGATATAGTGGGTGAAGGGAAGATAAAAGAAAATGGCACAAAACCAAAAGACAAAGAAAAGAGCTGAAAAGGGAAAACTGTTGAGAATGGGTAAGTAGGAAAAAGGGCATCACATGAAGCAAGAAAAGACAAGGTTTAGAGTCAGAGAACAACAAGATGGAGAGAAAGGGAACAGACTCACAATGGGTAGCACAGGGAAAAAAGGCTAAAGGGGCATTAGAAATAAAATAGGACACTGTCATTGGTTGTCTGAGGGCTCTAATGGTGACAGTAAGTGATGAAGCTGAGGGACTGAGATGAGCTTTCTGGCCCTAAAATCTGTTCAACAATTTGAGCAAGTTACTGGGGACGATGTGATTGGGACCAAGAACCTAGCTTAACTTGTCTCTAGGTAGTCAGCCCCTGTCCTGAAAGGTAAAACCAACTGGCCTCATCTAGCTGTGTACTGTCAATCTCTAAGGCAAGCAAAGAAACAAGAAGCTGGACATGTTCTCAGGCTTTTACTAACTACTAAGGATGGGAATAGAGAACCGGTTCTTGTAGAAAATTCCTAAATTCCCAGTAGTTCAACTCCTTGGAACCGTTAGTCTGCTCGCCCATTGCTTCCACCACAGCTGATTTCAGTTTGGGTGCAGGAAAATGAAAATAGTGGCACAGTCGGTAGCATAGATATGGATTACTTTCATTTTTTTTTACTGTACAAAAGGATGAGATGAAGTGCAGCACAGACTCATGGACAGAAACAACTGCTTTATGCTGCTAATACTATTTAGGTATTGGGTTGTTTTTTTTTTATCAATTCCCATCCTTACTAACTACCAAATAAGTATTAACACCTTTTATGTCTTCTGTTTTCTCTAATCTGATCCAGCATGGAAAAGGTCCTTTCTTTATTTCTGTATTTAGATTCAGACTGCAGCGTCACAAGTAGGTGTTTGTGTACAATAGCATCATGCCCTTTCGGTATCCTTTGAGTAAATGTCCAGCAGCTGCGCAGTGCAAGAGAGTTTGAAAGTTGTGCTGCTAAAATATCCCATCTGATTCCAGTGCCTGCAATATTACACAACGGTCAAACATAGCCTTTAAAATATGGTTTCTGAAACATGATTACAGCTTTTCTATGCCAGGCAGTTTGTCAAACTCATATGGCAAAGACTTTAATATTATTCACCTATTTAGCTCTATCAACTGAAAATAGTATCACTCTGGTCACATGGTGTTTGCCCATTGTTCTGATTGGTACTGTAAATAAGTACATTAGAGTGTGTTTGAATGTATATGATAGGAACATAGATGCAATCTAACATAAATAAATAACTGATTTATAGCAGGACTAGATTGGGATTTTATTTCTTGGATTTGTTATTGCAAGCAAATTCTTCCAAATATTTTTCAATTTTTCTTTTTATTTTGTAAACGAACAACATTAATTATAGAACATTTAGAAATCAATACAGAAGAAGACAGAGTTTTGCAAAATCTGCTCAAACTGCTAAAATACAAAAGCACTTAACAGCTACAAGTAGGAGAAATTAATTGTGTTTTTTTTCCCTGTTTGTTCTCCAGACTTCACTTTGTTCCCTTCTGCAGCTGTTACATGCCCACAATTGCAGCTTCTTCTTGCCAAACTGCATTTTATTAGGGTTTGAATCAGACTTTTCAGAACCAAAAGAGCAAATGATGTAGCAAACACAGTTTTATCCCACAATATTGGTGTGAAGCGAGCATTGTTCAGATAGATAGCCAGATAGGGCACAAAATGAGAAATCCATTTTCTATTAGCAGCTTCTACATTATAATAAGTGTTCTGCTGCAAACACTGGAAGCCTCAGAAATCCATATAAAATAAATGAATAACAATGTGTCTGACTAACACGAAGTGGACCAAATAATCACAAACTTGGGGTAAAGTTTTCCTTTAATATTGACAGTACATTACCATCATATTCACCTGACATGCAAGTACCTTTGAATATAGAAATAGCGATGATCTGTGATTTTTCTCTTTCGTGGAGAGTATTGCAGAAAGAGAAACTGGTGGTGTTCCATCTGAAAGAAGGACCAGTATGTTTGTGATGTTTCCTTATGAAGCCTTGAGTTGAGAGTTTTCTTGGTATGAGTGGGAATAATCTAGTGGTTAATGACTTCCCATTGGTATTAATGTCCATGGGTGTTGTTTAAACATTAATACAACCAGTTCCTGTCCTGTAACTATACAGTTTAAGGAAAGTCACATCTCCAAAACCAGAACTTAATAATTAATAAAGTCACTGGGTAAAATGCTCAAAATCTTGTTTAATCATAGCAACATTTTCTGAGTTTATTTAATGTAAACTAAGGTTGTATTTAATTTAAATTAAACTAGCGCTCTTTTAATAAAAAACAGCGAACAATAAAACACATAATACATAAAAATAAAAAATTAAAACAGCCCTAAATTAAAAAACAAGATAAAACAGCATAGAATCGACTAAAACAACTAAAATAAGACTAAAACTAAAACCAACATCTCACAAGGTGTCAAAGGCCACAGTGAAACAGTCAGAGAAGAGATCGTTCCACAGTTTCTCCTCTATGTTTACGCTCAGTCCTGGGTACATTCAGGAACAGCTGATTAGCAGACCTGAGAGAGCAGGTAGGCGGCTCAGAGAGATAAGATGGGGCTAGGCCATGGAGGGCTTTAAAAGCAAATAAAAGAATTTTAAAATGAATCTTAAAAGGAATGGGCAGCCAGTGAAGTGAAGCTAAAATAGGGGAAATGTGCACAAACTTTCGAGTGCCAGTTAAAAGACGAGCTGCAGCATTTTGTACTCTCTGTAGATGAGCAATGTATGAAGCACTGACCCCTGCATAAAGTTACTTTATGGCAATCCAGCCGAGTGCTAACCTTAAGCTAACCTTACTTTCTGAGAGAATGACATTGCTAATGTTATCTTATCAAATGTTACTGCGCACAAAAATAAATACTCTTTAAAAACATTGAGAAACACTTAACATATCAAGATCTTTTATACTAAAATGTTTTTACTGATGTACATAATGTAATTTGGTCAACAAAATGTAACAAAAAAATTATCATTTTTTGAGGGATGGATTCAAAAGCACAGCTTTTGGGGCCGTATATTTTAATACTTAACCTTTCAGCCTATATTTGTGTGCGGCTGTGTGTTCTTTGTGTCTACCCTGGCTACCTTTGCTGTCATGGTGGGATCAACAGAGGCTCCCGTCCTGGCTCGGGCTTCTTCCCTTTCAGCTGATACAGCTGCTTGGCACAGCTGAACAGATGTCACTTCAGTATTATCATAATCCCCATCCCTCTCTCTCGTCCCATTCTGCCACGTTCTTCGTGTTGCTTTTTGGCAGTTGTTTTTGCTGTGTCATACACACCCATTACCAGCTCTTTTGTTCCACTCCTTTGCTTCGCTTTATACAAGTAAGCACATCTTGTATCCAACACTGAAGTCATCAGCCTAAAACCCCCGATCATTAACAAATTAAGCTATTAACGATTGACTGTTGCCTGAGATTGTTTTTTTAATGACAGTTAAAGTTGATCTGGGTTAGCGGTGCATTGTGGAACTCGTATTGAATGCAACATTAAACACAGTGGAAATACTTTCAGGGCCTAATTCGAGCAAATGTATTCTTGGAGCTACTCTAATTACATGAAGGAGATACATTATTAATCCATGTACATTATTATACGTAGTGTTTTCCCTGTTCCCAGCTACTGGGGTTCAAGCACAGTTTATCCTGAATAATTTGCGTAAACCTTCATGTGAAAATGAGCTTACAGAAATGGCAGCAATTTGTAACTTGGATGTTATTAAGCATGTTTACAGTTCTGCTGATTCTTGAGGAGGCTGCAGGCCTTTACTGCAACATTTTTCCACCTTGTCATTAGGTACCGTTAATGTTATTTCATAGGCCAGTGTTTACTCCCCTGGAAATGAACAGGGTTATTACCGTACCACCAGTCAAACCCAGAGGGATATATTATGGAAATTACAAAACTGAATAGAAATAGCTTATCAACATAAACAGTTGGCTGAGAAAAAGCACAGTTTAAAAAGAAGCAAATCTTGCCTGAACTGAAAAATAATCAGAGTTAACTGTAAACGTCTAAACCCAGACTTTCTCCAGACTGGTCACAAGGCTTTTGCCAAGCATTTGATGCAAGTCACCCAAATCAATATGGGAGTATGCTATTTACATTTAGCATGCATTACTAGAGATAGAACAGAAGCAAAGATATCAGTGAAGCTATAGATGTAACACAGGGGTTATATTTCACTATTATTACAATATTGATACAAGTAGCAACCATATCCGATCGTTCAGTCTGACATCACTAGCCGTGTCTGGGCCTAAACTCCGCTGCAGGTCCATATATCAAATGATCACTGTGGCATTACTGAGAGTTAAAACACTGTCTTAAGTCTTTCATCTTTAATAAAATGATCAGCGTTCTGCTCTACCAGGTGTAACAACTGAGTTTAACATCCAGGCATCCATGAAAAGGGAATTTATGACATTTAACGGAGTTAGAAGTTAGCAGGGAGTTAGCTCGCTAGCTTCCATCTAAATACAATATAGCACGTCCTGACTGCGGGGTTTTGGAAACAAATTAAAACGTACAGCTTTCTTATTACTTCCAACATAAATGAAGACAGAAAACTAAACAGCAGTGACGTTTGTAGGGTTACTGAAGTTTGGCTAGCTGGTATATAATGATGTGCTACATGACCGCTAGCGACACAGCTATGTTAGCATAATATAAACAAGCTAACTTTTTTTCCACTCGATAAAAGTTAACGTGAGTGTTCTCGGTGGTCAAATGTAATCGCATGTCAGGATGCTGTAAAAGGACCAAACTTCAGCCAGGAGAACAACTGAGATAATCCATCCACAATACGAGGTTAGTCATTCATATACTGCTGCATGGGTTGGGCTGTAGTTACATCCTAAGGTTTTAAAAACTGAGCTTAAATAAATGATTAGATTAAACATGTTAACAACACAAAAGCCATATTAAATGCAGACTACTTTAGACCCGGAAGTAGGATTCGTCACGTCATCACTTAATAATCGGATTGTCACATTTAAAATGCAATTTTTTTCACTACATTCCATACGTGTGTAGTCTTAACTATCTGACAGGAAATGATTCCACACAGACTGGACTACATGCGACATCTATGGAATATAATTCAACTGTTACTTGGCTCTTGACAACAATTTTAGTGAAAAATTCTAATAATGTTCAGATTAACAGACATTCAGGTGTGATGGTATTTACTTATTGATTCAAATAAGTTTACAAGTCTACAGCTTGTTTGCTTGTTAAAATCAGCAAGCAAGATTAGAAATGTTCACACCAGTGACTGTATAATCCCGCTGTATAGAAATGAAGCCAAATTTTCCCACTTGTGGGGGCTGCAGTCTTGCATTTTTGGAGCCAGAGTGTGTGCAGAAGTGACTTGGGGTGGAGTTGCTGCTTTGAGCTCCCGCCTACAAGCCTCCCTGCACTTTTTATGTAGTCCAACTGCTCCAGTTTTAATAATCTCTGCTGATGGTTTTAATCGTTAAATTAAGCTAAACACAACCGCACTGCTATATTTAAAAAAGAAAGGCAGCATTGTCTACAGTTATTGGTCCAAGCATTTTACTCTCATGGTTGTATCAACAATATTTTCTGCTGAGGAGATGTCAGCCACTAAGAAGCCATACTTCACATTGTGAAGGAGCAGCTGCAAACCAAGTACAGCTCCACAACACTGGTAGCAAATCCCTATGAGAAGAGTGATGCTGGTGCAACAACTCACTTTTAGTTCAGCTAAAGCTGCCACTCCAAGGCAAAGCTTGCTGTTTGCTGTGTGGTGGAAAATGTGCTACCAGTATAAACGCACTATACAATAAGGTAACGCCAATATTCGAAGAGGTAAATGTGCAGTAGGTACCAGATCATCTAAAAATATATATATCTGTTATTTCTAGACTGATTATTCAAATTTTCTCCCTGAAAAGATTTCAGTTGATCCAAAATCCCAAAGGGAAGACAGGAACTAGGAAGAGAGATCATATTTCTCCCATATTAGCTTCTCTTCCTTATCCCCGTTAAGTGTCAAATGTTAAGGTCCCATCTTGAAGGCCTATTTTACCATACTACCTCAGAACTATGATCCTTTCAAAAGCAGAATGAGTGCTTCTCTTGTGTAATCAGTTCCCATTTGGTTTCAGGAGATAGACACCCCCTCTACTTGTAAGATTAAGCTTTGAAGTTTGCCTAGCTGTATAGTTAGGAATGGATCAGTTTAGTCTGTTACTAGATATAGGATAGTAGGAGATTTCTCATTATGCACACCTTCAAACACCCTTGTATGCAAATGCCGCGATACTATACTGAGTTTCAAGTCTCTATGCTCCTTTTCCTGTCATCTCTTTCCCCCTGAACCCCCAACAAATAACTGCCCATCAGTGAGCCCTGTTTCACCTGAGATCTCTCATTAGAGAGATCCATGATTCTGAACTGGATAAACCATTAAGAAAATGAATGTCATGGATGTATCACAAGGCCATTTCTGCTCATAAGAAGTGCTTTCTTCAAGAATTTCTAATTGGATTTATTAATGTTAAGCAGTGGATTATACTATTGGCACCAAGGATGAATTTCAGTAATGGAGGATTTTGTCCAGATTTGACTGAATTATGAGATGAAGACAGTAAACATGGATCCCTGCCACATCTGGTACTAGCTGTACCAGCATGTGAGTGTAGTAACAGCAGTAACACTGGAAGTTTAAATAGTGTTTATGGCAGTGCAAATACAGCTATTCCTACTTGCTGCTTTTACACAATTTGAAATCCTTTTAATTTATGTGAATTTTTTTTTTTTGCATAGAATTGAAGTAATTGATTATTGGCATAAATAATGGATGCCAGATTCCCAAAACATTTGCCTTTACCTTAAAAAAGACCTGTTTTATTTTGGCACCAGAACAGGAAGCAAGCAGTAATATTTAAACAAGGAAACAGAACTAAACTAAACATAGCGGCATGACAGAAGGAGAAAACAGGAACGCTGAGCAAATGTATTATATGAGACTGAAAACACTGAGCAAACATAAAGTGGACATATTAACAATAACCACACTAAGAATCAAATAGAAGATATTTAATAATAAACAGAACTTGAAAAGGTAAAGACATAAACGCTGGGTCAAAGGCCCGGGGCCATGACAAGGGCTATGTAAATATAGTAGGACTAACACGCTTTGTGCAACCAAACAGCACATTAACATGGCTAATTGAGTTTGGTGCTTTTGGCCACAGAGCTTCATTACTCTTCAGCTGAAGCAAGACATGACGTCTCAACACTGATCTCAGTGAGATCATCCAGTCTTTCTCTCTCTCTGTCTCCCTCTCTGTAGCTCCATCATCACCGATGGCAGGGACATTAATTAGGTTTAGCTGGGGTTAAAACAGTACAATAATGAATTATTTCTTCCATTCTGCTGACCTGTATCTCTACCTTACAGATGCTTCTTAACTTGATTTCATTTAAAAGGCTGCCGTCTTTTTTTAAATTTCACTTTTTATTATGTAAAGATTTGAGGGTAGGTTTGACACAACCATGAAAGTGCTTGCTTTGGAAAAAATGCTGTGGCTTTGTTTTTAGTAAGAGACAGAACAGAGGAACAGAGGTCTTTTAAAATCAGGAAAAAGTTTGTGGATTTGTGAGCCCTCTAGTCACATGGAAGAGCAGTCTGGGACTTTCACAGGGCATTACATACAGTTTACAACAACAACAACAGTAAAGTAAAATTGAGGGAATAGGTAATGTGGTGACAGCTACTGCCATTAGCTATTATGGAAACAAACACACTCATTATCAGCAAAAAAAATCAGTAGTGGCTACATATTGTGTACCAAGACAAAAATGAAAGGGATGTCTGAATATGTCACCAGCTTTATTTTCCACACGCATTATGAATTACACTCACAATCTGAAATAGCAGAAGGCACCCTGTATTCTTACAGTCTTCTTGGAATAAGAAAAACACCCACAAAAAACACTTGCGAGGTTTTCTCTCTGTAGCCTCACTCACTCTTTTGCATTTAGGATGCTTCTCCATCCTTAAAAGAGTCTTAAAAGAGGTCATGTTTAGTCACAACCGCGCACCCTGGCTGCTGTCACATGCCATCACATGGCCATGTCACACACACATTCCATTCATCCTTTCCAGTCCCCTTCATCTCCATCTCCCCAAGGGGAAGACCCAGAGTTCTGGTCCTACTTCAATGTCCTGTCACACTTCATTTAGCCTCAAAGGAGAAGGAGGACTGGAGTGTGATGTGGGTGCAGCTTCTAATATATACATTACAGCAGCACACAAGTGTAGTAGTACACGTACTTTGTGCACCAGTATACGCAAACAAAGTCCGAAGCGCTTTCTGCTACTGTAAGCGCTTTACTAAACCGTTCAGACAGCTGAAATTCACTCACATGCTTCAGGTTTTCCGTGCTCTTCTGTTACTTACTGCCCTTTCTCATTGTTCAATCTTTTTCTTTTTCCAATTCAGGCCATGGCCACCCAGCTATAGAATGAGGTCAGAGCAAGTGTTAAAGTCTAAACAAGTAGAAACACCCTTGCTGCTTCACCCATTGAGGGGTGCAAATGTACTCTGACACATGGCTGAGCCATGCTGTCTGTCAAACCTCTGAAAGAGTTTTGAGGCCTTGCAAACCTTTGTTCACAGGCCAAGTCTGTGAAGTAAGCAAGAAAATCATTAGGAAAACCATATGAGATGTGTTGTAAACCAAGTCTTGGCCAAGGGCTGATACAAGCCACTGAAGCCACTGAATACTTTCCAGGTTATACTGTACACTATACAGTTGCCCACTGTTCAGCACACCCAAGGTGGCACTGCATCCCTGCCAACAAAAACCTGGACTCTCCTCTGGATGCCAAGTTTAAATGAAAACATTTTAGAAGGAATCTTTGTTGTGCTTAAAGCATGGAAATGTGGCTATGGAATCACCAGCATCACTGCTCATTCTGCAGCTTTTGTTTCTTAGGTTGTTTAGTGTGTTCTTGTTAATGAGAACAGATGTGATGAAGCAGATGTGGGAGCCCATTTTCATCCCCAGGGTATCAAAAACTGCTGTTTTGTCAGCGCTGCTAGCATCTAGCATTGCTTTGATATTGCTGTGTCAATATTGGAAATAACTAATTCACCCCTGAGTTTTCACACATAGAAGTTGCGTAAAGACCCATTACGGCAATGATTTGAAAACCTCATAAACACATATTTTATTCACAGTACAATACAGAAAACATATTAGATTATTAAACTGAGAAAATTACCACTTTCAGAAAAATATTAGTTCATTTTGAATTTGATGACAGCAACACAGACAGATGGATGTTTACCATTGTGTAGAATCTCTTTTTCTTTTAAGAGAAGAAATTTAAAGGCCAGTCACTTTCTTTCCAAGCTCCGTAGATTACTGGATGACTAAGAACCTGCACAGACATAAAGGGTATTTTGTTCATATTCGTGCATGAGTCATCCAAAGAATGAGAATGGATGTCCAAATAATGTATTGGGTGGATACACGCAAAAGGTGATTTCACCCAGAAAAACACTGCTTTCACGACTTGAACTAGTTGAAGAGAGTGCACAGGCCAAAGAAGTTGCGAGAACTGTCCAATTTTATATAAGCATTTCACAGAGGCTGCTCTAGCTCTGGATCCTATGGAAGAGAATTAGTAAAAAAAAGTGGACACGTCTTTATTTTCTTTTCCAAAATTCTGACTTTAATGTCATAATTCTGAGAAAAAAGTCAGAATTCTGAGATTAAAGTCACAATTCTGAGATTAAAGTCAGAATTCTGAGAAAAACAAAGTTTGAAAAAAAAAAGTCAGTGGAATTTTTTTTTTCGGCGGCCCTAATCCTCTTCCGTAAGGTCAATGATGAGAATGCAACATCTATCCCAAATTTTCACATTTAAAAGACAAATCAAGTTTGGTGATTCCAAAATAAAGTCTTTCTATCCTGGCTGGGAAGCTGGAAAAAATAAGTATACAGTATGCAAACTGTGTGCAAATTGTGTCCAAACACAATCTCCAACAAACAGCAAGCCACAAGTGAAATGGCTCAGCTGCCTTAGTTTTCAGATAAGAGGAAAATCTCCCTGAAGAACTGAATGATTACCTGAAGCAAGCCAGTGAAAAGCAGGTAAAAGAAATTGGCAAAACAAACAGTATTTCCAAAGATTTTGAGTGCGCCCCCAAAATAAGTGTTAAAGAACACTCAACAGTTTGCTAAAGCCTTCATCCATGTTTCTATCCAAACACAAGTACAAAGAAGATAAAATGTCTCTTTAAGACAAATAATTTATTTGAATCTAACAGGCTTGCGTAGTCAGATAATTTAATTCATACCAAAAACACTCAATCGCTCAATTGTAATGCTGTTACCGTAAAATTTTTGCAGAGCAGAGTACACTCAACTCCTTGCCAATCATCTGTGAATGCTTAGTCTAGCCAGAGCTAAGATAGCAATATCAAGGCCACTGAAAAATAAAATGGAATGCAGCACAGGCAAGCACTCACACTCTCACACATACCAACAACTCAGTCCAACTGCATTCTACACATGTCATGTTGCTCTCACTGGTTCCTGCACACAAACCACATGGCTGCATGACATTACGACAACTTCAAACCCCACACGAGCCGAGAGGTGAACACCAGATGCTCGTGCTCTTTCACTGGTGTGGGAAATGTCAGCTGTGCAGATGGTGGAAGGTTTTTTATTTCTTGGGGTCCGGTTGTGACCTGTCCCCGTGGTGCGGTGCACAACATCTCATCCATAAACATAGCGGTAGGCGGTGGGTGTTGTGTTCAGCCTGCCAGACTGCAGATGAGATGCCAAGCTACTGTACAGTGCTTTTTATTATTCATCTCAGGAAGCACTCTTTGTTTTGAAGCCACACAGATGAAGAAAATAATAAAAAGTGGAAAATGAATCCATCCCTACAAAAAAAAATGCCCTTCATTTAACAGCACATCATGTAAATGCATTCTTTATTGCACAAAATCTTTTTCCCCCATTCTTGATTAGTTTCACTTTTGTCTGTTCTTGGGAAAAAAAACACCTGGAGTGGAAATATTCAAGGACGTCTCCCAGCACACATTTTCTCTCCTGTTTTTAGCTGCTCTTTGTTCTCACACAGGCTAGGAGATGTCACTGTGTGCATGCATTCAGTCGTCAGGACCAGCATGATGATTTAAACAAATTTAATGTAATAGAAGTTGTTGTGGTTAATAAAAAGGTGACTAAATTAAAAGGTCTGGGAGTATTATTTAGTCAACTAAACAAAGGAACACATAGAAAAAGCCTCCAACATTAATCACTGTGTGACTGTATCTATATTTCTTATGCTGCATTATACCTGCATGATAAGAATGACTGCCTGTCTTTGTGATAAATGACTGAATAATCACCCCGACTGAATCACAATCTACCCGAACACTGAAATTCCTTCTGCTATTGTCTTCTATTTAAACTCTAATTTTCTAATTTGACATTAGGCCTAAACGGTCTGAGCAGCACTACTTGCTGATATTGACGAAGGAACGTAATGAACAAACTAACAGCATAATAAAATAACAAAGCTGAGCTAAATAAAAACACTGAAAAGTAATGCAAGCAGATCAGAGAATAACGATGTAGTGGTGTTTTTAAAAAATAGAGTTCTTCCGTTAAGCATCACAAAACGGATAAGTGGAAAAACTATTATATAAACGATTTTTTAAAAAGTTACTGTAATTCCAGAGTATTTTTTTTTATAATAAAGCATGATTGTGGCCGGCCAGTGAAAAGGTTTCTCATTAAAGGGCTATGAAGGAATGTATTTATATAGTATTATAGAGTAATATCTATATTAAGCTCTGACTCTCTCTCCCATAGTTTGCCTTTTGTTCTCTCTGTCTCTCCTCTCTTCCCTTTCCCCTCACCCCTAACTGGGCTTGGCAGATGGATGCCCATTCCAGAGCCTGGTTATGCAGGAAGATGTCTGATAGTTGGGAATTATAGAATAGAAAAGAATAGAATAGCTCTTTATTGTCATTGTTACAAAAACAATGAAAGGCAGTTTGGCATCTCTCCACGTGTGTCAAGTACACGATAGCGTAAGTATTTACACAATAACACAGACAAATTCACATTTACACAAGAAAGAGATGTACAAGTTATACATACACCTGCATACATACAGATACACCCATGCATACATACACGCACATACATACATATATGCACGCGTACATACGTACACACACATATTTTCACATGCACGCTTACATATATATACACACACATACATGCCACTGACGAGCAGGTGCATTGTGAGGTGCAGTGTGATCAGTGGTATTGCACATTGAGGGTGCGGTGCTGTTGCAACTATAATAAATAGTGGTATAATAAATACAGTTTAAAGAGGTAGGAATGTTGGTTGCATTAAAATATACGTAGAAATACAGTTTATAAATAAGGTGTAATGTCCATGGGTGTTGGCAGTGCAGTTATCCTCCAATCAGGGTGGAGCTAGGGCATGTTTGACAGCCTGTGGGTAAAAACTTCTATGGAGTCTGTTTGTCTTTGTCCTGGTGGACCTGTAGCGTTTACCTGAGGGAAGGGGGGGAAAAGTGAGTGTCCAGGGTGTGAGGGGTCTTTGATGATGATGTTGGTCTTCTGCTAAGGTCTGCCAGTATAAATGTCTCTGAGGGGGGTTAGTGAGGTGCCAATTGCCTGCTCTGCTGCAGTTTCCTCTTGTCCTCCGCGGTGCAGCAGTTGAACCTGAGTGTGCAGCAGTAAGTCAGAAGGCTTTCGATGGTGGAGCGGTAGAAGTTCACTAGCAGTCTCTGGGGTAACTGGACCTGACGCAGTTTCCTGAGAAAGTACAGCCTTTGTTATGCTTTCCCTACCTGTTGTGGACCAGGTAAGGTCGGTCGAGATGTGGATTCCGAGAAACTTAAAGCTTTCTACCCTTTCTACCTCCTCCCCACCAATGTAGAGGGTAGAGTGTTCAGATCGCTTTGTTCTTCTGAAGTCGATTAGCATCTCCTTGGTCTTCGCAGTTCAGATGCAGGTTGTTGTTTTCACACCATTGCTTCAGATGCTGAACCTCCTCTCTGTAGGCTGATTCATTATTGTTCTCGATCAGTCCTATGACGGTGGTGTCATCAGCAAATTTTATAATGGTGTTATTGGTGTGGATTGGACAACAGTCATGGGTGAAAAGTGAGTATAAGAGGGGACTGAGGACACACCCCTGTGGGACACCTACATTCAGAATGAGGATAGAGGTGTGCACTCCCATTCTGACGTTCTGGGGTCTGTTGCTCAGGAAGTCCAACATCCAGCTGCACAGTGAGCTGCTGAGTCCTAAGTTGCTTAGTTTATTAATCAGTTTGTGGGGTTGAACTGTATTGAAAGATCTGTATTTCTAATATTGTAGGGTATAAAACACTTAGAGCACTTTGTTGTGAACTGGTGCTATATAAATTAAAAAGAAATCAAGTGAATTGAATTTAGTTTAATTAAACTGATTGGATGATGAAGTGAAGTGATATGTTGCAAGAAAATATCCTTACAAGCTGCATTCACCCAATCCAACACACATTCATACAGTAATTTATTCTGTAGCTTTAAATGCATTTTGCCTATCACTCTCACAAGAATGAATGCGCTGGGGCAATATTGAGTACTTTGTCTTGACCAAAGACAGTTTGATGTGCGGACTAGAAGCTGGTGGATTGAATGGCTGCAGCATTTCACTTTGTCAATGTAAATGAAGCGAAACTGAATCCCAGCTCTGTGCGCTGGAATGACAATAAAACAAACCGGACCAGGCCGAATCACACTGTCCCCTGGGCAACAACATGTGGCGTGTCAAGAGAGGGCTAGTTTACTTCAGTGGGGTTTAGTTAAGGTATGTGTTCCAAACCTGTGGAGTGGCAGTGAGCTTATTTTGTTGCCTTTTTCATAGCATAGAAGACCAAAAGACATGGTGGTGGTTTATTTAAGGACTGTATTTGAATACAACTACAATGTGAGGAGTGAAGGAGCTACAGCAGAATATTTATTAGTGACTTTGGAAAAGATGACTTTATAAAAAGCTGTGGTGGGATAAATTCATGACAGGCTCAAAAGGCTGTTATTAATGATGTTGCTGCTTCAGTAAAAAATGTTTTATTAGACGGCAATTTGTATTAGACTGACAACTATTGATTATCATCACACATTACAAGGTCAAACTTCTTGGGATTTACATAAGCTCTGAATTTACATTGATATCTGGAGTATATTCATGAGTTATTGTGGAAAAGTTTGAAGGAAACTAAAGAAGGAAGTCAAGCAAATCTTTTGATTTGGGATGGAATTGTTATGTGGGTTGCTATTTCATTAACACTGACCTAGACCTAGAATGCAAATCTTTTTAGCAAAACTGCCTCTGCCTTAATAATAGTCACATTTCAAAGGTATTGCAGAGCCTTTTTTTTGACCGGATAGTTGAGAAGATGGGAAAGCTGGGAGAGAATATAATGACACACAGGAAATGGCCCAGGCTTCTTCGGTAGCATTATAGAAAATTGGAGGCCTGCTCAACCAAGTGAGCTATCCGAGCGAACATACCCATGCAAGACCACAGTGGGTAGCGGTGGAAGAAGATAAAATGAACTGAACTGTGTTACACTGTGGAGCACAGCTGGGACCTGAGTAGGGCAGCCCACACATAGAGTGTGGACATGCTGTGGGCATACTGCAGCCCACAAATGGGCCCTACGTTCTAGGGGTTAGTGTTCGGATGCCACTCTGTGACTTTGGCGAGGAAGGAACGACTAGCAGGTCCAGCGGGCCTGTGGTGTAGAGGTTAGCCCGACAACTCGGAGGCCAGTCAGTTAAATAGAACAACATTTGGCGTTAACAGAACAAGCCAGGTCTCCACGGCTCTACCCTATTCCTACATACATGTGCCGGGGACAGGTAGTCACCAGCGCCAGCCTGTTACAATGGTAAGGCTGTAATGGCTGCCGCTGCACGCACACTTGGAGACTCTCCAACTACTACAATAATAGGATGACACCCCTTACACCCCTTAGCGGGGTTGTTACAAGCCGTGCAGCCGATCTGTGCTTAGCATGGACAGCCCACAGTCAGCTCACTCTATGGGTTACAACATTTCAGTACCAGGGCCCACATGCCTAAGAATTATATTTGATACTGGTACTCCCTCTTCTAATTTTTAATTCAATAAAATAAGAAAATCCAAATGTAAGGCATTGAAAAAACATGTTTTAGTGTCAGTGTTAAAAGTATTGTCGTATCAATAACCCAACCAAGAGTGCAGTGCAATACCACAAAAAGCAGTTTTAAAAAGCTGTTGAAAAAAAAAACCTCAAGAAAAAAGCTTATCAATTATGTCTGCTTCCCCTGTTAAGAATTTCCAGTTGCAAGAACACATGGCCTTCATTACCACCATTCTAAAGAGGTTAGCTGTCAGCCCTCAAAGTAATTCAACAGAAGGTAGAAAGGTTTCGTGACAACCTATTTGTGTATACAGTAGACACCTTCATATTCATGAGATCAAATCAAGGACAGTGGGGATTACATATTGAATGCAAACATCAAGCTTTCTATGGACACCATGTCCCTGCAGTGCAACATGAAAAGGAATACATTTACATTTACAGCAACAAAGACTTCTGTCTGCATATAGTCTTATATTAATACCGAGACAAAGAAGGGTGAAAGAACAGAAGAGAAACCAAGGCAGAAATAACAGGATTTAAAAGATGTGGTGTGGAAGGTCCATGACAAAGAGAAAACAATAATACGTAGAAGGAATAAGGAGTTATTGCTCGTTGTAATGTGAACACGTAAACATTTTTGTATGCTGAAAAGCAATTTTACTTTTAAATGTTCATCTTTTATTGTTCTTTACCTCAACGCTGATGGAGCGTGGCTGACCGAGTTGAAATTGAATTGACAGAAGCAAAAAACTGTTGAGGATGAAAAAAGTAAACTGGCAAGCAGCTACAGAGGCAAATGAAAAGTGACTGTGAAATTCAGGGAGACAGAAGGATGCGCTAACAAGACATGACACAAATGACAGTGGCCAAATGCACAAGCGCAGAGTTTGATATAAACCCTTGTTTTCGCTGTAGCTTCTCAAACCTGTCACTTTAACTTCTCAGCAGCAAATTCTGTGTAATATGGGCACCAAAAGCAACAGCCACACTGGACTGTGTTTTCTGATATATCCACTCTCTGAGCAGAATAACAAAGAGGTAAACTCTGACTCTGCCTAGTTTGTAACCCAGTGCCCCATCGCCAGTCAGACACAAGCCTCCCACAACATGCTCTGGTCCTGGTCCAGGTTCAGGTGATGCCCTCTGCCTGCAGAGTGCTGCTTGAGCTTCTTAACACTTCACCTCAACCGACTGGCTCCACACACAGCTTGTGATATTTAAGCTCACTGGTAGAGGTGAGGTTTGCTACAGGTGGTGGTGGAAGCAAAGAACACAATGCAGGTGCTTTGAGGTGCAGTTCGCATGATACTACACAGCGATTTGCTGCTCTACGAATCGTTTATAACAAGACCGCTGCACAGCATGATGTGCAACGGTCTCGCTGCTATGAAAGAGTATGTTGTGCCGGTACTAATGTCTATCAGGAGGAAGCCTACTGCTCTGACTGTACCACAGCTGCTGCCTGAGCTAACAGCACAGAACCTCTTTTATTTACCTTAAAATGGAAAGTACATCACTTCCTGTGTGCCAGTCACAGAAAAGACATCTGGTGTAAAAGCTTCATGAACTGGGACACCACTTTCATGTTATGTCATTGTAGCATAGAGAATGACGTAAAGGACTTCATTCAAATGAAAATGTCACAGATGATTACTTTAAAAAGCAGCTTTACAGGAGGAGACATTTGAAAAAAGATGACAGATTTGGTGCTGAAGTAATTAAATCAAATGAAAAAAAAAAGATTTTTCGATAGGGGGGAAAAAGGACAGTAATAAAATTTAAAACCATGGGAATAACAAATATGTAGAAAAGTAATGCCTAAAATATATAGTTATCGCAAGTTTTTAGGGTACATAATAATCCTACACACTTTTAACATGAAGTCCAAATACTGTTTTGTATCACTTCCAATATGTGCACACACTGATTTGCATCTTCAAGAGTTTCTTGGCAGCACAGTGCACACTCTAGTTATAATAGATATGTGAAGACTTGTCTGAGCAGACTGTTGGCTGAATAACATGTGTAAATGACTACTGGTGATCAGACGATATTACTTTTAATACCACCTATTTGGATAGTATTGGGACTAAGAGCTTAACATTCAAGCCAAAGAGTTTCTCTCCTAAATGATAAAATGATATGCTGTTGTCAAACTGCCTGCTTGACAACAGTGTTGCATGGGAGCATGCAAAACTGTTTCAAGACTCCTGCCTCTGAGACCTTGTTTCAGTTTAGCTGAAATGAGCTTGCAATTACAAATTATTGACCTGAGGTCAGGAGTGAGAGATGGTTTCATGGGCCGTCCAAAAGCAGCGACTCTCTGGCGTCAGCACAGCGGCACCAGTCCAAACCTCAGATGATTATTTCATCTCTCCTCGTGTTTTTTGGTTCTGCAAACATCCTGCCGTCCTGGCTTTGGGTGTCTTTCTTGTTCAGAAAAGGGGAGTAGGAGGTTTTGAGATGGAAGGGGGGGAAGGGTAGCAACACACAGCAGGCGATGTGTGGGAGTAGGTGGAGGGCAATATCATGGTATACAAAGAAGTGATCATTGAGAAAACAGATCATAGATAAACAAGAGACAAAAAAATTAAACAGTGTCTTTGTGAAGCTTTAGGCTTCAGGATAAGATGGGAAAGTTTGATGGGGAGAGTTAAAATGGAATGGGGAGGAGGGGTATACTGGGAAAGTACCAGTGCATTTGCATGTCCCTTGGTGGAGGCCCTCTCCCCTCTAATCTGCTAATCTGACACTTCCAGAGGCCAGGCACGCACACGTTAGACACTCATATTGGTCTGTGCGCCTGAGTGTCAGCTCACACACACTCCAGACATACACACACTAGAGACTGAATGCCAACATTAGTCAAATAGATTGAAGGCACACACATAATTATACAGATAAACAAACACACACAAAGAAATGCTAAATTAACATCTACACCCCCACACAAACACAAAATGTAGATCGCTGTTTCAACACAAGCAGTCAAATGTGTGTGTTTGTGTGCGCATGCATAGCTGTGGCTATGCATTGTGGGTTAAATAAGACAAGCTGATCTGGAGTGTGTAATTTGCAACAAATGGCTCATTCTCAAATTACAGGTGACTGCAGTATTGAATGTAAGTCTAAGTGGGCCCATTAAGGCCAAATTGGACTAATTCAATCCACAGATCTAATTCAGTAATGCCATTGTAGGGTTGTTGGTCACAGTTGTGGAATTCAGTGGAGTTCATTTGGGGGCAAATTGAGCTTAAATTCATGAGTTCTTTTGTTTGTTTGTTTGTTTTTTAACTGCTTAGGGCTCTATGGGCCACCATAGTATACTTCAAACTTTCAAAAGTTGTCTCCAGTTGGATCCACGACAAAAAAGAAAATGCCTAATGTTCGTGGCCGTTATCATAGCAACACGTCATCCTGTGACATAATTAATATGAGACACGAACGCTACAACAAAGATGGATATCGAGGCGATGATATACCTGCTCCTCGATCTGTGACTTTTCGTCTCGGGATCACGCCGTTATTTTTTTTTTTTGCCATTTTCCTCGTTGCCGGTTTTGATTTTTGTGAACGAGATGCTCTTATGACTTATAGAGTGATGCTACTGATCAGTGAATCGGTGGCATGCAGTCTGACCACGTCACATTCTTGTACATGCTCTGATCGCTTGGAACATCAGCCGTGCAGGTACAGGTCATAGTACCCATGGAAAACCCTGAAAACCGTGCTGAGTTGATTCGAGTATGTACTAATGGAAAAGGCGCATAAGTGTTCTTTGATCTAAGAATATTGCAGTTATTGCAATAAAAAACCTAAAAGGAGTTCACAAAAGGAATTCTGCAAAGGAAATGGTGACAGATTCAATCTCATTGATTTGACTGCGATCTGAAGGGTAAATTCACTCTTCTAAAATTACCAGTAATTTGAGACAGAGGTTTAAAACTGTGTGAGATTTCACATATGTCTCCATGGAGACATGACATAGAGAGGAAATCCCACAATATGTGCTCCATCTGCAGAATTGAACTTCTGGATCTATGACCCTTAATGGCCACATATGATGGCCATAAAAACATGATGGAGGATTCTCTACGTTTGGTACTTAAAGTAGTGTCGAAACATGAAAGAGTAGCAGCACGCAAAAACGGGTAATGTGTCTCATCCGCATCGGTGCGTGAAGATTGTAGTTCTTTATATGAGCTCAGTGTGTTTATGTGTGAGTGAATGTCTCATCTGCATCCATGCATGTCTGAAAAGGTCATCTTTAATCAGGTGATGCCCAGACAGGACCTGAGAGTAGCTCGCTACACTTCCTCCCTGTATTAGTGAAACAACAAAGGAACCCACACACTGATCTGCTGCGCTTACTACAGTAATCACTTATTTACCTCCCTCCTCTGGGCTGTTTGATGACCTTGAACACAGCTGTATACCCGTGTGTTTATGTGTCTTTGAATTAAAATCATGCACAAGTGTGTTTCTTTTTCCCTAGTGTTTCTGCACTACTCCAAGGTAACCAAACATTCAACCCTGCACCACACAAGCTGCCATCACAGCATAGCAACTCTTCACCTAACCCACGTACACACATACACACACACACAGACATAGACGCCGCATACATTTGGGAAAACAAGTGAAAGAAAAAAAGAACATGCTAGAAATGAGGGAGCCGGCACGTCTGGCCTGTTCCGACTGGCTGAGCAGCAGTTGAAAGTTATCCCATCTAACAAACATATCACACCAGCCATGGAAAACACACAAACATACACAAAGGTATACACACCCATACAACCTTTTGTGGCTGGACAATAGAGTGTAACCTTCAATCTATGGCAGTGAAACACATGGTGCAGCAAATAAAGTGAGTTCCTTACATCGACTGTGTCACCGAGGCAGCCAAGGAAGTCAAAGTGGTGTAACACACAGAACAAAAGGAAATGTTGAATAGCTTAAAATGTAACACGAGCAGGAGAGTTTTGCTTAGGCATCCATTTTTATAAGTCTGTTGGTTTGGATTTGTTATATCTTCCTTAAATAAGCCATTACAGCAGTGGCTTTTATTTTCTTATCAAGCTGCAATTTGCAGTTTTTTGTATTAAAAGCAATCTTGGGTATAATTTCGACAGGGGAGGGAGGAAATGATGCTCCACAGCCCACACCTTTGAAACATCTGAAATTTGAAAGCTTTCATGAGACAAACCTAATTAATTTGCAAATTGGTAATCCAACATTTTCACATAGTTTGGCCAGGTGTGTGCAGGGAGAAACAATTTAATTTGTATTCTTCTCAGAACTGTTTCAATCAGTTTCTTGTGCAAGAAAAAAAGCCTTACATTGTTCATATGAGCTAGTCTTAATACTCTGATGCTTTAAACTCATTTATATGTGTGGTCAACATGCAAATGCTGTTGTTGGTATTATAGGCTTTGACAAGTAAAAACGACACATGGACATAAAAAATTACATCATTGTAAATCCAACAACTGTCCATAAACGGAGTAGGCTTCAAACTTCTTAACATACACCACCTTTTTAGCAGTCCATCCTTCTGTAGTTAGGGTATTGTTTAAATGCCAAAGAAATTAGAGGCTGTTACATGTCAGATGAAGCTATCATTTGCAGGTTTCCTGTCATAATGTTTTCCATTTGTTTATCCAAACAGGAAAATAAAACAAAAGGAATAAAAGGAAAATTGAAACCCAGGTTCTTATTCTTGTGTGAAGAGCAACAAGTCAACTATGATATATGCGTTACAAAATAAGTAACACCTTGACAGCTGATGGAAGGCAGCTTACTATTCACAAGTATGCTGACAGTAGAGCTTTTATTCATGTCAGTTATACATCTTTTGTATTTCTCTCCTTCCAGGTAGCCTGAATAGTCAGCATCCCTGCCACAAGAGAACAACACGAAATCTGATTGGATGCTGTAGGAATTATGGAAAACTATCAGTAAAACTTAAGCTTGTTGCATAAAGGGGATTTCTTCAATTTACATGCTATTGTTCTTTGTTTGCCAGAGAGACAGACAATAGGGCAGGATCATTAGACATTTATGAATGCCTCCCTCTTGCTCTCTCTTCCTCTCTCTCTCTTGCTCTCTCTCGCTTTCTGATCACATGTCAAGTTCAAGCATTTCATCTCACACTTGACTGAAGCCAGCAGTCACAATGAATTAGGGAAAGACGGGCAGATTTTGGTGTTAGCTGAGGGCAGCATTGGGATAATGTCTACCTATCGTGACCTAACTTGATCTACCATCCTGGCAACAATGCTGCTATGAATGATTTAAACTGTGTATGAAAGAGCGCAAAGCTTTTGTTTGGCTCTCCCACAGGACCCATCCTCCATTTCACCCTTCCAAAAACAAAATGCTGAGTGTAACTGACTGTAAAAAGGGTGTGGCTCAGTAAATGCATCAACCCGTTTTTGTTTCACCCAAGCATCTTCCAAGAAAATCTGGAGCTAATATATTAACCAAGACCAATACAAGAAAATGCCCAAGGTGCACAAAACAAGGACAGCCATGGGGTGATTAATTGGAATACCTTTGGCCATGATTTGAGATCAATATGAGCTTTTTTCCTCAATAGAACTCAGGGAAAGATGTCAGTGCTTAAGGGCGGGAATAGATTGCACACAATAACATTTCACTCCTGTGTGCTAGGCAAAATGAAATATCTAAGCAATTAGTCAATTAAAGTCCAGAGCAAACAAGGTGATTTCACGCCAGCTTGAGGCCAGTCATTGGATTTTAATCATTACAAGGCATTCTGGGAAAGTCTCCAGATTTGGTGGTTTGTTGTTTAAAAAAAGTCTCTTTCCTTTTTTTTTTTTTTTTAACACGTCTCATTTAAAATACACTGAATTGACATGTTAACTAAAGCAGTCACTTACTAACACAAAGTATATGAAGGCAGTGGCAGACTGTTCTCATATCTGCAAGGTAAAATTTATGTATTTGAAAAGGTGTCTGGTGGAATTGAGCAGAGCAATAGAACAGCCTCACATTACGCTTCCCACTAGAAAGGTCAACAAGGTAAAAAGGTGCTATTCTAAAGAGAGAGAATACAGGCATAAAACTGTATTTTACCACTAACCCTGTCATCAGAGGTACATCATTTAAGTTCCATCCTTGATCCTCTTTCTCCTCCTACAAACCATGGCTTTCCACCATTTGCTGTAGTTAATACACTTAAAATTACGGTGTGTCAAATTTTCACTGCTATATGTCAGTAGATTCCAGTCAACTGAGTTCTGCTTTTTTTTTTTCCTGCTCAAGTGTAAAATCCTAGCCAGCTGGTGTAAGACAAATATGTTTTAGTCCACCAAAAAAGATCAAAAACATTCAATTTAGACTGCACCCCATTATGGCCATGGCCAGGCAACCTGTTTTCGCCACTGTTTGGACAGGATCCGACCCAGAGTATTTTCCCTATTTGTGGAAGCCTCAGTCCACTGTTTACCTCAGCTTTCAATGCCAGGGGAGAAGTATCCACTCTATTTACTGGATACTGAGGTGGGTTGTTTTTGATATAGTCAACTTTTCTATGGATAAGACTGCTGTTTTTGCCAATAATAGCCTCTGTTCACTATCCAGTGTTAGTGAAACAGTCTTTGAACTTGATGTAACTTTGTTGGACTCTACTACTCTGGCAGAGTGAATAAAATGCCATACAATGTGACATTGTAATCAAAGGACACTCAAGCCTAACATTAGCTGGCTAACAATGATATGAACCTTCATATCTAGAGTCTGAAAGTTCAGACACAAACTGAGATGTCCCTGCACAGAAGGCAAAAGCCTACAATTTCATTTCTGCTATGCAGAGGATAAGTCAGAAGGGAAATGTTCTTCTCATCCACTGTATTTAAATGTTGCGGTGGGTAGACACAAACCACAAACCCATTCATATGTGTTTTTTAACAGATTAATTATAGGTTTATGAGAACAATTTGTTGGAAGTCATATTTACACACTCATCTCTGAATATTTATGAGTACAATGTTCTTTTTTTCTATTACATAAGCTCAAAAAACTGCTGACTGCACACTGAAAAAACAAAATTTAAAAGACTGTTGTGATCAGAAGTCAACAGCATTTGTAGAGATCTGATAATAGTTTACTTTCAACTGAACCAGTTATAGATCAGAATAACAAGCATTTTTTTAGCTTGGGTAAAAAACATTACAATCTATGTGGACAGATACTACAGAGATGAAAGCAGTGGTTCAATTACAATTTTCACACTTTCACATTTTCACAAAACAGTAATCAGAAAACATTTCCTAATGTTTCAAATGTGGGATTAAATTATTGCAAGTGTGTCAAATCTTAATGTTATTGTGGAACTAGCAACTTTAGGCGAACAGTATACTAGCCAGTGATGACTGATGGTTAGAGCTGCTAAGTTATGGAACAAATACTGAATTTATTTGTGTTCAATAACACACTAACTACACTGAGAGGTATCACTCATTTCCTACCTTTAACACTAATCCTTACTATTAACTTACACCTAGGTGGCCAATAAAGAATCTTATATTACAGGCAGAGTCTGCTCCACATGCAACTGAGATTTTTGATCCACCAGCATTTTGATTTCATTTCAATTTTTTGTTCCATTGGCTCCTAGCTTCATCGAGGACTCTGCTCTATGATGTTGCTTTTGATTGGAGTATGATGAGCATGAAATCATTGTTATTTGCTGATGTAACAAAAAATTAAGCATTGGTTAGAGAATGTTTTAATCTGTCTCCTGTTAATGCAGCAGCTTCATGAATTGAATTCATGAATCCCCCCTCCCCCTTCCTCTTCACCCTCTACACCACAGACTTCAGCCACTGCACAGAGACCTGCCATCTTCAGAAGTTTTCTGATGACTCTGCGGTGGTTGGATGCATCAGCAGGGATGATGAGACAGAGTACCGGGCTGTGGTCGACTCCTTTGTCACGTGGTGTGAGCAGAATCATCTGCAGCTCAACGTGGCAAAGACCAAGGAACTGATCGTGGACTTCAGGAAGACCAGGAAACACTTGACCCCTGTTTCAATCCAGGGGGTCAGTGTTGACATTGTGGAGGACTATAAATACCTTGGAGTACACATTGACAATAAACTGGACTGGGCTAAAAACACCACAGCACTTTACAGGAAGGGCCAGAGTCGTCTCTATTTTTTGAGGCGACTGAGGTCCTTCAACATCTGCCAGAAAATGCTGAGGATTTTCTATGAGTCTGTTGTGGCCAGTGCGATCCTCTATGCTGTTGCATGCTGGGGGAGCAGGCTGAGGGTCGCAGATGCCAACAGACTTAATAAACTGATCCGTAAGGCCAGCAATGTTGTGGGGATGGAGCTGGACTCCCTCAAGGTGGTGTCGGAGAGGCGGATGCTGTCCAAGATAAAGACAATGTTGGATAACACCTCCCACCCACTCCATGACATGTTGGTCAGTCACAGGAGCTCGTTCAGTGAGAGACTGAGATTACCGAAAAGCACCACTGAACGACACAGGAAATCATTCCTGCCTGTGGCCATCTCCCTGTACAACGCATCCACTTAACACACTGTTTGCTGCTACAGCTACACATGTTTCTTTTCCAAATATTTATTTATAAGTGACTTATGTATGTATGTATGTATATATATGTATATATTGTACTATTCTTAGTTAGCGTATTGTCTGTCTTGTCTTAATGTTGGTTTAAAATGGAGCACTGTAACAAAAATAATTTCCCCCAGGGATCAATAAAGTATTCTGATTCTGATTCTGATTCTGATTACTTGAGCTGAATACTTTGATTATACTAACCTAAGCTTTTAATTAATAAAAATAAGAATAGGTTGATTATTTTTTTCTATAAGTGCAGAACCCCTGCTAATTTTCTCTTTTGCCATAATGTCCTTTTACGATTCTTTAATTTCCTCTACACCACTCTCACTCTGTCTGCCTTCCCCTGCCTTTATTTTCGCTCAACTTGCCTCTCCATCATTCACCTGCCTCCCTCAGTCTGTCTCCCAGTGAGCAGGTGAAGAAATCAATCACTGATTTATTGATTCTCTCTGTAACAGCTCACACCCAGTCAAGACAGTTTTTAACATCGACCGGTGCTTCCATGCCTGCATACGAAGGTTTGTAGGAAGACTGTGCAGAATGAGTGTGTGTCTGTGCTTGTGCAAATATGTGAATGCAATTTCAAATAAGAGTTCAAACAAGGAGGAGACACAAATATCTTCCATCCTCTTTTCCTGTGGTTCGACTTGTGCTTATTCTTTCAGCCTCTCTTTGTTTCCTCTCTATCTCTCAATCACACGTACTGCTTCTGCTGCCCATGTCATTATTTAGTGAGTCATTGTGACTATAGAGATTTCTAATGATAGGGCAGTTGGTTGCAATGCTGTTATTAAGATTTTACAGTATGCAAAAACACATGCGCACACACATGCAAACACACACACACACAAGCCCATCATTGTCCTGTCACAGCCACAAGCTATTTTGGGAAGCTTTGCCCACAGCTTTCTCTGCAAATGCCTGCCCTCCCTCTCCTCCCACAGCACCCGTCAGGCCTCTGTCACCCTCTGTCACCATGCCAGCCAATCAGAGCTTTCTGTGAACGGCTTCAACAGGAAGCAAAGCTGACAGCCCACCAATCAACTAATAACCACTCTCTGCAGCAAGACGTTGACAAGGCTCTTTGTGGATATGGATGCAGTACTTATGGCTATTTATGGTATAATTACAGTTTGATTACATGAAAACACTTTGCTTTGATAAGAGACCAGGCTAGTTGGCAAGGTACACACAGCAGGGATGGGGGAAGAATCAGACATTTATGCATTCCGATTGTCTTTTGAAAGATAGCACTGATGCACAAAACTACTTAATTGGAATTTTAATAATGGCCTCGTGAATAGATTTTTTTTTCTGTGAATAGTGTGCACAGCACAATTATTGTGAGGCAAATAATTTAATACAGCCGAGGTGTATAAACCAGCTGGACTGTAAAATGTAAAGAAAACAGGACAATTACACCTGCTGTATGAGAAGAATTACTCAAGACTAAGACAAACTAAGCAATACAACTACTGCAGAAACTTACCCTTTGTTGAGGTGTTGTTATCTTTAACAGCAACAGTAAAATCTTTTAAATTACTGGTTGTGCTCCAAATTTTAATGATCTTTGGGCATCACCAGTCATTACGCAGTTTGGATGCATACAGCATGACTGACATATTCCTCACTCTGTCTCTCCATGCTATCTTTCTGTCAGTGGCCCAAAACCTCATGCATGCATGATTCAAACAACACTGACTGTCTTATGACAGTGGTGCATGTGAGAGGTCTGAGGATTGAAATTAGCAGCAAGTTGCTCTAGTTTACATGTTGTATGCAAGAGGAATTCCAGATGCAAAGATTTAAATACACAAAGGGCAAGGGTTAGGAGTTTGCCAACAGCATCCCCAGAGCATTAAATGATTTAATACAGTATTGCTTTGAAGTCAAGCTCAGCCCCCATCCCTGAAGATCAACTAACCTCAGTGACAGCCCACAATACATGATGCCTCAGCTGATACCCTTCTACACATCCAAGTTGCAAGTCTATTGCATGGCATATTATTAAAGCTTATTTTGCTTGCCCACAGTTATTCCACATCTGCAAACTGCTTTGCAAACCACCTTCATTCCTGGGTGAAAGGGACACGGTCTGGTTGCCTTTATTTTCTATCTTGTATTGCTATGGTGATGTTCAATACAGAGAGTAAACCCTGCGCTTATTTTGAAAGGGTAAGAAAGTTTGTATGAGAAGGAAATCTATGCTCCTACATGAGCTTAAAGACCTGAGTGAGTCAGGGCTATTTGGGCAGTATATGGATGACCTCATATTAGGCAGCAAATGTCAGAATGATTTTGCTGATTATTATTATATGTAAGTCCATTACAAAAGCTGTAACAAAGACCACAAAGTCCCTGATGAGGCCATCAGTCGAGTTCTTAATGACTATTAAATAATTTAGTTAGTGCAAGTTGTGTGGGGAAAACGTCTATAGATAAAAAACAAGCAATCCTGTCACGTACCCTGATAGTCCAATTGCCCTAGTAAAGTTTCAAAGTTCACTTCACATACCCAGACTCTACTCCAAAACGTACTTGAGAATTCGTATGGTTAACTGCTGCTGAAAAACACTGACACTTAATTCTTAGGAGTCATTGGTGAACACGGCCACTTCCTGCAGCTCTGTAATTGCCTCTGCTCCTGCAGAAAGGACACCTGTAATCATTATGGCAGCCTCACCAGTACAAGCCACAACAAAAACAATTCATAAACAGATTAAATGAAAGAGGCAGTGCAGAGGAATGAGGTGGAATTGAGGTTAGGTTAGGCGAGAAGACAGAAGACTGAGCAGAATGAAAATGTGAAAACTCAGTTAGGGAACACAATTCTGAAGCCAACTGTTGATAAATGAACTAACACCTTTTATAAATCTGCTCTGCTTTAGAGACGTCTGCTTATTCCAGGCCGCCTCAAAGCACCCTCCTGCTTCCTCTTCCAAACACAAATAACATCCACTTGTATGAGGCCTCTTCTTCTGATGTTGTCTCCCAAATACTCGGCAGACAAAGCCGTCTGGAGGAACTGTTTGTCCCTGATGTTGTTATTTCCGTGTAAATCATTAACCAGCTTTTTGAATCAAAGAAGCTCGGAGGACAGCGTCTGCTGAGGCTGGCTGTCAAGCAAGCTGCTTCACGCTACTATTGCAAGCTTCATTTCTGCCATCGTCATCTGGCTGTGGAGTGTGTACCTGACAACATTGCAAAATAGGACACAGTGGAGCTGCTTTGATGGTATTTGCTGCCGTTTCCCACTTGATGTTCTGATTGAAAAAGGAAAATTGGTGGTGCAAAGGAACTGGGGCTTCAAATAAAATGGCTCAGTCAATGGGGAAAGGTTATTGTCATTGTCATTTTAAATATTTAGGAAGCATTTCTGATCACCGTATTTCAGTTATTCTTTTGTCTTTTTGATTTTTCTTTTGTGCAAAAGCTTCTGAACTACTTGTAAACATATTTCTACTACATGGACTTCTGAGCTACACCTGGGCTCACGCACACAGCGTAAAGAACGGTCATTCTAGCTGCTGCCTCTTGTGATATCACTCTTCTGTCTGTGGAATCCTAGTTTTAGTGGTTGCTGTGCTGGTTTGCTGGATCTAGAAGCGACCATATTCAGACTAGAGAGTGACGTGCCATATCAAAAACGAAGGCTTTTGAGCTTTTTTGTCCACCTGCATTGACAAACTCTAGCGCTCAGTCACAGAATAATAAAATATTCAAATTTCACACACGTACACCAGTAAGATAACCTTCTTGGATGGGCTGGATCACACAGTAAGCTATAATAATTGGCAAGTAATTTCCTTAAAATGTTCCAAAAAGGCACAAATAGGCTGAAGAGGTCCAGTTCAGTGAGTTCCTAACTTTAACCTTAAAAAATTCCAAATGGATGAGTTTAAAAAAATCACCTACATCTGTAGAAATTAAAACTTTCATATATTATAGTTCAGTTAGATCTCAAAGGCTGCTGGTATTGAACAGATTTCATCTAATGGCTACACAGCCCATCAGTAGATTGGTGTTGCTCATTCAAATTCTGTAATGAGGTTTTTTTTCCCATATATATATATCGAGCTTATCACCAAATTTAAAAAGAAGGCCAGTGGATAACAACAAAGGCGAGAGCAAAGACCATCCTGATTTCTCCCATAGTGATGTCATATGCAGCAATCTATATACAGGCTGCAACTGATCAAGATCAATTAGATAAAAAAGACGAGAAATGGGAGAAAGATGAAAACATGGGGGGAGGTGCACAGAACTACAGAAATAGGTAAAGAAATGGAGGCAAAGAAGGAAGAAGAGGGAATTGAAAATATCTATGGAAAGCAGCATGTAATTACTGTGCTGTTCCATTATTAATAGTCCCCAGTCCAGATAGGACTTGCATGATAGTTGTATACATAATTAATAATGGGGAGTGGAGCATCCATTGCTTTCTATTTGGTGGCGGATGGGTGAATGACAGAGAACGATCGAGGGTGGTAGAAAAATTACAAACCCAAATTAACCACGAAACATTTCACTTAGATTTGTGTTGGTTTTGAAAGATATTTTCTTTCATTAAGTGCTCAAAAGTCGAAAATAAAGAATACATTAAGTGTGAAAATTAAGAGGAATAAAATTCTATTGCTGGATGTAGTTTCATGCAATATTGTTGACCATATAGCTCCCTGTAACTTCATGAATAATTCAGTGAGATCTGATGAATTGAACTCATCAAGCAAATCTTTTTTTCAGTAGTTTATGATTCCAATCCCTTTTGTTTTCGTGGTTTCGTACTAAGATAAGATTATAATTGCCTTTATTATTATTTTATATTCTTACTGTTCTACTTGGTGTATTGAACCAGGGAGGTGCGTTCTCAGGTCAAAAGTGAATGCATTAATAACAAGTGATGTAGCTTTTTAGAATTTCATGATCTCAAAAGAAAGGTATTCATTCAGGGGTTTTTTCTCATTTGTTTCTGTTTTGCAGCTTGAGACAGGCACCGGCAAGGACATCCAAACAGAAGCTCATGCTGCTCTTCTTTATCTGTTTAAATCATAACAAGATAGAGAAAGCATTACCATGGTGTCCCCTGACCTCGTCTTGTCCAAGTTATTGAGTTAGAAGCGCAGAGAGGATTAGAGGAGAGCAAAAAGCCTGGGGTGGGTGGCATAGCTTAGATCTACACCAGCACAACTCTGCTGCCTTTTACATACAGTTTGTAATCTTTTGCACTAATGCCTATTACGCCTCCTGTTGTTATCATCAGGTAACAGCCTGTAACTGATGTAGGGAGAAATAATCTTGTAATACTATCTGTGTGCTGTTTTCTAGGTTCTACCAGGCCATTTGTTTTTGCTAAGTCAAAATGGCCTTGGTGGTACAATAGCATCCTTTAGAGATTACTGTAAAAAAGGGTTTGTAAGGATGTTGAAAGACCTCCTAGTTCTTTCTAAGGCTTTCCAGAAGACCGTTAAGCATCATGGCTAACGACTCCATGTCAATAACCATTGTCAAACTACAGCTCATAAATACAAGAATAAACTTATCTAAAGTAACCGAAGCCTAACGTTTGAATCTGGAAACTTTCTAGGACGCCATCAAGCCATTACTTAACATCAGTCCATATTGAAATCTCCAGTGTCTCCATGATAATCAGTGATAAGTAACAGACGAATAAAATGATAGAATTTCAAGCACCAAAGCTGAAGCACAAATTTCTTTGACAGGCTTTAACAAACAGTCGCCAAAGTAGCTGACAGATAATTCTATTTATAAAATGCTCCAAAAGACACCAACAGCACGAGCACAGTGGAGCGAAGTCTAATTTAGTGAGGGAAATTAGCAGAGATGAGGCCTGGCAGACAGCTATTGGCTATTTTTGCCTGTTTTGGCAACCATGCTCCAAACTTTAAGCATTACCAGTATAACTCCAGAAACAATTAGCATACAGCTGCTGGCCTGAGAGTATAAAATCACTGCAGATGGGGTGGACCAGTGCTGGCAGCAGTTCAAGCAGTGAGAATTTCTCAACAACCACAAAAACATTTCTAACCTTTAGGCTACCACATAATCACTTAAAACTGCATTTGGTCTCCAGTTATGTGCACCAAAGTTGGATGAATAAGTTCAATAAGAGCATTAGAAGAATTAAGGGAGAGGTGAAGAGTGGGTCTTTGAAGCTGCATTGTTGCAGGGCTGAATATGTATACACCAGGCAGTAATGCTGAGTTGTGGGATTTCATCGAGAGGGTTATGTGACCCTCAGGGAGTAAGACTTCGTATCTAGGTTGATAAGACTCTGCTTTAGCCTGAAGCCAACAAAGTGAAAGCTTCTTCAGTAAGTGGTTGAGGAAAGCAAGATAACTGGGCAGTGGGTGAGGGTGCAGCCATCTATAAATGCAAAGGCATGAAAATATATGCATATTCCCACATACAGTGCACTTCAAACTGCATATGCAAAATGAAGACAGCAAAATGAAGTAATGGCTTTGAGAAAGAGGTCATAAGCTAGTGCAGATACCCTCAGAATGGTTGTGTAATGGGCTGCGACAATTTCAGGGTTAGGATGTTTGTTGATATAATGTCATCACTTAACAAGCTAGTGAGAATATGCTAGTGCATTATCTTGCGTTTGCCACATTAGCAGCCTTTATTGCATATTTACGCGTTCGGAGAATATTTAGCCGCAGTCTGAAGGACTTATTATACCCGCAGACACTACATCAAGTCAGTTAGATGCACATGCTCTCATAATCAGTTCCCATTTCCCCATAATCATACACATGTTGTACACCTCATCCTCCACCACCAACCTTCTCCTTTCATGTGGCGCTAATTAAGTAACAGTGTTGCTAATAATTAATTCCTAGCCCACGCTAAAGCCCCCCACTCATTTGGGCAAATTAACAATATCCTCATTATTGTTGCTGTCTAAGTAGCACCCAGGATTTAGGAAATGTGTGTGTGTGTGTGTGTGTGTGTGTGTGTGTGTGTCACATCTGTTTGTCTGTTTATGTTGCAGGTACTAAGTATAGGACCAACGGGGTAAAAGATGGAATTGATGCGGTAAAGGTAGAATGTAAGTCTGGAAAGGAGAAACGGCAGGAAGGCTGATGAAGCCTTAGATATTTTCTGTCTGAAACTGTATCAGCACAGAAGCTGTAAAATTGTTCAACGTCCACGCCCTGCCCATGTGTTCTGAAGTTGTGTCCAACCATTTACAATCCCTTCCCCCAACCCCACCATCCCCCATTTCTCACACCCACCCTTCTATCACTTCATCCAACTAGCCATCCGTGTCCAAAAATAAAGATCTAAGACAAAGCACAAAGAGACCTCCTGTGCGCTCAGCCTGGTGGGTGTATTTTGGTGAAAGCTTTTTTTTTTTTTTTCATGTGCCCAAACAGTGAAGTCTGGCAGTGCCAAATGGGGCTAATTGAAGCTGTATACAATAAACCCACCCACCACACCATCCAGACAGTCTGAGCACCAGCCCTTTCTAACCTTTCTATCACTTGCACAATCTGGAATTTCTCCTGACTTACGGAACAAGGCACAGACGTAGTATTTGGGTCTAGTCTATACACTGAATTTCAAGATTATTTTACTGGTGTGTACTTTACCAGTGTATAGCTTATAGTTCACTTCCCCACTTAAAATGTAGAGTAAACATTTTATTGATGTGTGGCAGTAGTTCCTAACTTATGACCATGTAATGGGCTATAATTTAATGAGCTCCAAAGCTGAAGGGTTTAGCCTGGAGCTCTGCTGACACATCTCTAAACCCATTGTCAGACTTCACAATATGACTAAACTGTGAGCCTGTGATTCCTCTTAGACATCACATGTGAGTAACCCTATGAGCCTCTATGTGTAATCCTTGAAATCTCTTGCACAGTGTCCTTAGCTGTTCTCGTGTGCATAGAGATGTGGTCTCATCACTACAAACACACTTATATTGTCTGTGCTATGGAAAAATCCTCAGCAGACACATTTTGCAGCCATCGATTCACTACTCTGTGCTGAACACATTATCTAACATGTTATTCAGATAGATGGAGCAATCAGGCTCTATTGAAGAATAAATGAATAGACCCCACCACATAAAATTATCCATAATTGATTTAATTTTAATCAGCCCTTTAAGATTGTTTCATTGTGCGAATTTGGACTGCTAGCAATGTTTTTGATTCAAGGTTTACAAACACCTTTAATTTAATCTGATGAGAGCTGGAAGAGTCCATAGTGCTCAAGTCTAAAGGTGGCGCATCATGTCAGGAGTGCATTCAGAAGTATCCATGCAGGAGCGGATCTAGAAGGGTGGCATGGGTGCCACCCTAAGAAAATTTCTCTAGATCCGCCCCTGCATGCATGTCATTTTTATGGGATCGATGGTTTGTGCACAGTGAATTATTTTAAGGTGTTTTTTACACCTATAGTTCGTTACTTTGGTCCAGATCAGTTAGTGAGTTTGTAAACTTGTAGCTTGTCGCTTGAACTTCAATGCTGACTATTGCACTTTGATCTTGAATGTTTGTGTAAACAGCAAGGTTCTCAAGGTTCTGGTATGCTTTAGGCAATGCAGCACACATTTGGGAGCTTTTATTCTGGATTCCCTCTTTTTAAAAGATCTCTGCACTGCAACAAAATACTCTTAACAGGTACAACAACCTGTCTGTTATGTCACTGGTCCGACCATTCAGCACTGCGGCACAAGTGTACTATGATATTCTGTTTCTCTGCATGGGAACAAGCTGATACTCTGAATGCATGCATGTCGGCAAACAAGTTAGATTTGATTTGCTGTTTTTTTTTTCTATGAGAATAAGTAACTAGATTAGTACAGACATGACTAATTGTTCACCAGACATTCAGCCCTCTTATATAGTCACATTTGATGTCCTAACGACTTTGGTGTCCTTGTCACCGTGCTATCTTAGTCATTTGTTTCTCATGAGCGTGATGGTTAAATCGCAAAATATTTCCATATGATATGTATCAGCATGGTTGGCAGGTTTTGTTTCATCTTAGGAGTCTGTGACAACACTGTGCTTTCATGTGTTAATGTGATGCCAAATGTCCAACACTGATGCAAGTCATTCCTCGAGGTTTGGCACTAGCACACACCTGGCTGAGAAGAAGGAGTGTTGCCATGTTATGCTTAAGCTAATGTGATCTCTTCTCCTCACTACTTTCAAAAGCCTAGGGAAGTGCTTTGCAAATAAAACATGACATAACTCACCTGCTGTTTTTTCTGTCTTGCTGAGGCTTGATGTGTGATTCTTGGCCATTGTGTGCTGGGAAAATATTTTCTCAGGGTGAATGCTTTTAAGCACCACCCATGCTCCTAAAATCCCTGATTCATTATAGCAGAAATCATAATTGCCTGTGACGCGCCAGCGTTGAGAAGATCAATATAATCATTGTGCTTTTGCATGAATTGAATTAGTAACCCTTATAGGCTCACACAAAGATGGAGACAGTGCACACTGCACTGGTTTATTCATGGTGACAGTGAAATTCAATCACAGAACAGCAAAAGTGCGTGTTAACAGTTTGACTTGAATAAGACTTTAACAGCGATATGGCAAAATGCTGCGCTACTTCATGCATATAAATATTGCCAGCGGGTGAACTGAACCAAGAAAGCGGAGGTGATGTTTGGAAACAGCCACACTCTCCACCTGTGACTTTACAGACTCCATTATTCTTTTTCTTTTGACTGATGAGTCTCATTCGGGCTCACGAGTGGGTCAATTTATCCCTCATTCATGTTTGAATGATTGCATTATGTACGAGCAGTTGAGGATATGACAGACAGAAGAGTGGAATAAAATACAAGGGGAAATATTGGACATAGCCAAAAACCCTAATAAATGTCATGTGGCTGTCAGTGGTAGAGCTACACAAGGTTTTATATCTACCCCAGGGCACTGTGGCATGGCAGAAAAGTGGTTAACTGAATAATAACAAAGGAAATAGTTTTTTACAGGGAAAACTGTTTTTCTATACACAGAATTATACTGTTTTTTTGTTACTGTTTTTATTGGTCATAACATTTTTATGTAACTTGCTGAACTTATATTTTGATTTTGCTACAATGCACACTGTTCCACTTAAATGGGTATATGCCTTTCACTAGGTTAGACAGAGCGCACTTGTGTATATGGGTGTTTATATGTGTGTATACAGTATTATACGACAGTGATAAATTCTGCTGCTTAGCTTGCCTGCGGGGAAATGCAGTTTTAGACTGTGAAGAGGTCATTCAGTGATTACATTCTGTATCAAGGGGTCCTCAGATGCTTACTACACAGGAATCGACGCCCTTGCCGCTGGAACTGGGGGTCGGGGGAAGGGCTGGCGAGGGGCCACTGGGAGCATGACAACGGGCCTCAGAATAAGGAGCAAGGCACTTGTCGCAGCTGATAGCAAGAACTCATTACCCCAACCCAAATTAACTGCATCAACAACAGAGAGGAAAGATGGAGGGGGGTATTAATGGAGAAAGAGTGAGTAAAAGCTCCATTAGAGGTCCGCTGAGTGTCGTTTTCATCCGAGCTGTAAATAAACATGGCGGGGTAAAGACTTCACTCCCCAGTTGCACCCTATAATTAATTATGCCCCCATCGTTTGTTTGCGCCCCTGCGCTGTGTTACTAAATTAAAACATAAAGTCTAGGGGAGAGGGGTTAAAGTAGGAAGCTCAAGCAGTTTATCTATTAAGATACATGTGAGCTTATATGATTTATTGAGCGTTTTAACTGCTCACTTCCTCAGTAATATCCTGTTGAGTGCTGCGTTAGTGGCTGTTCAAAGGAAACTCTAAAATAAGGATCCAAGTCATCCCTGCAGGTAGTACCCATTGTTCAGGTAAAAAGGCTGAGCATGTATACAGAGTTTGCGGTGCTGGTGGTGGTGGTGGTGGTGTGTGTGTGTGTGTGTGTGTGTGTGTGTGTGTGTGTGTGTGTGTGTGTGTGTGTGTGTGTGTGAGTGTGTGAGTGTGCTCCTATTGGCAAACAAGGCCCTGGGTGTTTCAGTGCGCTCATACTCTATGCTTAGGGGCAACATTATACTCCAACCCAGAAGGCTCAAGGTGTCATCATTTCTCTAACTACTCATGATGTTTATCACAACTCACTGAAAATATGCACGTTATGTATCGTCCGTTTGTTACAAGCACTGAAAACACAGTAGTAAAAAACATCCATGACACTCAGTCTTGAGTAAACATAACCTTTTCATGCTCAATCCTTCTGTCAGTGCCTGAGGGAAACTTTTCTCTTTCTAACGGTGCCGTAGCTCAAATCTTGATGACAGTCCAGTATCAGTACCAGAGCCCAGTGTGAATTTTCCAAACAGTCCCCTGCTTGCGCACAAACAGCTGTGTGTCTGTCAGGTCTAACACATCCACATGCATCATTTAACATATTGCACTCTTTTAATAACCCATTTAACACACACAGTAACCAGAAATTCAATTAAGTGTCACTTCCTGTTACTTCGCATCGTGCGATGTCAAACACATCTGCTGTTCAGTCAGCTGAACACAATGCAGCCCAGGCTCTCTATCACCACACCTTGATGCACACTGTCTGTGTACATTAGCATGTCAAACATGGCTGTATGCTTCCTGAAAACCACAATAAAGACTGTGAGAGCTAGCCGTGCAGTCTGTTCACAGGAATACATAATGTTGATAACAAGGTGTGTTAATGGTGTCATGGACTTTGCAGTGATTTACCTTTTCTGGAATAAATCTCTGAATTTTTTGATGTTTTTCCTATTTTCCAACCATGTATTTCCTCTGTCTCACTGTTTGTCTCCCTTTCAGCTGACTTCCTGTTTAATTTTGAAGGTTAATGCTTTCCATGGTCGGTTTCTGTGTTTCCCTGCCCTTCTTTTTGTCTGTCTAAGAGAGAGGATCCTATAATCTCACTGGTCTTTGTTCTCTCCTTGTATGGTGTGTACCTTCTCTTTGCTGTTTTCTGGTTTATCCTAGAGTAGTTACCCTGTTTGCTTATTTGTCCTTGAATTGAATTGAACCAACTTCATTTTATATAGCGACAAATTGCAATAACAGCCACCTCGAGGCGCTTTATATTGTAAGGTAAAGGTCCTACAATAATAAGTGTTCCCGAGCATCCTTGAGCATCCTCCCTCAGCAGCAGCCTTTGTTTCCTAATATAATTTTAAAAATTACACTTCTTTGTTGCCTTGGCGTGTCTGCTCTGTTGTCTGCAACATGGTCCTTTTTAAGTACTTTGCCACCAAATATGAAAAGTTGACTGCTCAGAAGCTCTTGGAAAATGGAACCCTGATAGGAAGAAGCTTTAGTTTTTCCTCGTATCTATCAGGAACTTCCCCAGATGCTTCAGCAGTGAAAGCTGAAACATCTGGAGTAACTGTGGAAATTGTAACAGGAAAAAAAGGAACGATGAAAGGAAAGATCAAATTAAAGATCAAAATATTTTTGTTAAAGGAGCCGTCAGTTTTTTCTTTTGTTTATATTGTCTGTCAGTTTTCTTATCTAGATATCCAGTTCAGGGTTACTTGGTGGCTGGAGCCTAAACATAGGGCAAGAAGTGGGAATAAGTCACCAGTCTATCACAGAGAGACAGACACATGCATCATTCACAGTAATTTAAATTAATCTTCAGCTAACCTCAGCTAACTGAGAGAACAGGTGAACTCCACCAGCCTGGATTCAAAGCCAGGAGCTTTTGCTGTGAATTGAATATACTAACCACCACACCACTGCACTGCCTGTTCACACATGCATGATGCATGTCATGTTCTTTATTCACACTGAACAAGTGCTCTTAAAACTTACTGCCACTAGACATTTGTATATTTTACATTTTTTAGAACTTCAGAAGTCCTAAGAAGATATTTTCATTTATGCAGGCTAGGTCTTCTTTCTGTTTTCTGTCTTGGATTTCAATTACACTGCATACTGCAAGAACTGTGGGCATACATGATTCCTTGCTAATCCTTTAGCAAAACCACATCCACTGAATGTAGATGAGAATGCATGTGCTCAGCTGCTGAAGCTTGAATGCTCTGCATCTTTTATCAATATTGTTTTTGAAGAGTGACGAACAAGATATCATAATCCGTTGTCTGGCAGAGCATATATCATACTGGATACCACATATCACGCTGATCCATTTACTTATTAGATGATATACACAGGGGCTTAGACACTACAGCATCACATGCTAACATTACTACAGATCCCACAGGCTTGCTTTCTAAATAATAATAAGTCTTTTAGCTGTGATAAAGAAAAATGTGTGTCGTTTGTATGTGTAAGCTATGTTTTGGTGAATGAACGTCCAGCTGTGTCCAGCTGAAACTCCCTTGTGGGATTGTTCCAGGTGACGAATGGTGGAAAGGAAGACTGTGTGTTTAGTGCCACATACCCAGCATGCCTTTTGGTTTAGGACTCCCCCTAGAAGCGGCCACCACTGAACCGCCTGTTGGTATGTGTGGTTTGGAATCACAACAGCGATCCAGGGAATCAGTATAACCACAGAAAGTGGGAGGAGGTAATAAAGAGGACAGCTAGAACTTGGAAACATTCATTTTGATGCTTTTCCTGATCTAAGCTTTTCCTGTAACCACTAGCCTGCTGTTTGCTGCTGAGTTTCACAAACAGCATCTTTCAACATTCTGATCCTTATTTAAGGGATTTAATCATCTTGAAACATTAAAAGGATGTTAAACAGGAAATTATTAGACATACACTAGCCTTATCGCCTAAGATGCTCTACTATCAACTTCCTTTTGTCTTGCACACACAATAGACAGCGTAATGCCTTCCCGCACAGAGTCCAGACGTAGCAGGCAAACATGCCAAAGATGCGGCAGAAGACAGATTGAAGATCACATATAGTTTTGCTCTGGGCAGGCTGTGCAGAGAAAAGACAACTGGGAGGAAAGACAGTCATCAAAGCCAAGTAGCCCTGAGCAGGAAGTGAGCTAGTTGGCACTTGTCAAGTCTTCTCTGTGTTTTTGGAAGATAAATGACTTGGTATTAAAAGTAGTTCTGCTTGCTCTGTGGTTCCAAAGTGACAGTTCATGAGTGCTATGTATCGTTTGTCTGCCATTTGGCACCAGGCAGGCATACTTCACCAATAATGTATTATAATAACAAATAACAGGGTAAGGATCTGACAAAACATTTTGCTGAATAAGAACATTTTCAGATTATAGGAGATATTACATTTCTAACAAATTGCTATAAATACTACAGTGTTTCTAGTAAAAGATTTTGCAGTTAGAATTTCAAAAGTGATAAAAATTCTATAAAAAGGGTGAATGTGTGATGTAACACTATCCCTACCTGATGTTAACAGATTAATAGGAAACATTTTTAGGTTTTCGAATAATGGCTTTGAATTAGTAAATTGCTAAGCTAACTGAGGTCAGACTGTGGAGTGATTAAAATGAAAATAAGACTGAAACAATTAACTAATTTTATTCTCAAGAGAGAATAAAGAATAAACAAAACAGAATTTTTGTGGTTTAAACTGTTGGTCACATGAAACGTGAAAACTATACTTTCCTCAAGTCTGTTAAGCTAAAGGAACAAAAAACTGAATGCAGTCCAATTGCATTAAGCATTGATTGAATACTTTAAAATATGTGCATACTGTTTCAGACACCTGAACTCTAGCCACTCACTCTATAATAATCGAGTAATCACAGTTACCTATGCAAAGCTTTGAGAGTTGATACAGACAGACACAGTGAGCTGGCAGCTACCCACGCCCAGGATGTGCTGTTCCTCCAGGCTCTGTAGGATTGGACCACTGCCACCTGCCAAGGCTTCCTCTGGAGAATGGATGTTTTTCAGCTACGAGGATGATTTTGGCAGCTCACACTTTGATGAACACCCAAGTATTATGCTTTTGTACGGCCGGTAGCATTGTATTGTTCAAGAAACATGCCAAGCAGACAAAGACAATCAGAGCACTTAATTACCCACAATGCCCACAAAGGTTAAGCTGTATTATTCTACACAATTGTAAGCACAGAATAAATAGAAATAAGTAAAATTGTGTTCTGGCTTGCTGCCCTAATGCAGCAAAATGAAAAGACAAGAAAATCTCCTGCCGGACGAGTCCACTGCTTAGCAAAGTAGGTTTGGCAATTCCTACATTGTGAGTGGGTGGCAGCTAATGAATAAAGCCGTAAAACCGATGCGATATTTGTCGTAGCTTAACAACGTGGTTTAGTACAGTTGTAGATGCTGCTCCAAAACACCAACCTACACTGAGCGACCTCTGTGCCACTGTGAGCCTGAAAACAGAGATGTGCATCGATCCACAGCTGAGTGAGCCGTGGCTGGGAGAGACAATCACAACAACAAGGTGGTGAGATACACAGGTGAAATTCTTACATGCTGATGTGTCTGGGGGAAGCAGGAGGTAATATGTGGAGAACATGGCGAGAGCAGAAAATTGGGTGTGGAGCTGTTCAACAGAAGGTGACCTTGAGATGACTCATGGCAGCAGCCGAAGTGCTGACCAAAACCCAGAATATCTCAATCAGCTCTGCTGCTCATGTGCCGAGCTGCGAAATATACGATATGTGTCCTGGTTGTTATCAAATAAGAGATAAATGGAAAAAAATGTGGGGTGGGAAAATTGAAAACAAAACTTGTGTTATTTAGTAAATTCTTCTTCCTTAGCAAAGGTAACAATGTTGTGCTTTTATAGCAGCTGAAAACATCTGGTTTCAACCAGAGGTGAGACACGTGCTTCAGGAGTGAACTTCTTAATAAATTCTGATTCCAGATTCTTCTCGTTTTTAAACCCCTACACACTGCAGCTCCTTTTGACTTTGGCATTAAACACTTTTGTACTTTTCAACACAAATGGCAGATCATGGCCCAAATTCTTAACCAGGTTAAATGTGCTTAAAGCTGATTTATTGAAGTCGGGATGATTCGTGTGAAGGTAACGCTGAAATAAGAAAGCAATAATGTCTTAATTAGCATGCTTTCAAGAATTCAAGATTTTTTTATTCCTTATGTCACATTGAACACCAACATTTATGAGAAATTTGATTCCAGTTGCACTCAGTTCAGGTCTTGTTATGAGTCATGCTTCATTTGACCATTTATGATTACTTCTCTTCAAACACACCTCAAGGTCCAAATAAAATTATGAAGACTGAATGGTTCTTTTTCTTAATGTCAATGCATTCTTTACGTTAGTCCTATAAATTAAAACAACTAATACACAGTGTTCTCAAACTAGCTTAGCTAAAAAAAAACAGATTATAAGCTGCACTGGCATTGTTTACAGTAAACTGCCTCTCAGTGAATAGAACTCTTCACGTGATTGGTATCAAAGGAAATAGTCTAACATGAATTGTTACACAATAACCACTTCTTCGTCCCCTTGATAGGACTGAATGCTGAAAAATAAAACTGTGCTTTTAAAGGATTTGTTTGTTTTGTTTTGTATTTTTTTTACTGAAGATTTGTGAATATGAATGCTTTGTGGCTTCCCCTGAGTGTAGCATTGAACATTTCTATCATAGGCCACCTGTGTCAACCAATAAACGCTGCACAGATAGGGACATTATTCTTTATTTGGCTATCTGTCAGTCTCCACTCTGTGTTGGCTGTGCCCAGTGATACAGTCAACACCAGTGGGATCACAATAATGCCTTATCTACAATATTATGATGGTGTCTGCTGTCAACATATGGGTACCAGCAAAGGCGTACATAAACTATGTTAGCTCTGTATTCTCTTTCATATTGGCCTGCTTAAGACAACACATCCCTAATCTTCACATGACCCTTATCTACGTGTGGCAGACTGTCTTTGGGTTTTTGGGTTACATGTATTTTTGTGGATGACTTTGGATGTGTGTGTGTGATCAACGTGTATCAGTCCCGTGGAGAAAGAAAAGCAGAGATCATAGTGAGGCCATGGGGAGGATAAGAAAAGAGAGGAAAACAGTACAAGAGGCAAACAGGAGAGGACTTGCGAGGCAGAGGGAAAAGAACTGGATAATAAGAAAAGTACAATGAAGAAATACAGAGAAAAGGAAAAAATGAAAAGAAAAGAAAAGAAAAGAAAAAAAGAAAAGGAAAGGAAAGGAAAGGAAAGATATCTAAGGGAAGGGGAGGATGGTTTAGCTGAAATAGAAAGAGGAAGAAAGCAAGAGGATGAGCATGAGAGAGATTTACGGTAGACTGAACAGGGACAATCAGTCTATATGATTGGAGGAAGCCATTGTAGAGAGCTCAGATTTTAATGGTACTCTGTGGATTGAGTTTGCAAGTGAATTCAGTATAATAGCTCACAGTATAGTTTCTCTTCATTTGAAATGCTCACTCCATTTTCTGCCTATTTCCCTTACTGCCAAAAAGACATCAATATAACCATCAGAAAAGCCAGAAATCAGTGGGATCATTTCTTTCACTGCCCAGGAATGAACAGAGTTTTCTTTGAATATGCTAAAGCTAGTTTGACTGAGGTAAACTAAATTGGAGATTTAGCCTTTGCCCCTTGGCTCGTTTCTCGTGCTGACGTTGTCATCCTGATCTGAACATAAGCAGCTCCTGAGCATCTAGCTGCTCTTCCTGGTGTCTGTGAGCAAGAAAGCAGGTATCGTTGCTGCAAATAATGTCAAGTCATTTAGACTTGAATTGAGTCTTTAAAAGAGCTGCTTGTTTCGCACAAAACTTGCCAGTGGGGGCAAGATAATTTCACGCTTCATGTGAATGAAATGAGGCATAATTCTCTAAGAGCATCATGATGTCACCTGATTTAACAAAATGTTTGAAACCAGTCGCACTGCATTGAAGACATGCTGCCTGTTGGGGACGGAAAGACACAGACTCCACCCCTGGTTCTGATGTTAACCATGGCTGAAGAATCTTCCAGAAGAGAGCCAAAAATAATTCTAGACTTCCACAGTGCAAACTATGTCAAAGTATGAAAGAATTCATCAGGCTGGAATCTGAAGGCATTCCTTTTTGTCAGACTTGCTGTGTAGGACTGTGACATAGCTCATTCCATCTCTTCTAACAAGGGCTTTTTTTATCCTCTGGGGCATCCTTATCCTCCTCCAGCTCCTCTGTAAATTAATTATCATGTGTTAATTATAGCGAGTACACCTGAGCCCCTGGGCTGCTAGGGCAGAGGCTTAATCAAACACTAGTGACAGTCATTAGCTGTATTATTAAGCCTTGAAGAGCCAAAAGCCACTGGAGAGTCTGTGGAAACCATCAGAATGTGGAGAACCCAAAGCCTTGTAACACCCCTATGTACATCCCTCATGCAGTGTTTTAAAGGGGGAGAACAGCCCCGCATATTGCTTAACTCTGCCCTCATTGCCTTGGATATCACATAGAAAGAGCTCATCTAAAAGGCTTTTAGTAAAAGACTTTTTCTCCTTTTTCCTCATTAATAAGTCATTCCTCTATACTTCCATGTTTGGCAGCTCTTATATCTCTTTAGCTAACTGATGTGACAGTGCTCTTACATGGTTTTATATGTTGTTGTTTCACACAGAATAGCATATTTAACATCCACGCAGTACCTGCAAATGCATTGGCCTAATTCCTATTAGCATATTCATCCAGTTCAAGTGTCAGCAGGGCTGTCTAGGCAGGCTGAGGTGCCTCTTTTGAAATAGAGGAGTTTTATTCATGTCAGATATTCCCCCTCTTCCCACAATCTCCATTTGTTTTGCTCTTCCTCTCATCTTTCTCAATTTTTTCAATTGTCACAGTTGGCTGCTGCTATATACCAGTTTCTCTTTCCTTCCAGCAAGCATGCTGAACAACTAAACAATTTCTCCATTTACATGCATGGGGGGATGGAGTATCAGTCATGTGCATTTAGACACAAATGCACACTGAGGGCACGGCGCTACACAAATGACCTGCGGTTCGATCCACACTCGTGCCGAAGCTCTGTCTGCGACAACGTGTTATCACTATCAGGATCTGGAAGGAGGGATTCAAACACTTCCACACTCCCGTGGGTACATTTGCTTTTTTGTTCTTCTGCTGCTGCATGACAGGAGAGACCGTACCCACAGAAAGAAGAAATTCCATGTATAATGTCTGGAATTGCACTGTAATTCCAATGATAATGCCCTCCATAAAAAGTAAAGGCATTCCTTTTCTTTAAGGTACTATAAGTGAACATAACTCTACATGGGTGTGAACGGGTCCTTTTTCTGCTCAAGTGTGAAATTAGAAGAGAAGTGTGATGACACTCCTGAGAGTTGCAGGTTGGTGTGTGAGGAGGAAGAAGTACCCAGAAGACTAAAGGAGATGCAAGAAAAGCTTCCACCCACACAGACAGGCTGCGCTGAGGATACAACAAAGTAGTGTTGCTAAGTTGTGCTGTTTTCACAGCTTACAGTTTTTGTCCTTCGGGTGTTTTCTCATGTAATAGGCAGAGAGAAATTTATGTCCCCAATGCATGACTAAAACAGTCCTTTCACAGAAGTTCCCTTTACACAACTGGTAAGTGAGAAGTTTTTAGCATCAAGGAATTCCTCACAAAGTTCTGCAAAGAAGTGTTCCCCCTCAGGTGCTATCATCACAGCTCAGCTTAGTTATAATTACCAGTGGCCCCTAAGGTCACCCATACTAATTACAGGTGCTACTGGACAGGTAGGCTTTTAAAGGCAGTCTTGCTTAAGCTTCTACAAAGCGCCATTGTCCAATGTGCAGCCCGTCACAGAGGATTGAAGGTGACTTGTTTTAGGAGATGACAGCTGCTGCCACCTCCTCTTTCTTCAACTAAACCCACTGTCACTCCAATCAACACTACATTGACCTCTGCTTGAACCAGGTTGCCTCCTTTGAAATATAGAGAAGCAGATTATAAACTTGATGGTACATCCCGTGTGAGCCAAATCCTATGTAGGACACAGAGTTCTAGCCTGGGTGACTGTCAGCCAACCAAACAGACGAGGATGACCCAAAAGTACTAACAAAGCTGCTCTGTTGGACGGTTCCTTAAACAACTAGGGTAGCTAATTGTGTTGTGATCAACTAGATGCTGTAAAACAACTCTAATCCAAACTATCTTCATTTTTCTCTGCTAAGAAGTATTTGAAAGAAAAGGATTTAGTTGCCAGAGAAACCTAACATTTAGCAAACGTTAATCCAGTACAACTATTCTACGCTTTGATGCCGCTCTTCCTGTATTCCTGTTTTTCAGTTTTTTCTTTTTTTCAGTTTTTTTTTACTTGCCAAAGGCACAACTAAATTACATTTGTAGGAAGAACTTCATTTGTACGAGTATGCACGAGGGATCAATGTTATGATGAAACCAAAGTCCTGTCTTGTTTCTGGGTTACTTAAAGATTAGACATGAGAGAAGAGGCTGATGGATGGTGGAACAATATTAACAGATGTGTTGTTAGGACTCTGCAGACACTGCTGGTCCTGAGTGTTTGTTACTTTAATATGATTCATTCCTGTCACAATATTAGCAATATATTTTTAGCATCCTAGAGGACTTGCTATGAGAGCAGAGCATATGAGGATGACTCTTGAATGTGGCCCTGTTAGTGACCCAGAACTACTATAAAGTATAAGTAAAGTCTACGTGAATTAAAGTCAGTGTGTGTTCATATTCTTGAACTTAAATGCAGGGAAAAGGCAAGCCCAGACATTTGACAGGCTTTTGATGGTCAGTGACTAAGATCCAGCTGTGTCTGTTTATGCCGCTGATAAACCTGATGACCATCCGCATAGCTGCTCTGTCAGGCACATATGCAAATGTATGCATTTTTAGTAACTAAATGATAGTATAGATAGTAGTCATAATAATGCAAAGAGAGTGCTTTAGTTGCACAAAAAGACTGCTCTGTCATATATAATATTGGGCACTGCTCAACTGGCTTTCCATATACTGCTTGTTGCAACAATTTTAACAGTTGTCTTTAACTGACTTTTTAATAGACAAATAGACTGTTTATATGCAAAAAAAACAAAACCTTTAGACTTTACATTGTATTTAATATAGCAACCTGCTCCTCTAGTTTTTTTCTATTCATTATGATTTTCATTCATTGGAATGCACTAGCTACACTGGCTACACACACAGACAGTAAATGTCACAGACAGTGTTAAGTTTCCAAGCCATTGTGAAAGAGCTAGTCCAATCGCCACCAAAGGTCAAGACTGATCCTTTTACTTCCTCTCTTCTGTTCACCAACGACAGCTGCTTTTCAGCCCGACCTAGGCCATGACTCACTGAAGGACTAAGGCCTGTGTCTGCCTTTGATCTTATCGTGTCACCAAGCAAAAGGTTCACAACAGTGGTGAAAGCAACAATGTCTTGACTCTGAAGAAGGGAGTGGTGAAAATATCTGAAGAGTTTAAAGGACAAGGAAAAGTGTGCAAATGTGCTGTCAGACTGAAGGATAGTTTCCATTCAAAGCCAGTATGGAAACTTTTGCAAGCACATTTGTCAGGTGAGGTAATTCAAGCAACACACCTGGATGAGGTGAGGACAGTCAGCAGATGTCCATGCACAGTTTCCTCTTCTCTCTCCACTCTGACTCACAAAGGCTTGACACCACATCGCATAAACCTCCACAGCTGCTCAGCTACTCGGGAGAGCAACTATTCTGTCTGCTTGCAAATATCTTTTTCAATTCAGAACAAAGCAAGCGGAGGACAAATTGCTTACTGAGCCTGCAAGAAATTCCTGAAAAAGAAATGCAAAAAAAGTAGTATTTATGCTGTTTTTAATACACTGCTGTTTTATTTGACACAACGATACATTCAGTCTCATCGCTTGCAACTTTCTGAGGACTTGTTTTGAATGATGTGACTATTATTACTTTCTCAAATCAAACCAGTCCATCACATCTTCACTTCCAAGAAGTGAATGGTTCAGAAACAGAACAACAGCCTGTTTTTTCTGGTTTTGCAGCCTGTTGGTCTGAATCTGACATCTGTGGACAAGTTCACGAAGTAAAGTCTTCTCCAGGATGTGCGTCCATTTAGGGCTCAAAACAAACCACTCGGCACAGCAGGTCATGATGTGAAAAAGTCTAGAGCTGGAAAGTCGACAAACACGGGCCGATTGAAAAGGATTACATTAAAGTCACAATCTGAACAACATTTGGTAAATGGTGATGGCAAGCTACAGTGTAGCCACAGCCGCCCTGGGGCGCACTTACAGAGGCGAGGCTGCCAGACACTGGCGCCACCGGGCCCTCTGACCACCACCAGTAGGCTATGGGTAAAGTGTCCTACCCATGGACACAACGACCGAGACTGTCGGAGCCGGGGCTCGAACCGGCAACCTTCCGATTACAAGACGATCGCCCCATTTGAAGAAAAGGGTTGGAGCAAAGAGTACAATTTGATCAGAGGACGTTTTCCCTGTCTGACCTGGACTACACAATGGTTTGGAAGGGCATCACCGTCCATGATAGCTTGTGATATATTGCACAGAGTATAAAATACATGGGCAAATTTTACACAGTATGGAACCCATCTTATTTTCCTAGACAAACCAGCTCTGGAGGCCTTTATATGATACACCTTACCATATGAGATGGGGTAGGACAGCGGTACCAATGAGTGCTATCGTATTCAGCACTCCCCCATCTGGTCTATATATGTAATCGATGCAGTCAACTGAATGGGGCTTTTATTGTTCATCTCCGTTTGACTGAGTAAAAGGTGAAGATGATCTGAAATTTGCGTTGTTCAGTTGTGTCTTTGACCGAATGTGGTAGGACTTGACCTTAGCTGCTAAAGAAGTGCAGGTGACAGATGCTGTCCAGTGTAGCAAGTGATTTATTCACCATTTTGTGACCAACCAATATTTACAAAAATAAATAAAAAACTCAACTCCATAATTAACTCAGTTCAAATAAACATAACTGAACTTAAATCAACAGAAACTAAGGTCAAACTGCACACAGCTACACTGACCTGGTCCTTTTTTTTTCATCTGCTTAAATACTCCACTCACCCCTGGACTATTCCATTAGGTAGGTGAGACAAACATTTCAATACTCAAACCTATACTGCTACTCCTTCCTAGCAATAAAACTCTACGGTGTACTCAATACATATTGCACCAATAAATCCATATCTGTATAAACACAGTCTAAAATCAACTTTATTAAATTACAAAAATTCTCCCCCTTCTTCACCTGGTCTCTTCCTGTGACCTCAGATTAACCAGGAAGCTATAAATACAGGAAGTAAAACTATATTTCCTCCTTTTGCTCCTGGAACACAGGTAGATAAGGTGAGTTCTAATTAAACCAATTAACAATTGAAATAAATAACATGTTAACTTAACAAACTTGTCAGAATTGATTTAAATCAAGATGTTATGTTACATAATCCGTGAAAGTGCAAAACATAAACAAACCCAGGATAGTAGATGTTTGCCTATTGCAGATTACATATGAAATATGGTTAAATCAAAACAAGAAAGGTAACTAAGAATATGGACAAGTGGTGCTCTCACCCACTTTGTCACACTGGAGTTGAACAAACCCACAGGGCCTTATAGAGAGAAGCAGTAACTCATAAAGGTAGAACAGAGAATGAAGTACTGCGAACTGAATGTGATACTAAGAAAGCTTAATAAACTGAGCATGGGTAACATTATCTGAGCTGGTTCAGTGGAACCAGCTTCAGTGCATCTACAAGCTACTTTGCAACCCACCTTCACTCCAGCATCTCCCTTGATGCTTTATTTGACTTCATCGCTTTACTATCTTCTGGGTATAACCTGGAGTCCTAGAGTCTTTGCCTATCCGTATATACTCACAGAAATATGGGTCTAGCCAAACTACTTCAGGAAGTAGAAAGAAGTAAAAAGCAACAAATTCTGGAAAATGAAAGGAGGAGCTCATTGTATATTTACAATGAAACAATCACAGATTGTGTAAGCACATCAGAGAACAAATTTGCACAGGTAAAATCTAAGGAACTGCCTGTGTCTAGACTGCTGCAGACAAAGTCAAATAGAATGAATGTATACATCACAACACAAAATGGCAAAAAGCCCTCTGAAATACTGTCCTGTTTTATCTCAGAGTGAACACAACAGGCTGGATAACAACAGTACCAACTTCACTGTACAAACCTGTACCAAACTGTCTCTCCCTCTCATATCTGGGTGCCGTCAAAGAAAATGACCCTCTTTTGAGTCTCTTTTTAGTTATCAAACGCCTCAGTAAACTGACCTGTCCTGTACGCTCTGAGGCCCAGACTGTATCTATATGAAGAATAATTACAAGATTCATTCTGCTCAGGGGCCATTGTGAGATTACCATCAGATTAAGAATCTTCTTCTGGGTTTGGGTGTCATTGCAGTCTTTTTTTTTTTTTTTTTTTGCTGGCTTATTGTTTCTTTCTCTATATGTCTCTCTGTCTGCCTGTTTTTTTTCCCCTCTGGTCTCCCAAACGTGCCAAGTTGCATGTTCCTGTCTAACTACGTGCAAGATACGCTGCACACTATAGAAAAAAAGATGTAGCTTGAAGGACAGAACTGAAGAAGGGATGCCATCTGAAAGCCATATGTGCTAGATAATTTCTGCAAAATCTCAAACATCCTGCTTGTATTTTGTGCTACTAATATTTTAAAATGCTTCTGGAATGATAATGACAGGATATTATGTGGGTTTGTGAAGTTTATTTTCGATGTAATGCTTGCTTTTGGCAACTACTTACAAACCCAGAGTTCAGAGGCTCTGGATAGTTTCCTTTGACTGTCCACTCAGCCAATTAAATCTAATTACTCCTGAACAGGGGGGTCACGTGGCCAAGCATTAAGATGGCAGCTTAGCGAGGTCGCTCTCAGGACAGTGTACAAACTTTCTATAAAAAACCCTTGCATATGCTGTTAGTGTGGTCTGGAATATACGGCACTGACATGTCAAAAGCTTCATCTGTGAAACAGTGTGACATCTTTACCCGAAGACGCAAGACAGGCGCTATACCATCAACGTCCGACACAGATGCTAACATGGCTAGCATAGCCGAGGTTTTGGATGAACTCAAATCACTCCGGTCGGATTTTGGAGCCAAGTTGGACAGCATCGATATAAGACTGACTGGGATGGCGAGCGCAGTGACTGCACTGGAAGGTAAAGTCTCGGAGGTAAAGCAAGCGATATTGAACCAGGGGGCTCATATCGAAGAGGCCGAAGCCCGCATTGCCGAAGTTGAAAGCACACTTGAGAAAACAGAAACGTCACTGAACTCGGCTATCAAACGAATCGCACTTCTTGAAGCCAAAACAGATGATTTGGAAAACCGCGGACGACGAAAGAACCTGCGCATCTTCGGCATAAAAGAGGGAGCAGAGGGGCAACAATCACTCTTCGACTTTATTAACATCATGCTACCTAAGTGGCTGGGGCTAGCGCCCGACAAGTCATTCACACTGGAGCGAGTGCATCGCACGCTTGCCTCCGGGAAACCAAACCAGAGCAGAGCGGTGCTTATTCGTTTCTTAAAATTCCAAGAGAAGGAACTGGTATATCGGGAAGCAAGAAAACAACAAATTACACATGATGGGGCCAAGATCACATTTGCACAGGATCTGTCTGCGGAGACGGTTCGGATCCGACGGGGATTTCACCCGGTTGTCAAACTGTTTATTGATATCAATGCCTTCCGTGGATTCCAGCACAACCCATGCAGACTCAGAATCCTGTACGGTGGGAAGATCCACCTCTTCTCAACACCTCAAGAAGCCGAAAAATTCTACAAGAATCTGCCGAAGGAAACAGCAGAGGATGCTCATCACCAGTGAGTTGGTTAAACAGCAGGTTAACCATTAAGACACTCCATAAGACTGCCTCTGCTTCAACATAACCGACCAGTAATTGAGTCACTGATAAGAGACAGATAAAATTTTGAGCTCGAATTTATGTGGGACTTATGTTACCATAACTGGGCGTTTTTAAGCGCATATTCGTTCTAAGTTTGATTGCAATCGTTTTTGGGTTGTAGATTAACAGCTGAACCTCACCTAAGTCTTTTTTTTGTTTTGTTTTGTCCTACCAAGGGTAAACTTTACTTTATTATGGGGGAAGAATCAGTATCATTATATGGTTAGTGTACACTGTCTGATTTATGGGGTTTTGGAGAGGTCGCGTTGACTAGTTACTCCTCAGTGATGTGGATTAACGCCCTCCAAATAATTTGTTCAAGGGAGGGGGGAGACATTTCCAACAAGGAAATGCAAATGTTCAATCAGAAATTGTTTACAAGTTCTTTATCTGGTATGTGTGAGTGTGTGAATGTATGTGCAAACCTGCTTCTTCAATTTTCCCTTTACTTTGTTTATTTAAGTGAACAGTCTGACAATATTTTATGGAGAGGACAACTAAAGAGAACATTTTGAAGGTTAACATTACGACCTGGAACGTTAGGGGGATACGGAAGTTAGCTAAACTGAAACAAGTATTAAACCGACTAAAACATTTTAATTCTAGGATTATTCTCCTACAGGAATCTCATCTTACTGCATCAGAGATACATTTATTAACCAAAAGATGGCAGGGTCAGGTATATTTCTCTTCTTTTACTAGACATGCCAGAGGAGTCATTACTCTTATACATAAGTCAATCCCATTTCAAACTACGAGGGTGATTACAGATCCAAACGGGAGATATGCAATTGTGCAGGGCCGTATCTCCATGTTAGAAATAAACCTGATAAATATCTATGGCCCCAACGAGGATAACCCATCCTTCTATGAAAATCTATTTCTCACAATATCAACCTTGGAGGGCCTTTATATCATAGGAGGGGACTTCAATTGCGCCCTGGACCCTAACCTGGATAGGTCGTCTCAAACTGACACTACTCATACCCAGACTAGAAAAATACTTTTTAACTATATGAAAGATTTGAGATTAAATGAGGTCTGGAGAACAAGGAATCCAAATAACAGGGAATTTTCATGTTATTCTAGTTCGTATCAAAGTCATTCGCGGATAGACTACTTTCTTATCTCTACAGAGTTATTACCTTGTGTTGAGAACTGTTGGTATAACAGTATTGTGATTAGTGATCACGCAGCAGTATGTCTATCAGTTAGATTGGGCGAAGTTGATCAAGGTGTAAAGCGATGGAGGATGCAAACATTTTTGTTAAAGGACCCATCATTTGTCAAATTTATAGAAACTTGCATTGATCAATATTTTCAAATAAATAAAGATGAAACCACAGCTAGTATTAGGTGGGAAGCATTTAAAGCTTACATAAGAGGGGAAATTATAAGCTACAGTAGCAACAAGAGTAAGCAATATAACCAAGAGTTAAAATCATTAGAAAGGCAAATTAAATCTAATGAAACAGAATTTTACCAGAGCAATGATCCCACTAAACTAAACAATCTGACTATTCTAAGAGCCAGGTATGATAAATTAACAGCAGAGAAAGTGGCAAAAAGTTTAATGTGGACCAAACAATTATTTTATGACCAAGGAGAGAAGGCAGGAAAATTATTGGCCTGGAGGATAAAAAAGATGCAAGCAGAAAAGGCCATCACCCACATAAAGTCCAAATCGGGTATTATAACAACAGACCCTTTAAAAATAAATGAAAATTTCAGAGAGTTTTATCAATCTTTATACCAATCTGAATATACGGGAAACAGAGAAACACAAGATGCATTTCTTGATCAGTTAAAATTTCAAACCCTCTCAGAAGAGGATAAAACAGCCCTTGATAGTCATTTAACAATAAAAGACCTGTCAGAAGCCATAGACGACCTGAATAGCGGTAAAACGCCTGGTCCTGATGGACTTCCAATGGAATTCTATAAAACATTTAAAAATAAATTAATACTGCCACTTCTTAACATGTATGAGGAGTCATATAAGTCCGGAATACTCCCAGACTCACTGAGATTAGCTACAATAACCCTTTTATTGAAGCCAAATAAGCCTCCGACTGAATGCTCCTCTTATAGGGGAATTAGTCTTATGGGATGTGATACGAAGATTTTGTGTAAAGCACTCTCTAGAAGACTAGATAAATGTGTGCCTAATTTGGTAACAGACGATCAACAAGGTTTTGTTAAAACGAGACAAGGCTATCATAATATAAGACGTGTCCTCAATGTACTTTATGAGAAAAACAATAGGGAGGACACTGCGCTGCTATCACTAGATGCGTGCAAAGCCTTCAATAGAATAGAATGGAATTATCTCTTGCAAGTGCTCCCCAGATATGGACTAGGTGAAACATTCCTGAAATGGATCCGATTATTGTATACACATCCAACAGCACAAGTTTTAACTAATAATAACGTATCAAAACCCTTTAATTTACAGCGATCAACCAGGCAGGGCTGCCCTCTGTCACCAATTCTCTTTGTGTTAGCAATAGAACCTCTGGCCATAGCTGTGAGAGCAAATGCAGGAATATCAGGGACAAGAATTGGAGGAAGAGACCATCTAATTTCTTTATTTGCAGATGATATTATATTTTTTTTGACTAATCTGAAAGATAGTATCCCTAATTTAGTAACATTAATAAAAACATTTGGAGAATTTTCAGGATACAAAATTAACAATTCTAAATCAGAATTAATGTTTCTTAATGAGGAAGAAAGAAGAAGCCCTGTGGTGGCCACCCCATTTAAGACAACTACAACAGGCTTTAAATATTTAGGCATTAGGATCACTCCAAGCCTCAAGGACATAACCTCAATAAATTATGATCCCCTTGTAGGAGAGGTCACGGAAATGCTAAACCGTTGGACAAACCTGCCTGTATCTATGATAGGCCGGATAAATATCCTAAAAATGACAATTTTACCCAAATTTTTATATTACTTCCAAACACTTCCGTTGCCTCTACCAACTTCATTTTTTGACAGTTTAAACAAACTATTTAACCAATTTATTTGGAATAATAAGAAGGCAAGGCTCCGCTTACAACTACTTTACTTGCCCTATGAAAGAGGAGGTCTCCAAGTCCCCAACCTCAGATGGTATTATATGGCTGCCCAACTAACATCAGCCACCCATTATTTCTGCCCAACAACACCTCCAGCCTGGGTTGACATCGAGCAAAAATCTGTTCCAGATCTTCCCTTACACACTTTTCTATATTCTTCAGACACTAAGATATTAAAAAAAACTACAAGGAACCCTTTCTTGAAAAATACAATTATAATTTGGCATGCAGCTCATAAATATGTGGGCGATCCTCCATCGCTTTCGCGATTTACCCCTATTTGGGGAAATGGAAAGTTCACGCCTGGTAAAAGTGATGGGGGATTTAAAATATGGAAAAATAAAGGCATTCAAAAAATTAAAGACCTATATGCAGATGGCATACTGCTCACATTTGATCAGTTGTGTAAAAAATATTTAATACCCCCAAAGCATTTTTTTAAATATTTACAATTGAAAAACTATTTGTCATCAAAACTGCAAAGGATTGCTGAACTTCCACCATTGACAAAAATAGAGGAGGTATGTGTTAAGAATACAAAAGGGAAAGGGTTTCTCTCTATATATTATAATTTACTGGTGCTTTCCTCCAAAGACTCAGCAGCAGATAAACTGGATGCTTGGAGAAGGGAGATCCAAGAGGACATAGATGAAAATGACTGGAACCAGGCTTGCTTAAAAGCACAAAAACAAACAATAAACACACGCTTTAAACTACTGCAATATAAATGGCTCATGAGAACCTATATAACACCTGTCAAGCTTCATCATATGTCCAATGATATTCCGGACATCTGTACTAAATGTCTAGTTGAAAAAGGAACTCTTCTTCATTGTCTATGGGAGTGTCCTAAAATCCAGGACTTTTGGAAAGATGTTATCAAATATCTGTCTGAAGTGTTTAAGGTAAAAATCCCTTTAATAGGAAAACTCTGTGTACTTGGAATATATCCAAGGGAATTTAAGCAATCGGGGAAAAAAACTAAATTACTGGACTACGGACTACTTCAAGCCAGAAGAGCCATTGCGCTATGTTGGAAGAGTATGGATGCTCCCTCCATGGGACTCTGGAAGAAGGAAATTGCAATCTCTCTAGGCCTGGAAAGACTGACATATATTGCCAAGGGCAAACAATGGGACTTTGTGAATATGTGGAAGCCATATATGACTATTTTAGGGAGTGGAGGTGAAGGACATTTATGAACAAAAAGGAAAAGAAGAAGGAAAGGAGGGGAGAATCTTGTCTATCCAAACCCATTGTATTTTTGTATTGCTGTGAGAACTATGCTCATTTCTACAGTTGAATGTGATGTAGGCAGGTTTGATGTATGGATGGATGTGTGAATGTGAGGGTGTTCAACATTTGTTTGTATTGTACTATAAAAAATTTCAATAAAAATATATGGAAAAAAAAAAATTACTCCTGAACAGTAAGAACACTAATACAATGACACAAAGTTTTTCAAAATTCTTTATAACCTCCTTCTGGTAATATACTGGGGTTCACCCTGGCAGAGGCTCACCTCACATTATGGAAATGGAGGGGGGAACCCCTGCAACTAATTGTCAGGACTGTGAGGTTTTCTTTAGCAAAAGTGGCCTGAAAATTAACATCAGTGCCCAGATTTAAAGACAGCAAGGGAGCACAAGGGCAGGGGTGTCAAGCTCCAGGCCTCAAGGGCTGGTGTCCTGCAGGTTTTAGATCTCACCCTGGTCCAACACACCTGGTTCAAATGATTGGTTCATTACCAGGACTCTGGAGAACTTAAAACAACTTGAGGAGGTCATTTAGCCATTTAAATCAGCTCTGTTGGATCAAGGACACATCTACACCTACAGGACACCGGCCCTCGAGGCCTGGAGTTCAACACCCCTGCACAAGGGGGAAAGGGGGGGGGGTAACAAAGAATATGCAGAAGTCTCTAATTTCTAGGAAAATTAATATGGAAAAACAGCAAAATCTGTAAATTCAATTTTTAAATACACCTGATAATTTATATCAGTATTCATACATTTCTATATTTCTTGCTGCATGTCAACCATGATGAAAGGTCTTTAAATCTTAAGATGCACATGATGTAGCAGAGAGAGGTGCAATAATGTGGAGGACTGCTTTCTTCACACATATTAAGTCTGCTTTAATCTCCAAAGAAGACCAATCAAAAGCACTGCTTATACAGAAGAGATCGACCAAGAGATCACAAACGCTATCATTAATGATTGGGAGAAATGTTACAGTTTTTATATCATTTTTTCTGCCCAGTGACACGAATGTATGATGAAGAGTACAGTTCTACTAATATGAGTTTGCTGAATTACACCTGGTTTAATTTCATAACTATGTCCTGCTCTGGATAAATCGCACAACACATTCTCATACCTTAATGACAGAACAGGTCACCAGTGACTTCCAGAACGTATAGGGGTGTTTTTGTATTTGCCTCTTCAATTTAATAAAGTTCAATTTCAATTAGTGTAGACCCTACAATAATACAAAGAAAACAGATTTGAGACATACGAGTTCTTGATCATTTAACAATTTCAGGGTCTTCCAGGGTGAAGTCTCTCTATCCCAGACACTAGACAAGAGGTTTGGTGTACCATGCGCTAAGGCCCCACTTGCCTAAAGATTAGTTGGTGATGTCTGGTAACCTCTGTTCCCTCCAGAAAATGTCTAGTTTGATTGGCTGGGTGAAATCTGCCACAATGACGATGTTGCACCAAAGACTTCCTAGTGGAAGAAGTGTTAAAAAAAGATGGTTTTATATTACATTTGCTGCCCAGTAAGTTCTGACTTGGCACCAAAGCCAGCATCTTTCAGCAGCTGCCGCTTTGACTTTGAACTGAGAGCAAACAAAGCAATCGCAAAGATGTTTTCAGTGTCACCAAGCAACTTCACCCAATCACTCACCAACTGGTTGCGAAATATATATTGTTCCTTAGTGACCAGTGGTTACAATTGGTGAATTCAACAATCTTGGGTGTCTGCGTGACTAACATCTGATAGCTTCACACAGGACTGCCAACAACCTCCAGCAAACTCTGACAATCAGTCAGGAAATACTTATTTTTCCTCAGCAGTCTAGGCCAGCTGGAATGGAATCAAACAAGACTAGTACACTTGCTTAGCAAGCTGCATGTATAACCTGTATGGATCCAACACAACAGACAGATACCTGCTAACTAGTAACAAACCTGTAAAATCCAAGAATTGAATCTTTTATCCCTGAATACTGATATCAGAAGCACTTAAAGACTGACAAAATCCAGATTCAGAGCTAGAGGATGTGGTACAGGATGTGAAGAAAGCAAACTACTTTCAATCAGAAGATCAAAGGGTGTATTTCATGTAGGAAAGCTATTTTTAGACACAGTTCACTACAGATATTATCTCCGCAGGCTGCCACACTGCTTAGATAGGTCTAGGAGAAGATAACAGTTTGGCATAAAATACACACCTTGACAACATGTTCTTTACCTCTACCATTCACTAGAAAAAAGAGTGGATTCAGATCTACCTTTTGTCAGCTCCATTACCTCACATTAATCTCGAATCTTGTGCAGATTTCCTAATGCATGTTGATAGGATTCTACAATAAAAAGCATTATAACTGATACATTTTCAGCCACCTTTCAAGTGGTTTGGTGTTTTTTTCCTGACAGATTTTTTCTGGTTTTCCATTGGCTGTCCAACTGGTTCTTGTGCCTCACTGTGCCACCCCCATTTAAAAACATCCTGAAAATGTCCCTGTCAGGCAAACATATTTCACCTGCATAGCTCACCTCAAGGCAACAGTGGAAAAATTACATATTTGTGAGTGAACTGCAGTGAAATGAAGGCTGTGGATGACATCTCTTCTTTCTCTTCATCAGGGTGGCTATGGCTCATGAGATAGACCATGTCAGCTACTAATCACAAGATTGGTGGTTCAATCCCTGGCTTCTCCAGCCTGCATGCTAAAGTGTCCTTAGGCAAGCTATTGAACTCCAATGCATTCATCAAACTGAATGTGTATCAATGTTAGATGGAATACACTCTCCTCATATCCTTTTTTACTATATCCATAAATCTTCTCTGAGGGCTTCCTCTTTTCCTTCTGCCTGGCAGCTCCATATTCAAAATCTTTTGCTCAGTATAGCCATGATCCCTCCTCTACACACTGAATTTAAATACTTTATTTATATAATGTCAAATCACACAACACTCACCTCAAGGTGAGCCTTGCATCTTAAGCTCTCCAAAACCGAGCTCAGTCCGAGCTGTTCCTCATTTTAAATATCATTTTAATGCACTCACTTTGAATCCTGTCCATTCTGGTCACTCCCGATGAAAATCCTAACTCTGCCACCTCCTTTTGTATTTCTTGCTAATTACACTGTTTCTATAAATCATACATCATAACAGGTCCCACTACCATCTTCATCACAAATGATGTAAACGGTAGTGTCAAGGGTTACCATAAATTACCCCTGACACCTCCACTCACTCCACCCTGTCTGCACTGTCTTTTTCACATCTCTTGTGCAGTGTTGCTTTGGATGGTTGACCTAGGCATTTAAACTGATCTACTGACACTAACTCTACTACTTGCATATTCACCTTTCCAATTGTCTTTCTCTCATTCATATGTATTCAGTCTTCAGTCTTTTGCTGACTTTCATTCCCTGTCAATGCATACCTCCACCTCTTCAGACTAGTATAATTACTGATGACAGTGTTTGTGCAAACATTGTAGTCCACACAGACTCCTGCCTGACCTCATCTGTCAGCATGTCCATCACCCTCCCAAACAAGAAGGCACCCAGAGCCATTCCCGATGTAATCTGTTACTTGTATCACACACCTCACTACTATCTCTCTGTCCTTATGTATGTCCTGCAACACCCTCTTCTGATTTCCTTATGCAGATCCATAGTTCCTCTCTATTAAAGCCTTTCTAAAGATCTCAAAAAACACATTGCAACTCATTCTGACCTCCTCTATATTTCTCCATCAGCACTCTGAAAGCAAATATCGCATCTGTTGTGCTGTCTGGGCATGAAGCCATACTGCTGCTCACTGATCATCGCCTGTACTCTAACTTCAACAATTCCTTCCCATGTCTTCATGTGACGGCTCATCAGCTTTACCCTTCTGTAGTTCCTACTGCTCTGCACACCACCCTTGTTCTTGAAATCTTCTCAGCACACTCTCTTCATTCGTTAGTAGATTTCCATCTCTATACTTAAACAATCTAACTGCTTCCTTCTCCTCCAACCTCCTTTCCAGCTCAATCTTCCTGTCTACCCAGTCGACACAAGTACTTTTCTTCTTCCTTATTGTCCAACAACACATGCAACTCACTATAACCCTTTTCTTTTGGCTTTGCCAGCTTTATCTGCTATGTGCCTAGCCTCTCAATAGGCCAGTCTACATTCTTCATCTCCCTGATTTTGAATAATTACTGTATTTTCATTCCATCACCAAGTCTCCTTGTCTAATTTCCTATGTCCAGAAGATATACCAAACACCTTCTTAAGAGTTTCTCTCACTTCTGCAAAGTTGTTCTGCAAAGTTGTTCCTTCTTCACCTTCTGTACAAGATGTAGCATACCTCTGTATACCTTCCTCCATTCCTATACCCTATGTTAGTCCTTCTTGAATGTATTCATCATGGCCATTTAAAAAATTTTCACAAAATCCACTGTAGCTCAGGTGGCAGAGCAGGTCAGCCACTAATCTGAAGGTCGGTGATTCGATCCCAGGCTGCCTCCTGGCGGCATGCCAAATATCCTTGGGCAAGATACTAACCCCATGTTTGCCTACTGGTGGTGGTCAGAGGGCCCGGTGGCGCCAGTGTCCGGCAGCCTTACCTCTGTCAGTGCGCCCCAGGGCAGCTGTGACTACAATGTAGCTTGCCATCGCCAGTGTGTGAATGTGTGGGTGAATGACTGAATGTAGTGTGAAGCGCTTTGGGGTCCTTAGGGACTAGAAAAGCGCTATACAAATGCAGGCCATTTACCAATTCAATTTTATTTATATAGCGCCAAATCACAACATAAGTCGCCTCAAGGCGCTTCATAGATACAGAGAAAAACCCAACAATCATATGACCCCCTATGAGCAAGCACTTTGGCAACAGTGGGAAGGAAAAACTCCCTTTTAACAGGAAGAAACCTCCGGCAGAACCAGGCTCAGGGAGGGGCGGCAATCTGCTGCGACCGGTTGGGGTGAGCATCTGTCTTTCTCAATTTCTCTCGTCATTACCCCTTTTGGCTTCACCTACACGTCCACTGAAGTCTGCTCCAATCACCACCCTCTACCCCCAGGGGATGCTATCTTCTCGTTACCGCTTTATCCAATATCCTCCAGAATTTTCTTTCTCTTCTAAATGACATCAAACAACTTTGTCTGTTACACTCTTCACCTTCAACATTGGATAGATCATGTCTATTTTGGGTCAGTTGTTCCATGTCCAATTCTGAACATCTAAACAATGTCCGAACTTGGTCCACAATTTGGATGTCTGACCATCACCCAACCTGGACGTAAATATGACGTTCAACATTTGAACTTTGGATTGGATGTCTTTGACGGGTGCATGAAATCTACATGATTAACAAATATTTTCTCATTTACAAATATCAACATTGTTTTTAACAACATGATATGTATGAATATGGATTATTTATAAACAAACACAATTTATTATGTGTTAGTCTATTGATTTATTCAGCACATGTGTCACTCTGCTTTCCCTCACACATAACAGTTTGGTTTTTTTTACAGAAAACATGGCCTCCACCCCCTGGAAACATGGGACTACGACCACATTTGGACTATAAATCCAAATTTACTGAACTAGAAGTTCAGTAGAGGTAAAACAACAACAACAAAAAAAGACGTGTTGCCTGGCGATACAAAGCAAACCCTTCAGTGGAAAAAAATTTAGGTCCAAATATGACCAATAAAGGACATCATCCTGACGTCACTTTGGGCAGTGGGATGCTCTTTCTTCATCTCCTGCTCAATCCACCTATCTTCCACCTGGTCTCCTGCACACTATATCTGTCCCTTTACTAGTCATAGTCCATCTATTTAAAGTCCACACTCTCCTCCAGACTCCTGCCTTTCCTTCTCTCTCGCTGCCTCCTTACATGACTTCCCCCTTTTCTTTTCCTGTTTTTTTTTCTCCCTGGCCAACAGAAGCACAGGTTCCAACAGCACTCTGTTTGCTAACAGCACCAGAGACGATAGTTTTTAACCCGAGCCCTAAGCCCTGAATGGCCCAGTAAAATCTCGTTTTGATTTTATGGTGGATGCCCTTCCGGATACCACTCTCCCCATTCATGCAGGCTTGGATCCAGCACTAGGAGTAAAGTAGCTTGTGCCCCTCCCACATGGCTGGGTTCACTTATGCAGACATAATAATAATAATAATAATAATAATAATAATAATAATAATAATAATAATAAATGTAGACAAATATACTTGGAACCTGCCAGAACCTTTAAAACTATGCTGATACAAATTCTTGGTCATACTACCCAGCCCTAATACAGCTACCATAAAGCTGTCACTAAAACTAGCAATGCGTGAAGATGTCTAAATGTCTGAATTGATCACAAACCAACTTGACAGCTTCTTGAGTGAAAGGAGATCCTTGGAGCACGACTGTGCAGGTGCTATTCTAAAGTGAAAACCTAGTGCGCGTGTGTGATTTTATTGTTAAAAGTAAAGTCGGTGTGTAACTGTATGCACAATCATCTGCACTTGTGTGTGAATGACTCATCCACAAGCCATTGTCTGACATGGGAGACGAGCCCATAGACATTAGCTCGCCTGGATATACACTCATTACTGTTTCCTGAAATACATGGGAAAATTATATCAGCTTGCCACATGGAGCTTGGGCGACAAAGGAAATGATGGCGTCCTTTGTGTGAAAGACAGAAGGGGCTGAATTCAAGAGGCTCTTAGCATGAGGGCTGATGACAGGTGTGATACGAGAATTTTGTGATGGCACACTACAGGAGCCCACGAGTGGTCTGTAAATGTGGCGTGGAGAGGGGGCAGACCAGACTGGAACACTCATAAACACAGCACACACATATCTCCACACACGCGCAGCAGGTTGGAATCACTGCAGCATGTGTGCACAGCATGGTCTGCAGACACACACAAATACGCAGCTGCTGGCAGCCCACAGCGAGTGTGTGATTGTAACTCTCTGGGGTTCCGTATCTCATATGCGCGTTGTCAACTAGGTGTGTCTCTGTGTGTGTGTGTGTGCGCAAGTGATGGTATGTGTGCATACTCACCCGCGCAGCTGTCGTGACCCCATGCCACTGTTTTGGGCTCACCCACCACCACCACTATGGGAGGATTATCCACCCCACATGCTGGGGAGCACATCACGGCCAATCACATATTCATGGGAAATTCAATTTCTCCGACACACTGGGATGATTTGTGGCATGACATTGAGGCAGTACCGCACCCACTGGATTGTGTCACAAATTGAAAAAGCAAGCGGAGGACGTCTGTTACAATAGGCCAAAATACTGGAGTGTGAGGTGGGTTTATGATGGAGAAAAATAGTTAATGTGTGAGTGTTTCCAGTCCACAGCAGCGGAGCACAGCCAGAATTTGTTATATCCTTTCTTATGGCCTGAGGGAAATTCATCTGCATATCAACAGCATTGTACGTCTCTGCCAGCGGACAACAAGGAGGCAATCAGCTTGCTTATTCACACCCTCTGTCTGCATGCCCTATTCCACTTTCCATTCCGGTGCAGATGTTTTCACAGCCCTCACTATTACACAGTAACATGGATTTGTACCAGGTGTTCCCTACCACCCCGACACCACCCCTTTAGCATCATTAAAATCATGCATCCCATCTATCTAAAGATAAGCTCATCTGCCAGACAGATAAGGAATCTTCTCAGCAGTAATGGTGATGGTACCATGGGGACCCACATGTTGTGCATGCGCTAACTGAAGCCAATCAGCATTTCACACAGTTAGCATCACCTGTATAATAAGGTCACAAACTCCTAAATTCCCCACAGTGCAATGCTCATTTCACTTTCTTTCATTTTCACACTTTCCAGCAGCATTTGCCTGAAACGGTGTTGCTGTGTTTAACAGTACAAATGTATGGCACAGATCAGGAGGAAGTGGGGGAATGGTGAGAGTTCATTTTGTCTTCACTTTCTATCAGGGTGGATCTCAGTGTGCGGTAAAGCTTCTTTTGTGCGGCACAAAATTAGAAGAGACCAATACAAAAAGTAGCAACACAAAGAAAAAAACGACAGAAAGACAGAAAATTAGGAGCTTTTTAAAGATGAAGATATTTCCTGTGAGATAATCCTCTCTCTGGGTAGAGATTTTGAGAAGGGGAACCTTATTATTGTCTTTTATTTTGTTACTTTATCGTCTCTCTACCCAGCAGCATGTCTTCTGGGTAGAGAGAATGCCTCCTTAGGTTAGAAAGACAGTGATGTAAGAAGATTTTAGCTACTAATGCAGCGATTAAGCATAAAAGAAATACTGTAAATAACAGGGATAGTCGAAATATTGTGGACATCATCATGATGGCAGATTGCCCTGCCTCTGAAAGGTCTAATTTATTTATTTTTATTTCTAACTATATATCAGTCTTATCTAAGAGTGTTTTCCAAATGAATAAAAGGTCTGAAAGGAAGAATAACATGCGACACATTTATCTACCTATTAAATTGGCTGCAAACCTTGACTAAATATCCCTGCTGTCAGCCTCTAGCAACAACTTATTAATTAGAATGGCAAATTGCCGTTAAAAACATTCCACACGGCTGCTTTTCTCCGAGGTCTACCACTTCTCAAATTTGGTGCGAGAGTCCACTGCTCGACTTAATTAATTTGCGAGACCTTTGAGGACTCCTGCAGCTCACGCTAAGACGACAGACCTGCTTGCATAATTATCCACCATGTTTACACACCAGCAGACTTTGTGCGTACTTTCTGTGGTGACGAGCAAATATCCAACCCTTTTTAGAAATGCAGCAGGAGTCATCATTCAGGGCCAGTGCACCTCACCCAGGAGCTTCAACCTGGCTCTATGTATTGGAGGCAGTGCTAATGAGAATGAGGTCATGGGGAATTTGGCAGCCATTGTGACGGATGTGGAGAGAGACACAAGCCAGAGCTTTTCTCCCCTTTCTCCCCACCCAGTGTGTCAAAACATGCTGAGTGTTGGGCCAGTGGCAGCAGCTGATGGGGAAATAAGGGCAGCTTCTTGGCAACTGGCAGCCATGTTGGAGGCCAGCTCCAGTAAAAGGATTTATGAGGGAAGTGGGAAGAAAGGGAAAAAAAAGGTTCGCTTTATCTTTTCCATTTGACTAACAACCAAACTGATGCAGCGATAAAGGATGCAAACAGAATCAATTAAAATAGCCCCAGTACTTTTCATTTACACCAATCAGACACTGTGTTCTTTTGCCAGTGAATAGCCAGTGACTGACCGCCTTTCACTGGCAGGAGAATTGGAGGAGGAGGAGTGGATTGAGAAAAGAGGCTGTGAGAAAGATGAGGTTTAACGGGGGGAAATGGGTTTAACAAGACTGTAGCAGTGCAGAAAAGAATGTCCACCTTCCATGGGCCACTGGAATGGAACAGATACAGAGACAGCAACCCACATGCATGCATGCATAAAAGTTGAAAAGCAATCCAGTGTCGTGTTTCATCAAGGACACAGTTTTTCATCGTAAAGAACTTCCTGTTCTGATGTTACTCAGACTAAGCTATTCTTCACAGTGCTGTGTGGGTAGAGAAACAAGGCCAGGTCCAACAGTGACCACATATCTGCAAATGACGTCATTCAGAAAGCAGCTTTGCAGACTTTCCTTAGAGAAAGATTTACTTCAAAAGAATCTAGGCTTAGTTTCAATTAATGACTTTCATTAGAAACCACTGGAGTGATGTGAGCAACTTGCAGAAGCCTCAAAAAGCTAGTTCCAAAATGATGCTTTACTTAGTGCAGCTTGCTCTAATCATTTTTTACATCACGATACACCAGTTCTCCTTTCATTTGATAAATGAAAATCTAGCTGAGGTAAATGTACCTGATTTGGTCAAAATACATCTGGATATATGAGAAGAGATAAACTTGATTTAGTTCAGATCATTCAAGAATGTTTCAACTTAATAAAAAGCTGGTGACACTGGAAGAACAATGGCTACTTTTAACATGGAAGTCAGTTTTAATTTTTTTTTTCAATATTCAATACTAGTCAAAATGAAAAAACTAATCCCAACTAAAGGTTTTTAATTTAATATCTGGTCTTTAAGCTTGACCTCATTAGCCGTCCAAACTCTACTTCAGGTCCCAAAGTCAAAGGAACACTGCAGCATCACTGAGAGTTAAAAACTTTCTAAATTCTTTCATCTTTAATAAAATGATCAGTGTGTCTGCTCTACCAGGTGTAACAATGAAGTTTAACATCCAGGCATCCATGAAAACGGAATTTATAAAGTTCGAATAGGGATTTCTGAAAAAATTAAAACATACAGGTCTGCTATTACTTTCGACATAAATGAAGACAGAAAATTAAACAGCAGTGACTTTTGTAGGGTTACTGAACTTGGGCTAGATGGTATATAATGATGTGCTATGTGGTGGCTAGCTACACAGCTATGGTTAGCATATTATAAACAGTGAAGCTGATGAACACTAACATTTTCCACTCGATAAAAGTAAACGTGATTGTCTGATGGTTAGGGACAAATGCAATTGCATGGCAGTTGTAGTAAACGGTCCAAACTTCAGTCAGGAGAACAACTGAGATAATCCATCCACAATACGAGGTTAGTCATTAATATACTGCTGCATGGGCTGGGCTGTAGTTACGTCGTAGGGTTTTAAAAACTGAGCTTTAAAATCAACAGTGGTGATAAAAACTGAGAGAGGCCGACGGTGATCACTGCCTTTTTTAGGGGCTTGTTCAAATTAAACAGAACACGATACAAAGCATTAAAACATGTTAAAAACACAACAGCCTTAATAAACGCGGAGCAGTTTGGACCCGAATGCAGGGTTCATACTTCATCACATAAAGACTGGATTCATTCATTCATCATTTACAGGCTTTATAAAATGACCTATCCCCTTCAAATTACATCCATACTGATTGTCCACAAGAAACAGCCCAGATTCATTTGAATTTATTGAACCACTTCTGAAACTTCTGGGCAGCACCAAATCTGATGCAACAAAGCACCTTGACTGAATGTTGCACAACGGTTGACATTCAAAATTGAAATGCACAGCATTGGTTCAGGTAGGCTGTCAAGTCAAGCTCAGCTGCCATCCCATCAGATCAATTGATCTCAGTGCCAGCTTATATCATCTGATGGCTCAGCTAATACCCTTCAAATCTTATCCCACAGCTGCTCCACACTGCAAGCCACTTTGCAGGCTGCTTTCACCCGTGCTCCCCCCGTGACGCTGTATCTGACTCAAACAGTGTTATATGTTTTGCTGCTAATGCCTGCTGTGTTCTATGTTGATTCATGCTGCTGCTGTCCTTGCCTCTGGCTTTCCACGTGTGCACATGGAAGGGCGGGAAGTTGTGCTCTCTCCCACTTATGGAAGACAGGGAGGTCCCTGAACAGAGCCCTGCTGCCAAATATAAATTACTGCAGATGGAAATAATCTTCCTTTTACTATAGTCACTGTAGTGCTCCAGACTAAATGGTGGCAGGTTGACCTTTTATAACAGATGCAACCTGGTCCCAGTAAAAGGCAAAAAACTGTGCTGTACCAGCAGCTGTAGAAAATTCACCTTATATTAGGTTTTTCAAGATAAAGATTTTTTTTCCTTGGTCTACATTACTACCCAGATGCCCATGTGTCCTATGAACTTGCAAATGGCCAAAACTACATTTTCAAGTAGTTGTCAAAGTTTTGAGACTGTAATAATGGAAAGTGACTTCACATTGGCATTTACAAGCTGGCACCCGATTTCTACAGGCTAGGTGTATCATTAGAAACCCTTTTTTGACTTTGATGAGTAATTCTGTAAAAACCACACAGTCCAGAAGCATACACGCATCTGGCAATGACCTACACAATGATCCCACAAATCAACACAGACTTCTCTACAAAAGCAGCTTCACAGATCTCTCCCAGAGAAAGAAAAAGGCACCACACGCCAGATATCGCCTGGTGGTTTGAGCTGCATTTGGCCCTAAGCTGTTTTTCAGAGGCAAATGGAAAGAAAAAGATGACAATGAAAGAGGGGATTAACCACAGCAAGAGAGGAGATAACTAGTTGGGCCTGTTGCTGAATACACACAATAATTTCTTTTTCTAAAGTGGGGGCCGGGGGAAAGCAAGATTTCTTTTGCCAGCCACTGCTGCCCTGCTGGAGTGTTGTTCACCTCAGCACGCCAGCGTGTGTGCGTTTGTGTGTGTGTGTGGGCAGGGGGTCATCCAAACAATATATTTGCATACAAACAGCCTGTCCAAATTCACAAGTGGGGAGAAGTAGACGAGGAAGGAAAGGGGCAGGAGAAGAGGCAAATGTGGCATTTTGCATTTTTCTGAAAGAGAAGGTTGGAAAGGGAGATTGTTTGTTCTCCTTGGGTGCTGGGGGGCTTTCAAATTTAAGCAGAGAGGAGAATCTCATTACCTGAGTGATGCACCGCCTGTGTTTACACACATAATTCCAAAGAGGCTTCAACATTCCTTCATTCACTCACCTCGCTTTTTCTTTCTTGGTCAGAAGAAAACAAGTTCCAATTGTAATAATAAACAGACCTTCTCAAGCACAGAGAGAGCGTTCAAATGTCTCTTTTTCCCAGAGCAGGGCTGTCACAGAGAGGGTGCTTCAGTAGAATTACTTCTCTGAAGTTTGTCCCCAACGAGAGCACTTGAGAAGGTAAGAACAATAAGGTAAGCCACGAGGAAGAAAACTGTCTCTCTATATTGTGGAGTAGCATGGGCCAGTAAATAATTGTGTGTGTATGTGTGTGTGTGTTGTTACTGCTTTTGATTTGTTTTATTGTTGTTGTTGTTGTTTTTTGTTTGGGGGTGGGGTGAGGTGGGGTGGGGGGGCATGTATGTAGAAAAGTCATCTACATGCTGCAGCTGTTTACTGTCACCAGGGGGCAGTGTCACAAACCCTGTGAACTCTTCTTGGTTATGCTGTTGTTGGTCGTTCCCAGCCAGGAAAAGATCAGACTTATACCAAATTAAGAGCTGAAAAGTTAGCAGCCGTTCTTTTAATATCTTTAAATATTTCCGCGCTTTTCCCACTCATGCTGAACTCTACAATCACCTCCTTTCTGGTTGCAGCTCATTTTTCAACCAGTCAGCATTCAACTTATGCACAGTATCATCTACATCAGGCTACAAGCTGTGGGGATTTTGGAGGACTACACACAAGCATGTTTGCAAAGGCTGCATGAAGGCAAATACCAATGAAAATTGGCAAAATTGCTATGACATAAATTTGCCAAAAGGTCATAAAGTATTGTTAAAGTTTTGTACACAATGATATTTATTTATTCATTAAATAAATCAAGCAATGTGTGCACCACAGATGTTGAGGAGCAGCGGCTCTACTCTGAGCCCCTCCCAAATGGCAGAGCTATTCACCCTATCTCTAAGGGAAAGGCCAGCCACCCTTTGGAGGAAGCCCATTTCTGCCGCTTGTATTCGCGATCTCGTTCTTTTGGTCACTACCCACAGCGGCGTAGATCGACCGGTAAATTGAGCGCTTCGCTTTTACACTCAGCTCTCTCTTTACCACAACACACCGGTACGGCGTCCGCATCACTGCAGCCACTGCACCAATCCGTCTGTCGATCTCCCGCTCCCTTCTCCCATTATTCGTGAACAAGACCCCGAGGTACTTAAACTCCTCCACTTGGGGCAGGGTCTCGTTCCTGACCCGGAGTGGGCACTCCACCCTTTTCAGGCTGAGGACCATGGCCTCAGATTTGGAGGTGCTGATTCTCATTCCCACCGCTTCACACTCAGCTGCGAACCGTTCCAAAGCGAGCTGGAGGCCATCACCTGATGAAGCCAACATGACCACATCATCTGCAAAAAGCAGAGATGAGATCCTGAGACCACCGAAGTGAAAGCCTTCCGCCACTTGGCTACACCTATAAATTCTGTCCATAAAAATTATGACCAAAATCGGTGACAAAGGGCAGCCCTGGCGGAGCCCATCACCCACCGGGAACAAGTCCGACTTATTGTCGGACCAAGGTCTTGTAACGGTCGTATAAGGACTGAATGGCCTGTAGCAATGGGCCAGACACCCCATACTCCCGGAGCACCCCGACAGGACCGCCGTGGGACACGGTCGAATGCCTTCTCCAAGTCCACAAAACACATGTAGACTGGTTGGGGCAAACTCCCATGTGCCCTCGAGTATCCTCAAGAGGATAAAGAGCTGGTCCAGTGTTCCACGACCAGCACGAAAACCGCATTGTTCCTCCTGTATCCGAGGTTCGACTAACGGACAGACTCTCCTCTCCAGCACCCTGACATAGACTTTCCCAGGGAGGCTGAGGAATGTGATTCCCCTGTAGTTGGAACACACGCTCCGGTCCCCTTTCTTAAAGATGGGGACCACCACCCCGGTCTGCCACCACCTCGGTCTTTTTTGCAGTTAGTGGGAAAAAAAATGAGTCAACAAGAAAACATCAATGCATCATCATCATGCGAGAATTAGAGGTCATCCAGGCCTTTGTCTTTAAGACATCCTTGTAATTTAAGTAGTTGATTTATATTATGTAACTTCATGGAAAAATAAAGCTTGGTATCATCTGCATAATGATGAAAATGCATGGTTTTCTAATAATACTGCCAAAGTTAAGGATGTATAATGTAAAAAGTATTGGTCCCAGCATGTAAGCCTTTGAAGCTCCATGACTAACTGTAGAGAATGAGCAAGACTCCCCATTTGCCTGCACAAATTGGAATTTATGCAGCGCAGTTCCTTTACCAATGGTCTGTTGTAATCTCTGTAGTAAAATATTGAATTGAATGCTGTGCTGAGATGTAACAGGACAAGCAAAAAAAAAAAATGTCAGAGGCCATAACAAGATTGTTTCTGTGCTACGATTTACTCTAAATCCTGACTGAAACTCTTCATATAAACCAGTCATCAGAAAGGATCAGGTGATGGTTTAATAACTACTCTTAAAAATTTGTCTAAAATTAGCCAAGACAGCTGAATCAAGCAATTACGTAATAGTTTCATCACCTGTTAGCATAGAAAAAGAGTAAATTTGTGTTTGGTCAATTATTTCTTTGTTGTAACAATGCTTCTTGGCAATAAATCTGTTTGGCATTGGCAGAGAAGATTTGGCAAGTTTGTCATTGGCACAACTCACATACTCAACTCTGCTGCTCAACCTGCAAATGCATTTTCTGTACAAATGTGGCAGACGTGTAGGAATGGGGTCTAAAATGCAAAGAAATCTGAGTGATCAATAAAACTCCCTGCCAACTAATTTTGCCAGGGAGTGACAAGATAAAATATCACTCGTGTACATATTCTGCACTTATAATAATTTATTCCATATGACTCACATGTAGCCTGTGGCGTTATTGTCAGCTTTTATGCTGATAGAGAAGAGGATTATCATGCAGTAATAAGTGCCTGAAGGTGGATACAGCGCTGCACCTCTGCTCTTTTTTAGTTTTAGGATTTTGGAACTTTTTGCAGACACCATGATATCAAGGTTGCATTTTGGTGTTTCTTCGTAGGATTTCTTGTAATAGTTTAGCTTTTTTTCTGCATTTCAGGCCTTTTAACAGTTCCTTTTTTGTTTGCTTTATTTGGAATATATGTGCTATCTTCTGCTTCCTAACCAGAACTGCAGAACTGTGTTAGAAAGAAGGAAAAAGAAGAAATACTTGTGCTTATTGGTGCATCCATAGATGGATACCTCACACTAAAACATCTCACCTCCATTTTAAAAGCCACATAATCACCCCTGGTTTGTATTTAAGACTATTTTTAGAATCTTGCCAACTTCTTCTTTTACAATGCAGACTGGAATCACCTGATGCCACTGTAGTGACAAGCTGCACTCCAAACATTAAGTGAATTTGTCGCTGCTTTGCATCTTTGCTTTGACTCACTGGCACACATCTCCTTTCAATCAACCAAAAGTAAACCACACAGAGAGGACGAGAGCCACAGGGAGAGCGCAAGCTGCAAGTAGCAGCCTGGGAGCCCGTTATATTGTTGCCAGCGTCAGATCACAGCGCATGGCCTTGTCTTTTTCATGTAAAACAACCACTGTTTTTGACAGCACATTTGTTAAAAACCAACCGAGGAGTATGCAGAGTTTAGATAAAAGAAGCCTCAGTGCACAGTTACTGGTTGCCTGTTCTCCTTTTTTCCCTTCTTTCATTTCCTTTCCTCCTACACATGCTCGCCACCAACACCACACCTCCCATGATACACCGGTGTGCTAATTGCTATCAACATGAGTCACAAACATTCAGCCCACTTTTTTTTTTTTCAGGGAAAGAGAATTATTACTGGCAAGTTTCATGTCCATCAACACATGGATAATTCCTGTTTTCACTGCTTCAAATCGACTTGTGTGTAGGTGTGTGTCAGTGTGCGAGCACAGCTAGAGAGAACATCACTCCTGAACATGGGAGGCAAGGTTGCTTTGAATTGCACTGAGTTCAAACCTGGACATTAGCATTAAGGTAAATTTTCACCCAATCAGGAAAGCAGCAAAACTATGAAACTACATCAACTATAAAATAATTTCTCTAAAAACGCAAAATTGGGTTCCTTGGATGTAAACCTGAAGAAGCTCCCTTGCAATTTTCTGAAATCCATTTACACAGATTCTCACAATGATAAAAAGAGCATTTCAGAGAATCCTCAGAATTCCCAGTTTGAAAAGTATGTCGTTCATCCACAAGGAATTACCAGAGAACCTTTAATTAATGCTGTTTTAAGTAAAAAGAAAGGGTGTGAAAAATCGAATTAACTGCTAATTAACTTGATTCACTTCAAGGAAAGTCTGAGTGAATATTAGCCAGAAGGAGTGCATGACTGGGCCTCATAGAGCCTTTAAAAATGAAGGAGAAAACTTTCATGATGCGAGGTGCTCCTAAACAATTAAATATAAGTAGATGAATCCACATTACCCAGGCAAGACTAGTGTATTTAAAAAAAACTAAATATTGTCAAGAAGTTATAATTTATTTGAATTAAGTACATTTTCATATATTCTATATTCATTACACATAAATTCAAATATTTTAGAGTGTTTTTGTGTAAATTTAATTACATTTATAATTCAAATTTTAATTTAATTTGTAATTTTGATGATTATGGCTCATGAAAATCAGAAAGCCTAAGATCATTCGTTAAAAACCCCAATTCATTTAAAAATAATTGTTTTTATTTCTTTTGATAAGCACATTAAGTTTACATGGAATGAAATGTGCAATACACATAAACTTTATATTGACATCAGTGCAGCATGACGGGTATGGAATGCCAGGACTGACATAATGAATTAATTAAATACACCATTAAATAATTAATTATGTGGCAATAATTAAATAAAATTGGAAATAATTAATAAAAATGGGAAATAAACAATTAAATAAATATTTTTGACACATTTAATTAATTAATTATTTATTTCACATTTTAATTAATTATTGACACATTTAAATTATTTAATGTTGTATTTAATTAATTCATTTTGGCACACTTGACTCCTTCAGGTCTCACCATGAAATAATTTTATCTGTCAACCTCACCCATCAAACTCAGGGGGCGGGGCTAACGCTGATCGAGTCAAAACCATTGCTTTGGCCTGGTGGCCATTGTTTTTAGAAGGTGTTTCTGCACACCAACAACCGGCATGTGGAAACTGACAGAACTGTACTTTAAAAAGCCCTATTTGTGTGTCAACAAATACACTTTTAATATTTTTTAGCCGAGAATGTAGTGGTTTAATCTTCAGATATCTGGTTGGTTTGTCAAGATAGAGCCTCTTTGCAAAAGTGAAAACATCTGAACAAAAGTGCTCAGATGTTTTCAGAGACGTATTTAATTAATTCATTACATCAGCCCTGGTGTTCCATAGATGTGGAGGCAATCAGCTTGTGGCACAACTAAGGCGTCACTGAAGCCCAAGTTGAGTGTTTCTCTGCTTCCACTTCATTTGTCAGCATATGGAAGTATGACACACCCTAAATTCTTCTTGTAGATGGCTGCATCGCCTGTGTTTGATGGGGGTTTGTCCACTGTGGTTGTCCACTGTGTTTCATGTGGTTTGTCCACATGAACCACAGTGGACAAACCCCCATCAACACTAGCAAATGACATGGCATCCAAGTCTCAGACTGGGGAATTCATGTTTTCTTTTTTTTTTTTTTAAGATTTCTAGTGGACTCCGAGGTAAGGTGCAAAAAAAAAATTTGAACTTAAAAAAATTAATAAATAAAAATCAAACATAATGGTGAAGTTTTAAACTTTGAGCATTTACTATGTATTTTTGTACTTGCCTTCAGCAATTGCCACCCAAAACAAGGACAATTCTTCTTGATGCCTGGCTTGTGTGAAAAGCTTCATGCTGTTGTTGTACAAATGGCTTACAAAAGAAAATGAAAATAAACCCGGTCCACAGGGAGAGGTGGGATTCAGATTCTGAGGGGGGCTGATAGAAAGGCAAAGGCTTAGCACAAAGGAGAGAAGATCCAATCTCTAAGTGTGTTACTGTGAACGCGAAATACTGGAGAAACCCTGCTGGACTGCATTTCACAATTCTCAGAGGGGCGCTATAGGGAGAGCTTTCCCACTAGTCCTCCAGTGGCTGGAGGCAGGCAGACATTTCCCACCACCCCTCACGCACACAACATACAACAAACCTACAGAAATACAGCAAGCGTTATATATCTATGCATTGTAATTTCCATAAAACTGTGTGAAAAGTTAACTGGTCTTTTTAAGACTTCATTTTCAATAATCTGTTGACAGTTTTTTTTTTAAATTTACACCCAAAAGGATAACACTCATGAAGAGGCCAATGAATATAATATAATATAATATAATATAATACAGTATATGTAAGTGGCTGTCCTTGGGACACAAATAAAATTCATATTTGTGAACTTTATCTGCTTTAGATCACAAGACACCGGTTATAACACTGCGTGTAACACTTATATTTTTGCCTAAGTAACCAGTAACCAAGTGACAGTAAAAGTGTGCAAAGTGCTCAATGAAGCATCCAGTGGGGAACGTGCTTGTGCTCTAATCTACTCGAAATGCTTTCATGATAAATCTAATTTATCATGAAAGCATTTATCCTCTGGACACTGTGAATACAAAGGTTTAGTCCCATAAAGTCTTTGGTAATGAATCTTGATCTAATATGGTGTTTGTCCTAATTGTGAGAGAGGTCAGCAGACCACTAAACTTATAATGAAATCACGCAAAGAGAACCATAAATCCAAAAATGGGAAATTTCATGCTGGTCGTCCAGATATCTGACTTGGCTGAGACAAAGACTAACAAATATTGTCAGAATCCAATACGATGGTTGCCACAAAGCCAAAGGTCACATTCCTTTGTTACTGAAAAGTTCACGTTTGGAGGTACAAGGGTTTCACCTGACAATCTCAATATGACTGGCATATATTTATGCCAGAGCTCTACATAAAATATGCAGGACCTCAGAGACGTGCATGGTGAGGGGCCATTCTAAATTCATATCAGGAACCAAACCACTGGAAGACCCTGACAGGATTCCAATGTGGGTTACCAGGGCAACACGAACAGGAACGTTCGACCATGACAGCTGAGCTGCAGAAGATGTTGAGAGGAGCACAAAACAACAGGGGAACGAAGCAGAAAAGAAAGCCCTCTGTTTACAGGGACAAATCTGGAAAAACAATGAGCACATGCTGAGAATATTTTTGCACCGTAACAAAGGGCTGAAAATTTGAATGTTCAAGCAGACGAGGGGCTTTCTTGTGTCCTGCAGTTTGCCAACTAGCTGTTTTGGCAGCCGCTCTGGTAACCAGTATCCCTCTGATCCATTGCATGTACAAATATACAAGTAAACACACATCTTTAATAACTTTAAAGTCTTTGAAGGTTTCCAGCCAGAAAACAAGTTAAAGAGCATACAGGAAAAGAGAATAATTGTATAACAATGCACCTCACATACAGAGCAAGCAGTCTGTGAGCACTGACGCCAGCAGCCTCAGAATAGCCTCCAACTCAAAGGTGATTCGATGCTTTTATTTAGCTCCTGGGCAACCAGCATCTGCCTGGTGTCACTGAACACTTAATTAGACAGTAACACTACAGTAGCATGCTGCCTCATGTACTTTTCCAAGGTCTTGTTAGCAAGTTAACCATAGCATTGAACTGGCAAACACTACCTACCGCCAAGTGGCAAAGAGCAGCCATGTGCCAACACTGATGAAGGCTTCGGATAAATATCTTATTGAACAATGAGCTTGATGGTCTGCTGTGCTTTTATTTTTCAGATAATTAACTTGCACTTGTAGTCTGTGTTAATTGTGCCAATAGATATATGCACATCGTGCTTCAAACTCAGGACTATTACCATCTCTGCAGTGTTAGATAGCCAGATTAGATTTAAGTGATGTGGTCGTGAGTAGCTAAACCTGACACTGGTTTAAGTTACATATTTATGCTGGTATGTTTTTGACTTCAACCACTTAAATGGTTATAATATTCAGAAAGTAACAAAAAGGCAAGTTTACTTAGAATGTTTGCCTTATCATGTATTTTCACTTAGTATAAAGATCTTTATTTCACCAATATAAAGATCTCCACTGGCACCAAGAGTAATGAAGCACCTCAGTCAACTTCTGAAGGGAATTCTGAAAAATTATAATCTTACTCCTTCACTGTGATTAATGGATTTGGTCACAATAGCAATCTATTTTCATGATAAAGAACATAAATCATCAAAATGTCAACTGTCATGTTGTAGATGGAATTAGTATGAAACAATAATAGTGTAGTCACAGACAATTCCCGTGTTTTGCATGCTGGAATATAGCTGGATATCCCAAAGAAATTCTGGTCATAATCCACTGAGAAAATATTGAACTAACATTATTATTCTGCAAAAGTGGCTTAGACTTTTTGTAATTCAAAATATAGCTTTTGGAACATTTAATATTTTAAAGCAGTCCTGGGATGACATAAGATGACAGAGATATATCGTCCAAACCCTTACAGTAGCATTATGCACAGCAAGCATGACAATGAAGCCCGGAGCCATTCAATACTGTGGAGTGACACTGTGACATGCTTAGATGTGTCCTGAAGGCCTTGCTGGTTGGCAAGCGTGTTGTGGTGATAGTGCACTTTATAATTTGGAGACAGTGTGCGATTCATTTTAAACAGAGATAGAGGAGAAGTGAGCAAACAGCTCTGATGATTTACAGTCTGGGGTTTGGAGTATCTTTTTATCATTGTTTTTATTGCAGATTTTCCTTTAACACGACAGTGTCTCGACAGTAGACACAGAACAACAAAACAGTACAAACACAAAACGTACACAACAGCTCTTAAATAAGGCATAATACAAGATACAAAATACAAAATATAACATACAAGAGGTGGTGAGTCAGTCTTACAGCGCCCGGGTGGTGATCACGTGTGTAGTAGTCCTTTGAATAAGATAGCGGAAAGGTCCGGTCCAATATAGTCCAAAAAGGGGTGCCACATCCCATAGAACTGACCCACACTGTGGTGTATAACGTGTGTGAGGTATTCCAGAGGAATCAGTTCAAAAACTATTTTGCGCCAGCCACAGACAGTGGGAGTCCTATCGTTGATCCATTGTAAGAGGATATTTTTCCTGGCTGCAAATGTTAGAGTGTTATACAATCTTTTGTTGGCCGCCGCTTTTAGGCGGTCACTTGGAAGACCTAGAATCAGGGACAAAGGGTCCATCTCTATATCAACGTGGAAGATTTTCCCCAGTTCACCTGTAATGTCAGCCCAGTATTCTTGAAGCTTATAACAGGACCAAAAACAGTGAGTTAAAGTCCCTACATCAGTTTTGCACTTAAGACACACAGGGGAAAGAGAGCGGCTGAAGAGGTGTCTGCGGTGAGGGGATACGTGTAATCTGTGTAAAATCTTAAATTGGATTGCTCTTGTCCGAGTACAAATTGAAATCCTTTTTGCGAGAGACCAAACGGTATCCCACTTATCTTCATCTATGGTTACCGACAGTTCCCTCTCCCACACACCTCTAATCCCCTGCGCATCAGTGGTAGTCAAAGCATTAAGCACATGGTAAAATGAACTCAGAGACACCGTCAGCTGTTGCCCAAACAAAACCCTCTCAACATCAGATACTTCAGGGTGCTCAGCAAGGGTTGTATTGTGAGTGATATAGTGTCGTATTTGCAAAAAACGAAAGAAATCCTGTCTAGGCAAGCCGTAACTGTTGGTAAGCTGTTCAAACGACATGAGTTCACCACCTGCGAAAAGGTCACCAAGAGACTTAATATTCTTATCAGACCATCGTTGAAAGCCGGGGTCCAAAGAACCCGGAGGGAAAGCAGGGTTATTCATTATAGGGGTAAAGGTTGATGTTATTCTCGATCTTCCCTCAAGACGGCGGACAATTCGCCACGCTTTTAGGGTGTTGATTGTTACAGGATTTGTACAAAGGGCCTTAATTCCGTTAAAATCATTACAAAATAATAGATCGCTCAGTTTGCATTGTGACAGAGCTGTCTCAATATCCGACCAGATTGAGGTTTTACCCCTAACCCAGTCGCTCACAAATCTTAAATGGGCAGAAAGCTGATACAATCTAATATTAGGTAGATCCAAGCCGCCCCTGGAGCTTGGCAGATGCAACACTGCCATCTTGAGTCTGGGTCTGCGCTTGTTCCAGATGAAAGAGGTGAGCCAACCATTTATGTCCTTCAGTACTCTCTTAGAGAACAAGACGGGGATCATTTGGATAGGATACAATAGCCTGGGCAGCACATTCATTTTGATCAGGGCAATGCGTCCTAGCCAGGAGACAGGAAGTGACGCCCACCGCTCTAGGTCCTGTTTGAGTTTGCCAAATAAGGGTGTGAAGTTGGCTTTGTACAATTGGTCGAGAGACGGGGTAATAAAGATCCCCAAATACACAAATCCATTAGGAGACCATTTAAAAGGAAAGGAAGGAACAGTAGCCGGCATTGTGAAAAGAGTACCGAGAGGCATGGCCTCTGACTTAGCCAAATTGATTCTATAGCCAGAGAAATGGCTAAACCTGTCAATCACCTCAATGAGACTGGGTACGGATGTTACAGGGTTAGTCAAAAGAATCAAGATGTCGTCCGCGTATAAGGTTATTTTATGACACAGCTGTCCAATCTCTAAACTACGTATTGTGGGCGTCGCCCTTATGGCCTCAGCAAGAGGCTCTATGGCCAGAGCGAATAGAAGGGGCGATAAGGGGCAGCCCTGCATAACTCCCCTATGAGTGTTGAAGTAATCAGACCTAAGTCCATTAGTCAGGACTGCTGCCTGTGGATTATTGTAGATAACTTTGACCCATTTTATAAAATTCTCCCCTAAGCCGAATTTGCCCAGAGTATACAACAAATAAGACCACTCAATTCTGTCAAATGCTTTCTCCGCATCGAGAGAAAGCACCAGGCCGTCAATAGATTCTTGCTTGAAAGCTACAATAGCGTTCAGTAAGCGTCTAACATTGGTGGCTGAGTTTCGACCCTTTATAAAGCCTGTCTGGTCCTCCCTTATCAGCACAGGTAAAAAATTTTCTAAGCGGGTGGCCAGAATTTTAGAAAGCAGTTTCCTATCTACATTCAAGAGGGCTATAGGTCTATAGGATCCGCACAAATCAGGACACTTCCCTTTCTTTAGAATTAAGGAAATGTTGGCTTCCTTCAGTGTCTGCGGGAATTCACCCGTAATGAAGGAGTGGTTGAACATATCAAGAAGCGGTTCCACAATAATATCCCGAAACTGTTTATAAAATTCACAACAGAAGCCATCAGGCCCTGGCGACTTTCCACTTCGCAGTGATTTAATAGCCTTAAACACTTCGGTCTTAGTTATAGGGCTGTTAAGGGCAGTCTTCTGTTCCTCTGACAAATTTGGTAAGTCGAATTGGGTGAAGAAATTATGCATCAGCTGCACCCCCTCCGGGACTTGTTGAGAAGAGTACAAGGCTTCGTAGAACTTCTTAACACAGTCATTTATCAGTTTGTTTTCATATATCTTGTGGCCACCTTCATCAGATATCGCTGCAATGGTATTCGATTCTGCGCGCTTCTTAACATAGTACGCCAGACATTTACCGGCCTTATCTCCATGCTCGTAGAACCTCTGTCTGGTGTATTTAAGTTTCTTCTCTGCATCTCTGGTAAGAAGGCAATTCAGCCGTGACCTGAGTGCGGTTATTTCTTGCCATAATGGTGGTGATGGGGAGGCAATATATGTTTTCTCCTTATCCATCAATTCGCTCTCTAAAGATTTTTGTTCCTCCATCCGTTGTCGCTTCTTTGTCGCAGAATACGAAATAATTAGGCCCCTCGCATAAGCTTTGCATGTTTCCCACAAAACAGAGGCAGTAGTAGCTGAGGGGGTGTTGATATCCAAAAACGCTTTAAATTCTGCAGAGAAGTGAGAGGTAAATTCCTCATCCTTAAGAATAATGGTATTAAGCCTCCAGTGGCGGGACCTATGAAGCGCAGCTTTAAGATCGAGATCCATGATTACCCTAGCGTGATCTGAGATGATTATACTTGTTATGTCGCACGATACTACTGAACCTAAGTCAGTTTTCGGGAGAAAAAAGTAATCAATTCTAGTTTGGGACCTATGCGGAGCCGAAAAAAATGTGTATTGCTTATCGGAGGGGTGAGTATATCTCCAAGCATCCACAAGTCCAAACTCGTCGCATAGAGCATGAAGCGCTTTGGCCTGAGGAGAAGGAGTTGCAATGCTGTGTGGAAATCTGTCCATAAGCGGATTTAACATTAAGTTGAAATCACCACCAATAATAACGGTAGAGTTAGGAAGAAATGGGGCTAATTCCAGAAACATTTTGGTAAGAAAGGTAGTTGGGTGGGCAGGTGGAAAATAAACATTCAGTAATAAGATATTTTGGCCTTGCAAAACCCCTTTGACTATCACGTAGCGGCCCTTCAGATCCTTAACGCAATCAGTTACTACAAAAGGTACATTTTTCCTAATCAACACTGCCACTCCTCTACTTCTTGTAGTGAAGGATGAAAAAAACACTTGTCCATATAATCCTCGTTGCAACTTCAAGTGTCCATTATTATCAAGATGTGTCTCTTGTAACATAGCAACATCTACACCGTCCTTTCTTAGACAAGTAAATATCTTCCTCCTCTTAATAGGGCTGTGAACCCCTCGTACATTCCAGGTGCATATTCGCAGCCTACTCATTATTAGACTTATTCATGTATCACACAAAGCATATTGAGCCAAAAGGTTCACCACACCCTGGTTGAAAAAATAAATAAATAAAATAAAAATAAAAAAGGCATGAAAGAGCTGTGTGACGGAACATTCAAAGAACAGTGATTTGGCAACAGCCCTACTAAACATGTAGGGAAAAACCAATCTCCTCCTGCCCGTCGGGAAAGCCGAAGGGCATTGCACGCGCGTAACTCACGCCTACCCATAGACGAAAACACAGTCCGTCCGGTGCCCGATGGGGTGGAAGATTTCACCTGGTCGCTTATAAGCAGCGAGGACGAAAAAAAAAAGAGTCATATACGCCTAGATTCGGCAAGTACTCACACCGGTTAATTAAGGCATAGTGTGAAGAAAAGGAGTACTCCGGTGGTTACGGGGATTCAGGGCAGCGAGTCCGCGTAGGACGCAGCTGCCTCCGGTGTGTTAAATCTCTTCTCCTTGCCGTTGGCAAACAGCCTCAGTGTGGCGGGGTAGAGAAGCGCATAATCCACATTCTTCTTCCTCAGGCAGCTTTTCACCTCGTCGAAAGCCTTGCGTTTCTTGGCTACCGCCGCTGAATAATCATTAAAGAAGGAGACTTTGATCCGACTTGTTGGTTGGTTCGGCTGCGTAGCCAGGCGCCGAGCTGCGGCCATCACACGTTGTTTATCAGCAAAGTTGTGAAGCTTCATAATGATGGGTCTGGCGCGCTGGCTGGGGCCCGGCCTCGGTGCTAGAGAGCGGTGAGCGCGGTCTAGTTTGATCTTCCCATTTTTAGTTGTGAGCTCGAGATAGGAGGGGAGCCATGACTCCATGAAGGCGACAACATCATTTCCCTCCGTGCTGGAGTATCTTTTTAAGCAGGACCAATGAGGACAGACAAGATAAATGACGAGAAAGGCTCTCCTCACATGTGCAAACAATTTTCCACCGCAGAACGACCAGGGGCCAAATAACCTGTCTGTTCAGTATGTGAAGCGTGAACAAATGCCTTTCACATTAAGTCAGGACCCAAGAGACCCAAATGTGTGTGTGCACGTGCATGTTAAGAATATGGCCACGTATTGTTACAGCTTGGACGTGTGTGTGTCCATGTGTACACACCAGCATGAGCCATGATTTTGCATGCAAATAAAGGAAAGCAACCTTATTATGAAACCGGCTCCCTCTAAATACTCTATTTAAATTCAACCAATATGATGTTTAGATAAGACGTATGCAGCAGACAGATAATCCCCAGACCCAACTGACTGAAATGATGCATGCAATCTGAAGATGGTGTAAGCAAGGTATCCAATGGGGATGGTGTATTAAAGGTGGTATTACCTACAATTCTGTAATATGCAACGCAAAGACAACAGTTAATGTGGACGATAACATTGACATTAATACTATCAATTGAGGAATAGACTGAAAATGGTGAAAAGAAGGATGAGTATACTTAGGTAGTTATTCTATGTGCAATGACAAGGAGCATAACAGAGGTAAGTGGAAACAGCTATTCACTGCTATGAGCTTCTCACTTTGGGGAGCTGTGCATCACTTAGACTTAACTTTGACTCCTGATCTAGAGCCATCTTTAGGTTGACATTAGGACTTTTGGTTGTGCTACTACATATTCGCTACGGTTGCCGGTTCAATTCCAGCCAGAGGTACAAATCCCCCTTTGGGTTTGCTTTGGGAAGGGCATCTGGTGTAGAACTGTGCCAATTCAAACATGCAGCGCCAACTGCTGTGGGACCCTTGTGACAAGGAAGCAGCTGAAAATAGCTTTTAGTCATGCTACTGAAAGTGGTACATCAGCTTTGGGCAGAGGAATGTAAAATGTAATTAAATAGATTGTGACAGATTTCCACTCAGTCACTTTGAGTCAATATCTGACCGATATTCTATATAAGAAATTATTTGGTTGCACCCCTAGTTAGTAATGTGGTTTGCATCCAAATTCAGTGTTGGGACGGTTACTTTTAAAATGCATTCCACTACAGATGCCCCAACTACATTCATGTAGTTGGGGCATCTGTAGTGGAATGCATTTTAAAAGTAACCTGCTCTGTGCTTTATTACTATTACTGAAGGTTACTCGCCATACCAATACCAACTAGATTTTTAAATCTTAATATAAAACGAGTAACAGGAGGAGGGTGGACATTAGGTAAGGCTGCACTTTTTGCAGCGATCTCGTATAGCAAACTATTCTGCGCGTATATAAAACAGATCCGCGGCTCCGAACCGTAGTAAAGGGATCTCTGGCTAATAAGTTGGGTTCCGTGTCATGCTTGTAGCCGAAAACTGCCTATTGCCTTCATATTAAATCATTTGTAAAAATATTTTTTCATGTCATTATGCGTTAGAGCCTCGGCGTGGAATTACCAAAAATAGAAAGAGCATAGCCTAACATACGAAACAGGAAAAGACCGCCGTGTAATCAATTTATTTCAACAAAGTAACTGTATTCTGAATACCAACTTTTTAAATAGTGGAATTAAATGGAATACAGTTACTCATATTTTGTATCTTAAATACATAAAGCTGGTACATGTATTCCATTACTCCCCAACCCTGTCCAAATTGTTCCATACGTACATTGTGGACAGCTTTCCAGTCAGTCACAGATTAGCATAGAGAAACCGACAACCATTTAAACTTAAGAGCAACTTCGAATCACCAGTTTACCTAACCCTACTAACTGCAAGCTGTGGGAGGAAGCTGGGGTACCAATGTATACAGGGGAGTGCAGGCAAAGCCCACATAGTCCACCCAGGACAAATGGCGGAATTGAACCTACAAGTTTATTGCTACAAATCAACAGTGCTAATCACTGCATGACCATGCTGCCCAACATTCAGCATACAACAAAAAATATATAAATTCTGCTTTACTCCAAAATGTGGCCTTAGGATTAGGGTTAGGTTTAAAGACAGAGTGAGCAGGAGTTTTCAGACCACAGTGGTCTTCAAAGTGGTCTTCTCTCCTGAGCCTGGTTCTGCTGGAGGTTTCTTCCTGGTAAAAGGGAGTTTTTCCTTCCCACTGTTGCCAAAGTGCTGTCTCATAGGGGGTCACATGATTGTTGGAGTTTTTTTCTTTATGTATTATTGTAGGGTCTACCTTACAATATAAAATGCCTTGAGGCGACTGTTGTTGTGATTTGTATAAATTAAAAAAAATCAACAACAGCACACATAGGCTTGCAAATTTAAAAGCAGTGTGACTGACATGCCAATGTTATTGCCACAAAACAATCAATCCACAAAAAATGTATAGAGAAACTCCACTAAATATTGAGGGCTGTTTCCCAGCCAGTACAGATCCGCACATCAGGGACACACATGTAGACATTAATGCTTCACATCACCACAGAGAGGACCTAGAAATAAAGGGAGAGAAATAAACACAGAATTCCCCCAGGCTAGTCGACAAGTCAAGGAGAGAGATCCGAGGGAGAGAATCACAAGGAGAGTGCTTTCAATAACGGAGGTTTCCATCATTCAGAAGTCTGGTATAACCACTCCATCCAAAGTGACTCCAGTTCAGAGCTTCCCTAAACCTGCATTCTTTTAATAATCCGCAGGGAGCAGATCCTCTGGCTTCTAGAAGAACTTCAGTTGTATAAAATTCAGATACCTTAACCTATGACTCAGGCAAACACTTTCCTGATGTATCTGTGATCTTTATTGTTAGTCTGAAGTCTTATTGGTTAAAACATAATATTAATTTAGTACATTTTTCAACTTGATCAACATCATGAGTTAAATGCTGTCTCATTTTCAGTTTATGGAAGAACTAAAGCAATTTAATGGACTATACATCATTAGTAGTGTCATATAGCAATCACTCCATATCCAATATAATAGTAATATAATAGTGAGATATGTGAATATACTTTTCTTTGAACATTTCTCTGAATATGAGCAGTATTTGGGAAAAACACAATCAGTCACTGGGTAAATAAATGTATGTGGTGCCATTGCAAATAATTTGGTGAGTTCTCTTGTATACTTGAAAGGGGAGAATTTTCTTATCATTAATAACAACTTGATTTCCATGAAAAGCAATTAAGAATTTCATCACAATGGTTACTTTAGCAGCAGGAGCAGGTTTAAATAGTGAATTTTAACATTGAGAAATAACTCAATGTTAGTGCAGATAAAAGAATTCAATCAACCTGAAAGAGTGCGATATAACAAGCCTGCTGCTTTGTTTTCTCTTTCATACAGTTGGGTCCATAAATAGTTGGACAGTGAACTTTTTGAACTTTTTTTTAATCTTGGTTCTGTACATTAGCACTATGAATTTTAAATGAAACAACTCAGATGCAGATGAAGTGAAGACTTTAAGCTTTAATTTAGTAGGCTGAACTAAAAAAAAAGAGGAACTCCTAAACCCTTCCTCCAATTTGAATGTGGGCGATCGTGGCTCAAGAGTTGGCAGTTTGTCTTGTAATCGGAAGGTTGCCAGTTCGAGCTCGGGATCGGACAGTCTCAGGTGTTGTGTCCTTGGGCAAGATACTTCACCCGTTACCTACTGGTGGTGGTCAGAGGGCCCGGTGGCGCCAGTGTCCGGCAGCCTCACCCCTGTCAGTGCGCCCCAGGGTGGCTGTGGCTACAATGTAGCTTGCCATCACCAGTGTGTGAATGGGTGAATGACTGAATGTAGTGTGAAGCGCTTTGGAGTCCTTAGGGACTAAGTAAAGCGCTATACAAGTACAGGCCGTTTACCATATCCTCAAATGAAAGCTCGCATTTTACACATTATATCCAAGTCCGTTATATAACTATAATTGGAATACGTGTATGTGTCAGTAAACAGGTAAAAAACTACACTTGTACACTGTATTTACTTAATGAGAGATGCAGACATATAATACACTGGATAATCAGCTAAGTAGTACTGGTTAATTTATTTCTTTATTTTGGTATTATTTTATCTTCTCAGTCTTTTGTGGTTCATGAATATTTTCAAGGAGCTGTGACCTTTAACATGTTCTGTTTTGGATTATTAAATACCAATTAGGTAGAACTTGGACTGAAAATCATTTTTACTGCTTCACTGATTCTGTCTGGATCTAAATTCCACCTCTTCTCACTGCTCTGTTGTTCTAAAGCAGCCTCTCTCACACACATATAACTGTGTTCTCTGTTCTTCAAAGACACCTCTGGAGGTAGCCTGAGGGAAGGCTCTTTTATGCTTTAAGCCATCAATTGACCAATCAAGGATTGCCCAAGAAAAGTGACAGTTGCCACGGGGACAGAAGAGAGTACACAGAGCAAACTATTTTTAATGACAGCACTTTTACTATAAAGGTACCTGAATAAGTCTAAAAAACACTTTGTAGTCTGGCCAGAAGTTGACGGGGCCCAGAACAGCATATACACATTACATGCAATAATTAGCCTGAATAACTAAAGGAAGGCGTGCATGTTATCCTTTTTTTAACTGCTAGGTGGTCTCTATTACATCTCTGACAAGCCATCATCAAGACCGATGCGACATCTGAAGTCTTCTGCACTCCTGACCCTTTCATCAAGGAATTACATTTGGAACATCAAAGATGCAAAAATGACATCATGAAACATGAAGAGAGGCAGAAATTCCTTTTTCCCTTCCATCAATCTGCTTGCTGTTCATAAATGTCAGCCTTAGGGAAATTGAATGGCACCATTTTTCTGTGTTTATTAGGCTGGGATGACCTTTCAGAGTACATACCCACACCAAGTTAATTGAAGATAAGTCAAACTTGGAGTTCCAATGGCTGGCAGAGTCTGAGCGCTAAGATCCCCGAGGATACATTGCCTCGATTAAAAGAAAAGAAGAAGAAGAAGAGATGAAGACAGGAAGTTCATTGCAAGATAGGCTTGAGTCCACTGGGAGAATGTCAATTTTTTATTACTTAAATGCCCCGTCTTAAATGCCAAAGTAGTATAATCCCACAAGTCATTACTGATTTGTGGCGAGTTGCTCTCAATAGTGATTTTGGGCTGTTTGTTTGAGCACATTCATTATTTCAAACCAGACTCTGATCTCAAACGGAAATTAAGAACTATATTTACTAAAGAATCAGTAAAATGTAATGTTGTCTGAATAAATAAATTAATTTTTGCTTTGATTTGTTGTGTTATTGATTTTAGGAAAAAAAAGATAAAAAAAGATATATTAATTATCTTATATATATTATTTATCAGGGCTTTGATAATCTTGTCAAAAGAGTGACATCTAGCTGCTTTAATGCCACCATTAAGTTAAGCTAATTAGTGCTAAAATTCCCAATGAAATCAAGCCTAGCGTGTTAGTTCATCCTTTCCGATTAGAATAAAAACATCAAAAGCAGATCTCACAAGCACGTACCATTAGAATTTTTAAAGAAACCATTTAAAACCAACCATTTTCAACCTGCTAAAAAAAAAGAACAGAAAAACATCATTGCAGGCTGAATTTAGCCAACCACTGCAACTGGAAAAACCCATATGGAAGCTTAAGGCTTAGACTTGGTTTCCACAAGTAATCCTTTAGAAAAGTTAAAAAACAACAACAACAACAACACAGCTGGAGACAAAGTATAGATTAAACTACTTAAAAATTTAGAACACTTGCATTCAAATCATGATTCCATCTCTCTCCCGCAGCAAACACCAGTATACTGTGCTTTCAAGAGCTCTAGCTACTGGCACTGACCTTAAATTCTACTTGCATTTCTACCCACCAACAAGCAGAGCTGCCTGCATCACCTTTAAATTCTCCTTAGCCTCCATAATCCTACATTTGTTACATTATGTTATTTAGCAATCAATTTGTTATGAAAGTTCAGGAAATTCCTCCTTCACATTATTTTTCCACCCCCAGGAGTGGTTACAGCTACTTCTAGGGACACATTTAATGTGATAGTCTGACAAAAAGGCTCTCATTCCAAGTGATGTCCCCACCAGACACCATTTTCCACCTCCCCACCCAGCCTCTGTCAATATACATCACAAAGACTACTCTTGTTTAGTGTAGCTGCTGTGATTAAAGTGAAGGCTAAGAAAAAACACAGTATGTTCTTAGAATAGCTGTATCATACTTCGGGCTGTTTCACCCACAACACAGATAATCTAAAAAATATGTCTATGTAGGCTATGGGTTTTGCTATTTTGACCCCTCTGACAGCATTTAATAATGCTGTCAGAGGGATCTATATCATATATATGCCACAAATGTCTGAAATCTGTCCTACATGTGCTTTATTTAAACGGCAGTGGCTGTGAAGGTGTAAAAAAGTTGCCTAGACCAAGACATCCATTTTCGTTTAAGCCAAACTGGGTTCCAAACCACAAATAAACAAGGCACTGCAAAATTCATGAATAAAAGGCTCCATCAATATTTCAGTCATGGCTTCATGTAACTAAATTAAGTACCCAGCTGTCTGTTTAGCGCGCACCCCTTGTCTCCACACTGGCTCCGTGCTCTCGGTGCGTCCTTGGACTTCCTAATGTCATGGTACACAATGGCACAGGAGGTTGTAATTCAAATTGGGGTCAGGGGACCCGGGGCACTAAGTGAACATTAAACCGCCTCCCATCCGGTTGGCCTCTGCCCCAAATTAAAATGAGCCATTTCTTCTTTTTACTTCAATTACGTTGCGTACGAAAAAAGGGGGTTCATAGTAAGGAATCCGGTAATAATACGTTCCATTATGAATGTTTGACTTTCTCTGAGCAGAATAAACAGACAATAACAAGATGTTCGTGACCCTGAGCCACCCCCACCCCCTGCACGAAGCCATTAAAAAGTCCCGATGCTTCAACAAAGCCCGGAGCCTTTAAACATCCACGGCGCCTCCAGGTGGACCACCTGGGTGCATAAAAACCACACCGTGCCTCTTCTCCCTGAGAGGCGTGCAGTGTGCGTCTGCAGCAGCCGCAGCAGCAGCCTACTGCGAGAACAATAACTTGTTTTTAGTGATGTGCGCTGACGCTGGAGTGACGGATGGTGGAAGGTGACAAAGAAGGGGCTATAGGGATGGTGCATGAACCAGTGGCTCGAGACGGGACAGGATGAGGAGAGAGGCTACTTACGCTGCTGTTCTCTCCTGTCCAGTGGACCATCGCCTGGTTGTGGGTCGCATCCCCTTTGAGCACGAACGAGCTGCTGAGCAGGGACATTTGTTTATCCCAGGACAGGGCTCTTCTGAAGCGGGGTGTGCTCCCCGCCCCGACTGCTTTCTGGCCCGGCAGGAAGCCTCTTTCTCCGCTGTTCAAGTCAAACGTGCGATCCTCCCAGCCTCGCCGGTTTAAAGCCACGCTGCCACAGCGCACGGGTCCCGGTAGTGCCATCCAGGCCGAGACGGTCAACAGAAAGACGCAGAGGTACGCAGCAGCTGAACCCGGTTCTTCGGGACGGAGAGGTGCCATGCTTTACGCCGTACTAGCGCCCGTAACGCGGAGACTGATGAAGAGACTGCTGATGCTTGTGGGAGATAGATAGGTGTATACTGTAAACCGAGGAAGAGAGAGTGAGGGAGGGATAGAGGGAGGGGAACTGGAGCGAAGTCAGACAGTGAGAACAACGTGGACGAGTCTCGGTGCCAAGTACGAACCACAGGACGATGCAGCGGTGCCATCTGCTGTCCTGCAGCTGTACTGAGCTCGCATCACTCCATCCATCTAAATAAAGAGTTCCAACATGACGGCAGCACTGCCTAAAATCACTGCCGTTATTTTTAACAACATTGTGTGTTTCTTGTTGGTTTCAAACTGAATTCGACCGTGATCAGTGTCACAGTGATCCACAACTGACGTAGTGGTGCAGTGGTTTAATCTTCGCGACCTTCGTATGCTTATCTGCTGATGTCAGGGCATAGACTGATAATCAGCAACTCCTGATGGTCACTTAGTAACATGCTTAACCACTGTTGAGTCTATAGCTTTTTTGTTCGGGTGGGAAATATGCTGAAAATACATTTATGTATTAAACTTACATACACACTGACATTTTCTGAGTTAGATTTAGTTGCTTATTGCTTATCTGTTTTATTCTATTTGTTATATTTATGAGTACCATGGACATGTTTAGTAACTTTGTGTCAGATAAAGTGAGGGTTGAATGAGTTGGTCATACGTTCTAATTTATATTTATTTCTTTAACTTATCTTTTTCTTTAATTTAACTGATAGAAACAATAAAATGACCTTAAAAAAAGCATGCGTGACATCCGTCCCTCTGTGTATTGGTTGCCAGCTGGCCAAAGGGTCAGAGTTCACATTTGATCTCACAAAGTAATAGCTCCACTCCCTGCGTCTGTTCTCGTATCCAATTACACTTGGAGGCAGAATTAAACTATGACTCGGTGGTTTTGTAGTATTTGGGGTTATATGTAAACAAGAGTTCACCTTTACTTTCAGATTACATGTTTTTCTAATATAGCAGGTATTATTTTTGCTCATATTAGAGATAAATCCATAAAAACACTGTACAAAATCAAAAAGCTTAACATGTTTTTATTAGTCTCAGGGTTTGCTTATAAAACTGAAGGGTTTAACTATGGTAACCTTAGTAACTGCCATTTCAGTGCGGATTGATGTAATGCGGAAAACATGGAACATTTTGAGAGTGATTATAGTTCCATGAGAATTACCGTCCCAATTTCTTTACAAAACTGTGGGCCTATAAAACCCTGGGTCTACTGGTTTGCGGCTCTAGGTATATAAAAATGAAACTCCATTGAATATCAGTTTTGCCTGTGGATTTCTTCCTTCAAATCAGGCTTTCCATGATCAAAAGGGGCGTTCACCTGTAATTGTAAAGCATCCAATATGAATCCTTGCTATTTAAAAATATCTGTCATTTGTCAAAGTCTCTTTCATATGATAGATGCCACAAGGAGGGAAAGTCCAGTTTGCGCCCAGAATTACAAAGTGGGAACAAGAACTCAATTTTAACAGTAAAAGGCCTAATCAGAAAGATGCTAAAGGAGGGGAAGTCATCTTCTGTGACTGGTTGTGGGGTGCGTGGAAAGACAAGAAAGAAAAGGAGAGCATAGAGACAGCAGGAACAATAAATATGATTATATTACAAAAACAAAAAAAAAGTTCAATAAGTAGCGATAATTAGAGGGAATTTAATGTGATTTATTGATGTACAGAATTCAGTTTGAAGTTTTTGGCAATTAGACTCCGATGGCCCATCACAGCAGAACAGAATCCCAGCGGTGATTGGAATTAGAACAAGACTCCCTGGAGTCTAGACGCTGGTGATAGAGATGACGATGGAAGTTTGAATGGAGCCTGAGTGACCAGTGAGAGATGGTAATGGGGAAGAGGTGGATTGCACGAAGGCAACTGCAAGGGAGAGTGACAAATGTGCAGTGAGATTTAAAGGTCTAGATTGGACTAGACCCGTGATGTCACTATCAGCTTGACAGCATGGGAAAGTACAAGTGATGTAAAGCTTAGATTAGCCACCAACATTAGCCACCTTATTGCTCGTCTATCCCAGTTTGTATGTTTCTGGGTGTGCATGTGTATCTGAGTATGTTGGTTATTGTGTAGCAGCGGGACTCAGTTAAGATTTCCCAACTTTTGGTTCTGGATACTTGCTGGCAATCATGTACCTGTGTTGATCTTGTTAAGAGCCGCAACTTAGGGGAGTGGCTGAGCTTCAGTCAGTGCTGGATTGTTGAAGGACTACTGTCAGTGTAAATATGGTTGTGGTATTAATTTATGGTACTGCATGTGTACAGGAACATGTAGCGAGAGTGGAGAGAAAATTGTAAATACTGAGTAAGCTGAAGTGGAAAGCAGCCTTGTGAGAGGAATCACTTGCACCTGGGATTGGGATCTTGTGGACCTTTTCACGGTACTGAAGGATTCCTGCGCTTGGGTCCCTGCTTTGCCTCACAGCAATTCTGACACTTTACTTTCTTTAAGAACAGACCTTTAACATTTTTAGGTTTTATTGTTACACACAGAATTGATTTGCTTTATATAAGCTTTCCTACACAATTTAACAAATATTCACTTTATACATAATCATTACACATTTCATGTCCTTTCCATTGCTTTGTTAATAAGCAATAATCTTATATTTACAGTCGTATGAAAGAAAGTTTTCCCAGAACTCTGTGCAGTCCTGTGAAAAACTAGCTACAGGCTGCTTCCACACTGGAAGTTGTTGCTGCTTCCATAGGAATTGAGATGGTGAATAGCAGCCAAGTGCTGTTAATGAAATGCGCTTGATTAACTGATCATCAGCAAGTGTGATAATCTCTATAAAGGAGCAGGTTTTTTTGGCAGGTTGCTGGCCTGGTGCATTTGGGTGCATGTTAATGCCACAGTGTTCCCAATCAGAGAATTTGCAAAAATCCCAAATTGTAAGAGACTGGTAGAGTCACACAGCTCTACTTCCTGGCTGCGGCTCAGAAGGTAGAGCAGGTCACCTACTAATTGGAAGGCTGGCGGTTTGATCCCCATCTGCTGTGGTCCGCATTGGACAAGCATAGAAAAAAATGCTTGTGTGAATGAGGCAAGTTGTAAAAGTGCACTTTTAAGAGTAGAAAAGCATTATATAAGAACCAGTCTGTTTACCCTTTACAAAAATAATTACTTTGAGTTAATACTGCTGGTGGGTCAACAAGCTAATGAATTTTGGGCTTTAGTTACAACTATAAATATAGTTATAGTTGGTGTCATGTATCATGTATGGTTTGCATACATGATATAAATCTGTATAAGCATTCTTGCTTATTCAGATGTTTTATCTGTAATTGTGTTTTCATGTTTGTAAGATGTCTAGCAATATATTGTTCTTACCAGAGACTCAGGGATGTTTAGATTTAGGAGGAAACAGACAAGATTATGTTTACCGGGGGCAACTGTGGTTGCATAAAGGATTTCTGCATGTGCAGAATTCAGGAGGGAAACTGGCTTCGTGTTCTTCTGGTGGATCACCGGCATCAAGTTTTATATACGGTCTTTCTCTCTGGAATTTGAATTTTCTTAGATATTTCTCGGATGTGCTGGTGTACTCTCACAGTCCAGTGACATGAATGTTAAAATATTTTAGTGGTTCTCTACAGATTTTTAGGCACATTCCAGTTAAGAAGCCAAAAACAGTTCATGCTACACCCCATAACTTTTGTCAAATCAATTCAACTTTGTTAATATAAGCTCGAAATCTCAACAACAGTCATCTCAATTTTATTTGACCTCATCACTTCATTTTTCACCACGTTCTCTGCACTGTAGTGGACATGTGGACGCTGCACTGAGGCTCACTGGGTTAATCTGTGGTTCTGAACAGTTCTTAAACTGGTTGTTTTGCTACGACTCGCAGCTTGTCATGGTTCAACCTGACTCTCACCCAGTGTCAGCTTGGTTAGACATAAGCATCACCAAAAAGATACTGAAAAACAAACAAGGTATTTCAAAGATCTAACACCAGTCAATCACAAGGCTTAATTTTTGTAAACCATACCTTGTTGTTCTTTTTGTAAGGTATAAAAGATCCAATGAGCAAATCACTTTTTCTATAGTTTTGAAGATTTACATATACAGGAGACCCCAAAAAGAATGTGATGTGATACCTTAAGAGTCTGATCATAAATAAGATAGTCACATCAGTGTAAACATACTTGATATGAGCTCTGTCTTTTAAACATCTGCAAAATCACATAGAAATTTCAAACAGCATCTCTGTGACCTCTTAGCAAACTCAGTTTGGTAAATATTTCACGGCCTTCGTTGATAGTTGTCTGTGGCATCTCTGTGTGTATGTGATCACAGATGAGGAGTATGGATTAGTGAGGCAGGTCTTGCATCATTTGAGCACAGAGACAGCTCAAGGGGAGGAGAACCTTGGACTGCAGAAGCCCAGCTTGTTAGCATGCTCCTGAGCTGCTCCTGAATGTAGCTTTGTTCATCATGAAATTTTCATGGATAATTGGATGTTATGAAGATTAATGTGCTTTAGTTTCACAGGGCTGCAGGAGAACTTTGAAAGACTTTGACACTCAACACCTTCCAGGGGATGTCTCTGGCCTTTTTAGGAGATACGTGATATGGTCTTACCTTGATAACTCAGCTTGATGCACTAGGTCCTTTCACTCACATCATGGCAATTTGAGCCAGCGGTTCGACAGCGTCTGCATTGTGCTGTGCTCTCCACATGCCCCGGAGGATCTGCAGTCTAACTTCATTGTAATTTATTGCAATTAAGGAAGGCACAGAAGCAAAACTAATTGTACATTTCACTCTCATTACTAACATTTCCTTCTGTTCACTGTAGACTGTAATATATTTAATCATAAATCAACCAGAAAAACATTCCACATATGAGGCTCCTTGGAGTAAAATCTCGTGTGTTTCAAATTATGTTTGGGAGTTAAAGAGGTTAGGAGGAAATGCGGGAGAAAATATTAGATGTAAGGATGAAAAATGCTTTCTCTTGAATTTAGTTTTTCTTTACTGATTGTGCATTCTCCGGCACATCACAACTGTTTAAATTCTGTCTACGTGTATTTTAAATTGAAGGAGTTTTTATTTGAACACATTTCAAGGTCTCTTTTGAAATTTTGTGGGTGAAAAAAGATTTATATTTTATGAAAATATTGGCAGTGCTGCAAACTTTTTGGTATTCTTGGGAAAATTTTGCTTCTATTCAAAAAGTTTAACAGAGTTTTTTTCTCCATTTATAATTGCAAAAAGTTTCGTATTGTTTTACAAAAAAATCAAAATGTTGCTCCTTTTATTTATCACAATTTCAATCATTGTGTTGCATGATTATATACAACCAGAATGTTCCTCCCATAAAGGTGTTTGTTTGAAAAACAAAATGAAATGAAAAAAGTTTCACTGTCCATCAACTACTTGAAAATAAATCACTTTAAACTTCTATTTAATTTTCTTGGTATTTTCCACATTCTGTTATATTGTTTTAATAGTGGATATGGATCAAAGGCTACTTGGGTTTAAGTATGTCACTGCCCACGTGTTTTCATCACATATAAACAGTGTTGGGACTAACTAGGTTATTATTGTAGTAACGAGCACGGTAACTAGTTATTATGCCAAAATCAGGAACGTGTTAATAGTTACTGGGATTTAGATAGGGTCGTTATTTGTTACTTTGTGTGGTGGCTATCACGGAGCTTCCACAGATTCATTACATTAGCAAGTGGTGGAGGCCAGCAGGTGGATGAGGGAAAGGGGAGGCAGGAGGAGCAGAGACCCGAGGCGGCCGCCGGTCCGAGTATCAGGTGAACTGAACTTCAGGTAAGAAGTTATGACCTGCAGTCTATCTGGGTCAGATATGAATCAAGTTTAGGGGTAGTTTATTTTCGTTATACTATAGCTATAGCTAGCATGACGGAGTTTTTATACAGCTGGGTGGGTGCTATGATGTTACTGATGTTGAACTTTATTTTGTTCATAAGGTTAATTATTAGAGTTGCCAACCGTCCCCTAAAAAACGGAATCGTCTCGTATTTAGAGAAAATATTACGCGTTTCGTATTGAGGTGAAAAGAAACACATTTTGTCCCGGACTTCAGCTACAATGAAAAAGGCACAAAGCTGGAGTTATTCTGTGTCTTTGCAGCACAGCTGCCTCTTCTTCTTTCATTCTCCCCCCTCCCTCTCCTGTTTCTACTTCAATCATGAAACTGATCAGTGATCAGCTGATCGGCTTTTCTCTCTTGTTTGTTTATCGCTCACTTTGCGCCAGAAAGAGGAAATCAGTGGATGTCGCGCTAAATGACAGCAGCACGTTTAAGCTTGATCAGCTGTTGTTAGAATTTATTTAATATTACTTTCTAGTATCAGCTAATGTTTGCTGGAACCACAGCTATAAACTTGCTGGTCATGATATGGTTTGGTTATCTGGTGAGAGGGAAACATGAAGATGAAACCAGGAGATGTCCTTACTGAACCATCAGAGCTGAACAGGTGATGGAGAAACAGGTTTACCTTTTAGGTGACATGAATGAGTTGAAGGGAAGTTATGAACTGTTTCTGAGAGACAAATAACACCAGGATCCTTTTTTACATAGCTGACAGCTGGTAACTGTGCAGGAGCGGATCTAGCAAAGTTTTGCCAGGGGGCCAGGTAGGGCATTAATGGGGAAAGGGGGGCACAAGGAAATACTTTTCTTTCTTATTCTCATTTAAAATGTCTAGCTTTTTAAAAAAATAATTATCTGAATCTTAAAACAAACAATTGATAGATTGATACATTGATACATTGATACCACGAAAACTGTGTACATCACTGTCACAACAGCTTTTGTTTTCATTCAAAGGCTTTATGATTTTTCCTATAATGGTGCAAAAATGGTGCCGATTTTCTGTCCCAGTCCAGCCCTGTAAGCAGCTCATCTGCAGTCTGGTGTTACCTACATCTTCCTATTCAGAAGGCAGAATTTCTGAGTTCTGAGTACAATCGAAAGCACCACGACTGCAGTTTTTGTGTTGGATGTAAAAAGCGCACGTGACGCTGTGACGTAGGCTAGAATCATGCGGCGATCAACGACGATCCAGGCGTGGGATTTCTCTCGTGGAAATATGCACATTATCTTTTCCTTTCTATTGGTAGGTGGCACAGTGCACTTGTGGCAAGTAAGCAAGCAAGAAGACTGGCAAAGTTATGGAAGCAACACATTAACAAGAGAATTCTGAGTAAAACCAAAGTTACTTTCCCTAGTAACTAGTTGCTTTGAAAGTAACGAGTAACTTGAAGTAACTGAGTTACTTTTGATAGAACTAGTAATGTAACTAAGTTACTAATTTAAAGTAACTTACCCAACACTGCATATAAAAACAGCCAAGCTTCACAAAAACATGGATACGCAAAAGGCAGTTTTGAATTTGAGAATGAATTCTTGAAAAATAATGAAACCTAGCCAATTATCATATTCAGCACACTGCTCCTTCCGTGCTAATCACAATAGCCTGTGTGTTGACTATTTATTTGTTGGTAAGAGAACAGAAGGTCAACATTTTGTAAGCTATGAATAGGGTATTAATAGCATGATCATAAGTTTCACAGATCGCTGAGCAACCTGGAGAAAGAGTGAGCTACATGAGGATGCTCTTTGTGGACTACAGCTCAGTTCAACACCTTAATCACAATGACAATTTGGTGGTAATCCTCACCAGCAAACTGGCCACCTTCAGATCCTCCCTGCCACCTGCTCCTGGATCAAAGGCTTCCTCGCTAAGCGGTCTCAACCAGTCTGACTTGCTAACTGAACATCCTTAAAACAAAAGAACTCATAATGGTTTTCAGGAGACACAGACAGGTCCACTCTCTTCTCATTACTGGGTGAAATCTGTCTCCATCTTCAGGTTTCTGGGCACCCACATCTCCACGTGTGGACCCACAACACCAACACCCAGGTAAAGAAGGCCCAACAGCTGCACTTCCTCCATGCCCTGAGGAAGAATAACGTGAACCAGAAGCTGCTGCTCACCTTCTACTGCTCCTCAGTGGAGAGCGTGCTCCCCTACTGCCTGGGTATTTGGTACACAGGGGCCACGACTGAGAACAGGAAGGCTGTGCCCAAAAAAATAATTGGCTGCCCTCTGCCACCCCTGGAGGCCACCGTCAGCTCCTCCTGTCTCAGGGAAACCAAGGCCATCACAGGTGACCTTGCACCCTGCCCACCTGTTTGACCCGCTGCTCTCTGGTCAGTGTATCAGGTCATTCAGGTCTCACACCTCCAGACTCACAAACAGCTTCTTCCCCTGGTCCATTCAAACTGTCAACAAACACTATCAACCCACACCCCACCCCTGCCCACCCACCTCACCAATCTGAGCCATGGTCTGAGTAACCCACTCAGGCCACTCACACTCTATTCAGACCAAATCTTTTCTTTGCACTACTTTCAAGAACTTTGCATCTATTTTGTTCTCTAATGTGCACCTTTCTCTTATTTCTCTAGATTCCTCTTGTTTTGTATATTTCTCTCTTGATTGTATATATTTATCCTGTTTGTTATTTATTCTTGCGGTCTACTATTTCAACCCGTTCTCACTCCCAAAGCGTAACATTTTACGCTAGGTGACAAATCGTCACCATATTACGTTTTCGGCTACCCACCACGTTCCTAAATGACGACCTCGGAAAAAGAGGAAATATGAGAACCGTCTGGACTGAACCTACACATGTTCGCTCTTTTTCTTCAAATCGCTTAGAAACACGCTATTTAACATCATTAAAGTCCTGGTTACGGTCTGGAATAAGGTTATGGTTAGGGCTAGGGATAAGGTTAGGTTTAGGGCTGGAATACAGGGCTGGAACGTCTATTACCGCGGGAGCGTCATTGCACTGGATTCCAGCCATAACCCACCGCGTACCATAAGAACGCCGAAGGTCTCCTTTCGCGTTCCTCAGGAACGCCGCGGGACGTGACAAAACGTCGACATGTTACGCCTCGGGAGTAAGAACGCTCTGACTATTTATATTTTACCCACAGGAAAGTACCAAAATTGTGTCATTGTACATTGACTATAAAGAGCGATTCTATTCTATTCAGGGTAAATCCTGAAAACATAGAGTATCAGCAGTAGGTCAGGCCAGTTTTAATGCTGTGCCATTACAGACCTATAGACAGCATAAATTACCATTAGCCTGCTATTAGTTGTTGGTTGATGATCTGAAGACTTTGCCCTCATTTGAAACTTTGATCATCAAGATATTTTTTAAATTTAGTTTTTATAACAGTCAGTACTAATTTAGCTTTAGTTATAAGGGTGCTGGTCCTGAGTGGTCTGAGGGACAATCAGGAAATGAACCACCTCATTCTTGTAAGCGCACCAGATTTGCCTCGTTGCAGTTTTGTCTGGGTCAAGAAAATGAAATATAAATACAGGAAATAAAGTTTTGACACACTGGAGCAGGCAAATGGCCATAACAGAAGCACAAGTACAAGGGGGCAAAACTGAACTTAAACTGAAAGAAAAAAACAGTCATTAAGTGCATGATAAGATGGCCCGAGATCAGTCTGAATTTAAATCAGTGCATGTTTTTTATTTTTCTCTTTGTATTCACTATGTGATCTGAACTGAGAGAATAACAATGAGGATCCTAAAAAGGGCCACCATGCCTCAAGCCAGTGATCAAATAAAATATTAGGGACCCAACAGTGGTCACTTGGTTTAAAGTAGATTGTATGAACTGTTAGTATGTGAAGCAAACAACTGCAAAGAGATATTCCTTTATTTATTAGTTTTCCCCGTGTCTATAATATTTTTTTTACAAAAATTTCCTGCTGTGGTTCCATAGGAAGTTTCTAATATATGGTGGTAAAGGAAGTTCTGAGTGGAGTAACTCACTAGGACTCAAAAACAAAACTTTTTGTGTAGTTTCTCCAGGTGAGTTCAAATTTGCAATTCACATATTTTATTTCCACATTCACTGGCTTTCATATTGGGCCTGTCATATGGAGTCAGGTCATCTGCAGGCTGTGATCTGTATTCTTGCTGCCTTACCTACTCTCCCTCTCTCTCTCACACCCACACACACACACACACACACACACACACACATTTCCACAGTACTATGAAATATTTAAGCTTACACTCCAGTTTAGGGGGTGCAGTTGCAGGCAGTATACTGACATTAGAGGTCTTGGAGGGGGCACACTGTGTTACCCACTCCTATCCATGTGTGTGTGTGTGCGCGCGTGTGTGCACGTGTGAATAAAGTAAGGCTGCCTACAAGTTTGTTTCTTAGATCACAAGTAAATTTTTAATTCAAAGTCCTGCCACATCAACTCGACAACTTGACTTTTGTTATGATCAGTGAATTCGTAACACATCACACTGAGGTAAGGTTTTCATGCTGAAATATATTATTAATGCTAAGTAAATTATTCATCATTATCCAGGCATGTATTATTTACAATGTTGTCTTCTGAATTATTTTGTTAAAATGACTAAATAAGTAAAAATAGTTGCTAATAAATACATTGGAAGATACTGGAAAATCCTTGATTCTGAGCCCCTCCCATAGCTGTCCTGCAATACTTGCTCAGAGGCAGTTATTCAACTTTGCCCACTAGGGCTTTGACTTGTGAAAAAGCTTGTGGATTTTCAAGGCGGGTGTAGAAAAAGTGAAACTAGAAAAGTCAGAGAAGGGAGTGTCGTGTACCCAGAATCTGTTTGGTACTGTGATAATGTAAAAAATGTGTTTGATGTAATGCTGATGCACCTCCTGCCCTCAAAACCATCAAATATTCAAACTGTGTGCTCCCGTTCTGCCACTCAGGCAGCCGATCTCAGATCTCATTTTTGGTGTTGTCCTCATTTAGAATAACAGCACTCTCTCCATTTATTCCCAGACATCAGTAACACCAGAAAGATGCTGACATGTAAATAATCAACTAAGATCACCTTTTCAACAGTGATGCTGCTCACGGGTCACTAAAGCCTGCATCTTTCTGTTAAGATGCAGGTTTCTGTCCCCTAAAAGAAACATATTCAAGTCTTTATCAAGTAACTACATTCTGTTTGCAGCAGAGCTCTTTAGTTTTGAATATCATAGTAATATCACTAATTTGACTTAAGTTGATGAGCCATAATTAAATACTCATCAGCATTTTGCTCATTTTTGAGTTGTTTCAGTTATCATTATCATCAGTTTTTATTTATGTGGTGTTAAATCAACAACTACAGTTGCCTCAAGGTGTTTTATGTCGTAAAGACTCAATAATAAAAAGAAAACAGAGTGGCCAACAATCTTATGACCTCCTCTGAGAAAGCGTTTGGGCAACACTGGGAAGGAAAAACTACCTTTTAACAGGTAGAACATGTCTCTGGGAGGGGCAACCATCTGCTGCCACCTGTTTGGGCAAGAGCAGTAAGACAGGACGAGGACAAGCTGTGAAAGAGAGCCAGAGAAATAATGAATGAACGATTAAATACAGAGTGGTAAATATACAATAGACAGTGGAAAAGAAACACTCAGTGCATCATGAGAAGCCCCTAGCAGCCGCGAGAGCGAGGATAAAGGGAGGATTCATGCCATTTGATCCGATCCTAACTATATGCTTTATCAAAAAGGAAAGTTTTGAGCCTAACCTTAAAAGTAGAGAGGATGTCTGTATACAGAATCCAGGCTAGGAGCTGCTTCCATGGAAAAGATGCCTAGAAGCTGAAGGCTGTGCCTCCCATTCTAATTTTAAAAACTCTAGGGACCACAAAAAGCCTGCAGTCTGAGAGCAAAGTGCTCTAATGGGGTGATATAGTACTATATGATGGGGCCTGGTAATTTAAGACCTTGTTTGGGATGAGAAGGATTCTGGATTTAACAGGGAGCCAATGAAGAGAAGCCAATATAGGTGCTCCAGCACTTTGGATTAGCTGAAGGCTCTTCAAGGAGTTTTCAGGACATCCTGATAATAACAAATTACAGTAGTCCAGCCCTTAGCAATCTGATGCAGACCTTACCATAGAGTCCTGTTCTTCTTTGATTTGGCTGCGGTTCTGTAATGATTTTGCCTTCTGTCATTTTAAATGGATTTCATTTAATAAGATGACATGAAAGGAGAAAAAAGACAGGAATCAGAACCTCCTTACTATTTTTCTTAAACCTTAAAAATTTGCTGTTTCTGCCATGAAAGCAAAGCAAACTGCAGAGTTTAGGGAACTCTTTAACAATCGGTCACTAGATGTAACACTTTTCATGCTATAGCCAGTTTTCTGACTTGAATGTAACTTTTACAAAAAGTGATTAGTGCAGCCTTAATGTTAAATTCATTCAGCTGAAATCAAAAACAGATAAAGTGGACGCTTTAAAAAGTAGACAATTACCAAAATGTCTACATTAACAGTTAATGGTAAATGGCCTGTATTTGTATAGCGCTTTTCTAGTCCCTAAGGACCCCAAAGCGCTTTACACAACCTGTCATCCACCCATTCACACACACATTCACACACTGGTGATGGCAAGCTACAATGTAGCCACAGCCACCCTGGGGCGCACTGACAGAGGCGAGGCTGCCGGACACTGGCGCCACCAGGCCCTCTGACCACCACCAGTAGGCAACGGGTGAAGTGTCTTGCCCAAGGACACAACGACCAAGACTGTCCAAGCCGGGGCTCGAACCGGCAACCTTCCGATTACAAGGCGAACTCCCAACTCTTGAGCCACGAGCCACGAACGAGCCACGAACATTGCTAGTCCCTATAGCACAAACACACATTTTGATGCGGTGAATGTCAAACTTCCATTTTAAAGGGATCTCATTTTAATGAAGCACAGGGCAATTGATCTTACTGAACTCCTGAGAAGTAATTATCTCAGTTCAGGGAACATAAAGCACATATAAATGCAAATATACTCACACACACACACCTTTTTCCACACACTCACACAGCAGCAGTCACCCACTAAGTATTTCATATCTCATCTTGCATGGTCTAAAAGGCGTGACCATCTATTAAGGACCACACAGGACTGTGTCCCCCCCTCCACCTCGTGCAGTCACACTCTGTCATCATAGATTAAAAGCAGCGAGGTTGATAACTCAGCCTACCTTGTGGATCGAATGCCTCCATGGTCGTTGGCGCCACTAGTGCATGAACAGGAACATTTGTACTAGATGAATATACATGAGTGTTTTCATGTTAATGCAGCCATGCATAGTCGCGTTTACATCTTGGGCTGTACTTTTTATACTCACACTGAATACACCAAGTCGTACATTATTGCAGAAACCTCAGCAGCAAACAACAAACAGCAAAAGCACGATTTTAGGGTGAAACGTTAACAGATAATAAGTATAACAGGTGGAAAATCTACTTGCAAGATTGACTGATTAGAACTCTGTGAAAATGTGTGTGCAGGGTGTTTCTCATGTCGGATAATGAAGTTTTCAGGCACTATTTAACATACAGTTTTTCCTTTTTCCCCTGTGCTGACCCATTTGAGAAATGCTGTGTTATGCTGTTATGCTGAAGCTGAGTTCTGATGAATGATGTGCAAAGCTCCATCACAGGATGGTGTAATTCTCCGAGCAATCACACTGACCTACATTAAACCTTCAAGGATGATGGACTAATCAGAGTGGCGCTATCTATGAGGACAGTATATGTTCCTCTTATTAACAGAACTGTATGACTAATGGAATCTGACTGGTTTGAAGACTTATACCAATATTAAAACTTAAAAATTATTTAGAGCAAGGTACATATAACCTTGCTCTAAATAATACAGAGCAAGTTATCAAATTTCTGAGTCACGCAGAAATTTGATAACTTTGCTTGTCACTTTTTATCTAGGCCTTAAACCCCATGTATGAGGGGCCTGGGGCATATTGTATAAAGTGCCTTGAGTGCTCTGTGCAGACAAATAAGCCTTTTATAAAAGCACTGAATTAGAAAAAAATGGTGCCCAACATACAAACCATTCATATTTGCTAAATTAGCCTAAAATAGAAGGCTGCAAGGGAGCTGAGCCAAAAGAGACAAATGTTTGAAAAGGGTCGGACTTCCCTTCACTTCAGACAAATGGCTTGGAAGTTTAATTAAAATCTCACTTAATAACAGTGTTCTTGGAGTAGCTGGGTGAATGCTCGAGGGTACTCTACTTGTTGACCACATGCTGCTGGGAGACTTCAGCACTTAAGTGGGGAACAACGGTGTAACCCAAAGTGATGTGATGGCAAAGAACAGTCTGCCTCATCTGGACCCAAGTGGTGTTTGCTTTTGGACATCTGTGGAAACCACACTTTATCCATAACAAACACCATGTTAAAACATAAGGCTGTCCATAAGTGCACGTGGCACCAGGACACTGTAGGCCACAAGCTGAATATTAATTTCATAATCATTACAATTGATCTGTGGTTGTATGTTCTAGCATTCAAGTAGAGTGAGGAGCTGAGTTGTGAGCGAGCTGGTGGTGAGTTGGATCAGGTGAAGCAAAAAATCAGCTGTGGCAGGAGTTTGGTGAGGCCATGAAAAAAGATTGCGACTTCAATGGTAGATATCGTTGGATGGTGGAGGGAATACTTTAAGGAACTCCCATCACTGGGGGCAAGGTAACTGAGGTTGTTAGGGCTGTCTTCGCTGACACACCTATTTAACATCACATGAAGATCTGGGGTGGTGCCTTTGGATTGGCAGACTAGGGTGGTAGTTCCTATTTTTAAGAAAGTCGATACCAGGATACCAGAAAGGAGATTTCATCCTTTAACTGAACCTCAGAGTTGAGGGCTGTACTCTGCGCCTCGGCTGCAGAGGAGGGGTGGTGCAGTGGGTTTGGTGCAGTGCGAGGCAGGCTGGCAAGACAGCTGGGACCAATTCCCTAATCATGCTCTCCCTATTTCTTAACGCCAGGACCTGGAGGAAGTAGAGGAACTGAGCTGGAGACATAACAGCTGGAAAGCTGTCTCATGACAAGAGCAAGAGCACAAGCATGAGTTTTTGTAGTGCAATCACACTGAAAAATAAACTATCACTACTCTGCAAACACAGGCTATGTGTGAGTGTATGTTGTACTGGGTCCATAACACCCTGATATTATAGTGTTGAAACCCAGGAAGACGCTTGAAAGCCACAGGCTGCAAATTATGGCAGAGGTGACAGGTCCTAGATCAGCTGGTAGGTCACTCTGAGACATCTGTCGGTAACGCTGCACTGCATGGAGACGGAAGACTTTTTCAACATGTCCAGGACACAGCAGAAGTGTGCCAACTGGCCTACAGTGGAATGGTTTCTACAGTTGTTACTGCTGTTGTTGGGTGAGGCCCAAACGGCTGCTTGCTGCCAACTTTGAGGGGAAGTTTCCATCATGTGTCCAGAGCCATTGTGTACCGGCTCCTCTGAGGATCACTAGCGACAGTTCCATGGCAGCAAAGTGACAGCAGAGGATCAGCCCTTCACATTTGAACAAAGTCTCCAGCATGTGCAGCAAGGTGGTTTCAGCCCAAGTCATGGAGGGAAAAGGCGCAGCTGATGAGTTAGAGGTCTTCGACCACCGAGGATCACCAAGTGGCACAGTCGGAAGAGGCCTGGGCTCCTGGTCAGCTGATCAAGCTGGCCGGTCCTAGCTCCAGGGAGGAGTCCTAAGCTCCACCCCGGCACTGGGGCCCAGTAACTCCTTTTTTCTTTGATCTTCCTGCCCAGGGTCTGGCGAACACAGGTGCTGCTCCTGAGTCAAAGGAGGCCACACAAACACTGCAACAAGAGTGCAGGAAGGAGGGACATACAGTAAGGTCCAAGCAGGTATACGCTAGGTCAGGGATGGGAAAATCCAGGCCTCAAGGGCGGGTGTCCTGCAGGTTTTAGATGTGTCCTTGATCCAACACAGCTGATTTTTAATGGTTTAATTACCTCCTCAACATGTCTTGAAGTTCCAGAGGCCTAGTAATGAACTAATCATTTGATTCAGGTGTGTGGACCTAGGGTATCTAAAACCTGCAGGACACCAGCCCTTGATACCTTTAGTTCAACACCCCTGCGCTAGGCTATAGTGGACTGGGCTGTTTGCATCCTGCCCACACCCCAGCCCAGCAGCTTGTGCAAATAATGCCAGAGCTCACAGGTCCCGGATAGGCTGGAAAGGTATAGTGAACCTGATTTTTGTGGTACAATCAGACTGAAAAATAAACCTTCACTTCAATGCAAACACAGGCTTTGCATGTGTGTGTGTGTGTGTGTGTGTGTGTATGTTGTACTGGGTCCATAACACCCTCATGTTAGACTCAAATTCAGGAGGAACAATGTGGGTTTCATTCTGATAACAAAACGCTGGACCAACTTAGGATGAGTTTGGACATTCAGTAAACAGTTTAGTGGATTTAGAGAAGGCTGCGTCTCTTTAGGGTTTTATGTTGCAGGATGGGGGGAATCTAAATAAATTTAAGACATGTATTTGCAGCATTAAACTAGAATTTCACATTTAAAACAAATAAACACTGCCTATTTGTGTAATTATGTTACATTTGTGACTATAATTTTACAGTCTTTTTGTGGAAAAATTAAATACATTTTCCATTAAAAAATAATGTTATTCATATCTACAGGGCCTAGCCAGTCCTTAAATGCCACATGTTGAGTCGACATTGTGGCAATCCTTCACAGACTACATCTAAGGAAAAGGTGAGTTTTCCCTTTCCACTATCACCAAAGTGCTTGCTCATATGGGGTTATATGATTGTTGGGTTTCTCTCATAGAGTAATTGGGCATAAAGGGGCATTTTCCCCCAAAAGCTTCAATCCAGCCTGATGTCTTTTTACAACCAGAGAAGCCATTGGAAAGAAGTTTAAGGCACTTCTGCATTGGCGTCACGTGGGTGGGATTAGACTTTGATTTTTAGCCCTTATTAAAAATAAATACACATGAAACACAGAAGAAAAGGCCTAACCCATTTATTAGTCTCATGGTATCCCTTTAACACCGATAGCTTACAAATGATTTTAATGGATATTGAAGGGATAGTAGGTGATTTATCAACAATTAATTAGGGCTAAGCTTCCACTAATAAACCTTTTCAACTGGTACCTTGTTAGAAAAACGATACAGTCGTAGGGGAATACAACCCTTCTTTCAGACTATTCTGTATTGTTATTGCCAAATCATTTGTAATGATAAAAGGCCTGTAACACAGTGTTTAGGTCACAACAGCACCATATAATTCTACAATAAGAATAAGTTCTATTGCCATATAACGATAAATGTCCTCCAGCTCCATCAGTGTAAAACATTGTTAAAAACTCTTCACTGCAGCAATAAACACATTGGAGCAGCTTTATTCTGCCAGTGCTTGATGTCAATTTTTGCTTTGGGAATTCTCACATTTCCATTTGTCAGATTTCCCCACAGAGCTTGGCCACTTTCCACCGGCCTTCCTACCCACAACTCCCACTCAGTCAAACTCACCCTTCCCCTGGGCTTTTATTTTCAGGAGAGCTACACAGACACAAAAGCATCCCTGTAACCCCCCCCCTCCCCCACACACGCATACACACACCATCCTGCTGCACCCTGCTGTAACAACGCTAATTGTGTGTGGTTTGTTTACTGTGCAAGGCAAATGTCTTAATTGTTGTCAGAGGAAAGGTGGGACAAAGAAAAGGGATGAAAAGCATTTACGTGTGCGTGTTAGTGTGGATAGCGTGCACAGGCTGGTACGCTTGTGTGTGGAGATAAGAGGTAATAATGCACTGTCATATCAAGAAATCAAGCAGCACATATATAATATTAAATACATAAGGTTTTCAGCCAGATCTGTCTATCCAGATGTATGCATACAACAACATATTGCATCATGAAATTACATAAGTGGGAAGGACTGCCTGGGACAGATTGGTGAGCTGTCCATGGCACATTAGAATAGAATAGAATTCAACTCAGTGCTTAGCAATAATATAGATATATTACAAAATGGGTCTATTATAGGTATGAGGGTACAAAATATGGGTCTATTATGGGTATGTTACAATGTACACGGTATGAAGGTGTGTTATGAATATCCTATAATTATAAGTATGTACAGGCTGTAGTGAGTGTAAAAGCTATGTACAGGATATAAATATGAAAACTATACAGAAATACAAATATGAACTGTACAAGTTATAAACAGTTGTCAACAGATCAGCCATCTTGAAAATTCATGATTTCTACTATTTTCAAGATCCCGCAAGAAGATATAATTTTCTGAGATAAAGATTAGGTTTGCAATTGTGTAACTCATTTAACTTCAGTTTTAAACTTATTAATTTGCACAATGTAAAAATACACAAAAAATGTCAAAGATAATAAATAACAGTTGTCTAGTGAACTTATCTTGAAGCCTCCTCCTAATTAATCATACAAAAGTAAGACAAAAATAATATCAAATTTAGTTTCAAATCACACATGTATGACAATGTTTTTGGAACATAATATACAAACTTTTTTTGTTAGACATACTTTTCAAACAGACGCATGGCGCTGTAGTTTGAATGGATGAATTTGGTAGCCTAAAAATTGCCCTAAGTAAAGGTAGAAAAGTGCATTATAAATTCCACAGTATGTTAGATCTTACGACTCTCACTCCTATTACAAGTGGTACGTATGATTCTCTTTAAGCAAACCTAATGAGAACAACAAAGTCGTTCAGGTGAAAGTGAAGAGGAGTTATGTTTGTGAAAGTTGACAGAGGAGAAAAGACACAAGAGTGTAGTGAGTGGAGCAGATAATAACTATTAAATATAGGGAGTGCAGAATTATTAGGCAAATGAGTATTTTGTCCACATCATCCTCTTCATGCATGTTGTCTTACTCCAAGCTGTATAGGCTCGAAAGCCTACTACCAATTAAGCATATTAGGTGATGTGCATCGCTGTAATGAGAAGGGGTGTGGTCTAATGACATCAACACCCTATATCAGGTGTGCATAATTATTAGGCAACGTCCTTTCCTTTGGCAAAATGGGTCAAAAGAAGGACTTGACAGGCTCAGAAAAGTCAAAAATAGTGAGATATCTTGCAGAGGGATGCAGCAGTCTCAAAATTGCAAAGCTTCTGAAGCGTGATCATCGAACAATCAAGCGTTTCATTCAAAATAGTCAACAGGGTCGCAAGAAGCGTGTGGAAAAACCAAGGCGCAAAATAACTGCCCATGAACTGAGAAAAGTCAAGCGTGCAGCTGCCAAGATGCCACTTGCCACCAGTTTGGCCATATTTCAGAGCTGCAACATCACTGGAGTGCCCAAAAGCACAAGGTGTGCAATACTCAGAGACATGGCCAAGGTAAGAAAGGCTGAAAGACGACCACCACTGAACAAGACACACAAGCTGAAACGTCAAGACTGGGCCAAGAAATATCTCGAGACTGATTTTTCTAAGGTTTTATGGACTGATGAAATGAGAGTGAGTCTTGATGGGCCAGATGGATGGGCCCGTGGCTGGATTGGTAAAGGGCAGAGAGCTCCAGTCCGACTCAGACGCCAGCAAGGTGGAGGTGGAGTACTGGTTTGGGCTGGTATCATCAAAGATGAGCTTGTGGGGCCTTTTCGGGTTGAGGATGGAGTCAAGCTCAACTCCCAGTCCTACTGCCAGTTTCTGGAAGACACCTTCTTCAAGCAGTGGTACAGGAAGAAGTCTGCATCCTTCAAGAAAAACATGATTTTCATGCAGGACAATGCTCCATCACACGCGTCCAAGTACTCCACAGCGTGGCTGGCAAGAAAGGGTATAAAAGAAGAAAAACTAATGACATGGCCTCCTTGTTCACCTGATCTGAACCCCATTGAGAACCTGTGGTCCATCATCAAATGTGAGATTTACAAGGAGGGAAAACAGTACACCTCTCTGAACAGTGTCTGGGAGGCTGCTGCACGCAATGTTGATGGTGAACAGATCAAAACACTGACAGAATCCATGGATGGCAGGCTTTTGAGTGTCCTTGCAAAGAAAGGTGGCTATGTTGGTCGCTGATTTGTTTTTGTTTTGTTTTTGAATGTCAGAAATGTATATTTGTGAATGTGGAGATGTTATATTGGTTTCACTGGTAAAAATAAATAATTGAAATGGGATATATTTGTTTTTTGTTAAGTTGCCTAATAATTATGCACAGTAATAGTCACCTGCACACACAGATATCCCCCTAAAATAGCTAAAACTAAAAACAAACTAAAAACTACTTCCAAAAACATTCAACTTTGATATTAATGAGTTTTTTGGGTTCATTGAGAACATGGTTGTTGTTCAATAATAAAATTATTCCTCAAAAATACAACTTGCCTAATAATTCTGCACTCCCTATAAAGCCACATAACTGCCACTATTCTAGGCTTTACTGTGGGAAGAGGCTAATGGATAATGTAACCACTAAGAATGGTTTCTTTTGTTTAACTTGACTTTCAACATTTCAACAAGGTAGCTAGCAGAGCAGCTTACTGTGTCGAGCTCTGCAACCATGACATGACTGAGTCAAGTGTTATTGGCTGTAAGTCAGAGCTGGAACACCAACAGTCAATTTGTTAGCGAAGCTAGCAGGCTGAAAGAACACAGAGTCTAGTTTTTGTTACAGTATAAATATTTCATGACCAGTCTATGATATATACTTATTCAAGTATACTAATCAGAATAATATCAAAAATAAAATGTTAGCTTAATATGTTTGGCTTGCTGTTTGTCAAAATCAAGAGCCAAACATGAAATTCTGTGATGAAACAGTTGTTTTCTTGGCTGAACTAGAATCTTGGAAAAGTGGGGTCATTTTGAAAGTTCAAGTGGCTAATAGGTGTTTTCAAATTAATGCCTCAAGTGGGACAAACAATGAAATGTTTGTGCTTCAGTGCTACAGTTTTCTGCTGCAGTACTTATGTTGCTGTTGTGACACTGAAGTGCTTGTCTGATGGTCACATAGCTTCGATTTGGAAAGTGTCCACCCTCCACTGCTGTGTTCATCCTCTTCACACATGAAAAATGAAGCCAACACTTCAACAAGAACAGAGCAAGAAGTTGAACAGACACAACTTAGCAGACTAACAGTCCACAGGTGAGAAATTATTTTAAGGTAGTCAATATTTTAAATGTGATATATCACATTTACTACCAATAATATTCAATGATCATCGTTTAAGCCAAATAAATGTCAAGGGGTAATTTCTAAACCAAACTACACTGGACATTCAGGCAGCTCCATGTAACTAACTGATATATTAATGAGTCCAGACAAACACGGATGTAATTTGCAACTTGGTTCATTGGTGAAGGCACTAAATAACATAGTATTTCTACTTTAACTGATGTTTTCTGTACATTTTAAACCTAATTTTACCTTATTTGTGTTTTTATTGTTTTATTTGAGACAAAAGATCAGCAAAGACAATACAAAAGATGTAAATCACCAGAAATTATAAAACAGATGGGCATTTCTTTCAGTGATTCCAGAAAGAGGAATCTCTTATTTCACTTGGAGCAGACTTGGTTAATGTTACCATTCAGTGTTTTGTTGAATGAGTAAGTGAAACCCAGCATACACAGAACAATACAGCGAATGTGACAAAGAGGTGACAGGACTATTTATACACAGGAAACTGATTGAAGATGAGACACAGGAGGGGAAGGAGATGTAGGTTAAAAAACACTGAAGACAGCCAGACAACCAGGAAGTCACAACTAAAACAAGATGCCTGAAAAACTATCAGAATCAAGAAACAATCCAAAAGGCACTAACAAAACACAGAGACAAGAAACCTCAAGATAAACACAATACACTCAGGAGGCAATACTGACGGAAAACAAGATATCACTGAAGTGAGATGTGTCACAAGATTAGTAAACCCAAGGCAGGAACCTAAAGCTAAGACACAAAAATTGAAGCTCCAAACATTAAAGCAACAATAAAACTACACTGAAACCAATAATCAGTAATATTAACCAAGAGGCCAGACCTCAAAAACATGACCAGTCCCTTACCTAGAGTCCTTTCCTTTATTGTTTATTCCCTTATAAACAATAAAGGAAGGATTCTGGATCAGCACCATGATGCAAACGTGTGGCCATAGTATATATATAGTATTCTGGAGAAGGTATAAAGTGTCACTGTATGTGCATGTGTGTGCATGTGTTTTATGTGTACAGATTTTTTTGTTATATTCTTACAGCACCACAACAAGACCTTTCTTTTGCCCTTCTGGTTCTAGTTTATTAGGACGGATATTAGACCCCGAGTGATTTATGATTTATGACCTAGGAAATAATAAAGGAAGTAATAAAACATAGGGTAGCCATAGAAATATGATATTAATAAACAATATAATATTAATATAATTATGATATTTCATAACTTTTTAATTTTAAATTTTTTCAAAAAATATGATCAAGCAAAAATATAAATTTTTTATCATCAAAACCAATTTTCTCATTTCAAGCCAAAAAATAAGTTTTTACTTTTTTTATGGCCAAAAAATGCCATCTGTTCGACCCATGCTGTGTGTGAAAATGTGTTAAACCATAGTAAAAGTGCTTTTTTGAACTTGTGCTTTTGTAACAGTGAGGATGGCGACAGTTACAGGCTGCATGCCCCGAGGGAAAAGTTTATTACATTTTATTTGCATTTGTTTGAATCAAACTAGGAAATTCAGAGTCTGATTCACAAACTCTCGTGATCCCAAACAACCCCCAAGCATAAGCTCACCGCGGCTCCCACCTAACCCAGAGGATTTGCATCTTCTTTTTGTTTTCATATTTTCATTTGTATTTAATTGTGTTGTGGTTTGCAGTTTTTTGTGTTGTTTCACTTTAAATTTGTTTAAAAGGAAAAAGCTGAACATTTATATAGTTAAAAGTTGAACTGTGACTAGTTGGTTTTTGTATTATATGATTTATTTATTACATTTGATGTGGAGTGAATAAATAAAAGTATATTTACGGTGGCCCCTAGAGACAAAGCGCGTACAAACTTCAAAACACGTACGAACTCGGAAGCACGTACAAAACACAACAGAAGTGCTCCAGGATGCTATGCTAGGCGCAGTGTTGAGCTTTTGTTACCTAGTGGCTACACAAGCCAGCAAGTACCAACGACCTGATTTGGTGTGTGGTAGTAACATTTAAATGAACATTGATTTTTTAATTATTTGAATATATATGAGTGCTTGTGTATAAATACACAAACCATACACATAGGCTTTCAATTGTGTAATTTAAGTGATCTAGGTAGCTCTGTTTTGGAAGTTCAGTTAACTCTAGGAATGTGTTTTGGAGTTTGTACGTGTTTTGTCTCTAGGGGCCTCCACATATATTTATATATAAACATATATAAATATAACCACTTTTTTTACATTAGTAATTCTTTTTGTGCATAATTTTATATTATTGTTAATAATAAATTAATTAAAGCAACAAAACAACCTGAAGATCCGGTTCGGAGCCGAAAGAGTCGGCTCTTTTTAGTGAGGTGAGCCTAAAGAGCTGTTCTCTAAAAAGAGCATCCCATCACTACTAGCAAAATGCTGCCTACCTCTTTTCGAAACTTTGCGCCCGAGAGCAACTCGCCTACCTTCAGCGGCTACCAATCACATATCACGGGGGCGGGCCCGGTGGGTCCGACACAGCCAATCGGCAACAGGTCCGATTTTGATGAAGAAGGTGTCTATAAAAATTACACATGGTGCAAGAAAAACATCATCTTAAAAACTTATTTGTATGTTATAATCTGACATAGTTTTAAAAGCATACGAATAAAAGTTTTAAAAAAAAGAAAAAAAAATCATGTTCTTTGACGATCACATTACATATATCACATTTTCAAAGCATAACGTAGGGAGCAAAGCGTTCACAAAACAGTTTTAGAGAACTTACACACGTTTACTTTTTCCACAGTGCTTGTATTCCACTTGCAAAACTATGTACTTTTCACCATAAGACACAATAACTCACAATGATCTAAGACCAGCCATGAAATGTCCGTCGCTTCTTCACAATCATTTGTCCCCGCTGCTGCCCTCAGATCCAAATGCAGTCTTCTGTACTGGTGGTTAAAATGGGTCTTTTGGTGGTTCATGAAAAATATCTCAAAAGCGATGTTGGTGAGGGGACCACAAACACTGGGTTGCAGAGCAGTTGGTAAGGACTTGTATATTTCTGGAGAGTTTGCAAAATCTCAAAAGCTGTCTTGGTCGTGCTCCTGATTGGATATGTGGAGCCCGGCTCTGATATCTCACTGATGAAAGTAGGCACGCCTCAGAGGCGGAGTTTGTCTTGGGCGCAATCTTTCGAACGAGACTCGCAGCATTTCAGGCAAAATCAGGCTGGAAACAACATGTGGTCACTCGGGGTCAAAATCCAAGCAGAGCTGGTGTTCCGCAGGGATCAGGTTAACACATCTGGCTTAAATCAGAGTCTAAATATAAAGAAAAACAAAAATAGTTTTAAACACGCAAACTAGTGAAATATCAAAGGAGCATAACATAACAATAACAAGATGATATGAGATACCTGATGAGGCCATGATAGGTGATGTAGACATGTAATGTATAAACTGTCACGGGAGTTAAACTAGAGTTTTTAGATATTTTTTAAAAAAAGTGTATTGTACGTGTTACAAACCATTGTGATATTTTTTGAAATGAAAGGATTGACAGAATGGTCAAAAGGAAAATGCAAAAATGTAGTTAGACAGGAAGATTAACGCTTACCGATTGATATGCACAGAGGGAAAGCGACGCCAGTTTTTGATCTGGCTGGAGACTAGTGATGTGCGGATCGATACTGAAATATCAATTCCTTCGATACCAGTCATTTATGTTCTAGAATTGATTCTCACATTAAAATATGGATATTTTAGTAACTTAGGGTAAATTTGTAGTTTATCATTAACAGGAACACAGTGGAAATAACCTATTTCATTCGGATTGTCTACAATTGGAAGGAACTACTTCCTCTTCCGCCTTTCATAGTCATGTGCGAAATATGGCTGTATAAATGTGGCAGACCCTTGGCGTGCGCACTCACAACAATGGCTGAGCGTAATTGGAGTTATGTGCGGACGTATTTTACATCCACAAACAGCCGAGACGTGGTTTGCGATACATGTGGCAAGAAAGTGAGGTGCTGTGGCAACACCACAAATTTGTCAATTTGAGAACCGGCTCTTTCGGCTCGCCTGACTAAAAAGATGAGTCGGCTCGACTCTTTCGACTCCGAACCGGATCTTCAGGTTGTTTTGTTGCTTTAATTATTTTATTATTAACAATAATATAAAATTATGCACCAAAGGAATTACTAGTGTAAAAAAAAAAAGAAAAAAAAAGTGGTTTTATTTATATATGGCTTGAAATGAGAAAATTGCTTTTGATGATAAAAATTGTATATTTTTGCATGATCATATTTTTTGAAAAAATTGAAAATTAAAGAGTTATTAAATATCATAATTATATTAATATTATATTGTTTATTAATATCATATTTTGTATGGCCACCCTATGTATTATTACTTCCTTTATTACTTCCTAGGTCATAAATCACTGGGTTTGGGTCTAATATCCGTTCTTTTATTTCCCACTGTTGTTTTTTTTTTAATTGGTTGCCTTATGGTTCCAAGCATTGTCGCCATTCTTTGCATTTTATTATTATCTCATAACACTTCTTTAATCAGCCACCATCTCTCCTATGGCGATTCCATATTGGATTCTTGATGAACGTGGGTTGTTGTTATTCAGCCTGGTCCCCCTTTTAACTTTGAGCACCTGCCCCCTCAAACATCACTGCATAGCCGTGCCTTGAGGTAACTCTTGTAAAATGATGCAATATAAATAAAACTGAGTAAATTGAACAGTGGGGAGGAAGAACTCCCTTCTAAAAGCAAAAGACCTTAAGTGGAAACAGGCTCAGGGAGGGCCTACTATGTACCGTGACTATTGTGGTTGATCAGGTGAGAAAAGAGGAACATAGAGACTATGACCAGTAAACAGGGCTAAACACACGCTACCGGAGAGTGTATAATAAGGTGCATCAGCTTTGCAGTGATATTTTTTGCCTGCTATCCAAAGCATGAAATTAAACATTATAATGTAATGTAAATGACTACGGCAGACCCAGTGGCATTTTGATCACTTTCATTAATACTTTGAGGGCGGCTGTCCACAATACACACAGAGCTCTCCCGCTGCCAGCTCTACATAACAACCACAACAACAACATTCGCCAAAAACTCAGAACTTTTAAGCCGGCGAGGCGTGATTGCAGATGCCGCTCAGGTGGGTCAATCGCACCTGCAGCAGCACCGGAAAACCACGCCCCGCCACATGTAACTTATACTGAAACATCCTATTTACATCACTGAATGCTTTCTGCTTTGTAACTGATTTGTACATTACTGAAGGCTTTACAAACTAAGACATCTCTTATTACTGCCTAATTCAGATCCCTAGTTTGAAACTAGCAGTTATGAGAATTTAAGTGGGTGATGCAATTCACTGCTAGTACATTACTAAGCTTAAAGACCCCGGGATCTTCTGAGAACAAATTCTTTTCATTTGACTGAAGTTTTGCATTTAGCAGTTATGCAGCACCAGAGCACTCTCCCTCTCCATTACACAAAGTGATGGGCTGTACAAATAGTGCTGTTGACAGGGTCCCTCTCCCTCTTTGTGCGCGTTCAGCGCTCACTGTATGAGCTGCTCTCAGAGAAATACCAAAAAAAAAGAATGAAAGTGCTCCTCCGAGAACCCGGCTGTCCTGCAAGTGTCACTAACACTGTGAAAGAGTCCCTCCAGGCTTTGTTGTCCATAGCATGCACTCTCCTCGCTGATTCTCATGTCACCGAAACTGCTCCCAGGCCATTCATTAAAATATGTACTTGAATGCCCCCTGCTGGTGGCCTACACACTATGCCCATCAAACTCTGTGGCAATCATCTGACCCAAGCGAACTATTTTCCTGCCCTCGATCTGATCTGTGTAAACAAACATCCCCTTGGTAATACTGTGAAGGTCTTGTTAGTCTTGTTGGATGGGAAGTAAAAGGGCTTGGAGTGAATCCCCACACATGAATAATTGAACAACCTTGAATATGTTGTCTTCCAGTTTGCGCAAAAAACAAAAAAACAACAAACTTTCAATCTGTATCCACCCACCGGCTCTCGACCTTTCTTCCAGTATGAGCAACTTTGAAGTGAGGTTTATTTTCCTCTGTGCCCTTGTGTTCATGCTCTCCTTCAGTGCCTAGGCCCCTCATTTGTGCCTTACTACCATCAGCCGCCTCCAATTCCTTTTTCTGCTATTTTGGCACATTAGGTTTAGAGGCGAGTTGCTGCAACATCACTGGTAAACAAACAGTCTGTCTGCTGCACTATCCCCAAGGCTGGGGGCTCATCATGATTATTCATGAGGACTAAAGCCTTAACCCAAATAGGCGCCTGACAAACACACTCATCGTGTCGCCTCTATCAAACTTTGGAAAAGAAGAAAGATTGAAGAGCGGCAAGAATGAGGGTCAACAAAATAGATGAGACCTATCAAAAAAATCAGTTAGGAGCCTGTGTGAATACATGAAAAATTAACCTTACAATATAAAGTCCCTTGAAGCAATTGCTGTTGTGAACTGAATCTGTTCTGCTTGTCCATCTCAGAGTCGTGGCTGTGCTGGACCCTATCCCAGCTGTGACTGAGCGAAAAGGTGGGGTACACCCTGGAAAGGTCACCATTGTGTTGCATTATAGAGTTATAATTCTCTATGTGAATGGAGACTGGGACATAAAACTCCATGCATAGACCTGTCAAATCTGAAAGTGCTTTAAATGGGTCAGTGACTTTGTAGCAAAATAAAATTTAGTAGTATGTCCACCAAAGTTCAAACTGCATGCATATGTGCTTGACAGTGCGTTCATGCTCACCTCGAGTTTCCTTTTACGGGGTGTTTAGAGTGCTTTTTAATGCACTTAAGTTTGTAAGCCAGCTTCAAGTTGTAGTTAGTTGCACCAAATTAAAAGTTGTTCATTATGAAAAAAGAGCTCACTTAATAATAATGTATTTTTTAATAGATATAACTGTCGAAAAGAAATGTTTTCCTTCTGAAATGTAAATAAAAGTATGCTTTGGTTTTTCCAACAATGCTTAACAGCCTCAGGGTGTAATAACTCCCTGTTGTAAACTTCAGATTACTGAGATTGTGCCTCGGATAACATCTCAATAGCTTGAGGAGAAGCAGCCCTCTCTGGCTGACTGTACTCTGCACCAAGTGCTAAACTTAACTCAGCTTAAATTCAGATGTCTCAACAAAAGCTGCTAGAATGCGAGAACATCTTGGTGAAAAGCCTTGAACATGCTTTTACACATGAAAAAAGAAACTGGGTTAAAGCTTCTGTCTGATGGTTTTAGTCAGTGAGAGTAGCTGCTGCTAAGCTTTCAGCAGCACCAAGCTGCCTGAGTCAAAAATGTTTAAAGAGGTTCATTAATGACAGACATCAAAGTCTGACACTGAGCAGCCTCATCAAAGCAGAAACAAGAAGGATCTGTGCTCCACCTCATGAAACAAACCCCCTCCTAATGAGGAAGAGCCAACATGTCTGCTCCGCTTACTGCAAAATGGAGTCATTTCCCTCCTCACTTTTCCAGCCCTTTAAGGCAGTGACAGAGAAATGTGAACAGGTGGAGTCACAGGGCTGGGGGGGGGGGGAGAAAATGGCAGGCTGATCAATCAGCTCCACCTTGTCAGATGTGCTCTGAAAGAAGAGGAGGACGACAGAGGAAATGAAAAGGAACTTGAATTGTGTGTGTGACATAAAGAGACAGAAAAATGATGCAAGGTTTAATTTCATGTAGAATGAAGCTGATTCGCTGATGGGAAGCAGACAGAGTGACAACACATCTTCAAATACCAGGCTGTAAGTGGAAATGTCATTCACAGGAGCACGGTGGAAGATATAGGCAATTTGACTGTCACAACTCTCATAATGGAGCCACATTTCACCTATAACTGCTCACAAGTTTGTGTGTGCATGTGTTTGTCTGCTCAAATAAATGAAAAAGGAACGCGTTTTAATCAGAGTATAGCATCAGGTCGATTAAACTTCTGAGACCCGGTCAGTCACTTTCAGCTGACTGCAACAGGTGCAGTAAAGGGGCAACAATGAGCAGGGCCGTGCAGAGAGGTTTAAAGGGGCGGGTGCTCAAAGTTAAAAAGGGGCACATTGAACCAGGCTGAATAACAACAACACATTCATCAAGAATCTAATATGGGCAACAAGGCAAAGCAAACATAGCCGATGTTTTACCTGATGGGTACAATGTTGCTGTTGAGGGGTTGCTGTGGATAGTGCTGGAGGGCAGGGCTGTGCTGATCTGAGACTGTAAACATTAAAAAGTCCACAGGAGAGATGGTAGCTGATTAAACAAGTGTCATGAGATAATAACAAAATGCAAAGATTGGTGACAGCGCTTGGAACCATAAGGCAACAAAAAACTGTGAGAAATAATTTAGGCTCTGCCTGTGAATCACTCTTTGCTTCTCTTCTACCTTCCATCCCATCATTTCATATATATCTCTCCACTTGCTATGTGAGAACAAGGCACAACTTGCTATTGCAATAAACTATAATTTAATTATCCACAGCTAACAACTCTTGCACTTAATCTAAATGATGACAGAAAAATGTTATAGCCCTGCCTTTAGTAGCCTCACACAGCTCCTACTGTTTCCTCCTCATGTCCTTACCAGGCATGTCTGGACAATGTTATATCATGAGTAATATTTTTTTTAAAAATCCATCTAAATAAAACACACACATGCACGCACACACAGTGACATTTTAGACCTTCTTCAGAATACTGAATATACTGTGGGCATCATGGTGCTGATCCAGAATCCTTACATTATTATTTATTACTAGAGCTACAATAATAAAGCAATGAGGAGGGGGAAGCAATAAATATGAAATAATGTATTTATGATGATTCCATTTGTTTCACTATCCACTCTGTGCAGGGGCAAAGCTTATTACTTTTTTAAACTGTAGTGATACAATAATTTTACTGCTGTAAAATCCAAATTTTGTCTTATTTAAAATATAAATCTGATATAATCTGCTTCTTAATGTATGTTCTTTAAAATACAGCGTGTGTTTTTTAATATATTATAATTATAATAATGCATAATTATGTGGACATGCATATTAGATCGTTTTTTAGTGAAATATAATCCCTCCAGAAGGGCAGGAAAAGCTCTGTAACTTACTTTAACCCTTGGATGCACAACCTACCAATACCTACACTCTTCCACGAGTGGGGTCAAAAATGACCCCAAATAGAATTAATGCATTTTGCTACAAACTCGGTTGTTATTCTTCAAAAGCTTTAAAACGAAGAGTTGTAACATTCTCATATTTGAGGTATTCCTCATAAAACATGTTTGTGACATGAGGCACTTTACATTTTTATTTATTTTTTCATTAATTTTAAGAAATTGCAGTTTTTCTATCGCTTGTATCACTTTTGTATGCTTGCTCTGCATATACTGCAGAAGCTGGGTCTTCCCTCTGAAAGGCACAAGTTGTTCATCCACTGTAACACAATCACTGAGGATGAATTTCTGCCTGCAGTTGACCAGCAACAGGCCCCATATGTAGCAGAAAGCTGCCATGTGGTTTGTTTTCAGTCAGTAGGCTCTGGTCCTCTTGTCATCAAAGTGCAAGAAACGGTCAATATCTTTAAATCTTTGAATTGACATAGTGGCCTTGTACAATGGGTTATGCAGAGGACTCCCAAAAAACACACCAACTTGTACATCCCAGTTCTTCTCACTTCCTGCAAAAATGGTCAATCAAATGAAGGCCAGGAGCTTTTGTTTGATTACATTTTTCCACTCTTTTCCCCTGTCTGTGGCTACTCTTTGTGCCTCCATGTTTGTGCATGTCAGCACCTCTTCTATTATATTATCAGACATGAACATCTTCCATGCACTTACTGGGGAGAAAGTACTAAACCCAGGTGCAAGCCCTGGCTGACTAATTCAGAATATTGTGGCCAGAGCAGTAAGAGGGGCTCATTCTGTTAGACTCAATATCCATTTCCTCTTCAGAGGACTCCTCTGTACCTGACTAGTCTTGTTCGGGGGGAGGGGGACGACAATAGTCTGGGTCCTCTATATCTGAGATGTCAAATTCTGAGTCAATGCCTCCGATGGGCTCTTCATCCCATCCGTCCTGGATCATTTGTAGGGCAAGGTCCACAGCTGGCCTCGTAGCAGCCATGTTACTTTAAATATTTAAAAAAAAAAAAAAAAAAAAAAACATCAGAAAGGTCAATGTTTGAAATGCACAGGAAACTATAAATAGGGCTGCACATAAATAGTCCGCAGGTGCGCATTTGCTGTCAAAATAAAAGACGCGCACCAGATAAGAAGTTGGAACGTTCGTTTGCGTACATTAGATGTTCTGGAGGAGGACAGACATTTGTTCAGAACTCCTAAAGATGTCGAAGAAGCAAGCTCCGTAAGCAATTACTTTGGTGTTCCTCCACCGCAAAAGAAGCGCGTAGTCTCTGAATTTCCGGGAATACTTTTATTTTGACAGCGAATGCACACCTGCGGACCACTTATGTGCAGCCCTGACTTTAAATCGTGTATGTTACTGTGTAAAAATTAATTCTTGATCCATCAGAAGTATAAGTGGGACAGTCAGAGTTGCTAAGAATGAAAGTTTCATAGAAAATCCATAGGAACTGCTTGGGGTCATTTTTGACCCCACTTGTGGAAGAGTGGGGTAGTGATACAAAAACTGCATTTTTTTTAAAATTAATGAAAAAATAAATAAAAATGCAAATGGCCTCATGTTACAAACATATTTTATGAGGAATACCTGGAATATGAATATATTACAACTTTGCATTTTAAAGATTTTGAAGAAAAATGACCCCACGGGTGCATCTAAGGGTTAAAACTAAATATGTTCCCTAAAACGGTGACAGAGCTACAGACCCATGACAGCCTTACACAGGTAGCCAGCAGCTATGACCAGCACTACTTGTGCAGTTAATAAAAGGACAGGTAATGTTTGTCGCGCTGTTGCACACACAGCACGCTCGTTTGTTTCAGTTCGTCAGTTGCAACAAGACAGCTTACCAACGTGTACGTAATAAGCTAATACTCCTGGGTGCTACACACTACAGTGTACGCTGTACACCTACTTACTGGTTTTGTGGCATCAGTCTGTGTCTCTGAGTTAACTTGTGTTTCTCCTACAGCTCCGGACCGCAACAAATGCGCGTGCTCTCTGTGAGCTCGTTCCCGGTGTTGTGCCAAAAAGTGATTGTCTGCCAAAAACTGATTTCCGGTATTTGCCAAAAAGCGATTGCTCATATTTAAAGTGCTATAAGTAACTTGTTGGGCTATAATATGTTAAACATATGTCAAATGCATCCCTTATGGATGACATAAAGTCATCTTGAGCCACAAACAACATTCGTGTAGCAAGATACAAGCCGCAATCAGTTTTTGGCAGCGACTTTTATATAACCTTTATTTATGCAGTAAAAAAAAATCTCATTAACATTAAAAATGTATTTTGTAAGAGTAAGTTGCCCAACAGGACAGCAGAAATGGCAGCAAATATTACAATAGTTCTGTAAAAATATTTTAAGTGGGGATAAAGGACCGGATTGGTTATGATGTAAGTACAAGTTGTAAAGATACTTAAAAAACAGATAATTTTTTAATTCTTTATGTAACCCCTTTGTATCCCCTGTTCACCGAAGTCTATTTACGAACATACGTAAAGATATTACACATAAAAAATACACAGAAACACTGGAAATCAGTTTTTGGCAGACAATCACTTTTTGGCACAACACCCGGCTCGTAACCAGCGCGTTCTGCCATCAAGGGCGATCATTGGTTAAATGTGATCATGTGACTGATGCAAGCCAGATCCTTTTATTTAGCAAAACTGTGTTAAATATTATTGTTGAGGGGCACAGACAGGACTCCGCACGCACACACACATTAAAAAATAAATAAAGTTGCCTCAACAAAAGGGCACTTTGGGCACCCATCAGGAAAGGGGCGGGTGCTCAAGTTTGCAGGGTAGTGTATGCTTATATGAGAAAGTATAAAAATGAACCACATGTCAGGCTGGACCACTTTACTCAAAAAACTTTTATTTTTGCAGCAATTTATATTTGGCAGTATATAGTTTGACGTGGGACCTTCCTGCCTGCTGGAAACAGGAGAACAGAGCAACAGCAGAACAGAGCAAGCACACAAGAAAAAATATCACATAAATTAGCAGAGTTAGAAGACCTGGTGGCTAGCTAAAGCAACTTAAGCTTGACTTTATGGCCTTTTTCAAAAAAAAACATTGCATTGCCAACCATTTTTATGGATTTTACGGATGACCCCAAATTTATGTCTATAAAAAGAAATGTTGTCTCCTCTAAGGCACTACTGGAGAGTCTGAATGATATCAAAGTGTGTATGCTGCATCTCTCTTGGACCTGGGCCCTCTGTTATGTTAAACCAACAGTGACTAAACTTGGTGTAAAACTGAATGGTTTTTATATATACTAGATTAACAAAAATTGTGCTATTAAAGCTAGTTACTTGAGGCTTTTATCCAAGATCAAATCCACCTCATCTTTTCAAAATTTTGAACGTCTCATTCATGCTTTTATCACAACACAGGCTAATGTGTTTGCCTTAGCAAAGCACGCCTTGCTTGCCTACAGTTAGTCTAAAATGCTCCGGCTCATCTTGTAATTGGAAACAGAAGCACATTTCCTCTGACCTTGCCTCCCCCCGCTGGCTCCCTGTTTGTTTTTAGGATTAATAATTTGGTTTTAAAACCTTTAATGGATCAGCACCACCATACATATCTGAGCTACGAATGATAGCTTTGCCCATGTTAGAGGGCCCCATCATTGTCAGTTTTTAAAGTGCGACATAAAAAGAATTTTTATTCCGAAGCTTTTAACTCAAATGTAAGTGGTGTGTTTTTACCGTCTAATTATTAGCGTCATTATTGTTGTTGTTGTTGTTGTTGTTATTGTATGATGTTTTGGTGCCTTGTACAGCACTTTGCTAAACTTGGTTAAAAAAGTGCTTTATAAATAAAATTGATTTGGATTACCTGACTTAGTAATAAGCCCACTGATTTCCTTACATAAGAGGTTTATGTCTGGCTTATGGGACTACTTTTTTTTGTTATGTTTGGTAATGTTTCTGCACTACAATACTTTATTCAGTTCAGAAATAACACTCTTCGCACTGACTTTAAACAGCTCACAATCACAATTTTATATTTGTTGAATTGTTGAAACATAATCCAGCATTAAAACTTGGTTCAACCTAAATAAGGGCTTTCAGCCCTCCAAACTGCCATCCTATATAGTAGTGATGGGATTTCCCGCTCTTTTTAGAGGCTCTTTCGGCTCTGAACCGGCTCTTCAGGTTGTTTTGTTGCTTTAATTTATTATTAACAATAACATAAAATTATGCACAAAAGGAATTACTAATGTAAAAAAAGTGGTTATATTTATATATGTTTATATATAAATATATGTGGTGGCCCCTAGAGACAAAACACGTACAAACTCCAAAACACATTTCTAGCGTTAACTGAACTGCCAAAACAGAGCTACCTAGATCACTTAAATTACACAATTGAAAGCCTATGTGTATGGCTTGTGTATTTATACACAAACACTCATATATATTCAAATAATTTAAAAATCAATGTTCATTTACCTGTTACTACCACACACCAAATCCGGTCGTTGGTACTTGCTGGCTGGTGTAGCCACTAGGTAACAAAAGCTCAACACTGCGCCCAGCATCCTGGAGCACTTCTGTTGTGTTTTGTACGTGCTATGGAGTTTTTAAGTGTTTTGGAGTTTTTACATGTTTTGGAGTTTGTATGTGCTTTGTCTCTAGGGGCCATCGTAAATATACTTTTATTTATTCACTCCACAAAAAATGTAATAAATAAATCATATATTACAAAAACCAACTAGTCACAGTTCAGCTTTTAACTATTTAAATTTTCAGCTTTTTCCTTTTAAACAAATTTAAAGTGAAACAACACAAAACACTGCAAACCACAACACAATTAAATATAAATTAAAATATGAAAACAAAAAGAAGATGCATATTCTCTGTCATATGGGCCTGCATGAATAAACTTTCTGAATCCTTTATCATCCGCAACTGAAAATAGTTGTGGATGATTACTATACCTTTCTAATGTGAAGTTGTTGTCCCTGGCTCTCTTTCTCTGTCTCTCCCTCCTGCTCTGCTCCTGTGCTACTGCGTGTAACTACCGCCCCTCCCCCCTCTTCCCAGGCAAAGCACAAGGCTCCTGTGTGGAGTCAAGCCGAAAAAAGTGCGAGAGACGGTGAGAGAAAGAAAAAAAAACAAAAAACCACAGCTCGCAATAAGCAAGAGCCATTTCCTTCACAACCGACAAATCACTACTATATAGGATTTACGTATAAACGACTTTAAGCTCTAAATCTGTTTTGATGGTTCTGGTTAATTTACTGAGCTGCATGCACTGTTGAGACAAAAAAAAAGAACCTCGGTGATCAGTGACTATAATCTGTCTTTTGATTTTCAAATTAAGAACAAAATCTGAAGTACATTTTACAATCTTAGGTCTCCCATATGCATCCTTTCTTATATATATATATTTTTTTTATCAGGCTGGCTTGATCATTGTAATACTTTGCTCTTAGACCTCCACAAGAACTTTAAATTAACCATTTAAAAATTGCTCTTATTATTCTGCTAATGCTGTTCTTTTTGTTGAAAAACTCAGAATTTTGACTGTATAAACTATCCAAGACATTTTTATTAGTAGTAGACGCCTTAACGCCCACTCACATCCTGGGCCATCTGACCTCAGGAATTCGCATGATAAGGTGGGACCAGGTTTCACAAAGAGCTCACCCGAAACTCTGGCTGATTGGGACCCACACCCAGTTTCACACCTTGGCTCAGGCGATTAGAGGATCATCAGGGGGTCCTTTTGTCCCTCTGTGGGGGGAAACTCCCACTAGGTTTATATCTGGGACTCTCCACCATTTGACCTTAGAACTGAAGAAGCTTCTCGGATGAGAGGTGAAACGTCTTCAAGCAAGTTAAAGAAGTCCAGACGCTTTTCTTTGCAAGCTCCTTTGACTACAATGACCTGGATGACCTTCACAGACAGACTGAATTAGTACTTTTTTGGTATTAGAGTCTCATTCAGGTCTGTCAGTAACTCTTTAGAAGGATCAGGCTTCCTAGCTGCCTTTCCTCACCAACATGCTCTGCCGTGTTGTACTATTTGATTCTGATACTACTACTACCACTACTACTAATTCAATCGCGTTTTATACACTACAAAATAAATAAAATATACGACTGTGTTTGCTACTTAAACGGTTACGGTTGAATAACCAAGCGATGAGTAACCTTCTGTTTGATAGGGGTTTAAAAAAAACTGTCCTTGCTCTCCTATGCATTTTTCACCTTTAACTTCAACTCAACCGAACTATATTATGTCGTCAAACGCTTTAATAAACACGATTGGCCATCTGCGAGAGTGGGTCTTTTTACTTGTCAGTGATTGGTGCGAATTCCACGCTGCTGACAGCAGGGTTGTACGTCCCGTCAGCGTGTTTTACAAGGAGGTTTGAACTGCACAGCTAATTATTCTGAAAATGGCGAGCTGGTGTGTACGAGCAGTTAGACAGAGCTACTCTTTTGTAGCTTCGCCTGCGCTAACAAGGTAAGGAGTATTTATTGGTGAGTTACGTCCCCTAACATGGGCGTTTTTACAGTAACGACAGGCTTTCATTGGTCAGGTGATGGCTAGCAGAGTTAGCTTTTGTAGGGTTAAATAGTCCCCACAGTTATCATTAACGTGAAAAACCAGATCAAAGAAACGCTTAAATACGTATGTTTGGTAATATAGTGGGTCAAACTGAAGCCCAATCACCGTATAGGTGTGTAATCCCTAGAAACTGGAGGATGATGACATAACCTGACGTATCCTGAAAGTAGTCCATGCTACAGTAAATATCCAGGGGTCTGTTACACACGCTGTTGTGGACGTGGGATTTTTAAAGTTGTATTTATTTGATCTCTTTAATGTACTACACCGTCTTCTGTGTTTCTATGTGGGACTTGACGCAATGCGTATGGACCAAACTAATTTCATATATGTAGATACCTTCCTTACACAAGCCCCTCTTGTGTAACTATAACTTCGTGTTACATTAAATAATGTAATGTCAAGATTAGCGTCAGGTCTCCAAACTTTCCTCGTGGCTAGAGAAAGATGCACATATCCCGCGAAATGGGCTGTTGCAATGAGTTTAACAAAATAAGGCTGACATATATGATATACTAGGCATTTATCATTGAGTGGCAGAAATTCTAAGTTGATCCTCTACCAGTTGAATTGATATTTAATGTCTTATGTATTTAGTACACCTATACAATGACTTTAAATGGCTTGCTGAAGAATATTAAAATTGTGTTCATATGGGGACACTGAATGTGTCATTTTCACACCCTTGTATGCTATGAGGAAACATTTGTATTAGCTCTTTTTCAGGTTTCTGTTATCAAAGTGCTTAGAGTAACACAAGTTATGGACTAAGAAATATTTTAGCACTGTACATCAAAGTGCTTTGGCCACGTCCAATAAAGTCTCTGTGGTGCATATATGGTGTAAATCTTGCTAAAATTTAAGTGTCCTTGCCACCCAGGGGGTCTCCCCGATTGTTGTGCATGGCCACCCAGCAGAAGAATGGCCACGGGTCAGAGGAGGAGGCTGAGAAGCCAGAACCAAGCCCAACAGAGAAATCCCTAATGGAGGAGAAAACCCAGCTGGAGGATCAGCTCAAGGACATGACAGTAAGTCAGTGTGGGCTGCAGATCAGCCTCCAGTTCAGTGGTTACCAAAGTTACACTGACCTGGTATAAACATTACCATGTCGATACCTTTTTCTGTACTTCAGCTTTTGTCAAGTTAGCTGTTCTTTGTGAAGTTACTGTTCTTCACAGAGCAGCACATACATTTATAATCTATCACTCAAAATAAAAGGCTTGGATTCTCCAGTGGGCATGTGATTAAAGTATTTGGCCCTTTTGAGTTCAAATGAGTTTTAGTCTTAGTGATAGAACATTATAGCCTTTATAAAGGGGCTTAACAAATGTAAGTGCAGTTTTTAATCAGCAGTTTGTTTCCACCTTTGTTTCCAGGAAAAGTACAAGAGGGCATTGGCAGACACAGAGAACCTCAGGACGAGAACTCAGAAGATGATAGAGGACGCTAAATTATATGGTAAGGGCTTGTTTCCATTTAGGCTTTGAGTTTGCACCTGTGGACGCTGGATCTGTTGGTGCAAGCCACTGCCTCGATGTCGTTTCAGCTGGTTCAATACCCTTTGGCTTTGGTTTTTGTAACCTCACACACTTTGTTGCTGCTGTTGCAGCCAGGTTGAAGACATGAGCACATGAACATAGCAATAGTTTGAGACTTTCTATGAGCGGAAAAAGGGATTTCTCTGCTTCTGGTTTTGACAACTTCTCTTCCTTCACCAATGCTGATGTGGAGGTTTTGTCTAAATGGAGATTCTTATCAGTCATCACTGCAGCACCTATTTAAACCCTTATCACTAGTATAAACCATCAATGTGCAATGCGGTGAGTAAACAGGTGCACATGATGCACTGTTAGGTTGTAAGGCTAAAATGATCTGCTGTTGCATGTTCCTACCACAAGATGTCAGAAGAGGTCAACTTTAGCCTTGTTAGAAAAAGGATTTTCTTATGTGGTTTAATCCAGTTGTTTTTGTATAGTGACATCATATCTTTTAGACTTTGGTATATGTTGCTAGGTTATACTCAAAATGACTCAAGAAAATGCTGAGTAGTTTAAAAATGATACAAGGTTAGAGTTGATTGTTGATAGAAAAATGCAATATAATTGAAGGTGTAACCTGAATAATTATCCAACATCTTACCCTCACTAGGGATCCAGAGCTTCTGCAAGGACCTGCTGGAAGTTGCAGACATTTTAGAGAAGGCCACAGAGAGCGTGCCCAAGGAGGAGGTGACAAGCCAGAACCCTCACCTGAAGAACCTGTACGACGGCCTGGTGATGACCGAGGTCCAGATCCAGAAGGTGTTCACCAAGCACGGCCTCATCAAGCTCAACCCAGATGGCCAGAAATTTGACCCCTATGAGCATGAGGCCCTATTCCACGCCCCTGTCGAGGGTAAAGAGCCTGGCACTGTTGCTGTAGTGACCAAAGTGGGCTACAAGCTTCATGGTCGTACCCTCAGACCAGCTTTGGTGGGTGTAGCCAAAGCTCTCTAGAACTGACACTGTAAGTCTGTAACAGAGCGGGATTAGTATTTCTTTCCTGACTGTTGGTTGACCTCAGGCTCAGCAGACTGCTCAAGGCACCCTACCATCATCTTCTCACGTCTGTCCACACTTCCCCTTCCTAAGGTGCCTCAAAGAGAAGGGGAGCCCAGCTGAACTTTGTATCTGGACAGTGTCCAACAGTTTTTAACAGATACACCATGTATCGCACAGGATTTTTTTTTTTTTCTTCATTAGTCATGCAAGTTGTGATCTTTGTCTTTTGATCAAGGAAACAAGGACAGGTATTCATATACATAGTTCTCAGAACTATAAATGATAAGAAAAAGTATGAAGTGAGATCGTGAACCCCTGCTTGCAAGACTTTTTGGGCAGAGATGAGGTATAAAATATGTTCACAAAGTGGTTAATGTTGTTATCATTCCAGACTTCATTGTAAAATGCTCATATTAATAACCATATATTAGAATAATAATTAATTTCATTTTGTGAGAAAGTGAAAGAACAGCACAACAGGAAATGATAGGAAGGTTGACATTTGCACTGTGCTGATAGCGGCTTTCTATCAGCCCTGTTAAAGTAATCCTGGTATTGTGGATGTGATCAGGTGGGGTAAGCCAACTTCAGCCAGTGTAACATCTCTCCCAGAGTTGTGGTGGACTGTGATGTGAGAGCTTTATCTGTCCAGTAGAAGAATTCTGTATATGGACCTTTTTGTCCAAATAGTCATTGCATCCAAATAAACTGGTCAATTTTGAAATCCTTATTGTGGTAGTGTTTGGCTTTTACACACATCTTTAATGGACTGCATTTTAATGAAAGGTGCAGGTAGCTCATGCAACCAGTTCAGAGTCCCTAATCAGTTTACATCTGTAATTAATTAATTATTATTATTTTCTCTCAAGGATATAATTAGCAGTTGTGTCCATTCTAATATCTAATGCATTTATAACTCCAGAACTGACCTTAGGTTTCTTTAATACCAGAGTAAGCTTGTAAAGCTGTCTGTACTTTTATTTGTTCCATCAACTAACTAAAAGATGTATATGCTTCCCAGATCTGAAAAGTAGGTCACTGTGGAAGTCCCTTAAAGCTTTGTTTCCCGTGGCCAGCAGGGGTTCTGGTTCCACAAAGCACTGTAAAGAAGTCATGCTTGTGACTTACTTTAGTTACAAAATTCAAGGTTTCAGCTGCTAATTTCTCATATGATTAAATATCACTTCATTTTTTTTAAATGTGCAAAATAAACATCATGTATGCAGACATAGCAAGATGTGCTTCATTGTGGGAATGACAGTCTTCCCCAGCTTCTGAGTCAGAGCCACCCTTTTTCTCATTGTGTGTACATTTTCAGATCACCAGAATGGCAATGCCCTAGGGCAGGGGTATCCAACTCCAGGCCTCAAAGGCTGCTGTCCTGCAGGTTTTACATCTCACCCTGGGTCAACACACCTGAATCAAATGATTAGTTCATTACCAGGCCTCTGGAGGACTTCAAGACATGTTGAGGAGGTCATTTAGTCATTTAAATCAGCTGTGTTGGATGAAGTACACATCTAAAATCTGCAGGACAGGATGATTACAGTAAAAAATAAAAAAAAAATTTCCTTAAGAAACTTATTTTTCTTCCTTTTCAGTTTAATAATAATATTAATAATGGATTGCATTTATATAGCGTGTTTAGTTTTAATTCTTACATTTTTTATTGCGTGGTTGACACGTTACTACAGTTGTCCATTCTATTCTTGCTTTCTCATATCAAGTCTTCTTTTCCAGTGAAAGGGATCATTGAAACTTCTGTCACCTCATTTATATTCTGCCCTGGTGTGGACGTTCGGTCAGCTATACAAGTAACAAACCCTCTCTTTGTGACTCAAACAATTCTGGCATTTTGTGCTAGTTTTTGAAAGATCACATTTACACTGAAACACGACCACTTAGAATGATAAAGTATTTGCACTTTTAATACATCTCCACAGATACTTTGTCATTTTCAACAACAAAGTAACAGAACAGCAAAACAACTCAACATAATGAGACGGGCAACAAGATTTAGGACAGCTCGACAGCATGCCACGACTAGAACCAAAACCTCTTCTTCTTTGCGATTCCAAAAACTTTTTTTTTTTAATTACAAAAAGCTATAAAAATTTCATGACATAAAATACTGTACATTTCACAGGTCAGCATAGTTCTCCCCTATAAAGATATTTACATTTGGTAATGTAAAGTCAGCAAATCCCCCTTACAAAAAGTATTTTCCCCAATGAGAACAAAAATTCTTCAGTTTCCACATTTTCGATGGAGACTTTAATATCAAAACACACCATTTTGGAACAATCTAGAACAGTTAGTTGCACGTGCAAACCTGAAAAAAAGAAAAAGTGACAATTAAAGAAAAATGACCAGTTGGTTTCAGCATCACCTTCGAAAAACATTCTGGGCCAGAGGCTCTGAAAAATGCTTATTATATCATTTTGCAAAATCAACAGAACACTCATCTAACGTTCAACCAGCATCTTCTGGAAACCCACTACAGCCAATGAACACATTCAAATCCAGTAGGAACATGTTAGCTAAGGGTTACAACAATGTACAGGAGTGGACCCGAAAACAATATCCATGACCTAAAGAAATCTGCTTGAATGAAAAATTTTCAGTGTTTTCTGCATACTTTAAATAAGAGGGACTATTTCCTGCTGCAGATCGATACACATTTGGTACTCTAGCTGGTTACAGGCGGACAATGTACGTTGGACTGTTTGTACTCATCAGTGCAACAGACACACTATTTGTGTGATACACTGACTGATTGTCAGGGTCTTTTCATAAGACTTTGTTGACAATCAAAAAAATCAGCTGTAGCATTTAGCATAATGAAGCTCCTTTGGCCACGAATGTTGTTAACATGTAAGTGAAATTTAACACCCTGCACAAATGATCCTCAAGCTTAGACCGGAACCTTACAATCTTAGACGCTACATTGTAATAAACAAAACAACGCAACGCTCCACGTTTAAAGCGACACTACAAAAACAATGCCCTGCATGACTTTCCCCGCTCCATCCAGGAAGCTAAATTTTAGTCAGCTACAGACAAAGAAAAGAAGAGAATGTGAATCTAGACATTTTCCAGCACAGGTAACACCCACACTACCTCTTGTCCTTCTAATTCTTTTGTTTTTAAACGTACTCCTGCTTCAGCTGTGAGACAACTAATTTTCAGCTTGGGTCGCCAAAAAACGTAATACAAAAGAAAATAATGCCACACAGTGCCACTGTTATGCTTCTACTTTTAGCCAATGTAAAAAGTGAAGTGAAAGCATATTGATAGGCTGCACATCAGCCTTGTTGGGCAGCTGTAAATGTGGTCAGCTATAAGACTATTGAACCTTAAACCTTAAGTTGCAACGTTGTGATGATGTATTAGCTCTGTGTACTCACTCGGTAAACAGCAGTCTTGTACTTTTAAAGTCCTATCATCTGTAGTACAGCACGTGGACTGTAAAATATTTAAAGTTTTAAAGCTGAACCCACACTTTCCTCAGGACAAACTAAAAGGAATACAACAGTTATTGGTGGGTTGCTGACGCAGTCAATCAAATCGCTCCACTTACCTTTTCTACAACATAGAAGGTTGAATGAAAATATTCTTTTTAAATATAGAAAATACTTCACGCTGAGACTTTAGGGGCTTTAAAACAAATGTAAGCCATACATAATTTTAACTTAAATTTGTTTAAAAAAAATATTTAAACAGGATCTTTTTAAATTAGCTATCAAACAAAAATACATTCTGAGTTGGACTTTTTACAGGTTAAAAATAAGCCTGGCAGTGCCCTCTGGTGGACAGAGTGTGACTGGCGTTGACTATGATCTCTTCTTTGGCATTTCTTGTCATTTTTTTCAAACCTGCGGTGACACTGCTGATATTAGCCTTAGTGGATTTTTAAGGGTCATGTTTAGGAATAAGAAAAGATTCCAATATTGATATACTGGTCAATATTTGTTTAATATAAATATACACATATAAATTCTTTATGTTAGTTACATTACAAAAGGGACAATAACGGGTGTCGTTTTTTGTTTTGCTTCGCTTTAATTATCCAGCAATGTATTTCTCAAATTAGTTTCTACTCTGCTACATGTACTGGGAGTATTGTATGGAATGGATGTTGGAGCACACTCTCCTGCAAAAACTCTAAATTAAATTTCTGCATCGATATTTGGTAAAATAAATTTGGGGGAAGATATACAGCAATCAGCCACCTGCAGCAGGTCAAGCTCTAGCTAATCTAAGTAAGCAGTGATAGGCTAGCAATGACATCCACCGAAAGGTATGGGTAGGAATGAAGTCGAAGGGACCTGTGGAAACTTATCTTTTTGTATTCATTATTGTACTCGGCATTTGGTGCAAACTGCAAACTCTGATAGGCCGATAATGACTGTAAACTTCAGCGAGCCCGCTCTAACTAATATTAGGCTATCTAATTAAGTTTGCGCTAAAACCAGCCAGGTTATGGGCAAACCCTGGTTTTTGGAGCTTTTTTCTTTGTGTTTTTTCCCCAATCACCTTATTTTGCAGCCACCAATGGGATAAGAGTTTATCATCAAATCCAATTTTGTTATTTACTTTTCTTTTCAGCATGAAGGTTGTTGGTCCTGTCGCCAGTTGCATTCATTACATTATTTCTACCTTCAGTGTACCTGCTGTAACAACACCAAAACAGCTCTGTAATACCTGCAAGTGTTAACACTGCAGTTATTATTTTGTCAAAATATTTAGAATAGAAAGTACTGTAACCCACACAGCTGTATTAATCCCCTGTTCCTTTCCTAATGCAAAAATATAGGCAGTTTTGTTCCTTGCCCTTATATGAAAATATTTTTTTCTCCAGTTGGGCATCTTATTTCTTTTCAATGTACATATTTACAAGGTCACTCCTGAAAAAAAAAATGGTGAAAACCAGTAGTTTTTCCTGCCTCCAGCGCTTATAGCTTATCTGTTTATAATTTCCTGAGCAACGATGGACTGCTAAGAGGTGTCTCGGGATATCCAGCCACTTTCTGTGAGGAAGGTGAGAATGCGCTTCTTAAGAACCTTATCCAGGTAGCTGGGCATTCGGCTCTTGGCGGGAATGCCCTGCCTTTTCTGCAGGTGATCTTTGATGATGATGGTTTTGACAGTCAGGTAGCGTGCCGGGCTGAGGTTGAGAGAGTTGCACAGCACCTTCTCCCTGTCTGACAGCAGCTCGAAGCCTGTCAGATTCTCAATGGCAGCGAACTCACCATCTTTGCCCTCTTCTTTGATCCCACCTCCAACCCCTAGTCCTCCAGCAACGCCTCCTCCTCCTCCAGCTCCACCCCCGAGCCCCATCCCAGAACCAAGCCCTCCTCCTCCCGAGCTGCCCCGCTTTGAGGTGACCACACTTTTGTTCTCCTTGCGTTTCTCCCGTTTGTGGCGTGCTGCTTCGTATTCCGCAGACTCCTCCAGGCGTGTGATGCCGTTTCGGCGGTAGCGCTGGAGCTCGCGCACCTTGGCCCTCAGCACTCGCTCTTTATGCATGTTCTCAAAGAACTCTTCAAACTCCCGATGGGCCATGAACTGGCAAAGCGCTCGCAGCCTCACCCGCTGCTCCTTTTCTTCCTTGGTGATTTTTCTTTTAGGTGTACTTGGGAGAGGACCTGCTCCCGATGCCGTCATGGATCCTGATCCGACTGCACCACCACCAGCCCCTGTCCCACTCATGCCAGCTGCACTTCCTACGACTCCCAACATCCCTGTTTTGTCCTTCTCCTTGTCCTTCTTATCTCGGCCCAAAAATGAAGGCACCAGGTTGTAGTCACGAGCGATGTTCTTACGCCGCTGGCGTTCTCTGAGCTTACGCACATACATGTCCACATGGGCGCGCTTCATTTCAATTTCCACGTCCTCATCATCGTAGTTGACACACAGTCCACTGATGAGCTTCTCCGCGTCCTGGTCATACTCAATCTCATAGTCGTCACGTAGTGGCATGTAGCCCAGCTGCTGTTGCTCCACCAAGCTGATATCCAGCGGAGGGAGCGGAGTGGTCAGGCTGGGCGACAGGGGCCCTCCGCTCGGGCAGGTGTGGTCGGTCACCCGGTTTGGAATACTGTCAGGGATACAGGCCTTCCCCAGGTTTCCATGGATGTACATGGTGACATAATGTTCCATAACTTCCTGAGGAGTCCGGGATGCTCCAACATGATCGGCCATGTCCTCCTGAAAGGTCACAAAAAGGAAGTTGTTACTAAGAGGACACCTACACCATTATATTTTTTCTATGTTATACTAGAAGATGAAAAAGTGATGCTCAAACAATCTGCTTAGCTGTTCAAGAGAAAATGGTTTAGAATGCTCATCATTGATATTTAAATATTCATATTTTCTGCTTTTCAATTTTGGGTTATTTCACCATGAAATATTTGAAAATGTACATTTTCTGATGCATTATAGGGGTGCATAATTTTATCTAAAAACTTCCAAGTAAGTCAAACTTAATATAATTTATTTTACACAGACAAATATTCTAATATGCTACACATAAGCCATATGCACTTTGTAATTGACTGTAAATGGGGCTTTGGAGGTGAAGTGTAACTGGTCCACATATACTTAAGAGGAGTCTGTACATTAACAGATGTCTGTGCATTTTTTCTGATTTTACACTTGAGTAAATTAAACATCACTTGGTGGTGGTTGGTTTGTACAACAAGATAACTGCATATCTGTAACATGTCCAGCAAACCTTTCGTGACACTATTCCACTCTTAAATGTTAGCCTTGGTTTTTGGCCCTTTGACCCCTGGGATAGGCTTCAACCCTCTCCTGACCTTGAGATGGATAAGTTGATAACAAAATAGATTGATACGCTTTTGCATTATGAAAAATGAGATTTAATTACAGTTACATTACTTTGCTTTTTGTGTTTACACAGAACTATTCTTTATTTTCCCTTTCCTTGTCTTCTGACTTTGTTTCAGGGGGCGCTAAAGCAGATCTTCCGCCTCCATCTCCCCCTCTCCCTATAGTCACACCAACCCTCTGCATACCCTCCATCACTACATCCACAAGCATCTCTGTGGTCTTTCTTGTGCTGTTTTCTTTTTTTTTGTGCTAATAGAGTAGGCACTAAAAAGCACTGTGACTCAAGGATTCGTGGGATATTATGGAAAAAATGTAACATTTGTGTATATTCCATTAGTCCGATATCAAAATAGTTGGTCTTTGGTACACATTTAATTCAGAGGTTGATACACTTTACATGTTTCTTTAATATGCTGCATTGTAACACAAGTTTCAGGTTAGGTTTCAGTTAATAAGGAGTTAATTACTACTTACTACATAACAATATAGTTTTTCCTTACTTATTTGCTTCCTGTTTTGCCCCTTGTTGTTTTGTGACTCGGAGCAATACAATTATTGAGTGATAATTACGATTATTTTTCCTTTTTATGCGACGTGTTGTTGACATTCCACGTTTCTTAAAGTAAATTGTAACACTATTCTCAAATCTATTTTATTCAGGCTTTTCTTCTGTTTTTAACGTCTCGAAAATTATGTAAAACGATAACAACGAAAATAAGAAGAAAAAAAATCTTTTTTTATCTTAAAGGTCATTAGCGTTATTCTTATATTACCGCTACAAGCCCACTGCTCTTGTTTTTTCTTTTCTTTTCTAAGCACTAGACACAACGCAACTCCTATGAATTTGTATAGAAAGCTCTAAAGGTCAGAAAAATAACTTAAAAAGTGATGTACCCAGTTTCCAAATCCATACTGCTCGATAGCATCGAGTAGCGACTGCTCTTCCCTGCTGGTCCACCCTCCTTCTGCCTCTGTACCCCAGAGAGAGAACCGACCGCCGTCGACCTGCTGGTAGCCGTGCCATCTCCGGTGATTACCGATTTCGGCGCCCGCTGAGAAGCACTCTGGGCACAGCTCGATATCAGGGCACTCGGTGCAGCGAAGCCGCAGGTTTGTAACATCTGCAAGGCAGTTAACGCAGTACTTCTTCCCCAAGTCGGCCATCTTGCCTGGCGTCTGCTTCTTGTTGTTGGAGGCAAACCTTCGCGCCTGCGTACAGCGAGCCTCGCAGCGCGAGCTACTCACATCCTGCTTATAAATATTAATGAGAATGGGTCAGGGCTCCTGTGATTGGCTCTTCTGCTTAGTTTCCAGGACAACCGAAACAAAACGAACAGTTTCATTGACCACAGAACTGCACGAGCCTTACCTCTGTATACAAAGTAAATATTATTAAAAATGGACAAAGAGGCGGGAGAGGGAGAAAATAAGGTAAGAATTCACAGTGACAGAGACACAGAGGAGAATTTTATTTCTGTTAGTGGGGATAAAAATGAAGCTGTCTCAGCTGAAATGCCCACATCAGACCCTGAAGAAAAGCACTGTGACAGCGGGAAAGTCACAGAAGAGTTCTCTACTGAAGAGGCCGCCACTTTTGAACCAGAAGCCAAAAGTGAAGATGAGCTCTGCACTGAGTTTGATGTGATGATTAAAGTCAAAGAACAGCCACTGTGCCACGAAGAAAGTGTGGTTTCTGAGATGAACAGCACTTACCACGATGACGCTCTGAAGCTACATCCTGAGACTCAGGACACGGAGATCTCCAGCCCTCCACACCACGAAGATGAAGAGGCTGAAAAAGAGGGAGCCACATCTGCATGTGCACAAAAACTAAACATAAAGTACAAAGAATATAGACAGCTCCTCCAGGAGGTGTGCAACGAGCGAGATAAGGCCAGGCATAACAGCAGCCAGCTGCAGATGAAACTGGCACAATACTTCAAGAAGGCTGGGGACAGTGTCCAGCTGGAGGGTGAGAAGCCTGTGTCAGAGCACCTGCAGGAGTACGAGAGGTACATCAACACCCTGACTGACCTGAAGCAGCAGCTCCGTGCTGAATCAGAGGCAGCCCAGCGTCAGGCAGAGGACCTGAGGCTACAGTCCCAGGAGCAGCTGGGCAAGGTTGGTGTTGTTTTAAGGGATTGTGTTTTTTACATTAAAGCACAGTTTTACATCCCATATTCACATCTGCAGTAGCACAATAACAATTAAACTTCCAGTCTATTAAAGCTTCAGTCTCTCTCGGTATCTGGTAGGTCATAGATGATGTGATTTATTGTTGTTTGGTTTAACTCCAGAGTTCATAAAAACTGAAAGAAATCAGATGGGTCAGATTTCATTAAAAATTCTGTCTCTGTTTTTTTATGCTTTCAGACAGAATCCTTTTCGACTACTATTCAACAGGTCAAGTGTCGTTTACTAATCAGTAGTTGTTTCACACTTCATTGTTCCCCACTCAATCTTTATCTGCATCCCACTTCTGTTACCAGTGTTGGGCCTGGAGGGGGCAAATACTGGCTATAATTTAGTGGAAATTTACTGAAAGCCCCAATCAGAACCTTTAGATACATCTGCATCTAAAGGACAAAGGTCACTCGTTCAAGGATGCTAATGTTTACATTTTGATTCTAAAGAGGAGTGAAAGAAATCATCTGTGTCCAACTGTTATTAACGACCCTCTTTGAACAGAGGAGGTGGCTTACGACACCAACTGTCTGCCCTCTATAATCCATTTTTGAGATACCTTCCCAAGCGCCACATGATAGTTTGAGGCAATATCTCCCAGTGGTTTCATCCAAAACCTCTGCAGATATCACACACACACGTTTTCACACCTTAGCTCATGTGGTGAGCCACATAATCAAGGGCTTAAATACTTCTGACTCTCCATCTTTGATCTTTGATCTTAGAACTCAAGAAGCTTATCAAATGAGAGCTGAATCATCTTCAACAAACTTAAAGAAGTCCAGTCGCTTTTTTAGTCGCAAGCACTTGACAATTGGAAAGAAACACACTCCGCCCTAAAGCGGGTTTTATAACTTCTGCCTTCGTGATTCTACTGGTGTTGCTGTGGCATAACTTTTGTCATCGGACAGGACGCACAGGTTTGCCTGCTTGCCCTAAACTGACCATAACCTTGACTCCGAATCTTAACCCTTAAACAAGCCAGAAGGATTGTAAAAAACTGAAACCTTTAACCTTTCATCAATCAGATGGTCTAAAAATTGCTAAGACTTTAATCACTCACTCCTGTTGCTTGTAAGTTGGATTTTCCAGAAAGCTGGATTCTGTCTGTTCTGCAAAGACACATTTTCAACAGGCACATTTAGGTCCACTTTTAAAAACAACAACAATGTGATATAAAGTGTTTATGTGACTAAATACATTTTAGCTTTAAAAGAAAAAGAAAAAACTTTAGTTAACTGAAAAAAGCCACAGTTTCTGTCAGGAACTGGAGTTTCATTTTACACTTTAACTGTAAATCCTAAAAAAATTAAAAAACAAAGAACGCTGATGCTGATTGCCATGGAGGCATTATTTTACATGTCTTTGAATCTACTTTAGACTCCATCACTGACTCCATGACTTGTTTAACAGCTTCACACTTCTTTGTTTGGACACCAAACCCACAACACCTTTTAGGAAGAAACTTGTTATGTGAATTATGATTCACAGTCTACACCATAAGGCCTCTTCTTACAGGCCAAACAGAACAATAGCTGCACTTATTACAGTCCCGAGAGATCAAAGTCATTTATTTTCCATGAGATTAGATTTGCTACAACTTTACTGCCATTGTTGAGAGTAGATGTGCAGAGAAAGCTGCACACAGTTACAGTGAGTCTTCCTGAAATCTTCAGTCATTCCTCAGCCTGTATTTAAAAAGGAGCCTAAATTACAACAACAGAGGATTAATTAAACCGATGATCTTTTGTCACCTGAAATTGATGCACTTAAGGTACAAGAAAGAAGAGACAAAAACATTTTCAGTTGCTCACAAATATGAGCACAGTTCTGCCCCCGTTCTTGCTGTTCACAGTAACACCCACTGAAATGTATCTGCAAGAGAGGCGGACAAATGAGGAAAAGAGAGCAGCTTTGATTCTGCACAGGGGCACAGTTATCTTTTCTTGAGACTGTTTTTAATGTAGCCTATACAGGCTCCGGTTCATTAGTGTTGTCCTTAATTTTAAATATGAATTCAACGTTAAAAGCACAAACAAAATAAAGTAGATTTTAAAATCACAGTTTTGATATGGCAAAATTTTCCAGTTTCCAGTCATTATGGATCAAAATGATTGAAAGACTTACAACCCTAATTAAGTTGATAACACTTACAATTGTGTTATTTTTGTAATTGTGTGTGTTGGAGAATTCTGTCCACAACAAAAATACGACTTTAATGGAATGAGTACAGTGCTCTGTAAGGGCTAAGATGATATATTTCAGTTCAGCAGTCCGATTAGCTGCATTTGAACCTAAAATCATCTATTTGTTTGTTTGTGTTTGTTGGCTTCAATTTCACTTCAAACATGGGTGAACTAGACACACAGACGTTAGCATAGTACATGCATGAAACAGTAAATCATTTTTTTTGTATTCATTTTCTTATCATTATTTTTGCATGTTTAGAAAAAGGGAAAAGCTTTTATATGATACCTCAGTCTCTGCAGGGAAAATTGGCACAAGTGAGCCACACATGCACACTTGCAGGGAAGCTGGATGGATGTGCAGTGCATACTGAACTGTGCAGACACAGTGGAAGCTGTGGAAGATGCACAAAGACCGTTTGTTAAATATAACTTGAAACTAAGTAAAAATCTGCTGTCATTTTAATAAAAAATACACTGAAAATACAGTGACTGTACATATAGCCCTGTTATTAAAATTATTTAGCAAACTGTTAATGCACTCAAAAACGGTCTCATCTTCATCCTCAGGTGGAAGATGAATGGCGAGCACTGATGGCACTGAAACAGGATACAGCTGTGAAGATGCTAAGCAGACGCCTGGGTAAAGAAGCAGCTCGGGCCAAAGTGGAGGCGTCTCTGCGAGCTGAACAGCTTCGGCAGGATGAGCTGATCAAACTGCGGCTGAAGCACATCAAATTGAATATGAAGATTTGCAAGCTGGAGGCAGAGCTCCGCCGTGGGGAGGAACATGACAGGGACCCCATACAGATCCAGTTTGAGCAGCTGCAGGCTGAGAAGCTAGAGCAGAAAAAACAAGCCGAAAAGCAGCACGAGGGATCAGTAAAGCTGCAGAAGAAGATCAGCAGTAGCTTGGAGGTATGCTGACAAATCCATGGATACAGATTGCTTCTAATTTCTTTCATTATGAGCAATAGCAGTGATATTTGTTGTCTCTCTTGTATCAGTGCCTGTCACATATAAAGGAGAAGCTGCGCTGGTGCCAGATGGAGGTCAAGGTGAAGAGAGAGCAACTGACTGAGGTGGAGGCCGTGGTGGCTGGGAAGAGGGACCACCTAACCAGGGTCAAGCAAGAAAACAGTCGCCTGCACAGACAAAACCTGAGGTTGAAGGAGCAGCGTGGGCTGCTGGGCAACAGGGTCCTGCTGCAGGACTTTGAGGATACTGTGAATGCCTCTGACCAACTGGAGGAACAACTAGAACATCTGAAGTGCCGGCAAGCCGAGATCCTCTTCAGCTGTGGCGGGTGGAAGAGTCAATAATGACTAAAACTTTATCTCAGGTTTCAAAAAGCTATGAAAAAATGAGAAAATAACAAATGTAGCTGACAAGGAGCTAACAGGAATTTGAACGACCACTAGCCTTTACAGTTTGATTCAGTGTAGTGTCTCACTGTAAACTAAGCCTGCGTGCAGTAAAACTTGGAAAACCATAATCTGGATAAGAAGTCATGGTCGGAATTCCATGCATCCTCTCATACAAGATTATCATCTAGATAAGGTGACTCAGACATGTTGAATGCAATCTTAAAAACATTGATAGAAATAAAGATACATTTTTGTGCAGTTTTTGTATTTTAATATGAAAATTTACTTTTTTTTACCAGAAGGTTTTAGTGTATTTGTCCTGTAGTAAAAAGAAAAATAATTAAATTTAATTTTACAAAGAAAACGTAGTAGCGGTTAATACTGTCACCTCACAACTAGAAGGTTGTATATTTATAGTTCATGGCTGGCTTCAGCTTCTGTGTGAGAATAACTGGTGATTTTGAATTGCCTGTAGGTGAAGATGTGAGAGCGACTGGTTGTCTGTCTCCGGGTCTTCTCTGCCACATGTGGAACGGGCTCTGCTGAATCAAAGTTTCATACTTCTTAAACGTTACCTTGACATCTTTGATAGACTTTCTAGCCAGAAAGTTTGTGTTCAGCAATATTTAATCCAATTATTTATGGATTAAAAAGACAAAAAGACTTTGACAGCAATTGTATGAAATCCATAAATTATATATATATATATATATATATATATATATATATATATATATATATAACTTCAGGCACAGAACCTTCTTTGGTTCAGTCTTTTTTTAAGACAGAAGCATCCTAGTGAATGCACATCTCTATAGGGCAAACCTTAAAACTGTAACCTAACACAAAATACATTTCAGTGACGACCACATTTATTTAATTCCATATACATGTAAAAACCATCAGCACATATCTCCACCCTTTCTGCATACATTGAGAATCTGAAACATGGAAAACAGCACCAAGACCCAGTGCAGAAAAGAGTAGGCTTCACAGATAAGACAATGATTAAATCAGACACAGTATAAACCGAGGACCTGGAGTGGAAGTGGATTGCTAGGTGGCATGCAGGTGCACGGCAACTGTGGGCAGGCTAAAGCAGCTTAAATAACACACCCTATAGACAACTGCATAGAGACACCAGTTCTTGTGTGAATGGCAGCTTATAACAACCAATGTCTTTTAGTTTTGAAAAAATGTATACACATCATACACATGCTGTAGTGTACCTTGTGAAAGGTACAGAGACACGGTGTTTAGAGAAAATGTGTTTTAGCTGTTCCAATACTCCTGACACATAAGCATCACTGAGTGTTTTCACTTAGGCAGCAGTTGTCCTTCTTTCTTGCATGGGCTGAAGTTTTCTTTAGGTGCCTTTCCAGCTTTGACACATGTCCAGCTGGGATAGCCTCCATTATCATTAATGGAGCTCCAGTGGAGAGCGTGCAGTCCTTCAAGTATCTCGGTGTCAACATCTCCTCAGACCTGACATGGTCTGCCCACATTCAGGTCCAGACCAAAAAGGCTAGGCAGTGCCTGTACAACCTACGACAACTGAGGAAGTTCAGGGTCTCTCCAAAGATCCTCAGGACTTTCTATACAGGTGCTGTGGAGAGATGTGAGAGATTTTGAAGGACCCGTCCCATCTGTTGCTGGGATGGGACAGGTCGCCCCCTCCCTCCCATTATCCTTAAGTGACTGAGACAGGACTCATTACCATATTCTCATATCATCCTGATCCTTCTGGCCTCGCTATAGCACATGACATTTTAACACCCTTCCCACACAATGTGCACAAGATGTAATTTTCCATATTGTTTTATTTTATTTTATTTCTATTTATATAATGTACATAACTCACCCACTTGCAACACATAATGTCCTCTTTGTATATACTCATTCACTGTATATAAAGTTCTGTCTTTCTCTTTTTTTCGTTGCACAGTCGAGGAGTGTATCAGGTCACATTTCACTGTGTGTTATACCTGTATAGCCATGCATGTGACAAATAAAGAATCTTGAATCTTAAATCACATTTACTCTGGGCCTTCTTGATGTGATGTTCTTCTGCTTCCCTGGCCACTGTGTCTGTAGGGATGGTGTTCACTCTATGTTGCAGCGTCCTGGTGACACCCAGTATATGCTTCAGTGGATGAAGAGAGTCAAACATTAAATCCTGATCTGTATGCATAGGTTTACGGTACACATCAACTTTTAAATGTCCCAGATTACTGATGAAAATCTCACAATCTGAGAAGACTAACCTGTCATGTGTTGGTCCACTGAATTAATGTGATCATTGAATTGTGATATGTGGAATCGTTTCTCCCACTGAAAATGCTACACCCAGATGAACAGAATCAACCTTTTAGGAGTGTGGATAAAAGTTTGTTAGGTTGCCAGCTGTGCCACGTTTTGATCTAGTTGCCAAACCTGGAAACCTACAATCCATCAGCCCAAGTGTTTCCTGTATAATCTGTTTATACAGAATAAATATTACAGAAAGACAGTATTTTAGAATAGAATAGAATAGAATTCAACTTTATTGTCATTGCACATGCACAGGTACAGGGCAACAAAATGCAGTTTGCATCCATCCAGAAGTGCTTTAGTGATATAGATATATTACAATATATATTAGCAATAATATAGATATGTGAGTATATTACAGAAATGGGTCTATTATGGAATGTTATAATGTACACGGTATGAAGTATGTTGTGAATATTCTATAACTATAAGTATGTACAGGCTGTAGTGAGTACAAGCTATGTACAGGCTATGAACAGGATATGAACAGGATATAAATATGAAAAACTATACAGAATATGAAATAAATAACTTTACAGAATCTGAGATATACAGCTATACAGAAATGGGAACTATGCAAGTTGTAGGATTAAAGATTATCGAATGTACAGAATGATTATTTACACAGAGCTATACAGTAGTGCAGTTAAGATAAGTGAGGGTGTAGATAGTTTCTACAGAGGCTATATAAAGTGCTAGTGGTTGTGAGTGGTGGTTCAGTCCATGTTATTATTGTGTGTTTGAGGGTACAGTTGTCCATTGTGGGTGTGTGTATGTTCAGTCCATGAGTTTAACGTGGGTCAGATGTCAGGAGGCAGAGTTCAGGAGTCTGACAGCTGTGGGGAAGAAGCTGTTCCGGTACCTGGTGGTCTTAGTCCGGAGGCTCCTGTAGCGCCTCCCAGAGGGCAGGAGGGTGAAGAGTCCATGTGATGGGTGACTGGGGTCTTTGATGATTTTCCCAGCCCTTTTCAGGCACCGCTTCCTGTAGATGTCTTTTATGGCAGGAAGTGGTGCTCCGGCGATGCGCTGGGCAGTTTTCACGACCCTCTGCAACGCCTTCCGGTCCGAGGCAGAGCAGTTCCCGTACCAGACTGTTATACAGTTGGTCAGGATGCTTTCGATGGTGCAACGATAGAAGTTCACCAGGATGTCTGAGGACAGGTGGTTGTTCCTCAGAGTCCTCAAGAAGAAGAGGCGCTGGTGAGCCTTCTTGACCAGCTTGGAGCAGTTGGTCGTCCAGGTGAGATCCTCGGAGATGTGGACTCCCAGGAACTTGAAGCTGCTCACACGCTCCACAGCCGTCCCCTTAATGTGGATGGGTGGATGTGGGTCAGCATTCCTCCTGTAGTCCACGATGAGCTCCTTGGTCTTCTCAATGTTAAGCAGCAGGTTGTTTCTGTCGCACCACTCAGCCAGACGATCCACCTCCTCCCTGTAGGCGGCCTCATCGTTGTCACTGATGAGGCCAATCACCGTGGTGTCATCTGCAAACTTAATGATGGTGTTGGAACCATCAGCAGGTCTGCAGTCGTGGGTGAAGAGGGAGTAGAGGAAAGGGCTCATCACACAGCCTTGTGGTACACCGGTGTTCATCGTGATTGTAGATGAGCAGTGGTTATCCAGCCGGACATGTTGGGGGCGGTTGGTCAGGAAGTCCAGTAACCATTTGCAGATGAGGGAACTGATGCCCAGGTCTGTCAGTTTCCTGATGAGTTGTGAGGGGTGGATTGTATTGAATGCTGAACTGAAGTCTATAAACAGCATTCTGGCGTAGGTGTTGTTGTTGTCCAGGTGTGAGAGGACAGAGTGCAGTGCGATGGAGACTGCATCCTCTGTGCTCCTGTTCTGGCGGTATGCGAATTGGTGGGGGTCCAGGGTGGGGGGGAGACAGGATTTGAAGTGTGCTAGGACCAGTCGCTCTAAGCACTTAGTGATGATGGGGGTGAGTGCTACTGGGCGGTAATCATTGAGGCAAGATGGGTTGGAGTTTTTGGGTATCGGGACGATGGAGGTGGATTTGAAGCAGGCATTTTCTGTTCATCAGAACATTTTGTCTCATCAAAATATTATTTGTCAGAAAAATGAAATAAATCCAATGAGTGAAATGGTCTAAAAATTATTTTAGACCATTTTAAATTTATCCATTTGCTTCAGCTTATCCTTTTCAGGGTTGCGGGGGGCACTGGAGCCTATCCCAGCTATCTTAGGGCAAGAGGCAGGGTACACCCTGGACAGGTTGCCAGTCTGTCGCAGGGCTACCACACAGAGACAAACAACCATCCGTACTTACATTCACTCATTCACACTTATGGGCAATTTAGATTTTTCAATTGACCTATCCCCTCTAACTGCATGTCTTTGGACGGTGGGAGGAAGCCGGAGTACCCGGAGAGAACCCACACAAACATGGGGAGAACATGCAAACTCCACACAGAAAGATCCTGGCTTGATAGTAGAATTGAACTCAGGACCTTCTTGCAGTGAGGTAACCGTGCTACCCCATTTTAAATCACACTAAAATACTATTAGTGTATTTGAGTGCACTGCTGATGAGGGGTCGTTAATCATGTGTCATGTCATAACATGAGCCAAGGTGTGAAAAAAAGTGTGGGTCATTATCACCAGAGGTTGTGGGTGAAACCACTGTGGGATCTTGCCTAACCCTATCAAGTGACCAATTGATACCATCTGATGCAAGGTGTAAATGGGGGTTCAGGTGACTGGGAAAGGATCTCAAGACTGCATTGTAGGTGGGAGTGGCTTACGACACCAACTGTCTTTCACGTCTGAAACATCTGCAAGAAATTTAAAGAAGTCCAGTTGCTTTTATTTCCAAGCTCCTTTCCATGACCTGGATGACTGAGAAGCTACACGGACATCTAACAAATGGTGTCACTCCGATGTAAAGTTGATATTATCATAGCTAAGTGTCTTTCAAACAGACTACAGTTTTTCACACCAGCAACATTTTGTACCAAAAGTCAGAAGAGGCTCACAAATAATTTTAAATAATTTGTAGAGGAGCACTTTATTGTCCCATCACTGTTCAGTCTCAGCACCCAGACATGTCTGAACCATTCCTCCCTACTAATCATTTACACACTATATATATATATATATATATATATATATATATATATATATATATATATATATATATATATATATATATATATATATATGCATACATACATATATATGGACACACACATACATCTCAAATCTGAACAATGAATAACCTCTGGTACACACTTCTGATCATAAATTCACTGACTGAGCAGGAGCTTTATTTAAAATAATTTTTACATTTTATATTTCAGAACAAACTTTATAGATGAGCAGGAGAGTAATAGTTTAAGGATGGTTATGCTTCCTGGAGAGTAATGCTTCCTGAATTATAATATCATTGCGGACCAAGGGCGAAGAGGGATCAATACAGATTTCACGAGACTTTTTGATAACGAAACTGAAACAAAGAAAAAGGATTATTATTACTAAAATGTATTGTTTTATTTATTTTACAAAATAAAAACAGCTGCAAAATAAAGATGTGCATGAGACAAAATTTAGATGACAGGTGAGAGCAAATACTAAGACCAGATAAAAGCTTATATGTTAAAACTCTCATTGTCCCTGAATTCTACTTTATTTCCTAAGCAATGGTCATCCTTAGAATGATTTATGACACTTGCATGTGTAATAAATATGTATTGAAATGTAAGTAAACTTGCTGTAAAGGAACTTACATGACTGCAGTCATTGGACACCGTTGATCCGTAATGTAATATGAGCTGATATCAACCTGCCTAATTCTTATATGAGAGAAGCTGCGGCAACATCCTGGACAATAAACAATAAGAAATGTATTAGACTGTTTTAAAAAGTACGACAGAAAAGAAATCTCTATAAACCAATAGTAACAGTAAGAATAAGGAACATTTTTGTATGTTACACAGGGCTCTAGAGTGCGACCAATTTGGTCCAATTTGGTCCTAATTTCTCAACGGTGCAACTAAAAAGAATTCTAGGTCGCACCGGTGCGGCTCTATGGAAGCCTGTTTCTGCCACACAAAAAAAAGTAGCCATCGAAATTTCGACTTATTAACCTGAAATTTTGAGTAAATTAACTCGAAAGTTTGACTTACTAACTCATAATTTTGAGAAAAGTAACTTAAAAATTTGAGTTGCATTGTCAGTCAGTAATCTACGTGAATGATGTCATTTCCTTGTTACCCGGAAACTGAAGTCCTTGGCTACAAATGCTACAGCTAAGCTACCAGTATTAGAGCCAGTCATGAATGTACAAATAGCTGAGTATTTTCTCCGTGGCTTCAGAAAGGATGAAATCCTTGTGTTATTACCTGAATCACATGGCGTTACAATCAGCAAACGTACTCTAGAAAGCGCCAATTTGTTGCGCAAGAAAATGACCTCATTCACGTACATTACTAATTGGCAGAGCTAACTCGAAATTTTGAGAAAGATAACTAAAAATTTTGAGAAAAGTAACTCAAAATTTTGAGAAAAGTAACTCAAAATTTTGAGAAAAGTAACTCAAAAATTTGAGGAAGATAACTCGAAATTTCGAGTTTTTGATTTTTTTTTTAATGGTGGAAACAGGCTTCCATAGAGACCAGCTGTTCAGTGCAGAAAACCCCAAAACAAAACAAACAGAGATAGGTGGGAACTCTCTGACTGGCCGTAGTCCAGTCCAGATATTCCTGTAGTCCTTCGCGTGTCTATGTTTGAAAGTGCATTTGGATAGAGGGAGGTGAGTAGCTTGAATAAAGCAATATCGATTCATGAAATTCTGAATGTACTTTTAAATATAAGTGTATTTTTACCAGAAACGCCAGAATCTCAGGTTAAAGCTCACACAATTATTTTAACAACCTCCAAACAACTAAAACATGATGAGAGCAGGTGAAAGGATTCCAAACAAAGGAGTAAACACAGAGCGCGGACCCGATACATCAGTGAGATGTCAGCGTGTCCACGTACGTGCCATCGGGGCTGGAAGCCGACAGCTCACATATTATGCATGAGGTCCGAACTCTGTGTTTATGTCTTTTTTGCGCTAGATTCTGATGCTGCAAATTTTTTCACTCTACAACCAAAATTGACTGAACCAGCAGCAAAAGAAGATTTAAAATTAAAAGTTTTAAAAATCTCATTTCCAAGAGAGACCTGGCATCATTTTTTGAAAAATTTGGGTGCACCTAACTTTTGTCCTGGTGCACCTAAGAAAAAAGTTAGGCGCACCAGTGCAACTGTGGCAAAAAGTTAGTCTAGAGCCCTGCTACAAATTTTTTAAAGTGTAAAATGTAATTGTATATAAAAAATATGTCCTAATTTGCACACCTTTCATTTCAGAAATCTGAACACTGAATAAAACCAGCTCCAAAATTCTATATCAATAAATATATATTCATTTGCTTAAAATGTCAACTAGGCTGTCATATGTGAACCTAAATGTGAAACAAAGAAGTTTGTTCATTTTGTTGATCACTTCCAGGCAAGGTGTAGTAGAGGTGATGTCGTCTCTGAATGTTTGTTAAATTTGTGACCAACGCTAAAGTAATGAAAATAGTACTGATGTGAGGATTCTGAGCAATTTACAATGAATCAATTTTGTGAAAGGATTCACAAAATTTTCATCCATGTTTTTGGATACAAAAAGGGAAAGCAGAAGCATACTAACTCACCATAACCAGAAACATATAATATTTGGTAGGTTAGGTTAAGTAGGTTAAAGATATCTTTGGCTAGCGTTGTAGTTCCCTTAATAAATTATGACTGCAAACTGCATTTTCATTTCTTATTCTATGTAGGATAAAATACTTTTTAAAGCCATCTTAAAAATTCTACCTTAATAAGTGTGTACTTATGATTATAGAGGCTCAGTAGACAAGCCATTATAATACACTGAACAAAAATATAAACGCAACACCTTTGTTACTGCTCCCATTCCCCATGGGATGGACGTAGAGACCTAAAATTCATTCCAGATACACAATATAACCATCCCTCCCAAACAGTGGTCACAAATCAGTCCAAATGTGTGGTAGTGGGCACATCTGCTATATTGAGATAATCCATCCCAGCTCACAGGTGTGCCACATCAGGATGCTGATCTGACATCATGAGTAGTGCACAGGTGTACCTCAGACTGCCCACAACAAAAGGCCACCCTGGAATGTGCAGTTTTGTCTCACAGCAAAATGCCACAGATGCCACAAGCAATGAGGGAGCGTGCAATTGGCATGCTGACAGCAGGAATGTCAACCAGATCTGTCGCCCGTGCATTGAATGTTCATTTCTCAACCATAAGCCGTCTCCACAGGCGTTTCAGAGAATATGGCAGCACATCCAACCGGCCTCACAACCGCAGACCTCGTGTAACCACACCAGCCCAGGACCCCACATCCAGCAGGTTCACCTCCAAGATCGTCTGAGACCAGCCACCCAGACAGCTGCTGGAACAATTGGTTTGCACAACCAAACAATTTCTGCACAAACTGTCAGAAACCGTCTCAGGGACGCTCAACTGCATGCCCGTCGTCCTCATCGGGGTCTTGACCTGACTCCAGCTCGTCGCCGTAACAGACTTGTGTGGGCAAATGCTCACATTCGATGGCGTCTGGCACGTTGGAGAGGTGTGCGCTTCATGGATGAATCATGGTTCACATTGTTCAGGGCAGATGGCAGCTGAGAATGTTCCAGTTCTTGCATGGCCAGCATACTCACCGGACATGTCACCCATTGAGCATGTTTGGGATGTGCTTGACCGGCGTATACGACAGCGTGTACCAGTTCCCACAAATATCCAACAACCTCGCACAGCCATTGAAGTGGAGTGGACCAACATTCCACAGGCCACAATTGACAATCTGATAGACTCCATGCAACGATGTGTTGCACTGCATGAGGCAAATGGTGGTCACACCAGATACTGACCGGTTCTGGGACCCCAGACCCCCAATAGTGCAAAAAACTGCACATTCCAGGGTGGCCTTTTGTTGTGGGCAGTCTGAGGTACACCTGTGCACTACTCATGATGTCAGATCAGCATCCTGATGTGGCACACCTGTGAGCTGGGATGGATTATCTCAATATAGCAGATGTGCCCACTACCACACATTTGGACTGATTTGTGACCACTGTTTGGGAGGGATGGTTATATTGTGTATCTGGAATGAATTTTAGGTCTCTACGTCCATCCCATGGGGAATGGGAGCAAAAACAAAAGTGTTGCGTTTATATTTTTGTTCAGTGTATAAACATATAAATGAGTATTTTATATCATTTCCCTCCAGCAGAATGTGTGAAGGTTCAAAATAACTCAGGACTTCTGCTAAACTTTGCCTAAATATTTTGTGGTACAAGTTTGAACATATACAATGACTGATTAGTGCTGGTGCAAAAAATTTGGCAAGTTGTTCATCCACATTTTCAGAAACAAATAATGAAAGTAACATCACACTAACTCACGTAAACCGGAAGCATAATTTGCTTGGAAAGGAGAGTTCGGTTGTTGTTTCACTCTACGCTGAGGAGCTGCAGAGCTGCTGGGAGAAACTGTCTCTGAGGGTGTGGTGACTCCTGGGACCTTCAGCTCCACTACAGGAGAAGTAGTTGCTTTTGTCCCATCAAGGTCTCCTAAGGGTTGAAATACAGGACAAAACTATTTAGCTGTATACAAAGAAAATAATGCAAAAACAACTTTCTATACAGGAAAATCTGAAACTGTTGATTTAATGAGATAATTACGTAACTACATAATTTAAGAAGTGGGTATGCAAATTATTAATTCACAAAGATTCAGTGGCACCATTTTCTATAGAACTCAATAGTCAGTAGTTATTGGTTTGGTACATGTTAAACTCCTTGTTATGTAGAGTCTTGATTCTATTTTGAGCAGAGATGAAAGCAGAAAGGAAGCTTACTTTTTAAGCTTGTGTTGGTGGAGTTGGTTTTATTATCAGGGATGTAGACTGCTGGTACACTTGATATCCAGTTTATGTCAGGTGGAGGCTGAATACAAAACTCTCTCAGCAGGATTTCCTCATCAGAGATGCTCGTGCTTCTTCTCTGCACAAACACTGCAAATGACATCACCTCAAAACAATGGATCTACACTGAGTGATTATATTTGAAACATGAGCTATTATTGGAGGCATAATTTTACACGAACATTTTCTATTTAAAACACCAAAAGCAAAGCTCTTACCTGGAACAAGATGTGGAGGTAAAAAGAAAGCAATCCACATGATGTTCATTAGAGCTACGATAACATGAGTCCACTGCATGTTTCTGTGTGCTGCTATAGTGCACCTGCACATGCACCTGGCACTGTGAGCACAGTAACAGATGGTGTGCAATAAAGACATGCTGAAGGATGCACAGCAGCCCTCAGATATTTTAAAATAACTTCATCTCTCTCTGCGGGTGTTTGTGGGTTTCTGATTGAGCAATTTCTCATTTAACCACAAAGAACCAACAGCACATGATGTTCAGAGTGTCTGGTCCCCAAAGCACAAAATGTACCATCAGTGCTATTAACCCGAGTGACATTTGGACATCTTGAACATCACAGTGAGTTCACTGTTCTTAAGCTGCCCGAACACTCATTTGATCTATTGATACTGTTTAATCCATGCTTCCCCCTCCACAATGCGATGCCCTTTATCACAGGTGATAATTTTTTTTTCACTCATTGTGTCTTATACAGTACGCGAAAAAGGGCGATTGTGGTTCAAGAGTTGGGAGTTTGCCTTGTAATTGGAAGGTTGCCGGTTTGAGCCCCGGCTTGGACAGTCTCGTTGTGTCCTTGGGCAGCCTCGCCTCTCAGTGCGCCCCAGGGTGGCTGTGGCTGCAATGTAGCTTGCCATCACCAGTATGTGAATGTGTGTGTAGATGACTGGATGTGTAAAGCGCTTTGGGGTCTTTAGGGACTAGTAAAGCACTATACAAATACAGGCCATTTACCATTTATATGAAAAAAGTGTGATGATCCTCTGCTCTCCATTACATTATTTAAATACAGTTCTTACAATATCATGTAAGAACACGTGATGATCACTCTCATTGAATCTACACAATACTAGATTTAAATACATTAAATAGAAACAAAGAATAGTGCTGCGGAAACGACACACTCTTCACTAATCGGGATAATTTCAGAGTTTTCTTCAAAGTTTTCTTCTTTATCAATGAGTGATACACGTTTTTATTAAACATTTGAACATAATACAAGACAAACTCTCGTACAGGATATAACGTCGGAGAGCTACACGTTTTGAAATAAGGAGCAGGCGCATCTATACACGCAGACATACCAAGACATTTTTGACAGTTTCATGCTCCCAATTTTGTGGAAACAGTTTGGAGATGACCCCTTCCTGTTCCAACATGACTGTGCAGCAGCGCACAAAGAAGGGTCTAGAAAGACATGTATGAGCGAGTTTGGTATAGAAGAACTTGACCAGTCTAAAATTGGGGTTGATAAAAATCCAAATGAACTCCTTTTGTGTAGTACATTCATATGTAAATTTTTTAAGTACTAACCCCTGACAGTTTGCAAGCAGATCAAGCAGAATATTTTGAGGTTGTTTATGATTATTTATTTAATCTTTTCTAAATTTATTTAAAGGATTTAAAGTGATTAAGAAACATTCATAGAGTTCTTTATCTACACAAACACTGTAGAGTACAAGAGGTTCAAGGTGGTATTTATCTTACTTAATGTTACATTAGGAGTTGCTGTAGCTCAAGAGGGAGAGCAGGTCACTTTGGTCAACAGCTACAGAAATACATTTTACTTTGGCTTTGAATATGGGATGACTTGATCCACTTTCAAGGAAATAAACATTCCATACAATTTTTTCCTGTCATTACAGAACCTCAGTGACAATTTGCAGGATAAAATTTGTAGAGGGTAATTTTGAAATTTCAAGTTTGACCTGATGATGGCAGTGTTTTTTCACTTCTACCTGTGTAGATCAGCGTGCTTGTATTCAAAAGGTTTCCCCATGTAATGATCTGCTAGAGGATGTAGAGAGCCATAGCCCTGTCTCCCAGGGCATGAAGCAGGCATGTAGGAGATCCAGGCTCCAGACATCCAGAGGCCCCAGAGTGCGAGAGCCCAAGGAGGACCACCGGAGGGGCATCCGTGCCACCGTCCTGGGAAGAGCTGAGGAGAGCCCCAGATGAGGGGTCACCCAGCAGCCACGGAGCAGAAGCCAGAGGGGGTTGCAGTGGTGTGCCTGCCGGCTCTGCCGGCAGCCAGTTGTGCCAGAGTGAACCGAGCCGCAGGCCCAGAGGCCGGAGGCCCGAGGGCCCCCTTTGCCCCGGAAGAGGCCTGACCGGGCAACAGGCACCAGGCCCTGCCAAGTAGTCACCAGGAGTGAGCTGGTACATACCTGAGCGCCCAGCCCCGGACACCAAGAACCACGAACCCACCGACCCCTGAGGGCATCAGTTACCGGCAGGGAGTGTGGTGAGGGGAGATAGGCCTTTGTCTGCACTTGTATGGTTTCTCTCCTGTGTGGACTCGTTTGTGTGTTTTAAGGTCACCTGCAGTGGTGAAGGATGACCCACACTGATCACAGAGATGCTTTTTGACCCCACTGTGAAAGAGTTCATGTCGTTTTAAGTCACCTGAAGTGGGGAAGCTTCTCCCACATTCTTTGCCGTATTTCAGTTTGTCGCCAGTGTGTTTACGTTGATGTATTTTTAGGCCGGCTTGCTGACTGAAAGTCTAAAATACTTAGTCATTTGTTTAATTGTAATTTAGCATTATATAACTCACATATAAAACTATCAATTGTAATTTTAAATGGTTTAAAAGGATGTAGAAGAGCATATTTAGGCAAGTACATTTCTCCTTTTGTTATCAAGAAGCACAGACAAAAAGGAAAAAAAAAACTGAATCATTGGTCATTGGTCCCCACCAATGCCAAAACGAAATCTACGCCCACTGTCTCTTCCATTGCCGTTTCACTCCAAACGTAACAAATGTCCAAATGTGTTTTCTCCTTGCTGATGCCTTTTGCACATACTGCTGTTGCTGCTGGACCCCTCACTGCTCAGGATACTGCTGTTGTCCCTTGACCTGCCACGTTGTTGCTTTTGGATCTGCATTTCGCGACAGTCAAGTGGAGGGTGCGTCTGTCCTCTCAGTAAGTGAGTGAGACAGTAGACAGTGGTGAGGAGGGCTGTGCGAAAGCAAAAACACATAAATATGCCTGACACCCGTAAACGAAGCAGCATCTGGCTGCAGTTTAAAGACTTTTTTTTCTGTCTTGGTCTTGGTCTTGTCTCGACTTCGTCTCATCTTGGTCTTGGTCTCGATACCCTCTGGTCTTGGTCTTGGTTTAGGCGGTCTTGACTGCAAGTCTAGTTGCACCAGTGGTGCCATGAGCAGTATCTATCTGCTGCTCATCAGCTGCTATGCCGTGGTTATTGTCACAATGTGGTGTATTTGGAACACTCAATCCTAAGTGGATATGATCCAGGATTGGATGTTTTGTATAAAATGTGAAAGGAACAATTGTTCCTTTCCCCTTTGCTGTGTACTCTGCTGATGCTGTTTTCAAAACCTACCACACTCATGTACAGTATCAGTATCACACTGAGATATTTCAAAGATAATAATAATACATTTTATTTGAAAGCGCCTTTCAAAACACTCAATGTCACTGGAATAAAACAAGGTCACAAGGTCATTAGAATAAAAAGCAAGATAAAAGCAAGCAGTTCACACAATGGTAAAAGCATAAGACATAAACTAATAAAAGAGCAGAGTGGGAGGTTATGCTATTTTGAACAAGTGAGTTTTGAGTTGGGACTTAAAGAGAGAGAAGGAAGAGATGTTTCTTAAATCAGGAGGTCGGGAATTCCAGAGTCGTGGAGCAGAGCAGCTGAAAGCCCTGCTCCCCATGGTGGCAAGACGGGGGGAGGGGACGGAGAGTGAAAGGGAAGAAGTAGATCTGAGACAACGAGATGGGGCGGTGATCTTAACCAGATCAGAGAGATAAGGAGGGGAGAGATGATGAATAGCCTTAAATGTATGCAAGAGTATTTTGAAATTGATGCGATATTTGACCGGGAGCCAGTGAAGCTGCTGCAGGACAGGAGTGATGTGGTGGATAGAAGGGGTCCTGGTGATGATACAGGCAGCAGAGTTCTGGACGCGTTGGAGCTTGTGGATGGATTTTTGAGTATAAAAATAACCTGAATAAATACAAATAAAGGGAAAGAGCTGTCCAAACCTCTGTCTCTGACCATCTGTGTTAACACTTGAAATCGGAATCATGTAAATGTAACAAACATGTTAAAACATAAGAAATCAGGAAGGGGCAAAAAAAGCATTTTGCTAAAAAAAGATTTAGAGCAGAATTTTTTTGCACTGCATTTTAAAATGAAGATATATTGCATTTATTTACAATTAAAAACACACAGAGCAGAAAGTGTGTTACTGTTTTACATCCACAGACACACAAGAAAAGAAGCAGGCAACATGAGGTCAAGTTATGGCAATTTTATTTTTGTATGTCAGTACATGTATTCAGAATAGAGTTTTTAAAAAACAAACAAACGTCCCAAGTAAAGTTTGGGGGGATTTTTGTGAAAGAAAGGTTGAGAGAGGGGGAAGGAGGAAGATGCTGCTGGGTCAGTTCTTTCTCAGCAGTCTGCTCCAGAATCCCCTCCTGTCCTCGGCTTGCTTTTCTTTTGCCTTCAGCTCTTTTAAGGTTTTGTTGAGCTGCTCCTCGGCATCTTTAAATGTTTCTTTCAGCTGCTGTTTGGCCAGTTTCCCTTTGTGTTTGAGGAGCTCTTTAGCTTCCTTTTTGTGCTTTTGTATTTCTTTAAGTTCATCTTTGCAGCCTTTCTTGGTCACCGTCGTTTCTTTCTTGAATACCTTCAACTCAATTTTCCCCTCTGCAAGTTCCTCTTGCACTTTCATCAGTTCCTTCTTCATGTTTTGAGTGTAACTCTTTGTATCTTCCATTTCTTTCTTTGCTTCCTGTATTTTAATTTTCTCTTCCTCCAACACTTTTTGAGCTTCCAACAATTCTTTCTTCATATTTTCAATCTCATTTTCTGTCTCGTGTTTACATTTTTTCTCCTCTTCAAGTTGTTGCTTCACATGCAGTAATTCCTTCCTTAGTGTTTCAGCTTCAGCCATTACATTTGCAGCGTCTTGTGTTGCCAACTGCATTTTGCTTTTTTCCTCTTCAAAAGCTTCCTGCACCTCCTGTAATTCCTGCATCACATTTCCTGCCTCCTTCTTTGCAGTTTGATATTTATTTTTGGCTTCTTGTGCTGTGCTTTTCTCTTCCTCCAATGCTTTTTGAGCTTGCAACAGTTCTTTCTTCATGTTTTCATTCTCGTTTTCTGCCTGTTGTTTTCTCATCTTCTCTCCTTTAAGTTTGAGACCCACATCCAGTAATTCCTGCAATACTACTTCAGTTTCAAACTTTGAATTTTTAGCTTCTCCTCTTGATTTTTCTGCCTCTTCTTTTAATTTGACATTTTCAGCCTGTATCATTTGAAATTTAAAATGAATCAGCTGTACTGTATTGTGAGGTGAAGCACTCGCCGATCCTCTTCTCGATCTCCCTTGATTCATTTTGGCCTTTTAAACAAAGGAACCAACGTTTTGTAGAGGAGTGAAGTGAAGTTTTCGATGTTTCTTCGTCAACTGTCGTTTGTCCTGCACAGAGATGCTGCTGTAGATGTGTCTCTAGCTGTGTCTGGATACAATGAAACATGCTGGAACTAAGTGCTTGTGTTGCACAGTTCTACTAAACATTCCATTTCATGCATGCTCCGCCCACATGGTCAGGAATGTCAGGTGCTGCATCTCCAAATGCTGCTCCCGTTGCCTAGCAATAACAGCTGTTTACTTTTTGGGGTCTGGTTCATTGTTTAATAAAGAAAACATGTCCAAGTATTGGGTGCTGAGGCTCAGCGCATATTCTAGCCTGCTGTGTGGGTGGGCAGCTAGAAATCACTGGTGGGCAACATGAGTGAGGAGAAAACTGGAGCAGCCAAGCAGGGAGCTGCAGGTTGCTGGTTTGAGTCTCTGTTCAGATGCTGGTGTCTCCTCTCTCTGAGATGTCTGCAAACTGTCCCAGATAAAACAATAAGGATAATAAACAAACACGTGACTAAAATAACAATTATGACTCTGATGTGTTTCATGTGTAGCAGGATGGCCTCTATACAGCAGTCGCTGCAAGCATCCACATCGCCACACTTACTATTCTTTAAGCAGGCGTGCTGGGCTCCTCCTAAGGAAAGTTTGAAACTTCATTTCCTTCATGCTGGTGAACTTTTTACCAAATATTTTCATCAAAGCTTCTCCATCACTGACAGGGATTGTTTGGATCTTCACACTCATCTCCACCAACCCTAAAAAATGAGTCTCACTCTCACAAGTTGGAGAGCTGTTTCCCCAAACTAAATGAAATCATCATTTGAAAAACTACAATCTGTATTTACTCTGAACATCTGTGTTAACATTTGAAATTGGAAACATGTAAGTGTAACAAACATGTTAAAACATAAGAAATCAGGAAGGGGCATGTATAGGAATTTCTTTTACTTATGCATTAATCACATTATTTTATTGTATGATACCTTGGTGCCACTGGATTTTAACATGTCTCACACTCATACAGTAAGACAAATGCTGGGGGTCTAGTAAGGAAGTTGGGGGAAGCAGACAACTCCACAGGAAGAGTCTTTTGTGTCTTTGAGGACTCTGGTAGGAAGCAAGGGAGTGTGAACCTTAAGGTGTGAAACAGCTGTGTACTGCCTTTTGTTCCTGGAGAAGGTATTTAACTGAGAGCCATGCTAGGCTCAGGGAGACTCTGCTGACCGTCTGTCCCGCGGTCATGCAGGGACTTCATCAAGCTTGCTTGTCTGTTCTTTGTGTGTTTTGATTAAAGAATGTTAGCTACCGCTCACCGCTCGTCTGCAGGCTTTATTTAAATGGAAAACTTCCACAACAGGCAAAAAAAAAAGCTTTTTGCTAAAAAAAAAAAAAAGATTTAAAGCAGAAGTTTTTTGCACTGCATTTTAAAATGAAAACATATTGCATTTATTTGCAATTAAAAACACACAGAGCAGAAAGTGTGTTACTGTTTTACATCCACAGACACACAAGAAAAGAAGCAGGCAACATGAGGTCAAGTTATGGCAATTTTATTTTTGTATGTCAGTACATGCATTCAGAATAGAGTTTTTGAAAAACAAACAAACGTCCCAAGTAAAGTTTGGGGGATTTTTGTGAAAGAAAGGTTGAGAGAGGGGGAAGGAGGAAGATGCTGCTGGGTCAGTTCTTTCTCAGCAGTCTGCTCCAGAATCCCCTCCTGTCCTCGGCTTGCTTTTCTTTTGCCTTCAGCTCTTTTAAGGTTTTGTTGAGCTGCTCCTCGGCATCTTTAAATGTTTCTTTCAGCTGCTGTTTGGCCAGTTTCCCTTTGTGTTTGAGGAGCTCTTTAGCTTCCTTTTTGTGCTTTTGTATTTCTTTAAGTTCATCTTTGCAGCCTTTCTTGGTCACCGTCGTTTCTTTCTTGAATACCTTCAACTCAATTTTCCCTTCTGCAAGTTCCTCTTGCACTTTCATCAGTTCCTTCTTCATGTTTTGAGTGTAACTCTTTGTATCTTCCATTTCTTTCTTTGCTTCCTGTATTTTAATTTTCTCTTCCTCCAACACTTTTTGAGCTTCCAACAATTCTTTCTTCATATTTTCAATCTCATTTTCTGTCTCGTGTTTACATTTTTTCTCCTCTTCAAGTTGTTGCTTCACATGCAGTAATTCCTTCCTTAGTGTTTCAGCTTCAGCCATTACATTTGCAGCGTCTTGTGTTGCCAACTGCATTTTGCTTTTTTCCTCTTCAAAAGCTTCCTGCACCTCCTGTAATTCCTGCATCACATTTCCGGCCTCCTTCTTTGCAGTTTGATATTTATTTTTGGCTTCTTGTGCTGTGCTTTTCTCTTCCTCCAATGCTTTTTGAGCTTGCAACAGTTCTTTCTTCATGTTTTCATTCTCGTTTTCTGCCTGTTGTTTTCTTATCTTCTCTCCTTTAAGTTTGAGACCCACATCCTGTAATTCCTGCAATACTACTTCAGTTTCAAACTTTGAATTTTTAGCTTCTCCTCTTGATTTTTCTGCCTCTTCTTTTAATTTGACATTTTCAGCCTGTATCATTTGAAATTTAAAATGAATCAGCTGTACTGTATTGTGAGGTGAAGCACTCGCCGATCCTCTTCTCGATCTCCCTTGATTCATTTTGGCCTTTTAAACAAAGGAACCAACGTTTTGTAGAGGAGTGAAGTGAAGTTTTCGATGTTTCTTCGTCAACTGTCGTTTGTCCTGCACAGAGATGCTGCTGTAGATGTGTCTCTAGCTGTGTCTGGATACAATGAAACATGCTGGAACTAAGTGCTTGTGTTGCACAGTTCTACTAAACATTCCATTTCATGCATGCTCCGCCCACATGGTCAGGAATGTCAGGTGCTGCATCTCCAAATGCTGCTCCCGTTGCCTAGCAATAACAGCTGTTTACTTTTTGGGGTCTGGTTCATTGTTTAATAAAGAAAACATGTCCAAGTATTGGGTGCTGAGGCTCAGCGCATATTCTAGCCTGCTGTGTGGGTGGGCAGCTAGAAATCACTGGTGGGCAACATGAGTGAGGAGAAAACTGGAGCAGCCAAGCAGGGAGCTGCAGGTTGCTGGTTTGAGTCTCTGTTCAGATGCTGGTGTCTCCTCTCTCTGAGATGTCTGCAAACTGTCCCAGATAAAACAATAAGGATAATAAACAAACACGTGACTAAAATAACAATTATGACTCTGATGTGTTTCATGTGTAGCAGGATGGCCTCTATACAGCAGTCGCTGCAAGCATCCACATCGCCACACTTACTATTCTTTAAGCAGGCGTGCTGGGCTCCTCCTAAGGAAAGTTTGAAACTTCATTTCCTTCATGCTGGTGAACTTTTTACCAAATATTTTCATCAAAGCTTCTCCATCACTGACAGGGATTGTTTGGATCTTCACACTCATCTCCACCAACCCTAAAAAATGAGTCTCACTTTGCTCATATAATGCCAGGAGTGTCTCCATATTCCACAAAAGTCTATGCAAACATGTAACAGTATCCCATATTCATAGAAATATTATTGATATTATAACAAAAGCTGTCACCAACACAATTGTCCCAAGTGCTTTTTTTTTATTAGTTATTGCAAATGCTTGACTGCAGTTCTTGCTAGATGACAAAACCACTTATTAGGTTTAGAAGGAAATGACTTTTTCTACATGAGGTAAAGTTGGAGAGCTGTTTCCCCAAACTAAATGAAATCATCATTTGAAAAACTACAATCTGTATTTACTCTGAACATCTGTGTTAACATTTGAAATTGGAAACATGTAAGTGTAACAAACATGTTAAAACATAAGAAATCAGGAAGGGGCATGTATAGGAATTTCTTTTACTTATGCATTAATCACATTATTTTATTGTATGATACCTTGGTGCCACTGGATTTTAACATGTCTCACACTCATACAGTAAGACAAATGCTGGGGGTCTAGTAAGGAAGTTGGGGGAAGCAGACAACTCCACAGGAAGAGTCTTTTGTGTCTTTGAGGACTCTGGTAGGAAGCAAGGGAGTGTGAACCTTAAGGTGTGAAACAGCTGTGTACTGCCTTTTGTTCCTGGAGAAGGTATTTAACTGAGAGCCATGCTAGGCTCAGGGAGACTCTGCTGACCGTCTGTCCCGCGGTCATGCAGGGACTTCATCAAGCTTGCTTGTCTGTTCTTTGTGTGTTTTGATTAAAGAATGTTAGCTACCGCTCACCGCTCGTCTGCAGGCTTTATTTAAATGGAAAACTTCCACAACAGGCAAAAAAAAAAGCTTTTTGCTAAAAAAAAAAGAAAGATTTAAAGCAGAAGTTTTTTGCACTGCATTTTAAAATGAAAACATATTGCATTTATTTGCAATTAAAAACACACAGAGCAGAAAGTGTGTTACTGTTTTACATCCACAGACACACAAGAAAAGAAGCAGGCAACATGAGGTCAAGTTATGGCAATTTTATTTTTGTATGTCAGTACATGCATTCAGAATAGAGTTTTTAAAAAACAAACAAACGTCCCAAGTAAAGTTTGGGGGGATTTTTGTGAAAGAAAGGTTGAGAGAGGGGGAAGGAGGAAGATGCTGCTGGGTCAGTTCTTTCTCAGCAGTCTGCTCCAGAATCCCCTCCTGTCCTCGGCTTGCTTTTCTTTTGCCTTCAGCTCTTTTAAGGTTTTGTTGAGCTGCTCCTCGGCATCTTTAAATGTTTCTTTCAGCTGCTGTTTGGCCAGTTTCCCTTTGTGTTTGAGGAGCTCTTTAGCTTCCTTTTTGTGCTTTTGTATTTCTTTAAGTTCATCTTTGCAGCCTTTCTTGGTCACCGTCGTTTCTTTCTTGAATACCTTCAACTCAATTTTCCCCTCTGCAAGTTCCTCTTGCACTTTCATCAGTTCCTTCTTCATGTTTTGAGTGTAACTCTTTGTATCTTCCATTTCTTTCTTTGCTTCCTGTATTTTAATTTTCTCTTCCTCCAACACTTTTTGAGCTTCCAACAATTCTTTCTTCATATTTTCAATCTCATTTTCTGTCTCGTGTTTACATTTTTTCTCCTCTTCAAGTTGTTGCTTCACATGCAGTAATTCCTTCCTTAGTGTTTCAGCTTCAGCCATTACATTTGCAGCGTCTTGTGTTGCCAACTGCATTTTGCTTTTTTCCTCTTCAAAAGCTTCCTGCACCTCCTGTAATTCCTGCATCACATTTCCGGCCTCCTTCTTTGCAGTTTGATATTTATTTTTGGCTTCTTGTGCTGTGCTTTTCTCTTCCTCCAATGCTTTTTGAGCTTGCAACAGTTCTTTCTTCATGTTTTCATTCTCGTTTTCTGCCTGTTGTTTTCTTATCTTCTCTCCTTTAAGTTTGAGACCCACATCCAGTAATTCCTGCAATACTACTTCAGTTTCAAACTTTGAATTTTTAGCTTCTCCTCTTGATTTTTCTGCCTCTTCTTTTAATTTGACATTTTCAGCCTGTATCATTTGAAATTTAAAATGAATCAGCTGTACTGTATTGTGAGGTGAAGCACTCGCCGATCCTCTTCTCGATCTCCCTTGATTCATTTTGGCCTTTTAAACAAAGGAACCAACGTTTTGTAGAGGAGTGAAGTGAAGTTTTCGATGTTTCTTCGTCAACTGTCGTTTGTCCTGCACAGAGATGCTGCTGTAGATGTGTCTCTAGCTGTGTCTGGATACAATGAAACATGCTGGAACTAAGTGCTTGTGTTGCACAGTTCTACTAAACATTCCATTTCATGCATGCTCCGCCCACATGGTCAGGAATGTCAGGTGCTGCATCTCCAAATGCTGCTCCCGTTGCCTAGCAATAACAGCTGTTTACTTTTTGGGGTCTGGTTCATTGTTTAATAAAGAAAACATGTCCAAGTATTGGGTGCTGAGGCTCAGCGCATATTCTAGCCTGCTGTGTGGGTGGGCAGCTAGAAATCACTGGTGGGCAACATGAGTGAGGAGAAAACTGGAGCAGCCAAGCAGGGAGCTGCAGGTTGCTGGTTTGAGTCTCTGTTCAGATGCTGGTGTCTCCTCTCTCTGAGATGTCTGCAAACTGTCCCAGATAAAACAATAAGGATAATAAACAAACACGTGACTAAAATAACAATTATGACTCTGATGTGTTTCATGTGTAGCAGGATGGCCTCTATACAGCAGTCGCTGCAAGCATCCACATCGCCACACTTACTATTCTTTAAGCAGGCGTGCTGGGCTCCTCCTAAGGAAAGTTTGAAACTTCATTTCCTTCATGCTGGTGAACTTTTTACCAAATATTTTCATCAAAGCTTCTCCATCACTGACAGGGATTGTTTGGATCTTCACACTCATCTCCACCAACCCTAAAAAATGAGTCTCACTTTGCTCATATAATGCCAGGAGTGTCTCCATATTCCACAAAAGTCTATGCAAACATGTAACAGTATCCCATATTCATAGAAATATTATTGATATTATAACAAAAGCTGTCACCAACACAATTGTCCCAAGTGCTTTGTTTTTATTAGTTATTGCAAATGCTTGACTGCAGTTCTTGCTAGATGACAAAACCACTTATTAGGTTTAGAAGGAAATGACTTTTTCTACATGAGGTAAAGTTGGAGAGCTGTTTCCCCAAACTAAATGAAATCATCATTTGAAAAACTACAATCTGTATTTACTCTGAACATCTGTGTTAACATTTGAAATTGGAAACATGTAAGTGTAACAAACATGTTAAAACATAAGAAATCAGGAAGGGGCATGTATAGGAATTTCTTTTACTTATGCATTAATCACATTATTTTATTGTATGATACCTTGGTGCCACTGGATTTTAACATGTCTCACACTCATACAGTAAGACAAATGCTGGGGGTCTAGTAAGGAAGTTGGGGGAAGCAGACAACTCCACAGGAAGAGTCTTTTGTGTCTTTGAGGACTCTGGTAGGAAGCAAGGGAGTGTGAACCTTAAGGTGTGAAACAGCTGTGTACTGCCTTTTGTTCCTGGAGAAGGTATTTAACTGAGAGCCATGCTAGGCTCAGGGAGACTCTGCTGACCGTCTGTCCCGCGGTCATGCAGGGACTTCATCAAGCTTGCTTGTCTGTTCTTTGTGTGTTTTGATTAAAGAATGTTAGCTACCGCTCACCGCTCGTCTGCAGGCTTTATTTAAATGGAAAACTTCCACAACAGGCAAAAAAAAAAGCTTTTTGCTAAAAAAAAAAAAAAAGATTTAAAGCAGAAGTTTTTTGCACTGCATTTTAAAATGAAAACATATTGCATTTATTTGCAATTAAAAACACACAGAGCAGAAAGTGTGTTACTGTTTTACATCCACAGACACACAAGAAAAGAAGCAGGCAACATGAGGTCAAGTTATGGCAATTTTATTTTTGTATGTCAGTACATGCATTCAGAATAGAGTTTTTAAAAAACAAACAAACGTCCCAAGTAAAGTTTGGGGGGATTTTTGTGAAAGAAAGGTTGAGAGAGGGGGAAGGAGGAAGATGCTGCTGGGTCAGTTCTTTCTCAGCAGTCTGCTCCAGAATCCCCTCCTGTCCTCGGCTTGCTTTTCTTTTGCCTTCAGCTCTTTTAAGGTTTTGTTGAGCTGCTCCTCGGCATCTTTAAATGTTTCTTTCAGCTGCTGTTTGGCCAGTTTCCCTTTGTGTTTGAGGAGCTCTTTAGCTTCCTTTTTGTGCTTTTGTATTTCTTTAAGTTCATCTTTGCAGCCTTTCTTGGTCACCGTCGTTTCTTTCTTGAATACCTTCAACTCAATTTTCCCCTCTGCAAGTTCCTCTTGCACTTTCATCAGTTCCTTCTTCATGTTTTGAGTGTAACTCTTTGTATCTTCCATTTCTTTCTTTGCTTCCTGTATTTTAATTTTCTCTTCCTCCAACACTTTTTGAGCTTCCAACAATTCTTTCTTCATATTTTCAATCTCATTTTCTGTCTCGTGTTTACATTTTTTCTCCTCTTCAAGTTGTTGCTTCACATGCAGTAATTCCTTCCTTAGTGTTTCAGCTTCAGCCATTACATTTGCAGCGTCTTGTGTTGCCAACTGCATTTTGCTTTTTTCCTCTTCAAAAGCTTCCTGCACCTCCTGTAATTCCTGCATCACATTTCCGGCCTCCTTCTTTGCAGTTTGATATTTATTTTTGGCTTCTTGTGCTGTGCTTTTCTCTTCCTCCAATGCTTTTTGAGCTTGCAACAGTTCTTTCTTCATGTTTTCATTCTCGTTTTCTGCCTGTTGTTTTCTTATCTTCTCTCCTTTAAGTTTGAGACCCACATCCTGTAATTCCTGCAATACTACTTCAGTTTCAAACTTTGAATTTTTAGCTTCTCCTCTTGATTTTTCTGCCTCTTCTTTTAATTTGACATTTTCAGCCTGTATCATTTGAAATTTAAAATGAATCAGCTGTACTGTATTGTGAGGTGAAGCACTCGCCGATCCTCTTCTCGATCTCCCTTGATTCATTTTGGCCTTTTAAACAAAGGAACCAACGTTTTGTAGAGGAGTGAAGTGAAGTTTTCGATGTTTCTTCGTCAACTGTCGTTTGTCCTGCACAGAGATGCTGCTGTAGATGTGTCTCTAGCTGTGTCTGGATACAATGAAACATGCTGGAACTAAGTGCTTGTGTTGCACAGTTCTACTAAACATTCCATTTCATGCATGCTCCGCCCACATGGTCAGGAATGTCAGGTGCTGCATCTCCAAATGCTGCTCCCGTTGCCTAGCAATAACAGCTGTTTACTTTTTGGGGTCTGGTTCATTGTTTAATAAAGAAAACATGTCCAAGTATTGGGTGCTGAGGCTCAGCGCATATTCTAGCCTGCTGTGTGGGTGGGCAGCTAGAAATCACTGGTGGGCAACATGAGTGAGGAGAAAACTGGAGCAGCCAAGCAGGGAGCTGCAGGTTGCTGGTTTGAGTCTCTGTTCAGATGCTGGTGTCTCCTCTCTCTGAGATGTCTGCAAACTGTCCCAGATAAAACAATAAGGATAATAAACAAACACGTGACTAAAATAACAATTATGACTCTGATGTGTTTCATGTGTAGCAGGATGGCCTCTATACAGCAGTCGCTGCAAGCATCCACATCGCCACACTTACTATTCTTTAAGCAGGCGTGCTGGGCTCCTCCTAAGGAAAGTTTGAAACTTCATTTCCTTCATGCTGGTGAACTTTTTACCAAATATTTTCATCAAAGCTTCTCCATCACTGACAGGGATTGTTTGGATCTTCACACTCATCTCCACCAACCCTAAAAAATGAGTCTCACTCTCACAAGTTGGAGAGCTGTTTCCCCAAACTAAATGAAATCATCATTTGAAAAACTACAATCTGTATTTACTCTGAACATCTGTGTTAACATTTGAAATTGGAAACATGTAAGTGTAACAAACATGTTAAAACATAAGAAATCAGGAAGGGGCATGTATAGGAATTTCTTTTACTTATGCATTAATCACATTATTTTATTGTATGATACCTTGGTGCCACTGGATTTTAACATGTCTCACACTCATACAGTAAGACAAATGCTGGGGGTCTAGTAAGGAAGTTGGGGGAAGCAGACAACTCCACAGGAAGAGTCTTTTGTGTCTTTGAGGACTCTGGTAGGAAGCAAGGGAGTGTGAACCTTAAGGTGTGAAACAGCTGTGTACTGCCTTTTGTTCCTGGAGAAGGTATTTAACTGAGAGCCATGCTAGGCTCAGGGAGACTCTGCTGACCGTCTGTCCCGCGGTCATGCAGGGACTTCATCAAGCTTGCTTGTCTGTTCTTTGTGTGTTTTGATTAAAGAATGTTAGCTACCGCTCACCGCTCGTCTGCAGGCTTTATTTAAATGGAAAACTTCCACAACAGGCAAAAAAAAAAGCTTTTTGCTAAAAAAAAAAAAAAGATTTAAAGCAGAAGTTTTTTGCACTGCATTTTAAAATGAAAACATATTGCATTTATTTGCAATTAAAAACACACAGAGCAGAAAGTGTGTTACTGTTTTACATCCACAGACACACAAGAAAAGAAGCAGGCAACATGAGGTCAAGTTATGGCAATTTTATTTTTGTATGTCAGTACATGCATTCAGAATAGAGTTTTTGAAAAACAAACAAACGTCCCAAGTAAAGTTTGGGGGATTTTTGTGAAAGAAAGGTTGAGAGAGGGGGAAGGAGGAAGATGCTGCTGGGTCAGTTCTTTCTCAGCAGTCTGCTCCAGAATCCCCTCCTGTCCTCGGCTTGCTTTTCTTTTGCCTTCAGCTCTTTTAAGGTTTTGTTGAGCTGCTCCTCGGCATCTTTAAATGTTTCTTTCAGCTGCTGTTTGGCCAGTTTCCCTTTGTGTTTGAGGAGCTCTTTAGCTTCCTTTTTGTGCTTTTGTATTTCTTTAAGTTCATCTTTGCAGCCTTTCTTGGTCACCGTCGTTTCTTTCTTGAATACCTTCAACTCAATTTTCCCCTCTGCAAGTTCCTCTTGCACTTTCATCAGTTCCTTCTTCATGTTTTGAGTGTAACTCTTTGTATCTTCCATTTCTTTCTTTGCTTCCTGTATTTTAATTTTCTCTTCCTCCAACACTTTTTGAGCTTCCAACAATTCTTTCTTCATATTTTCAATCTCATTTTCTGTCTCGTGTTTACATTTTTTCTCCTCTTCAAGTTGTTGCTTCACATGCAGTAATTCCTTCCTTAGTGTTTCAGCTTCAGCCATTACATTTGCAGCGTCTTGTGTTGCCAACTGCATTTTGCTTTTTTCCTCTTCAAAAGCTTCCTGCACCTCCTGTAATTCCTGCATCACATTTCCGGCCTCCTTCTTTGCAGTTTGATATTTATTTTTGGCTTCTTGTGCTGTGCTTTTCTCTTCCTCCAATGCTTTTTGAGCTTGCAACAGTTCTTTCTTCATGTTTTCATTCTCGTTTTCTGCCTGTTGTTTTCTTATCTTCTCTCCTTTAAGTTTGAGACCCACATCCTGTAATTCCTGCAATACTACTTCAGTTTCAAACTTTGAATTTTTAGCTTCTCCTCTTGATTTTTCTGCCTCTTCTTTTAATTTGACATTTTCAGCCTGTATCATTTGAAATTTAAAATGAATCAGCTGTACTGTATTGTGAGGTGAAGCACTCGCCGATCCTCTTCTCGATCTCCCTTGATTCATTTTGGCCTTTTAAACAAAGGAACCAACGTTTTGTAGAGGAGTGAAGTGAAGTTTTCGATGTTTCTTCGTCAACTGTCGTTTGTCCTGCACAGAGATGCTGCTGTAGATGTGTCTCTAGCTGTGTCTGGATACAATGAAACATGCTGGAACTAAGTGCTTGTGTTGCACAGTTCTACTAAACATTCCATTTCATGCATGCTCCGCCCACATGGTCAGGAATGTCAGGTGCTGCATCTCCAAATGCTGCTCCCGTTGCCTAGCAATAACAGCTGTTTACTTTTTGGGGTCTGGTTCATTGTTTAATAAAGAAAACATGTCCAAGTATTGGGTGCTGAGGCTCAGCGCATATTCTAGCCTGCTGTGTGGGTGGGCAGCTAGAAATCACTGGTGGGCAACATGAGTGAGGAGAAAACTGGAGCAGCCAAGCAGGGAGCTGCAGGTTGCTGGTTTGAGTCTCTGTTCAGATGCTGGTGTCTCCTCTCTCTGAGATGTCTGCAAACTGTCCCAGATAAAACAATAAGGATAATAAACAAACACGTGACTAAAATAACAATTATGACTCTGATGTGTTTCATGTGTAGCAGGATGGCCTCTATACAGCAGTCGCTGCAAGCATCCACATCGCCACACTTACTATTCTTTAAGCAGGCGTGCTGGGCTCCTCCTAAGGAAAGTTTGAAACTTCATTTCCTTCATGCTGGTGAACTTTTTACCAAATATTTTCATCAAAGCTTCTCCATCACTGACAGGGATTGTTTGGATCTTCACACTCATCTCCACCAACCCTAAAAAATGAGTCTCACTTTGCTCATATAATGCCAGGAGTGTCTCCATATTCCACAAAAGTCTATGCAAACATGTAACAGTATCCCATATTCATAGAAATATTATTGATATTATAACAAAAGCTGTCACCAACACAATTGTCCCAAGTGCTTTTTTTTTATTAGTTATTGCAAATGCTTGACTGCAGTTCTTGCTAGATGACAAAACCACTTATTAGGTTTAGAAGGAAATGACTTTTTCTACATGAGGTAAAGTTGGAGAGCTGTTTCCCCAAACTAAATGAAATCATCATTTGAAAAACTACAATCTGTATTTACTCTGAACATCTGTGTTAACATTTGAAATTGGAAACATGTAAGTGTAACAAACATGTTAAAACATAAGAAATCAGGAAGGGGCATGTATAGGAATTTCTTTTACTTATGCATTAATCACATTATTTTATTGTATGATACCTTGGTGCCACTGGATTTTAACATGTCTCACACTCATACAGTAAGACAAATGCTGGGGGTCTAGTAAGGAAGTTGGGGGAAGCAGACAACTCCACAGGAAGAGTCTTTTGTGTCTTTGAGGACTCTGGTAGGAAGCAAGGGAGTGTGAACCTTAAGGTGTGAAACAGCTGTGTACTGCCTTTTGTTCCTGGAGAAGGTATTTAACTGAGAGCCATGCTAGGCTCAGGGAGACTCTGCTGACCGTCTGTCCCGCGGTCATGCAGGGACTTCATCAAGCTTGCTTGTCTGTTCTTTGTGTGTTTTGATTAAAGAATGTTAGCTACCGCTCACCGCTCGTCTGCAGGCTTTATTTAAATGGAAAACTTCCACAACAGGCAAAAAAAAAAGCTTTTTGCTAAAAAAAAAAGAAAGATTTAAAGCAGAAGTTTTTTGCACTGCATTTTAAAATGAAAACATATTGCATTTATTTGCAATTAAAAACACACAGAGCAGAAAGTGTGTTACTGTTTTACATCCACAGACACACAAGAAAAGAAGCAGGCAACATGAGGTCAAGTTATGGCAATTTTATTTTTGTATGTCAGTACATGCATTCAGAATAGAGTTTTTAAAAAACAAACAAACGTCCCAAGTAAAGTTTGGGGGGATTTTTGTGAAAGAAAGGTTGAGAGAGGGGGAAGGAGGAAGATGCTGCTGGGTCAGTTCTTTCTCAGCAGTCTGCTCCAGAATCCCCTCCTGTCCTCGGCTTGCTTTTCTTTTGCCTTCAGCTCTTTTAAGGTTTTGTTGAGCTGCTCCTCGGCATCTTTAAATGTTTCTTTCAGCTGCTGTTTGGCCAGTTTCCCTTTGTGTTTGAGGAGCTCTTTAGCTTCCTTTTTGTGCTTTTGTATTTCTTTAAGTTCATCTTTGCAGCCTTTCTTGGTCACCGTCGTTTCTTTCTTGAATACCTTCAACTCAATTTTCCCCTCTGCAAGTTCCTCTTGCACTTTCATCAGTTCCTTCTTCATGTTTTGAGTGTAACTCTTTGTATCTTCCATTTCTTTCTTTGCTTCCTGTATTTTAATTTTCTCTTCCTCCAACACTTTTTGAGCTTCCAACAATTCTTTCTTCATATTTTCAATCTCATTTTCTGTCTCGTGTTTACATTTTTTCTCCTCTTCAAGTTGTTGCTTCACATGCAGTAATTCCTTCCTTAGTGTTTCAGCTTCAGCCATTACATTTGCAGCGTCTTGTGTTGCCAACTGCATTTTGCTTTTTTCCTCTTCAAAAGCTTCCTGCACCTCCTGTAATTCCTGCATCACATTTCCGGCCTCCTTCTTTGCAGTTTGATATTTATTTTTGGCTTCTTGTGCTGTGCTTTTCTCTTCCTCCAATGCTTTTTGAGCTTGCAACAGTTCTTTCTTCATGTTTTCATTCTCGTTTTCTGCCTGTTGTTTTCTTATCTTCTCTCCTTTAAGTTTGAGACCCACATCCTGTAATTCCTGCAATACTACTTCAGTTTCAAACTTTGAATTTTTAGCTTCTCCTCTTGATTTTTCTGCCTCTTCTTTTAATTTGACATTTTCAGCCTGTATCATTTGAAATTTAAAATGAATCAGCTGTACTGTATTGTGAGGTGAAGCACTCGCCGATCCTCTTCTCGATCTCCCTTGATTCATTTTGGCCTTTTAAACAAAGGAACCAACGTTTTGTAGAGGAGTGAAGTGAAGTTTTCGATGTTTCTTCGTCAACTGTCGTTTGTCCTGCACAGAGATGCTGCTGTAGATGTGTCTCTAGCTGTGTCTGGATACAATGAAACATGCTGGAACTAAGTGCTTGTGTTGCACAGTTCTACTAAACATTCCATTTCATGCATGCTCCGCCCACATGGTCAGGAATGTCAGGTGCTGCATCTCCAAATGCTGCTCCCGTTGCCTAGCAATAACAGCTGTTTACTTTTTGGGGTCTGGTTCATTGTTTAATAAAGAAAACATGTCCAAGTATTGGGTGCTGAGGCTCAGCGCATATTCTAGCCTGCTGTGTGGGTGGGCAGCTAGAAATCACTGGTGGGCAACATGAGTGAGGAGAAAACTGGAGCAGCCAAGCAGGGAGCTGCAGGTTGCTGGTTTGAGTCTCTGTTCAGATGCTGGTGTCTCCTCTCTCTGAGATGTCTGCAAACTGTCCCAGATAAAACAATAAGGATAATAAACAAACACGTGACTAAAATAACAATTATGACTCTGATGTGTTTCATGTGTAGCAGGATGGCCTCTATACAGCAGTCGCTGCAAGCATCCACATCGCCACACTTACTATTCTTTAAGCAGGCGTGCTGGGCTCCTCCTAAGGAAAGTTTGAAACTTCATTTCCTTCATGCTGGTGAACTTTTTACCAAATATTTTCATCAAAGCTTCTCCATCACTGACAGGGATTGTTTGGATCTTCACACTCATCTCCACCAACCCTAAAAAATTAGTCTCACTTTGCTCATATAATGCCAGGAGTGTCTCCATATTCCACAAAAGTCTATGCAAACATGTAACAGTATCCCATATTCATAGAAATATTATTGATATTATAACAAAAGCTGTCACCAACACAATTGTCCCAAGTGCTTTTTTTTATTAGTTATTGCAAATGCTTGACTGCAGTTCTTGCTAGATGACAAAACCACTTATTAGGTTTAGAAGGAAATGACTTTTTCTACATGAGGTAAAGTTGGAGAGCTGTTTCCCCAAACTAAATGAAATCATCATTTGAAAAACTACAATCTGTATTTACTCTGAACATCTGTGTTAACATTTGAAATTGGAAACATGTAAGTGTAACAAACATGTTAAAACATAAGAAATCAGGAAGGGGCATGTATAGGAATTTCTTTTACTTATGCATTAATCACATTATTTTATTGTATGATACCTTGGTGCCACTGGATTTTAACATGTCTCACACTCATACAGTAAGACAAATGCTGGGGGTCTAGTAAGGAAGTTGGGGGAAGCAGACAACTCCACAGGAAGAGTCTTTTGTGTCTTTGAGGACTCTGGTAGGAAGCAAGGGAGTGTGAACCTTAAGGTGTGAAACAGCTGTGTACTGCCTTTTGTTCCTGGAGAAGGTATTTAACTGAGAGCCATGCTAGGCTCAGGGAGACTCTGCTGACCGTCTGTCCCGCGGTCATGCAGGGACTTCATCAAGCTTGCTTGTCTGTTCTTTGTGTGTTTTGATTAAAGAATGTTAGCTACCGCTCACCGCTCGTCTGCAGGCTTTATTTAAATGGAAAACTTCCACAACAGGCAAAAAAAAAAGCTTTTTGCTAAAAAAAAAAAAAAAGATTTAAAGCAGAAGTTTTTTGCACTGCATTTTAAAATGAAAACATATTGCATTTATTTGCAATTAAAAACACACAGAGCAGAAAGTGTGTTACTGTTTTACATCCACAGACACACAAGAAAAGAAGCAGGCAACATGAGGTCAAGTTATGGCAATTTTATTTTTGTATGTCAGTACATGCATTCAGAATAGAGTTTTTAAAAAACAAACAAACGTCCCAAGTAAAGTTTGGGGGGATTTTTGTGAAAGAAAGGTTGAGAGAGGGGGAAGGAGGAAGATGCTGCTGGGTCAGTTCTTTCTCAGCAGTCTGCTCCAGAATCCCCTCCTGTCCTCGGCTTGCTTTTCTTTTGCCTTCAGCTCTTTTAAGGTTTTGTTGAGCTGCTCCTCGGCATCTTTAAATGTTTCTTTCAGCTGCTGTTTGGCCAGTTTCCCTTTGTGTTTGAGGAGCTCTTTAGCTTCCTTTTTGTGCTTTTGTATTTCTTTAAGTTCATCTTTGCAGCCTTTCTTGGTCACCGTCGTTTCTTTCTTGAATACCTTCAACTCAATTTTCCCCTCTGCAAGTTCCTCTTGCACTTTCATCAGTTCCTTCTTCATGTTTTGAGTGTAACTCTTTGTATCTTCCATTTCTTTCTTTGCTTCCTGTATTTTAATTTTCTCTTCCTCCAACACTTTTTGAGCTTCCAACAATTCTTTCTTCATATTTTCAATCTCATTTTCTGTCTCGTGTTTACATTTTTTCTCCTCTTCAAGTTGTTGCTTCACATGCAGTAATTCCTTCCTTAGTGTTTCAGCTTCAGCCATTACATTTGCAGCGTCTTGTGTTGCCAACTGCATTTTGCTTTTTTCCTCTTCAAAAGCTTCCTGCACCTCCTGTAATTCCTGCATCACATTTCCAGCCTCCTTCTTTGCAGTTTGATATTTATTTTTGGCTTCTTGTGCTGTGCTTTTCTCTTCCTCCAATGCTTTTTGAGCTTGCAACAGTTCTTTCTTCATGTTTTCATTCTCGTTTTCTGCCTGTTGTTTTCTTATCTTCTCTCCTTTAAGTTTGAGACCCACATCCTGTAATTCCTGCAATACTACTTCAGTTTCAAACTTTGAATTTTTAGCTTCTCCTCTTGATTTTTCTGCCTCTTCTTTTAATTTGACATTTTCAGCCTGTATCATTTGAAATTTAAAATGAATCAGCTGTACTGTATTGTGAGGTGAAGCACTCGCCGATCCTCTTCTCGATCTCCCTTGATTCATTTTGGCCTTTTAAACAAAGGAACCAACGTTTTGTAGAGGAGTGAAGTGAAGTTTTCGATGTTTCTTCGTCAACTGTCGTTTGTCCTGCACAGAGATGCTGCTGTAGATGTGTCTCTAGCTGTGTCTGGATACAATGAAACATGCTGGAACTAAGTGCTTGTGTTGCACAGTTCTACTAAACATTCCATTTCATGCATGCTCCGCCCACATGGTCAGGAATGTCAGGTGCTGCATCTCCAAATGCTGCTCCCGTTGCCTAGCAATAACAGCTGTTTACTTTTTGGGGTCTGGTTCATTGTTTAATAAAGAAAACATGTCCAAGTATTGGGTGCTGAGGCTCAGCGCATATTCTAGCCTGCTGTGTGGGTGGGCAGCTAGAAATCACTGGTGGGCAACATGAGTGAGGAGAAAACTGGAGCAGCCAAGCAGGGAGCTGCAGGTTGCTGGTTTGAGTCTCTGTTCAGATGCTGGTGTCTCCTCTCTCTGAGATGTCTGCAAACTGTCCCAGATAAAACAATAAGGATAATAAACAAACACGTGACTAAAATAACAATTATGACTCTGATGTGTTTCATGTGTAGCAGGATGGCCTCTATACAGCAGTCGCTGCAAGCATCCACATCGCCACACTTACTATTCTTTAAGCAGGCGTGCTGGGCTCCTCCTAAGGAAAGTTTGAAACTTCATTTCCTTCATGCTGGTGAACTTTTTACCAAATATTTTCATCAAAGCTTCTCCATCACTGACAGGGATTGTTTGGATCTTCACACTCATCTCCACCAACCCTAAAAAATTAGTCTCACTTTGCTCATATAATGCCAGGAGTGTCTCCATATTCCACAAAAGTCTATGCAAACATGTAACAGTATCCCATATTCATAGAAATATTATTGATATTATAACAAAAGCTGTCACCAACACAATTGTCCCAAGTGCTTTTTTTTTATTAGTTATTGCAAATGCTTGACTGCAGTTCTTGCTAGATGACAAAACCACTTATTAGGTTTAGAAGGAAATGACTTTTTCTACATGAGGTAAAGTTGGAGAGCTGTTTCCCCAAACTAAATGAAATAATCTTTGAAAAACTACAATCTGTATTTACTCTGAACATCTGTGTTAACATTTGAAATTGGAAACATGTAAGTGTAACAAACATGTTAAAACATAAGAAATCAGGAAGGGGCATGTATAGGAATTTCTTTTACTTATGCATTAATCACATTATTTTATTGTATGATACCTTGGTGCCACTGGATTTTAACATGTCTCACACTCATACAGTAAGACAAATGCTGGGGGTCTAGTAAGGAAGTTGGGGGAAGCAGACAACTCCACAGGAAGAGTCTTTTGTGTCTTTGAGGACTCTGGTAGGAAGCAAGGGAGTGTGAACCTTAAGGTGTGAAACAGCTGTGTACTGCCTTTTGTTCCTGGAGAAGGTATTTAACTGAGAGCCATGCTAGGCTCAGGGAGACTCTGCTGACCGTCTGTCCCGCGGTCATGCAGGGACTTCATCAAGCTTGCTTGTCTGTTCTTTGTGTGTTTTGATTAAAGAATGTTAGCTACCGCTCACCGCTCGTCTGCAGGCTTTATTTAAATGGAAAACTTCCACAACAGGCAAAAAAAAAAGCTTTTTGCTAAAAAAAAAAGAAAGATTTAAAGCAGAAGTTTTTTGCACTGCATTTTAAAATGAAAACATATTGCATTTATTTGCAATTAAAAACACACAGAGCAGAAAGTGTGTTACTGTTTTACATCCACAGACACACAAGAAAAGAAGCAGGCAACATGAGGTCAAGTTATGGCAATTTTATTTTTGTATGTCAGTACATGCATTCAGAATAGAGTTTTTAAAAAACAAACAAACGTCCCAAGTAAAGTTTGGGGGGATTTTTGTGAAAGAAAGGTTGAGAGAGGGGGAAGGAGGAAGATGCTGCTGGGTCAGTTCTTTCTCAGCAGTCTGCTCCAGAATCCCCTCCTGTCCTCGGCTTGCTTTTCTTTTGCCTTCAGCTCTTTTAAGGTTTTGTTGAGCTGCTCCTCGGCATCTTTAAATGTTTCTTTCAGCTGCTGTTTGGCCAGTTTCCCTTTGTGTTTGAGGAGCTCTTTAGCTTCCTTTTTGTGCTTTTGTATTTCTTTAAGTTCATCTTTGCAGCCTTTCTTGGTCACCGTCGTTTCTTTCTTGAATACCTTCAACTCAATTTTCCCCTCTGCAAGTTCCTCTTGCACTTTCATCAGTTCCTTCTTCATGTTTTGAGTGTAACTCTTTGTATCTTCCATTTCTTTCTTTGCTTCCTGTATTTTAATTTTCTCTTCCTCCAACACTTTTTGAGCTTCCAACAATTCTTTCTTCATATTTTCAATCTCATTTTCTGTCTCGTGTTTACATTTTTTCTCCTCTTCAAGTTGTTGCTTCACATGCAGTAATTCCTTCCTTAGTGTTTCAGCTTCAGCCATTACATTTGCAGCGTCTTGTGTTGCCAACTGCATTTTGCTTTTTTCCTCTTCAAAAGCTTCCTGCACCTCCTGTAATTCCTGCATCACATTTCCGGCCTCCTTCTTTGCAGTTTGATATTTATTTTTGGCTTCTTGTGCTGTGCTTTTCTCTTCCTCCAATGCTTTTTGAGCTTGCAACAGTTCTTTCTTCATGTTTTCATTCTCGTTTTCTGCCTGTTGTTTTCTTATCTTCTCTCCTTTAAGTTTGAGACCCACATCCTGTAATTCCTGCAATACTACTTCAGTTTCAAACTTTGAATTTTTAGCTTCTCCTCTTGATTTTTCTGCCTCTTCTTTTAATTTGACATTTTCAGCCTGTATCATTTGAAATTTAAAATGAATCAGCTGTACTGTATTGTGAGGTGAAGCACTCGCCGATCCTCTTCTCGATCTCCCTTGATTCATTTTGGCCTTTTAAACAAAGGAACCAACGTTTTGTAGAGGAGTGAAGTGAAGTTTTCGATGTTTCTTCGTCAACTGTCGTTTGTCCTGCACAGAGATGCTGCTGTAGATGTGTCTCTAGCTGTGTCTGGATACAATGAAACATGCTGGAACTAAGTGCTTGTGTTGCACAGTTCTACTAAACATTCCATTTCATGCATGCTCCGCCCACATGGTCAGGAATGTCAGGTGCTGCATCTCCAAATGCTGCTCCCGTTGCCTAGCAATAACAGCTGTTTACTTTTTGGGGTCTGGTTCATTGTTTAATAAAGAAAACATGTCCAAGTATTGGGTGCTGAGGCTCAGCGCATATTCTAGCCTGCTGTGTGGGTGGGCAGCTAGAAATCACTGGTGGGCAACATGAGTGAGGAGAAAACTGGAGCAGCCAAGCAGGGAGCTGCAGGTTGCTGGTTTGAGTCTCTGTTCAGATGCTGGTGTCTCCTCTCTCTGAGATGTCTGCAAACTGTCCCAGATAAAACAATAAGGATAATAAACAAACACGTGACTAAAATAACAATTATGACTCTGATGTGTTTCATGTGTAGCAGGATGGCCTCTATACAGCAGTCGCTGCAAGCATCCACATCGCCACACTTACTATTCTTTAAGCAGGCGTGCTGGGCTCCTCCTAAGGAAAGTTTGAAACTTCATTTCCTTCATGCTGGTGAACTTTTTACCAAATATTTTCATCAAAGCTTCTCCATCACTGACAGGGATTGTTTGGATCTTCACACTCATCTCCACCAACCCTAAAAAATGAGTCTCACTTTGCTCATATAATGCCAGGAGTGTCTCCATATTCCACAAAAGTCTATGCAAACATGTAACAGTATCCCATATTCATAGAAATATTATTGATATTATAACAAAAGCTGTCACCAACACAATTGTCCCAAGTGCTTTTTTTTTATTAGTTATTGCAAATGCTTGACTGCAGTTCTTGCTAGATGACAAAACCACTTATTAGGTTTAGAAGGAAATGACTTTTTCTACATGAGGTAAAGTTGGAGAGCTGTTTCCCCAAACTAAATGAAATCATCATTTGAAAAACTACAATCTGTATTTACTCTGAACATCTGTGTTAACATTTGAAATTGGAAACATGTAAGTGTAACAAACATGTTAAAACATAAGAAATCAGGAAGGGGCATGTATAGGAATTTCTTTTACTTATGCATTAATCACATTATTTTATTGTATGATACCTTGGTGCCACTGGATTTTAACATGTCTCACACTCATACAGTAAGACAAATGCTGGGGGTCTAGTAAGGAAGTTGGGGGAAGCAGACAACTCCACAGGAAGAGTCTTTTGTGTCTTTGAGGACTCTGGTAGGAAGCAAGGGAGTGTGAACCTTAAGGTGTGAAACAGCTGTGTACTGCCTTTTGTTCCTGGAGAAGGTATTTAACTGAGAGCCATGCTAGGCTCAGGGAGACTCTGCTGACCGTCTGTCCCGCGGTCATGCAGGGACTTCATCAAGCTTGCTTGTCTGTTCTTTGTGTGTTTTGATTAAAGAATGTTAGCTACCGCTCACCGCTCGTCTGCAGGCTTTATTTAAATGGAAAACTTCCACAACAGGCAAAAAAAAAAGCTTTTTGCTAAAAAAAAAAGAAAGATTTAAAGCAGAAGTTTTTTGCACTGCATTTTAAAATGAAAACATATTGCATTTATTTGCAATTAAAAACACACAGAGCAGAAAGTGTGTTACTGTTTTACATCCACAGACACACAAGAAAAGAAGCAGGCAACATGAGGTCAAGTTATGGCAATTTTATTTTTGTATGTCAGTACATGCATTCAGAATAGAGTTTTTAAAAAACAAACAAACGTCCCAAGTAAAGTTTGGGGGGATTTTTGTGAAAGAAAGGTTGAGAGAGGGGGAAGGAGGAAGATGCTGCTGGGTCAGTTCTTTCTCAGCAGTCTGCTCCAGAATCCCCTCCTGTCCTCGGCTTGCTTTTCTTTTGCCTTCAGCTCTTTTAAGGTTTTGTTGAGCTGCTCCTCGGCATCTTTAAATGTTTCTTTCAGCTGCTGTTTGGCCAGTTTCCCTTTGTGTTTGAGGAGCTCTTTAGCTTCCTTTTTGTGCTTTTGTATTTCTTTAAGTTCATCTTTGCAGCCTTTCTTGGTCACCGTCGTTTCTTTCTTGAATACCTTCAACTCAATTTTCCCCTCTGCAAGTTCCTCTTGCACTTTCATCAGTTCCTTCTTCATGTTTTGAGTGTAACTCTTTGTATCTTCCATTTCTTTCTTTGCTTCCTGTATTTTAATTTTCTCTTCCTCCAACACTTTTTGAGCTTCCAACAATTCTTTCTTCATATTTTCAATCTCATTTTCTGTCTCGTGTTTACATTTTTTCTCCTCTTCAAGTTGTTGCTTCACATGCAGTAATTCCTTCCTTAGTGTTTCAGCTTCAGCCATTACATTTGCAGCGTCTTGTGTTGCCAACTGCATTTTGCTTTTTTCCTCTTCAAAAGCTTCCTGCACCTCCTGTAATTCCTGCATCACATTTCCGGCCTCCTTCTTTGCAGTTTGATATTTATTTTTGGCTTCTTGTGCTGTGCTTTTCTCTTCCTCCAATGCTTTTTGAGCTTGCAACAGTTCTTTCTTCATGTTTTCATTCTCGTTTTCTGCCTGTTGTTTTCTTATCTTCTCTCCTTTAAGTTTGAGACCCACATCCTGTAATTCCTGCAATACTACTTCAGTTTCAAACTTTGAATTTTTAGCTTCTCCTCTTGATTTTTCTGCCTCTTCTTTTAATTTGACATTTTCAGCCTGTATCATTTGAAATTTAAAATGAATCAGCTGTACTGTATTGTGAGGTGAAGCACTCGCCGATCCTCTTCTCGATCTCCCTTGATTCATTTTGGCCTTTTAAACAAAGGAACCAACGTTTTGTAGAGGAGTGAAGTGAAGTTTTCGATGTTTCTTCGTCAACTGTCGTTTGTCCTGCACAGAGATGCTGCTGTAGATGTGTCTCTAGCTGTGTCTGGATACAATGAAACATGCTGGAACTAAGTGCTTGTGTTGCACAGTTCTACTAAACATTCCATTTCATGCATGCTCCGCCCACATGGTCAGGAATGTCAGGTGCTGCATCTCCAAATGCTGCTCCCGTTGCCTAGCAATAACAGCTGTTTACTTTTTGGGGTCTGGTTCATTGTTTAATAAAGAAAACATGTCCAAGTATTGGGTGCTGAGGCTCAGCGCATATTCTAGCCTGCTGTGTGGGTGGGCAGCTAGAAATCACTGGTGGGCAACATGAGTGAGGAGAAAACTGGAGCAGCCAAGCAGGGAGCTGCAGGTTGCTGGTTTGAGTCTCTGTTCAGATGCTGGTGTCTCCTCTCTCTGAGATGTCTGCAAACTGTCCCAGATAAAACAATAAGGATAATAAACAAACACGTGACTAAAATAACAATTATGACTCTGATGTGTTTCATGTGTAGCAGGATGGCCTCTATACAGCAGTCGCTGCAAGCATCCACATCGCCACACTTACTATTCTTTAAGCAGGCGTGCTGGGCTCCTCCTAAGGAAAGTTTGAAACTTCATTTCCTTCATGCTGGTGAACTTTTTACCAAATATTTTCATCAAAGCTTCTCCATCACTGACAGGGATTGTTTGGATCTTCACACTCATCTCCACCAACCCTAAAAAATTAGTCTCACTTTGCTCATATAATGCCAGGAGTGTCTCCATATTCCACAAAAGTCTATGCAAACATGTAACAGTATCCCATATTCATAGAAATATTATTGATATTATAACAAAAGCTGTCACCAACACAATTGTCCCAAGTGCTTTTTTTTATTAGTTATTGCAAATGCTTGACTGCAGTTCTTGCTAGATGACAAAACCACTTATTAGGTTTAGAAGGAAATGACTTTTTCTACATGAGGTAAAGTTGGAGAGCTGTTTCCCCAAACTAAATGAAATCATCATTTGAAAAACTACAATCTGTATTTACTCTGAACATCTGTGTTAACATTTGAAATTGGAAACATGTAAGTGTAACAAACATGTTAAAACATAAGAAATCAGGAAGGGGCATGTATAGGAATTTCTTTTACTTATGCATTAATCACATTATTTTATTGTATGATACCTTGGTGCCACTGGATTTTAACATGTCTCACACTCATACAGTAAGACAAATGCTGGGGGTCTAGTAAGGAAGTTGGGGGAAGCAGACAACTCCACAGGAAGAGTCTTTTGTGTCTTTGAGGACTCTGGTAGGAAGCAAGGGAGTGTGAACCTTAAGGTGTGAAACAGCTGTGTACTGCCTTTTGTTCCTGGAGAAGGTATTTAACTGAGAGCCATGCTAGGCTCAGGGAGACTCTGCTGACCGTCTGTCCCGCGGTCATGCAGGGACTTCATCAAGCTTGCTTGTCTGTTCTTTGTGTGTTTTGATTAAAGAATGTTAGCTACCGCTCACCGCTCGTCTGCAGGCTTTATTTAAATGGAAAACTTCCACAACAGGCAAAAAAAAAAGCTTTTTGCTAAAAAAAAAAAAAAAGATTTAAAGCAGAAGTTTTTTGCACTGCATTTTAAAATGAAAACATATTGCATTTATTTGCAATTAAAAACACACAGAGCAGAAAGTGTGTTACTGTTTTACATCCACAGACACACAAGAAAAGAAGCAGGCAACATGAGGTCAAGTTATGGCAATTTTATTTTTGTATGTCAGTACATGCATTCAGAATAGAGTTTTTAAAAAACAAACAAACGTCCCAAGTAAAGTTTGGGGGGATTTTTGTGAAAGAAAGGTTGAGAGAGGGGGAAGGAGGAAGATGCTGCTGGGTCAGTTCTTTCTCAGCAGTCTGCTCCAGAATCCCCTCCTGTCCTCGGCTTGCTTTTCTTTTGCCTTCAGCTCTTTTAAGGTTTTGTTGAGCTGCTCCTCGGCATCTTTAAATGTTTCTTTCAGCTGCTGTTTGGCCAGTTTCCCTTTGTGTTTGAGGAGCTCTTTAGCTTCCTTTTTGTGCTTTTGTATTTCTTTAAGTTCATCTTTGCAGCCTTTCTTGGTCACCGTCGTTTCTTTCTTGAATACCTTCAACTCAATTTTCCCCTCTGCAAGTTCCTCTTGCACTTTCATCAGTTCCTTCTTCATGTTTTGAGTGTAACTCTTTGTATCTTCCATTTCTTTCTTTGCTTCCTGTATTTTAATTTTCTCTTCCTCCAACACTTTTTGAGCTTCCAACAATTCTTTCTTCATATTTTCAATCTCATTTTCTGTCTCGTGTTTACATTTTTTCTCCTCTTCAAGTTGTTGCTTCACATGCAGTAATTCCTTCCTTAGTGTTTCAGCTTCAGCCATTACATTTGCAGCGTCTTGTGTTGCCAACTGCATTTTGCTTTTTTCCTCTTCAAAAGCTTCCTGCACCTCCTGTAATTCCTGCATCACATTTCCAGCCTCCTTCTTTGCAGTTTGATATTTATTTTTGGCTTCTTGTGCTGTGCTTTTCTCTTCCTCCAATGCTTTTTGAGCTTGCAACAGTTCTTTCTTCATGTTTTCATTCTCGTTTTCTGCCTGTTGTTTTCTTATCTTCTCTCCTTTAAGTTTGAGACCCACATCCTGTAATTCCTGCAATACTACTTCAGTTTCAAACTTTGAATTTTTAGCTTCTCCTCTTGATTTTTCTGCCTCTTCTTTTAATTTGACATTTTCAGCCTGTATCATTTGAAATTTAAAATGAATCAGCTGTACTGTATTGTGAGGTGAAGCACTCGCCGATCCTCTTCTCGATCTCCCTTGATTCATTTTGGCCTTTTAAACAAAGGAACCAACGTTTTGTAGAGGAGTGAAGTGAAGTTTTCGATGTTTCTTCGTCAACTGTCGTTTGTCCTGCACAGAGATGCTGCTGTAGATGTGTCTCTAGCTGTGTCTGGATACAATGAAACATGCTGGAACTAAGTGCTTGTGTTGCACAGTTCTACTAAACATTCCATTTCATGCATGCTCCGCCCACATGGTCAGGAATGTCAGGTGCTGCATCTCCAAATGCTGCTCCCGTTGCCTAGCAATAACAGCTGTTTACTTTTTGGGGTCTGGTTCATTGTTTAATAAAGAAAACATGTCCAAGTATTGGGTGCTGAGGCTCAGCGCATATTCTAGCCTGCTGTGTGGGTGGGCAGCTAGAAATCACTGGTGGGCAACATGAGTGAGGAGAAAACTGGAGCAGCCAAGCAGGGAGCTGCAGGTTGCTGGTTTGAGTCTCTGTTCAGATGCTGGTGTCTCCTCTCTCTGAGATGTCTGCAAACTGTCCCAGATAAAACAATAAGGATAATAAACAAACACGTGACTAAAATAACAATTATGACTCTGATGTGTTTCATGTGTAGCAGGATGGCCTCTATACAGCAGTCGCTGCAAGCATCCACATCGCCACACTTACTATTCTTTAAGCAGGCGTGCTGGGCTCCTCCTAAGGAAAGTTTGAAACTTCATTTCCTTCATGCTGGTGAACTTTTTACCAAATATTTTCATCAAAGCTTCTCCATCACTGACAGGGATTGTTTGGATCTTCACACTCATCTCCACCAACCCTAAAAAATTAGTCTCACTTTGCTCATATAATGCCAGGAGTGTCTCCATATTCCACAAAAGTCTATGCAAACATGTAACAGTATCCCATATTCATAGAAATATTATTGATATTATAACAAAAGCTGTCACCAACACAATTGTCCCAAGTGCTTTTTTTTTATTAGTTATTGCAAATGCTTGACTGCAGTTCTTGCTAGATGACAAAACCACTTATTAGGTTTAGAAGGAAATGACTTTTTCTACATGAGGTAAAGTTGGAGAGCTGTTTCCCCAAACTAAATGAAATAATCTTTGAAAAACTACAATCTGTATTTACTCTGAACATCTGTGTTAACATTTGAAATTGGAAACATGTAAGTGTAACAAACATGTTAAAACATAAGAAATCAGGAAGGGGCATGTATAGGAATTTCTTTTACTTATGCATTAATCACATTATTTTATTGTATGATACCTTGGTGCCACTGGATTTTAACATGTCTCACACTCATACAGTAAGACAAATGCTGGGGGTCTAGTAAGGAAGTTGGGGGAAGCAGACAACTCCACAGGAAGAGTCTTTTGTGTCTTTGAGGACTCTGGTAGGAAGCAAGGGAGTGTGAACCTTAAGGTGTGAAACAGCTGTGTACTGCCTTTTGTTCCTGGAGAAGGTATTTAACTGAGAGCCATGCTAGGCTCAGGGAGACTCTGCTGACCGTCTGTCCCGCGGTCATGCAGGGACTTCATCAAGCTTGCTTGTCTGTTCTTTGTGTGTTTTGATTAAAGAATGTTAGCTACCGCTCACCGCTCGTCTGCAGGCTTTATTTAAATGGAAAACTTCCACAACAGGCAAAAAAAAAAGCTTTTTGCTAAAAAAAAAAGAAAGATTTAAAGCAGAAGTTTTTTGCACTGCATTTTAAAATGAAAACATATTGCATTTATTTGCAATTAAAAACACACAGAGCAGAAAGTGTGTTACTGTTTTACATCCACAGACACACAAGAAAAGAAGCAGGCAACATGAGGTCAAGTTATGGCAATTTTATTTTTGTATGTCAGTACATGCATTCAGAATAGAGTTTTTAAAAAACAAACAAACGTCCCAAGTAAAGTTTGGGGGGATTTTTGTGAAAGAAAGGTTGAGAGAGGGGGAAGGAGGAAGATGCTGCTGGGTCAGTTCTTTCTCAGCAGTCTGCTCCAGAATCCCCTCCTGTCCTCGGCTTGCTTTTCTTTTGCCTTCAGCTCTTTTAAGGTTTTGTTGAGCTGCTCCTCGGCATCTTTAAATGTTTCTTTCAGCTGCTGTTTGGCCAGTTTCCCTTTGTGTTTGAGGAGCTCTTTAGCTTCCTTTTTGTGCTTTTGTATTTCTTTAAGTTCATCTTTGCAGCCTTTCTTGGTCACCGTCGTTTCTTTCTTGAATACCTTCAACTCAATTTTCCCCTCTGCAAGTTCCTCTTGCACTTTCATCAGTTCCTTCTTCATGTTTTGAGTGTAACTCTTTGTATCTTCCATTTCTTTCTTTGCTTCCTGTATTTTAATTTTCTCTTCCTCCAACACTTTTTGAGCTTCCAACAATTCTTTCTTCATATTTTCAATCTCATTTTCTGTCTCGTGTTTACATTTTTTCTCCTCTTCAAGTTGTTGCTTCACATGCAGTAATTCCTTCCTTAGTGTTTCAGCTTCAGCCATTACATTTGCAGCGTCTTGTGTTGCCAACTGCATTTTGCTTTTTTCCTCTTCAAAAGCTTCCTGCACCTCCTGTAATTCCTGCATCACATTTCCGGCCTCCTTCTTTGCAGTTTGATATTTATTTTTGGCTTCTTGTGCTGTGCTTTTCTCTTCCTCCAATGCTTTTTGAGCTTGCAACAGTTCTTTCTTCATGTTTTCATTCTCGTTTTCTGCCTGTTGTTTTCTTATCTTCTCTCCTTTAAGTTTGAGACCCACATCCTGTAATTCCTGCAATACTACTTCAGTTTCAAACTTTGAATTTTTAGCTTCTCCTCTTGATTTTTCTGCCTCTTCTTTTAATTTGACATTTTCAGCCTGTATCATTTGAAATTTAAAATGAATCAGCTGTACTGTATTGTGAGGTGAAGCACTCGCCGATCCTCTTCTCGATCTCCCTTGATTCATTTTGGCCTTTTAAACAAAGGAACCAACGTTTTGTAGAGGAGTGAAGTGAAGTTTTCGATGTTTCTTCGTCAACTGTCGTTTGTCCTGCACAGAGATGCTGCTGTAGATGTGTCTCTAGCTGTGTCTGGATACAATGAAACATGCTGGAACTAAGTGCTTGTGTTGCACAGTTCTACTAAACATTCCATTTCATGCATGCTCCGCCCACATGGTCAGGAATGTCAGGTGCTGCATCTCCAAATGCTGCTCCCGTTGCCTAGCAATAACAGCTGTTTACTTTTTGGGGTCTGGTTCATTGTTTAATAAAGAAAACATGTCCAAGTATTGGGTGCTGAGGCTCAGCGCATATTCTAGCCTGCTGTGTGGGTGGGCAGCTAGAAATCACTGGTGGGCAACATGAGTGAGGAGAAAACTGGAGCAGCCAAGCAGGGAGCTGCAGGTTGCTGGTTTGAGTCTCTGTTCAGATGCTGGTGTCTCCTCTCTCTGAGATGTCTGCAAACTGTCCCAGATAAAACAATAAGGATAATAAACAAACACGTGACTAAAATAACAATTATGACTCTGATGTGTTTCATGTGTAGCAGGATGGCCTCTATACAGCAGTCGCTGCAAGCATCCACATCGCCACACTTACTATTCTTTAAGCAGGCGTGCTGGGCTCCTCCTAAGGAAAGTTTGAAACTTCATTTCCTTCATGCTGGTGAACTTTTTACCAAATATTTTCATCAAAGCTTCTCCATCACTGACAGGGATTGTTTGGATCTTCACACTCATCTCCACCAACCCTAAAAAATTAGTCTCACTTTGCTCATATAATGCCAGGAGTGTCTCCATATTCCACAAAAGTCTATGCAAACATGTAACAGTATCCCATATTCATAGAAATATTATTGATATTATAACAAAAGCTGTCACCAACACAATTGTCCCAAGTGCTTTTTTTTTATTAGTTATTGCAAATGCTTGACTGCAGTTCTTGCTAGATGACAAAACCACTTATTAGGTTTAGAAGGAAATGACTTTTTCTACATGAGGTAAAGTTGGAGAGCTGTTTCCCCAAACTAAATGAAATAATCTTTGAAAAACTACAATCTGTATTTACTCTGAACATCTGTGTTAACATTTGAAATTGGAAACATGTAAGTGTAACAAACATGTTAAAACATAAGAAATCAGGAAGGGGCATGTATAGGAATTTCTTTTACTTATGCATTAATCACATTATTTTATTGTATGATACCTTGGTGCCACTGGATTTTAACATGTCTCACACTCATACAGTAAGACAAATGCTGGGGGTCTAGTAAGGAAGTTGGGGGAAGCAGACAACTCCACAGGAAGAGTCTTTTGTGTCTTTGAGGACTCTGGTAGGAAGCAAGGGAGTGTGAACCTTAAGGTGTGAAACAGCTGTGTACTGCCTTTTGTTCCTGGAGAAGGTATTTAACTGAGAGCCATGCTAGGCTCAGGGAGACTCTGCTGACCGTCTGTCCCGCGGTCATGCAGGGACTTCATCAAGCTTGCTTGTCTGTTCTTTGTGTGTTTTGATTAAAGAATGTTAGCTACCGCTCACCGCTCGTCTGCAGGCTTTATTTAAATGGAAAACTTCCACAACAGGCAAAAAAAAAAGCTTTTTGCTAAAAAAAAAAAAAAAGATTTAAAGCAGAAGTTTTTTGCACTGCATTTTAAAATGAAAACATATTGCATTTATTTGCAATTAAAAACACACAGAGCAGAAAGTGTGTTACTGTTTTACATCCACAGACACACAAGAAAAGAAGCAGGCAACATGAGGTCAAGTTATGGCAATTTTATTTTTGTATGTCAGTACATGCATTCAGAATAGAGTTTTTAAAAAACAAACAAACGTCCCAAGTAAAGTTTGGGGGGATTTTTGTGAAAGAAAGGTTGAGAGAGGGGGAAGGAGGAAGATGCTGCTGGGTCAGTTCTTTCTCAGCAGTCTGCTCCAGAATCCCCTCCTGTCCTCGGCTTGCTTTTCTTTTGCCTTCAGCTCTTTTAAGGTTTTGTTGAGCTGCTCCTCGGCATCTTTAAATGTTTCTTTCAGCTGCTGTTTGGCCAGTTTCCCTTTGTGTTTGAGGAGCTCTTTAGCTTCCTTTTTGTGCTTTTGTATTTCTTTAAGTTCATCTTTGCAGCCTTTCTTGGTCACCGTCGTTTCTTTCTTGAATACCTTCAACTCAATTTTCCCCTCTGCAAGTTCCTCTTGCACTTTCATCAGTTCCTTCTTCATGTTTTGAGTGTAACTCTTTGTATCTTCCATTTCTTTCTTTGCTTCCTGTATTTTAATTTTCTCTTCCTCCAACACTTTTTGAGCTTCCAACAATTCTTTCTTCATATTTTCAATCTCATTTTCTGTCTCGTGTTTACATTTTTTCTCCTCTTCAAGTTGTTGCTTCACATGCAGTAATTCCTTCCTTAGTGTTTCAGCTTCAGCCATTACATTTGCAGCGTCTTGTGTTGCCAACTGCATTTTGCTTTTTTCCTCTTCAAAAGCTTCCTGCACCTCCTGTAATTCCTGCATCACATTTCCGGCCTCCTTCTTTGCAGTTTGATATTTATTTTTGGCTTCTTGTGCTGTGCTTTTCTCTTCCTCCAATGCTTTTTGAGCTTGCAACAGTTCTTTCTTCATGTTTTCATTCTCGTTTTCTGCCTGTTGTTTTCTTATCTTCTCTCCTTTAAGTTTGAGACCCACATCCTGTAATTCCTGCAATACTACTTCAGTTTCAAACTTTGAATTTTTAGCTTCTCCTCTTGATTTTTCTGCCTCTTCTTTTAATTTGACATTTTCAGCCTGTATCATTTGAAATTTAAAATGAATCAGCTGTACTGTATTGTGAGGTGAAGCACTCGCCGATCCTCTTCTCGATCTCCCTTGATTCATTTTGGCCTTTTAAACAAAGGAACCAACGTTTTGTAGAGGAGTGAAGTGAAGTTTTCGATGTTTCTTCGTCAACTGTCGTTTGTCCTGCACAGAGATGCTGCTGTAGATGTGTCTCTAGCTGTGTCTGGATACAATGAAACATGCTGGAACTAAGTGCTTGTGTTGCACAGTTCTACTAAACATTCCATTTCATGCATGCTCCGCCCACATGGTCAGGAATGTCAGGTGCTGCATCTCCAAATGCTGCTCCCGTTGCCTAGCAATAACAGCTGTTTACTTTTTGGGGTCTGGTTCATTGTTTAATAAAGAAAACATGTCCAAGTATTGGGTGCTGAGGCTCAGCGCATATTCTAGCCTGCTGTGTGGGTGGGCAGCTAGAAATCACTGGTGGGCAACATGAGTGAGGAGAAAACTGGAGCAGCCAAGCAGGGAGCTGCAGGTTGCTGGTTTGAGTCTCTGTTCAGATGCTGGTGTCTCCTCTCTCTGAGATGTCTGCAAACTGTCCCAGATAAAACAATAAGGATAATAAACAAACACGTGACTAAAATAACAATTATGACTCTGATGTGTTTCATGTGTAGCAGGATGGCCTCTATACAGCAGTCGCTGCAAGCATCCACATCGCCACACTTACTATTCTTTAAGCAGGCGTGCTGGGCTCCTCCTAAGGAAAGTTTGAAACTTCATTTCCTTCATGCTGGTGAACTTTTTACCAAATATTTTCATCAAAGCTTCTCCATCACTGACAGGGATTGTTTGGATCTTCACACTCATCTCCACCAACCCTAAAAAATTAGTCTCACTTTGCTCATATAATGCCAGGAGTGTCTCCATATTCCACAAAAGTCTATGCAAACATGTAACAGTATCCCATATTCATAGAAATATTATTGATATTATAACAAAAGCTGTCACCAACACAATTGTCCCAAGTGCTTTTTTTTTATTAGTTATTGCAAATGCTTGACTGCAGTTCTTGCTAGATGACAAAACCACTTATTAGGTTTAGAAGGAAATGACTTTTTCTACATGAGGTAAAGTTGGAGAGCTGTTTCCCCAAACTAAATGAAATAATCTTTGAAAAACTACAATCTGTATTTACTCTGAACATCTGTGTTAACATTTGAAATTGGAAACATGTAAGTGTAACAAACATGTTAAAACATAAGAAATCAGGAAGGGGCATGTATAGGAATTTCTTTTACTTATGCATTAATCACATTATTTTATTGTATGATACCTTGGTGCCACTGGATTTTAACATGTCTCACACTCATACAGTAAGACAAATGCTGGGGGTCTAGTAAGGAAGTTGGGGGAAGCAGACAACTCCACAGGAAGAGTCTTTTGTGTCTTTGAGGACTCTGGTAGGAAGCAAGGGAGTGTGAACCTTAAGGTGTGAAACAGCTGTGTACTGCCTTTTGTTCCTGGAGAAGGTATTTAACTGAGAGCCATGCTAGGCTCAGGGAGACTCTGCTGACCGTCTGTCCCGCGGTCATGCAGGGACTTCATCAAGCTTGCTTGTCTGTTCTTTGTGTGTTTTGATTAAAGAATGTTAGCTACCGCTCACCGCTCGTCTGCAGGCTTTATTTAAATGGAAAACTTCCACAACAGGCAAAAAAAAAAGCTTTTTGCTAAAAAAAAAAGAAAGATTTAAAGCAGAAGTTTTTTGCACTGCATTTTAAAATGAAAACATATTGCATTTATTTGCAATTAAAAACACACAGAGCAGAAAGTGTGTTACTGTTTTACATCCACAGACACACAAGAAAAGAAGCAGGCAACATGAGGTCAAGTTATGGCAATTTTATTTTTGTATGTCAGTACATGCATTCAGAATAGAGTTTTTGAAAAACAAACAAACGTCCCAAGTAAAGTTTGGGGGATTTTTGTGAAAGAAAGGTTGAGAGAGGGGGAAGGAGGAAGATGCTGCTGGGTCAGTTCTTTCTCAGCAGTCTGCTCCAGAATCCCCTCCTGTCCTCGGCTTGCTTTTCTTTTGCCTTCAGCTCTTTTAAGGTTTTGTTGAGCTGCTCCTCGGCATCTTTAAATGTTTCTTTCAGCTGCTGTTTGGCCAGTTTCCCTTTGTGTTTGAGGAGCTCTTTAGCTTCCTTTTTGTGCTTTTGTATTTCTTTAAGTTCATCTTTGCAGCCTTTCTTGGTCACCGTCGTTTCTTTCTTGAATACCTTCAACTCAATTTTCCCTTCTGCAAGTTCCTCTTGCACTTTCATCAGTTCCTCCTTCATGTTTTGAGTGTAACTCTTTGTATCTTCCATTTCTTTCTTTGCTTCCTGTATTTTAATTTTCTCTTCCTCCAACACTTTTTGAGCTTCCAACAATTCTTTCTTCATATTTTCAATCTCATTTTCTGTCTCGTGTTTACATTTTTTCTCCTCTTCAAGTTGTTGCTTCACATGCAGTAATTCCTTCCTTAGTGTTTCAGCTTCAGCCATTACATTTGCAGCGTCTTGTGTTGCCAACTGCATTTTGCTTTTTTCCTCTTCAAAAGCTTCCTGCACCTCCTGTAATTCCTGCATCACATTTCCTGCCTCCTTCTTTGCAGTTTGATATTTATTTTTGGCTTCTTGTGCTGTGCTTTTCTCTTCCTCCAATGCTTTTTGAGCTTGCAACAGTTCTTTCTTCATGTTTTCATTCTCGTTTTCTGCCTGTTGTTTTCTTATCTTCTCTCCTTTAAGTTTGAGACCCACATCCTGTAATTCCTGCAATACTACTTCAGTTTCAAACTTTGAATTTTTAGCTTCTCCTCTTGATTTTTCTGCCTCTTCTTTTAATTTGACATTTTCAGCCTGTATCATTTGAAATTTAAAATGAATCAGCTGTACTGTATTGTGAGGTGAAGCACTCGCCGATCCTCTTCTCGATCTCCCTTGATTCATTTTGGCCTTTTAAACAAAGGAACCAACGTTTTGTAGAGGAGTGAAGTGAAGTTTTCGATGTTTCTTCGTCAACTGTCGTTTGTCCTGCACAGAGATGCTGCTGTAGATGTGTCTCTAGCTGTGTCTGGATACAATGAAACATGCTGGAACTAAGTGCTTGTGTTGCACAGTTCTACTAAACATTCCATTTCATGCATGCTCCGCCCACATGGTCAGGAATGTCAGGTGCTGCATCTCCAAATGCTGCTCCCGTTGCCTAGCAATAACAGCTGTTTACTTTTTGGGGTCTGGTTCATTGTTTAATAAAGAAAACATGTCCAAGTATTGGGTGCTGAGGCTCAGCGCATATTCTAGCCTGCTGTGTGGGTGGGCAGCTAGAAATCACTGGTGGGCAACATGAGTGAGGAGAAAACTGGAGCAGCCAAGCAGGGAGCTGCAGGTTGCTGGTTTGAGTCTCTGTTCAGATGCTGGTGTCTCCTCTCTCTGAGATGTCTGCAAACTGTCCCAGATAAAACAATAAGGATAATAAACAAACACGTGACTAAAATAACAATTATGACTCTGATGTGTTTCATGTGTAGCAGGATGGCCTCTATACAGCAGTCGCTGCAAGCATCCACATCGCCACACTTACTATTCTTTAAGCAGGCGTGCTGGGCTCCTCCTAAGGAAAGTTTGAAACTTCATTTCCTTCATGCTGGTGAACTTTTTACCAAATATTTTCATCAAAGCTTCTCCATCACTGACAGGGATTGTTTGGATCTTCACACTCATCTCCACCAACCCTAAAAAATGAGTCTCACTTTGCTCATATAATGCCAGGAGTGTCTCCATATTCCACAAAAGTCTATGCAAACATGTAACAGTATCCCATATTCATAGAAATATTATTGATATTATAACAAAAGCTGTCACCAACACAATTGTCCCAAGTGCTTTTTTTTTATTAGTTATTGCAAATGCTTGACTGCAGTTCTTGCTAGATGACAAAACCACTTATTAGGTTTAGAAGGAAATGACTTTTTCTACATGAGGTAAAGTTGGAGAGCTGTTTCCCCAAACTAAATGAAATCATCATTTGAAAAACTACAATCTGTATTTACTCTGAACATCTGTGTTAACATTTGAAATTGGAAACATGTAAGTGTAACAAACATGTTAAAACATAAGAAATCAGGAAGGGGCATGTATAGGAATTTCTTTTACTTATGCATTAATCACATTATTTTATTGTATGATACCTTGGTGCCACTGGATTTTAACATGTCTCACACTCATACAGTAAGACAAATGCTGGGGGTCTAGTAAGGAAGTTGGGGGAAGCAGACAACTCCACAGGAAGAGTCTTTTGTGTCTTTGAGGACTCTGGTAGGAAGCAAGGGAGTGTGAACCTTAAGGTGTGAAACAGCTGTGTACTGCCTTTTGTTCCTGGAGAAGGTATTTAACTGAGAGCCATGCTAGGCTCAGGGAGACTCTGCTGACCGTCTGTCCCGCGGTCATGCAGGGACTTCATCAAGCTTGCTTGTCTGTTCTTTGTGTGTTTTGATTAAAGAATGTTAGCTACCGCTCACCGCTCGTCTGCAGGCTTTATTTAAATGGAAAACTTCCACAACAGGCAAAAAAAAAAGCTTTTTGCTAAAAAAAAAAGAAAGATTTAAAGCAGAAGTTTTTTGCACTGCATTTTAAAATGAAAACATATTGCATTTATTTGCAATTAAAAACACACAGAGCAGAAAGTGTGTTACTGTTTTACATCCACAGACACACAAGAAAAGAAGCAGGCAACATGAGGTCAAGTTATGGCAATTTTATTTTTGTATGTCAGTACATGCATTCAGAATAGAGTTTTTAAAAAACAAACAAACGTCCCAAGTAAAGTTTGGGGGGATTTTTGTGAAAGAAAGGTTGAGAGAGGGGGAAGGAGGAAGATGCTGCTGGGTCAGTTCTTTCTCAGCAGTCTGCTCCAGAATCCCCTCCTGTCCTCGGCTTGCTTTTCTTTTGCCTTCAGCTCTTTTAAGGTTTTGTTGAGCTGCTCCTCGGCATCTTTAAATGTTTCTTTCAGCTGCTGTTTGGCCAGTTTCCCTTTGTGTTTGAGGAGCTCTTTAGCTTCCTTTTTGTGCTTTTGTATTTCTTTAAGTTCATCTTTGCAGCCTTTCTTGGTCACCGTCGTTTCTTTCTTGAATACCTTCAACTCAATTTTCCCCTCTGCAAGTTCCTCTTGCACTTTCATCAGTTCCTTCTTCATGTTTTGAGTGTAACTCTTTGTATCTTCCATTTCTTTCTTTGCTTCCTGTATTTTAATTTTCTCTTCCTCCAACACTTTTTGAGCTTCCAACAATTCTTTCTTCATATTTTCAATCTCATTTTCTGTCTCGTGTTTACATTTTTTCTCCTCTTCAAGTTGTTGCTTCACATGCAGTAATTCCTTCCTTAGTGTTTCAGCTTCAGCCATTACATTTGCAGCGTCTTGTGTTGCCAACTGCATTTTGCTTTTTTCCTCTTCAAAAGCTTCCTGCACCTCCTGTAATTCCTGCATCACATTTCCGGCCTCCTTCTTTGCAGTTTGATATTTATTTTTGGCTTCTTGTGCTGTGCTTTTCTCTTCCTCCAATGCTTTTTGAGCTTGCAACAGTTCTTTCTTCATGTTTTCATTCTCGTTTTCTGCCTGTTGTTTTCTTATCTTCTCTCCTTTAAGTTTGAGACCCACATCCTGTAATTCCTGCAATACTACTTCAGTTTCAAACTTTGAATTTTTAGCTTCTCCTCTTGATTTTTCTGCCTCTTCTTTTAATTTGACATTTTCAGCCTGTATCATTTGAAATTTAAAATGAATCAGCTGTACTGTATTGTGAGGTGAAGCACTCGCCGATCCTCTTCTCGATCTCCCTTGATTCATTTTGGCCTTTTAAACAAAGGAACCAACGTTTTGTAGAGGAGTGAAGTGAAGTTTTCGATGTTTCTTCGTCAACTGTCGTTTGTCCTGCACAGAGATGCTGCTGTAGATGTGTCTCTAGCTGTGTCTGGATACAATGAAACATGCTGGAACTAAGTGCTTGTGTTGCACAGTTCTACTAAACATTCCATTTCATGCATGCTCCGCCCACATGGTCAGGAATGTCAGGTGCTGCATCTCCAAATGCTGCTCCCGTTGCCTAGCAATAACAGCTGTTTACTTTTTGGGGTCTGGTTCATTGTTTAATAAAGAAAACATGTCCAAGTATTGGGTGCTGAGGCTCAGCGCATATTCTAGCCTGCTGTGTGGGTGGGCAGCTAGAAATCACTGGTGGGCAACATGAGTGAGGAGAAAACTGGAGCAGCCAAGCAGGGAGCTGCAGGTTGCTGGTTTGAGTCTCTGTTCAGATGCTGGTGTCTCCTCTCTCTGAGATGTCTGCAAACTGTCCCAGATAAAACAATAAGGATAATAAACAAACACGTGACTAAAATAACAATTATGACTCTGATGTGTTTCATGTGTAGCAGGATGGCCTCTATACAGCAGTCGCTGCAAGCATCCACATCGCCACACTTACTATTCTTTAAGCAGGCGTGCTGGGCTCCTCCTAAGGAAAGTTTGAAACTTCATTTCCTTCATGCTGGTGAACTTTTTACCAAATATTTTCATCAAAGCTTCTCCATCACTGACAGGGATTGTTTGGATCTTCACACTCATCTCCACCAACCCTAAAAAATGAGTCTCACTTTGCTCATATAATGCCAGGAGTGTCTCCATATTCCACAAAAGTCTATGCAAACATGTAACAGTATCCCATATTCATAGAAATATTATTGATATTATAACAAAAGCTGTCACCAACACAATTGTCCCAAGTGCTTTTTTTTTATTAGTTATTGCAAATGCTTGACTGCAGTTCTTGCTAGATGACAAAACCACTTATTAGGTTTAGAAGGAAATGACTTTTTCTACATGAGGTAAAGTTGGAGAGCTGTTTCCCCAAACTAAATGAAATCATCATTTGAAAAACTACAATCTGTATTTACTCTGAACATCTGTGTTAACATTTGAAATTGGAAACATGTAAGTGTAACAAACATGTTAAAACATAAGAAATCAGGAAGGGGCATGTATAGGAATTTCTTTTACTTATGCATTAATCACATTATTTTATTGTATGATACCTTGGTGCCACTGGATTTTAACATGTCTCACACTCATACAGTAAGACAAATGCTGGGGGTCTAGTAAGGAAGTTGGGGGAAGCAGACAACTCCACAGGAAGAGTCTTTTGTGTCTTTGAGGACTCTGGTAGGAAGCAAGGGAGTGTGAACCTTAAGGTGTGAAACAGCTGTGTACTGCCTTTTGTTCCTGGAGAAGGTATTTAACTGAGAGCCATGCTAGGCTCAGGGAGACTCTGCTGACCGTCTGTCCCGCGGTCATGCAGGGACTTCATCAAGCTTGCTTGTCTGTTCTTTGTGTGTTTTGATTAAAGAATGTTAGCTACCGCTCACCGCTCGTCTGCAGGCTTTATTTAAATGGAAAACTTCCACAACAGGCAAAAAAAAAAGCTTTTTGCTAAAAAAAAAAGAAAGATTTAAAGCAGAAGTTTTTTGCACTGCATTTTAAAATGAAAACATATTGCATTTATTTGCAATTAAAAACACACAGAGCAGAAAGTGTGTTACTGTTTTACATCCACAGACACACAAGAAAAGAAGCAGGCAACATGAGGTCAAGTTATGGCAATTTTATTTTTGTATGTCAGTACATGCATTCAGAATAGAGTTTTTAAAAAACAAACAAACGTCCCAAGTAAAGTTTGGGGGGATTTTTGTGAAAGAAAGGTTGAGAGAGGGGGAAGGAGGAAGATGCTGCTGGGTCAGTTCTTTCTCAGCAGTCTGCTCCAGAATCCCCTCCTGTCCTCGGCTTGCTTTTCTTTTGCCTTCAGCTCTTTTAAGGTTTTGTTGAGCTGCTCCTCGGCATCTTTAAATGTTTCTTTCAGCTGCTGTTTGGCCAGTTTCCCTTTGTGTTTGAGGAGCTCTTTAGCTTCCTTTTTGTGCTTTTGTATTTCTTTAAGTTCATCTTTGCAGCCTTTCTTGGTCACCGTCGTTTCTTTCTTGAATACCTTCAACTCAATTTTCCCCTCTGCAAGTTCCTCTTGCACTTTCATCAGTTCCTTCTTCATGTTTTGAGTGTAACTCTTTGTATCTTCCATTTCTTTCTTTGCTTCCTGTATTTTAATTTTCTCTTCCTCCAACACTTTTTGAGCTTCCAACAATTCTTTCTTCATATTTTCAATCTCATTTTCTGTCTCGTGTTTACATTTTTTCTCCTCTTCAAGTTGTTGCTTCACATGCAGTAATTCCTTCCTTAGTGTTTCAGCTTCAGCCATTACATTTGCAGCGTCTTGTGTTGCCAACTGCATTTTGCTTTTTTCCTCTTCAAAAGCTTCCTGCACCTCCTGTAATTCCTGCATCACATTTCCTGCCTCCTTCTTTGCAGTTTGATATTTATTTTTGGCTTCTTGTGCTGTGCTTTTCTCTTCCTCCAATGCTTTTTGAGCTTGCAACAGTTCTTTCTTCATGTTTTCATTCTCGTTTTCTGCCTGTTGTTTTCTTATCTTCTCTCCTTTAAGTTTGAGACCCACATCCAGTAATTCCTGCAATACTACTTCAGTTTCAAACTTTGAATTTTTAGCTTCTCCTCTTGATTTTTCTGCCTCTTCTTTTAATTTGACATTTTCAGCCTGTATCATTTGAAATTTAAAATGAATCAGCTGTACTGTATTGTGAGGTGAAGCACTCGCCGATCCTCTTCTCGATCTCCCTTGATTCATTTTGGCCTTTTAAACAAAGGAACCAACGTTTTGTAGAGGAGTGAAGTGAAGTTTTCGATGTTTCTTCGTCAACTGTCGTTTGTCCTGCACAGAGATGCTGCTGTAGATGTGTCTCTAGCTGTGTCTGGATACAATGAAACATGCTGGAACTAAGTGCTTGTGTTGCACAGTTCTACTAAACATTCCATTTCATGCATGCTCCGCCCACATGGTCAGGAATGTCAGGTGCTGCATCTCCAAATGCTGCTCCCGTTGCCTAGCAATAACAGCTGTTTACTTTTTGGGGTCTGGTTCATTGTTTAATAAAGAAAACATGTCCAAGTATTGGGTGCTGAGGCTCAGCGCATATTCTAGCCTGCTGTGTGGGTGGGCAGCTAGAAATCACTGGTGGGCAACATGAGTGAGGAGAAAACTGGAGCAGCCAAGCAGGGAGCTGCAGGTTGCTGGTTTGAGTCTCTGTTCAGATGCTGGTGTCTCCTCTCTCTGAGATGTCTGCAAACTGTCCCAGATAAAACAATAAGGATAATAAACAAACACGTGACTAAAATAACAATTATGACTCTGATGTGTTTCATGTGTAGCAGGATGGCCTCTATACAGCAGTCGCTGCAAGCATCCACATCGCCACACTTACTATTCTTTAAGCAGGCGTGCTGGGCTCCTCCTAAGGAAAGTTTGAAACTTCATTTCCTTCATGCTGGTGAACTTTTTACCAAATATTTTCATCAAAGCTTCTCCATCACTGACAGGGATTGTTTGGATCTTCACACTCATCTCCACCAACCCTAAAAAATGAGTCTCACTTTGCTCATATAATGCCAGGAGTGTCTCCATATTCCACAAAAGTCTATGCAAACATGTAACAGTATCCCATATTCATAGAAATATTATTGATATTATAACAAAAGCTGTCACCAACACAATTGTCCCAAGTGCTTTTTTTTTATTAGTTATTGCAAATGCTTGACTGCAGTTCTTGCTAGATGACAAAACCACTTATTAGGTTTAGAAGGAAATGACTTTTTCTACATGAGGTAAAGTTGGAGAGCTGTTTCCCCAAACTAAATGAAATCATCATTTGAAAAACTACAATCTGTATTTACTCTGAACATCTGTGTTAACATTTGAAATTGGAAACATGTAAGTGTAACAAACATGTTAAAACATAAGAAATCAGGAAGGGGCATGTATAGGAATTTCTTTTACTTATGCATTAATCACATTATTTTATTGTATGATACCTTGGTGCCACTGGATTTTAACATGTCTCACACTCATACAGTAAGACAAATGCTGGGGGTCTAGTAAGGAAGTTGGGGGAAGCAGACAACTCCACAGGAAGAGTCTTTTGTGTCTTTGAGGACTCTGGTAGGAAGCAAGGGAGTGTGAACCTTAAGGTGTGAAACAGCTGTGTACTGCCTTTTGTTCCTGGAGAAGGTATTTAACTGAGAGCCATGCTAGGCTCAGGGAGACTCTGCTGACCGTCTGTCCCGCGGTCATGCAGGGACTTCATCAAGCTTGCTTGTCTGTTCTTTGTGTGTTTTGATTAAAGAATGTTAGCTACCGCTCACCGCTCGTCTGCAGGCTTTATTTAAATGGAAAACTTCCACAACAGGCAAAAAAAAAAGCTTTTTGCTAAAAAAAAAAGAAAGATTTAAAGCAGAAGTTTTTTGCACTGCATTTTAAAATGAAAACATATTGCATTTATTTGCAATTAAAAACACACAGAGCAGAAAGTGTGTTACTGTTTTACATCCACAGACACACAAGAAAAGAAGCAGGCAACATGAGGTCAAGTTATGGCAATTTTATTTTTGTATGTCAGTACATGCATTCAGAATAGAGTTTTTAAAAAACAAACAAACGTCCCAAGTAAAGTTTGGGGGGATTTTTGTGAAAGAAAGGTTGAGAGAGGGGGAAGGAGGAAGATGCTGCTGGGTCAGTTCTTTCTCAGCAGTCTGCTCCAGAATCCCCTCCTGTCCTCGGCTTGCTTTTCTTTTGCCTTCAGCTCTTTTAAGGTTTTGTTGAGCTGCTCCTCGGCATCTTTAAATGTTTCTTTCAGCTGCTGTTTGGCCAGTTTCCCTTTGTGTTTGAGGAGCTCTTTAGCTTCCTTTTTGTGCTTTTGTATTTCTTTAAGTTCATCTTTGCAGCCTTTCTTGGTCACCGTCGTTTCTTTCTTGAATACCTTCAACTCAATTTTCCCCTCTGCAAGTTCCTCTTGCACTTTCATCAGTTCCTTCTTCATGTTTTGAGTGTAACTCTTTGTATCTTCCATTTCTTTCTTTGCTTCCTGTATTTTAATTTTCTCTTCCTCCAACACTTTTTGAGCTTCCAACAATTCTTTCTTCATATTTTCAATCTCATTTTCTGTCTCGTGTTTACATTTTTTCTCCTCTTCAAGTTGTTGCTTCACATGCAGTAATTCCTTCCTTAGTGTTTCAGCTTCAGCCATTACATTTGCAGCGTCTTGTGTTGCCAACTGCATTTTGCTTTTTTCCTCTTCAAAAGCTTCCTGCACCTCCTGTAATTCCTGCATCACATTTCCTGCCTCCTTCTTTGCAGTTTGATATTTATTTTTGGCTTCTTGTGCTGTGCTTTTCTCTTCCTCCAATGCTTTTTGAGCTTGCAACAGTTCTTTCTTCATGTTTTCATTCTCGTTTTCTGCCTGTTGTTTTCTTATCTTCTCTCCTTTAAGTTTGAGACCCACATCCAGTAATTCCTGCAATACTACTTCAGTTTCAAACTTTGAATTTTTAGCTTCTCCTCTTGATTTTTCTGCCTCTTCTTTTAATTTGACATTTTCAGCCTGTATCATTTGAAATTTAAAATGAATCAGCTGTACTGTATTGTGAGGTGAAGCACTCGCCGATCCTCTTCTCGATCTCCCTTGATTCATTTTGGCCTTTTAAACAAAGGAACCAACGTTTTGTAGAGGAGTGAAGTGAAGTTTTCGATGTTTCTTCGTCAACTGTCGTTTGTCCTGCACAGAGATGCTGCTGTAGATGTGTCTCTAGCTGTGTCTGGATACAATGAAACATGCTGGAACTAAGTGCTTGTGTTGCACAGTTCTACTAAACATTCCATTTCATGCATGCTCCGCCCACATGGTCAGGAATGTCAGGTGCTGCATCTCCAAATGCTGCTCCCGTTGCCTAGCAATAACAGCTGTTTACTTTTTGGGGTCTGGTTCATTGTTTAATAAAGAAAACATGTCCAAGTATTGGGTGCTGAGGCTCAGCGCATATTCTAGCCTGCTGTGTGGGTGGGCAGCTAGAAATCACTGGTGGGCAACATGAGTGAGGAGAAAACTGGAGCAGCCAAGCAGGGAGCTGCAGGTTGCTGGTTTGAGTCTCTGTTCAGATGCTGGTGTCTCCTCTCTCTGAGATGTCTGCAAACTGTCCCAGATAAAACAATAAGGATAATAAACAAACACGTGACTAAAATAACAATTATGACTCTGATGTGTTTCATGTGTAGCAGGATGGCCTCTATACAGCAGTCGCTGCAAGCATCCACATCGCCACACTTACTATTCTTTAAGCAGGCGTGCTGGGCTCCTCCTAAGGAAAGTTTGAAACTTCATTTCCTTCATGCTGGTGAACTTTTTACCAAATATTTTCATCAAAGCTTCTCCATCACTGACAGGGATTGTTTGGATCTTCACACTCATCTCCACCAACCCTAAAAAATGAGTCTCACTTTGCTCATATAATGCCAGGAGTGTCTCCATATTCCACAAAAGTCTATGCAAACATGTAACAGTATCCCATATTCATAGAAATATTATTGATATTATAACAAAAGCTGTCACCAACACAATTGTCCCAAGTGCTTTTTTTTTATTAGTTATTGCAAATGCTTGACTGCAGTTCTTGCTAGATGACAAAACCACTTATTAGGTTTAGAAGGAAATGACTTTTTCTACATGAGGTAAAGTTGGAGAGCTGTTTCCCCAAACTAAATGAAATCATCATTTGAAAAACTACAATCTGTATTTACTCTGAACATCTGTGTTAACATTTGAAATTGGAAACATGTAAGTGTAACAAACATGTTAAAACATAAGAAATCAGGAAGGGGCATGTATAGGAATTTCTTTTACTTATGCATTAATCACATTATTTTATTGTATGATACCTTGGTGCCACTGGATTTTAACATGTCTCACACTCATACAGTAAGACAAATGCTGGGGGTCTAGTAAGGAAGTTGGGGGAAGCAGACAACTCCACAGGAAGAGTCTTTTGTGTCTTTGAGGACTCTGGTAGGAAGCAAGGGAGTGTGAACCTTAAGGTGTGAAACAGCTGTGTACTGCCTTTTGTTCCTGGAGAAGGTATTTAACTGAGAGCCATGCTAGGCTCAGGGAGACTCTGCTGACCATCTGTCCCGCGGTCATGCAGGGACTTCATCAAGCTTGCTTGTCTGTTCTTTGTGTGTTTTGATTAAAGAATGTTAGCTACCGCTCACCGCTCGTCTGCAGGCTTTATTTAAATGGAAAACTTCCACAACAGGCAAAAAAAAAAGCTTTTTGCTAAAAAAAAAAGAAAGATTTAAAGCAGAAGTTTTTTGCACTGCATTTTAAAATGAAAACATATTGCATTTATTTGCAATTAAAAACACACAGAGCAGAAAGTGTGTTACTGTTTTACATCCACAGACACACAAGAAAAGAAGCAGGCAACATGAGGTCAAGTTATGGCAATTTTATTTTTGTATGTCAGTACATGCATTCAGAATAGAGTTTTTAAAAAACAAACAAACGTCCCAAGTAAAGTTTGGGGGGATTTTTGTGAAAGAAAGGTTGAGAGAGGGGGAAGGAGGAAGATGCTGCTGGGTCAGTTCTTTCTCAGCAGTCTGCTCCAGAATCCCCTCCTGTCCTCGGCTTGCTTTTCTTTTGCCTTCAGCTCTTTTAAGGTTTTGTTGAGCTGCTCCTCGGCATCTTTAAATGTTTCTTTCAGCTGCTGTTTGGCCAGTTTCCCTTTGTGTTTGAGGAGCTCTTTAGCTTCCTTTTTGTGCTTTTGTATTTCTTTAAGTTCATCTTTGCAGCCTTTCTTGGTCACCGTCGTTTCTTTCTTGAATACCTTCAACTCAATTTTCCCCTCTGCAAGTTCCTCTTGCACTTTCATCAGTTCCTTCTTCATGTTTTGAGTGTAACTCTTTGTATCTTCCATTTCTTTCTTTGCTTCCTGTATTTTAATTTTCTCTTCCTCCAACACTTTTTGAGCTTCCAACAATTCTTTCTTCATATTTTCAATCTCATTTTCTGTCTCGTGTTTACATTTTTTCTCCTCTTCAAGTTGTTGCTTCACATGCAGTAATTCCTTCCTTAGTGTTTCAGCTTCAGCCATTACATTTGCAGCGTCTTGTGTTGCCAACTGCATTTTGCTTTTTTCCTCTTCAAAAGCTTCCTGCACCTCCTGTAATTCCTGCATCACATTTCCTGCCTCCTTCTTTGCAGTTTGATATTTATTTTTGGCTTCTTGTGCTGTGCTTTTCTCTTCCTCCAATGCTTTTTGAGCTTGCAACAGTTCTTTCTTCATGTTTTCATTCTCGTTTTCTGCCTGTTGTTTTCTTATCTTCTCTCCTTTAAGTTTGAGACCCACATCCAGTAATTCCTGCAATACTACTTCAGTTTCAAACTTTGAATTTTTAGCTTCTCCTCTTGATTTTTCTGCCTCTTCTTTTAATTTGACATTTTCAGCCTGTATCATTTGAAATTTAAAATGAATCAGCTGTACTGTATTGTGAGGTGAAGCACTCGCCGATCCTCTTCTCGATCTCCCTTGATTCATTTTGGCCTTTTAAACAAAGGAACCAACGTTTTGTAGAGGAGTGAAGTGAAGTTTTCGATGTTTCTTCGTCAACTGTCGTTTGTCCTGCACAGAGATGCTGCTGTAGATGTGTCTCTAGCTGTGTCTGGATACAATGAAACATGCTGGAACTAAGTGCTTGTGTTGCACAGTTCTACTAAACATTCCATTTCATGCATGCTCCGCCCACATGGTCAGGAATGTCAGGTGCTGCATCTCCAAATGCTGCTCCCGTTGCCTAGCAATAACAGCTGTTTACTTTTTGGGGTCTGGTTCATTGTTTAATAAAGAAAACATGTCCAAGTATTGGGTGCTGAGGCTCAGCGCATATTCTAGCCTGCTGTGTGGGTGGGCAGCTAGAAATCACTGGTGGGCAACATGAGTGAGGAGAAAACTGGAGCAGCCAAGCAGGGAGCTGCAGGTTGCTGGTTTGAGTCTCTGTTCAGATGCTGGTGTCTCCTCTCTCTGAGATGTCTGCAAACTGTCCCAGATAAAACAATAAGGATAATAAACAAACACGTGACTAAAATAACAATTATGACTCTGATGTGTTTCATGTGTAGCAGGATGGCCTCTATACAGCAGTCGCTGCAAGCATCCACATCGCCACACTTACTATTCTTTAAGCAGGCGTGCTGGGCTCCTCCTAAGGAAAGTTTGAAACTTCATTTCCTTCATGCTGGTGAACTTTTTACCAAATATTTTCATCAAAGCTTCTCCATCACTGACAGGGATTGTTTGGATCTTCACACTCATCTCCACCAACCCTAAAAAATGAGTCTCACTTTGCTCATATAATGCCAGGAGTGTCTCCATATTCCACAAAAGTCTATGCAAACATGTAACAGTATCCCATATTCATAGAAATATTATTGATATTATAACAAAAGCTGTCACCAACACAATTGTCCCAAGTGCTTTTTTTTTATTAGTTATTGCAAATGCTTGACTGCAGTTCTTGCTAGATGACAAAACCACTTATTAGGTTTAGAAGGAAATGACTTTTTCTACATGAGGTAAAGTTGGAGAGCTGTTTCCCCAAACTAAATGAAATCATCATTTGAAAAACTACAATCTGTATTTACTCTGAACATCTGTGTTAACATTTGAAATTGGAAACATGTAAGTGTAACAAACATGTTAAAACATAAGAAATCAGGAAGGGGCATGTATAGGAATTTCTTTTACTTATGCATTAATCACATTATTTTATTGTATGATACCTTGGTGCCACTGGATTTTAACATGTCTCACACTCATACAGTAAGACAAATGCTGGGGGTCTAGTAAGGAAGTTGGGGGAAGCAGACAACTCCACAGGAAGAGTCTTTTGTGTCTTTGAGGACTCTGGTAGGAAGCAAGGGAGTGTGAACCTTAAGGTGTGAAACAGCTGTGTACTGCCTTTTGTTCCTGGAGAAGGTATTTAACTGAGAGCCATGCTAGGCTCAGGGAGACTCTGCTGACCGTCTGTCCCGCGGTCATGCAGGGACTTCATCAAGCTTGCTTGTCTGTTCTTTGTGTGTTTTGATTAAAGAATGTTAGCTACCGCTCACCGCTCGTCTGCAGGCTTTATTTAAATGGAAAACTTCCACAACAGGCAAAAAAAAAAGCTTTTTGCTAAAAAAAAAAAGAAAGATTTAAAGCAGAAGTTTTTTGCACTGCATTTTAAAATGAAAACATATTGCATTTATTTGCAATTAAAAACACACAGAGCAGAAAGTGTGTTACTGTTTTACATCCACAGACACACAAGAAAAGAAGCAGGCAACATGAGGTCAAGTTATGGCAATTTTATTTTTGTATGTCAGTACATGCATTCAGAATAGAGTTTTTAAAAAACAAACAAACGTCCCAAGTAAAGTTTGGGGGGATTTTTGTGAAAGAAAGGTTGAGAGAGGGGGAAGGAGGAAGATGCTGCTGGGTCAGTTCTTTCTCAGCAGTCTGCTCCAGAATCCCCTCCTGTCCTCGGCTTGCTTTTCTTTTGCCTTCAGCTCTTTTAAGGTTTTGTTGAGCTGCTCCTCGGCATCTTTAAATGTTTCTTTCAGCTGCTGTTTGGCCAGTTTCCCTTTGTGTTTGAGGAGCTCTTTAGCTTCCTTTTTGTGCTTTTGTATTTCTTTAAGTTCATCTTTGCAGCCTTTCTTGGTCACCGTCGTTTCTTTCTTGAATACCTTCAACTCAATTTTCCCCTCTGCAAGTTCCTCTTGCACTTTCATCAGTTCCTTCTTCATGTTTTGAGTGTAACTCTTTGTATCTTCCATTTCTTTCTTTGCTTCCTGTATTTTAATTTTCTCTTCCTCCAACACTTTTTGAGCTTCCAACAATTCTTTCTTCATATTTTCAATCTCATTTTCTGTCTCGTGTTTACATTTTTTCTCCTCTTCAAGTTGTTGCTTCACATGCAGTAATTCCTTCCTTAGTGTTTCAGCTTCAGCCATTACATTTGCAGCGTCTTGTGTTGCCAACTGCATTTTGCTTTTTTCCTCTTCAAAAGCTTCCTGCACCTCCTGTAATTCCTGCATCACATTTCCGGCCTCCTTCTTTGCAGTTTGATATTTATTTTTGGCTTCTTGTGCTGTGCTTTTCTCTTCCTCCAATGCTTTTTGAGCTTGCAACAGTTCTTTCTTCATGTTTTCATTCTCGTTTTCTGCCTGTTGTTTTCTTATCTTCTCTCCTTTAAGTTTGAGACCCACATCCTGTAATTCCTGCAATACTACTTCAGTTTCAAACTTTGAATTTTTAGCTTCTCCTCTTGATTTTTCTGCCTCTTCTTTTAATTTGACATTTTCAGCCTGTATCATTTGAAATTTAAAATGAATCAGCTGTACTGTATTGTGAGGTGAAGCACTCGCCGATCCTCTTCTCGATCTCCCTTGATTCATTTTGGCCTTTTAAACAAAGGAACCAACGTTTTGTAGAGGAGTGAAGTGAAGTTTTCGATGTTTCTTCGTCAACTGTCGTTTGTCCTGCACAGAGATGCTGCTGTAGATGTGTCTCTAGCTGTGTCTGGATACAATGAAACATGCTGGAACTAAGTGCTTGTGTTGCACAGTTCTACTAAACATTCCATTTCATGCATGCTCCGCCCACATGGTCAGGAATGTCAGGTGCTGCATCTCCAAATGCTGCTCCCGTTGCCTAGCAATAACAGCTGTTTACTTTTTGGGGTCTGGTTCATTGTTTAATAAAGAAAACATGTCCAAGTATTGGGTGCTGAGGCTCAGCGCATATTCTAGCCTGCTGTGTGGGTGGGCAGCTAGAAATCACTGGTGGGCAACATGAGTGAGGAGAAAACTGGAGCAGCCAAGCAGGGAGCTGCAGGTTGCTGGTTTGAGTCTCTGTTCAGATGCTGGTGTCTCCTCTCTCTGAGATGTCTGCAAACTGTCCCAGATAAAACAATAAGGATAATAAACAAACACGTGACTAAAATAACAATTATGACTCTGATGTGTTTCATGTGTAGCAGGATGGCCTCTATACAGCAGTCGCTGCAAGCATCCACATCGCCACACTTACTATTCTTTAAGCAGGCGTGCTGGGCTCCTCCTAAGGAAAGTTTGAAACTTCATTTCCTTCATGCTGGTGAACTTTTTACCAAATATTTTCATCAAAGCTTCTCCATCACTGACAGGGATTGTTTGGATCTTCACACTCATCTCCACCAACCCTAAAAAATGAGTCTCACTTTGCTCATATAATGCCAGGAGTGTCTCCATATTCCACAAAAGTCTATGCAAACATGTAACAGTATCCCATATTCATAGAAATATTATTGATATTATAACAAAAGCTGTCACCAACACAATTGTCCCAAGTGCTTTTTTTTTATTAGTTATTGCAAATGCTTGACTGCAGTTCTTGCTAGATGACAAAACCACTTATTAGGTTTAGAAGGAAATGACTTTTTCTACATGAGGTAAAGTTGGAGAGCTGTTTCCCCAAACTAAATGAAATAATCTTTGAAAAACTACAATCTGTATTTACTCTGAACATCTGTGTTAACATTTGAAATTGGAAACATGTAAGTGTAACAAACATGTTAAAACATAAGAAATCAGGAAGGGGCATGTATAGGAATTTCTTTTACTTATGCATTAATCACATTATTTTATTGTATGATACCTTGGTGCCACTGGATTTTAACATGTCTCACACTCATACAGTAAGACAAATGCTGGGGGTCTAGTAAGGAAGTTGGGGGAAGCAGACAACTCCACAGGAAGAGTCTTTTGTGTCTTTGAGGACTCTGGTAGGAAGCAAGGGAGTGTGAACCTTAAGGTGTGAAACAGCTGTGTACTGCCTTTTGTTCCTGGAGAAGGTATTTAACTGAGAGCCATGCTAGGCTCAGGGAGACTCTGCTGACCGTCTGTCCCGCGGTCATGCAGGGACTTCATCAAGCTTGCTTGTCTGTTCTTTGTGTGTTTTGATTAAAGAATGTTAGCTACCGCTCACCGCTCGTCTGCAGGCTTTATTTAAATGGAAAACTTCCACAACAGGCAAAAAAAAAAGCTTTTTGCTAAAAAAAAAAGAAAGATTTAAAGCAGAAGTTTTTTGCACTGCATTTTAAAATGAAAACATATTGCATTTATTTGCAATTAAAAACACACAGAGCAGAAAGTGTGTTACTGTTTTACATCCACAGACACACAAGAAAAGAAGCAGGCAACATGAGGTCAAGTTATGGCAATTTTATTTTTGTATGTCAGTACATGCATTCAGAATAGAGTTTTTAAAAAACAAACAAACGTCCCAAGTAAAGTTTGGGGGGATTTTTGTGAAAGAAAGGTTGAGAGAGGGGGAAGGAGGAAGATGCTGCTGGGTCAGTTCTTTCTCAGCAGTCTGCTCCAGAATCCCCTCCTGTCCTCGGCTTGCTTTTCTTTTGCCTTCAGCTCTTTTAAGGTTTTGTTGAGCTGCTCCTCGGCATCTTTAAATGTTTCTTTCAGCTGCTGTTTGGCCAGTTTCCCTTTGTGTTTGAGGAGCTCTTTAGCTTCCTTTTTGTGCTTTTGTATTTCTTTAAGTTCATCTTTGCAGCCTTTCTTGGTCACCGTCGTTTCTTTCTTGAATACCTTCAACTCAATTTTCCCCTCTGCAAGTTCCTCTTGCACTTTCATCAGTTCCTTCTTCATGTTTTGAGTGTAACTCTTTGTATCTTCCATTTCTTTCTTTGCTTCCTGTATTTTAATTTTCTCTTCCTCCAACACTTTTTGAGCTTCCAACAATTCTTTCTTCATATTTTCAATCTCATTTTCTGTCTCGTGTTTACATTTTTTCTCCTCTTCAAGTTGTTGCTTCACATGCAGTAATTCCTTCCTTAGTGTTTCAGCTTCAGCCATTACATTTGCAGCGTCTTGTGTTGCCAACTGCATTTTGCTTTTTTCCTCTTCAAAAGCTTCCTGCACCTCCTGTAATTCCTGCATCACATTTCCGGCCTCCTTCTTTGCAGTTTGATATTTATTTTTGGCTTCTTGTGCTGTGCTTTTCTCTTCCTCCAATGCTTTTTGAGCTTGCAACAGTTCTTTCTTCATGTTTTCATTCTCGTTTTCTGCCTGTTGTTTTCTTATCTTCTCTCCTTTAAGTTTGAGACCCACATCCTGTAATTCCTGCAATACTACTTCAGTTTCAAACTTTGAATTTTTAGCTTCTCCTCTTGATTTTTCTGCCTCTTCTTTTAATTTGACATTTTCAGCCTGTATCATTTGAAATTTAAAATGAATCAGCTGTACTGTATTGTGAGGTGAAGCACTCGCCGATCCTCTTCTCGATCTCCCTTGATTCATTTTGGCCTTTTAAACAAAGGAACCAACGTTTTGTAGAGGAGTGAAGTGAAGTTTTCGATGTTTCTTCGTCAACTGTCGTTTGTCCTGCACAGAGATGCTGCTGTAGATGTGTCTCTAGCTGTGTCTGGATACAATGAAACATGCTGGAACTAAGTGCTTGTGTTGCACAGTTCTACTAAACATTCCATTTCATGCATGCTCCGCCCACATGGTCAGGAATGTCAGGTGCTGCATCTCCAAATGCTGCTCCCGTTGCCTAGCAATAACAGCTGTTTACTTTTTGGGGTCTGGTTCATTGTTTAATAAAGAAAACATGTCCAAGTATTGGGTGCTGAGGCTCAGCGCATATTCTAGCCTGCTGTGTGGGTGGGCAGCTAGAAATCACTGGTGGGCAACATGAGTGAGGAGAAAACTGGAGCAGCCAAGCAGGGAGCTGCAGGTTGCTGGTTTGAGTCTCTGTTCAGATGCTGGTGTCTCCTCTCTCTGAGATGTCTGCAAACTGTCCCAGATAAAACAATAAGGATAATAAACAAACACGTGACTAAAATAACAATTATGACTCTGATGTGTTTCATGTGTAGCAGGATGGCCTCTATACAGCAGTCGCTGCAAGCATCCACATCGCCACACTTACTATTCTTTAAGCAGGCGTGCTGGGCTCCTCCTAAGGAAAGTTTGAAACTTCATTTCCTTCATGCTTGTGAACTTTTTACCAAATATTTTCATCAAAGCTTCTCCATCACTGACAGGGATTGTTTGGATCTTCACACTCATCTCCACCAACCCTAAAAAATTAGTCTCACTTTGCTCATATAATGCCAGGAGTGTCTCCATATTCCACAAAAGTCTATGCAAACATGTAACAGTATCCCATATTCATAGAAATATTATTGATATTATAACAAAAGCTGTCACCAACACAATTGTCCCAAGTGCTTTTTTTTTATTAGTTATTGCAAATGCTTGACTGCAGTTCTTGCTAGATGACAAAACCACTTATTAGGTTTAGAAGGAAATGACTTTTTCTACATGAGGTAAAGTTGGAGAGCTGTTTCCCCAAACTAAATGAAATCATCATTTGAAAAACTACAATCTGTATTTACTCTGAACATCTGTGTTAACATTTGAAATTGGAAACATGTAAGTGTAACAAACATGTTAAAACATAAGAAATCAGGAAGGGGCATGTATAGGAATTTCTTTTACTTATGCATTAATCACATTATTTTATTGTATGATACCTTGGTGCCACTGGATTTTAACATGTCTCACACTCATACAGTAAGACAAATGCTGGGGGTCTAGTAAGGAAGTTGGGGGAAGCAGACAACTCCACAGGAAGAGTCTTTTGTGTCTTTGAGGACTCTGGTAGGAAGCAAGGGAGTGTGAACCTTAAGGTGTGAAACAGCTGTGTACTGCCTTTTGTTCCTGGAGAAGGTATTTAACTGAGAGCCATGCTAGGCCCATATATCATTGTGATGTTGTTTATTCTATTACTCTTGTTCTCTTCTGCTTGCTTTCTTTTTTCTTTCTCAGCAGGTGATCCAGGTGATTGATATATGCATTTTTTTTTCTCTGCCCATTCTGTTGGTTTTTGTCTTTTGCCCTTCTCCCCCGTCCCTCTTCTCAGCTGTTTCTCTTTCCCTCTTTTTTTCTCCCCTTCTTTCCCCCAGTCAAGTCTGTCCCGTATTCAGTAAGTGAAAATAAAATAAACAATAAAAGGCGAATCAAATGGACCATTACGGCAAGGCTGGGATGGTCAGTTTGGTAAAGTAAATCCGTTGGGCATCTTTCTTTGCCTTTAGACAACAATTCTGATGGCAAAAGAGCCAAACGGGACAGGCCAAAAAAAAAAAAAAAAAAAAAGGAAAACTTCCACAACAGGCAAAAAAAAAAGCTTTTTGCTAAAAAAAAAAAAAAAAGATTTAAAGCAGAAGTTTTTTGCACTGCATTTTAAAATGAAAACATATTGCATTTATTTGCAATTAAAAACACACAGAGCAGAAAGTGTGTTACTGTTTTACATCCACAGACACACAAGAAAAGAAGCAGGCAACATGAGGTCAAGTTATGGCAATTTTATTTGTGTATTTCAGTACAGATTCGAGTTTTTAAAAAACAAACAAACATCCCAAGAAGAAGGATGGGGTGAAAGAAAGGTGGAGAGAGGGGGAAGGAGGAAGAAACTATTGATCTCCTCAAACCTGATGCTGCTGGATCAGTTCTTTCTCAGCAGTCGGCTCCAGAATCCCCTCCTGTCCTCGGCTTGCTTTTCTTTTGCCTTCAGCTCTTTTAAGGTTTTGTTGAGCTGCTCCTCGGCATCTTTAAATGTTTCTTTCAGCTGCTGTTTGGCCAGTTTCCCTTTGTGTTTGAGGAGCTCTTTAGCTTCCTTTTTGTGCTTTCGTATTTCTTTAAGTGCGTCTTTGCAGTCTTTCTTGGTCACCGCAGAGCCGGTCATCAACATGAACTATAGTTTGGTGTCTTAGACCACTTCTGACTTGCAGCATGTTGTACAGAACAAAGAGGAAGGTGAAATTACAGCTAGAGAAAGATATTTGGTGGGTGAACATCTCGTCTGGCTACTATACTGAAGCTTACTACCATCTATATAGCAGCAGCTTCACATTTTTGATATATGCCTCCCATTAAAACTAGCCAAAGAAAAATATGTGCTCTTGAGGTGTGGTTTTAAATCCTACTCTCCCCAAAAATGTAATCAACAATTGTACCTATAACCAGCTCTTATATGGTGTAATTAAAATTTTACATTGCCTGTAGCTTGGCTAACCCAGGTGATAAGGTGATAAGGATTAGTTCGAGTCTGAGCAACTTCGTATGATTTTCTCAAGTTTCACTACCAACCAGTTCTTGGAGACAAGTTGGCATCTTCCATGCAATTTCCATGAAATTCTTGTGAGGGGTCAGATTTGAAGCTACGCTGTTTTTATAGTCAGATGTCCTTTAGTTAGCAATGAATCTGCCCTTGAGTCTGGCACCTTTGTGTCACTTGGTAATGATTTTTATAACCTGCTTGCTTTTGACTTTTATGGTTTTAACTTTGGAAACCTGTTTTAGAATACAGGATTGCATATGGCACAAATGTTTATGAAAGACCTCACCTATAAAAGACTTAAGCACTTGAGTTGATGTCAACTGGATTGAATCTTGAACCCGGTATCATCCACAGATGAAAAATGGGTCTAAACTTGCCAACAGGCATTTGTAACATCTAAAAGGACTTTTGATGTTTTTTAGATGGGACTTTGTTATGGTTAGCTTTCTGGTAGGCAGATGTGCTCTAAGATACTAGACTATAAAATGTACCTCCACTTTCCAAGTGACTTTGGTTGTCTTTGGTAAATACCTGTCATCAGAATGCACCACTGTCACTTTTGTATTCTAAGTAAAGGTGTGGGTTCAAATCCCCCCCTTGACAAAGCTTTTGTCTTTAGATTTCATTCAGCACATCTTCCTGTGAAGAACCCTGAGGGTCTTAATCAGCAGTTAGAACTTGTCCGTCCTATTATCCACAGACCTCACATTATATATGCAAAGAGCATACAATTGAAAGTCTTGAAACTTGTGCTCTGAAGTGGGTAAAGACTAGTCTTCAGCAACTTCATCACATGTATATGAGGTTACTGTTCATTGAGCTCTGATGGTGAGGACTTCTTCAGTATAGTAGCCAGACGAGATGTTCACCCACCAAATATCTTTCTCTAGCTGTAATTTCACCTTCCTCTTTGCTCTGTACAACATGCTGCAAGTCAGAAGTGGTCTAAGACACCAAACTGCTTCAGTGCAAATAACTATAGTTCATGTTGATGAACTATCTCTCACTGAGACACTTATAGACTTGTTCTTCACATTTGGTTGCATGTACAGTGACATTGTCTTTTGTTTTCTGCTAATCAGAAGTGGTATTAGAACCTAGACTGAAGCTTGGCTACCCAAGTGGCTTTGGTTCACTTTGATGTGCTGTTTTTAACAAAGTGTTATCCTCATCCACTTTTTCGTTCAACATTTTATAAGTATAGGTTCAAATCCCACACCTGACAAATAGCTTTTCTTACATGTTGTACACTTGCATTCATGCATTCATTCATATGTCCAATAGACTGTTTAGCACAGGTTTAGCTGTGATGTCTCTTTAAATTAAAGTACAAAACACAAGTATATTCAGAAATAGATCACTTGCAAGCAGCTTTCTAAGCAAATTTAAGGTTCATATGGAGTTGTAGGAGCTTTGCTTTCTGTTTGTCTGGATAGCTAAGTGGTTTAAGGCATGAAAAATCTGTTTTTTCCTGACCAAAGTGACATCTAGCATCCAAATAGAGACACTGGTTCAACCCCAACCCCTGCCAAAGATTTTATCCAAGCTGTTTGATGAAACTTTACCTTCTGCTCAACACAAAACATAATCAGTTACTTTTGATTTCAATTACTTTTAAATTGATGGGCTCAAGAGTTCATTGCAACTTTAAATCTGGAGACAAAAGCTTGCCAGGCATGTTTTGATGTGTTCAACTCCCAGGCATGGGAGTTGAACACAGAATTTTATTAAAAGTCTGTAGGACCCTTTTAACAGGAAGGACTAAAGCCTTGGTTTGGGCTTCTTAGCATACTCACGCATACTGCCAATCTGAAAACGATGTTATCTATCTGGACCTTACAGTCACATAGAAAGCAATGACTCCTTGACGTTGCTAACTGTGGACGAGTTATATAAGCTCTTGCCGGTCTGCATTATATATTCCTTATCTTTTGCATATTTCAGACAAGGGTGTTTTCCGCCTATATCATTTAGTTAGTTATTGTTAAGTAAGTCCTTGATGTCAGGAGGTTAAGACTTCCACATGGTGGATGACTGAGAAACCTTACACCTATAAAGGTGTAAGATACTGGACTCAAGAACGGACCTTTGTTTTCCAAGTGACTTTGGTTGACTTTGATAAATGTCATCCATCAATTTTAGCTAGCGGCACTTACATGTTTGGGTGGAGGTTCAAATCCTCTGGACAACGTTTCTTTATTGAGATTTCATGTCTAGAGTTCCACACAAGAAAAAAAGAATCACAACCAAATAATTTCATTTCAAGTGTTTATTGCCATGTGCATTTAGTAAGATTAGTAAGTATTTGCAGACAAGCTGGTCTCCATGCAATCTGCTTAGAACCAATTAAAAGATTTTCAGTGCAGCAGTCACTCATTCAAAGGCAGTCCACAGATGAAAAAAAGGTGTAAACTTTTTCATCTAAACATCTAAAGTGTATTTGTGGCTTCTGATCTGTTAGTCAAAGGTAGTCAAAGATACTGGACTGGAAAATGGACCTTTCCTTCCCAAGTGACTTTGGCGAACTTTGAAAAACGCTTTCCGTCAAATCTAGCCACTGGAACTTATGCTTTTCAAATACAGGTTTCAAATCTTACTCTGGACAAAGCTGTAGTCTTTAGATTTCATTCAAACTGCTTGATTAAAGTTTGTTTTAAACTCATGACATGAACTTTGCGCTGAAATCATACTTCTTATAAAGATTTACACACACTACATGTAAATCTTTAGACTGCCTAGAACATAGACTAGGCAGCCTACTGTCTAGAATTAGGGAAGTGAACTAATTCAACGCTTTACATTATTGTAGGAATATTTGTGCTTTGTCATTGTGTGTTGTGAGAAGAATGGCACCTGGCTTGTTCAGTTGGAAGACTATGGACCTCATGGATGTGTGTTCAAGCTCCTTGGTGAGTGAAGGTTTTGTCATTTAACAGAAAGATTTAGTGCAGGGGTCTCCAAGTTCAGTCCTCGACAGTTCCTGTCCTGCAGCAAACACAGAATGGTTGAATTACCTCTTCATTATGCCATCACATTTGGCAAAGGCCTGGTTACAATCAGATGTGCTGGAACAATGATGCATCTAAAAGCAGCAGGATATTGGCCCTCCAGGATTGGAGTGGAGACCCCTGATTTAGTGGAAAAGAAAACTGGCTTTCAATTGCGATAAGGACTCTTACACACTTAACACAAATAGTACTAGATCAGTGACATGAGTGGGTAATAAGAGCATCTTAGAGAAGCAGAGCTTCTGAGAAGATGACCATGCAGTATTTTAGAGGAATCCAGTGAAACTGCGGAAAGACTGGAATCATTTGTTCTATGGAAGAGATTCTGGCAATGACATGAGCCTCTGCATTGTAAACCAGATGAAGTAAATGGATATGTTGTTCATAAGTCAGAGGTGGACTACGGTACTTCATTACACAATGGACCCCAGCTTTCCAAGTGGCTTTGGTCAGCTTTGGTAAATGCACCAGAACTGCCAACGGTCACTTATGTGTTTTAAAGAAAGGTGTGGGTTCAAATCCCATTTTTGACAAAGATTTTGTCTTTAGATTTCATTAAAGTTTCCTGATGAAAGTTTGAAACTCATAACATGAAGTGCAGTTTGAAATCCTACATTTTATGATTTCATCTTGCATGTGCTACCGTCTTGCCTGATGACCAACATTTAAAGAACTTAATCAAAAACTTTTTTAAATGACAGTGAGATATGTGGAGGACTTTTAGACTGTCAGAATGGAAGGAGGCACTCCTTCCTGACCAAAGCAACTTCTGCTCTGCTAATGGTCTTCAAATTTTATTCAAGTTCTGTAAATTTATTTTGTAAGACATATGAGGTCTATGTCCACATGAACAGAATCAACTTTTGGGGATTTAAAACATGCTTATTTCTTTACTTTGAATGTTTGACTTGGATTTTATCTTGACTTAGATATCGTCCACAAATTACAAATACAGCTATACTTGTGAACAGGCATTACTTTGTGATTAATGTTCTACTAGTCAGAGGTGGTCTAAGATACTGGACTCAAGTATGGATTTGCACTTCCCAAGTGACTTTGGCTGGCTTTGGTAAATCACTCTGCAAACAACTGCTGACGTCACTTATGCTTTTTAAATAGAGTAGTGAGTTCAAATCCCATTCCTGACAACCATTTTTTATTTTGATTTAGTTCACGTTGCTTAATGAAAATTTGTTTGAAATTCATGACATGAAGTTTGGGTTTAATGATAAAGGTTTGAGCTTTTACACGCTGCTGTCTTACAGCTCTAGATTGGTCAGCAGTAAGGGAAGTAAAATAATTGGATGCTTAGAGTCTTGGAATCTTTCTGTTTTCTGGTTGTTTCCAGCGTCTACCCCGACTCTCATCCTATGGTAGCTAGAATATGCTCCAGTCCCCATGAATCAGAATTGGATAAATGAAAGAGGATGGTTGGATGGATGAATGGATGGATTCTGTATCTTCTGGACTAAAGATGAGACAGACCATCTCAACTGTTGTAAGCGTTCAGTTCAAAAGGTTGCATGTCTGATGGTATGGGAGTTCATCAGTGCTCATGGAATTGTCAGCTTGCGCATTTGGAAAGGGACCATCAATGCATTACGAACATTGCATCCTATACTCCAAACAGACGGGGTGCTGTGGGGTAGTAGTCAAAGCAGGGAAGCCTAGACCTCTTTACTTTACTGATAAACATAAAACAGTACAATCAAATATACAGCACAAGTCTAATTAAAAGGTAGTCTAAATTAAGGAGTCTTAAGATGACGTTTAAGAGAATAAATACAATCCAGGCAACGTAGAGATGGAGGGAGAGAATTCCACAACCTGGGGGCCACTGCTCTAAAAGATCTAATACCTCTCTCTCACCAGTCACCTCACCCATCTTTTTTGGAGAAACCTCAAGGAGTTCCCACATCGGTCGATAGATGTAACCTCTCCAGTATGTCCTGGGTCTACCCCAGGCCTTCTCCTGATTGGACATGCCCGGCCGAAACCCCTTAACATTATGCCTCAAGTGGCTCCTTTCAAAGTGTAAGAGGGAGGATAAGAAGGACAGACGCAACAACATTGTCATCCCCTGTGTAGCCGGTGTATCAGAAAAACTCAGGAGAGTTTTCTCCAAGCATGACATCCCGGTGCATTTCAGACCCAGCAACACGCTCAGACAATAACTGGTTCACCCGAAAGACAAAACGCCAAAACACAGACTTAACAATGTGGTGTATGCTGTACAGTGCAGCGAGGAATGCCCAGACCTCTACATTGGAGAGACCAAACAGCCACTTCACAAGCGCATGGCACAACACAGAAGAGCCACCTCCACAGGACAAGACTCAGCAGTCCATCTGCATCTTAAGGATAAAGGTCACTCTTTCGAGGATGCCAATGTTCACATTTTGGACAGAGAGGACAGATGGTTTGAAAGAGGAGTAAAAGAAGCAATATTTAGAAGCAAGGGCTTCTAAATATTAGGTGGTGTGCTGTTACATTTATCAAGATCAATACTTTTTTTTAAAGGTACATAGGGTGTCATTGGTGTGAAAGAGGGAGGGTGGATGTGGTTTCAAAAATTGCTGAAAATGCCTCTGACAGAACTTTCCATTCGGTTACATTGACAGGAAATGAAGCTGCGGTTTAGCCCAGCGATGCAGCTCAAAGCATGACACTGTCAACAAAACCAACTTCTACATCCCCCTCGCCCAAAAGTTTTAAAAAAATATATGTCACAAAATATTATGACCACAAAAAAAACGCTAAAACAATCGTTGAGCAGTCCATATGACTCCATGAGTTTTGCTTTAATTCTTCTTGGTACAACTTTCAGCAGCAGTTGTTGGGACTATTTCCATCTGAGTAAAGAGGATTAAGATCAAACTGTTTAGAAAGTATAACAATAAAAAAAATATCGATGACCACCAGAGCTAGTCCTACTTGTAGATAATCAAATGGTATAAATTTCTAAATTCACCACGCCTTGTTCTCAAATTATTGCATTCCCAAGACTTACAATTCAATTCAATTTTATTTATATAGCGCCAAATCACAACAAAAGTCGCCTCAAGCTGCTTTATATTGTACAGTAGATACAGAGAAAAACCCAACAATCATATGACCCCCTATGAGCAAGCACTTTGGCGACAGTGGGAAGGAAAAACTCCCTTATAACAGGAAGAAACCTCCCGCAGAACCAGGCTCAGGGAGGGGCGGGGCCATCTGCTGCGACCGGTTGGGGTGAGAGAAGGAAGACAGGATAAAGACATGCTGTGGAAGAGAGACAGAGATTAATAACAGATATGATTCAATGCAGAGAGGTCTATTGATCATATTTAAGACTGAAGCATTAATTAATGGCAGGACTTCTTTGAGCAGTTTTGTAGGAATGGGGTCTAAAAGACACGTTGATGGTTTGGAGGAAGTAATTATTGAAGTTAACTCAGAAAGATCAATTGGAGAAAAAGAGTCTAACGTAACATCAATGGTACTAAGAGTAGCTGTAGATAATATTACATCTGTGGGATGATTATTGGTAATTTTTTCTCTAATGATAAAATTGTTATTTGTGAAGAAGTTCATGAAGTCATTACTAGTTAACGTTAAAGGGATGGTTGGATCAACAGTACTCTGACTTTATGTCAGCCGGGCTACAGTGCTGAAGAGAAACCTGGGGTTGTTCTTATTTTACAGAAAACCTGACCTCTGACCTTGAGATCACCTTGACTTGAGAAGGTCACAGGACTCAGACTTATACACTATTTTAAGTAGCTGCACCTGTGGTATCAATTTCAGAATCCTACACAAGTTATCTGATTCACAAACTTGGGTGTTGATGCTGCCCGCCCGACTGGCAGCGTAGCCCCAAAATGATGAGGAAGATAAGGAACATTTCTTTGAATTAAAATTTTTCTAAAGTGTTATACTTTATAGGGAAATTGGTGAATTTAACATGGAAAAAGGTCTTTATTTGCATAGTTTTCAGTTTAGAAATCTGAACTTTGAGGCACCAGACAAAGAGCGATTCAGAAGACCCCTATGAGCAGAACACCAAGGGAACAGTTCACCCTGCCCGGGATAGGGTCACTGGGGCCCTGCCCTGGAGCCAGGCCTGGGGAGGGTGCCCGCGGGAGAGTGTCTGGTGGCCAGACCTTAGTCCATGGTGCCCGTCCGGTCACAGCCCAAAAAGTGACATGGGCCCATCATCCTGTAGACCAACCAACTCCACGGCTTGGGCTCTGGAACCAGTCCCCTGGAGAGGGCTTGGACTCTGTCTCAGTCTAGTTGTCCCTGGTGAGAGGCGGGCTGGAGTGGGTATCCTAGTTTCCCCTCAGCTTGCTGCCTGTACGTGGTGAAGAGAGAGCTGAGTGTAAAAGCAAAGCTTTTAATTTACCGGTCGATCTAGGTCCCTACCCTCACCTATGGGTCTGAGATGTGGGTAGGGACTAAATCCTTGGCTCCTAGGTGAGGTGTACCGGGCACGTCCCACCAGGAGGAGGCCCCAGGAGAGACCAAGACCACTGGAGGGATTATATCTCTTGGCTGGCCTGGGAACGCCTTGGTGTTCCCCTGGGCAAGCTGGAGGAGATGGCAGTAAATGGTTCTTAACAGTGCTTTTCTACTCTTCTGAGCACTCAAAGCGCTTTACACAACTTGTGCATTCACCCATTCACACAAACACATTTCCTTAGTGCTTTCTAACTAACATTCACACAATTCAATTCATCCATCCATCCATCCATCTTCATCCGCTTTGTCCGGGGCCGGGTCGCGGGGGCAGCAGCCTAAGCAAAGAGGCCCAGACCTCCCTCTCCCCAGCCACCTCCTCCAGCTTATCCGGGGGAATACCAAGGCGTTCCCAGGCCAGCCGAGAGATATAATCTCTCCAGCGTGTCCTGGGTCTGTCCCGGGGCCTCCTGCCTGGAACACCTCACCCAGGAGGCGCCCAGGGGGCATCCTTGTCAGATGCCCGAACCACCTCAGCTGGCTCCTTTCGATGTGGAGCAGCAGCTGCTCTACTCTGAGCCCCTCCCGGATGGCCGAACTTCTCACCCTATCTCTAAGGGAGAGGCCAGCCACCCTTCGGAGGAAGCTCATTTCTGCCGCTTGTATCCGCGATCTCGTTCTTTCGGTCACTACCCACAGCTCGTGGCCATAGGTGAGGGTAGGGACGTAGATCGACCGGTAAATTGAGAGCTTCGCTTTTACACTCAGCTCCCTCTTCACCACGACGGACCGGTGCAGCGTCCGCATTACTGCAGCTGCAGCCCCAATCCGTCTGTCGATCTCCGGCTCCCTTCTCCCATCACTCGCGAACAAGACCCCGAGATACTTGAACTCCTCCACTTGTGGCAGGAACTCATCCCCGACCCGGAGTGGGCACTCCACCCTTTTCCGGCTGAGAACCATGGCCTCAGATTTGGAGGTGCTGATCCTCATTCCCGCTGCTTCACACTCGGCTGCGAACCGTTCCAGTGCGAGCTGGAGGCCTTCACCCGATGAAGCCAACAGAACCACATCATCTGCAAAAATCAGAGATGAGATTCTGAGGCCACCAAAGCGAAAGCCCTCCGCCACTTGGCTGCGCCTAGAAATCCTGTCCATAAAAATTATGAACAGAACCGGAGACAAAGGGCAGCCCTGGCGAAGCCCATCACCCACCGGGAACGAGTCCGACTTATTGCCGGCAATGCGAACCAAGCTCTTGCAACGGTTGTATAGGGATCGAATGGCCCGTAGCAATGGGCCAGACACCCCATATTCCCGCAACACCTCCCACAGGACACCCCGAGGGACACGGTCGAATGCCTTCTCCAAGTCCACAAAACACATGTAGACTGGTTGGGCAAACTCCCATGCACCCTCAAGTATCCTGGAGAGGATAAAGAGCTGGTCCAGTGTTCCGCGACCAGGACGAAAACCGCATTGTTCCTCCTGTATCCGAGGTTCGACTAACGGACGAACTCTCCTTTCCAGCACCCTGGCATAGACTTTCCCAGGGAGGCTGAGGAGTGTGATTCCCCTGTAGTTGGAACACACCCTCCGGTCCCCTTTCTTAAAGATGGGGACCACCACCCCGGTCTGCCAGTCCACAGGTACTGCCCCTGATCTCCACGCAACATTGCAGAGGCGTGTCAACCAGGACAGCCCTACAACGTCCAGAGCCTTCAGGAACTCGGGGCGGACCTCATCAACACCAGGGGCTCTGCCACCAAGGAGTTGTTTAACTGCCTCAGTGACCTCGCCCCCGGAAATTGGCGGGTCATTCCCCTCATCCCCAGACTCTGCTTCCTCCTCGGAAGACGTGTCAGTGGGATTAAGGAGGTCCTCGAAGTATTCCTTCCACCGCCTGACAATTTTCTCAGTCTACGTCAGCAGCGCTCCGCCAGCACTATACACAGTGCAGGTAGAGCACCGCTTTCCCCTCCTGAGACGTCTGACGGTTTGCCAGAATCTCTTCAATTCAATTCAAATTTATTTATATAGCGCCAAATCACAACAAAAGTTACCTCAAGGTGCTTTATATTGTACAGTATATCCTATAATAATAGATACAGATAATAGATATCTATGTTTTTAGATATAAATAGTGAAACCAGCATTACCAGAAGGATATCTCATATGTTGATCTCCTCAGTAAGGAGTGTTTGGTTGTTGTGTCACTGTAACATCACGAGCTGCAGAGCTGCTGCGAGAAACTGAATGGCTTGATTGACCTTATGTCCATAAGTTTACAACCGAACTATATCTTCTGTGGGTATTTAAATATTAAGGGGGGAAAATAAGAATTAATTTCTTTCAGGTTCCAATGTAAAATAAGTAATCTATATAATATATCAGGCATTACCCCCTTTTGCTTCTGTTTTGGTTAAAAAAAAATGCTGAAATAGGAAAGAAATGATCAGACTATCAGAAAAGAAGGAGCATGTGCCTCTGTCTGCTATCATCTGGCCAAACCATGGTCACACTGCCACCTGCTGGGACAAAGATGTTATGACAGCTACAGGATTGTTAAGAAAATAGATAGGCCTATTTAGTTGAAATTACAGTTTTTTCTGATTGCTTAAGCACATTTTTTGTAACTATTGGCTAATTTTGCAAAACTCTTCACACAAATAAGAAAACCTGTCACCCAATAATCAAAACATTGTAGTTCTCTTGCAAAAGCAAACACAGCTAGATTAACTCTTCACACCTTCGTAAAAATGGTGTTTCCGTATCGAACAGTACACACAAGCCATCATCTACTAAGCACACAATGCGCCAACTGCACACTGATGGTATGAATACAAAACACATCTGGCTTTTGCTTTCTCTGTGCACAAGGTAGGCTATGTCAGTTTGAACTCATACTTCTGTCATAGATCCATAAGCATAGAGGGATCCAAACTTCAAGTACTGGTGTTTATTCAAACACATCAAAACAAACACAAGTGTTTATTTCCAAGTATAGGATTATTTGCAATCGCCATAATGACTATATGGGTTACTTGGTCTGCAGTGAACATGCTTCCTCTGCCCCCAGCATCTGGTCATCTAGCAATTCTGTAAAGTAACAATTTCAGTATTTTTACATCAATGGTATTGGTGTGTTTCTCATTGGCATATGGCAGTGCTACAAATCTTTGTGCGAAGTGACTGTACTAACCGATTCTCATTTCAAGATGTCCTTATGGTACTTGCTACAGTGTAGCGGCTCGAGTTAGGCTGGACCCGTTGGCCAGCTACCCTCAGGGTCATTCCACGGTTGATTACATGGTCCACTATTGTAGCTCTGATGTCATCAGCAATTCTGTTTCTTACTCTTCCTACCCTTCCTCTCCCCCCTCCTCATCTTCCTCTCCCCCCTCCTCGTCTTCCTCTTGCTCCTTGTCGTCCTCTTCATCCTACATCCTACTTCTTCACCTCCACGTCCTCTTCCTCGGCCTCCTCTACTTCTCACTCTTTCTGCTCCCTCCATTGTACTCCGCACACACAGCTTACCTGTATTATAGTGCTTAGGCTGATTGCAAAGTGAACTAATTATCTAAGAAAGTTTTCACATGTGAAAGTGTGCCAGACAGTTGGCAAATTAGTGTTAATGATAGCCATACATGTGTATACTTTTGCTAGGAGTGTGTTGGAAATTTGGTAATTGAGTGTTGTGCAGTGAATTGTGCCTACAGTTTTGCAAAGTGTGTGTTACAAAATTGCAAACTGAGTGCAAAGCAGTTTTTGTGCTTTTAGTTTTGCAAACTCAGTGAGTGGTTTTGCTATAAGTCTGAATAGTTTTAGAGATTGTGCTACAGGAATCACAGTTAGGGTTTAAGCATTCAGAAAAAACTGTAATTATTTTAGGGCATTTTCAAATGAAAGTATTTCAATATGTAGTAAAATGATGTATAAATTATTTTTTTAAAGTATAAATTATTTCACACAAACTTGATCACATATAAATATAAATGAAAGTCAAATCTCCAAAAAAAAGATAATGTTCTCGCAATGGTCAACACACAGTACTGTGAAAAAGCCTTAAGCCAGCCTAAACGTCTTTATTCCCTTATTTCCTAGGACTCAAAGTTTTAGTCTAGCCTTTGACCTTTGTGAGGAGTTGTGCTTTCTGAGTGCTCTTGTTATTTTTAAAGTGTTATTGACAGTTACGTGCCTGTGTTGGTGGGTTATCTGTTTCTTAATGTGTGTATGCAAATTCACCTGTGCAGGGGCTCGGCTGTGATTGGTGGATCTAAGGAACGGCCTGATGTAACTGGTTCCTGCTGTGGACATGCGGGGGGTGTGGCAGACTTCCTGTGTATTTACCTCAGGTCCAGACGGAGCAGCCGTAGCAATAGCTATTTGGTTAAAAGGTCGGGCATGTGTGTGAAGTGTGGGGCAAGTAGGGGTGAGCTGCCGATTATTTTGGGAAGCCTTCTTTTCTCCTGTGTTTTTAGACCAGGGAGGTCAGACTGTGTTATTTCTTTCTTTTCCGTAAACAGGTCAGAGGGGAACCGAAGCCTAGGTTGAGTTTTGTTTGTTGTGTTGGCCTTAGCTCACTCCGAAATTATACACTCCCACTACCATGAGTGCCATTGTTGTCAATAAACTGTTGTTAAAAGGCTCTTCAACTGGTGGGGGAGATTGTCACATCTTGCAGGAGCTTTCCTCTCCTCAGGAGCTCCCTCTGCAGGAGGGGGAGATACAGGAGAGGTGGAGGAAGATCTCAGCCTGGGTGTTTATTGTCTTATGTAGTCTGGAAGATGAGTGGATGGTGGGGTGGGTGCAGTTTTCTCTGTGGTGGGGTTGGGTGGACTGTCCCGGGCTCCGTGGGGCCGGGCGGCGCTGCTGCACTGGGCCCGGTCTGGATGGGCCTGGGCCCCCTTTCCCTGGCGGGTCGCGGAGTATGGGGGTGCCTACTGGGGTCAGCGGGGGAGCTGGCCCCAGGGAGGGGTCACTTGCCCCTCCCTTCCTTCCCTCCCCATCTCCAGCTGCCTCCCTCTTCCCGCTCCACCACAACCACCCACACATGCAGGGCCTTGGAGTAGGGGTATGTCACCAGGGTGCAGAGGAGGCTACCCCCCCTCTGTCCCCTTCTGGCTGCCTCTGCCTCAATTTTATCCCACAACTTAGACATTCACATTACTCACACTCTCATTACACATACATATAGGATCTTGGGGGTGGGCACGATACACGGAGTCCAAAGTACCATCAGGGTGTACACCCCACCCCTGGCATCGTTGCCCACCTCTCAATTTTAAATACACGTAGACATTGAGGGCTAGCAGGAGGGACCATGCGCTTACCTGCTGCTCTCTGGCAGGTAGCTCCATGCCCTCCTGGGTTTTAAATGCACCTTAGAACACACATGCATCAACATTACAATGAGCGGGTGGAGGGAGGTTTGGAGTCTTCTCTCACCCCCGTTCTCTGCGACCTGCTGGAGCAGGGGGGCTAGGAGGAGGAGTTGGCCGTCCGACTGCGGTCTGGAGTGTGGAGCCTTCCTGCTGCTGCGGAGTCGGGGCGGTCTGCCTCCCCCCACCGCAGGGAAAAGGGAAACACCACCTGGGTCTGGGTGCAGTTCCCCCCTCCAGGGGCGAGGGCACCTAGACCCGGTTTGTAGAGTACGCTTGGGGAGTGTGATCGTGTGTACAACGTCTCTTTATGTCTGTCTCCACGTTGGTTGAGTGTGGAGTAAGTGCATATGAGAGCATGAGGGTGGGAATGGATGTTTGTATCTGTGTGTGCCTGTATGTCTGTGTCTATATGTCAGGTTGGGTGTCAGGCGCCACCTCTCTGGGGACATCTCAGGCCCTCCAAGGTTTGGAGGCCTATCTCCCCCTACCACCACTTCCCCTGCCAGTGGCGGACCCCCTCAGACATCGGTGCGTTGGTGGTTCTTTGTGTCCGGGGATGGGCGTCCAGGTACACACCGGCTCACTCCTTGGCGGCCGCTTATCGGGGCCTGGAGCCTGGGGCTCGCTCGGGCCACTTCGGAGGTGGGGTGCCCCCGGCCTCTCGGCCTGGGGCTCGGTCACTCAGGCGCAGCTGGCTGCCGGCGGAGCTCACGGGCGCGTCACTGCAACTCCCCCTGGCTTCTGCTCCGCGGCTGCTGAGTGAGCCCTCATCTGGGACTCTCCTCAGCTCTTTCCGGGACAGTGGCGCAGCTGCCCCTCTGTTGGTCTTCCTTGGTCTCTTGTGTTCTGGGGGCCTCTGGATGTCTGGAGTTTTGATCTCCTCCACACCTGCTTCACGCCCTGGAGGACGGGGCTGTGGCCCCCCCACACCCTCTAGCAGATTATTACATGAAGGAACCTTTTAAAAAAACAAAAAACAAGCGCGTCCATGCTCACAGGTGTACACACGGGTGATCACACCCACAAACTACACCCTTTTTGGCTCCTACCTCAAAGCACACTGTGTTCTGTTGATCTTATGTGCTGCACAATAATGTTTAACATTTAGTATTTACTGTCATATTCCCATATATCATTGTGATGTTGTTTATTCTATTACTCTTGTTCTCTTCTGCTTGCTTTCTTTTTTCTTTCTCAGCAGGTGATCCAGGTGATTGATATATGCATTTTTTTTCTCTGCCCGTTCTGTTGGTTTTTGTCTTTTGCCCTTCTCCCCCGTCCCTCTTCTCAGCTGTTTCTCTTTCCCTCTTTCTTTCTCCCCTTCTTTCCCCTAGTCAAGTCTGTCCCGTATTCAGTAAGTGAAAATAAAATAAACAATAAAAGGTGAATCAAATGGACCATTACGGCAAGGCTGGGATGGTCAGTTTGGTAAAGTAAATCCGTTGGGCATCTTTCTTTGCCTTTAGACAACAATTCTGATGGCAAAAGAGCCAAACGGGACAGGCCAAAAAGAAAAAAAAAAAAAAAAAAAAAAAAAAAAAAAAAAGTCCGATGCTGTGGCTGTGTCTGTTTGGGCGTGGGAAGTCACGGGACACCCCGCTCTTGTTACGGTCATTTCGAGCCGGGTCGTAACATTGACCTACAGATCTCCAGGCTTTCTGAAGGTCTTTCAGAATCTACCTTTGGCTGCTTTTTCACTTACTTCAGTCCAGTCCTTGTGCCTGAGCATTTTCTTGTTTGTTAAATCACCTAACACCTAACTCTGTATCATTTAAGCATTAGAAATGTGCTTAACTCAAAGGATGAAAATTCCAGATTACATAAGAAGTGGGTCAGATCATTTCGTATGTCAGTGTGGAGGATGTCAGGAGAGAGGTGCAGCGTCTACAGACATCCGTGAAACACAGTGGAGCCTCCATTATGGTCTGAGGCTTAATTTCAGCCAGTGCTGTTGGAATCTTGTCTTGTTGGAATACATTTACCTAACAAGCAAAATATTGCTGGTTCAATTCCTTAAGGCAGGGGTAGGCAACCTTTCTGATGATGAGTGCCATCTAAAATTTCCTCAGAAGTCAGTGTGCCATATGATCACATTAGCAATACATTTATTTATGTTCTATATTAACAGTTACACACTATATAAAACTCCCTTATAGAATTATATTTGTTCGCAGATTTTGTCACCTAGCAGCGAATAGTTATCAGCTATTGTGAAACAAAAAAAGACACTTTAAACATAAAAACTCCATAACAGCAAATGAACTGTACAACAGAAAATGGAAATGCTGTTTATGGTCTCCTCACAACAATGATAAGAAAAATAAACTGGGCCAATATGGCATGTTTGTTAATACAGGGATACACATGTTAATCTGATCTCTGGTCTCCCACTCAGAGACACAGGTCTCCGAGTGTCCAGCATTCAGACGGCTACCTGAGGACATTCATGTGACAGTAAATCTGCTCACACAGATATGTAGAGCCAAATACTGTCAATTAGGCCTCTACAATGTTCTGACTTGTTGGTATATGTATGATTTCTGTACATTTTACGTCAGATAAAAACTTTGGTTGTGAGATTCAGATAATTATTTAATAAAAGCTAGATATTTTAAATGAGAATAAGAAAGAAAAGTATTTCTTTGTGCCCCCCTTTCCCTTTTAGCCCTACATGGCCCCTCTGGCAAAACTTTGCTAGACCCGCCCCTGCACAATTACCAGCTGTCAGCGTAAAAAAGGATCCTGGTGTTATTTGTCTCTCAGAAACGGTTCATAACTTCCCTTCAACTCATTCATGTCACCTAAAAGGTAAACCTGCTTCTCCATCACCTGTTCAGCTCTGATGATTCAGTAAGGACGTCTCCTGGTTTCATCTGCATGTTTCCCTTTCACCAGATAACCAAACCATATCATGACCAGCAGCTTTTACAGCTGTGGCTCCAGCAAACATCAGCTGATACTAGAAATTAATATTAAATAAATTCTAACAACAGCTGATCAAGCTTAAACGTGCTGCTGTTGTTTAACACGACCTGCGCTGGTTTCTTCTTTCTGGCGCAAAGTGGTAACATCAAAGCACCCACCCAGCTATGTAGCAACTAACTGACTGTAAAAAGTCAGCACAACCAAAATAAACTACACCTAAACTTGGTTTATATCTCTGACCCTGACAGACTGCAGGTCATAACTTCCTACCTGAAGTTCAGTTCACCTGACACTCCCAGTGTTGCCAACTCCTCAGTAAGGAAAATCGCTATCAGTTGTCCTAAAAGTGGTTAAATGACGTCATCACCTAATTTGTATAATTGGTCATGCTAATGTAATTGTAACCTACATTGTTGGAGAGAGAAATAACATTGTGGAAGAGACATAAAGTGAGTAAAATACGTCCTAAATGCATTTAGAGTTTATTTAGAACTACAAATTAAATTTCTTTTAGCAATTTTTTTTTAATGTCACAATTCCATCCCTGCTCCTTTATCCGGGCTTGGACCCGAAATAGGCACTCTGGTGGAGTTACTTTGTGTGTGTGTGTTTATAAGTAGTTTTAAACCTTGTATAACGAGAAAGTCGCTAAGTTGGAAACACTGCTGGACCGGCGGCTGCCTCGAGTCTCTCCTCCACCTGCCTCACTGCTATGCAGATGACACCCAGCTCTATCTGTCCATGAAGCCAGATAACACACACCAATTAGTTAAACTGCAGGAATGTCTTAAAGACATAAAGACTTGGCTGGCCGCTAACTTTCTGCTTCTTGATTCAGATAAAACTGAGGTTATTGTACTCGGCCCTGAAAATCTTAGAAATATGGTATCTAACCAGATTCTTACTCTGGATGGCATTACCTTGGCCTCCAGTAACGCTGTGAGGAACCTTGGAGTCATTTTTGACCAGGACATGTCCTTCAATGCACATATTAAACAAATATGTAAGACTGCATTCTTCCATTTGCGCAACATCTCTAAACTTAGAAATATCCTGTCTCAGAGTGACGCTGAAAAACTAGTTCATGCATTGATTACTTCCAGGCTGGACTACTGCAATTCATTATTATCAGGATGTCCAAAAAAACTCACTGAAACCTTCAGCTAATCCAAAATGCTGCAGCAAGAGTCCTGACAGGGACTAGAAAGAGAGAGCATATTTCTCCTGTTTTGGCTTCCCTTCATTGGCTTCCTGTTAAATCCAGAATTGAATTCAAAATCCTGCTCCTCACATACATGGTCTTAAATAATCAGGCCCCATCTTATCTTAATGACCTTGTAGTACCATATCACCCTATTAGAGTACTTCGCTCTCGCTCTGCAGGCCTACTTGTTGTTCCTAGAGTATTTAAAAGTAGAATGGGAGGGAGAGCCTTCAGTTTTCAGGCCCCTCTTCTGTGGAACCAGCTTCCAGTTTGGATTCAGGAGACAGACACTATCTCTACTTTTAAGATTAGGCTTAAAACTTTCCTTTTTGCCAAAGCATATAGTTAGGGCTGGACCAGGTGACCCTGAATCCTCCCTTAGTTATGCTGCAATAGACGTAGGCTGCTGGGGGATTCCCATGATGCATTGAGTTTTTCCTTTCCAGTCACCTTTCTCACTCACTATGTGTTAACAGACCTCTCTGCATTGAATCATATCTGTTATTAATCTCTGTCTCTCTTCCACAGCATGTCTTTATCTTGTCTTCCTTCTCTCACCCCAACCGGTCGCAGCAGATGGCCGCCCCTCCCTGAGCCTGGTTCTGCCGGAGGTTTCTTCCTGTTAAAAGGGAGTTTTTCCTTCCCACTGTCGCCAAAGTGCTTGCTCATAGGGGGTCATATTATTGTTGGGTTTTTCTCTGTATCTATGAAGCACCTTGAGGCGACTTTTGTTGTGATTTGGCGCTATATAAATAAAATTGAATTGAATTGAACTGAACTGAATTAAAGGTCAGTAGCATCTTTTACCTTCCAAAAAACATCTATTGTACAAGAGTTATAGGTCTAACACTGAGTGCTGGGCCATTTCCTCTAATATAACTTCTCTAATATCTCTGACAAACTACATAAAGACTCAAAACAGAACTCACAGAAGGAAGTAGTTGTTCTTTGTTTGGGTGTTTTTGTTGTTGTTTTTTACTTAAAGTGAGAGTTACTTGATATGTTGTCAGTAGCGAGTTCATCAACAGGCAAGCATTCAATAAAGCTCAACAAGTTCAGAGACCAGCAGACAGAGTAGCATTAACTAAGGTGTCTTCTAGCCAGTAGCTCAGGAAGTCTGTCCCAGCTGACAGTGGGCAACAGTAGAGGTGAAGTTTGGACAGGAAACCAGTTAATCATTAGCAATTTGTAAAAGCAGTGGTAGTTAAGAAGAAAAAGACAGACAGACCTCGGCCAGAAAATTATTATTATTAAAGAGTCAATTATTTATTTTTAATTCCAAATGAAATTCCAATGATAGCTCAACCATAAGACTCTTAGTTGGTGCATCGAGGGAAAGCCAAACATTTACATACAGTTACAAATCAGTTGCATATATACTTTCAGAATCGACCAAATTATGTGTTATTTATTTTAAAAGTGTTATTTCACACAGTATGTAAGGAAGACTTGGCAACTCGTAAAGCTTAGAAGAAATGAAGAAGAGACAAGAAAAAGTTTCACACGCTTGTATTTTTGTGGTGTTTATTTTGGAGGATAACACATAACACAAAGCAAAGAGACATTACACAATCAAAGGACTTTTCAGTGGATTGCTTCAGGCTAATAACTAGCTTTGGATCAGTTGAGACAGAGTTGCACTAATTACAAAAGTCATAAAGGTACATTGGATATGATATTATCTGATAAAGCAGAACAAAATGAAATGATGAGCAGGCAGCTGGTTTAAAAAGTGCTCTCGTCCAGCGTTTTCATGATGCTATCGACCCAGGAGAGAGACGGATCCATACAGACTGAACGACCTTTTTTGGTAACAAAGCTGAAACAAAGAGAAATGCTGCTGTTATTATCTGTTCTTTTTTCTTTTTTAATAAAAAAGTACAAATAACAAAATTTTCCAAAGTGTTCTATTTCAAATGGAAAGTGGGAAGTTTAGCATGAAAAAATGTCCTTATTTACATAACTTTCAGTTCAGAAATGTAACTTTGCATCATGTGCATAATTTTAATTTTGAATTGTACAAATATGCTGTTACAATGGTCATACTGCGCATTTTTCTTTACAGTAATTTCAGCCATTGTGTTAAAAATTATGACAAGAAATAAACCCAGATTTCTTCACTTACATGGCACCAGGCTTTTGGCATCGGTGATCAGTCAGGTAATACGACTCCACAAGGTCTGCTCTAATTCTTCCTGGGTAAAACTTGAAGCAGCATCTGTCTCGGCCATTTCCAGCTGAGTAAAGAGCATTAAGATCAGACAGTAAAAAAACATACTGACGGTCACGAGTGCTACCCCTCATCTTCCTAGTAAATACACACATGGTTTACATTTCAAAATCCACCTCGCCTTGTTCTCAAGTTTTTGCATTCCCAACACTTTTAGGAAAACTTCTGACCTTGAGTTCAAGGTCACCGGGATTTAGACTTGCCTGATATTTTTAGTATCAGTTTGAAAATCCTTCACAAGTTATATCGTTCACAAACTTGGCTGCTGTTGCTGCCTACCTGTCTGGCAGGGTAGCACCAAAATGATGAGGAAGATTAGGAACATTTCTTTGTATTAAAATTTTTCAAAAGTGTAAGGTTCTTTTTGTTTGGAAGGAAAAATAAGCACAGACAGAGTCCCCGGAGGTGTCCAAAAAGTGATTTATTACACACACACAGCTTGTACAGTGTGGGAAGCCGGTCTTCGCCTTTCTGCTCTTTACAGAAAGCTTTATAGCCGTTATGACGTCAGAACAATTCCCAGAACTCCTCTGCTCAGAACAACAACCCTTTCCCAGGCTTGACACCAGATGTTTCCCATCATCGGTATTTGGAACATAAACAATTGTGTACACAAGTGTGCAGTTTTGTGAGATTGTAGGTCCAGGCCAACAAAGGTTCAAGTGTCCTTATCTGACTTACTGTGGACCGCCTGGAGCTACAGCCATGCTGGTGCTCTTGCATAATAGAATATTCTATCTGGAATGTGTTTTATTCTGCGTGCTCTGGAATAAATGATAAATGATACATGATAATTTTGATGATCAACTGATACTAAGTGATGCAGACTAATGAAATAATGATGAAATAATGACAGTGTATGTAAATGATAACACAGTGACAGTAAAATAACATTCCTGAACCTGACAAAAGTGCTATATTTTAAAGGGAAGTTGGGGAAATTAACATGGAAATATGTCTTTATTTACATAATTTTAAGTTCAGAAATCTGAACTTCGAATAAAGCCAGCTTCAAAATTCTATCTCAATAAATATGTACTTTATTTTTTCAAACAACTGCCTTCTAGTGTGTGCAACATATGATGAAAGCAAAGTATCCAAACACGGAAAAACTGATCAGAATATGAAAACAAACAAGTTTTTTCATTTATTGATCACTTCCAGATCAGACAGAGGTGCAGTGGTGATGCAACCTGACCTTTTATTTTGTTTAGAACCGGCACTAAAGTAATGAAAATATTAATGATGTGAGGATTCTGAGCAATGTGCAATAATTGATTAGTGCTGGTACAAAAGAATTCACAAACTATTCATCCATATCGTGAAATCAGCACCCTTACTAGATCTCTTATGTCGAAAACTTTGGTAAGGAAAGTTCAGTTGCCGTTTCACTCTATCACAAGGATGTGCAGAGCGTCTGTGAGAAACCTTCTCTGACGGTGTGTTGACTCTTGGGAGCTTCACTACAGGAGAAGTAGTTGCCGTTGTCTCATCCAGGTCTTCTAAGGGTTGAAATACAGGACAAAACTATTTAGCTGTATACAAAGAAAATAATGCAAAAAAAAAAAAAAAACACCCCAAAAAACAACTTTCTTGTTTTTAACAATTCACAAAGATTCAGGTAGCTTTGGCTAGTGTTTTAATGATAATAAATCATTTTAAAAACTGCATTTTATATTCACATTCTTCGTTTATGATGGGGAAAATACTTGTTAAAGCCAACTTAAAAATTCTACCACAATAAATATGTACTTATTTATATAAAAACTCAGTAGACAAACCTTCATAATATAACACATAAATGGGTATTTTATATAATTTCCCTCCAGCAGAATGTGTGAAGGTGCCACTTCAACACAGGCCTTCTGCTGGACTAACTCACTGTTACCAGGAAGATATTCTGCTTGGTTAGGAGCATTCAGTTGTTGTGTACCTCTAACATCAGGAGCTGCAGAGCTGCTGTGAGAAACTGTCTCTGAGGGTGTGGTGACTCCTGGGACCTTCAGCTTCACTACAGGAGAAGTAGTTGCCGTTGTCTCATCCAGGTCTTCTAAGGGTTGAAATACAAGACAGCAGTGTTTAATTGGGTGGACTTTCAAACATATACTAAAATGTCTAAAAACACTATAGGCCCTCCAACACATGGTATATTCCAGGAAAGGTGACACCATTTTCTATAGAACTAAATAGTCAGTAGTTAGTGGTTTGGTACATGTTGATCTCCAGAGTCTTGAATGCTCTGGAGTCTAGAGCACTCTTCTGTAGAGTCTTAATTCTGGTTTGAGCAGGGATGAAAGCAGAAAGGAAGCTTACTTTTTAAGCTTGTGTTGGTGGAGTTGGTTTTATTATCAGGGATGTAGACTGCTGGTACACTTGATATCCAGTTTATGTCAGGTGGAGGCTGAATACAAAACCCTCTCAGCAGGATTTCCTCATCAGAGATGCTCGTGCTTCTTCTCTTCTCTGCACAAACACTGGAGATGAAAAGACATCACCTCAAAACGATCATTATATTTGAAATATGATATATTATAGGAGGAATAATTTTACATGAACATTTTCTATTTAAAACACCAAAAGCAAAGCTCTTACCTGGAACAAGATGCGGAGGTAAAAAGAAAGCAATCCACATGATGTTCATTAGAGCTACGATAACATGAGTCCACTGCATGTTTCTGTGTGCTGCTATAGTGCACCTGCACATGCACCTGGCACTGTGAGCACAGTAACAGATGGTGTGCAATAAAGACATGCTGAAGGATGCACAGCAGCCCTAAGATATTTTAAAATAACTTCATCTCTCTCTGCGGGTGTTTGTGGGTTTCTGATTGAGCAATTTCTCATTTAACCACAAAGAACCAACAGCACATGATCATCAGAGTGTCTGGTCTCCAGAGCACAAAATGTACCATCAGTGCTATTAACCAGCACTTGTACACAAATACACTCAATTCTTGAACATCACAGTGAGTTCACTGTTCTCAAGCTGCCTGAACATTCATTTGATCTATTGATATTGTTCATATGCGTGCTTCCCCATCCACAATGCGATGCCTTTTATCATCAGAATCAGAATCAGAATCAGAAAGGGTTTTATTGTCAAATGTTGAGCGGGTTTACAACATTAGGAAATTGCTGCGGTGCTTCAGTGCAAACATACGGTCATAAATTACGCTTAAATAGACATGAAAATAAAAATAAGATAAGAATTAAAAGTGCTACGTAGATAGATAGATATATACATGATATATACATGAGTGCAGGTGGTGATCAGTGCCAAACATGGAATGATGCAGTGAACACAGCGTAGGGTCATGTGTTAGTGGTGGGAACAGTCATACGGTTATTGTTCATGTGTTCAACAGCAGAGGGGAAGAAACTGTTCTTATGGCGAGAGGTTCTGGTGCGAATGGACCGGAGCCTCCTGCCTGAGGGGAGCAGGTCAAACAGACTGTGTCCAGGGTGAGAAGGGTCAGCTGAGATCCGAGCTGCACGCCCCAGTGTCCTGGAGGTGTACAGGTCCTGCAAAGATGGGAGTCTGCAGCCAATCACCTTCTCAGCAGAGCGCACAACACGCTGCAGTCTCTGTTTGTCCCTGATAGTGGCTCCAGCGTACCACACGGTGATGGAGGAGGTGAGGATGGACTCGATGATTGCCGTGTAGAATTGCATCATCCGTGTTGGCAGGTTGAATTTCTTCAGCTGCCTCAGGAAGTACATCCTCTGCTGGGCTTTCTTAATGACGGAGGTGATGGTGGGCTCCCACTTCAGGTCCTGGGTGATGGTGGTACCCAGGAAGCGGAATGAGTCCACAGAGGTGATGGGGGTGTCAGTCAGGATGATGGGGGGTAGTGGAGCTCTGTGCTTCCTGAAGTCCACAATAATCTCCACTGTCTTCTGGGCATTCAGCACCAGGTTGTTGTGGCTGCACCAGGACACCAGACGTTCAACCTCCCTCCTGTAGGCAGACTCATCCCCGTCCGAGATGAGTCCAATAACGGTGGTGTCATCTGCAAACTTGATTAGTTTGACAGACTGGTGATCTTAGATCATAGGTGATAATTTTCTTCACTTATTGAATGTGATATGAAAAAAGTGTGATGATCCTCTGCTCTCTCATTGCTTTGAAATACAGTTTCCTACAAAATCATGTAAGGACACGCGATGATCATTTAACTGACAAAATAATAGATATATATACAGTGGCTTGCAAAAGTATTCGGCCCCCTTGAACTTTTCCACATTTTGTCACATTACAGCCACAAACATGAATCAATTTTATTGACTGGCAGCTGTACTTGCAGCAAAAGGTGGTTCTACAAAGTATTGACTCAGGGGGCTGAATAATTACGCACACCCCACTTGTCAGTTATTTATTTGTAAAAAAAAATGTTTGGAATCATGTATGATTTTCGTTCCACTTCTCACGTGTGCACCACTTTGTATTGGTCTTTCACGTGGAATTCCAATAAAATTGATTCATGTTTGTGGCTGTAATGTGACAAAATGTGGAAAAGTTCAAGGGGGCCGAATACTTTTGCAAGCCACTGTATACAGCCCCATGAGAATGTAATGAAATTGAAAACAATATAAAGCCTGGATGTTGCTCATTAATACCCTCGAAAGTTCCCCAGTATGACAAACTTTAGCCTTTGTTTTGGTTGGAGTTCCGGTAAATATGCTGCTAACGCTTCTAGAAAGCCTTCCTGGAAGGTTTGAGTCTGGCCTCTGACTGCTATCGTCAGGCCAAACCACGGTCGCACTGCCATCTCTTGGTACAAAGATGTTACGACAGCTACAGTCCCGTTTAGAAACCAGATCTCCAGCTGATCTCCAATTTTTTAACCACTAATCACTGATAGTTTGTAAGCAGATGGCATATGGCAGGACCTTTGAAGATTTATGATTATTATTTATTTAGTATTTTCTAAACGTATTAAAAAGCACTTAAAGTGATTAAGAAACATTCATAGAGTTCCTTATCTATCACACAAACACTGTATAGTACAAGAGTGTATATCTTATCTATCATTAAATGAGGCGTTGTTGTAGCTCAGAGGGGAGAGCAGGTCATCTACTGTTTAAAAAAAAACAGAAGACCTGTTTCAGTCTGCATGCCCAAACTCCACATTTCTCTCCGATGTGTTAATTAGAATGTGAATATTAGCTAGAACACACTTTGGCAATGAATGAGTGTGAATGAGGTAAATTGTGTAAAGTGCTAAACCAGAGTAGAAAAGTAGAAAAATTCTTTTACAGCACTTTGGTCAACAGCTGTTATTTTTACATGTGCTATAGAAATACATTTGACAATATTTGATGACCTGCTCTACTTTCAAGGAAATAAAGAATCCATAATGTATATAAAAAAGTATTAATATCCATTTTCTTAACAACATATTCAGCCATGGTGGGAGTGGACCATAACACAGCAAGAACAAGGATAGCTGCAGTGGACAGTTGCCATCACAAAGCTTCAATAACAATTTGCAGAGTAAAATTTGTAGAGTAATTATGAAATTTCAAGTTTGGCCTGATGATGGCAGTGTTTTTTCACTTCCACACTGCCAAAAGCCAGTCACTGTTACACAGAAGTGTGTGTTAGTCTTATTGTCGTTTGAATAACACATTTAGCACAGAACAGCTCTTTAGCTGTTGTACAAGTGTAGTGTCACGGTCATGGTCACACCACATGTGCTAATCATTAAAACCTTTGTATTACCCACAATTGTTTGTGGATCAACTTCAGACTTCACAACAACAAAATAGTTTGCCTTGTGGGAAATGTGTAACTAGGATGACTAAGCACTGACCTTGACCATCATTGTTAGAACCCAAGGTAAAAGTTGATCTTGGAAAAATATAAAAATATATCAAGAAACCATGTTGTTGTGCTTTCTGAGTGCACTTGTTAATTTTAAAGTGGTCCTGAGCTTCAGTTCTCCAGGCTTTTTTTTTTTAAGTTTTCCTTTCACCACTTTATCATTTATTTCAGTCCAGTCATTGTACCTTCCATTTTCAGAAAAATTTTTCATGTTTGTTAAGTCACCTGATGCCCACTGATTCCCAAGGAGCTTTTTGTCAAATCTTAGCATTTCTTTATATGGTGAATAGTGTGTCGTCCCCCCCCCCCCCCCCCCCCCCCAAAACAATAAAGAAACTGGACGGCAAGCATAAAAAAACAGTCTACAGAAGATAAACAGAATCTGAAAGTGTTAAGAAATAGAAAAAAATCCAGTAAAAACTTGGCAAAGAAGGTCTGAGTGCTGCATCTGCACCCTCGATTCATCTAGCTGTGAGTGGCTCACTCACATGCTGGGCCATCTGACCTCAGGAAATCCCATGATAGGGTGGGGCTAGGTATCATGATAAGCTCAACTGAAACCTTGGCTGATTGTAAGCTACACCCGTTTTCACACCTTGGCTCGTGTGATTAGGTAGAGGATCATTAGGGGGTTGATTTTCCCTCTCCGGGGGACACTCCCACAGGGCTTAAATCTGGGACTGTCCACCATTTGACCCTAGAACTGAAGAAGCTTCTCGGATGAGAGGCGAAACATCTTCAAGAAAACTTACAGAAGTCCAGATGCTTTTCTTTCCAAGCTCCTTAGACTACGATGACCTGGATGACTGAGAACCTTTACAGAGAGATATAGGTCAAAGGTCAGGCACTGGTATAAAAGCGGGCTGATGTCAGCATGTTGTAATAAAAAGCATTTAAAAATCTCAAAATGTTTGTGTAGCTCTTGTCCTTCGAGGGCAGTTGTGCATTCTGAGTGCTCTTGTTATTTTTAAAGTGGTCTTGAGCTTCAGTTCTCCAGGCTTTCTCAAGACATGAACCACTTTTGTGTACAAATAACAGACAACTTAGCAAAGAACCTATTTTAAATTGTATCTTTGTTATTAGAAGCCTGTCACAAAACAAATGTTTGTTCTTATTATTTTAATTACTTATTTTAATTACTTTAATTACTTAATTTTAACTACAACAAATGCAAAGGGCAACAACACAATTTGACAGGAAAAAAAATCTGCATTTTATGCCCACTGATTCCCGAGGAGCTACTAGTCAAAGCTTAGCATTTCTTGATATGGTGAGTAGTGTGTTCTGAAAAAAAAGAATGAAAATGGACAAGAACAAAACAAAAATCGAAAAGCATAAAAAAAACTTGATACAGAAGATCTGAGTGCTGCATCTGCACCTTCGATTCATCTACTGCATCATCAGAAATGATCTGAGTGAAGCCATCAAGAAGCCATTCTTAAGAAAAGGAAAGTAGGAGAAAAGCTGAGGTATGACAAATTACACAAGAGCTAGAGTATCAGTATTAAAAGGCCTCATGGAGTTATGAATGCAAATTGGAAATGTTTTATTTAAATTAAGTCAGTATGTACAGAGTCAGGTCAGGAGAGAGGTACAATAATGTGCTTTTACAGACATCTGGGAAACATGGTGGGGCTTCTGTCCTGGTTTGAGGCTTTGTTTCATTTCACAGGAGTACACTTTGACAATAAACTGGACTGGGTTAAAAACACTACTGCACTCTACAGGAGTGCAGTAGTGAATGAATAAAGAATCAGCTGAGAGTAACTCCATCTATACATTACCATGTGGAAAGTGTTTAATTGGCAAGTGGCTTCAATTTTCACAATGATCCCAGACACACTGCCAATGCAGTGTAAGTGCACCTGGATACAAAATTACACAATAAAACACCATAAGGCATGAAATGGCCTCCTCAGAGTTCAGACCCGGTAATATAGATCAAGCAAGTCAGTTTAGGCTCAGTGTAAATCAGGAAAAACTGTTTATATTTAGATACTGGATGCTACTGTCATGGTCCTCCAGTCCTCTCTGGTGTTGTGTTTTCGTTGTTCCTCCTTCCTCTTCACTCCTTCTCGCCAGTGCGGCTCATGGTCCCCGCCTTGATCCTCCGCTCCTGGTCGCAATTACTCACCTGCCTTTCATCACTTGTGATTGGTCCTGGCACTTTTGGAGGAACATCCTTCAATTGGTTCAGGAGTATGAAAGGAATCAAGCAAACTAGTGGATTAGAGTAACCATCTCCATTTCAACCAAAGATGCAGACAAAGCAGACTTGTTCCCAAGAGTTTGCACTAGTGATGGCCAAATGAAGCTTTCCGAAGCACTGAAGCTTGTATTGAAAAACGGTTCATTACTCGAAGCTTTTCAACACAGTCCTCTCCGGTGACATCTGGTGGTGAAAATTTTGAAGAGCAGCTTGAATCTGCAAAATAAAACGGACTGCTCAATTATCACTGCTCACTCAAGAGTGGAGTTCTCTCTGATATTGGGCCACCGTTCCGTTGCTTTGAACATGTAATTGGTTTTGTTTTCTCGATTGGGGGGCTGAAAAAAATGTAATGCGTATCTGCGTAATACATTTTGATCAATAAACTTTCCCTATTTAAACATGCACTATGGTGGCCTTTCTTTGCTCATAACTCCTTGATGTTGGTAAATACAATAAGTGAGCAATATATATAATATACATATGATAATGCACAGCACATTATGGAGTATGCCCCTGCTGTGAAGTCCTGCCTCCATCTACTTGTCGTTTAATCACTGGACAGCTGGACAGGTTCATACAAAATATTAGATTAGGCCAATTGTCCTATACATATTTTTGACCTAGGGGTGGGATTGATTGTGAACTGGAAAGGGAAAATGCTTAGGAAGCTGAGTAGGGCTGCATCGTCACTGATTTGTAGAATCATTTTGATTCGATACAGGATCCGATTCAATTTGATTGGAATCTGGAAAGTTTTGCCTCAGTCAGAAATATTACAAGTCTGATCATTTAACAGTATATATCCATAATTTCGTATCTATTAAAAGAAAGCTGACACATGTGAGACTTAATTAGAGATGTAAACAGAGAGTTATGAAACCTGCAGCTGCAGAAGCCAGCGAAAAAAAAAGAGGCAAACACAGCGCGGACCCGCCGACACATCAAAATCTGACTCTGACGCGTCGGGTCCGCGCTCTGTGTTCACGTTTGTATGCAGAATCCGTAAACCTGCTCCCAGTTACTGTTTTAGCTGCATGGTGTTTGACGACATGTTTGTGAGGTTTAACCTGAGATGCTGGCGTTTCAGGCATAATAACGTTAATTTACAAATCGACACGGGATTTTAATGAATCAATATCACTTTATTCAATTTAGCATGGATTGTAATCAGAAAGGCGATAATCAAAACCCACCCCTAATCAAGAACTTGCAAAGTAAAAACATGATCAATGTAAGGTAGCCCTTTTGTTATTTACAGTTAACAAGAGGATTAGTGTTACTGTGCGCTGGCTGAGTCTGTTTCTTTTCTTAGAAATAGTTTCTCCTGCCCTGAAGAAAATCCACTTGCATGGAACAGAAGAGGCTGTGGAGTGCAGGAACTACACTGCAAGTTGGTAGATATGCAGGTATTCCTGGGTCCTGCAGACTATCACCTAAAAACAATAAACAAAATGATTTTCTAAACTGTGTAGCAATGTCATGTACGTATAGTGTCAAATACATTTTTGTAGTCTTCATCAGCTTTAATTCACATGGAAGTGTTCCTAAAGTCATATGCTGTAATGATATTTACATTATGAAAACATGATTTTGGACATTTCAAGTTTTTCACTTCGGCAGATAAAATGAATTGAGCAAAATCAACTCAAAATATTCCCACACGCCAGAACGTCCTCTCTTCCTCGCTGGCTCCATATCTGTCAGTGGAATGATCACCTCGTCGCTATCTGTCACCATCAACACACTCCACGAATCCCGTGGATGATTCACTTCCTTATATCTGTTTGAATCAGGTACCGAAGCAGTTACGTGCGTAATGAAGCTTCGGACGTCACTGGTCACGTGACTTTTGCCAAACGAAGCAAGCCTCGACACAGTGCTTCTGAACCAGTGTGTTGTTTTTTTCGACACACGCTCCGGAGCGTCAGCTTCAAGCGGGCCATCACTACTATAGACTTTATCAAAGTAGATGTCTTTCTGAAAGTGCTGTAACTAAGTTTAAGAATATAATCCACCCACTGTTATCATCTTCAATGCCCTGTACCAACATAGAGCAGAGCAGCTATCTGATTGCTACCCCCAATTTCACCTCCTCACTACATACGACTCTGGATACTGTAGCTCCTGTGAAAACTAAGGTCTCTAATCAGAAGTACCTGACTCTGTGGTATAATTCTCAAACACGTAGCCTAAAGCAGATGACTCGTAAGCTGGAGAGGAAATGGCGTGTCACAAATTTAGAGGATCATCATTTAGCCTGGAGAAATAGTTTGCTGCTTTATAAGAAAGCCCTCCGCAAAGCCAGAACATCTTACTATTCGTCACTGATTGAGGAAATAAGAATAACTCCCGGTTTCTCTTCAGCACTGTAGCCAGGCTGACAAAAAGTCAGAGCTCTTTTGAGCCAACCATCCCTTTAACGTTAACTAGTAATGACTTCATGAACTTCTTCACAAATAAAATTTTTATCATTAGAGAAAAAATTACCAATAATCATCCCACAGATGTAATATCTACAGCTACTCTTAGTACCATTGATGTTATATTAGACTCTTTTTCTCCAATTGATCTTTCTGAGTTAACTTCAATAATTACTTCCTCCAAACCATCAACGTGTCTTTTAGACCCTGTTAGGTATTTTAGTACCATGGGAGCATTTACTGGATATTGTTTTATAGTGACATTATACAGGAAAACTCTGTCATTCAATAAGGCCCCTTTGTTTTAGTTATTTTTCTCTTTGACCCAAGAATTGATGTGTGAGAATCACAGGCTGGTACAAGGTTGAAATACCACAGAGATCACTCCCTCAGCTACATTAGTTTCTAAATCTCTTAGGAGACGCCTGTTGAAGGCCAGATGGTTTGTTTCAGAATTCACTAATGAAAGAACTCTTTATTTCGTGCCTTGAAAATATGTCGCTGAGATAATCACCATTGTAGCTGAACTGATAAACTATACAAAGGGTGCTTCTTCACCCAAGGGCAGGAAGACGCTCCCTTATCTTGGTCTGTACTGGTTTAAACTGATAATCTGCTGTCTCATGAATTTTACCCTCTATATAAACTGTTGTACTTGTGAATAAAGTTGAGTCAATTTGGGAAGACAACCTGAAGCAGTCTCTGTTTTCTTGTTCTCCCAAGCTGCTCCCGAGCTCGTACTAACACGCTGAATGGCATGCTTGAATATTACTTGAGAATATATTTGACTGTGTTACAGACTAAGGGACATTCTCTGCTGATAGGTGAAGGTACATTCTCTGCTGATAGACGTCCACGCCTCGGAGGAAGCCGATCTGAATAATCAAGATGGCGCCAGTATGTTCGGCTCGCCGTCACTCCACCTGTTTTCTGGTTTTCTGTTTGCTGCTCATTGCCTTAACTGTGGAAATTAACTCGCTCCGGACTTATGACCGAAAAACTCTTTTTATCATCCGAGACTCGGCAGTGACAGCACCTTTGTCCTTTGTTTTTGATGGGCAAACAAGCAGTGCGCCTCCACCGCTCGATGGCATTCCGCCTTACCTACGTCGCACCTGGTTCCTCCCTCCCAAGCTACACCGGAGAAAACGCTGGAGAAGACGAGGGAAGCGAAGTGGTCTCCTGGCTCGTACAAAGGCATTCCTGTCACTTTCTTGCCTGGCTGATCCTCTCCTTGTACAAATGGGTTTCTGCTACTCTGCCACTGTGAGAGGCTCACTCCAACCCAGAGGACCCTGGGTGCGCACTGTCTCTCCAACTCCGCCTGGTGCTGCTCCTCTTTCACCGGTGGGCCCGCTTCTCGGCCCGCGCTTCCTTCAGTCGTCTGGTTCACTCCTCACCATGCCAGCGGTGGCGTCCTCCTCAGGTGAGCGACTCTCTTCCACCTCCGGCCCGCGCCTGATGCCTGCTCCTCTCCTGCGTGACTCTCAAAGTACGTCGCTGGTTGCTTCTGTTCCGGGTGTTGGGTCATCGGCTCCTCTCCAGCCACGGATCCGCAGACTTGGTATCGTTATTTCAAACCTCCGCCCACTCAGCCGCACATCAACCCCGATGACAGCTACTGATCTCACCTTATCTATGGCTTTGATCAACACTCGATCTCTCTCCAATAAGACGTTTCTACTCAAGGATTTTTTCTCTTCTCCTGAACTGGATTTTATGTTCCTGACTGAGACCTGGCTACATGCCGGTGAGACTGTGGCTTTCTCTGAGCTTCTTCCTCCAGGCTGTTGTTTTTTCAACTCTCCCAGGTCTTCTGGTAAAGGTGGAGGCCTTGCCTGTGTTTTTAAATCAGTTTATGACTGTCATCAGATTTCATCTTTCTCCTTTTCCAGCTTTGAACTGCAGCTTTTTTAATTGAACTCATCTACTCCATTACTGTGTGCAGTAGTGTACCGTCCTCCCAAATTCAACAAGGACTTTATCAGTGAGTTTGGGGAATTCTTATCAGGACTTTCAGTAGATTTTGATCATTTTCTTATTGTTGGCGATCTGAACATCCATATGTGTTGTCCATCTAAACCTCTGGTTAGAGACTTTGTATCACTGCTGGACTCTTTTAACCTGACTCAGTGTGTGTCTGGCTCCACACATGAGAAAGGTCACACACTGGACCTCGTCATGTCTCACGGCCTGAGTATCCACGTCTCTGAAATCTGTGAGAGTGCGTGTATCTCTGATCACCTTCCTGTTCTGTTTTCTGCCACTGCAGATTGTTTTGTTGCTGCAGTTAAAGCTCCTTCACGCCGCCACCGGATCATCAATACCCATGTACCATCCCAGTTCTCTGCTGCTTTCAACAACTCTGAGCGCTCCACGGTGGACTGGATTGACTCCCTGTGTGCAGAAGATTTAACTGCTCTTTTTAACTCAACATGCACTTCTATTCTGGACTCCATCGCTCCCCTAAAATCACTCCATCCCAAAGCTCACGCTGAACCCTGGATTACAGACTCTGTTCGTGCTCTCAGGCGCTCCTGCAGGTGTGCTGAGAGAAAGTGGAAAAAGGACAAGCTGCAAATCTCCTTCAATATCCTGAGAGACTCTCTTTTAACTTATCAGAAAGCTGCTAAAGAGGCTAAGTCCTCCTACATATCTAACCTGGTCAGCAGTAATGTCCATAAACCTCAGACTCTGTTTCGTGTTTTAAACTCCATTGTTAATCCTCATACGTCCACCTGCCTCACACCTTCTGCCACCCTCTGCAATGACTTTTTATATTTCTTTGTTAATAAGATTTCCTCCCTGCAGTCTGTCATTCCACCTCCACTTTTCAACCCCCGTGTTTCTCCCTCGTGCCACTCTGCCTTTAACCAGTTTGAGCTAATCTCTCTTTCCCAGCTGCATGAAACGGTCTGCAAGGTCAAGTCTACCAACTGTTCCACTGACGCTATTCCCTCTCGTCTTCTGAAGCAGGTCCTGGACTCAGTTGGACCTGTCCTTCTGGTCCTGATCAATGCCTGTCTCAGCTCTGGTTGTTTCCCAACACTTTTTAAGCATGCAGTTGTTCAACCTCTTCTCAAAAAGCCTAATCTGGATCCATCTATACTCTCCAATTATAGGCCCATTTCCAATCTGCCCTTTCTGTCCAAAGTACTGGAACGAGTTGTCCTCAGGCAGCTCCAGTCGTTTTTAGACAACAACAGTCTCTATGAGAAGTTTCAGTCTGGTTTTAGAGCTCGTCACAGCACTGAAACCGCCTTACTGAGAGTTTTTAATGATTTGCTTTTAACTGTAGACTCTGGTTGTGCTGCAGTCCTAGTAACCTTAGACCTGACAGCAGCCTTCGACACTGTTGATCACAACATACTGTTATCCCGCCTAGAACACTGTGTCGGTCTGAATAGAATAGAATAGAATAGAAAGGTACTGTTTTAAAGTTTTTCCAGTCCTATCTGGATAACAGGAGTTTTTCTGTTCACCTCGGTGACCTGTCATCTCCCAGAGCTCCTTTAACTTGTGGTGTACCTCAGGGGTCCATTCTAGGCCCCCTGCTGTTTATTCTGTATTTGCTCCCTCTGGGCGATGTGCTGCGCAAACATAATGTGTCCTTCCACACCTTTGCTGATGACATTCAGATCTACCTCCCTCTGAGGTTAGACTGTAAGGACTCTCTGCAGCCGTTATTCTCCTGTTTGTCTGACATTAAGACTTGGATGGCTCTTAACTTTCTACATCTAAATGAAAGTAAAACTGAAGTCATTGTGTTTGGGCTTCCTAAAGACCCCAACCTTTCCTTTGATTTTATGGGACCCCTAACTTCCGAATGTACTTCCTCCATTAAGAGCCTCGGTGTTACTTTTGACAGTGCTTTTAAATTTGATAAACAAATCAGCTCCGTAGTCAAGGGATCTTTTTATCATCTACGGATTTTAGCTAAAGTCAAGTCCTACCTGTCCAGGAACGATCTAGAAAGGGTGGTCCATGCTTTTATTACTTCACGGCTGGACTACTGTAACTCCCTTTATGCTGGTTTAGATCGTTCCTGCCTGCATCGCCTTCAACTAGTGCAGAACGCTGCTGCTCGCATGCTGACCGGCTCCAAAAAGAGAGACCACATCACTCCGGTCCTCTGCTCTCTCCACTGGCTCACAGTTGCTTTTAGGATTGATTTTAAAATTTTACTGTTGGTTTTTAAGGTTCTGAACGGTACTGCACCTCCTTACCTGGCAGAGCTTCTTAGCATTTACCGCCCCAGGAGATCTTTGAGGTCAGCAGACCTGATGCTTTTAGATGTTCCCAGGTACAGACTAAAGACTAGGGGAGAGAGGGCTTTTGCTGTGGCTGCACCCAGACTGTGGAACAGTTTACCTCCTCACATCAGATTCTCCACAAGCCTTGGAACTTTTAAAATTGCTCTTAAAACTCACCTCTTCTCATTGGCTTTTAGCAAGGTTTAACTTATTGTTTTAATTTATTGTTTTATCAGTGAGGTGTTTTATGTACTTGTGTTTTATTGTATTTTATATTTGTATTTTATTGTACAGCACTTTGGTCAGCCTCGGTTGTTTTTAAATGTGCTTTATAAATAAACTTGACTTGACTTGACTTGATCCACGGATTAGGCCCTGGAAGCCGTTTCCTTCAGACCCCATTCCTACGAAACTGCTCAAAGAAGTCCTGCCATTAATTAATTCTTCAATCTTAAATATGATCAACCTATCTCTAATAATCGGCTATGTACCACAGGCCATCAAGCTGGCTGTAGTTAAACCTTTACTCAAAAAGCATCTCTAGACCCAGCAGTCTTAGCTAATTATAGGCCAATCTCCAACGTTCCTTTCATATCAAACATCCTTGAAAGAGTAGCTGTCAAACAGCTAACAGATCATCTGCAGAGGAATGGTTTATTTGAAGAGTTTCAGTCAGGTTTCAGAGCTCATCACAGCACAGAAAAAGCTTTAGTGAAGGTTACAAATGATCTTCTTATGGCCTCTGACAGTGGACTCATCTCTGTGCTTGTCCTGCTAGACCTTAGTGCAGCATTCGATACTGTCGACCATAATATCCTATTAGAGCGATTAGAACATGCTGTAGGTATTACAGGTACTGCACTGCAGTGGTTTGTATCATATCTATCTAATAGACTCCAGTTTGTTCATGTAAATGGAGAGTCCTCTTCACACACTGAGGTTAATTATGGAGTTCCACAGGTTCAGTGCTAGGACCAATTCTGTTTACATTATACATGCACCCCCTAGGCAGCATCATTAAAAGATATAGCATACAATTTCACTGCCATGCAGATGACACCCAGCTCCATGAAGCCAGATAACACACACCAATTAGTTAAACTGCAGGAATGTCTTAAAGACATAAAGACCTGGATGGCCGCTAACTTTCTGCTTCTTAATTCAGATAAAACTGAGGTTATTGTACTCGGCCCTGAAAAGCCTAGAAATATGGTATCTAACCAGATTCTTACTCTGGATGGCATTACCTTGGCCTCCAGTAACGCTGTGAGGAACCTTGGAGTAATTTTTGACCAGGATATGTCCTTCAACGCACGTATTAAACAAATATGTAAGACTGCGTTCTTCCATTTGCGCAACATCTCTAAAGTTAGAAATATCCTGTCTCAGAGTGACGCTGAAAAACTAGTTCACGCATTTATTACTTCCAGGCTGGACTACTGTAATTCATTATTATCAGGATGTCCAAAAAACTCGCTGAAAAGCCTTCAGCTAATCCAAAATGCTGCAGCAAGAGTCCTGACAGGGACTAGAAAGAGAGAGCATATTTCTCCTGTTTTGGCTTCCCTTCAAACCCAGAATTGAATTCAAAATCCTGCTCCTCACATACAAGGTCTTGAATAATCAGGCCCCATCTTATCTTAATGACCTTGTAGTACCATATCACCCCATTAGAGCACTTAGAGCACTGATCCTGAATCCTCCCGTAGTTATGCTGCGATAGACGTAGGCTGCCGGGGATTCCCACGATGCATTGAGTTTTTCCTTTCCAGTCACCTTTCTCACTCACTATGTATTAATACAGCGGTCCCCAACCCCCGGGCCTCGGTACCGGTCCATGAGTCGTTTGGTACCGGGCCACGAGAGTTGAGAGTTGAGGCTCAGGTGTGAAATGTATGGTTTTCAGGATTTTTATCGTTTTTTTAGCGTTATTTTGTTATCGTTTTTATCGTTAACTCGGTTTTCCTGGGTCTTTTCACGTGTGTTATGAATAAATCTTCTTTTTTACGGTACCGGTACTAGGCCAGTCCGTAAAAATATTGTCGGGCATGAACCGGTCCGTGGCGCTTAGGGACCGCTGTGTTAATAGACCTCTCTGCATTGAATCATATCTGTTATTAACCTCTGGCTCTCTTCCACAGCATGTCTTTTATCCTGTCTTCCTTCTCTCACCCCAACCGGTCGCAGCAGATGGCCCCGCCCCTCCCTGAGCCTGATTCTGCTGGAGGTTTCTTCCTGTTAAAAGGGAGTTTTTCCTTCCCACTGTCACCAAAGTGCTTGCTCATAGGGGGTCATATGATTGTTGGGTTTTTCTCTGTATCTATGAAGCGCCTTGAGGCGACTTTTGTTGTGATTTGGCGCTATATAAATAAAATTGAATTGAATTGAATTACGGACTAAACCTGGGACATTTGTGGCCCCAGTGCATGTGCCCTATCTGCCTTGTTGGTGTCCTTGATTTTTAAAAGTAAAATGTCTTATTATGCTATAAATAAAGCCAGAGAGTGAAATCTGTGCTACACACAGTGGGACACTGCCATAGACTGGTGACCTGTACAGGGTGTACCTTGCTCAGTCTGTGACAGCTGCTCCAGCCCTTCATGACCCTGAATCAGATACACCATTAAAAAGGGGGTGGATGGATTGACAGGGGATCAGAGGTATGGTGGACTGTAACTAAATAATTAAATAGAAAAAAATTAACTGTAAAAATAAATCTGTTAGGGTGCCTGGGTTCGTTGACCCAAAATTTTGAGTTTTACATTATTATTGAACTTTGATTTTGCCATTATTTATCATTTCTAGTCTTTTGGTTTCTTAGAGTTCTGTCTTCTGGTTTCTGTCTCTGTGTTACATAGTTGTTCTGTCTCCCCCTGTCTGCTGTATCCCCTCGTCAAGTCCGCGTTGTCTGTGTTATGTTTCCTGTTTTACTTTGAAAGTCCATGTCTCATGTTAATGTATCTGGATTTGCTTCCCTTGTCTCGCTACCCTTATTTGTCCCAGCTGTGTTTCTCTGTTGTCTCCCATTCCCTGATGGCTCTCTCTGGGTATGTAAGCCCTGAGTTTTCTTTGGTCTTTGTCGCGATCTCCCTCATCCTATGCTGTGTGTTCTGTTTGGCTGCCTGTGTAAGTTTCTTTTGGTATTCTTGCTTTTGTTATATTTGTGTTTAGCGTTAAAGCTGTTTTAAGTTCACACTTTTACCTCCAAGTGTCTGCACATTGGGTCCACAGTTCCTACCTGCACACAGCACATGACAAAATCATTGTGTAAAAACAAAACAAAATGCTGTCTTCTTTATTGACCATTTACCGTCAAACACATTTCAACTATAAGCTGTCATCAGTGCAAACCAAAGCCACATCCCCAGATATAGAACCATGGGAGGTTTAAACACTAATTAGTGTGAATGCTTGAAAAGTTAAATCAGAAGAGCAGGCTGTCTTTACACTGTCACCACGTCCATATAATAAACTCCACAGGCATGAAAAATGAGAATTCAGTAGACATGACATATGTGAGTGAAGTTGCCCCCCCCACCTTCTTCAAATCCAACAAAAGTGGTATCAAACGTTTGTGCTGGTTTGTGCTGCAAAAATTGTCGTTTGTGCTGCTATCATTTTAAAGATATTAATCAAAATATCTAGAGGTCATCAGAGGTCAACCAGCCCCCTCACATTAATTAAATCAAACAAAATGGGTGTCAATCAACTGTGCTACGTTTGTGCTGGTTTGTTCTGCAAAAATTGTCGTTTGTGCTGCTATCATTTTAAAGATATTCAAGAAAATTTTTAGAGGTCATCAGAGGTCAACCAGCCCCCCCACATTAATGGAATCAAACAAAACTGGTGTCAATCAACTGTGCTGTGTTTGTGCTGGTTTGTGCTGCTAAAATTGTCGTTTGTGCTGCCTCTGTTTTAAAGATATTAATGAAAATGCAAACGTCAAAAGGTCAACCAGCCCCCCCACATCACCCAAATCAAACAAAAGTTGATGTCACAGGTTTGTGCTGCAAAAAATTTTGTTTGTGGTGCTATTATTTTTAAAGATATTAATAAAATTCCATCCATCCATTTGCTTATCCTTTTAAGGGTCGCAGGGGGTGCTGGAATCTATCCCAGCTGTCATAGGGCAAGTTGCCCCCCCACCTTCTTCAAATCCAACAAAAGTGGTATCAAACGTTTGTGCTGGTTTGTGCTGCAAAAATTGTCGTTTGTGCTGCTATCATTTTAAAGATATTAATCAAAATATCTAGAGGTCATCAGAGGTCAACCAGCCCCCTCACATTAATTAAATCAAACAAAATGGGTGTCAATCAACTGTGCTACGTTTGTGCTGGTTTGTGCTGCAAAAATTTACGTTTGTGCTGCTATCATTTTAAAGAAATCCATACAAATTTCTGGAGGTCATCAGAGGTCAACCAGCCCCCCCACATTAATGGAATCAAATAAAACTGGTGTCAATCAACTGTGCTACGTTTGTGCTGGTTTGTGCTGCCTCTGTTTTAAAGATATTAATGAAAATGTAAAGGTCAAAAGGTCAACCAGCCCCCCCCCCACATTAATGGGATTGAACAAAATTGATGTCAAACGTTTGTGCTGGTTTGTGCTGCTAAAATTGTTGTTTGTGCTGCCTCTGTTTTAAAGATATTAATGAAAATGTAAAGGTCAAAAGGTCAACCAGCCCCCCCCCCCCCACATTAATGGGATCGAACAAAATTGATGTCAAACGTTTGTGCTGGTTTGTGCTGCTAAAATTGTTGTTTGTGCCACTATCATTTTAAAGATATTCAAGAAAATTTGTAGAGGTCATCAGAGGTCAACCAGCCCCCCCCACATTAATGGAATCAAACAAAACTGGTGTCAATCAACTGTGCTACGTTTGTGCTGGTTTGTGCTGCAAAAATTTACGTTTGTGCTGGTTTGTGCTGCCTCTGTTTTAAAGATATTAATGAAAATGTAAAGGTCAAAAGGTCAACCAGCCCCCCCCACATTAATGGGATTGAACAAAATTGATGTCAAACGTTTGTGCTGGTTTGTGCTGCTAAAATTGTTGTTTGTGCCGCTATCATTTTAAAGATATTCAAGAAAATTTGTAGAGGTCATCAGAGGTCAACCAGCCCCCCCACATTAATGGAATCAAACAAAACTGGTGTCAATCAACTGTGCTGTGTTTGTGCTGGTTTGTGCTGCAAAAATTTACGTTTGTGCTGCTATCATTTTAAAGAAATCCATACAAATTTCTGGAGGTCATCAGAGGTCAACCAGCCCCCCCACATTAATGGAATCAAATAAAACTGGTGTCAAGCAACTGTGCTACGTTTGTGCTGGTTTGTGCTGCCTCTGTTTTAAAGATATTAATGAAAATGTAAAGGTCAAAAGGTCAACCAGCCCCCCCACATTAATGGAATCAAACAAAACTGGTGTCAATCAACTGTGCTACGTTTGTGCTGGTTTGTGCTGCCTCTGTTTTAAAGATATTAATGAAAATGTAAAGGTCAAAAGGTCAACCAGCCCCCCCACAGTAATGGAATCGAATAAAAGCCTTCAGTTTTCAGGCCCCTCTTCTGTGGAACCAGCTTCCAGTTTGGATTCAGGAGACGGACACTCTCTACTTTCAAGATTAGGCTTCAAACTTTCCTTTTTGCTAAAGCATATAGTTAGGGCTGGACCAGGTGACCCTGAATCCTCTCTTCGTTATGCTTCAATAGATGTAGGCTGCCAGGGGATTCCCATGATGCATTGAGTTTTTCCTTTCCAGTCACCTTTCTCACTCACTATGTATTAACAGACCTCTCTGCATTGAATTATATCTGTTATTAACCTCTGGCTCTCTTCCACAGCATGTCTTTTATCCTGTCTTCCTTCTCTCACCCCAACCGGTCGCAGCAGATGGCCGCCCCTCCCTGAGCCTGGTTCTGCTGGAGGTTTCTTCCTGTTAAAAGGGAGTTTTTCCTTCCCACTGTCGCCAAAATGCTTGCTCATAGGGGGTCATATGATTGTTGGGTTTTTCTCTGTATCTATGAAGCGCCTTGAGGCGACTTATGTTGTGATTTGGCGCTATATAAATAAAATTGAATTGAATGTTTCATTAGAGTGGATGTGGCACACTTAATCAAAATGATTTGCCAGTGGGACTGTTTGAGGAAAAAAGCCTCATCGGGTGAGGGATTTCTATGTGCGATCAATGGCACAACTTGTCAAGTCCCAATCCTTGGAAGAAGCAGAGGTCCTAATACGCAGCATTGCTATTGTGGCATTAAGTGAGACAGAAGGCTGTGACAGTTTTGGAAACCTCATTATGTCAGAAGTGTCCAAATCAAATCTGAAAAGAAAAATTGCAGATGAGACTATGTCTGTTTCTGATGACAAGGAAGAAGAAGACATTAGATTGGATCCATGCACAGAAATAAACACCGACTTAAGGCAGTGGGTGGCAGATATTTGTGAGGGGAGCAGGTGCCATGCTGAAGATCATGGTGATCGAGACAATATGCACTATCTACCTGAGCTCGTCCCACACCTAATTAGATTGGGAGGATACCTACCACTCTGGACTGGAGAAATGGTTCCCCTATTTCAGAGCAAAAAACTCACTGCAACTTTAGCTAATGTTGAAGCAGAGTTCAAGAACATTAAACATGGTCTGTTCAAGCATGAAAATCTCCCTATAAGGATAGATAAATTCATTGCACGTCATCTTGGTTTTATTGAAGGGAACATGCGGATCTCTTCTGCAAAACAAATACGAAAAGAAGCAGAGGTTGCCAGACAGGATGGTACAGTGAAGCGTCAGTATCCACACAAAGCCTTTGTGGAGCAGGAAGTGGATGATAACCCCTCTCAGGAGCCCAAAATTGACACAGACATAGACATACAGGAAGGGCACGAAGTACTGCAGTGCGTTTCACGTTGATATCAGGCGCCTCCTAAAAAGGGAAAAGAAAAGTTCATTTAAGGCAAAGTTTTCAGGTGTCATTCTTTGGGGAGAATACATGTTTATGAAACTGCATGACATCAGACTCTACCAAATTTTGGAGACTTTTCTTTTAAGATACAACCTTTCTGTCTCTTGTGACAGAGAGTCTGTTTCTTAATCATTTGACAAAAACCCTACACAGTATTTTAAAATAGTGTTCTCCAGATCAGAGCTGTAATCTATATAGAACATGGGGTTCAAAGCAAGGAAAAATTATGTGTTTATCAGTGAAACCTTTTAAATTGTGTTAATTTTATCATTATCAATAAATGAAATCTTCACCTTAAGGGACTTAATGAATGGTTTCTTCTAAAAATTAGAAATGATTGAGTCATTTCACATCATATGAAAATATTAATTTTTAATACAAATTTGGCCCTACAAAAATGGAAACTCAGTAACAAAGATAATGGAGATTCTCTAAACACGAGCAAATATCACAGTAAAATTGTTGATTGTGATTTACACATTGGATGTATCCTCAGTGATTTGGTACAATTATACAACATTTTATAAGAACTGAACAACTGATGAAACTAATTATAGGCCAATCTCCAACCTTCCTTTCATATCAAAAATCCTTGAAAGAGGATTTTTGTTAGCTGTTTGATCTGTTTGATCTGTTAGTCAAACAGCTAACAGATCATCTGCAGAGGAATGGTTTATTTGAAGAGTTTCAGTCAGGTTTCAGAGCTCATCACGGCACAGAAACAGCTTTAGTGAAAGTTACAAATGATCTTCTTATGGCCTCTGACAGTGGACTCATCTCTGTGCTTGTCCTGCTAGACCTTAGTGCAGCATTCGATACTGTCGACCATAATATCCTATTAGAGCGATTAGAGCATGCTGTAGGTATTACAGGTACTGCACTGCAGTGGTTTGTATCATATCTATCTAATAGACTCCAGTTTGTTCATGTAAATGGAGAGTCCTCTTCACACACTGAGGTTAATTATGGAGTTCCACAGGGTTCAGTGCTAGGACCAATTCTGTTTACATTATACATGCTTCCCTTAGGCAGCATCATTAGAAGACATAGCATACATTTTCACTGCTATGCAGATGACACCCAGCTCTATCTGTCCATGAAGCCAGATAACACACACCAATTAGTTAAACTGCAGGAATGTCTTAAAGACATAAAGACCTGGATGGCCGCTAACTTTCTGCTTCTTAATTCAGATAAAACTGAGGTTATTGTACTCGGCCCTGAAAAGCTTAGAAATATGGTATCTAACCAGATTCTTACTCTGGATGGCATTACCTTGGCCTCCAGTAACGCGGTGAGGAACCTTGGAGTCATTTTTGACCAGGACATGTCCTTCAACGCACGTATTAAACAAATATGTAAGACTGCGTTCTTCCATATGCGCAATATCTCTAAAATTAGAAATATCCTGTCTCAGAGTGACGCTGAAAAACTAGTTCACGCATTTATTACTTCCAGGCTGGACTACTGTAATTCATTATTATCAGGATGTCCAAAAAACTCCCTGAAAAGCCTTCAGCTAATCCAAAATGCTGCAGCAAGAGTACTGACAGGGACTAGAAAGAGAGAGCATATTTCTCCTGTTTTGGCTTCCCTTCATTGGCTTCCTGTTAAATCCAGAATTGAATTCAAACTCCTGCTCCTCACATACAAGGTCTTAAATAATCAGGCCCCATCTTATCTTAATGACCTTGTAGTACCATATCACCCTATTAGAGCACTTCGCTCTCGCTCTGCAGGCCTACTTGTTGTTCCTAGAGTATTTAAAAGTAGAATGGGAGGGAGAGCCTTCAGTTTTCAGGCCCCTCTTCTGTGGAACCAGCTTCCAGTTTGGATTCAGGAGACGGACACTATCTCTACTTTCAAGATTAGGCTTCAAACTTTCCTTTTTGCTAAAGCATATAGTTAGGGCTGGACCAGGTGACCCTGAATCCTCCCTTAGTTATGCTGCAATAGACATAGGCTGCCGGGGGATTCCCATGATGCATTGAGTTTTTGCTTTCCAGTCACCTTTCTCGCTCACTATGTATTAACAGACCTCTCTGCATTGAATCATATCTGTTGTTAACCTCTGTCTCTCTTCCACAGCATGTCTTTTATCCTGTCTTCCTTCTCTCACCCCAACCGGTCGCAGCAGATGGCCGCCCCTCCCTGAGCCTGGTTCTGCCGGAGGTTTCTTCCTGTTAAAAGGGAGTTTTTCCTTCCCACTGTTGCCAAAGTGCTTGCTCATAGGGGGTCATGTGATTGTTGGGTTTTTCTCTGTATCTATGAAGCGCCTTGAGGCGACTTATGTTGTGATTTGGCGCTATATAAATAAAGTTGAATTGAATTGAATTGAAAAAGTTGAATTGAATTGAATTGAATGAAACAACTTACTTATGTGACCACATATGAAGTGTTATAACTTACCACAAAAGGTGAACTGTGCCACTGACCCTTGGTAGATCTGCACATGATAAAAAAAAAAGCATTATAAATACTAACACAGCTATTAATAATTAAACTAGTGGGGTACATTTAAGATGTTAATGTCACAAAATAAAATAGACTGGTAGAAAGAAGTACAAGGAAATGGTAATGGGGGGAGCCATGAAAATATATCTTTTCAACATGATTCAGTGTGACAAAGCAAGGGCATGATTTTTTAAAAAAAACAAAAAATAAACAGGTTGTCACGGTCCTGGGTCAGTGACCCAGTGTTTTGAGTTTCTTGTGCCTCTGAGTTTTTTGTATTATGTTCTTAGTTCTCTTTGTTGTCCCAGCGTATTCTTTAGTGTAGTGTCTTAGTTTGGTTTTCTTGTATTCTGTTTAGTTCTGAGTATTTGGTAGCTGCCCTCTGTGTTTCTTAGTTGCTCTGTCTCCCCTAGTCTAGTTTGCATCTGTGCTAATTCCTGTTTTACTTTGAAGGTCTGTGTCTCATGTGAGTGTATCCTACTTTGCTCCCTTGTCTCGTCAGTTCTGATTTCTCCCAGCTGTGCTCTCCTTCTGTGTCTCATTCCCCTCGTTACTTCCCATTGTATTTAAACCCTGTGTTTCTCTGAGGCAGTGCTGCGTCGTCCCTTAAGCTGTGTGTTTCTTCGTGTGCCTCTCTGCAAGGTGTGAGTTTATATTTTCCCAGTTTAATTTTGTATGCTCGTTTTCTGTGACTAGCAATTAAAGCTGTGATTTTGAGTTCATCCCCTGAGTCTGAGTCCTGCATTTTGGGTATCTATAGACTAGTGATGGCCAAATGAAGCTTTCCGAAGCACTGAAGCTTGTATTGAAAAACGGTTCATTACTCGAAGCTTTTCAACACAGTCCTCTCCGGTGACATCTGGTGGTGAAAATTTTGAAGAGCAGCTTGAATCTGCAAAATAAAACGGACTGCTCAATTATCACTGCTCACTCAAGAGTGGAGTTCTCTCTGATATTGGGCCACCGTTCCGTTGCTTTGAACATGTAATTGGTTTTGTTTTCTCGATTGGGGGGCTGAAAAAAATGTAATGCGTATTTGCGTAATACATTTTGATCAATAAACTTTCCCTATTTAAACATGCACTATGGTGGCCTTTCTTTGCTCATAACTCCTTGATGTTGGTAAATACAATAAGTGAGCAATATATATAATATACATATGAGAATGCACAGCACATTATGGAGTATGCCCCTGCTGTGAAGTCCTGCCTCCATCTACTTGTCGTTTAATCACTGGACAGCTGGACAGGTTCATACAAAATATTAGATTAGGCCAATTGTCCTATACATATTTTTGACCTAGGGGTGGGATTGATTGTGAACTGGAAAGGGAAAATGCTTAGGAAGCTGAGTAGGGCTGCATCGTCACTGATTTGTAGAATCATTTTGATTCGATACAGGATCCGATTCAATTTGATTGGAATCTGGAAAGTTTTGCCTCAGTCAGAAATATTACAAGTCTGATCATTTAACAGTATATATCCATAATTTCGTATCTATTAAAAGAAAGCTGACACATGTGAGATTTAATTAGAGATGTAAACAGAGAGTTATGAAACCTGCAGCTGCAGAAGCCAGCGAAAAAAAAAGAGGCAAACACAGCGCGGACCCGCCGACACATCAAAATCTGACTCTGACGCGTCGGGTCCGCGCTCTGTGTTCACGTTTGTATGCAGAATCCGTAAACCTGCTCCCAGTTACTGTTTTAGCTGCATGGTGTTTGACGACATGTTGTGAGGTTTAACCTGAGATGCTGGCGTTTCAGGCATAATAACGTTAATTTACAAATCGACACGGGATTTTAATGAATCAATATCACTTTATTCAATTTAGCATGGATTGTAATCAGAAAGGCGATAATCAAAACCCACCCCTAATCAAGAACTTGCAAAGTAAAAACATGATCAATGTAAGGTAGCCCTTTTGTTATTTACAGTTAACAAGAGGATTAGTGTTACTGTGCGCTGGCTGAGTCTGTTTCTTTTCTTAGAAATAGTTTCTCCTGCCCTGAAGAAAATCCACTTGCATGGAACAGAAGAGGCTGTGGAGTGCAGGAACTACACTGCAAGTTGGTAGATATGCAGGTATTCCTGGGTCCTGCAGACTATCACCTAAAAACAATAAACAAAATGATTTTCTAAACTGTGTAGCAATGTCATGTACGTATAGTGTCAAATACATTTTTGTAGTCTTCATCAGCTTTAATTCACATGGAAGTGTTCCTAAAGTCATATGCTGTAATGATATTTACATTATGAAAACATGATTTTGGACATTTCAAGTTTTTCACTTCGGCAGATAAAATGAATTGAGCAAAATCAACTCAAAATATTCCCACACGCCAGAACGTCCTCTCTTCCTCGCTGGCTCCATATCTGTCAGTGGAATGATCACCTCGTCGCTATCTGTCACCATCAACACACTCCACGAATCCCGTGGATGATTCACTTCCTTATATCTGTTTGAATCAGGTACCGAAGCAGTTACGTGCGTAATGAAGCTTCGGACGTCACTGGTCACGTGACTTTTGCCAAACGAAGCAAGCCTAGACACAGTGCTTCTGAACCAGTGTGTTGTTTTTTTCGACACACTCTCCGGAGCGTCAGCTTCAAGCGGACCATCACTAGTTTGCACTATGGAAAGCACAAAATCAACTTCTAAATGAAAGAATGAGACAGGTCAGTTTTACTATAGATGCACTCTGGAACAAGATTAGTCAGACTGCAGGTACTCAAAGCACCTTGCACGCTCCTGCCACTACGTAAGCCAACAGCGAGGTGACGTTTTTCACTGCATTTTTGCATTTACCTCAGTTAGTGTAGCCCCGGTGCTCTTTTTGAATCTGTTCATGTTTTTCTAACGAACCTTTCCTAACCTTTCTCTGTACAGATCTTCCTGGACCCCTTCTTGTTTCTGGTGGACCCTGTTAGATGAACATGAGTGGATTCCAGTGTTGAGTGGGTTTGAGTGAGTCACAGACTGTGTGAAGAGGAGTGTGGACATGTTACCCTTACCCCGGATCCCCCACCCCCACAGGCCCCGATCCTTCGTCACTGTATATATTACTGCTAAATATTCCATCAGAACATTTGATAAAATGTGTTATTTATTTAGAAAACCTTATTTTAAACTGTATCAAAGGAAAATTAGACTTGACAAGTCTTAAAGCTTCAAAGAAACGAAGAAGAGACAAAAAGTTTCAGACTCTTTGTCGTATTTGTGAGGTGTTTATTTTGGAGCATAATATATATAGCACAAAGCATCCACGAGACATTACACAATCAAAGGGCGTGACTGTTCAGTGGATTATTTCAGGCTTATAATCGCTTGAAAGATAAACTTTGGACCACATGTAAAAGAACTGTCATTATAAAAACTCAAGTTTGCATGCGTTTTATATGATATTATCTGACAAAGCAGAGCAATGTGTAAGGATGAGCAGGCAGCTGGTTCAGAAAGAGCTCTGGTCCAGTCTTTTCATGATGCGTTGGGTCCAGGAGGCAGACGCATCCACACACACTGAACGAGACTTTTTGGTAATGAAGCTGAAACAAAGAGGTGGAAATTCAGAAATCTGAATTTTAAATAAGCTTCAAAATTCTCTCAGTAAATATGTTGTAAAAATAACAATAATAATAATAATAATAATGTATACTTTATTTATCCCAGTAGGGAAATTACTCTCTGCATTTAACCCATTCACTCTAGTGAAGCAGTGGGCAGCCACCAATCAGGCGCCCGGGGAGCAGTGTGAAGAGACGTTACCTTGCTCAGAGGTACCTCAGGGTAGCCGTTCAGTGGTTTCGAATGCCCGAATATGTACTTTTTTTTTTTTTAAATGACCAGTAGACAAAATGTCATAATATAAACACTTAAATGTGTATTTCAAACAATTTACAAGCAAAGTAGCCAAACATCCACGTAAAATTGATCAAATTATGAAAACAAGTTTGTGCATTTTTCTTGAACATTTACAGGATAAAATTAAAAGACAATAGTAGGAGAACAAATACAAGTTCAAATAAAAAGTATCAAACTCATACTATGTCCTGAGCATCATGTGTAAAATGACAATTTTTAATTGTCCAGAAACTCTGCAGATACAATGATCATACTGCATAATTTTCATTACAGTATTTTCAGTATTTGTGTTAAACATTATGAAAATAAAATAAACCCAGTTTTCTTCACTTACATGATGGCAGACTTTGGGCATCGGTGATCAGTCAGTCGATACGACTTGATGAGGTTTGCTTGAATTCTTCCCGGGTACAACTTGAAACAGCAGGTGTCGGGACCATTTGCATCTGAGGAAAAAGACATTTCATTAGACTTACTCAAAAAATAAAACTTCTCTTTTAATGATGACACTTAAGGTAATCTTACTGTTGCAGTTAACTGCAGGCAACAAAGCAGCTCCAAGGATGCACAGCAAAAGGAACTGAGCGGTTTTCATTATGATTCCTCAGGAGTTGATGATGATGACGATAAAGACAACAGCTGCTCTTCAGATGCAAGCAAGGGCTTCTAAATATTAGGTGGTGTGCTGTTACATTTATCAAGATCAATACTTTTTTTAAAGGTAGATAGGGTGTCATTGGTGTGAAAGAGGGAGGGTGGATGTGGTTTCAAAAATTGCTGAAAATGCCTCTGACAGAACTTTCCATTCGGTTACATTGACAGGAAATGAAGCTGCGGTTTAGCCCAGCGATGCAGCTCAAAGCATGACACTGTTAACAAAACCAACTTCTACATCCCCCTCGCCCAAAAGTTTTAAAAAAATATATGTCACAAAATATTATGACCACAAAAAAAACGCTAAAACAATCGTTGAGCAGTCCATATGACTCCATGAGTTTTGCTTTAATTCTTCTTGGTACAACTTTCAGCAGCAGTTGTTGGGACTATTTCCATCTGAGTAAAGAGGATTAAGATCAAACTTTTTAGAAAGTATAACAATAAAAAAAATATTGATGACCACCAGAGCTAGTCCTACTTGTAGATAATCAAATGGTATAAATTTCTAAATTCACCGCGCCTTGTTCTCAAATTATCGCATTCCTAAGACAATTCAATTTTATTTATATAGCGCCAAATCACAACAAAAGTCGCCTCAAGGTGCTTTATATTGTACAGTAGATACAGAGAAAAACCCAACAATCATATGACCCTCTATGAGCAAGCACTTTAGCGACAGTGGGAAGGAAAAACTCCCTTTTAACAGGAAGAAACCTCCCGCAGAACCAGGCTCAGGGAGGGGCGGGGCCATCTGCTGCGACCGGTTGGGGTGAGAGAAGGAAGACAGGATAAAAGACATGCTGTGGAAGAGAGACAGAGATTAATAACAGATATGATTCAATGCAGAGAGGTCTGTTAATACATAGTGAGTGAGAAAGGTGACTGGAAAGGAAAAACTCAATGCATCATGGGAATCCCCCAGCATGTCTTTAAGACATTCCTGCAGTTTAGCTAATTGGTGTGTGTTATCTGGCTTCATGGACAGATAGAGCTGGGTGTCATCTGCATAGCAGTGAAAATGTATGTCTTCTAATGATGCTGCCTAAGGGAAGCATGTATAGTGTAAACAGAATTGGTCCTAGTACTGAACCCTGTGGAACTCCATAATTAACCTCAGTGTGTGAAGAGGACTCTCCATTTACATGAACAAATTGGAGTCTATTAGATAGATATGATACAAACCACTGCAGTACAAACCACCTGTAATACCTACAGCATGCTCTAATCGCTCTAATAGGATATTAGGGTCGACAGTATCGAACGCTGCACTGAGGTCTAGCAGGACAAGCACAGAGATGAGTCCACTGTCAGAGGCCATAAGAAGATCATTTGTAACCTTCACTAAAGCTGTTTCTGTGCTGTGATGAGCTCTGAAACCTGACTGAAACTCCTCAAATAAACCATTCCTCTGCAGATGATCTGTTAGCTGTTTGACAACTACTCTTTCAAGGATTTTTGATATGAAAGGAAGGTTGGAGATTGGCCTATAATTAGCTAAGACTGCTGGGTCTAGAGATGCTTTTTGAGTAAAGGTTTAACTACAGCCAGCTTGAAGGCCTGTGGTACATAGCCAATTATTAGAGATAGGTTGATCATATTTAAGATCGAAGAATTAATTAATGGCAGGACTTCTTTGAGCAGTTTTGTAGGGATGGGGTCTAAAAGACACGTTGATGGTTTGGAGGAAGTAATTATTGAAGTTAACTCAGAAAGATCAATTGGAGAAAAAGAGTCTAACTTAACATCAATGGTACTAAGAGTAGCTGTAGATAATATTACATCTGTGGGATGATTATTGGTAATTTTTTCTCTAATGATAAAATTGTTATTTGTGAAGACCTGACCTCTGACCTTGAGATCACCTTGACTTGAGAAGGTCACAGGACTCAGACTTATACATTATTTTAAGTAGCTGCACCTGTGGTATCAATTTCAGAATCCTACACAAGTTATCTGATTCACAAACTTGGGTGTTGATGCTGCCCGCCCGTCAGTCAGCGTAGCCCCAAAATGATGAGGAAGATAAGGAACATTTCTTTGAATTAAAATGTTTTCTAATTTATAGGGAAATTGGTGAAATTAACATGGAGAAAGGTCTTTATTTGCATAATTTTCAGCTTAGAAATCTGAACTTTGAGGCACCAGACAAAGAGCGATTCAGAAGACCCCTATGAGCAGAACACCAAGGGAACAGTTCACCCTGCCCGGGATAGGGTCACTGGGGCCCTGCCCTGGAGCCAGGCCTGGGGAGGGTGCCCGCGGGAGAGCGTCTGGTGGCCAGGTCTTAGTCCATTGGGCCCGTCCGGTCACAGCCCGAAAAAGTGACACGGGCCCATCATCCTGTAGACCAACCAACCCAACAGCTTGGGCTCTGGAACCAGTCCCCTGGAGAGGGCTTGGACTCTGTCTCAGTCTAGTTGTCCCTGGTGAGAGGCGGGCTGGAGTGGGTATCCTAGTTTCCCCTCAGGTTGCTGTCTGTACGTGGTGAAGAGAGAGCTGAGTGTAAAAGCAAAGCTTTCAATTTACCGGTCGATCTACGTCCCTACCCTCACCTATGGGTATGAGATGTGGGTAGGGACTAAATCCTTGGCTCCTAGGTGAGGTGTACCGGGCACGTCCCACCAGGAGGAGGCCCCGGGAGAGACCAAGACCACTGGAGGGATTATATCTCTTGGCTGGCCTGGGAACGCCTTGGTGTTCCCCTGGTCAAGCTGGAGGAGATGGCAGTAAATGGTTCTTAACAGTGCTTTTCTACTCTTCTGAGCACTCAAAGCGCTTTACACAACTTGTGCATTCACCCATTCACACCCATTCGCACAAACACATTTCCTTAGTGCTTTCTAACTAACATTCACACAATTCAATTCAATTTTATTTATATAGCGCCAAATCACAACAAAAGTTACCTCAAGGTGCTTTATGTTGTGCAGTATATCCTATAATAATAGATACAGATGATAGATATCTGTGTTTTTAGATATAAATAGTGAAACCAGCATTACCAGAAGGATATCTCATATGTTGATCTCCTCAGTAAGGAGTGTTTGGTTGTTGTGTCACTGTAACATCACGAGCTGCAGAGCTGCTGCAAGAAACTGAATGGCTTGAATGACCTTATGTCCATAAGTTTACAACCGAACTATATCTTCTGTGGGTATTTAAATACTTAAGGAGAAAATAAGAATTAATTTCTTTCAGGTTCCAATGTAAAATAAGTAATCTATATAATATATCAGGCATTACCCCCTTTTTGCTTCTGTTTTGGTTTTAAAAAAATGCTGAAATAGGAGAGAAATGATCAGACTATCAGAAAAGAAGGAGCATGTGCCTCTGTCTGCTATCATCTGGCCAAACCATGGTCACACTGCCACCTGCTGGGACAAAGATGTTACGACAGCTACAGGATTGTTTAGAAACTAGATAGGCCTATTTAGTTGAAATGAATTATTTTAGGGCATTTTCAAATGAAAGTATTTCAATATGTAGTAAAATGATGTATAAATTATTTTTTTAAAAGTATAAATTATTTCACACAAACTTGATCACATATAAATATAAATGAAAGTCAAATCTCCAAAAACCGGTGAACCCCAAATCAACTGTGTAGTATATTCATTTCATAATTTTTCAGCACTAACCCATGATATTTTAGAAGGACATGGTTTCTTTATATATATTCTAATCTTAAGCACTTAAAGTGTTCATGACATATTCATTCAATGCTTCAAACATGGGGGCTAGGTGGCGTGTACTGTCTTACCCACGGGCACTTTATCATGCAGAATGGAGGAACCTGGGACTGATCCACTGATTTTCTGAATATTGGATACGTGCCCCTCTTTCAGAGCCATAAACATTACAGGGTGTATAACCCACTTAATAAATAATTAAATAATAATAATGTTAATTTTCTTAGCAACATATTCAGTCATGGTTGTAGGTGCACCCAGGAGAGCACGCCATGTCATCACAGAGCCTCGGTTTATTTTAACATAAATGTGGCAATTTCAAGTTTGACCTGATGATGGCAGTGGTTTTTCACACCTACACTGCCAAAAGCCAGTTAGTTAGAAGAGTGTGTGTGTGTGTGTGTGTGTGTGTGTGTGTGTGTGTGTGTGTGTGTGTGTGTGTGTGTGTGTGCCTTATTTTCACACTTACTGTCAAATTTGGTAGAGAACGACTCTGTTTACCTGCAGCCCTGATCATAGGCTCTGAAAATGGATTTGTATAAAAACTCTCAGTCATTCCATTATTTTTCTCAGCTCCACTAAAACAAGATGAAAGTCTGCACTATAATCACATCTTGACAAAAAGGAACGAGGATGAAAAGATAATGTTCTTGCAATGGTCAACACACAGTACTGTGTAAATGCCTTAAGCCAGCCTAAAAGTCTTTATTCCCTTATTTCCTAGGACTCAAAGTTTTAGTCTAACCTTTGACCTTTGTGAGGAGTTGTGCTTTCTGAGTGCTCTTGTTATTTTTAAAGTGCTATTGACCTACAGACCTCCAGGCTTTCTGAAGGTCTTTCAGAATTTACCATTGGCTGCTTTTTCACTTACTTCAGTCCAGTCCTTGTGCCTGAGCATTTTCTTGTTTGTTAAATCACCTAACACCTAACTCTGTATCGTTTAAGCATTAAAAATGTGCTTAACTCAAAGGATGAATCCTCACTGTGGAGGACAAAAGAAGTGTAGTGGTTTATACATTTACCAAACGAGCAAAATATTGCTGGTTCAACCCCTTAAGGAGTCACGAATCCCTTTATGGCCATGTCAGGACGATCTGGTGCAAAAGCTTGCCAAGTCTAATATGCAGAGTTACCTGTTGTGGTAACCCCTTGTGAATAAGGGAGTAGTTGAATTTAGCTCCCACTATGCAATACCTAGGAAGTGTTTAATCGGCAAGTACTTCAATTTTGAGCAGAGCAATGATCCCAGACACACTGCCAATGCAGCGAACATACACCTGGATAAAAATGTAGTCATGGATCGGCCTCCCCAGAGAGCAGATCCAAGTCTGGGATCATTCGGAGATAATCTTGACACGGAAACAAAAGGTAGCCAATATCTGAAGAAGGGCTTTGGAATGTCCTTTAAGAATTCTTGAGAATCGTTTCCAAATAATACTTAAATATATTACCAAAGAAATTGCCTAAGAGGGTTCAGGTTGTTGAAGAACAATGATGATCATCTTAAATATTGACTTTAAAGGTGAATAAAAGTGTACAAACTAGAATTTTATTTAAATGTATGTTTGCACATTTTCATCATTGCACTTTTTTTTCTCATTTTTGTGGCAAAGTATACAGAAACAAAGGTTGGCTCAAGACTTTTGGACGTTATTGTAAATCCAATTAATGGCTGCAAGAGAAATTAGGAACAGGAAAAGGAAAGAGTTGTATGGATGTATTTTGACCTCTGATGAATGTTCTAATCTTCGGCCATAACATAACTTAGCAATTTGCAACACCAAGCACAAGACTGTGCCCAATTACTCTGCTGGTTAATTTGTGTTAAAAAACAAACAAACCTAAAAACCTTTTTCTTTTAGATACTGGATGCTACATTGTTTTCTGTATGTCCATGGAAATATTTATACTGATATAAAAGAAAAAGAAATCTATTGTACAAGAGTTATAGGTCTAACACAGAGTGCTGGGCCATTTCCTTTAATATAACTTCTCTAATATCTCTGACAAACTACATAAGGACTCAAAACAGAACTCACAGAAGGAAGTAGTTGTTCTTTGTTTGGGTGTTTTTGTTGTTGTTCTTTACTTAAAGTGAGAGTTACTTGATATGTTGTCAGTAGCGAGTTCATCAACAGGCAAGCATTCAATAAAGCTCAACAAGTTCAGAGACCAGCAGACAGAGTAGCATTAACTAAGGTGTCCTCTAGCCAGTAGCTCAGGAAGTCTGTCCCAGCTGACAGTGGGCAACAGCAGAGGTGAAGTTTGGACAGGAAACCAGTTAATCATTAGCAATTTGTAAAAGCAGTGGTAGTTAAGAAGAAAAAGACAGAACTGGGCCAGAAAATTATTATTATTAAAGAGTCAATTATTTATTTTTAATTCCAAATGAAATTCCAATGATAGCTCAACCATAAGATTCTTAGTTGGTGCATCGAGGGAAAGCCAAACATTTACATACAGTTACAAATCAGTTGCATATATACTTTCAGAATCGACCAAATTATGTGTTATTTATTTTAAAAGTGTTATTTCACACAGTATGTAAGGAAGACTTGGCAACTCGTAAAGCTTAGAAGAAATGAAGAAGAGACAAGAAAAAGTTTCACACGCTTGTATTTTTGTGGTGTTTATTTTGGAGGATAACACATAACACAAAGCAAAGAGACATTACACAATCAAAGGACTTTTCAGTGGATTGCTTCAGGCTAATAACTAGCTTTGGATCAGTTGAGACAGAGTTGCACTAATTACAAAAGTCATAAAGCCACATTGGATATCATATTATCTGATAAAGCAGAACAAAATGAAATGATGAGCAGGCAGCTGGTTTAAAAAGTGCTCTCGTCCAGCGTTTTCATGATGCTATCGACCCAGGAGAGAGACGGATCCATACAGACTGAACGACCTTTTTTGGTAACGAAGCTGAAACAAAGAGGCGGAAATGCTGCTGTTATTGTGTGTTGTTGTTTTTTTAAACAAAAAAGCAAAAATAACTAATAGCTACAAAGAAACACGGCTACAGGATAATGTTAGGAGACAAAACTAAAAGAACAAATATGAGTTCAAATAAAAAGTAAATGTAGAAGATGTCCTGTGTGAAATGAAAAAAAAAAAGAAAATGTCCAAAAACTGTCCAGTTACAATGGTCATACTGGATATTTTTCATTACAGTAATTTCAGTTATTGTGTTAAACATTATGAAAACAAAATAAACCCAGATTTCTTCACTTACATGGCGGCAGGCTTTGGGCATCGGTGATCAGTCATGTAATACGACTCCACAAGGCTTGGTTTAATTCTTCTTGGGTAAAACTTGAAGCAGCAGTTGTCGGGGCCATTTCCAGCTGAGGAAAAAGCATTAGAACATGTTTCATTAGACTTACTCAAAAAACCTCTCTAATAATGATGACATTAAAGGTAATCTTACTAGTGCAGTTAACTGCAGACAACAAAGCAGCTCCAAGGATGCACAGCAAAAGGATGTGAGTGGTCTTCATTATGATTCCTCAGGAGTTGATGATGATGAAGAAGATTAAGACAACAGGTGTTCTTCAGACGCAAGCAAGGGCTTCTAAATAATAGGTGGTGTGCTGTTACATTTATCAAGATCAATATTTTGAAAAAAAAAGGTGCATATGGTGTCATTGGTGTGAAAGAGGGAGGGTGGTTGTGGTTTCAAAAGGTGCTGAAAATGCCTCTGACAGAACTTTCCACTCGGCTACATTGAGAGGAAATGAAGCTGTGGTTTAGCCCAGAGCTGCAGCTCAAAGCATGACACTGTTAACAAAACCAACTTCTACAGCCCCCCCAAAAGTTTTAAAAAATATATGTCACAAAATATAATGACCACAAAAACACTAGAAAAACAATGCCCCCGAACATCACTGTTGGCTATTTCTAATGTAATGAGACTGTGCTGGCCAGAGTAACATTTCAAAATCAACAAATCTATTTGAACAATGTGTGTTATCATTTTTTTCGTGCTACATATAGTCATGTGCTGTACCACAACAGTCCTTGCGATTGCTATGGTTGCGGGTTGCTGCAGTCATCTGTTGTTTTCATGAAAGACACAACTTAACCAACTTGACTGTCTTAACAACTGAGCACTATTAAAACTTGAAAGTGTGACACAAACCAGAATGTTAACATTCACACTATATGTTGTGCTTCAGCAATGCAGCCAGTACTTTTCAAAAGATGCGTTTTTTACTTTGCAAAGCGATCGAGGGAAATACACATTTATTCCTGAGTATTCTCCGGCTTTAACAAGCACTTAAACAGTGATTGGCATCAGCCTCAACTAACCACCAGCCAACTGGTTGGGAAATATTCATTTTTTTTTGTGTTGCCAAAAGGTGATCAATCTCTAGACCTGTTCATACGATTTGTCAAATCATTTAAACGTCACGTGGTCAGCGTGTGGTCATATGACCCTATCATGGTCATAGTGTTTATAGGAAAATGGCCGCAGATCTGATCTTAACAAGAACCTTTTTGATTCACGCATTTTTGTTTTTGTTGTTTGTTTTTTTTTAATATATATATATATATATATATATATATATATATATATATATATATATATATATATATATATATATATATATATATATATATATTAAAAAAAAACAAACAACAAAAACAAAAATGCGTGAATCAAAAAGGTTCTATATATATATATATAATATTCACATAGAAACAAAGATAGCTAACAAAACAATGCCATGGGGTTTAAATTATATACTTATATATGTTGGAGAATTAAGCTGAAGAAGTAGATACAGATTTTAGATGAAGACAAAACTTCACTCTCTGCTCATATGAGGATCAGATCTGTGATTAAAGGCTTTTGTGGACTCCAGGAGATTTTTACATTTAAAACTGGGCCACTGTTGTCTGACGTAGGTCTGCTTCAGAGAACCCCATTTGATATTTATGTAATATGTTCACTAATCAGTGGTTTATCACCACTCATCGAGAATCAAAGCAAAAGTGCGGATCACTCAATACTAACATATAGATTTTATCTCAGGTAAAAGTGTGGCAACCTTTTCACAAGAAAGTGTAAATACACCACAACGCATTGCTGCAGCAATGACTGTTGCACTAACCACATAAGCCATCGTGTTCTCACTCCGGTTAGGCTCAAAGGCACTCTGGGAAATTCACTTCCACCTGTTGATCTATACAAGGCAGGAGGAGAGTTGTAATCCAGTAAGAAACAAACTAGCTCCTGGTTGAATATGTACATCTTTTTATTATAATAAAACCATCATTTATATACATTTCAAGTGAGAAACAGTTGCGCGGTGACCTTCTGCTGTCTCCATGTATATCTATCAGTCCTCTACAGTACACAGGTCTCTTGGAAAAAAAGGAATACAAGTCAGACAATGCAAAACGACTGAGAACACCCAGCAAATCAACATGATTATCAAGCAATGGTACATCATCTAAAATATCTTTCAACCCAATTTAGTTTGAATCTTTTTGACCACAAAGGATCAAACGGTAGTGTTGACAGGTAGAGCTGATACCCAGGCCAGCTTTAAATGTAACAATTAATTGGTAACTAACAGGTCTAATTGTGAAGATACCACTTAACCACACAAACAAGACATACACATACAGACACACACTACAGTTTGCAAACAGCTACCTAAAAAAGGTGGAGAAATCAACAACCCGTTTTTAACCACGAGACTATCAGAGGCACAACTCAAAGGCTTGCACGTATGGCTTGCAAAAAGCTTTAACTGCAGTCCTGCAGTGTTTCACCACAGTGGGGGAGGGGGTGCATTTAGAAGAATGATCAGACATAGTATTGCACGGTGCTGAGTCAAAAACACAGCAGGCGCCCCTTTCAGCGGCCATGTGGCTGAGACGATGATGAATTACAAAACGAAAGGAGTCTTCCTGTTTTTAAAGCCCAGACTGAACGTTCTACTTCAGCTAATGTCCAGGGATTTAAGAAAGCACAGCCTCAGCTGAGGGTTAAGAGATTGAGTTCACTAATATAACAGGAAAGACCGACTGGAACTCCATCACACACAAATTCAGCAGCACAACACAGCACGTGAAGCAGTTTCACAAGGAACGACGAGACATTTCCTCATACATCGGCCTTTCATTCCTCTGATGACGCTTGTGCACAATGGGCTTTCAAAGTCATCACTGTCACAAAACAAAGATCAGATCAGGAAATGCAGTGTGTTGACTTTGCACAGTGTATCCAATCAACGTAGCATTGGCTCCGCCCACTACTGGTGAGGATGGAGTGACACAATAACCACAGTGTGAATGCAGTGTCAAGGCCTCAACTTAGTGACAACCTCAACTTTAAGCAGCCACAATACCCTGACACACGCAGCAGTTAGCAGATCTAGGCCAGATCTCTCTCCACTATGCCACTGTGACACAAAAGACAACACAATCTGTGTCATCTCATGATGAAAAACTAAAAGTAGAGATTTGCAGGCTGTGTAACGCTCAATATCCAACAATCCGCTTCCTTCTTCCAACTTTGTGTAGGGCTCTAACTAAATATTGCTTCTATTATCAAATAATCAGATCTGCTACCCTAATAAAAACTCTATAAAACAACCAATTTAAAGCCCCCACAAAACAAAAAAGCAGCAAATCTTTAAACCAAAGTAAGAAATCTCTGTTATACTGCACTTTGCTCCAGAGTGGAGGATTTAAAACTGTGAGGGGCACCACAACATGACGGGTAAGATGGTTACAGTGATGCTGCAGGCTAGTAATCTGACCAACAGTCAATAACTACAGCTGCAACAGTGACGTTTACACACAGCTAATGCAAGTAATTAAAGGCCATCTATGCAGGATTTTAAACTTTAGGAATCTCTCTGATCAACCACTTACGACCCACCGTATGTTGCGGTGTAGCTATTTAAACTTTATGCCCAAACCATTCATCCTTAATTTGTCACATAAATTACCTGGAACCAAACCTGGGTTGTCCCGCTCTTTCACGAAAAGCCAAATTTGTACCTCGAGATGGTGCAGCGAGTCCACCAGGCACGTCACTAAGAATGTACAATGACAGCCGGGTGGAAAAGCCCAGCCACTTGATTTAAAAAAGTGAAGGTTTTGGTTAAATTTCACAGATGGCAATTGAAAAAAATACTTTTAAGCCAAGGACGACAGACCCACGATGCAAACAGCAACAACAAAACTCCTGCATAGCGAGCCTTGAAAGTAAAAACCATCAACAGCTGACTGCACACTCCTCAGAGTCTCCACATCTTAATGCTTCAAAGTTAATTTCATTGGCCAGTGTGGTTAGTACTTTTAGATTGCTCCCTGGAAATCCTGCTTTGACCACACGCGCCGTGCACAGACCTCAAACCTGTGCATAGAGCAAAGATTAATTCAGCTTCAAACTGACCCAAATTTCTGTGGTTTGGATGGTTGGCGAAGCATGAGACTGTCAAAATGGAAGTTGTACTATATTCTGCTCTGATCTTGTACCGCTCAGAGCACACTGAATACACAAGTGTCTTCCGCCAAAACAAACACAATCATCAGCTTTTTAGCTTTAAATAGATCCTATCACAGATGTTTGTGGACACGTAGAAACAGCCTTCTAGCTCTACAGTTTTTTTAAATAAACTGGACTAGTACCTCACTAAGCCTGAGAACTCAGGGTCAAGACTCTGAAGCGCTCTGCTGCCAGGAATGACTAAAAAACATGCAATCAGGGCAACTGCCGGTGGGGACAGTGTACCAGGATGGATGCAAAGTCAAATAACTACAGTGGAAAGTTCTGAACCGTTCAGAGTATTTGAACTTTGTCGTTATCAGTGAAGTGATTGCTATTGTCCAAAAAGATGGTTTTTCCATCTTTCATATTCACGCAAATTATGCAGCCAAATGCGTGCAAAGCCCCTCAAGTTACAGCCTGCAATCTAGAATGTGTTTAAAAAGAGATTAAAAGTGCTCCAAATGTGCAGACAGAAGCTCAACGACAACCCTTCATTTGTCTGGACCAAATCCATCCTTTTCTTAAATATACTAAATAAATGAACAAAAGACTTCACACTCACACCAACACATCTGAAATCATAACAAAAACAAGCTAATTAATTAATGCAAATTAATGTACCACAAATATATTAAATACAGGGGAAATCCACATCTAACACTTTACCTCATTTATTCCAGTCTCGCTGACACAGGCAGCTTCTGACCTCTTCTAATGAACTAAAACTGTAACGCGGTGCTCTCAAACACACCACATTTTCTTATGTGCATTTGTGTCATACCTTCATGGATTATAACCTACAAAACTCCCCCTGTTCAGAAGAGTTGTCTTCATGGAACAGCTAAGGTGACAATTTGGCCCTGATTACAAGCCAATGAAAAGCAAACTCAGAACAAAAGGAAATAAAAACATGGAGGACACAAAGGAATGTGAGAAAAATTAAAGTGAGTGGAAAAAAGGTGCCGCTACGCAGAAGGAGACGCACAGAGACAGCTAGGAACCCCCTCACATATTTATGTCGTTTACAGATTTGACTACGGAGATGAACATTGCTGTAGACACATTTAAGCTTCATTTGCCGAATCAAACAGAAAGGATCTGAGAGCTGGCAGCAGTGAAGGAGTTGATGTAGTATCTGGTATCTCTGTGGTTTCCTTCAGTCTCTGGGGAACTGAGTCAGTCGGGTAGGTTCATATATGTGGGAGTGTGTGTTACATTCTTCAGCCTTTCCCAGCTACAAGTTTCCAGTTTGCTGCTGGGCCTCTGAGCAGAGGAGGGGTGCTGGAAGTTAAATAAGGCCTCATATTCCTTTTTCACACCCCTGCTCAGTCACTGAGACCCCCTCCAGTGTTCTGGTTCCAGTCAGAGGAGTGGCATGCCTCTGGAGAAGAGCTTTATCACTGCAGCCTCAACTGGACGTGTCCCCAACCTGACAGAAGATCTCTCTCAGGTCCATCAGCTTGGGCAAGAGTGTAGGCTTTTCCAAAGGCTGGAGGGGGTCTGATTGAGTACTTTAGCTTGAGCTGGTTATGTTCTGATCTCAGCTCAACGCTTCAGCACCGGGCAACCTCGCTCCCGATCTCTTCTGCTCCGTCAGCGCCTGCAAGACCTGAGGGGAGGAAGCAGGAGTGAAAAAAAGGTTTTCAAAACAAAGATGCAGTGATGGGGGTAAACAATGTTTTCAGACACAGTATCTAGAAAAAAAAATCCCACCTGTGCCCACTTCCTGTTGCGGCTGGTCATGTGAATAGCAGCAATGTGCTGGAAGAGCTGGTCGGCAGGGATGAGGTCAGGCAGGCGGGTGAGGAACTGAGCCATGTGGATGAAGTCCATGCTGGTCAGGACATCCTGGTAGAGGCGAAGCAATCCCAGAGCCGTGCGGAACAGGAACTCTTCACCATCTCTGCAGAACACATCCCACACTCGACACGCCAGGTCCAACGGCAGCGACTTGCTATACAGAGTGAAGATCCTGAAGGGACAAATAGATGGGAAGGAAAAGTTATTATCAGCTAGCACTATATAAAACAAAGTCACTAATAGCAACAGAAATTTGAAATGACCTTTGTTAACATATTAAAGAAACACATGTACTGAGTTACAGTTTCTTTGCTGAAATCTGACTTCATGTACCAACTTCTAAGATCTACCCTCACATCCTGATAGATAAACAAAGGAAAGATACAGTATAGAGTAAAAACTACTCATCCGTCTCCCTTCAAACGCACTTCTTAAGTGACATCCCATTTTTATTCCATAAGGTTTAATTTGATGTCTAAACCTTAGCAGCTTTAACAGATTCAACTCTTCTTTTACATAAAGTTTAAGAAAGCATTTATTTTTGTCCATTCTTGCAGAGGTGCACTGGGACATCCCCAAACTGTTCCCACAAAGTTGGGAGCATGAAATTATCCAAAATGTCTTGGTATCCTGAAACATGAAGAGTTCCTTTCACTGGAACAAAGGGGGCAGGCCCAACTTGTGTAAAACAACCCCACACCAAACTTTACACTTGACATATAGTGCAGTAACACAAGTACCGTTCTCCTGGGAACCACCAAACCCAGACTCATCATTTGGATTGCCAGACAGAACGTGATTGGTCACTCCAGAGAACACACTGCTCCAGTGGCAGTGTGCTTTACACTAGAGATGGCACGATACCACTTTTTTATGTCCGATACCGATATCATAAATTTGGATATCTGCCGATACAGATATGAATCCGATATAGTGTTTTTTAATCAACAAAACTGTTTTTTAAATATCTTGCTGTATTTTGTATAAGTTCATACTCAAGTTTAAAACAACAACTACACTAAAGCTATTCTGTTATACCTGTATGCAAAAAAAAAATTTCATAGTTCAGCAATACTGATCAATCTAATAAACTTAAACCTACACCATCCTCCCTATTCTGGTATTTTAAAGAGTACTTAGCATAAATATTAAGCAACCTAACTAATAGGGTTCCAACTCCCAGCAACAACAAAATAAATAAAAAATAAGGAACCACCCCTCACGTGCCACCTCATGATGCTTAATCAACGTAATCAACCTTAATTTGACGCAGTGTGAAAAAAAATGCACAGAAATCAATTATTTTTCAAGAAATATTAAATAGATTCAACATCTTTCTTCAACAAAATTGCAGACTGCACAGATGGTACCTTCCCAAAGGAAAAAGTACTATAGCTTACTAGGGTATATATATATTAGACTTAATAGTCACTATATACAGTAATTGACTTCTATTCATTTTACATCAAATTAAAACTTTGGGTGTCAGATAATTATTTATTAAAAGCTAGACATTTTAAATGAGAATAAGAAAGAAAAGTATGTCTTTGTGCCCCCTTTTCCCTGTTAATGCCCTATCGGCCCCCCTGGCTAAACTTTGCTAGATCCGCCCCTGCACAGTTACCAGCCGTCAGCTACGTAGAAAAAGATCCTCGAGTAGAAACTAATATTAAATACATTCTAACAACAGCTGATCAAGCTTAAACGTGCTGCTGTTGTTCAGCCGCTGGTTTCCTCTTTCTGGTGCAAAGTGGGCGATAAACAAACAAGAGAGACGGACTCGCAACAGAAAAGCCGATCAGCTGATCATTAAGCAGTTTCATGATTGAAGTAGCAGCAGGAGAGGCAGTCGCTCCATATATCGTTTGGTAAGCTTAACGCAGGAATGCTTTACAAACATTCAGAGATGGACTTACACACTTGCTTTACTTCTCTCGGGGATAACTTTGTCGGAGATGAAATGCCGGGTTGCTAGCGAAGCTCCACATGCTATCCAGACCACCGACAGGTCCCGCATGCCACAGCCGCTCTATCACGTGATGCATACTGCTCCGACGTGCTAACGTTCTGAGGTGAGTTACGGCGTGTTGCAAGTTTTGTGAGGTGCTTTTGTGATATTTAATGGATCGGATTACATTTTTTATTTTTCTCCGATATTCGATCCAGTAATTTAGGTCAGTATCGGACCGATACCGATACGTAATATCGGATCGGTCCATCTCTACTTTACACCACTGCATCCCACGCTTTGCACTGTGCCTGGTGATGTAAGGATTCAGCTGCTGAGCCATGGAAACCCAGTCCATGAAGCTGAAGTTGTTCACGTTTGTACCGCAGCATCCACTGTGATTTTACAAGGCCTACCACTTCTGTCAGTTCCCAGTTGCTTTGTTATAATTCCACTAACAGCTGACTGGAATATGTAGTAGTGAGGAAATGTCTGGACTGGTAGCACAGGTGCATCCTAGCTTGAATTCACTGAGTTCCTGAGAGCGACCCATCCTTTCACAAATATTTGCAGAATTACTCCGCATGCAAATAAAAAAAACAAAAACACTTTTTAAAAGAAAAAAGGCTCCTTTCTACGTTGTTACAAGCTTCAAGAGATTTAGAAGTGAGCTGACTACCACCTGCTCTTAATAAAACTAAAAGGCTGTTTTAGGTGTAATTACAAACAAACAAAAAACACAATAATTCACAATATTAAAGTCAGAAGTCTGTGAATAAAAATAAATGATTGATATTATTGCCCTAGTTATGTGGCATATATGTGGTTAAAGTGAAGATACAAACACAAATTTCTACCTCAAATGGGCAGTGACCACTCATACAACCCCTTTCCTGTTTTCTCAGAAACACACCTGACACTGAAAGTATGACAAACTGAATGTGAGGCAAGTGTCATGTTTCGAGATGAAGGCATGTAGCGTGTTTTCAGCAAGACGGGGTACAAAGTGCACTGTGCATGTGGGTGGAGGACGAATCGGTAGAGCTTTGCTGCATCAGTGAAATGACACACTGCCAAGTAATTCATGTTCATCAATAGATGCAAGTTCACTGTTAAAACAAAACAGGAGATATAAAATAAAATGAGGCAATAGCACAATACAGGGAAGCACTCACCAGTCAATTAAATAAATATCAGGTGTCAAGTTGTTTTTCTTGAAATGTGCAAATAGCTTTGGTAGATTTTCTTCAAAGAACACTTCAAATGCTGCAAAGTACGTCAACATCTGCGGAGAGGAGAGGAGGTGGTCTTAGAGAGAAGTAAACCCAAACCACACTTACAGTTTGCTCAGTGAGTCAGACACAAATGACAGACACTTTGGTTTAAATGGAGACAAGTGTGTAAACACAGTAGAGATGATGATGGGACAGTAACATTACCAAGTTTATAAATGTGGTTAGAAATAACAGCACTAGCACTGCTATATTCAGTAAAACAGGTAATGGAATTTACTGACGTATTAGGTATTACTGATAAATGTTTTAAGTCAAACAGATTTTTTTTTTTAAACCGTTAAGTTCTCAACTTTACAGCTGAACAAAGAGCTTGGCGGAAAAAGGTGATTTGCAGTCAACACATATGTATACATATATGTTTATTTTAAAAAAGCTCAGAGTCATGTGTATTTATAGGTACTGCGTGTGAAATAAGTGGGCGCGCACGTGTTTGCCATGCTCTTTGTTTACTTACAAGGCTGTGGTCAACCCTGAAAAAGGCCATCTGACAGGGCTTGTTGAGCAGGTTGGCAAAAGCTATGAAGGCATCGGCTGTGTCCAGGTTCAGGATGAGCACAGCAGCGATGAAGGACATTCCCTGCACCTTAAAAACACACAAACACAGAGTCAGTACAAGCGAATACTTACAGCAACCCTAAAACCAGTGACGGTGCGAGCTTGTACGTGTCAAATGTTGTAATATTTAGACAGAAACACTGGCAGGAAGTCATTAACGGGTAACCTTGCATTTGAGTCAGACACTATTAATCGGTGCAGGCGCTTTGACAGTGATGTGCAAGTATTACAAGTAGTGTGGACAATAAATCTGGGGAGAGAGATGATAATGCTGATGGAGAAATGGAAAGAAATAAACCTGCGTACAGCTTACACAGACTGAGAGTGTGTGTATGTGTAGCTGCTCATGGGTTGGGGTCAAATGCAGGAAGTCACAGTCATTTCTACCTGTCTATAGACAAAAGCATGGGGCTGCGGGTAGGAGCAGCAAGGCAAACCACAGCAGCACTGCTCATTAGTGCAAATGCAGCAATTTTGCTGTAAGAGCACACAGTGATGATACTGAGAGAAACAATAAAACAGAGAGCACAGTTGGTCAGGTCCATTACAACTGACAACATAAACAAAATGTAGCGGGTGACTTTTTAAAAATACTGCTTTGCGATCGTTGCTTCTTTATCCCAAATATTCGCTGGGTTCACACTTTGTAAATGTGCAGATTGTTTGCTAATGCTCCTGCGCACGTCTTGTAAATTCAATGTTTGGAGGTTTGGATGATTTAATGAATAAAGAATCAATCTGAATACATCCCCCTATGGATTTTTGGTTTGTTTGATATTTTAACAGGCCAACACTGTGAATGAACAAAAACATACATTTTATTAAATAATAGTTTAAAAAATAAATAAAACTTTAGCCAAAAAATTCAGTTTGATTTCTAGGAATCAAGTAAACCATGAAAGTATCACAAGGGAGGATCAGGGCATCGTGAGAAACTAGAGTCGGAAATCCAGGGCGTCACTGAGGCTCAATACAAAGTCTCCTTGAAAGGAAGAAAAGAGCGAATGGAAGGAAAATATTTGAGGTCTTCTAACTTTAAAATGGAACCTACATGCTGCAGAAACCCCCTGACCAATCTCCTGGGCACGGTATTTTAGGGTTAGTGAACGTCACACAGAACTGATCTTTTGACTGGTTGCTGGTGATGAGGCACAAAAAAAATCCCCCCAAAAACACAAAAGACAAAACAGCGCAAACAAATGTGAATCTGTTGCTTAGAGAATTCTAGAAATTACTCTGAGCACATCACCTGTTAAACACACTAATGCCAATCATAAATGTAATATTTAATACTATCAGAAATGAAAAATGATTTGCTTTTAATATTAATGCTCAGTCCTGAGGGTCCTTCTAAATTTCCAAGTAATTTTTGCTTGCTTAGAAAATTCTGTAAATTTTCACGTGTGGTCTTGTTCATAAGTAATTCAGCAGAGGTTAATCACGGGCTCCCTTTTCTACAGTTGGCTAGCCCCACATTCTGTAAATAGCATCCTACATTTTACTCATCATAGCTTGCAAAAAGGAACATAAGTGAGTCAAGCAGAAATAGGAAACTTAAAAAGAAATGCATACATATGGATGTATCCCAACTGAAACCCAAAAAAGATCGCAAACAGAAAACCAGATCAAATGAGACTTAACTACATTTGTCCTTCGTATGATTGATACCAAACACGCAGAGTTATCCTTTTAGATCAGCTCTCAGCATCAGTAACAAATGTATCTACTGGAAATCTGAAGCACCTTTATTTACACTAAAAACAAACCTATGGCATAATGTAATAAATCTGAAAATGCATCATTTTCCTCATACAGAGCTTTAGTTGGGTGGAAACGCTCACACAGATTGCTAACAGGACCATCCCTCTATATGAATCTGATGATTTCATTAAAATAAAAGCCTGTGTATGTTAATACGTGTCATGTTTTATAATGTTAGACCACATCTATTAATACATTCTATTGAGGGGAGTGACTATTCATGTGGTACTACTACCACACCAAAGCTTATATAACTGTAATTCATGTGCAATATATTCCTTACTTACAATCAATTAGCAGCTTTTGGGAGGTTTTTGAGAAAAAATACTGGAGAATATGATGGAGCTAAAGAAGGTTGTGCACAACTGTTTTATAATTGATATGAAAAAGACAAAATGCATGAAATCAAGCCAATGAGTATGAAGTGCTTTAATATCAGGACACCTAGTGAAATATCAGTGCTTGAAAGAAATACTTAGCGCCAAGAGTAAGAAGATAAAGATGGCACAGCAGGTAAAGCATTTATTTACTTAATGAGAAGGAATCGGGCCTAAATATTCTATTATTTCTGGCAGGATTTTGTTTTTCAGACTGGTGAAATATTTGAGAACCGTACTCACAGACAGTCATCCCATCTGTCTGTCTTCTTATTCATTTGGTGACTTTGAGGTAAATTACCGTGCTTTCCCCTTTTTGCTGCACTTACATTGAGCCCAGGTATCGAACTGTATCACACACCGGCATAGAAAATGTTGCCGACTTCATATTCAGTACCCACTCAGCTCCTCGCGTGTGGCAGCAACCTCCCACTTGGTGCAAATTGAATCGTCTTATTTTAAGCTAATATTAGGCTACTGTAGGTGTTGTGTGGGAGATCAAAGTCTGTTTAACCTTCATAATACACAATGAGCTGCAAGGTGCAATATCTCAAAGTTCACTTAAAATTTCCAAGAACAGTCACTTTAGTTTCAAGAAGACAAAGTCGTGGAGCGACTCCAAGGGAACAAGACTTATATTTGTGGTGTAAAAATGACCCGTTTTATCTACTACCTGAACAAATGTATTAAACAGAAATTGTTTTATTTGTTCGTTTGTTAAATAAGAGCATATAGATGAATAAACTCTTTATGGTCTCTAAAAATCAATCTAAATTTCAGCGCCAGTAGATGTAAGAATCTCATGACTAAACAATATTTTCTATACTTGAGATATTCATGTGGCACTTTGTGTTTTTGTCCTAAACATGAAGCTGTAACATGCCCCAGTCACAGGTGTGAGTATCACAACATGATGTAATATTGGTTAAGCATGTGTGACTTACATAGCCAACATCAGGCCTGTAACAAGTGTATGCTCCCAGAATGCTGTGCAGCACGTCGTGATAGGGCCCACCCTGATGACGTACAAAGAAAAACAAAACAATGGAACAATGAGTCCAAAAACGCACAACGTACACACACCTTTTTACATTTACAAGCTTTCAAAACCTGTTTCAATCATACAAATATTTTTTTACAAAAATAAGCAAGACGTTCCTTTCATGTCTTGCTCAGTTTAGTCACGTTTTCCTTCGGTGCATCCCATTACCCACATCGTGCTGAAACGTTATTCTAATTCTCTCTCACTGACCTTCTGGAAGATGCACAGTTGTGGGAAAGTTCTTGAGATGTCCAGCTTGATGAGCTCGAGACTTGACTCTCTGTCTGAGGAACCAACATCTGCAAGACATTTCAGCACATTAAAAAAAACAAACTGGAAAAATATGAGTATTATTATAAAATTAAAGAAGTTTCTTTAGAAACTCCACCTTCACTTTCAGTCTCGGTGAAGAGTGTCGCTGTGCTCTTCCACTTCTCCTTGGCCCGGGACAGACAGATGTTATACAACTCTGCACAGACACACAAACAGCAGCACAGTGAAGTTAATGTGAGAGATTGGAGGGACGCACAAGTTTGAAGACTGAAATGTGAACGTGATAAATGGACAGAAAGCACTCGCATCAGCAAACAGTGAAGGTGACTGAAGAAAACATGTCCCCCAATTACAGAAGACTGCACTGCTGTGCAGCCTTTCCTTTGAACTGCTGCTGCCCTCTGGTGCTCAGATGCTAGATTTAATATTGAGCGTTCAGAGAGGAGACGTGGAGATTTACACTAGTGCTCGAGTCAAATCTGAACTACAACAAGCTGCTTGTAGGATGAAGAGGTTAAGCTGATGATCGGTTAGCCTGTGGTATGCAGCTCGTTAAAGACAGATTGAAGCATTAGTTGATGCTAGGACTTTAAGCAGCCTGTCGGGTGATTGGTCTAATAGAGACGTTGATGGTTTGGAGGAACAGATTAGTGAAGTTAACTCGGAGTTTTAAAACAGCTGATATTTATTTAAAGCTGCTGTAAATAATTGCACGTTATGACAAGTGAACAATTTCTCTAATCATTAAAGACAGATTATTACTCTGCTATATTACTCATCTGCAAGCCAGTCAAAGACATTAGTAGTAGCATTAGCATCAATAATAAAAATGCTTCTGTGAAAGTGAGGGAGTGCTGTCACTGAGCTGCCCATGCAGCTACTTTAAAGGGACTGAAAACTCCACGAGTGTGTGTGTGACTGCAGTGTGTGTTTTGGTGTGTAGGATAGTGTAGCTCCAGTTAAAACGATGAATAGCACAAAGTGGAGCAGACCAGCTCAGCAGTCAGAGAGAGTGCTTATCTGCAAGCAGCCTTGAGGGTGCTGAGGAGCACACACACACACACATTTGAGCATGCATGCACACAAACACACAGTCTAAGGAATGCCAATTTCAGTTTGTACTCCATTCTCAAGAGGAAGATGAGGGTAGTGTGTGTGTGTGTGTGTGTGTGTGTGTGTGTGTGTGTGTGTGTGTGTGTGTGTGTGTGTGTGTCGTCTGTGCAGGATCAGCGAAGTCATTGAAATGCTGCACATTCTCTCGTGTACTGGGGGAATTATTGGACCGTGCTCCTTAATGGACACGCTCTTCCTTCCTCTTCTATCCATCTCACTGCCACACATTCAACTACAAACACTGAGACAAATTGGTGCACCCATCTGCGTGTGTGTGTGTGTGCTTTTATTACTTATTTTGTGGGGATGTGTGTTTTTGCAATCACCCAATGAGAAGAACACCAACTTTTGAGCATCAAAACGCTCGCATTAAAGAAACTGTTACATTTTAAGTTGCAGACATAATTCAGGGCTAGGTTAAGTTAACCCAGCTGGCAGTTTTTAGGTTAAGGTTTGGCCTGCTAACAGATCTTTTAACTTGAGAAAACACACACACACTCATTCCCATGTACCGTGTGTTATGTTGAGATCGTTGCCCACAGCCAGGCTCCACACTTTCCCTCTGACACTGGGGGGGATGCCCTGCCACCAGAGGTCCCTCACTCGTCGAGATGTACACCTGTAGCAGTGGGGGATTAGAGGGGAAAAAAATGTTAAGCACATCAGAGTCTATGATAAAAATGTTTTATAGAGTGGGCCATAGGTTAACAATAACCTAATTGGCAAACCACTGATTCGAAAGCAAGAAAAACACTTTCCTTCAGCCTAACACCATCTATACTGTCTTCTGTTTGTATTGTTGTAGTAATAAAGATACAATAGACTAAAGGAACGATCTGGCAGCAGTACTGTAGCGATGTTTGGTAGTGTGAAGTGAATTAGTCACATATTAATCAAGGAGTACACCTGCAGGAGGAGCCTGGTACTTTTATGAAGATTACCTGAGATGACCACACTGGTTTGAACGTGTTTTTCCAGCTTAACCGCCACAACAAGTTATGTCTTGTTATATTCTTATGTCTGCATACTGCATTTCCGCCCTGCAGTGCTGGCCAACAGTAGCAGTGTACTAAATGCTCCCAAGAAGGATCAAATATTGAAGATTCAGTAAACTTTTAAGCAGGCAGAGAAGTAAAACTGTCTATGTGGTAATAAAGGAATAGCGAGTTGAATTTGTTGGTCATTATTTTCTCTGATTTGTACTTCTGTGTTTTTTATTAAAAATTCAAGTCCAAAGTCAACAACACTATTGCGTGTTCTTCCAACATGTACACTCCTATAGTCAGGCTCTTTTCAGGGTCAAATTCAAGCATTTTCAAGCACCTGTACAAACCCTGAATACTGTACATGTTGACCAAGGAATACTGCACATTGAGCATGTTGCACATTTTGCAAGTTCTGCATTAAACTGAGAATAAAACGGCAGTAAAGCTCCATGTAATCCCGCAGTGTAACATGCAGCGAGGACCAACATCAGGCTTAACCTTCGTAGCCACCTAAACACAAATGCTAAACACTGATACGGCATTTTTGTTGTTGTGACTCTAGCTGTTGGGATGGAAGCTAACTGCACAACTGAATATACCGAAGCAAAGCAATGAGCTTTGTTATTGTTAAATATGTTATAATTCAAACCAGAGTCTTTTTTGTACTCACACTGTACTCCAATTAGGCAGGATGTCTTGGTTCCAGGTCTGAGCTGCTGTGCCAATGCTCTCTTCAAGCTTGCATCGATCCTCCAGCTGCTTCTTCCTCCTCTGAGCTTCTTTTAACTCTGCAGAAGTCATTAAACATAAAATTACATGGGAAAGAGAGGAGCGGACAACAGACTGGACAGAAATAAGAGTCTGAACTATTGTGTAGTGTGCCAGGCTGGAGGAAAAAAAAAAAGAAAGCAACATTGATGCTGAAGCTGCAGCCTCAGTTCACTCCACTGAACTCACCCCTCTTCTTAACCTGGGCCACCATCTCTTCATACTGCTGCCTGTGTTTCTGTGCCTCCTCAGCTGGCTTGGCAGGCAGGTTACTGCACATGCAAATGCAAACACACACACACACACACACACACGGTTAGCAACTATGTGCTCTTGCATTACTCATGCTGAGCAATCTTGGAGTGTATAAAAAGAACATCAGGACAGGAAGCTGCATGTGTTTATGGAGTGAACACAGCTGCTTATATGCCTCTTTAACATGCTACAAACATTAGATAACCCTTTTTTCTTTTTTTTCATCTTTTCCAGTCTTTCTAAATCACTTGGCTGATGTCGTGCTAGTTGCTGGTTAAAATCAATAAGCATTTAAATTTTCTCAACACCTTTGCCTTTATATATCAGCCCCTGGCAACAAAGTTTATTCTTGGAATAAGGACTCGGAATAGGCTCAGGGAAAGAACATAAAGGAGGAACATAAACATCTAACTGATAAAGAAAACACTCCACAGCACGTACTACAACGGACCTTGAGAAAAGAAAAGAAAACACAATGAACTAAAGGAACATTTACAATCATTACAGTGCAGATTGTTTTCCTTTCCACTATCTTGCTTTGAGTCTTCTGCATGGCAAAAAAAACGTATCAAAACTGTGTATATGGTTAACAATGTGCAACACAACTTTCATTATTTGGACGGCTTTCATGAAGTTCAAGCAGATCAATTCACTGTTACTCATATAACACGAAATCACAACAACAGTCGCGTCAACGTGCTCTATAATGTATGATAGAGGATACAATCATACAGAAAAGCCCCCAACTTGGCGATAGTGGGGAAGAAAAACTCCCTTTTAACAGGAAGAAACCTCCAGCAGAACCAGGCTCAGGGAGAGACGAATAGCACAGCCGAAACTGATTAAGCAGCTCTGCTACTTAAGTGACATGATCCTATACTCCGATTAAAAAGTGTTCCTTTAATTTTTTTTTCAACAGTGTATAAAATGCTATATACATATGTGCCAAAGTCATCAGACTATATTTGTTATACTCTTATCAACTGTGACAATAAACATAAATACAAACAGCATTAAATTCAAACGTATTCAATTATTAAATTGCAATGTGAAAAACAACATTCGTAACAATGCTAAAATAAATCATCTTTGTTAACAGCAAAATAAATGTTAAAATATATATGCTATGTTTAGTCACATTTGTTATAAAACACATCATTTGCACTTTTCTTGCAGGTTCAGAGCTTGTGTGCAGACACATGAGAGGCTGCATGCCACAAAGGGAGCAGCAGCTGAATGCAGTTCTGCCATTCATGGTGTCAAAATAAACTTCCTGGTGTTCACAGAGGAAATGTGTCTGAATACGTTTTCATACACTTAGCTCATGGCTAAGCAGCAGTACTCAAAGATGTTGCTCGGCATGTCTGTCTGCCTGAATGCAAAAACATTACAACATACTAAAGAAAAGAAAAAAAAATTACAAAAGGGAGGGTAATGAAACCAAGCTCAGCGAGGGCCATTAAACTTTCAGCAGCACGTCTCTTTTACCATCTGCGATACAAGCGGGGAAACAGTGAGAGCTGAAACAATGCAGAACAGAGCCTAACGACCTGGCAGGGGAAGGAGAACTGATAAGAAATGAGAGGAAGAAGGAGATTGGCTTTTATGTCTGATAAGCAAACTCAGCTGACAGTGAGAGGGAAAGAAAAATGTGACTGCGCCGTTTGTGTTTACATACGCAGGTCTGTCTTCTAGTATCAGCGCAGTGGTGGAGAGAGGCTCAAAATCCAGGTTTTTCCTCACACTCTGCCTCGGAGATGTTGGGTTGCCAGATCCAGCTCTGCCACTCTTTGTTTCATATTCCTGACATCAACAAAAAAATAGAAAATTTAGACATAGAAACATGAAAGTAACAGTGTAACTGTGTCACAGGGAAACCAACTTGCTTTTGAGGTCAGTTTCATTTGGTCTATATTTAGTTTCACACATTAAGATCTGCAGCATTTAAACTGAAGTGAAGAACAGAACAAGGTAGAGCACTAACAAAGGTCACAGGAGGCCTCAGTTCATGCTGTAGCTTGATGCAGACCGGTTAATAATGGAGGGAAAAAAGTTGATAAAAGAAGAGATGACTACTATTCTGTATTTGTATGACGTTAACTTGACATGGCCTCTGAACATTTGCCAGCTGCTGTTTAACGAGTCTGTTGCTTCTGCTTCACTACTGGGAATGTGATACAGGACTTTTAGGAAGAGAGCACCATGTGACAGGCAGTCATTACAGCTAAGACCACACTACACACAAGACCAACCGTCAGCTGACTCACAGGGGGGGTGTGTGTGTGTGTGTGTGTGTGTGTGTGGCATTCAGAGAAGGCCTGTCATAGATCTTATGGTGTGCTGCTGCTAATCAATTAGGAAGCTATAAATGGGGTGAGTGCAATATGAGTGCAGAAACACCCCAAGTGTGACCAAAATGGCCTCCAGTGTGTAGTGTTGGTTAATAATGCAGGCTGAGATCTGCAAGCAATCAACAACACTATACCACCAATGGGACACACACACACACACACACACACACACAGTCGGAAAATCTATTCCCTCAACAGGACTGTGTGTGTGCACAAGTGCATTCATGACTTTTGTAATGCAGCCAGTGTCATTAATTTCTTTGTGTTTGTGTCTGTTGCACCTGCTCTCAATTGGTGTTGGGGGTGGGGTGAGTAAATAAAGGTAATTGGACCTAATTTTTCCTTGAGGTGGGGGGGTGGGGCACCAATATGCTTGTCATACTCTGCACCACGCTTTGGTGTCAGGCAGTCTCACACCTTTCTGTTTTTTGGGAGGTGTCCGCCCCCTCCCCTCCTCCCCTCACACAGGTGATGCAGCAGCCAGCGCCATCACAGCCAGGTGGAAGACATGGCATGTAGGATCACACCAATTTTTAGCTACAATTTTAATGATATGGGAGATGCTGCAACAGACTAAAGCTGAGACTTTCTACTACTACTCCTACACCACCACTGAGTCAGTCACTTTGTGTGAACGGTGACACCTGTTGTTTAGTTGTTTAGGGGGATAATGCAGCAGTATTACAAAAGCAGTGTACAAAAAATTCACTATGTAATACTAAATGCGATGTTCACCTAATATTTACAAAAACCTTTAAGAAAAAAGGGTGAAATTAGTGTGCACTTCCTGTGTTAAATGTTTCTCAGTTTTGAGGCACATGATTGAAGTAACTACCTGTGAAGTGTAGGGTACCTAAATGGACTAAATGGTAAATGGCCTGTATTTGTATAGCGCTTTACTAAGGACCCCAAAATGCTTTACACTACATTCAGTCATCCACCCATTCACACACACAGTCACACACTGGTGATGGCAGCTACATTGTAGCCACAGCCACCCTGGGGCGCACTGACAGAGGTGAGGCTGCCGGACACTGGCGCCACCGAGCCCTCTGACCACCACCAGTAGGCAACGGGTGAAGTGTCTTGCCCAAGGACACAACGGCCGAGACTGTCCGAGCCGGGGCTCGAACCGGCAACCTTCTGATTACAAGACGAACTGGCAACTCTTGAGCCACAATTGCCCTAACATGAACTTAAAAATAAAAAATAAAAGCACTGCAAGACTGTTTAAATCCACCAATATCCTATATCTAGAAAAAAGCTAGCTTAACATAAAGGTCAAGTGTAAACTAGTAAGTTATCAAGTGTAATAAAGCTGAAATAGATCAGATATGCTTGTCTTTTAAGATTCAGGTGAGTGAATGACCTGATATTGGATCAGGAGCCAGTGCTGGATGGAGTGCAGACGAAAGTAGTAAAGTACACAACAAAGCAGTCACAGAAATTGTGTTTTTCCCCAGTCACAAAGAAAGAAGTACTGTTAAGGGGGGGGGGGGGGTGGTAACAAACACATGAGGAAAGATACTTATGTGAAAATAAATGGAAGAGAAATAACAAACCAATAAAACACAACACTAGTTTTAGAGTTTAAGGTATCATGTGAAGGTGATTGAAACAGAAACATGCACATGATGGAGGGAGATAAGATGAGCTAAGCTTGTAGTGTGGAAGAGGAAAATTCTGCTACTGTAAGTGACTGAGGAAAATTAGAGAGGAGAGTACTACACAGAAGGTTATTTAGCAGTGCCATTTGTGTGTACTTCTGTCTGCTTTGCCTGTAGTTGCTGTCCATATCCTCTTTCATCTGCTTTGCATCTGTCTGTCTTTCACTTACTCTGTGCTTGACTGTTCTTTAACTGCACCATACTGAAGATCACTGATCTCCCGAACTGGCTAATTTATCTTCAATCTTCTGTTTCATTGTTTTGGTTTCTTGACTCACAGATTTATATTCAGTCATATTAATCCACCCACCTTTGATTCCAGCAGCTATTTAAAGTATTTAGCTGTCAGTCAGATATTTCTCCTAGGAGTCTTCCCAAACATGCTTCCAATGAAATCCTGAGGTTGTTCACTGAACTTAGAATAGTAAAGTCTCTGTTAACCAGGTTTTTCTGGTCAACCATAGTGGTTTAATTGCTTAATAAAGAAATAACAGTCATGTGCTGCTGCATGGCTTATTAAACATGATGTGTACTCAAGCAGCTGCAGGTCAAAGAAAAAGGTTAGAGATGTGCTGCCTGAAAATCAATGGATACTGCAGAGAGGGGGAGGAAGAGCAGATTTTGAAGAGGAGTAGGCATCTGTTCAACCTGGCATCTGTTCAGCAGCAGAGCAGGTACACGCACCAACGTGAAACTAAAGAAGAAAGGATGTGTGAGTGGCAGTGCTGAGGTGCTGATGAGAAGGTGTTGGTGCAGTATTAAAGTGCCCGAGGTAGAAAAATATGTAAAGTTAATGAGGTGATTTAAAAAAAAGAAAGAAAAAAAAAAAAAAAAGATGAGACATGGCTCCAATCCTTGATTCTCTTCATGGCTCCCTGTTAAATCCAAGGGAGTTTTTATATCCTGCTATCACCATGCGCTTTCTCAAAGGAAATGATGTGAATGTTGGGATTTTCTCCCTATTATTGTAAACTTACTGCAAAATTATTCTTTACCTTACAATAAAAAGTACCTTGGGGTGAATGTTGTGTGTTGGCACTATATAAATAAAATTTATTTGAACTTAAAGCTGAAGTGAATTGAAGTGATCATCTGGGAGGTGAGGCCGAAGAGCTATTGTGCCATTGTGACAATGAAACAAAATCCAGTAAAACGGTAACCCAACTATTCCAAGTCTTGATGCATCCTCAACCATCCAGATAAGGAAATCCTAGAAAGTTTATTCTGTTCATCTGGGAGAAATATTTCACTCATCCAAGCGATGTTCAGATAATTACAATCAACTTTTTGTGGCACACTACTCCACATTCCTCTGTTACCTCACAGGTAGTGCTACAAGTTAATCAACACTTAAGCTGACGAAGCATGAGCAGAAAGGATGAAACATTACTTTACCAACTCTTCCTCCTGTGGTTCTGTCACTATTATAAATGCAACACATTTGTTTTCTTGTTTTGCAACACAAAAAGCTTCTGCTTTACAAAAACAAAAAACTACACCCTGATGTTTATTGCCCTTGTTTTGGATACTGAAAGCTTGATGCATACAGCTTGATTTCAAACTGCTCATATGCAAAGGTGATCAAAGATCTCTTCCCCAGTTTCCCTCTGCTTACCACTAATCAAATAACAGAGCTTTATCGGACTGTGCCACGCCTCCTGATGTTTCATACTGTTTCATGTGGAAAGATATAGTAAAATCCAATTCATTTGTCATCCTGGTACAGGAACAAAGCTGTAAATAACACTTGTAAAACGTGCTATATTTCTTAGAGACTCAGCGCTGGGAATAAAGGCAATCTGTCATCTGTTATACCCGTTAGCTGCAATAGCAATTGGATCCCATGATAACCTACAGCCAAGGCAACCTGCTTTGTCACTATGGCTTTCAGTAAAGTTCTCCAATTTCCTGGTAGTGATGTAAGAGCTCTCTGGGTGCCTGGCTGGCACAGTCTTTCCGATTTAAAGCTATAGACGTGAGGAAGCTGCTCTGTGATGATGACCTCAGGATATTTTCTTTAATGATTCGCATTTGGTCAGTCAGTAATATGTGTTCAAAGTCAAATGAAATTCTGCTTGAGAAGAGGTTAATTTCACTCCTGGTTGTAAAACCGTCCTCCTACAGTGTCAAAGAGCATAGCCTCTGCATCAAATCCTCAGAAAAACACCACAGGGCTTTCTAATAATGCAAGCTGGGAGCTGAGAGGAGACCTCAGTCTGCTTATCCTTGTCGCCAAACTCAGCTTTTCACCAAATGCTGCTTAAGGCATCAACAAGCATACAACAGAGTAAAATACTAATTGATTTTCTATCATTTGTTATGTAGGAAGGTAGGGGTGTGTGTCAATTTACAGGTTATCTAATCAGAAAGGTAGTAAATTCTGCTGAAGGTCTCTTCCTGGTAAAATTCTTTCCTAATGTTGCCTTTTCACAGAGGATTTCACAGCTATTGGGGTTGTCTCTCCAATAGTGTATGTCTGAAGGTTCTCACTCATCCAGGTCATCATAATCTAAGGAGGTTGGAAATAAAGGAGTCTGGACTTCTGCAAGTTTCCTGGAAGACGTTTCACCCCTCATCTGAGAAGCTTCTTCAGTTCTAAGAGCAACCGTGGGGCTACCGTGGTTCAGGGGGTTGCCGGTTCGATCCCCAGCTCTCTCTGTCCTGGTCGTTGTTTCCTTGGGCAAGACACTTTGGCCAACACCAGTAGGTGGTAGGTTAGAGGGGCTGATGGCACAATATGGCAGCCTCACTTCTGTCAGTCTGCCCCAGGGCAGCTGTGGCTACAACTGCCTGCACCAGTGTGTGAGATTGAATGAATAGTAGAATTGTAAAGTGCTTTGGGTGCCTAGAAAAGCACTATATAAATGCAATCCATCATTATTATTATTATTATTATTATTATTATTATCATCATCATCAACAACTGGCGGAGAGTCCCAGATTTTAAGCCCTATGGGAGTGCCCCCTTAGAGTGTCATGTGAAAAATGGTGTAGGTCACAATCCACTAATGTTTCATGTGAACTCATTGTGAAACCTAGCCCAACCTTATGTGATTTCAAATGGTCACATAGCCCAGGATCTGAGTGAGTGTTAAGGCCTCTGGGAAAGGATCTCAAAACTGGATTATAGATGGCAGACAGTTGGTGTCGTAAGCCCCCACCCTCTGTTCAAAGATGGTTGTTCACAGTGGACATAGATGGCTTCTTTCACTCCATTTTAAACCATCTGTCTTCTGTGTCAAAAATGTGAACATTGGTATCCTCAAAAGAGTGAATGTCCTTTAGATGCAGATGGGCAGCCGAGTCTTGTCCCGTGGAGGTGGCTCTTCTATGTTGTGCCATGCACTTATGAAGTGGCTGTTTGGTCTTGGGGACACCCCCATAGGGCTTAAAATCTGGGACTCTCCACCAATTACTCTTAGAACTGATGAAGTTTCTCAGATGATAGGTGAACGTCTTCAAGGAAACTTAAAGTCCAGATGCTTTTCTTTCCAAGCTCCTTAGACTGTACGTTCTGTACTTAACACTTAAAAGGTACTTTTTGACAATGTTTGCTATGGACTCCTATTATGTTGTGACCAACGTCTGGTATATGAGAACACCATAATGTAAATAGTAGACACACAAGCAACATGAAATTCTGCCTGTTATGTTTGGTTGCGTAACAAAAACAAACTTGACCTAACAAAAAAACAAAAATAAACATTTTACTCCTTTTTCATCTTCTGTCAGTAGAAGTTTGTCAATAGGATGATTCTGCGTGAGTACCAGATTGAGTTTTTATTAACCTACAGATTAAAAGGTTTGTGGTGGTGAAAAAAAAAAAATCAAGGTTAAATCAGGAACAATCAAGAACCACAATGTCACTTTGTTTTTAATGCCAACCATCATTGTCATTATCCCATTTGCTTATTTATATCATCTATGACACGTGACCTTACTCATGTTGGAGTAATTAAATGTTTCTGAATTGCTTTCAAACAAGGATTCCAACTGCATGTAGTGTCTTTGGCACAGGACAGCTGACACATTAATAACAGTTCTCACAGGGGAGCTGAGGAGGAGTCTGTAATGATCTGGCAGAAAGTGAACAATATCTAGACAAAAACATAGAACTGAATACTGGCATCAAACACTCCAATGAGACGTCTTAGATGAGCTGTTTCTTTTTAACTGCATCAGTGGTGACAGCAGGAGGAAATCCCTTGGATGTCCCTACAATTAAAAAAGACAATGCTACTTCCACACTGCTACACATACTTTGGTAATACTTGGTAAAGGGCTACAGGTCAGGTTCCATGCAGTGGCGATGCTCTGTCCCCTAGCTGGCCAACCAACCATCAACACATCCAAAAACCAGACATTATCTTTTTAGAGACATTCCAGCAATCATCACCCTGCTCCCCAACACAAAGCACAAAGCTACGGCTATTATGGAATAGCTTGAAAGAGGCTATTACAGGATACCCGAGATGTCCTTTTCCTGTGCTGCTTCTCTTTCAACCTCTGACTACCAGTGTCCTCTGATTCTGCCAGACAAGGCGAGAGACAGTGGGTCATCACACTCACAATGCAGCTGCTCACTCACCATGAACGCTGCGGTTCTGTACAGACAGCCAGTCCTCCGGTGGGGGTTCGTCTTGAAAACCCTAGCCTAGCATCATTGCTGCTCCACAGGGCTCACTCCTGGCAACAGGAAACCCAGGAGGTGAAAAAGAAGGGCTGCTGACAGAGCAACACACCCCGCATTACAAGATGATACAGCACCATGATACCCTGTTTCCTCCCCCCACTCTCTCAGTGTCCCTCACTTGGAGCGGTGACGCTACACTGATCCACTCTAGTCTGTCAGTGCCGCTGCTGCGTGTGTGTCAGCAAATCAGCACCACCGTGTCGCTGCGCTCGAAGGAGCTCTGCACTCTGCTGTGCTCTGGCAGGCGCTCTAATCAAACCCCGAGTAATAGATTAGTTCACAGCCACTCTGGCCTCCACTCTCTTAATCCAGTCAGGACAGAATGAGCAGCTGCGACTTAAGAACTGATAGATCTTTTAAAGACAGCATAACAACACATGAAGAGATCTAAAATTGAATGAAAGCTGTGATTCCATTTCTAAACATTCAGTTGCCTTTCAAAGACGCAAGTATCCAGAAAGCTTTTGTTGCTAAGGCTGAAACACAAAGTTCAACTAATGAAGGCTTCAGGTGCTGTGGCAACATTGTATCTGTACTCTGGACAGATGGAGGGATGGAAAACTTGAGGGGGGGGGGGGGGGTCTGAAAATGTTATTCTATTCATTTCTATGTTGAAACTGGTTAGATCCATTAGCAGCATCTAACCAGTTGTTAGAGGAAGCTAACATATCAGAGGAAACCAAAGGCTAGGCAGTTAAGAGGATTATAGGCTGATACGACCAATTTTTTTTTTTTTTTTTTTTTTTTTTTAAATAAAGTCAAATTATTGCAACCATGCTACTAAATTTAGACAACATATGTTTGGCTATCAGCTTCTATGTGAACATTTGTTGAGAATCTTTTATTTTTTATTTATTTATGGTGACAAAAGGTAACTTGATTCCAATTATTATATTGTTCACACACGTGAGCGAGGTGCTGGACACACGCGGGGGACTGGCTATAAATAACTGCATTATACAGTAAAAACAAATCACATTGAGACTAGATTAAATAAATAAGCGAGTAATCTAATCCTCTTTCCTTCATTGAATTTATCTTTGTCTCTTTTTATGCATTATTAATGTGAAATCAGACTCGAAGTCACAACAAGGCCTTTAAACACAGTGGAGCACAGTGATGTTTTACTCTCAGCAATGCAGAATTGGTGTGCATGACAGAATAATGATTCACAGCTTTGGGAAAAACTGTTAGTGGAAACAGCACAGTGAGTCTCATAATAGCTCAACAATAACAGAGTCAAATAGGAGTCCACACAGAGTCCAGTAACTCCTCCGTGAAACAGCAGCAGCACTGGCTTAACAAAGCCTTGAAATCCGAGCCTTGTTAACTGATTCCTCAGGTCCAATATAGAGTTACAGCCACAGACAGACTTGTGTGTGTACATGAGCACTTGTATATCAACATGCAATTTAAAGCCAACTTGTTAAAAGGTTACACATTAACAGAACCTTTAACTGGGCTTCCCATGCACAAAGATCACTGTAGAGTGCTTTTTCCTTTGTATCAGAAACGGGGCAAATGGAAACACAATAACAGGTTTCTGATGGCTCTAATTACATGTTAGCATCTGGTTCTTTAGTTTATTTTATCAGCACAGAGCGACCCTCTGCTTTTATTGAGCCTTGGGCACTTTTCTGTGGAAGTGGGAAAAAATAATAAGTATTCAGGCACCAGCTGGCTATCTGGCAGTGTTGTCAAAGACCTTGACATTTTGAATACTGCATAACAAACACGTTATGCTTGCTCTCCACTAAACCCAGTCACATAGAGAGAAACAGAAAAATAAGTATATATAATATTTTAGCAGGTTCTACTTGTATACATGCAACTGTTTCTTCTATTTTGGCCATTTTACATCAAAAGACAAAAAATATTTTAGGCAGCCATAAAAAGAATTGATGATTCATTATAACCGAAAAGCTGGAGCTCAAAGCAAATGGGTGTCCATAAAGGAAGCAACTACCAGCAGCCACAGAAAGTCAATGAGATCGAGCAACTTCAAGAAAAGATGGAAAAAATAACCACTGACCATATGAAGTTAAAATATACAGATCGTTTTCATCTTTGAGGTGAGCAACTGCAGCTTGGAATGTCTGATAGCGACCAAACATCACTGTCTGTCAGGGATAATACGTGTAGCATACTTACATCCCCAAAGGAGTATATTATCAACTACTTCAGCTGTCTTCCTGAAGTCCACTGTATTGTAATAACATGCTCCTGCTATAGTGACCATGCAAATAAAATTCTCCTTGTCATGTAAAACCCAAACCATGACCGTGCATGCTCCCTGCTTTGAATAAACGAATAAATAGCTCAAGTCAAACATTTGCTGGGCCATCTACTATACTTCTAAGAGCTGCTGAAGCCAAACAGAGGGGCCACTTCAATTTCTGCAAGTGGTATTTTTTTAAATATAGCAGCTGAACCTGCATGTCATTTTTCAGCTCAGTACTCTTATTGTTCGAGAATACAGCAGATTGTATGCATGATCTGAGTATTTTGAACTTGCTTATGATGAGAGCCATTATGAACCAACTACTGACGAAGGCTTCTTTATCAGTCTTAAGTAGTTATGATGTTACTGTACTTTACCTCATGGTACAACATTAAGGCTCTGCTTAAAACTGAATCCAAGCTATCTGTCTGACCTTTGAACAACAGATGCACACTCTGCAGAAACACCAATTCAAAACTGCACTTTCTGAATTGAACTGATCACATTTTGGGTCAGAGCTGGACCCTGGATCATGGAGCCAATGCCTACTTGTATTAGCGTCAGTTACCTTATGAATATAATACCAATGGTTTGTGCATCAGACAGCTGGCTGTACAGTTTGACTGGGGCTGTGATGGCAGCACCTTCTGCAGTCACATAAACCGCTCCTGATGGTCTATGCCAAGGCCAGATCAACCCCATTCATAGCACACATGCGGAAGGCTGGTTTTCAAGGACAGTGACCGACTGGAGTAGGATGTTGATACCTTATCAGCTTTATCAAACTCCAGACTAAAAATGTAATTATACTTTTCATGGTTATTTTCCTGTTGGAGTCTTCATAATTTTATTTGATGGTTTCCATTTTTCTGCATAGTCACCACAAACAGAAGATCAGCTGCTCTGGGAAGAAAAATCCTTTGTTCTACTGAAGTACGCAAGGCCATGTTCTGTGTGTCAACCAAGCAAAGCACACACAGAGCTGAACAAATGGGCTACAAACAGACAAAACTCTCCTTGGTTTATAAACAGGACAGTGAAACTTCATGTAAAGGAGAAACAGTTCCTTTTCTGATTAGTTTTCTCTCAAACGAGCAGTGACCTCCACCTCACACTGGGGCGGTGCCCAGCTGAGCAACAGGAATGAAATTTGGCACATCGCAAGTCTGAGAGAACAGTTCTCATCTGGAAAAGAGTTAAAGGCACATACCAGGGAAGGCAGAGGTTCATCTGCAGTGGTGCAGACACTGTACTGGTGTGCTTTGAAAATAAGAGCTGAGTGTACAGCAGAGCTGTAAATTCATTGGTCGGTCTATGTTCTTACCCTCGCCTATGGCCACAGGCTGTAGGCAGGGACTGAAACAATAGGATAGCAGATGGCTGAAAACTACAATATACCTGCTGCAACAGTCGGTCACTTCGCTCAGCACGGCAACTGTGTTTCATAGACATTTGTTTTATACCTGCTGTTACAGGAGGCTGCCGCAGTATTCTCCTGAACTATAGATATGGCCACTTAGACAATACATCCACATAAGCGTTGATATAGGAGGAAAAGAAGCCAAAACTGGAAGCCAAGATGTTGTCAAAGGTTTTTTGCAAAGTTTTTTTCCACAAATTGTCAAGTTTTCTGCATCTGTGCATCTCTGATCATGTGCTACAATATCATTAAAATGGCAGTAAAAACCAATACAGATGTGTCTTCAACCCAGCTCTAGCAGCGCACCGTGCCAAGTTAAAAAAAATTGAGAGGTGCATAAGCAGCCGACTGGCATCAAAATTGATGCGCAACACTACATCATGCCACATGAGATTAAGCCTAGCTAGTACATTGAAAGAAGCCTGGTTCAGGAATCTTTTCTAGAATGTCGTCAGGATGCCTCCTTGTTTTGGAGTTTTAGGCTTGTCCTACCAGGGAGGTGAAGAAATTAATTGGAGAATGGAAAGTATGGTGGGGAAATGGAGATCTGCACATCACTGCTTGGACTGCTGTTCGTCTGACGCAGACGCAACTACTGCCCACGTCTCCATCCTTTCTGGCAATTCAATAGGTATGCTCGTGCCACAAGCCACACACAAAATAAAGCCCCTTAAGTTCTGCTGAACCCCTGGTCTGACTACAGATTCTACCTTTTGTATTTTCTTAGGGTCTTTGAGGGGGCTTTCCCGAAGTGGGACTTTCCCAAACAGCTTCCACCCAGGATCCTTCTGCTCCACAGGCTGATTTTCCTTCACTCTCCTGGCAAACAGGCTCCTGAGAGAGGAGAATGACACAGAATTAGAATGGACGATAATTAGCTCATTATAACAGCAACAAAAAGGAAGGAAGGCGTTGACAACCTGCCTCCTGACTAAAGCAATCAGTGAGGTGAAACACTGTAGTGTGTGTGTCTCTACTACTGGAGGGGACAGCTGATGTAAAGCCACATATTGTATATTTGACTTAAAGAACAAGGGGTTATAGGTCGCAAGCCATTTAACCTCCTACCTTATATGAGCGATATTCAATTAAAATTTAAGGTCTAGTTAGAGAAAATTTCCTCAAACCAAGGTCCAAAATATCAAAGTTCCAAATGCATTATAATTTAATGCAATATATAATAAAGTAGCCCAATTTTTGAATCAGTAGTAGTTTGAAGTTATATAAGAATATTAAATCTACATTTATGGTAATTTCATTTTAATGGAGAAAGACAGAATTCAACCAAAAATCCAGAAAGAAAATATTACATGAAAGTAATAAATAAATTTGCATGTCTCTGAGTAAAATAAAAATTTGATTCCCCCACAGATTGACTATAATCATGGGACATAGCCAGTCAATTCCAGATACTACTGATCTTAACTTGTTGTGTATAAAGTACACCTTTTCACAGAATCAATTTGCTTTTATTCCAACCTATCCACGACCACAGGTAAGACCAAAGATCGATCAAAGAACGTGACAAGACTGCAGATCTGCACAACGCTGGGCTACACATGGATGAGTTACAAGAACATCAGCAAGAAGCTTGGTGAGAATATGACAACTGTCCGTGCAATTATTCAGAAGAAACTGTCACCCTTGAAGGAGTTCTTCCCTCACAGGGTGAGGATGATCACAAAAAAAGTGGATCAGCCTAGAGTTACACTTGTTAATGACGTAAAGGCAAATAAGACCACAGTCACCAAGAACACCACTTTTAACACACTACACATTGAAACCTTGCAGCGTTCCAAGTTCCCCCCTTGGTTATGCGGCCGATCTTACAAACTCAGAAGGAGAACATTTCCCCCACTGTACATCGACTATTGTAGACAAAGGAAAAGGCTGACCATACTAAAATAACAATAAGATAAATGTGAGAAATGTGGCACTAACGTAAAATAGAAATGGTGCATCAAAATCTAGTAATAGGTCTGGGTTCAGATCCAGATTGTAGTCTGCCTATTCATGACTTAGGCACAATATGGAAGAAAGCATTGGGAAATGGTTGAATTTGGGTGTTTTTTTGTCCCACTGCCACAGGTGTATAAAACTCAAGCACTTGTAAAAGAATGGGTCATCTAAAGAGCTTACTGAATTTGAGTATGGTAGTAAAAAAGATGCCACTGTTGCAACAAGTCAGAGTGAAATTTCGTATCGGCAAGTGGTATTATTGCAAAACTAAAGTGTTTAAAAACCACATCAACATCATGTAAAGTTACGGAGCAGGCTTGCCATGTGCTGAGACACACAGTGCCTAACTGCAGAGTTCCAAATTTCCCCTCATTATTGCCGCTTTGACTGAAGAATACTACCTTCATCCAATGAATTTTGTGAATTCCCATTTGAAATGAATTGTATCCAGTCTCCTCTGCACTGCATTGAAAGTGCAGTGGTTTCAACCCACCTGGGGTTTAAATACTACCTGCTAAACCGTTGAAAAGCTTTCTTTTGTTCCACAACATTCACTAAGCCGTTTAGCCAGCTATTCGGTTTTATTTTTTTATTCATTTATCACTGCGTTGATGTCACTGAGCTGTTAGAGGTGGCTTTAATTAAAAGCCCGAATAGAGGCAAGCTGTGAAAAGACATTTAAATTGGTCAAATAAAAAGCCTCTTCTGATCAAGCAGGGCAAGAACAGGCACAATAGAAGGCTGTAACATCAAAGAGCCCACACACTGCTGTTTGTCTAAGGCTGAATTTCATCAAGGGGTCTTCTATAATGATTTTCACACGTCAGCTAAATATGACATTTTCAAGCTTTGGCTCTCAGCAAGTTGTACAGACATGTGGAAAGAGCCGGGAAGGGTCAAATAGGTCTAAATGCACAAGTTGTCTCAGTTGAATCAGTGACCCCTGACCTCTTAAGTGCTGCACAGCTTGACCTGTGCCCCGTGGGTTGGTCTCGAGAGTAGTGATGACAGGAAACATGCTGCCAAACACAGGACAGACTCATTCAATGACTGTCACCACATGTGCTACGGGCTTCTGTTTTTGCTTTGGAAATTGCTTCATTCAAGATGTTCTGTGCTCAGTAAAACCTTACAGTTCCTGTCATCTGGACAACAAAATGACACTGGCTCTTATCTTGCTTAATAACAGTAGTTATAAAGTTATTATAAAGTGCAATTAATACTAATCAAGAAGAAGCTGCATCATATCAAAAACAAGCAATGCTTTGCTGCTAGTAATCACTTATGTTCAATTACTAAACAAATCTTGCAGCTGCTCTAAAATTAGTTTGTAATTTTCCTTTTTTATGATTTGGTAATATTTCAGTTTTCTAGTTACAGTAAAACAGCCCAAGTTGCAAATATGACCTATATTCCACAAGAAAAAAAAAAAAAAACAAAACTAACATGCACAGAGACCAAACTACTATAATAAAGCTCACCACCTCTGAGCAGCTAACTCAGCTGAACTTCCCTTGTTCTATGCAAGTCTGATCTCTTCAGGAGCTTTTAATTATCTTAAGAAGCCAATTAAAAAGCTCTATTTTAAATTCAGAAAAGAAATCCATGAGCTATGAGCCCTAAAATGCTGAGGCCTGAACAACTTATTCAGCAATATTAGCTGAGAATTAATAGGGAAGAAGTATTATTTATGTATAACCTGCAGGTTTTCCAGTATTCAGAAAGCAATGTGTTTTATGAGTTACAGAGCAGTCTGAGGAGCAAATATCAGGAAAAAAAACATTATTTCTTGTAGACCATTAATACTGTTAGGAATCAGAAGGTGACGCAAGACAGAAAGATGACAATACCATCACACTGCAACTCTGGACAACATTTCAAACAGCCAAGCTTTACAGCCAACCAGCTGTAATTGCTTATGAAACGTAACAAAGATTAACAACAATTTTGCTAATGATTTACCATGGTGACATTTCAGTTTCCAGTGACAACCTGAAAACAAAATAACTTGATCTTAACAAGTAAATCCATTTATGTTCACAGTCAGGCATAAGCTGGGCGAGTCGCCATTCTATTTACCCTCTAATGCCAACGCCTCATTCCTGCCTCGTTGTAGCTGCACGTTTCACATCAACCCTGCATATTTTCCGCTCTGCTTGCTGATAACTACAGTACACAAAGATAAAAGTAATGGAATGTTACTCCCAAGGTGAAAAAAAGAAAGCCGTTAAAAGCCAACACTTAATATTTTACAAACTGTAAATGCACAGTGACATTTAAGCTGAACTTCTCTGCTATTTTCACAATTGCACAGACAAACCAGTGAACAAAACAAAAAAACCCCACCATTTTCCATACTATCGCCATTTTCTTAATATTTTGACAAAGAAGTGCTTGAACGCATAAGACATCGGTAAATTGTACAGCACCATTTCACACTCAAATATAGAGGAAATGGTCAATTTAAGGATGTAATATCTACTGACATCAAAGCCATCTAACTCCACCCACAGCAAACAGAGGAAGGAAACGTTAGCCTTCAGATTACAAAGAAACAAAAGATGGAGAGGATAACTGAGGAACGCATGGGGTGACGGAGGAAAGAGTCATTTAGCCACAAAGACCAGGGGAAAGACAAGGACTATTTAACAGATTTCTTTTGAAGCTTGGAGAACTCAAAACAATTCAAGGAAAACTGCTTCACAGACTTTGCACAGGCTGTACTGAATGCTACACTTAAGAATCCCATTATTATCATTGCTCACTCCCTGTCATAGATTTACTTTTAGAAAGACGAGTACTGGCAAACATGGCAAAGTTTCATATATTGAATCCAGCTTTACTACTTTTCTCTACTTTTGGTTCTGAATGATGTTAATCTGAACATGTCGTTAGAATCTGATCTCTCTGGTTATGAGAACCTACCTCCTGTTTAATTCTTCTGTCTTAAAATGAATAAGGATTATTTATAAGTGTTAATCATACAAAACTACTAAGAGTTCTAGAATTTAACACTTCTCTTTGGTGAGGAGGACAGACGAGCTGACCCATGCAACAGGGCTCTCCAACACCATTATAGGCAATCCATCCCTCCATCGCAATTCCAAAGACTTAGAGAAGTAATACCAAGAAGCAGGGTGTGGAACAATATCTTAAAACACTGCACAGCCGTGAAAAACACAAATTCACAGCTTAAAAAACCCAATTACACCCTGATGGCTTCCAAAGAAATTAACAACAATAACAATCTTGGCAAAATTGGACATTCTAGCAAATTCACCACAAAAATGAGAATGCTTAGAGAACCTGCTAAATGCAACAAACCCCAAGAACTGCATCTCAGACTCAACATTTAACATGCTGACATTTGTAAACGTTCAGAAAAAGACTTTTAAAGTATGGCTTGTTTGGAAGGGTTGTCAGCAGGAAGCCTATTCTCTGTAGAAAGAAAATGGCTGCATGACACAGGTTTTTAAAGTTGCATCTGAATAAAAAACAAAAACAAAAAAAGAACAACTTTGGAACGATGTCCTTTGGAAATAAAGACAAATCCAAAGTAGAGATGCAGTGTTGTGTTGTAGTTGAAAAACAAACAAACAACATGAGCACAAGCAGTGGTTTTGTAACAATTTATTCTAGTTAAATGTGAGGCCATCAGTGGATGAGCCCTGCGAAAGCTGATGAAGACCCAGAGGGAACATCACGAGTGTAGATTAGATGATTCACGAAAACACGGCTAAACTCAAACTTCTCAAACCACAATGTTTTAGTGACTTGTTTTTCAAGCAAATAAAGATGGCAAGTAGAAAAGTAGAGGAATTTCATAGTTTGTGAAAGTTATTGAACTGATTCCTGGTCCACGGTTATCAGTTTGGTAATGTGGATAGCAAACTGATAGCTTGCTATCCACACTAGCTTTGGCTGGCCTAAAATCAAAATGGAAAGCATCTCTTGATCCTTTGCAATTTACTTGAATACCAAATCTGAGTGTGGATGATGCAATCATGCCGCAGAGACTATACTCCCATTTTAACAGTAACAGCTGCACATTAAAGAACCTTTAAGAAATCTTGGTAAACATGCCCACCATCACAGGGCTTACTAGAATATATTATTGTCATCTCAACCTAAAAAATAAACCCACTAATAAATCTTAAAATGTGGTTCAAAGCTTGGGAAAACATTACTTGGTCAATAATTAACTTTTTGGCTCAACCAACTAATTATTTAAACAAGAATCTGTACATCTGTAACGCAAAAGCAATACTGAAAATATGCGATATGCCAGAAAAAGTAAACTGTCAGCAGGGAGTAGTGAACACGAGTAACCCCAGAAAGCCTCTATAAAAGAACGCAACACAGATCAAAGTGCAGAGGCCAACACGGTGCCACCTTTAAGAAGCAAACTTTGACTTCAACTCCTGGATTACTCAACACCTCGTGTGGATGCCATGTGTTTTGTTTTTGCTTGTTTTTGGCTTTCGTGTCTGCAGGAACATGGTTTGCATTCAGTCAGGGCCAAAGTTGCTTCAACGTGACATCTGAATTGGTGCGGCTACGGTCGAGTACTCAAACGGAACAGCTAGGAAGAACCAAAGAACTGACTGTCAGAAGTGCTTATTTATATATGGTCAGTGTGAGCTAAGACATAGCACTAGATTATTTTTTCCCCAAAGGATTTTAAGATTTTTAGCATTTCACAAATCTGGTTTTCAGCCTTGATGTCTGCAAATAAGGTGATAAAGTGTCTCAGCATGGTTACAGGCCTGAATTTACAATAAAGAGACATGACTCAAAAAAATTAACACAAGCCATCTCAAGTAGAAAAGCAGACTCAAGTCATAGAAAACATAAAATAACCAGGACAAAGAACTGCTCAAAGCTGCCAAGCAGAAAAAAAAAAAATCCAACAGGAAACAGTAGCCATGACATGTCAATCAAGACAAACTTATGCCACCAAATACTGTTCATTGTCCTACCTGTCAGTGTACAGCATGAGCGATGGAGTTGCCATCCTGCTCTGTTAATGCAATTACACAACAGAGAAACAAGAGCCTGGAGTCTAAGCTTCAAAAGACGATAAGAGGAACAGAAAAATAGCAAAAACCCTGTGGTTAAACTCATAGATCAGCAAGTCCCACTGCATTTACGGCTTTTACTACAGAGTGTAAAAAAAGCCCTACACAGCCACTTTGTTCAGGCAGAGTGGAAAGGAGGGAGCTGCTCTCTCCTCTGTGTCCCCACCTCCTCAGTCACAAGGCTGACTTCTAAACAAATGGGATGTAAGGAACAGGAGGAATGAGTGTGAGAAGCAGGAATCTGAAGGGCAATCAGTAAATGAGTAACTTTTACTTGTGACGAATGAATAAAAACAGGGATGACGAGTTGAGTTTGAGGGAGTGCCAATTTAACACTTGATGTTACCTCATTAACTGATTAATTCAGTCAGTAAACATTTTGAGTGTGTTTGGAACTTGGATTCAATTTGAGGAAAACCAGAGCAGGCAGTGGATCATTTCATTCCCGTCATCCTACCCATCTAATAACTACAACCAAAACAAAATGTAAACTCATGGTTTTGACTCAAATGCATCTTTCCTGAAATATATATTGGGAAAGATGCATTCAGCAGAGAGGAATAGTACATTTCTTGCAAGTCAAACAGAATACGGAAATTCCAGGTTTGGCTTCAGTTCCTAAAAGAAATAAAGCGTCTGAAAATTAAAATAGAGTCTCTGCTTACGTTTAAGTAAAACCTCCAGGCACCGATGAAAAGAGGATTTAAACCAAGGTCATCTCAAATCATCACATTTTTGGCAGCTTTCATTTGCCAAGTGAACTCCTACACAAATACAGAAACAAGAAAAGGGCTACTTTCAGCTGCTCTATTACAACAGTGGGCAGTTCCACATGTTTGATTTGGCAGAGTCTTGCACCAGATGCCAAATATGAAATGATTCACACACTAAATCAATGAAATGTTACATTTCGGTAGCAGAGTAGATCTGGGTTAGAGGAAGAAAGAATGAGACCATGCGATCTGACACACGTGGCAATGGCACCAGCAGCCTCAAGCTGAAAGCGGTCTCAGTTGAGATTACACTTTTTCAAAACTCAATGCACACAACAATCTCTGCAGCATCTGTAGTGCTAAATGCAAGCTATCCATGACAACACACTTGATCTGAAATAAGAGCCTGGTCAAATACAAAAAGAAATCTTGGTAGACTAAAAGCGTTCCTCAGAACGTGTGCAAAAACCTGTAAGTCAAATGAAAGTAACTTTAGCATGTCTGTGCCAGCTTATAAGAAGTTGAACCCGAGTATGATGATGAAACTTGTAGTGAGACATCAAAAACCTCATTAGCATTTTCTTCAGGCAATTAAGTAGTTTGATATGTTCTTGTTGGCTGGCGTTTTTTTAACTTAGTTACTTACTACGAGGACTACGGTCACCATCCTGCTGCCTTTTCTGTGCACTTAACCCTCTAACTTCATCTTAAATAGTCTTAGTAAACTGCTGTTCCCCTAAGGTGCTCTATCTGTAACATGCACAAGGAGGAGGAAGAGGAAGGAGCACCACACCTTTAGCTGCACACATTCAGAAATGGGAAGTAGCCCATTAGATGCAATGTCATGACAGTATCGTCTTCACAAACAGAGAAGCAGTGCACACTCTCTCAGGACAAGTTATGCTGTTAAGGACGTTCCCTGCCAGAAAACAGAAAATTCCTCAGGATCTGAGATACTGGGTAGGGATGCACATATCTGATAGTCGTATATAAGGGGACAGAGTGCTTTGAATCAGCACAAATATGCTCCACTGCAGGCCTCTAAAAATTCCAACTGCACATTTGGGTCACGCTGTGCATTTGTTGAATATTGAAGCAAACGGCCCCCTCACCCCCCTAAAGAAAGAAAAAAAGAAAACCCCAAAGATCCAAAAACACAGTATGAAGAGTACAAACAGGAGTCGCTAACATCAGCACAAACAACAGTGGTCAACAGACCAGTTGTATGTAACACATCTTTTTGACACTGGCCCCATCTGAAAGCAGCAACGTGCAACCACCACTGAAACTTCATAACTTCTACATGAAACAGCACAGAGGAAGCTGACGGCAAAGGGTCAGTCGTTTGAAGGCATTTCACAGTCTGTTTGCAGTAATTCATGTAATTAACAGCAAACTATAGTCAAGTGAGTTAACATGAGCCAGAAGCTCCAAAAACAGCACTTTCCTTGTTAGCTGCTCTCGCCCCTTTTCTCTTTATGTTCGTTTTAGCACTTGTGAAGCTTTTACTGCACCTACAGTAGAATATGGAGTTTCTTGTTAGACATACTCTGCATGTGTGGCTCTAAGAGCAATGCTTAGTGCTGAGAAACTACTGTGAACATAAATTAGAGCAGCAAATTCTCACTGAGCTTAAATTAAATCTGTTTTGTTCACCATGGTTTTGTTATTGTTTTACCAACAAATACAACTTCAGCACATACATGAATGAACTTTAGATTTATGTTATAAGGATGGGATCAGTAATAATTGGTCTAACTGGTCCATTTGTACTATTGAAACATGATGTGCTGGGAGCTGGTGTCAAAAGGTGTGAATAACAAGCAAACCAGGCTTTACCAGGGGTGTTCATATACTAGTCTGTATCTTAAACACAAGAGACAACATGTAAGTGGTAGCTAGGTCGCTGCTGTGCTTTAAAGCTGCTATCAGACTCATGCTTGGCCATGATTTGGATAAGCAGAGGTCAGGGTCATGATCTTTTATGTTCTGGGTGAGCTGCAATTTCCAAGAGTGGTGGAATGGGTCAGAGGGATATTTTGCTTAATGCACATTTGTGAAGCAATCTTAAGCATACAAATTCTGCAAGTCAAAGAGGAAGTTGACAGTCTAGTATTATCTCAGTAAGGCTGGCTACAATGCTGCTTTTTGTTTTTCTTCTATTTCTGCCCTATTATGGCCTCATAACATTTGTGATAGATCAACATTTCTGCCCACATATTTCATTATACTCCAGCATGGTGCAAAGATCTTGAAGAAAGTTTACAGCCCTTAATTTGTAGTTTACATCCAAAGAGACAGGCTTTTTAGATTTTTTTTTTTTTTAAGTGTTCTTGGACATCAGGCTGTCTGGAGGTCTTTTAAAGTTTTTCCTTTGGACAACTGCTGCTTTTTCATAAAACAAAAGGCAGCCAATATCCAAAGAAAAGCTCTACAAATGTCCCTCCTAAATCCTGCAACTCCTCTAAAAGATTCTAAATTACAAGTAGTGGTGTGTGGATCACACCATATATCGATCGTGGCTCAAGAGTTGGCAGTTCGTCTTGTAACCAGAAGGTTGCCGGTTCGAGCCCGGCTCGGACAGTCTCGGTTGTTGTGTCCTTGGGCAAGACACTTCACATACTGCCTACTGATGATGGCCAGAGGGGCCGATGGCGCGATGTGGCAGCCTCGCTTCTGTCAGTCTGCCCCAAGGCAGCTGTGGGTACAGCTGTAGCTGCCTCCACCAGTGTGTGAATGTGAGAGTGAATGAATAGTGGAATAGTGGAGGGCCCCGAAAAGCGCTATATAAATGCAATCCATTATTATTATTATGATATATACACGATTCCTCTGATACCAGATATGTATGTTCTAGAATCGATTCTCACATTAAAATATTGATATTTTAGTAATTTAGTAATAAATTTGTACTTTATCATTAACAAGAACACAGTGGAAAGTAGCCGTTATTGGGATCGTCTAAATGATTGGTAGGAACAACTCCTTCCTGTCGTAGTGAGATGCAAAATGCTGCAATATAAATGTGTCACGGCTTACGTGTTGACAATAAGGGCTGATTGCAAACGGAGTCATGTACCAGCTAAGATGAGGTTTGTGGCACATGTGGCAAGACCACAAACAAAAATAAATCATAGCACAGAATATGATGACTTGATGATGAGGATGAGAGGGACAGGTGATGCTAGGGCGAGACAGAGTCCTTTGGTGCTACAGGCACCATCTTGGTACAGAGACAGAAAATGTGGGGATGTGTACCACTGCTGCCGATTTTTGAAAAGTGACTTATGTCTAGGCTTAGTTTTTGTTTTGATGTTTAAACAAGTTGAATTCCCCGCACCCTTAAAACTATGGAATCACATTTGTTCTTGTTTGTTGTTAATTTACATTAATAAATATGGTAATGAAATAAATACATGCCTGAATGAGTAATTAACTTTAGATGTTTACCCTGAGATTACCTCACAATTGACCTAGATTTGGTCAAGGTTGTAGAGTACATCGTTGACAGTGGATTATACAGGTTAGGTATCATCAAAATATATTATCTATATGCAAAAAACAGCTACTGTAGGCTTTGAAAAAATAAAAATGCATCCAATAAAAACACAGCTCAAAAATATTTCATATATAAGACAAATAGATAATAACGTGAGTCTAAAAACTTTCTCAGTTGTATTATTATTTTAAATCATTTGTTTCAAATGATTGTTAATTGAATATTCCAAAATGTAGGTACTGACTTTACAGGTTTTTTTATTTCTTATATGATAATTGTTCATAATTAAACAAGAACAGATAGTCTGTGGGGGTGTGGTGGGGTGTTACAAATACAAAGTACAGAACCATGGACTTACCTTGCAAATAAACTTGCTAGTGGTCCCAATTTTCTCTGCCTCCCATCCTCTTCTTTCTGCATGACTTCTGCCGCCCATAAGTCTCTGGAGGTTCCCGCTGAAGACGACAACACCACTTCTGAAAAGTGGTTAGTGCTGCTGTCGGCTGTCTCCAAAGTGACAATCGCACTGGAGTCAGATGTAACTGTGAAATCCAGGATGTCTTCGTTGGAGACCGACAGTTCTGTGCTCATGCTTGACACGCTGCACACAGAGATGTCATCACTACGGTTTAATGCTCCGCCCCCAACACCAGCTCCCATGGTGGAGGATAATCTGAGGGTGGGGCTAAAGAGGCGGATGTTGTCATAGCCACTGCGGGGAAAGGTGGAGGATTTTCGTACAGTGGTGCCATCAGAGGGACCATTGTCCAGAGGTAATGTGGCGGGGGTGTCGTGACTTGATTCCAGCATAAGGCCTCCGTCGCTTTGCCTTTGGTGACTGTGAAGGAAGGGCTCCGGAGGATTGATCTCCAGAGTGGGGATACCAGAGTCCTGGGAAGTCAGGCTGTGGTTGTCTGGCTCCAGGTCTGGGTAACTTTTCTGTGGGCTGCTATAACAGACAGTAGTGGGCGAGCAGGATGGCTTGTAGATGGGCAGGACGGCGTTGCTGTGTGTGGCCGCTCTGGCCTCATGGCAGTGATTGCTGATGTGATCATTTAGGTGAGAGGCCGTCGTGTCTTTGACCACAGAGCCATTCTCCACTATGGTTCCTCCAGGCATAACTGTAGGAAACAGAAATTTCAGTTTAACAACATAAATATATTTATTCACCTCCTGATAACTAGTTTGAGCCAATTTGCTGTAGTCTTTCATAAAAAGTACGTTAAAAAAAAAAGTGACAATTCCATTGTTACATTGTTGAAATAAAGAAGCACAGAGAGTGCAAACTTCTGGCAAGGCAGCTCATTCTCTGGTCTCTTTCTTTGTTTTTTAATACACTAAGGTTAAAAATAATTAGTTCTGTTAAAATTAAAGCGTTAATGCAAAGTAATCCGCCATCACGGTCAACACGATTAAGATTTTTAACGCTATTAATGCATCTGGAGTGCAGAATGATTCAAAATTCCCGAAATGTTTCTGTCAACGCATTTTGGGCAGTTTGTCCAAGTAGAGTTACCTTCACACATGTGCAAATGTGCAGTTGATCTGGTAGTGACGGGCAGCTGAACCAAACAACTCAATATAGAAGATGATAAACGCACGTTTGAGTACGTTTGAATATTTAAAAAAAAAAAAAAAAAGACAGAACAGTCAACCGACATAGTATTATGCACATTGTGAAAGAATGAATTCTCTTTTCACCGAAGCACTTCCATCTTAAAATATCACATCGACGTGAAGCATACATTAGTCGTGGATGCTGCTAGGACTAACGCGTCACCAAGCTTGCAACAAACCACTCACAGAGCATTGGCAGATTGCAACAAACTGCAGACCTATTAATATCTTTGGGAACATGCGCTTTACATAGCTTTGGTTCCTCGTTTCAAGGACTTGAAGCCTCCCCAAAAGTGACAGAGAGAGAGCGGATAAATGTTTACAGAGTTTTTTGTTAACATGAATGTTCAAGGTCTTGATGCATTCTCAATCATCCAGGAAAATAAATCTCCAAATTCTGTTCATCCAGATTCTGTTCATCTGGACGTAGCGTTTTGTGGGAGAAAACGCTACGTCCTTCAGTGGGCTGGTTTCAGTCATTATGCAAATGTACTGTTTATAAGATTGGGGAAACCTGCAGTCAGCTGAGACTGAAGAAGTCACTTGGATGAGTGACGAAACGTTTCTCCCACAAAACGCTACGTCCAGATGAACAGAATCAACTTTTTGGAGATGAATGTTCAAGATAAATAAACATGTTAAGTACGCATATTTTCCCTTTTTTCTTGAATCTGTTTGCTCGTGCAAAATTAAATGTGATTAATATAGAATAAAAATAAATGGTATTTAATTGTGATTAATCAAAATTAATCCAGAGTAACCCTGTGATGAATCGGATTAAACATTACCTATTAATTTTCAATTCAATTCAATTTTATTTATATAGCACCAAATAACCTCTAGGTACTTGCACAGTAGATCGTACAATAACAAATACAGAAAACAAACAAACAAACAAACAAACAAACAAACAATCATATGACCCCCTATGAGCAAGCACTTTGGCGACAGTGGGAAGGAAAACCAGGCTCAAGGGGTGAGATAAGGAAAACAGGATAAAGACATTCCTATTAGTATGTAGGTTTTTAAAAAAGTTGTATTTCACTGGTGAGAACCAGTTTAAGCATACATTCTTTGTGTTTACTCTCCATTTACTTCATTATATTGCATAAATGTCAGTTACAAGCTTAAATATAAAGTTGAAAAAATGTAATTGCAACCAGGCTGTTGATCAAGTAATTGCAATTAATCGCGAATAATTACAGAAAATTGTGCAATTAATTAGTTATTTTTTTACTCTATTGACAGCACTAAGAATAATGTAATATGGAGTCAAATTGATAGAAAAGCAGTGCATTATAAAAGTGAGATCAGAGGTGAAATGTGACATGGCATTTGGATGCAAACTATAATGTGACATTTAGTATCCCCATATACCAGTTTCAAATGTTGCCAATATGAACAGAAGGCAGTAAAATTTTAAACAGTTAAAGATAAGACAGTTTATGAAAGTTTGACCTTATTTGACCTTGAAGAGGTCAGAGATCCAAATGTGATTGCAAAGGTGGGAAGCGGCCTTTCTCCAAACAGCTTGTGTGGAACATGGCTTTAACTTTCTGCAGTTAAATCACCGTCCTGCAGCATCTACATACCTATGCATGTGACAAATAATAAAGAACCTAGAACCTATTCGTGGAGGAATTTCTTAATTTCTCTTTCAGCTTGTTGAGGTTCTGGTTGCGCTCTGAATACAAGTTCATGCACATTTTTCCTTAATGTGAATTTCTCTATATACAGACACCAACAGATTTTTGGTTTCCAAAGATTTGTCACAGCTAATCACCATCTTATCAAACGCATTGCACACAAATGCCAATTTAAACCCATTCATCATCATATTTTCATTTTATTGGCGCCTTGATGCAATAAAATCCATTTAATAATAGCAACTGACTGCACTGTCTTCAAAGCAACTAGGAAAATAAATCTCAAGTTCACTGCACACAGTTGGAATACCTTTGGTTATGTCGTGGTCCCACACCAAAGTTTTCCCTAGTATGACTGCACCATAACTGAAATGTTTTAATTTGCATTTTGTTTAAAGAGGCTATATAGGGGTCATTTGACAGCTCAGTGTTGTTATTCGTGGGCTTTAGCCAAAATGATCCCACTTCTCTCCTTCACAAACAAAGTTTGAACAGTATGTGAGTGAAGCTTCTGTGCTTACAGAACCTTCAGCTCAAATAACCACATCTATGATATCGCCTCTCAATGACATCATCAAGGCCCAAGAGTAAGAAGAAAAAGAACAACCCAGAAGTGTCTAGATCAGTCTGAGCTTTTGGCCCACAGGACTTACTTGTACACGCGTATACTTGCACTTTGTCTATGTTTAATACGGGCATCCAACCTTTCAATAAACACCTGCTCAATCAAATAACCACAGCTTTATTAGAATTAATGGGCTAGGCAGAAAAACTGCAGAAAAGTTATTTTTGACTGTACATCCCATTGATATTGGTAGCTTTAATACAACAGGATTAAAGGTTTCCTCTAATTGACATTGGATACACGAGCATGTGAGCCTAACTAGGTGAAAACTAATCCTAAAGTAACCCGACTGTAACTGGAGTCTGCAGTGTAATGTGAACATGTTTTCTGCTGGGCTCCATCATGCTCCAACCCCAGCTTAGAAGCTAGTGTGTCTAAGCTCTAAGCTGCATTAGCAGTGACAGGAGAGAATTTCAGGAATCCTTTCATTAAACCAATTCTGATGTGGGGAGGGGGGGGTGTTATCTCCTGCACTCTGGCAACAAGGGAAACTCTCATAAACTTCAGAGCACACATGGTGGGTTTAGTGTTCCTACTACATAACTCACAGTGGCCCGACTTCCTAAATTTAATCACACAGAAATAAACGACAGGCATGTTAAGACAGTAAACAGGTTACGATTAAACCAACCACGCCCTAATCAGTAAAAATAAATACCCTTTCAAAGTCAAAACCCTAAAAGAGTTGAGTGCTCTCCAACGCACTGACACACGAAGCCAGATTTTTACCCAAGCTCTAAACCCTGACCTGCAGGTAGTCATGTGAGCCAGGCAGACTTTGTCCCAAAACACAGCAACAGGTTGTGCCACTGTAGAAATCAAAATACAAGTAGAGGAGAGGTCACCAACAAATGTCAAAATTAATGATGATGACCCTACGGTCATTATTATTAATACTGCTATGTATTCTGAAAATATTAAAAGGTCTTAACAGCTAAGCACTGAAATGTAAAAGCTGTGAAGCATGCGGCCGCACCAGAGTTTTTTTTGTTCTTGTAAAAGTAATGAAACAGAAACAACAAGATTGCCTTCATTGTCTGCCCAACTTAGCCGCCTATTTGAATACACACACAGACACACACACACACACACACACACAAATCTGGTTCTTCAAGTCATGATATGATGACTCTATGGACACCATAAGGAAATGCAATATTACGCCACTATATCCCTGACTAACAGCAGAAATTGTGAAAAGTGGGCCAACACTTTCACAAGCAATGGAGCCAGTTTTCAGTTTACCTGCATTTGTTTAAAAGCACATCACGTGTTATGGCATAACCCAATTCCAAATATCTGTGTCAGGTATATGGAGGATTCCAGTTTTCGGGAGTGGTTACAAATATTTATTCCATGCCAATATCACTTTCTACAAAATTGAATGAAAGTTCAAGTTTTATTTATTCTGAAATGATGTGCAGAACTGAAGACTAGCCATAGCAATTTGCAAACTCACTCAGTGACGCTTGATATTTGAGATATGTGACGAAATAAAAAGTGCAAGTGCTGTTTAATGTATAATTAATCTATGCCGAATTCATGCCCGTATCTATAAAACACGAATTATTCAACTGGTCATAGTTAAACATCTGTGTAAATTCGCGATATTACATAGTTTTGATTTTTAAAAGTTTTTCTAATGTAGTTTGGTGTGACATACGTCACCAGGGAGGGCAGCACACTCAGTGTCAGGGTCACGGTGAACATGTCATGTTGTCTAACCGCGATAAATACACAGAACTGAGACCGTGCTCGACAGTAACGTACCACAGTGGTTCTCCCTCCGGTCCTGTGTGTCGTGGGCCGTGTTGGCCATGCTGCCGGTTAAAGCTACAGGTGGGTGACAGGTAGGCGCTGGCCGGAGTGGTCCATGATGATGCTGTGACTAGTGCTGCACCACCATCAACTCCCAGCCTCCTCAGCGGAGCTTCGGCCAAACGAACAGCACTGAAGTCAGCTCATTTGTTGTCGAATAAATTCCCCGGAATTCAGTCGGAATGCGGCCAGTGAACACACAAACGCCGTGTTGAACCGCACTTGCTCGCCAAGTGCACTTGCCGCTGACGCCAACTCACTAATTTCACGAGCGCTTCCTCAAATGGAACCAACACTTTTTAAAATGAGAGAGACATGTTGGTTTAGCCTTCCCGGCATCACAGCAGGACAGGAAGTGCTTCTCCGCTCTTTTGTGAATCATAGAAGCAAGCGCATTTCTCAAGTTTCTCCGGAATCGTTAAGATTTCATACCTGTGTCGATGCTTCTGCCGCCATTTTAAAACAAACTTGTACGGAGAGTGCGGTCTAATCGAGTAAAGAGTGCTCCCTGTCGATGGTTCACCTGTCTGGACCTGAAGGCATTATTAATCGACTTCGCAACCTGCGGGCTTATTATTTATATCACTGACCGTATGTTACTTCTACAATATAGACGGTTGTATGACGTAGAAGAGTAGTCCTCCCAAAATAAACAATTAAATAACATTTTTAAAGTCGGGTTAATGTTACAAACACATTTTATTAAATGTATGTTCATATTAAAACCATATTGAGCCAATATCAACAGAAGTATATTCAATAGCATCGTAAACTGAAATTTCACAAATTGCTATAATAACTGAGCACCTGCTTATCAAATTGTGAAAACTGTCATTAGAAGTGCTATAGGCCTGAAACTTTTAAGAAGATATACTCTGTATAAATAAAGTGGAATTCTACAGAAGCAGCTCTGGGAAAATGTATAATTGTTATGACACAAAATAATGTACAGAGTTATCTCCTATATGTCTACACCATTTTGGGTGGCATTCCTTTATAGGCCATATAAATAAAAAGTTGATGGTAGTATTTTTAATTGTACAAATCCTGTAGTGACAACAAACCTCTGTTTTAAATAAATATTTTAGTAGCAAAATAATATTTTCTTAATAAAATATTTTTTTCTGCTGATAGAAAACCCAGTCTTTGGTTACACCATGACATTTTCATATCCCAACTCTTCTGTAGCATCCGCACAACTTGACAAAAGACCTGTAAAACATGGTTGTGAATTCTGGATTGTATTGTAACATATCATCAACTACTTAAGTGTATATTTTCTTATAAACATTAATTCTCAAGCTATTCCCAATTCCCGTTACATATTTATAGGTCTAAATAAGGGATAGCTAGAATTAATATGAAGTAATATGACACTGTTGAATATCTGGAAGTCCTACTCGTCTTTTTGTTTTATAAGTTTACAACAGATTTTCTAATTACTAATAAAAGTTTTGTGCAAAGCAGCAATTATTCATCCAAACTCAAAAAATATCAAGGTTAAAATATTAAGTGTGTCCATACTTTTGGATTGCAGTTTTATTAAGTGCAATTTCCAAAATTAATCTAAAGTGTAGGTGGCTGGCCTTTCACTTAGAGATAAGGTGAGTTCAGCCACCCGGGAGGAGCTACTCATCCGCCACATGAAGTGGTTCGGCATCTAATATGCCAGCATGTTTTCTGTACATAGTAAATTGTTAGCAAATGCATAATCATAATAAAGTAATATAGTGAACTTTAATTATTACTGCTACTATTATTAATGAAAGCTTTTATTTTGATTGTAGACATCAATATTATAAAAGGCTACACTTAAATGCTATGCTCAGGAATATCAACCTGTTTTCTGCATTGTTGTGGTGTAACCCCTCCCACCATGTCGCTAGCCTCCACCATTTTAACGAGAAGGCACAGATCAAGTCTGACAGAAGCAACACTCACACATGGGATAATCATTTATCTCGTTTGGTCATCTTATTAACACACATTGGGTTTGTTTGACAACCACAAACATCACATTCATTTTATTCTGTTACATTAGAAATATAAAATCTTAATGTGTATGTGTGGATAATCTCATAATGTTAAATATTTAGTCACAATTCTTCAGTGCAATGGATAAATTATTTAAGGCTGTTGCTGTTATATTAGCCTTTCAAAAACCAGCTAATAATGTGTTGGAAAACCACCTTTGGTACACAAAAGTATACAGGATCTTAAAAACATTGTCCGCAAGAATAAAAGCTGCAGTCTGACATGTGCTATAAATACTTAAGCAGTTGGCAGTGCCTCACCTGCTCTCTAGTGTCACCGTGAGGCTGACGAGCTAAAATGTAACGCTGCTCCTATTTCCTTTCAACACTCTAGATCAGGGGTGGGCAACTCCAGGCCTCGAGTCCAACACAGCTCCTTGATCCAACACAGCTGATTTAAGTGGCTAAATTAGCTCCTCAACATGTCCTGAAGTTCTCCAGAGGCCTGGTAACGAACGAATCGTTTTAATTCAGGTGTGTTGACCCAAGGTGAGATTCAAAACCTGCAGGACACCGGCCCTCGAGGCCTGGAATTGCCCACACCTGCTCTAGATAATGCAAAGACACAGGAACCTACAGACTGCATTTTGGTTTAATCCTTTATTATGTGTTAAGAAAATCCACAATGAAACAAAAATAATTTACTCAGGGTGAACATGAAATAAGAACACAGCTACGCAGGATACATAGGGTTCAGGAACATAGAGAAGAGGGAGGGCAAAGGAGCATCATCTACTTGGGAATGAACAGACGAGGAAAACTTGGGTTTTCTGTGCTGGATATGCTGTTCAGAACACAGCGCAGTTGAAAGTTTGCTTATAAGAAGTCTCTCCGAACACATAAACCCTCTCTGAATGCGTTTACTCGTCACGTTTTGTTTCAAACACAGCCTATCAAAATGGAAGAGTTAAATACAGAACTCCCAAGTAAGTGTTTTTTGTGATTTCTTGCACACATTCACTGACAGTTTCACACACACACACAGTCATAGCATTCTTTCAATCACTTTAACCTCACTCGTAAGTTTATTTTTTTTACCCATAATAATCCAACTAAAAAAGATGGAGTGTGATGTTTGCATGCTGTATTTTTAGAGACATTCCATAAGTTTGTTTTTTCTGTCCCATGTGTTCCTCACTCAAAAGCGATCCACATGCAAAAGTAACTAAAGGACATTTCTCCATATTCTCTTCAATGTTTCCATGCGCCAAGGTATTGCATAGGACTTGGGGCTCGTGGGACTCCCTTCCACATTGCTTATGCAATTTACAATGGCTTAGTTCTTTTTTCCCCCTTCCTAAAACTACAGCTCTAAATTAATGACAGTCACCTCTGCTGTTTGGAAAGAACTCCTGTCAATAATTTGTTCAACATTTGAAGAAAATGTTTTACATTGATGCATCAATGCACTGCCACAGGTCTGAGTGTAGACTATGCAGTATGCTTATATTAAAAAATTCCTGAGTGTCTCAAAGAAAGGTGACAAGACCCTGAAGTTAAGTACCTTCCATTCAGCTACTTGGGGGGCCCTTTTTTAAAATCAAGCGGCATTGGACTAAAACTTTGGACCTTCAAATCTTAATTTTCTACAGAGCCATGTCAAAGCCATGCCCAAAATAAAAACACCTTTACCTGCGACAGTGCATTACTGTGTACACTGCTGACATGTACCCATGACAGAGGGATGATTTTGGTAATCTGTGCTTCAGTTTGGGGTATGATATGACAACAACAACAAAAAAAAAAAAATTAAATATGAAAATAAAAAGAATATATACACACTGCTACTATCCTCAAACGAGAAGACAATAAAAGATCAGACAGAAAAACACCTTTTAGGAAACATGCTTATCTGCAAATATTTTGGGGTTTCAAAAGCAAAGGTCACACAGGGAGGCACATGTGCCACGACAAATTGGTAGCCAATTGGATCAGGGTTTTAGTTCAAGCTAGGCCAAATTAATGAAGGTGAAGCTCACCATACACATATTTAAAAAAAAAAAAAAATCAACAACCACTCATTCTGAACCAGTAGTTTCACAAGTTCTATGTCAACACACACACACACACACACACACACTACTTAATATTTCATTTCAACATGATATAGTGAACACCAAAAGATAAAAATAAAATAAAAACAAAACCCATATGGAGAACAAAAAGCATTTGTACCTTAGTGTAGTTACGCCTTTTTTTAGATTGAACATTTGCCCCACCACTTACACTGCTATCAATCTGTTTAGCTGCAGCAGGGAGAACCAGTTTTGGCCTTTCCGAGGATGGATAGAAAATGAAGACATGCTACCTGTAAGTATTTCTCCTTCTGCTGTTACAGGAGAGTAAGACAACAGATAGGTTTCATTAAAATAAAAATCCAGCCAAATTAACTAGGAAGGGCAAGTTTTCTATTAATTTTCTTATAGGTTATCTGAGGGACAACAAATAAAATTTTTGTCATCTTTAAATCAAGAGTCATATAATAAAACTGCAACTTCAAAATATTTTGAACGTATTTATAGCACCAATAGTGTGTACCATTAAAATTACAAAAGAAACAGAGACCCCCCCCCCCCCAAAAAAAAACAAAACAAAAAAAAACCCCACACACGCTCTCTCACACAACCTCCCACCCCAAATAAACAAATAAACAAACACAAAAAAAAACAACAACAACATCTCATTCAATTGCAATGCAGGTCTCTGGAGAGAAAAACAAAACATTAAAAGAAAACAAAGACTGTAGTCATGTCTTATCATGATGGGTTATTACCCCAAATCAAACGTTGCCCCCCAGTGTCTTTTACAGCATTGCATTTTCAAGTAGATTATTAGTATTTTTTGCCAAACAAAAAACTCATTTGATTTCCTTATTTTTATTCATTTGTTTAATATTTTTGCGACTCACAAACCACACTATATCTACTGCTGGATTCTAAAAAGACTATCACCATTCCAAAAAAAAAAAAAAAAAAAAAAAAAAAAAAAAAAAATCTCTCACATGGGGAACAGAGATTCAGAATGAAGCTGCACACATTCTCTACTTCACATTCAGAAAGTCATCCAAACAAACTAAACTTTTAAACTGAACTCTTAAAAGTCTTATGGTGTCATTCAAAGAAAAAAAAAAAAAATGTTGTATCGTCTTTCTGAACACAATCTTGTAAGTAGAGGATGCGATAGCAGTCGTTTTCACACAACTACAAAGGAGGAGTGAGGCTGGACAAACATACCGAACAACCATTCAAAGACCACCAACTACCAGAGACCTAATTCAAAAAGCAAAAATGGTGGTAACAAAATGGACAACAATAGAACAAAAGATTGTCCCTCCTGATAACTGTGAGACTTGAAAAGGGACCAGTGTACAAAAGAATCAACCCAAACAAATTCAAAAAAAAAAAAAATGCCTAAATGCTTAAAAATGCACATCCGCACATGGCATCACTCAAACACAGAACATATTTTTTTAATTTTCCTATTTTTGTTGATCCGATTGTTGATTACACAAGGTTTTTTTTCTCCTTTTTTTTTTTTTTCTCCTTTTTTAAAGTTAGAAAATGAAAACCAACAGGGTTTATGCATTGTGGGATTTGGAGGGGCGTCTCAGAAAAAAAATGAGCCTAAATTAGGTTTTCCAGCTCTGAGATGACCCTGAATCATTGCTGGTAGAGAGGTCCAGTCACAAAAGGAGAGGAAGAAAGGTTTCCTCTCTGCAACAGGTAGAATATTCAAATGTTGCTGCTCCCTGGAGAAGGACAGAAAGAAAAATGGTCAGATTCTTAACTAGAACTAGACTAGACTAATGCTACAAGCAGAATGTCTCTAGATACCAGAGTAGCAAAATTGTAAAAGAAACAACTACAGTTTCGGTAAAGCAGACAATTATATGCTGAGAGAAAAACTTAATTCCAATAATCTCCCAAAAATAAAATCCCCTGTACAAGATCTTCAAAAAACTTGTCTCAAAGTCAAGTTCATTGAGATTCAAACTTGTCCACGTGGCCTCATTCTCAATTATACACAAACTTAGCAGCCCACGCAACCCACCCAACCAACGGGGTGATGACTATACCCCATCAGACTTTTACAGCTGAGAGGTAAAAAGTTGTTTCATGTGTTCTACACAATAATGGCATGAATAAGATAAGGATCTAATGTTTTCCAAGTTTTACCTGTGCACTGAGATCCAGGGAAGAGGGGGGAACAAGTTGTGTTCTGCCACCAGCACTCATCTTGCTGGTTCCCAGTTCCTTCCTGTTCACCTGTATTTAACAGAGAGAACTAAATAAAACAAATACACAGTTAGTTAGTTGTTTGTTTGTTTTTAAATCCGTATTCATCCAACAGATTGATTTCACAGCAAATGACAAAACACCGTGTAGAAATTGACAATCAGAAATCATTTGAATAAAGACTTACCTCTGCCACATCTCCAATAAAGTCGTAAGCAATCCCATACTTGGGAATGTGACCAGTTGGTGAACACGAGCAGAACCGCTTTTCTCCTGAAGATTCGTCTTTTTGAATCTTGGTGACTGAAGTGTCCGTCTGTCCACCTGCACTGGTAACAGCTGCTGCTGTTTTGCAGTCTAAGCAAATCTCTTGCTCAGCGATTGGCAGGAGGGTACTGGAGCCCTCCTGTGAATCCAGAGAGGTCTGAGCACTCTTCTCCATGCCAGACTTCTTTAATCTGGGTAAGAATTTACCAGATTCCAGTTCTGACTTTCCATAATAAGGGCCCTCGCACTCTGCGTCCTCCTCCAAAGGTTTCAGGTCTGCCTGAGGATCATCGAAGACGTCAACTGGTGCTAGGATGGGAAAACTTGTCTCCTCTTTGTCAGACTCAGCCTCAGAATCACTCGCTCCACCAGGGGACAACTCAGAGGCAGATATTGGTCGGAAATGGGTCCTGGGGGAAATACGAATGGCCCTGTACTGTGTCCGATTGATGCCATATATTCGAGGGTGAAAAGCTTCATTCTCAGAGTCTGAGCAAAGAATAGATTTTGGCTTGAACCCTGGACTGAATGACGCCATATCCTCAGGCTCAAAGGAACACTCAACATGAAGGACTTGAGAGAAGGGACTGTTCAGGTTGAAGGATGCAAATGGGTATTCTAAACCTTGATCCTCACTATGCAGGCCTCCATAAGATCCAAGCAAATCTTCATGGAAGATGAAAGAAAATCCCTTATTCAATCCATCGCCACCTCCTCTAATGGCCTGGTCACTCTGCCCAAAGGACACCAGTGGCCTCCACAGGGGCCTGTGCCCAGGTGCAAAGCAGCTGCTTGTGTTCATGAACACATCAGTGCCAGTGATGGTGAGCATATCTGAGCCTGAAGCAGATGCAGCTACAGCAGCGCACTGCAGCAAGTTATCTTGGGCATTACTTGGTGGCACAACAGCCCAATTCTTATCACCGCTTAGTGTCTTCAACTCTCCATATACCCCTCCTAGGATGAACGACGTGCTTTCCTTGTCAGAGTTCAAGTCCCAGGGCTTGGACGGAGTCATGTAATCCCCAGCACCATCTAACTTGGAGAGTTTGTTTTTGGCCAAGTCCTGCTCTTCTTTCTTGCCTTCCCACAGGTGGTATTCTGACCGCTGCACTGCTTTTTTCTGAGGTCCCTGAATTGGAGCTCCTTTCGCATGCACCTCCAGACAGCTGCAGCAGTAACCACCTGACTCCTCTGAGAAGAGGCCCTCACTGGATTTTTCTGCTCTTTGACGTGACGTTACAGATTTGCTGTTTCCAATTGCAGTCCAAATGTCTTTTATTATCCCTGAGGTGTAGTTATCACTCTGTTGGTTTGTGTTGTCCGAAAACATGCCGGTGCTATACTGTTTACTCTCGTCCTCTTCCAAAGCTATACCACAAATGGACTCCAATTTAGATTTTTTGGTGAAGGTCTGATTGGATGCTGCGCTAACACTGACCTCCTCACACTTACGGCCAGAGTCTTCTTGCAAAAAATCCAAGATTTCATCCTCGAGATATGTACTAGTCAGAGGAGGTATTATACAGTTAATCTCTTCACTGCCAATTTGAGCAACATCTTCTGCTGGAACGTTTCCTTGCTCATTATCAGAACGAGTCTCCTCCGAATGAGACCACGGACTGCACGTTCGCGTTGATAGGTTGGAACAGTGTTCAGTTTCGTCAAAGGCACTATTTTTGGTCCATATTAGCAAACGAGACTGTTTATTTGAATGTAGGTCGAGACAGCTACTAGAATCGGTGTTGTTTTCGTGACCAACGGTGAGTGAGTCGCATGGAAAAGGAAAAGTAGGACTGTCGTACTGCAGCTCGAAAAGAGAGAAGCAGGATTGTTCACTGGTGGCTTCAGGAACGGGGCACTCCTCCAGATGTCCTGACAGTTTGCTCAGTGTGAATGAAACACTATCGAGGAGAGGAGAGAGACGGATGGGAGAGTCTCCTATGAAGCTTTCTCCATCTATATCCTCTGAAGTAGATGGTGAATAACATCCCCAAACTTGCGCCATGTTTTCAAGATCCTCCATTAAATATCCAACAGATCCTGAAGCTTCCTGCATTGCACTTTTCCCTTGCTGCTCAAGGCCATCTAACACTAAACAACATTCTGCCTCAACGTCTCTTTGCTCTTTGCTTTTCTGTCGAATCATGCTTAAGATCCGACTCTCTTGTATTGAATCTGAGGCACTAGTATCCAATATGGATTGATAAATATCTACTTCATAGAAGTGAGTGAATTCAGACAGATGCTTGTCATCTAAATCTCTACTATCCTCTGGCTGAGGGCAGCTTGAGGTCCCAGTGAGTTCAGCAGCTTCATCGTCTGCTTCGCCAGGCCCTTCTACAAAGTGCCCATCCACAAATGAGCCTGCTGCTAGGTATGCTCTCTGGTACTCATTGGCGATGTAGATTCCCTGGATTCTCTCCGGCAGCCTCTCCATGTTGGTTGACAAGGAAAAGCCACCGGGAGAATCTACCTTGCTTCGATATTTTGTTTCCAGCTTGCTTTCTCTGCTGCTGAAAGGTATGAAATACTCTGTTATGGGCTCAGTGTACCAAAGTGGCTCCTCCATGTATTCTTTTCTGTTCCTGGCCTCAATTCCGGACTCTTTTGCTTCCACCCAGCCTGGATCTTTACGAATCTCTTTCAGCGGTCTCTTCCCCTTTTTGTAAGGCTGTGGTTGCTTGGCAGTGCCACCGGTGGTGCCACTACTGCTCCCTCCAGTGTTTCTTCGCTCTTCTTTATCAAGAACCTTCACCTGCAGCTTCACTTGCCCACTGTTGCGTGTTCTCCTGTTCTTTGCAGCCTCCCTGGACTTGTGCCTTATTCTAACTGCCTTGCTTCTTGATGACTTTGAGTCACCCTGGTTCCCACTTGAGCTTGAGCCTGCCTCACTAGAGCCAGAAGACCAAGATCTTGGTCGGTATTTGCCCTCAGATCTGTGTCTCATCTGTCTCTTAGAGTGGACAGTAGGTTTCTCCTCTGCTGTTGCACCACTGTGATATCTGTTTTCTTTCTCCTTCTTGCCTCGTCGTTGCTGGCCTCTCTCGCTGGTTACAGTAGTGATGGTACCACACGCCTCTAGGTTTCGCTCCTTTGCAGCCTCGCCTTCACTGTTGCAATCTTTGGGGGAAGAGGTGTCTGTGCTAGTTTGTGGGGCTGCAGAGGATGAGGAGCTTGAATACGTACAGGCCTTAGCCTTGTTCCACACTGTCATAATCTCCTGGAGACAAACAGATTTCTCTGACAAAGGAGGAAAGGCTTCATAATACCTGCAGATATAAGAGATGAGGAAATGGGAGTTACATGCAATTTAATTCAAATACAACTGCAAAAGGTCACCTTTATTTTTTAGTAAAACACACACTTTGGATGAAAACGCCCACATTATATAGCTTACATTTCCACCTGGTCCTTTGAAGAGGGGGACTCAACACGTTCTGGAGACTGAGAGCCATCAGATTTCCTTCTAATCTGTTTTTCCTCTGCACAAAACATTAAACACCAAAACATCACATTAGAACAATCACTTAATGTTTTTAAATGAAATGATTATAGATTTGATAACACAGGATATCAAACCTTTCTGTTTGTTTTGGATCTCCTTCAGTTTAGAGCAAAGCTCTTCAACAAGGCTTTCAATTCCAGAGTTCTGCACAGATGAAAAAGACAAAAAGATTAGAGATGCATATTTTTATACTGTACTTAATAATTCCCACAACGACCCAATTTTGGACAGCAAATCTCAACAATGAAATTTATCAAGATATTGCAGTTTTCTTGCTTGTTTAGTAACAATATAAACTGTTTTATAAAAAAAATATTTGTCATACATGGTTCAAAACAAGAAGATTTTAATATTAAATAAAGTAACCAGAATTAATGCAAAAATTATAGCTTTTTAATTATTTCATTCAGATGGAAGAAAAAAATGCCATCCAACCCTGCCGGTCCTTCTTTTAAAATAGTAATTGCTCCCGTTTGTTAAACTATGAATCAACTGTGATTAACCACAATATTTTAGAAAGCCAAGTTCCGTAGCCAAATGAATCCTAATTAGTGCTGTTCCTGTTAAATTGAGAAATCACTTAAATAGAACCCATCTGACAAGGCAAAGTAGACCAAAACATCTCAACACACTCTACATCATGTCACAAGGCTTTGGGACTCCAGCAAACCACGGTGAGAGACATTATCCACAAACAGAGTAAACACAGCTGTCTGGATGCATGCTGTCCAGGATACTACAGCTATGAATGGGAAATAAATATATATATATATATATATATATATATTATATATATATATATATATATATATAAAAATTGCTCCTGCTGAAGACTGAAGATGGACACACAAAGTCATTTCACTGCGTGATATAAAAACATGTTGTACAACCAGGCTACGAAAGAGGATGCTAGCAGCTGGAAATGCATGACCCAAATATAAACAAATGATTTGACCAAGTGTGGTTGAAGCACCCGCTAGTTCAAATTTGTAGGACAGGAAGAGCAAATGCTGAATGGAAATTACTAATGCAGCTGCATGGTAGCAACATAGGGGTGGTTGAAACGTCTGACAAGGTTGATTTCATTTCGTTATTGCTAAACAAAAATGTTAAGCAGTTATTTTAATACTTCTACTTAAAACTTACAGAAAAAAATAAAAATACTGGCAACTGCCAGTGCTACCCCTCAGCCTGCTAGCACACACATCTAGGTTTGCTGTTATTGAGTTCACAAGATTTTCAGAAAACATGACCTTGACCTCAAAGTCAGAGGTCACTGAGATTCAAAATCCCAGATTTTTAGTAGATTGAAAATCCAACATCCCCAACATTCTCAAGTTATCGCATTCACAAAGTTTTTAGAAAACTTGACTTATTACCTTAACCTTGAGGTCAATGTCACTGGGATTTGAATTGATCCTAAAAAAAAAATTTGACACCTACGGTATCAATTTCAAAATCCTATGTGTCTCATTCAAGTTATCACATTCATTTGGTTTTCAGAAAACTTGACCGAGGTTGAGGTCACTGAAAATCTCAGATTTTTTGGGTGTCCACACCAATCTCCCATCTACCCACCAGGTTGGGTGACAAGGATATCCCATTAGCCTTTAAGGCCAAGAGGTAAAAATGAGAAAATGATAATAAGTTACTAGAAAAAAAAAGGATGGGAAATGCTCTTCATTTACTTATAAATCCTGCTGCCTGCAAGCATCAATAAAATGTTGATCAGTAATTTTTCCCACGCATTTCAAAATATTTTTGGAATATTTGACACATTTTCTTGGAATATTATGATGTAATTTTGAGGCTCTAGAGTCCTCTCTTACATGGAACAAGGCATAACCTTCCCAAAAGTGGCTAGCCTAGAAAAATTACACTAAGACCCACTGCAGGCCTTACTTGCCTGAGTCATGGTCGGCATTCACGACAATAAAAAATAGACAGTGGGAAAAAAAATGGCACCCATTGAAAAGTTCCTTGGTGAAAACCATTGCCATCTAATTTGCCTGAATTAAAGCAAAGAGTGGGCCAAAAGCTGTCCACAGCAATGACTGCAGTTCTTGCTGTCAAGGGTACCAGAGGCAACATTTTTAATGCAACATGCAAGTGTGACAAAAAATGGGAGAAAACAAACAAACAAAAAAAGCACAATCCTGCCTTAGATAAGACTGCAGTGTTCCTAACACTACTACTCTTACCCAAATGAAAGAATGAAAAACACAAGATGGACATAACTTGAGCCAACTGAATTACAAAAGCTCAGGCATGCTCAGAAACAATTGTTCTATATTTAGCTTTGGTACAGAAATGCTTTCAAAATGATAGAAAAAAAACCCAAAAAAACCCTCCACTAACGATAAATAATTGACTTACGCGTTTTTAACAATGTGCAGTTGCTACATATACTGTTACAATACACTGCTTCCTTCAACAGTTGAACAGAATGTGAAAAACAGTAACTGTAACAAAAACAACAACTTGTTTAAAATGCCAGCTTAAACCAAGGAGTCAGAGCAATGAGCGTGAAACAAATAAAAACAACCATTTCTCAACAGTTTCACATATTTGTTGTTCATTCTCCCAGACAACAAAATTTCTTCCCATACCACTTCATTAAAAGGAAACCAAAGTTTTCTCCTCCCTGTGTTTCCTCTTGCATCATTGTGCTAATGCTGGTCAGCTGACAACCCACAGACTCTGCTGCAATTCCGTGCACTGTGTACTAGTTAAAAAATAGAGTGCAGAGTCCAGTCCCCAGGGAGGAGCTCCACACTCCTCCCTCTTGCCTTGCAGATCCTTCCCCCTTTCTCCTTCCAGCTATTTACACTGTGTCATTCTCAGCTGAAGCACACACCCCTTACTACAGCTGACCATACATGAAAATGCCAGCAATTTTTTTTCTGCTGTTTTTCCCCTTCATAAAAATAGAAATGCAATCTAATTTATACTTGTGTAATACCTTAACCCCTTACACAAATTATGTTGATTTTGAAGGTTATTTAGAAGTCAGAATAGCACTATTTTATGTTCAATAAAAACTTAACTCCTGACAGTAATATACCCCTTCTAGTGCAGACTAATAGAAGGTGTGACCATCCAGCAAAAAAGGTGACTATGCATTTTCAATACAGATCTCCATTTTACACTGCTTTGGCTTCACATACTGACATAGCTTTATTCACAGTCTATCCACTGCGATTCAATCAATCAGGAGCTGCATGACTGCACCTTAACAAATGACAAGAATACTACAGTAACAGATTCCTTACATAATTAGCACCACCATGTCTCTTGTATTCAGACTGCTTTTCATTCACAAGTTTCCCAAAAAAATGGAGTCAGTGACAGTCACCGACAGGTTTATCAGGTTCCAAAGCAACAGTGATTTGAGTTCATCACTTTAAACCACAGAAAATAAAATCATTAAAAATAAAGCCTAAGTTGTGTCATAATGAACAGCTGAACAACCGCAGAATTACAAGAGCCAAGTAGAAGAAAGCTTACTTCATCAGATGCAGAGCGGAGACATTGCACAGCGGCTTGCTTCTTCATTTCCTCAAGACTCAGATCGGTCCCTCCCTTCTTCTTGCTCTTGCCCCATTTCTTCCCCGTTCCCTTCTCCCATCCCAAGAAGATGTCATTTTCCTTTCGCACACAAACCAAGAAAAGTCAATCACAAAGCATTTTAAAATGTAAAGGCAAAGAGCAAAACTCAAAAGATTCCTCTTTTGAATCAGTGGTACAATTGCCAGTTGAAAGAAAATCCACACTGTGAACCTCTCCTGGCAAACTGACTTATTCCCCTGATGAGACATTTTTATTCCTACACCAGCAATGAAAATAATTGCTTTAGGGTAAAAGAAAATTTATTTAGATTTCTGAATTCTCACCTGGTCTTGTAGGTCATAATCATAACTGTCATGCAGGAGAAGACTGAGAACATAGCGGGTGTAAATCATGGCATCAATCCCGCACTTCTCAAGCTCCTGGCCTAGCCAGCTTTGCACTGGACCCAGCGAATGAAGCAGAGACATCTTTGAGGCAGGCAGGGGGCCCACAAGAGGGTAGGGGCAAGAGAGGTTCTCAGGAGGAGCAGGACCGTCTGAATCGGTGCTCACTGGACGCATGGGACCTCAGGTATTGGCCATTCTTGGGTAGAGCAACATTATGACAGGTATTTATTGTTGGGTGGTTGGTGGAGAAAGGTGCAGAGGCGATTAACCTATCTGAAAGAGGAGGCTGTCACTCCAGCAGTACAAACTACATGGGGAGACATGTAGAATGTTTTTTTTTTTTTTTTTTTTATTGCTTTGAGCAAAAAGGGGGGATGTTACTCATCAGGCATGGCTTAATGCTGCTGATAGATTTCAGCTTCTGAGCAAAACACAAGACGTGTTTGCATTTTAGTCAGAGGGGTCCATTTTGTGGCTACGTCTTACTTCACCGGCACAACCTGAAACAGAGTAAACAAGTTTCTCACATATATTTTCAATGTAGAATGCAAGAGAGCATAGCAAAGCAGCGTGAATCAGGACCTTTTTTTAAATAAAATAAAAAAAAATACATGAAGACACAAGTTTGCTCCTTTCAGCTGAATATAAGATGCATTTTATGGAGGAAACAAAGGAGCATTTAATGTTATAATAGGTTCAATTGTAGCATGTGTGTCAGATAATCAAATCTTTAATTTTTTTTTTGTTTCTATAAAATCTTAACAAGTATGCCCAATCTCTTTCAGCAGAATAAAAAGGTTTGTTTTAAGCAATGTTGCATTTCCTCAAAATATAGCCGACTGTGACCCTTCACATAATTCTCAAATGCTCATGCTATTCAGGTCTGCATGCCATTTCCCCCAGGGATCAATAAAGTATTCTGATTCTGATTCTGATTTAAGTGACAGACAAAGTGAAACATGTTTGTAGTGCAGGGCATGAAGAAATCCTTCCTGTTTGACTACTTTTGTGTATCACGATCACAAAACATCCGCATTGTTTCATGACTAATATCGCCAATAAGTTCTGTATTAGCGACAAATCCAACAGCTGAGTGTAACTGCGGGCAGTGAGCAGGGGAAGGCTCGTATAGCAGCGGTGGATTAGGACACCGACGTGAAGAGCAAATGGAGGCTGCGGCGATTTGATTGGCTCCAGTGCTCGTCATTCAGCGGTGGTATATTATAAGTTACGACATAAAAAGGTCGAGATATGAAGCCTTAGAGCTTGTCATCACGTGATTCCAGCGGCCGACACCTTTATGTATAAGAATGTTTATAGAAGTGCAGATGGACAGCAGCTGAAAGGTTAGCTAGCTCGAAAACTACTAAATATGGCTGACCAGTATCTCCAACCCAGCTGTTTCTTAAATGCACACCATCTCCGGCCGGCAGTTAGCTTTTCACTGCACGACACCAGACCAACTTTATCCAACAGTACTCAAATTATCCCACATGAGAAACAAATGCGTGCCGCTTTAGCGGGTTTATTGTGACTTAGCGCAAATATTAACTGACTTAACGTCACGCCGTTGAGCTACCGAGTGCGGCAAAGCAACTACAGGGAAATCTAGAAGAATATTTAGTATTAGTCAGAAATGTCATCACCATGCCAATATACCATTTAGTCTGGCATTAGCCAACAGCTGTGGCGTCAGCTAACGTTGCGCAGACTTATGCTATAAGAGTCATTTTGCAGTCAAACAGCAAGGTTAGCTTGACCACCGACCTTTAGCTAATAAGCCGTTAGCCAAGTTAGCTGCCGACAGCTTCTCATTTTTGGTCATAAGACGGATTTTAATATTAATGCGACTACTACCTAGCATACATAATTATAACGAAGTGTTTGTTTGATTTGGTTCGTTTCTTCTTTTTTTTAAATCTGAAGACTAACGCTACTGAAGTGGTGAGCAGGTAAACGGAGCTTGTTTCTATACGGTGACAGAGACCTGACAGTTCTCTATTAAATATATCAACACGCTAACATTTGAGCAACTTTCTGTAACACGGCACATGAAAATAGCAAGCACAGAGTCAAAACAAAACGGAGATGCGTTTTTATTAAAACCGAAACAACCATTACATAAGGTTAGCTACGCTTGTTGTTGTGACCGAGGGGGAGGAGGAGCGCCTGCCCGGTAGCCTACAGAGGACTTTCAGACGTTTCCCTTCAAAATTGTGCGTCATATCGTCGTATATAGGCAAAGCAGTAAGCTGCTTAAGCATGAAATACAGAGTAGGAACTAGGATATTTCAATGCGAAAAGAAAACTTCCATGTGAGTCGCTGGTTTACGTACCTGCCGTTGGCTGAAGTTAAGAGAAGCAGCGAGAGGGGAGCGGCTATTTCTCTCCCGCTGCTGTTCCGAGCTCGAGCTCTGGAATCTGTTCCAGTCGCATAGCTATCATGGACGCCGACAGAAATGGCGCTGTTTTCACGTCTGGTGCGTCTTCAACAGCGTCAAGGAAACTGGCGTCATTCGGGCTCAAACATCAGAGAAGGTCATACTGTGTCGAGACAGAATGCGCAGAGCCAAAATGTCCGCTGAGTAATGGCAGTTTCATTTAGAAACGGATCCCAAATGCACCGCCCTTTGCGTTCGTATCCAAGCAACAACGCAAACCGCTGCTGATCCTGCTCGTATGGGTTGAACCCTCCGCTGGGGTATTGCATCAGAAGGCCATCTAGTACTGTCAAAGGCGGGTCTGACGGGGTGTCCCCCACGCCCCCTGAAGGGTAGTTTCAGTTCCGGCGTCCCCCCACTAAAAATTGCTGTTTTAACAAAGGAAACGCCAACATTCACTGCGTGGGAATACAAACTTGAGTTGAAACAAGAAGAGAGAAAATCACTGTGTCCTATAGTAAAACGGATGATACAAGTTAAATGCAAATTTCATTCAATAATGACGCCTTCTTGTCTGAGTTCTAAGAAATTGTAGATATTATTCAACAAATTTCATGTACACATTTTGGTACAATTAAATAACATTGTTCACTGTGACATGCTGTCTCGTTGTCATTTGAATGCCAATAATGAAGTAGTGTACTCTTAATTTGACACTTTTTCATAATATGTTTTTAATAAAGCAGGTTAAGTCTAAACTGATGCAGAACTGATGCAGGTGATGACCACGCTCAGCATATTTATCTGTATGATTCACAAAAACAAGTACATATGTCAGACAGTTTTGACCTTTTGCTCTTATCAATATGAGACAGCTGGAGCTTTATCTCATACTGTCTACCATCACTGGTTTGAGTGCAGCTTTTGAGTGTCACTTTTACCACTATTACTATTTATAGCTCTGCCATTCAACAAGAAAAAGATTTAATATTTAGGATTTTGTAACAAGAACAACCAGCATCTCCAGATTACTGCAAATAGGAAAAATTATGGTTCAGTGGCAGTAGTGTGTGTCCACTGGCAGTCATGGATCGCCCATCTACGTGCAGAGAGCATTTGTTGAGAAATGGCGGCGGTGTCAAAAATATGTGATGCAGCCAGTCCCACATATTTTTCTATGTGTTGTTATTAATCCATCAGCCAACTGTGGAGAAATTATAACATATGAAGTAATAAAGTAAAACTGAGTGTTAAAAACAGCTACTGTCTGTAGTTTTCATGCTGTATTTTTTTCATCTTTGATGGGTTTTTTGTGCTTTTCTCTTCTACTGTATGTGTCAATCAAGTATTCAACCAATGCGCAGTGTTGTCCACATTAAGCAATACAGTTGAGAGCATGCTCATGTTTGTACAAATCCCCTCTCTGTAGGCAAATACAATCACATAATCATAAGACTGTGTATTTTGAGAGGGGGTTGATGGTGCTTGTTCTATGGACTGCCTTCTAATAAGGATCTATAGTGTGGCACTCTTTATCTGACCCCAGGGGTTATGACCTTTGTGCTGAGACGAGCCAAAGCCTATTGACCAGCTGTTTCTACCACCATGTGTGCAGATACACACACACAGCACAGTCTGCTTCAATCAGGTTAGCACTAATGGTGAGGGAGCACCCAAACTGCTAACTGTGACTACATCGTAATAATCACCACCACAATATTCCAAAATTAGCACAATTCAACATCAGACTGTGAACTTGGCAGCTGGCAAGTTAATGTCCCATTTGAACGTGTTGGAGAACTGTGTTGTAATACATAACTTTACCAGGGAAGTCCTGTAAAAATTCAGGTATGCAAAGCTAATGCACAACAGCCACATATGAATTTCTGTTTTGTCTGCAAGAGCACTGGGGCTAAAAAGTCAAATTCATATTGACTTTTTGTCACCTGGAGACTAAAGCCATGATGAAGTATTATAAGTTTTCAGCAACATTTTGTGCACACTGCAAATTCAAGATGTTTTTTTTTTTTTCATTGTTTACTTTGTTCACTTTTTTTGCCTTTCCTGTTACATGATAACATCTCATGAAAGCCTCAGCCATGAGCACGGCAGCAGTTTAGCTCAAGGCTGTTTGACATCTTCACACGTATCTCATCACCAAATTTGCTCAGCAGCAACTATACACTGCCCAAACGATTTGTGAGGATTAAAATACACAACGTTGGGCTTTGTGGAAAGTACGGTTTTGTAATACCACAAGTTTCCCAATACAAAGCACAGAGTCAGGTTAAAAAAAATCTAGCAGATCCTGATAGCCTAATCAATACAATCACTCAGGCAGTCTAAATTAGATGTATCAGTGTGCAAATTGAAATCAAATGTAATCTACAGAAACAAGAATCAAATGTAATAAAATATATATATATCAATTTTGGCCTAATTTTTGTCTTATTACAAGTTGGTTTCTTTAGTAAATTTAGTAAATCGTCCACTCTTCTCTCACCCCAAATGGTTGCGGCAGATGCCCGCCCCTCCCTGAGCCTGCTTCTTCCTGTTAAACAGGAGTTTTCTTCTTCCCACTGTCGCGAAAGTGCTTGCTCATGATTGTTGGGCTTTTCTCTGTATGTATTATTGAAGGGTCTAATTTACAATATAAAGCGCCTTGAGGCGACTGATGTTATGATTTCATGTTGTATAAATAAAATTGAATTGAATTGAATACGAACTGGATGTGGTACAGGATCTTCCATTCACAGAGCAACAGCTCAATCTGCTCTGCTCTTTGCTCTGACAGCTTTCTCATTTGCCAGTGTTAATTGAAAGTCAATTTGGAACAGATGGCAGAGTTAAAAGATGCCCCATAATCCTCTCAGCAAAAGGCGTTAGGGAAGTGGGGGTAGGGAAGTATGCCTCTGGGTGATAGCACTACAATGTTATGACAGTAAAATGTTTCTCATAATGCTATAGCTTTGCTTTTCAACAGAGCACACAGTAGCATTTCAAAGTGAAATTGGTTCTCATTCACATGGTGGGTCAAACCTTTTATTTGTCACAAGCATGAGAGCAACCAAAGCTGATACTGATTTGAGTTTTAAAATATAATCTCATTAGTTGAAGTTTCCTGCAAATTTCTCTATTTTCATGCTGTAAAAAAATATAAACAATCTCACAACTGAAAACTTCAATGAACATTCAAAGAAACTATATACAATGGGATACATACATTTCACGTTCTTGGAAACAACTAGCTCCCTTCGGTGAAGTGATTTACTACACCTGACTGCCTCATTAAAGGTCAATACTCGCTGTGTATTTTCAATTTAATTTAGCTATATAGTGTCAAATCACAATAACAGTTAGGGGCGCTTTATATTGTAAGGTAAAGACCCTATAATAATAAAGAGACAACAGAGAAAACCACAAAAATCAGATGGGCCCCTTATAAGCAACCACTTTGGCTACAGTGGGAAGAAAAAAATTCTTTTGAACAGGAAGAAACCTCTGGCAGAGCCAGGGTCTTGGAGACCCATCTGCCATGACCGTCTGGGGCTGATGAGAGAGAGACAGGGCAAAGACTAGTCCCCATTATTATTGCTGTCACCTGTAGTAACCTTCGCACCTACAGCATAAAGTGGCAAGTATTTTAAGGAGAATATTCTAGAAGATTGACATATGTCATTGTGGTATTTTTCAGGGCCCAACATTTTATTAATTGTGCAAAACCTAGATATTCAAATAAAATAGTGTAGAGAGTATAGCAGTCTTTATAAAGACTTTTGTGGGTTTTCAAGAAATTACAGCTTTTCTGAGGTTCTGTTTACGCTTTTTAAAGATAAGTCAGTTGACCATCTTTCAGATAAAGTATATAGAATAATTGAAAAATTTGTGCTTACCTCGCGAACCTGCTAACAATGCTAATATTGAGTCATGATATTTTGTAATTTGAGGTAAGCTATGTTGTTAAATTGTATAAGAAAAGGTCCCCCGTTTATGTCATTATTAGGTAGCACTTTATCAGTTGTACAGTAAACCACTCTATACATTTTATAGTACCTAAAGCTATTCAAAATAGCTCATATTAATAAGCTAAAGTAAGTTTTGTTGCTAGCAACACTAACAACACAACAGTAGTAGTAGTTTTCCTTTGTAAATAAATACTAGTAACAGTTAATCCTCAAGTAACAACTAGTTTGGGTTGTGCAGCCCTTTTAGTTTAATGATTTATACTTAATGTCTTAATTTAACTGTGTGATTTAGCCACTTAGCTATTGCTGCTGAGAGTAGCATGTGAAAAAATAAACAAAATTAATTTCAGTCAAATCTGTAAACACAATGAGCATAGGGACTTGACTTCATTAGGTTTGAGAAATTCACACCATGTTCTGAAAAAATGAATGCTGAAACTAAACTAAAATATATTATTAAAAAAACATGGAAAATACAAAACTAATAGTTTAATGATCATATTCCATATACTGTAAACAAAAATAAGCAAAGAATATAAGAAAGAATTTTAACTAGCGCAGTCAGCCCAGCATCAAATGCATCTGGTAGTTAGTAAAAACAAATTTTTATATAAAAACTAGTTCCTGTGCTGCAACCAGATTATCTGTGCTTTATGAGCACTTGTGTAACACACATGGTAAGAGATGGTATAACTGGGTCAAGTAAGTATTAGCTTGGTTACAAATAGCTAGTTCTACTAGCTCCTGATCCACCAGTACAACTACAAACAGTAATGGAAAATGAAGAAAAAAGAAACACCAGTCATTATATTTTATTACCAGTATGCATTTATGTAGAGTAAAATACTTTCTATTTTTATTTTGAGTACTAATGTCACTAATAACTGTATTATTAAAGGACTGTTATCAATTGCACAATGCAGTTAGTCAGTTATTGTTCAGTAAGTATCAGTAAGAGCATATTGATACTGTCTGTATCGAGTGTATTTTTCTTTTATAGGGCTTATTTCAGACAGAGAATTTATTTATGTGTTATCCATATAATCGGATTGAATTTATGAAACATATTCCTCATTATTATAAAAATCTAATCACATGTTAGGATTCAGTGCTGACTGTAGAAACTATAGCTCACATGTGCCACAAACGGCAAGTTAATTCTCACCTCCTGTGAGGGTGACACACTTCTTACAACGCTAATCTATTTACAGAATGTAAATGCTCATGGAGAGACCAATCACAGCTTGATGCATTATTCAAAGAGACCAATCAGCATAATTAGAAGACCAATGTGACTTAAATTCTTTTTTCTCATCTCCAGACATGTTTACCGCTGTCTGTGCTCTTTCTGACCACTAATTGCATAAATGCATTTGTATGTGCTTTGACAACAACTCCTCTAACTGTGACTAGTGTGGTTGAGTGATGTTTTGTTTCCTGTGCTCAAACTTGCACAATGCTCCTGCTAGCACTCAGCCTGCACACTGTATCTCTCCTCAGGCCATTCACAGAGATATTAATAAAAACAAATCCATCATCTTCTCTCGATTTGTCATTGTTTTACCTGCAGTGCTGACTGCAGTCTTTTCAGCTTTCCTATTCTGGAAATAGGAAAGCTTCCTATTTCCAGAATCCAGAATCCTTGCATCCTACTGTAATCATGCCTCAGCTTGCAAATATGTATCAACAGCTCTAGCATTAAAATGCTGATTTTAAATTCATGTAAAATAGATGGGCTTTGTTTTGCCAAATATATGTTGCCATGGGGACCTTTGTTGCTTATGTCTTGTTTGATAAAGAGCTGTGAGATTGAAAAGAAAATGTGATGATAATAATACTGATGCAGATGAAACTCCTGTAGTTCACCTAAACTAGCTGAGTGGAGGCTTAACAACTTTCCTGACTGGTGCAATGCATTAATCCTTATATGTCTACTTATCTCACAAATACCCTTGCAGCTCCCTCACTTAAACCACACAGAGTATTTTCAGCAGTGAGAATGCTTTTGATGCAGACTTCCTCTATTTGGTGCTACATGTGAGACAGGGCAACTGTAGACCACGTCATAACTTTACTCTCCAAATATCATCGTGGGTTAATTTGTAAATATGGATTTCTGTCAGTGAGCCAAGCAGCAGCAGCAAATAGCACTTCAGTAGGTCTCTGACTGTTTGCTGTCTGAGGATACTTTTGTAATGACGACATTCATGTTAAAGGTCAGCCTGGTTTCTGCTGTAGGAAAACTCATCAGTACATAATCTAAAGAGCTGTTTGCAATATTGACAGTTATGACTTGACCAGAGAGCTCACTCAGTGAGTCATTCAATGCAGATCAATGTGTCTGACAGCTCTGGGCCTCTTCCTGTGATCACATGGAGCCCCTTAACTTAAGGTGCTTAAAGAAGTGGTGAAATGTAATTGATTATTACATTTTGATCATCAACAGTAGACTAGTTTGTGTTGTAAAACAGCACAATTTGGCACACAAGCAAATGCTAATTGATAAGCCGATGATTGAATGGTTTCACTCTTGATTGTGGACTTTGTAGATAATGATCTTCGATGATATCTAGGAATTTAAGCTGCAGATGTTAAACACAGCACATGTTTTGCAGGGAGAGTAACTGTGAAAGCAAAGGCACAATTAAAGGCTTTTATGTGTGCTAATGGTTTTGGATGCTTTGAGATATGTGCTGGCTGAGAGTGATGTGACGCTAAGATAACAGTGTGTAAATGTGTCTTGTTGCTGAAGGGTTTTTCTTGGGCCGCTGATGATAAAGGCGAACAAGGTCTTCCTGTCATGTGGTTGGCTGCATGTCAGTGAATGAACAAGTAAGACAGAGAATGGCCCTGTTCACGTAAGGAAAGCACACATACATTGCTGGTTTTAATTACGTCAGAGGCAAATGGGTGTGAAAGCAATGAAAATGTGGATTACAGCACGGGGTCACAGTCTTTCCACAGAGGGCCTGTTATCAGCACAGCACAGGCATGAATGTGCTCTCAATGCAAATGCCCTGGCCTCACAGTCCTCAGTCAACCTGTCTGCTGTTTGCAAATGATGAAACTGATAGTCAGTTCAACAGGTTTACAGTTTCTTTTTCATGCTCTGTTTGATCAGATCGAGTTTAACAACAAATTATTGAAAATGCAGATTTACAGTAAATTTACCCATAATTTCATACAAAGTAAAAGATTTGGTACAAACCATGTTGTATTTAGATTATTTTGTTATTATTGTGTTACTGTACTAACTTTCGCAATCGTGCAACAGTTACTAACAAAACAATTATTGTGTGTTTTTTTTGTTACTCATGCTACGAAAGTTCTTTGGTTATCAGAAAGATGACAAGATGTGCCTTTTCCTGCAAACTCACACTACAGTTACCTAACTCTAGTTCATGTGAAGGAAGGAGGTAAATAATAGAACTCTACAACTTTTACTATGAGAGGCTCTTTAATGTTTATTGCATGATAAAACAAGAACGTGATAGACAGGCCCAGGTCACAAATAATTACCCACTGGTGCTAACACTTAGCACCTGCATGATAGCATGCAGCACGTTAACACAAAGCTAGTAGCAAAGAACACTCCATGCAGACACCAACCAAGCCAAGCTTAATGAGGAATGATGAGCACTCATTATCAACTTTCATGTCAGCTTTGTGATAATACTTCAAAGGTGAAGGTAGGACAAATAACCTAGCATGTCTTTGGTAAAACAGAAGCACCCAGGAGAAACCCATGTGGGCACAGGGAGAACATACATCGCCATACAGAAAGGCCCCAGCTGACTTGAGCATTCAAGCCCAGAACCTTCATGCTGTTTGCATTTTTGCAATACGTCATAATGTTTAACCATTTTATACTTAAGATCCCTGAAGTATTTACAGCACATATTTGTAGCACGGTGACTCAGTCAGACAGTCATAGCTTTCAATCTCTTCTCTTCAGGACTGAGTCTACTTTGCTCCCAAAATGGTTTATGTAGTTAATGACTCTGTGGTATCTTTTCATGGTTATTTATGTGGGTCTCTCACGAACACGATGGAGTAGCCAAAAAGTCAACAAACTGTGGAAGGTTTAGTCCTGAAATAAATCTGAAACCCAAGCTGTAAGTCACAGTAGCTATGTTTACAGTAATGTTTCCTAACCACTTAGTTTTTAGTGTGCCTCCTTAACATACCTGTAGTACAGATGCAAATATGGCATCTGTATGTTAAATGTGGGCCAAAAGCTTGCTGAATCACATCCAACCTGCTAAAGTTCACTGGTTAACAGGTAAAAATAAATTGCCATGGGTCTGAACACATGGGCACATTTAAGCAGCTTGGCCAAATAAAAGACAGAGGCAAAAAAAAAAAAAAAGACAGAATTACATCAGCGTTTTATACTCTGACCCTCAGGCCTTGAGTCAGGGAGACACAAAAGAGGACACAAGAGTAAGTCAGCTCTGCCACTGTGTTGCTGTGTTGACTCATTAGACATAGTACTAAAAATATAATTCAAATAGCAATGGAATTTTTGACTAGTGTCTGATTTTGGAATTTTCCTTCATGACCGTAAACATATTTTTAACATAAACTGATGCAGGAACGGTCCTCTTTGAGTGCTTCACTTGATGTTTAAGCAAAACCTACTGCCATTTACAGTCAGAAGTAACCATTTACTTTTTGTTTCCTCTAAATCGAACTGCTGTTAAAAATAGCCCTGACCAGTTGCAGTTTTTCCTCCTGTTGAAATTATATTTCCTGAAAACAGCAGTGCTCAGGTGTTTCATGACGTCATGGATCTCTGAGCCATTGTTAAAAATCAAAGCGTGTGACACCTGTAAAAATGTACAGCACCTGTAAAAATTTGTTTATTGAACTCACTGTTTGACATTTCAAGAAGACAAAGAATGCAGTCAGGGCTTGGGACATTATTTAGTTTATTATTTAGTTTAGTTCTTAAAAGAGAGTGATGAGAATATGATGCAGTTCAACTGAATTTAATTGAGTGTAAGTGCTGATTGAACTCTTTTAAGCAGAAATTCTGCTAATTGAACTCTTTTCAGCAGAAATTCTGCTGATTCACCTCTTTTCTGCAAAGTTTTCAGCCTTTTCACCTCTTAACAGCACAATTCTCAGCCGCTTCTGCTTATTTCAGCACAATTGTCAGTCTCTCCACCACTTCTTTGTGAGAAAGAGTTTGGTGCAGTGAGATGAATAGCCACCTTGAGACCTGCTCAGGGCAACTTTTTTTGTTTCAACTTTTTCAGCTTTTTTCAGCAGACATCTTCAGCGTTAAGGCACAGCATTTTTGCAGGAAATGCAAACTTTTCTAGTTACACTTGCAAATACTGCTGCCTCCAAACTGCAAGCATCAATAAAATGTTACAGTATTGTTTTCTATATCTGTGCATATATCCTTATTGGTAGTTTTCTCGAAATAGAAGATCTTCATTTTTAAAAAAGAAAATCTCTGATAACATTGCTGAAGCTAGCGCCCACCCCTACTGCGCGTACTGCAAATATAAAACTGATATATACTTACATCATGAAGCAGTTGATGTTTGGTTTCTGACAAATACAGTAAAGAGGTGCGTTCTCCCCCTCCATACCAGTGTTCTCAGGCACTGGTACATGGTCAGTGTCAGACACTTCACTGTCCTACAACATACCACATAGGACCACATTAGAAATGACATGTATGTAGACATGCTAATTATACCTGGCTAAATGGATGCAGTAACAAAATGTTACTTAACTACTCTAGTTATTAGTTTCCAGATGTGTGCAGTTGCTCCAGTCTTACTGACAGTATACTGTTTCAAACACCAGTGCCAACATTTTATTTTTTAAATCTTAGTATGATTCTGCACCAAGACTTGTGGCCTGTTGCTCGGTAACTTATTGTCTGACTACATTAACTACAGTTCATAAACATCATTCATTTTCTCCTACTTATTTTATTCAGGTTGTATTCCAGCTGTCATAGGGCAAAAGTACACCCTGGACAGGTCGCCAGTCTGTTGGAGGGTTATTAGAGAGACTCAGACAACCACTCACACCAACAGCCAACTAACCTAACCCCGCGCATGTCTTTGGAGTTCAACACCAGTCTGGCCGAATCACAGATAAGCAGGGTGTCTGTGCTGCAGAGCACAGCTGTGTCAGAGACTCTTGACATCAATGTAGCGTTAAGGATGCGGAGCGATGGGTGCACTAACGTAATGAAATTATGAGAGTGATCGTCATTGTCTCTATGTTGTTGCGCCCTTATTCGTATTACTGAAACCATATATCTATTCTAGCTCACCCTAAAACTGTGGATAAAATTAATCTGTTAATAAACGTGGTCAATTATTTGGGAATGTTCTGGCAAGAACGTCGCATTCTTCCGGTGGGGAAACTAATCATAATACATAGTAATTATAATAACAATAATAAATATAATCACCGGTAAAGTCAGTTAGCGAACACTACTGGCATGTAATGCCAATGACGACCATTTCACAAACTGTCGAAAATGCTCAAAATGTTGTCGGCACCAAAAGTGAAGGGCTGACAGTTGTGTTATATACGAACCGTAAGCGCTAATGTTGGTTAGCATCAGCTAAAGCGAGGAAGTTTGACACTTGCAGAGGCAGTGAACGCAGAGAGAGCTTAAAAACGCATTGTGGGGTTTTTTAGTCTTTGCTTCGTTGCTTTGATTTGGGATTTTTTTTTTTTTTTTTTGCATTAAGACGTTGCCCACAAAATTACAGATATAATGGTGACTTAGCTGCCCGTTGGATAAACCCATGGACCTTAGAAAAGATCAACACTAGTGATGTGACGTTCTGTATCGAGGCTTCGAAGCTTGTGTCGAGTAATTGAGGGAGCGTTTCCGCGATGCACGTATCGAGGCTTGCTTCATTTATGGGAGGAGCTGAAAATGATGACGTCCGAAGCCTCACTGCCCGGCTGTACCACGTGACTGGTTCATGAAGTGGTTCGAACTTTGCCGCGAGATATGACAGCGATATAAACCCCTCAGACTTCATTCAAAAATGTGGGTGTTTGATGGAGAGTTGCGGTTAGTGAGAGTTTGGAGACAGTTTGGAGGTTTATGAGAGTGAGGAGAGAAAGTCAGGAGAGAATGGAGCCAGCTAAGAAGAGGATGTCCTCCCCTGTGTGGGAACATTTTGATCCTCCCAACAAGGTATGTAAATTTCAGAAGATGTATTTTCATAATACTGATGGTGCAATACAATTTATGTTAAGCTGTCTTGACTTTTGTACAAGGTGAAGTGTTTGCTATGTGCCAGGGAGCTGGGATATAACAACAACACCTCATCCATGCTTAGGCACTACAGAGCTTTGCATGAGAATAAGGGGAACACCAATTGTGGAGCAAGACCAGGTCAGCCATCAAATGCAATGATAATATAGCATGCCGTAATGTTACTAAATGATATAACAATATTATACAACTGTTATAAGTTAAGTGTAAAGTAAAGTGTAAAGTGTGCGTGTTAGTCCCCATAGGGAAATAGTTCCTCTGCATTTAACCCATTCACCCAGTGAAGCAGTGGGCAGCCACCAATGCAGCGCCCGGGGAGCAGTGTGTAGGGATGGTACCTTGCTCAGGGGTACCTCAGGGTAGCCGTTCAGTGGAGTCGAACCCCCGACCTTCCGATCATGGGGCCACCACTCTACCTACTGAGCTATCCCTGCCCCTGTGTGTGATATTTATATTTGTGCTTTGTCTTTATTGTCTTTCCTCAGGAGAACAATCTCAAATAGCTGAAGACCTGGTTAGCATGGTGATTGAGGACTCCCAGCCATTTAGCATTGTGGAGGACAAAGGATTCAAAAGATTTGTTAAATCATTAAATCCTAGCTATGTTCTCCCCACTAAAAAGGTCATAAAAGCAGTGAAACTTCAGTTTTTACAGAATGAAATGTGAACAGGCAGGACTGAGGCTCAAAGCCTCAGTGTGTAGCTGTCCATACCTAAACGTTACAAAAGCACAACCACTGTCCACACCCCAACCACACCTCACCTCACAGTAAATGATCATTTCCATTTTAAGCATTTCCAAATAATCATTTTCCATACTGCCAGTATAAATATACACAGTATACTGCCATCACTACAATATACATGTTTTACACACTCCTTTTGTTGTTGACATTTACAGGCTGTGTGCAAAAGGCCACACTCTTCAAATTCATGCCAACTAATATTTTTACGTCCAGTAGGTGTCCTACTAGAGCAAATGAAGCTTCAAGAAGCTTTGCGCTGGGATGAACCAATTGGATGAAAAGCTTCAGTGCTTCATGAAGCTTCATCTACCCATCACTAATCAACAATACTCGGATGTAAGCACCCGTGTATAACACAATAGGCAAAATTACGCTTGCTAACCTTTCCACATCACAGGCTTCTCATTAAATAAACATTTTTTCAAATACTCACCATGATCTGAGACCGTTTAAATATTTTGTTACTCTGAAAATATGGCAGTATGAAGCTAAACCTTTAGCTTGACGGCTAAAGCAATGCTAAGATTTACACGGAAACGATCAGCGGACATCGTTAAAGTACTATTGGTCTACATTCTTCTTCTATGGTAGCAGCCTGGGCAGAGTAACAGCCAACTTTAAACTGCGCCATCTGTTGGCACAAATTACAGTAGAAAACATTATTGCGACAACACGTTTTTTGGGGAAAAATAACAGAGATTGAAACTTTATTGATAATTTGTCCAAATTGAAAAATGCCCTCCTCCAAAAATATCACGTGACAACCTCATTGCCTTACAGAATTATGACGTCACACACATGTAGAATCTTACCACCATTCTGATCCTTTGATCCTTTGATCCAAAAATCTATAAATAGCGGTGAAGAGCAACGACTTTTAGTCCGTTTCTCGCAGCATTGATGTGTGCAGCATTGAACCGTTCGCCAGAAAAGCCTTTTGAAATATTTGGATCCTTTGCAATTCTAACTGTATCCAGACCCAAGATGTCTCAAACAAATCCAAAGGGACAAGAAGTTGACCCCTACACTCTTCCCTGGGATGAGCCACTAGACTCTTCCCTTTCCTCTCTTCCTTGGTGTGACCAAGTCGAACTAGAGGAAAAGCGTTTGGAAGAAATGGAAGATGAAGCGCTCAGAAAGACCGAGAAGATTAAGTTCTTGATGGAGGAAAATGAGCAAAAGAGCGCTCAGCTAAAAAAGTTGTCATACCAGCTTCAAGAAAAGGAAGCTATTATTGAGGAGAAACAACAAGATCTCCATGACATGGACAAAAAGAACCAGGAGCTCCAAGGAAAGCTTGATGAAGCCCTGCAACAAAATAAAAAACTTGTCCAAGAGAAAAAACAAGACGGCACGAAGAAGAGAGGGCTGTACAGCAATCTCCAAGAAATGGAGCTAATGTACAGTGTATACAAAAAAAAGCTTGATCGCACACTGCTAGAAAATGAAAAGCTTCTCCAAGAAAAAAGGCAACAGGAGTTAAAAGAGAAAGAAATGCATTCCAAGCTTCAGAGCATCAAGCAACACAATGAAAGCTTGCAAGGAAAGCTTGATGAAGCTCTTCGACAAAATAGAAAACTCCTCCAAGAGAAGAAAGAAGATGGCATGAAGAAGAGAGGGCTGCACAGCAACCTCCGAGACATGGAGCTAAAGTACAATGTTGACAAAAAAAGGCTTGATCGCACAGAGCAAGCAAATGAGAAGCTCCTCCAAGAGAAAAGGGAACAAGAAAGCAAACAAAAAGAAATGGATTCCAATCTTCAGAGCATCAAGCAACAAAATGAAAGCTTGCAAGGAAAGCTCGATGAAGCTCTGCGACAGAATAAAGCAATCCTTCAAGAGAAAGAGCAGCTGGACAGAAAGCAGGGAGACATGGAGTGCCAACTCCAGCTCATGGAGGGAAATGACAGGATGCTGCAGGTAAAGTTCAATGAGACACTGCACAAATATCAAGACCTGCTTCAAGAAAGAGAACAGCTGGTCAGTAAGCAGAGAGAAGAAAAACTTCTTCTCCAGGAGTTTGAGAAGAACAACCAAAACCTGCAAGAACTTTACAACAAACTGAAGTTCAAAGCATCTGAGCTGGAAGGAGAAAATGAAAAACTACAAAAACAGGAGGTAACATCTAAAGTGCTGACAGAAAGGTTGGAAGAAAAACAAGGCGAAAAAGAAGAAGTGGTGAAAAAATGCAACAAGCTGCAGAAGCAAAACACCGAAACAATCGAGGAGCTGATCCTCATCCTTGAGAAAAAGCAGAAAAAGAAAAAACGCTTCTGCTTCTTCTCGAGGAAGAACACTCCTTCTCTCACTACTGCCAATGTCACCTCTTCTTCCCCCACCTCTATTCCAGCTTAATTCCCCCCCCCCCCCCCTTAACTACTAACACCTCTCCCATCTCCCTCCCCTCTCTTCACAGTCACCCCCCAACCAGTCCCGACAGTTGACTGCCCCCTCTAGAGCCTGGTTCTGTCATAGGTTTCTTCCTTTAATTTTAAAGGGAGTTTTTCCTATCCACTGTCGCCTAGTGCTTGCTCGGAGGGGATTGTTGGGGTTTTCTCTCCTCTCTCCCTTTACATCCCACCCACCTTCTCTTTTTTCTTAATAATTGAACAATTAAAAACAATTGGCTGCTAATTAAATATGTCAAATCAATGTCTTTATTCAAGAATACAAGAAATGGGTAATAGCTGCATGTGTGTTTGTGTGTGTGCATAATATGCATACTTTACGTGTTGGATCCAAATCCCACAAGGAATTAAATAAAACAAGAAGACAAACAAAAACAAATATTTCTCTCCCTTCCCAGGTCAGGAATCAGGATGAGGAAGAAATGAGGTCAGATCAGTGCAGGTTTTTGCACTACTGACAGAAAGTTTCTGCTGATTAAAAAAAAGTATGTCGATATTTCTGAAATACATTTGCAAACAAATAACTTTGACAACTTGTGTTTTTTCATAAAAGAAAAAAGAAAAATCAGAGAGCAGAGCTGGTAAAACAGCTTAGCTCCGCAGGTTACAGGAGATCAGATGCCAAATACTTTTCATGACAGTCTTCGTTATTGCATAAATCTCCCCTTTTATCATTGATCAGTAAATCACTGCATATACATTCATCTAACCGTTATAATTTCATGAGTAAAGATTCTCAGATGACTGAATGGCGGTTTTAGTAAATGTTGAACTTTATTGTGATTTCTATTTTTAGAATCAATAGCACACATTTTGATTTAGTTTTGCAAGCTGCTGATTTCACACAGATCCACTGCCCAAACGTGCCTTTGAGTTTTTCATCATTTAACAAGAATAGGCTCAGGCAATCATTGTGTAATTAGGCTTTGGGAAGGTCTGGGGACAGGTATGATGGTGGTGGTTTTAAAGCACTGTGGCACAACAGCTTGACTCAGGGAGATGTTAAAGATGCCCGCTAGGACATCAGTCAGCTGGTCAGCACGGGCTCCGAGCACGCGTCCAGGTATATTGTCTGGTCCAGCAACTTTGTGTGGGTTGACTTTAGTGAGAGTCCTTCTCACACTGGCCGTGGACAGGGACAGCACTTGGTTGTCTGGCAAGGGGCTGGCCCTCTATAGTCCATCTTGCGTCCCACTTAAACAAGTGCGTGTTCACACTGCCCCTGGATGTCCTGGCCTCTGAGGTTAAGGTGTACGGCTCCTGGTTGTCAACTGACCAATTTATCATGGCAAAGTCTGTGGTGGACAAAAGATAAGAGGCTGATTATAAAAATGATCCATGCACGCCTTATGACCTACAGCATGTACAGTTAACACAGCTAAATGGCTGTGAAATTGTAAAATTACTTTTGAAATAAAGCTATTCAAAGTCAATTAACTGTGACTATAATAATAGCAATGTTAGCCAGCAAACAAAGCGTTAGCACTAATTAAAATAAGCTGCTAGGTGATGTTACCGTTTCAAGTTCTCTCATTGTTTGACATGTAGGGCAGATATTTTGGTGACACTGAGATTAGCCAGACACTAAACAGCAGTGTAATATCAACGCTAGATTAGATGTTTTCTAATCCGATAAAATGACATTCCTGTTTATAGAAGATGTTTGTCGTCTGTTTGTTTGACTGACAGGAACAGGAAATAGTGGTTGGAAATTACTGTTGGCGTTACATGAGGGTAAAGAAGGGCTTTAAGCACCTGGGTAAAAACTGGACCCATGATGAAACACTACAACAAGTACAACATATTCTTCAGTTTTAATATGTGACCATACTGTGCAGACTGCTGATGAGTTACACGGTTACATTTCATTAGTCATTGTTAAACTAAAGTGGTAAGCAGTTACTTTATCCTTTCACTTAAAATTTCCAGGAAAAACACTACCTTGGCTACTTTTGTGCTTACATTTGATCTATGCTGGGTCACTACTTTTGCACTATAATGCTGCTGCTGACACCTTGGTTCACACTGACAATTAGAAAAAAGCTGATATGAAAAGAAGGATGGAAAATGCCTGGAATTTAGTTACACTTGCAAATACTGCTGCCTCCAAACTGCAAGCATCAATAAAATGTTACAGTATTGTTTTCTATATCTGTGCATATATCCTTATTGGTAGTTTTCTCGAAATAGAAGATCTTCATTTTTAAAAAAGAAAATCTCTGATAACATTGCTGAAGCTAGCGCCCACCCCTACTGCGCGTACTGCAAATATAAAACTGATATATACTTACATCATGAAGCAGTTGATGTTTGGTTTCTGACAAATACAGTAAAGAGGTGCGTTCTCCCCCTCCATACCAGTGTTCTCAGGCACTGGTACATGGTCAGTGTCAGACACTTCACTGTCCTACAACATACCACATAGGACCACATTAGAAATGACATGTATGTAGACATGCTAATTATACCTGGCTAAATGGATGCAGTAACAAAATGTTACTTAACTACTCTAGTTATTAGTTTCCAGATGTGTGCAGTTGCTCCAGTCTTACTGACAGTATACTGTTTCAAACACCAGTGCCAACATTTTATTTTTTAAATCTTAGTATGATTCTGCACCAAGACTTGTGGCCTGTTGCTCGGTAACTTATTGTCTGACTACATTAACTACAGTTCATAAACATCATTCATTTTCTCCTACTTATTTTATTCAGGTTGTATTCCAGCTGTCATAGGGCAAAAGTACACCCTGGACAGGTCGCCAGTCTGTTGGAGGGTTATTAGAGAGACTCAGACAACCACTCACACCAACAGCCAACTAACCTAACCCCGCGCATGTCTTTGGAGTTCAACACCAGTCTGGCCGAATCACAGATAAGCAGGGTGTCTGTGCTGCAGAGCACAGCTGTGTCAGAGACTCTTGACATCAATGTAGCGTTAAGGATGCGGAGCGATGGGTGCACTAACGTAATGAAATTATGAGAGTGATCGTCATTGTCTCTATGTTGTTGCGCCCTTATTCGTATTACTGAAACCATATATCTATTCTAGCTCACCCTAAAACTGTGGATAAAATTAATCTGTTAATAAACGTGGTCAATTATTTGGGAATGTTCTGGCAAGAACGTCGCATTCTTCCGGTGGGGAAACTAATCATAATACATAATAATTATAATAACAATAATAAATATAATCACCGGTAAAGTCAGTTAGCGAACACTACTGGCATGTAATGCCAATGACGACCATTTCACAAACTGTCGAAAATGCTCAAAATGTTGTCGGCACCAAAAGTGAAGGGCTGACAGTTGTGTTATATACGAACCGTAAGCGCTAATGTTGGTTAGCATCAGCTAAAGCGAGGAAGTTTGACACTTGCAGAGGCAGTGAACGCAGAGAGAGCTTAAAAACGCATTGTGTGGTTTTTTAGTCTTTGCTTCGTTGCTTTGGGATTTTTTTTTTTTTTGCATTAAGACGTTGCCCACAAAATTACAGATATAACGGTGACTTAGCTGCTCGTTGGATAAACCCATGGACCTTAGAAAAGATCAACAATACTCGGATGTAAGCACCCGTGTATAACACAATAGGCAAAATTACGCTTGCTAACCTTTCCACATCACAGGCTTCTCATTAAATAAACATTTTTTTTCAAATACTCACCATGATCTGAGACCGTTTAAATATTTTGTTACTCTGAAAATATGGCAGTATGAAGCTAAACCTTTAGCTTGACGGCTAAAGCAATGCTAAGATTTACACGGAAACGATCAGCGGACATCGTTAAAGTACTATTGGTCTACATTCTTCTTCTATGGTAGCAGCCTGGGCAGAGTAACAGCCAACTTTAAACTGCGCCATCTGTTGGCACAAATTACAGTAGAAAACATTATTGCGACAACACGTTTTTTGGGGAAAAATAACAGAGATTGAAACTTTATTGATAATTTGTCCAAATTGAAAAATGCCCTCCTCCAAAAATATCACGTGACAACCTCATTGCCTTACAGAATTATGACGTCACACACATGTAGAATCTTACCACCATTCTGATCCTTTGATCCTTTGATCCAAAAATCTATAAATAGCGGTGAAGAGCAACGACTTTTAGTCCGTTTCTCGCAGCATTGATGTGTGCAGCATTGAACCGTTCGCCAGAAAAGCCTTTTGAAATATTTGGATCCTTTGCAATTCTAACTGTATCCAGACCCAAGATGTCTCAAACAAATCCAAAGGGACAAGAAGTTGACCCCTACACTCTTCCCTGGGATGAGCCACTAGACTCTTCCCTTTCCTCTCTTCCTTGGTGTGACCAAGTCGAACTAGAGGAAAAGCGTTTGGAAGAAATGGAGGATGAAGCGCTCAGAAAGACCGAGAAGATTAAGTTCTTGATGGAGGAAAATGAGCAAAAGAGCGCTCAGCTAAAAAAGTTGTCATACCAGCTTCAAGAAAAGGAAGCTATTATTGAGGAGAAACAACAAGATCTCCATGACATGGACAAAAAGAACCAGGAGCTCCAAGGAAAGCTTGATGAAGCCCTGCAACAAAATAAAAAACTTGTCCAAGAGAAAAAACAAGACGGCACGAAGAAGAGAGGGCTGTACAGCAATCTCCAAGAAATGGAGCTAATGTACAGTGTATACAAAAAAAAGCTTGATCGCACACTGCTAGAAAATGAAAAGCTTCTCCAAGAAAAAAGGCAACAGGAGTTAAAAGAGAAAGAAATGCATTCCAAGCTTCAGAGCATCAAGCAACACAATGAAAGCTTGCAAGGAAAGCTTGATGAAGCTCTTCGACAAAATAGAAAACTCCTCCAAGAGAAGAAAGAAGATGGCATGAAGAAGAGAGGGCTGCACAGCAACCTCCGAGACATGGAGCTAAAGTACAATGTTGACAAAAAAAGGCTTGATCGCACAGAGCAAGCAAATGAGAAGCTCCTCCAAGAGAAAAGGGAACAAGAAAGCAAACAAAAAGAAATGGATTCCAATCTTCAGAGCATCAAGCAACAAAATGAAAGCTTGCAAGGAAAGCTCGATGAAGCTCTGCGACAAAATAAAGCAATCCTTCAAGAGAAAGAGCAGCTGGACAGAAAGCAGGGAGACATGGAGTGCCAACTCCAGCTCATGGAGGGAAATGACAGGATGCTGCAGGTAAAGTTCAATGAGACACTGCACAAATATCAAGACCTGCTTCAAGAAAGAGAACAGCTGGTCAGTAAGCAGAGAGAAGAAAAACTTCTTCTCCAGGAGTTTGAGAAGAACAACCAAAACCTGCAAGAACTTTACAACAAACTGAAGTTCAAAGCATCTGAGCTGGAAGGAGAAAATGAAAAACTACAAAAACAGGAGGTAACATCTAAAGTGCTGACAGAAAGGTTGGAAGAAAAACAAGGCGAAAAAGAAGAAGTGGTGAAAAAATGCAACAAGCTGCAGAAGCAAAACACCGAAACAATCGAGGAGCTGATCCTCATCCTTGAGAAAAAGCAGAAAAAGAAAAAACGCTTCTGCTTCTTCTCGAGGAAGAACACTCCTTCTCTCACTACTGCCAATGTCACCTCTTCTTCCCCCACCTCTATTCCAGCTTAATTCCCCCCCCCCCCCCTTAACTACTAACACCTCTCCCATCTCCCTCCCCTCTCTTCACAGTCACCCCCCAACCAGTCCCGACAGTTGACTGCCCCCTCTAGAGCCTGGTTCTGTCATAGGTTTCTTCCTTTAATTTTAAAGGGAGTTTTTCCTATCCACTGTCGCCTAGTGCTTGCTCGGAGGGGATTGTTGGGGTTTTCTCTCCTCTCTCCCTTTACATCCCACCCACCTTCTCTTTTTTCTTAATAATTGAACAATTAAAAACAATTGGCTGCTAATTAAATATGTCAAATCAATGTCTTTATTCAAGAATACAAGAAATGGGTAATAGCTGCATGTGTGTTTGTGTGTGTGCATAATATGCATACTTTACGTGTTGGATCCAAATCCCACAAGGAATTAAATAAAACAAGAAGACAAACAAAAACAAATATTTCTCTCCCTTCCCAGGTCAGGAATCAGGATGAGGAAGAAATGAGGTCAGATCAGTGCAGGTTTTTGCACTACTGACAGAAAGTTTCTGCTGATTAAAAAAAAGTATGTCGATATTTCTGAAATACATTTGCAAACAAATAACTTTGACAACTTGTGTTTTTTCATAAAAGAAAAAAGAAAAATCAGAGAGCAGAGCTGGTAAAACAGCTTAGCTCCGCAGGTTACAGGAGATCAGATGCCAAATACTTTTCATGACAGTCTTCGTTATTGCATAAATCTCCCCTTTTATCATTGATCAGTAAATCACTGCATATACATTCATCTAACCGTTATAATTTCATGAGTAAAGATTCTCAGATGACTGAATGGCGGTTTTAGTAAATGTTGAACTTTATTGTGATTTCTATTTTTAGAATCAATAGCACACATTTTGATTTAGTTTTGCAAGCTGCTGATTTCACACAGATCCACTGCCCAAACGTGCCTTTGAGTTTTTCATCATTTAACAAGAATAGGCTCAGGCAATCATTGTGTAATTAGGCTTTGGGAAGGTCTGGGGACAGGTATGATGGTGGTGGTTTTAAAGCACTGTGGCACAACAGCTTGACTCAGGGAGATGTTAAAGATGCCCGCTAGGACATCAGTCAGCTGGTCAGCACGGGCTCCGAGCACGCGTCCAGGTATATTGTCTGGTCCAGCAACTTTGTGTGGGTTGACTTTAGTGAGAGTCCTTCTCACACTGGCCGTGGACAGGGACAGCACTTGGTTGTCTGGCAAGGGGCTGGCCCTCTATAGTCCATCTTGCGTCCCACTTAAACAAGTGCGTGTTCACACTGCCCCTGGATGTCCTGGCCTCTGAGGTTAAGGTGTACGGCTCCTGGTTGTCAACTGACCAATTTATCATGGCAAAGTCTGTGGTGGACAAAAGATAAGAGGCTGATTATAAAAATGATCCATGCACGCCTTATGACCTACAGCATGTACAGTTAACACAGCTAAATGGCTGTGAAATTGTAAAATTACTTTTGAAATAAAGCTATTCAAAGTCAATTAACTGTGACTATAATAATAGCAATGTTAGCCAGCAAACAAAGCGTTAGCACTAATTAAAATAAGCTGCTAGGTGATGTTACCGTTTCAAGTTCTCTCATTGTTTGACATGTAGGGCAGATATTTTGGTGACACTGAGATTAGCCAGACACTAAACAGCAGTGTAATATCAACGCTAGATTAGATGTTTTCTAATCCGATAAAATGACATTATTCCTGTTTATAGAAGATGTTTGTCGTCTGTTTGTTTGACTGACAGGAACAGGAAATAGTGGTTGGAAATTACTGTTGGCGTTACATGAGGGTAAAGAAGGGCTTTAAGCACCTGGGTAAAAACTGGACCCATGATGAAACACTACAACAAGTACAACATATTCTTCAGTTTTAATATGTGACCATACTGTGCAGACTGCTGATGAGTTACACGGTTACATTTCATTAGTCATTGTTAAACTAAAGTGGTAAGCAGTTACTTTATCCTTTCACTTAAAATTTCCAGGAAAAACACTACCTTGGCTACTTTTGTGCTTACATTTGATCTATGCTGGGTCACTACTTTTGCACTATAATGCTGCTGCTGACACCTTGGTTCACACTGACAATTAGAAAAAAGCTGATATGAAAAGAAGGATGGAAAATGCCTGGAATTTAGTTACACTTGCAAATACTGCTGCCTCCAAACTGCAAGCATCAATAAAATGTTACAGTATTGTTTTCTATATCTGTGCATATATCCTTATTGGTAGTTTTCTCGAAATAGAAGATCTTCATTTTTAAAAAAGAAAATCTCTGATAACATTGCTGAAGCTAGCGCCCACCCCTACTGCGCGTACTGCAAATATAAAACTGATATATACTTACATCATGAAGCAGTTGATGTTTGGTTTCTGACAAATACAGTAAAGAGGTGCGTTCTCCCCCTCCATACCAGTGTTCTCAGGCACTGGTACATGGTCAGTGTCAGACACTTCACTGTCCTACAACATACCACATAGGACCACATTAGAAATGACATGTATGTAGACATGCTAATTATACCTGGCTAAATGGATGCAGTAACAAAATGTTACTTAACTACTCTAGTTATTAGTTTCCAGATGTGTGCAGTTGCTCCAGTCTTACTGACAGTATACTGTTTCAAACACCAGTGCCAACATTTTATTTTTTAAATCTTAGTATGATTCTGCACCAAGACTTGTGGCCTGTTGCTCGGTAACTTATTGTCTGACTACATTAACTACAGTTCATAAACATCATTCATTTTCTCCTACTTATTTTATTCAGGTTGTATTCCAGCTGTCATAGGGCAAAAGTACACCCTGGACAGGTCGCCAGTCTGTTGGAGGGTTATTAGAGAGACTCAGACAACCACTCACACCAACAGCCAACTAACCTAACCCCGCGCATGTCTTTGGAGTTCAACACCAGTCTGGCCGAATCACAGATAAGCAGGGTGTCTGTGCTGCAGAGCACAGCTGTGTCAGAGACTCTTGACATCAATGTAGCGTTAAGGATGCGGAGCGATGGGTGCACTAACGTAATGAAATTATGAGAGTGATCGTCATTGTCTCTATGTTGTTGCGCCCTTATTCGTATTACTGAAACCATATATCTATTCTAGCTCACCCTAAAACTGTGGATAAAATTAATCTGTTAATAAACGTGGTCAATTATTTGGGAATGTTCTGGCAAGAACGTCGCATTCTTCCGGTGGGGAAACTAATCATAATACATAATAATTATAATAACAATAATAAATATAATCACCGGTAAAGTCAGTTAGCGAACACTACTGGCATGTAATGCCAATGACGACCATTTCACAAACTGTCGAAAATGCTCAAAATGTTGTCGGCACCAAAAGTGAAGGGCTGACAGTTGTGTTTATATGAAAAACTGCAAAAACAGGAGGCAACATCTAAAGTGCTGAAAGAAAGGTTGGAAGTAAAACAAGCTGAAATAGAAGAAGTGGAGAAAAAATGCAACAAGCTGCAGAAGGAGAACACAGAAACAATCGAGGAGTTGAAAATCCTCATCCTCGAGAAAAAGGTGCTCGTGGTAAAGCAGCTGGAGAAAAAGAAAAAACGCTTCCGCTTCTTCTGGAGGAAGAACACTCCTTCTTTCACTACTGCCGATGTGTCAGATCAATGGCTTTATTCAAGAATACAAGTAATGGGTAATAGCTGCATGTGTGTTTGTGTGTGTGTATAATATGCATACTTTACTTGTTGGATCCATATCCTACAAGGAATTAAATAAAACAAGAAGACAAACAAAAACAAAACAAAAATATTTTTCTCTCCCTTCCAAGGTCAGGAATCAGGATGAGGAAGAAATTAGGTCAGATCAGTGCAGGTTTTTGCACTGCTGACATTGAAAAATGTATGGCGAGATTTCCAATATACATTTGCAATCAAGTAACTTTGACAACATAAAGTTTTTTAAATCAAAGAGTGGAGCTGGAAACACAGCTTAGCTCAACAGGTTACAGGAGATCCAAAGCCACCTACTTTTCATGACAATCTTCCTTGTGGCATAAATCTCCCCTTTGATCATTGATCAGTAAATCACTGCATATAAATTCATCTAACTGTTATAATTTAATGAGTAAAGATTGTCAGATGATTGAATTGCGGTTTTAGTAAATGTTGAACCTTGTTGTGATTTCTGTTTTTAGAATCAATAGCCCACATTTTCATCCACTGCCCAAACGTGCCTTTGAGTTTTTCATCATTTAACAAGAATAGGTTCAGGCAACCATTGTGTAATTAGGCTTTGTGTATGTTGGAGATGGCATTTGGCCAAATAGAGAACATGCTACTACCAGCATCAACCCCCTTTTTTCTCAAGCTTTTCACTGGTATCCATTACAGTTCATTTGTTATACCAAGGACTTCCACAACCCCAACACAACTGACTTCAGCGTCCAACCAAATAGAAAAACTATGACTGCTTAAGAAAACAGCGCAAAACATTTCAGCCTGTTTCAATTTCAGCATCTGCAGTATTAATGAGCATGAGTTAAAACAGATCAGCTTTCTGAACTAAAAGGTTTTAATAAATTTGCACAAAAGGTAAGGAAACGTGTGTTTTGTTGATAATTTCTTTTTGTCAGTTAACCTTATACCGTTTTCCCCCCTTAAATGGTGTCACATTTGTAAGGAAAATTCATTTTTGGTCACACCCATGAGAAACTTGCCAAATGTTCTCTGGAAATCAGTGTTTTCTGCTACTGACTCTTATTTTGAGCCTCTTGTATTCCACATGCTGACAGTCAGGTGCCTGAATGGAGCCTGATCGTCAGCAATTGTTAGCTTAGACTGTTCCACAACAGTCAGTTGCTGTTTACTCCAAACATACCACATTTCTCTGTAGGGCTGCTCGATTATGGCAAAAATGATAATCACGATTATTTTCACTGAAATTGAGATCTCGATTATTTGACGATATTATTTGACCCTTTAAGACCTACCATAGAACCAAGTCCGCCAGAGCTTATATTATATTTTTACATGCTGTAGTGCCATTTTTGGGAGCATTTCGAGTTGCTATACAACTGTTATAGCCCATATTTTAATAATATGTATGCATTAAGTCCATAGTAACTACATTAATTGCAAAAAAGTGCAATAAACTACAAAAAAATTGAAAATCGTTTTTGTTTTGTTTTTTTTACATATATTTCTACTTGGAGAAATTTAAGAGGCTTATCCCTCAAAACTTTAAATACAAAAAAGTTGCAAAAAATAGTTTACACCAACAGGAAATTTATTTTGAGTGTCTTCATAGTTTTATTTTGGAGATACAGCAATTTTTATATGCTGCAGGAAAAACAAAAAACAATCCTATGATGCAAATTTGCAAATAAAACAGCCTGTTCATCAAAATAAACTATTTCCAGCAGTGCAATTCGAGTTCCAAGCATCCCAGAAACTATTCAGAAAAGTCAAACATGACTTATAAAAACACCAGTATAGGCTTTTAAGGCCTACAAGTAAAAAACTACATTTTCCGCAAAAATGATGTCACTTCCGGTTTTGGACAGGAAATGGGGGACATGAGATAGTTCGTGTTGATGTCTTTTTCAATGTGGGAAGTGTTACGAACAGCTGATCGGATCGGCAAAGCATGTTTCTGGAATATTATGTTTTTTTTTCCTGCAAGCGCTTTTTATGCAATCTTTGCAAAGCTATATGTGGAAGGAAACCGTGACCGAGGACAAGCTGATGGCATAAGATGTAAGTACAACTCCTCCGGTTTAATATGCAAAACAAATTATTGCGCTAGCTTACGCGGTTCAGGTTCTACAGGGATTTAAAGGGTTAACAATAACAATGTATTGAATAATGACTTTAAAAAAATACTATAAAATAGTGTGCAAATGTTTGCAATATAAGAAATAAATGAAAAATGTAAACATCTATGTTTAGTGAACTTTGCAGTGTTGCTCTGTGGTGCAGCTACGACACTGTAGCAAAGTTTACACACTATGTCTACTTGATCCACGTCTGACTCCACAAACGCATAATGTTTCCACACCACTGAAGTTTTTTTTTTACCTCTCTTTTCAACCAATGGCAGTCACTCTCCTCTCCAAATAACTTCTGCCTAGCTTTCCGAGCTTCCCTGGCGGGGGCCCATCACGTATAGGTGTAACGGAGAAACAGCCAATCAAATCGCAGCTTTTCGGGCATTGGAAAAAAATGGGGGTTTTTTTACACTGAACTGTCTGAGCGCGGGTTCGAGTCCTGGTTGGGACAAAGGTTGTGTTACATTATCAAAAGTTAAACACCATTTTCAATTTACTTATTGTGGATAACATTTATTTTTCACTTTGCTTTTAATTTTTATTTCATTATCATTTTATTTATATTATATAGTGTTATGGCCTGTGGAGCAATTTTTCTGCATTACGTACCTATACTGTCACAAAGTACATAACTCAGACTAAACTGTATCATCACAGTTTTGAGATGATACATACCAGACATATAGTCTACAATTATGCAGACATCCAACTTTTAATACAAAGACTAAAGCTAAAACTACAATACAGATACATTCTGATGACATAGAAAATGAAGCTTATACATAATTTAAACAAGGCATGTCTGTAATAAGTCATCTGTCTGCTTCCTGGTGGCTGTTGGTTTATATCTATTCATTTTCCAGCACAAACTCAGTACTGACATCATTACTTTATTCTAGTCATGCTCTTGCCAGCCTCCACTCTGCATGCTTTAAATCTGTTGCTCTTCTGCTTCTGCCATTCTGCGTTTCAGATCCTCAGCTATGCAGCCCGCCTCCTCTCCTTTCTCCTCCTCACTGTGGTCACTCAGAACCCTGTCCCAGCCTCCATCTTCATCACTACCAGCATTTTGACTCTGGGGTGTGGCTTATGCAAAATCCTGTCACTGCTGAGATTTCTTCTGCTATGATGGGTCATTGGAGTCTAACTGCCTAACAGTTACATTTATTTCTGTATCTCAATAAATCATGTTCAGTTTTTCCACATGATCTCTCCTTATTGAACTGCTTTTGTAGATAAGCTTCAAGCCAGAAAGCAACAATACCTAAACCAAAAATATTATCATCAGAAGTGAGACAGTGTCTGGACTATCTCCAGCTGTGTTGCATGTATTAAAGGTAACTTCAGACACTGTCTGGTTGTCATGTCTGAAACAGGCTGTATAGTCAAACAGATAAAAGACAGCAGTCATGTTTCTAATATTACAAATCAACCAGAAAGATTATAAAGATAAAAGCTGTGAGACCCCACTAGAGAAAGGATGGCTTGTTATCATTACATGAAGTGATTTAGAAATAATATGTAAGCTTTCAGGGCAGCACTCACAGCTTTTTAAAACTGATTACCTGATGGTGAGCACACACAGGTATATAAACATACAGGTGAACTCTAAGAGGTTATAAAGAAGAGAGCTGTGCTGCTATTTTTACAGAACACAATTTATTCACATTTTTATATTTACAATCAGTTTTTATTTATATAAACAAAATAAACATTACAAAACTAGAACAAAACTATCTTATGTACAATATCAACAGTTTCTCCCCTATTTCCTCTTTTCTTCCACCCATCTTTGTCTCTCTGCCTCGTAGAAAGGAGACTCCTGAATCTCCTTCCAGGTGCTCTTGGCTCGTGAGCCAAAGCCAACCAGCTGATCATTCTCAGAGGCTTCTGCAGCAACACTCACTCTGCTGGTCTTGTAGTTCAGAAGAGTCTTTATCTCTGTAAAGCTGAGGGCATACTGTACAAATGAATGCAAGCTCTCCTTGCCATGCCCTTCTTCCACAGAGGTCCCTGCAGCCTCTTCCTTCTGGAGATCTTTGATCAGGTACATGGTGTACCCGACATCATTCCCCAGAAGCCACCGGAAAGATTTCCCTTTATGCTTTCCAAACTGCAGAATGTACTCTCCCTGCACTTCCTTCATGTCAGACTCATCCCCTCCTCTCTGATAGATGACAGTCAGAGCATTCCGATGTAAACATCCTCCCTCACAGGTGCAGACTTGTCCTGCAGTTTGGGGTCATTTTTAATCCGTCGAGCTTCTTTTGACGGGTCCTGGAGAAGGTATCCAAGTGGCCCCTTGCGGAACACCACAGAGATTTTCCCTGGATATGGCGCAACTTTCTTCTGCATCTTGACAAGCAGTGAAAAAAATAAACAATTATATTAAACAAAATTGATTCCAAACACAAACAAAGACATTTCAGGTTATAATCTTGCTGCTGGGTTTACACAGCAGGATGCAGGAGAACAATAACGAGACACAATTTGAAAGAACATTGACAACATTTGGGATAAAAGTGTTTTTTACTCCAGGTATAACAAACTGTTCTGTCTGTAAATAAAAACCTTTCATGGTTGAATGATTATTGGCATATCTGCAAAATTTGTGGTAACTGCTTAGTAGTCATGGCACATAAGAATTGCTGGTAGATTAACAACATATATGTATTTAAGCTATCGTGTTTATTCATACACGAGTGGGCATTGCTCATGTTAGAGATATCAAAACAGATTTTCGCATTGATAAGGTGACTGACCATTACAACATGAAAGCAATACATTTTCTTTTAAAGCAGGTTCAGTCATTTAGCATGTCATCTCATAACAAGACACTTATTGGTTATTTAATTGTACCACATTATAGTAATGTCAGTGTCACAGCAGTCGGAAACCTACAAAGTTTATTTAATGGCAAAACACGTCAATGAAACACGCAATTTATTTAAGGATCACGTTCATTCATTTTTTACCGTGCCACTTTACAACAGCAGATGCAAACTCCCACCGTCTTTAACTGAGCGATGGATGCTTCGTAAATGCAATCGCAACACGCCTATTACCTGTAATATACACCTGTAAATGTATTCTGTTGGTTTACTGTTATTTCAAACGACGTTTCTTACCTTTGATCAATGAATGAGGAGCGTTGGGATGTGTTGCGAGCGGTGAGTTACTTGTTTTCTCTCCCGAAACGTAAAAGAGGAGATTTTTTAAAAGTGCCGCCGCATCTCAAACTCCCAACAGCGCCGGAAGACCGTAGTGGCCAAAAATATATTACATCCGTAGTGGTTTAGCACTACCATAGAGAATGAATGGGAAACGGTTTAGGCCGTTTAGCTAAACAATCCCAGGCTCCCGCGCGGCGCGGGGCGCGGGTACCCTCCCATGTATAACTATAGAGGCTCTCTCAGCAGCCATTTCCAGTATAAAGAAACGTTCCATGTTTTTCACTGCTCTGGTTTAAAAGCCCACTTCACACATCTCTCTGCATTCTATGAACTCCTTGCAGACTATTCATTTCATTTTCGGTCACTACAATTCGTATGAGTGAGGTGTGAGGGCAGGGTGGGAGGGTTGGAGGTGATGGGACAGGCGGGACGAGACTTCTGTTGATCTTATTAAAGTGAGATTGGCTTTTCTGGATAATTATTATGTCATAATATTTTGGCTATAATATACAATATCAGAATCATGTGTGCCATGGGGATTTATCGTTGGAAGAAGGCTGAGAGAACACTACTCTCCAACTTCACAAGCTCTTGCTGTGGGGTTAAATATTGTGGAAACCCGATGAATTTCTACAACTGCAAAGTCAAAGACGAAAAGACACAAAATTATAATATTACAGTTGTACTGAGTGTATAAAGCAAAGTCAGTCAGTTTGCAGTGGTTGGAAATCAAAAGTCCTCGCAGCTGTGCGCACGTTGAAATACAAAACAGATTTCAACCCTTAAAATGCAAATAATTTCTCCATATACCCCAGCTGGTAAAAGGTTGAATTTAGTAAAATGGTTTAATAGGAACTGTGTACATTTACCCCTGGAGGGTCATTAATGCATGCTGTTGTTTATTAGCCCAATTTTTGCTGATTCCTGGAGCACACTGACATTGGAGCAGCAGAAACAGAAATGACCTAACAGATCACATCTAAGTAAAGTTGGTTAACTTTGTGTTAACACAGGTCTGGCACAGAGGACTTTAGCAGTTCAACAGTTCTGGGTCTAATTAGTCGTACATGCCCTAAATGTTTCAGCTGGTGAAAAGTTTGCACTGAAGACCATTTCAGCACCCAAAATTGTCTACAATGGAGCTATACTGTTGTAGTAGCTGTACTATGTAGATAACACTGTGTTGCTGAAATGTGGCCTTCCCAGAAAAATGCACATTCAGGATGGAAGCATATGTTACTCCAATACTTGTATACGCCTTTCAGCACTGATGGTACATTTTCAGATGTACACGCTTCTGGTTCCTTGGCGCAAGGTTTTGAGCTGAGCAGTGACAACAAGCCAGATGGTCCTTCTGGTCTCCTCTGGAGGTTGTAGCATCCATGTTTTTAAAAAAGACATTTCAATTTGTCTGACCACAGGACAGTTTTACATTTCGCCTCAGTCCATTTTAAAGGAGCTTTGGTCCAAATGTAAACAACAGAATCATGTTTGTTTTTTAGTACCGCATGAGAGGCCCAACGATTGCCCTTCATCCCAGAGATTTTTCCAGATTCTTGGACTCTTCTAATAATGTTATGTATTATAGATAATGAAATCTTTACAATTTTATGATGAGGAATGTTATTCTGAAACTTTCCACAGTTTGCAGATGCACTTTTTTGTAGTTCAGTGAACCACCGCCAATCTTTACTTTTGAAAAACGCTGGTTCTCTAAGATGGTCTTTTTATATTTGTAGTACCATTTAATTTTACAGCATTTACAGCCTAGTTTCAGTATAGTATCACTTTAGTTAACAACCAGACTCTGCACTCACAGTCGATTAATACGTGTGTGTATGTTGAGTTCATTAGACCACTTGTGTCTCTTTGGCTTTATACATCATGCTATCTTATACAGTTATTGTTTGCACATTGGTAATTGTGGTTACATTCCTTTATCAGTGCATTAAATACGTGGTTTTAACACTGCATATCAATGCATATCAGATGCTTTAAGCCACATCATGATAAAGCATCTTAAACGTTCAATTTGTTGTGCAGGTGGCCCAATGTGTAGGCTTATTAGTTATATAGAATTAATGGCCTCTTGCAGTATTTTTTTTTTAAAAGTAAACAGATTTTCTGCTGTCCTTCTAACTTTGTAACCTCTGTTTTGTGGACACAGTGTGCATTTCTTTTCCCTATCACAGCTGTCTAGTCCTTGAGCTCTGGCAAAAACTATAAACAGTTAGCTCCATAAATATGTATAATCTTGGTTCTGTACATTAGCACAATATTAGCACAATATGTATTATAAATGAAACAACTCAAATGCAGTTGAAGTGCAGACTTTTGGCTTTAATTCAGTGGGTTTGAACAAACACATAAAAATGTGATGAACTAATGCTTTTTTAACCCAATCACTTCATTTCAGATGTAACTGGACAAATATATAACTAAAAATATTGACCGTATGTTGTCTGTTCAAAGCAAAACCTTCCAAATGATAGCACCACACATCAAATCAACTCCATTTCTTTTATCTGCTTAATTAATAATGACATAATGAAGGAATTGCCCACACCTGTCCATTGAATAGCCTTTTAGTTCCTTTAAAAAAAAAACAGTGGCCCCTGTTACAGAACTGAAAGGCCTAAACGCTTCATCCAGTTTGAATATGGATACCCTCAAATGAAAGCTTAGAGTCTGCACATTATGTCGGTGGAATACATGTATGTGTCAGTAAACAGGTTAAAAAAAAAAAAACTTGTGTCAGTGTCTAAATATATATGGAGATGCAGTGTTCAGATAAACAATTCACTTGCCTTAAGGTGACTGTTGTTGTGATCTAGTGGTTTATAAATAAAAATGAATTGAATAAATATTATGTGTCTGTGTTTTATTATTATTAATGCAGTAAAAGTATATGATTAGACAAATGCAAATCAAAACATAATATGATTTGTTTTTTCAAAAGAAGGCAAGAACCTCAGCAAACACAGTAAACTCCCCCATAATACACTTTCCCTCTCCTCCTATATGTCCTAAATCCAGAGCCACATCCTCCTCCACTCTGGACATCTAATCCCCATAAGCCTGCATAATGCCCTGGCCAGGGTGAGCGAGTAGAGGAAGTGAAGAAAGGCAAGTTCAAGTTTAATGACCTTGCAAGTGGATTACAGGTCGGCTAGGGTTCAAAAACGGCTCTGCGCGGCCTTGAGCGCAGCCTGAGGACCAAAATCAGCTGACACAGAAAAGAAAGGTTCACAAATCAGGACATATGTAAGTCAGGTTAAGGGCAGGGACATGTATGACCTCTGTACTGTGTACGTGAAGTTGCAGAGTGTTCCTCTGCCACTAGAGGGAAGCAGAGCCTCTCATTTTCTTCAGTCGTAGCTGAAGAAAGTGTGTTACTTGGCCTATGCTTCCTGGTGGGCTGATACAGCAATGACCTGACCTAAAGTATCACAGAGGTGGATTAAGATGCCTCTGGTCAGAGGATTAACTAAAAGCTGCGTTTCCATGCAGCATCTTTGCAGCTCCATGTCCTTCTGTTATTGTTGCAGCAATTGTTGTTGTGATGTCTGAGTGACTGGGTGTAAACACAATGCAGGTCAGCGATAGTGAGCAGTGTAACTGCTTCACAACCTTTTCAGCATTTGTGTAGATCGTGATTTGCTTTTTGCATTGTTTTAAACTCCCACTCAGGTTCAAAACAGGCCCACTCTGAAACCACTCACATGTTTGAAAATGTGTTTGTGAGCAGACAACAAGCTTGTCTACTTGTAAGTCTGTTGCACAAGAACCAAAACCGCAACTCTGACCACTCGCTTGAGATTTTGAACGTGTCCTCTTCCCCTACTTGTACCTGGCAGAGGTACTTTTTCCGAGCATCGGTGATACTCTAATAAAGCTACACTCAGCAACGTGATTTAAAACCTTATACATGGAAAATGTCACCAATTGGTTCTGAGCTTCAGATGATTTTATCACATCAAAGCACTTCAAGCTCATAGACTTGCTGTCTAATGACATCAGGTGACACAGGAGAATCTTACATAATCACAATAGCACAAACCCACTCTAACATCTTGCATCTTGCAGAGGCATGGTAAATGGATTGATTCTTATATGGTGCTTTTCTACTCCCCCGGAGTACTCAAAGCGCTGTATACAACATGCCTCATTCACCTATTCACACCCACTCATACAAGCACTTCCTTCTATACTTAAGTGCAATCTAAACATTCACACACATTCACACTCCGATGGACGGATTGAAAAGCAACTTGGGGTTAGTATCTTGCCCAAGGATACTTGGCATGCAGACTGGGAAAGCCAAGGATCGAACCACCAACCTTCCAGTCAGTAGCTGATCTGCTCTACCACCTAAGGCACAGCCACCCCAATAACCCCATCTGCCCTAATACAGATGCCATCATGTAAGAAGCGATCCTATACAAATGTCTGTGTGGAAAGTATGTTACGACTTGCTAAATTAAGTCGTAACAAGCACCTCTGTCTTAACTCTGTCATTTCCTGTCCCTTCCAACAACTCTCCATCCACTGCAGATATATTTCTAAAGGTCATGTTTCTCTGCACACATACGGAAATGTGAATCTGCCGTTGCCGTTCTTGTTTTTGGTTTTGATTTTTCTTACCCTTTGTAAGAGCCTTGAGAAAATGCCCCAAGGTTTTCAGGAAATGCATTTCGGGAACTGAAATGTGCTTCAGTTAAAGCTCGATGATTATGTTATACTTGCCTGTACTTGCACAATTCGTTTTGAGAAGGTTTGGTAATCCCTAAATGTTTAGAATTCATGCAAAGAATGCATGTAAAGCCGAAACTGCACTGTAATTACATTTTGTTGTTTCCAATATTTGGGATTGTTAAACTGTTTCGTAACTTTTTGTTTGCTGTATAGACTCAGTTTTACAGTATAATGCTGTAAAATTTATAAAATGTTACTGCTACCACTCTTACATCCGATTTGGGGGGGGTTACACCAGCATTGTAAGCTGTTATTGTCCATTTTTGTCCTTTGTAACTCAAATTCAGCACAACATATTTGTATTTATGTGCTCTACAAGTTATGTTGAGCTTTACTGCTAAAAAAACATCTCAAACATCTCAATAAAACATTTTGAAAAACATGTACCTGGATTTAATCACACATCTTCTTTATCCATAATTCATGGTTTCTGTAGCTCTGACAATGCCACTGCATGATAGGTTAATCAAGCAAATAGTAAACATGGGAAGTGGACATAGCTGTGGTTAGAGTGAAGCACAGCTATGTCCCTTTTGTTTTCTTACTTTTGTAAAATTGGGCCCCAACAATAAGACAAGTTTCTACAGGTAGGGCTCACGGAAGTATTTCATACAGCTGGTGTTTCAGACTGTGCCAACCTACAATTCCTACATGCACATTCCCTGTAAGGTCATATACTGCATTTGTGTGCATTTATTGGAGATATTTTCTGTAATTTGTTTAATTCTGTATGAAGTTATTATTATTATTATTATTATTATAATAGTTATTATAGTTATTAAATTATTACATGTGGTAATAATTGTGCCAGCTGAGATATAAACCTTGCTGTGCCATCATTTTGGTTTAATTTCACTGTCAATCCATTTTCACTGGTTGATGTTTGTTGCCACAAGATAATCCTGAATCATGTTTTAACCTTCTGTCATTGCATTTACTCTGGTTTGCAGCTGTCTGTGCTTCTGTGTGGCTGGACCTGAGTTATTATTATTACTACAGCTAATGTTTACTACTTCTGTTACACCATGTATTAGGTGTAAAAATCTTCTAAATGTTTGCAATTCCATATAAACAACGCTTTACAACCATGTTCAGGAAGATAAACCAATTTATTCATCTGTTACAAAACAAGTGGAATTTCAGCAGTGTTATGCAGCTGTTGGTGCTTTTGTCTCCACCCCAGGGTGTGGTCTCTACTTCTTGCTCTTAGTTGCCACACCACGGAAGCAGCAGGTCAGAGCAGCTACCACCGCCATAAACTCCTCAAAGTCCACCACGCCATCTCCATCAAAATCAAGAGCTTTGACCAGGTCATCCACTGCTTTTTTGTCCTTTGCTCCCTGTGAAGACCAACAGAACACCAGTGCTGTAAGCTACAGTCTGCAAGCTGCCAAATAGGGCCTCACTTTTTAGTCGAATAAAAACAGTTAAAACTAAACAAAATGTTGTTGTTCAAGTTAAACAATCAGTCTGCAAATACCATTAGGCTGACACCTTTTGTTAAATTTTAAACATCACAACTTGTCGGAAACACTTTTAAAAACAACTAGAAGCATGCAGCTGCAGGATGATATGTCCTTACTGCTTTCATTTTGCAAGTTAACCACCAAAACCAATCACCAACACATGAATTTGTATATTTTGCAGCATATAGTAAAAACACAGGTATGCCCTCTGGGGTGTACATTACCGAGATCATTTCAGGCATTTCCTTTTCCAGCAACGTCTTGACTTCAGATTTGGACAGACTGTTCGGGTCGCCATCAGTTTTTGCATACTTTCCAAAGGTGTCGAGCAGCATACACATGGACACCTGTAGCTGAGTCATGGTTCCTGGCTGATGGGTAGTTATTAAACAGGTAGAGAAAAAGAAATGGAAGGTCGACAGAGCAATACCTGTGCAGGCAGTGACGGAAAAGAGGAGATACGGTTCTTTTTATACCTTTAAAAATGGGCTTGGCCACATTGGGAAGACAAAACCTTTAAAGGTGTGGCAGTGTTTGCTAAAGTATGTTGCACATATCAGGTTTCATACTCTGAGAACACAACCTCATTCTCCCAACGCCCAGTATGCAAATACTGAAAGGCCATATGCAGCTTTAGTCATTTGCTAGTGGACTTTGGTGAAAATTAAATGAATATTTAATTGTTGATAAACATTGTGCTTTGGATATGAGTTTAACTTTTCTACCACTGCATTTCCTGTGTTTGGCATTTGTCTGTGCTTCTGCATAGGGCTGGACTTAAGCCACTAAAAGCCATACCATTTTTAACCCTGTGTTTAAAAAAAAAGTACACTGTGTAAATATCATTCTAGGTTATGCATTTTTATATTAAATCACAACTATGTGCAGGTAGATAAATCCCTTTATTCAGCTGTTACATAACAAGAGGCATTGCAGAGATAATAGGCAGTTGCTGCTGTTGTTCCCAGGGTGTGGTCACTACGCTCACTTCTTGCAAGGGCGGCCGTGGCAGACGCAGGTGATAGAAGCTACCAGCACCATGAACTCGTTGAAGTCGACCTCACCGTCTCCATTGAAGTCCAGCTCTTTGAACAACTTGTCCAGGTCTTCTTGATTCTGTGCTCCCTGTATAAATCAAAAGATTGTGTCACTAGTGCTACATTTTCTAAACTGCCAAAAGTGTTGTTGTCAGTATCATTTTTATTCAAATTTAGCCTTTTTCAAGATCACGTTGTTCCAGTTCGATGACAAACAACCCTGAGATGTATTTGATTGTCTTTACTTTTCAAAAAAATTGAAACACCGTATAAAAACATCAAAAAGCAAACAGCTGACTGTTTCACCAACCAAAACCGAGCATGCAAATTTTTTGTAATCATTCAGTGTCTTTATTGTACTTGAACTCCTACCATGAGTCAGGATGTTTTCTAACTTCATGATAAACTCTTGCATACAGTATATTTAGTTGATAAATATACTTAAATACATAATGTTATGTAAATTTAAGCCTATGTGGCTGATCCTCGCTGAGCAGATATCAGCACTGTACCCAGCGGTGACATGTACATGGCCCAGCACATGCGTGCAAGGAATGAACAGTACCTTGAGCAGTCCAGGCAGCTCGCTTTCCAGCAGAGCCTTGACCTCGGCTTTTGTTAGGCTGTCCGGCTTTCCATCCTTTCCTGCATATGTATCAAAGACCTTCATCATGCAAGCCACGGACGTCTCCAGCTGTGTCATGATTGCTGTCTGACAGGTGGTTATTCAGGTAGAGAGGAAAAATTGGAGGTGGACAGAGCAGTAGCTGTACAGGGAATGAAGGGTTAGAGAGGGGATTCTTTTTATACCTTTAAAAAAATAGGTTTGGCACCACTGATAAGACCAGCTTCTATTGCTGAGGTAGTGCTTCCTCAAATGTTTGACTCCAACTTAGTAAACACAACCTTGGACCTGCATCGCCCAATATTCGCATCACCTGAAAGGCCATATGCAGCTTTGGTCATTTACTTGTTGACTTAAGGCGAGGCCGATCTATTAACAGAACAACAAAGGTAATAAATTCTATGATTTAAAGCAGTAACTAAGCGATTGATTTATTATGCAAGCTGAGCTGCAAAGTCTGTTGTCGTTATCATCCAAAGACGATAATGAAACAAGTTTAAACCTGCTGTCAGTGCAGCATTTACTGTGGTTGGTGGCTGTCTGCGTGTCTATGTAGGGTCGGATTTAAACCACAATAGGAAAGTTACGAAAACTGAGTACACGCGGGCGGTAATCTGTTCTCTCTCATAAATGATGTTGTGGAAATTGTGCTCTCTTACAATATATATATCTATGCATGAAACATCAAAAGCATTTTTGTGGTCAGATAACATGTCACAACATGCCTCTTGCTTCATTATGTCAAACACAATGAGAAATAAAGTTCCTCATGCAGGTTGGATGGCAAAGGAGGAATCAAAGATGATGGTGTTCAGTGGACCGAGTACCCGAGTCATACTTTCGAATTTCACTTTTTATTTTAAAAACAAAGCATGTGGATGTGGTGAAAGTGCAAGGGTGCAAGCTTGCAAGTAGAAGAAAGCTTCTGAGACTGTAAAAACCTGGCCATTCAGTAGCGGTTAACACGTTTTGGAGGGTACATCATGGCAAGCAGGCCAGGTCTAGTATCACACTGTAAGTTTGGTTTGTCCCTCTGTCAGTCTGAACCTGGCTGACTCAACAGGTCAAATATTTGCATTGCTTTTGTCCGTCTAGTACATGTTAATCACCGCTTTCTGATATTATCACAAACCCAAATGTGTTAATGCAAAGTAATGTGACACTAAAACTGATCTGTCTTGTAGCTGTTGGTATCACTTTCTGAGGCAGAGTTGTTTTAAGGGTGTAAAAAACACTGCAATTTTAAGTTTACCTGAAAATTAAACCATTTTCTAAATATTTTCCAGTACAGCACATTTTGCAGCTTTGCCAAATGGTGTAGACTTTTCATATCACAGATTGTATATTGTCAGTACTCAGTGCTCCATGGTGAAAACTAAGCTTGGTCTCATGGCTTCTGTTTCTATTGTGTCACTGTTTTTTTCACTGTGGTGAAAGGTGATAAAACATCTTTACGTGGCTCTCCATTTATAGGTTCTTTCCTCTTGCTCTTTTCTCCTTTTATATGCGTCTGCCATCTAAAGCAGCCAAATCCCTCAGCCTTAACGTGATGATTAAATTATTTGTGCGCAGCTGTTTAAATTTGCACCCTGAAAATGCTTTTTATTGTCCACCATGCGTAACTCTGTGTGTGAAACAAAAACTTGACAAATATTTTAGGTATTAAACAACAAATCCTGCAAATACATTTGAGTATACTGAGTATATTTCACTATGACATGAAAGAGATGCTAAGAGATAATATCTTTCCTTTGCACAGCAGTTAGTTTTCCATGTATGGTAACCAAACTGATTTTGACTGTAAGCTGTAAAGCTCTGCTCTATTCATGTGTTGTTGACAGGCAGTTTGACCTGGAGACATGCTAAACAATGCCAACTCTACAAACATGAAAGTGATTCTTGGAAATTCACCGTCGGGGGTTCCTATGAAAGGCGGTGCCTTGACTTTTGCTGTTTAAAAAGAAATTAGAGCGCCTTCCCTGGTTATTGTAAAATCATATATGATATTATAACATTGTCATTATTTTTATAGAAGCTGAAGATGAGCACAATATCTTGAAATAGGAGTAAAAACGAACAGTGGTATATACAATATATAACATAAAATATGTTCAATGTGTGATGTACACTGGCATTATGCCAAAGTCAACAGTGTGCGTATACACACGATGCGGTGTATTGGGTGGAGTACTGGATAAACAGGTGCAGAGAACTAAAGTCTTAAGGCTGTAAACCCAATGCATCAACACTTTAAACAACTTATTGTGATACACACAAACAAAACATAATCTTTCACTTCAAGGTGGCTGTAGCAGGAAGGTGGGTGGCTCCCCCTAGTCTCCATGCCAAATATCCTTGTGTAAGATATTAACCCTAAGTTTCTCTCCGGTGCGTCTATTGGAGTATCAATGTATGTAAATGTTAGTTAGTAAGAAGTTGTTACGGTCACTGGGGGGACTCAAACGCGGGACTCCTTGCTCAAAGGAAGAACGGAGGGTTTTATTTACAAACACCAGGTGAAATGTGTGACAGTGACTCAGTGCTATATACAAGCATGCGGGGATCAGGGCTCCAGGGAATCCACGGGGAAAAACAGGGGAACACTCTCACTCCTCCTCAGTCTCTCTTGGCGTCTCACCAGTCATTTACTCCTCTCTCACACCAGAAACTCAGTAGGGAACAAGGGCAGGTCCAGGGGTACAGGTCAACAGAGATGGGCAGTAACGCGTTACTTGTAACTTGTTACTTGTAATGCGTTACTGTAATCCGATTACTTTTTTCAAGTAACGAGTAAAGTAAGGGATTACTATTGCAAAAACGGTAATTAGATTACCATTACTTTCCCGTAGGAACGCTGCGTTACTGCGTTACTAAAACCGTGATTTTTTTGCGAGAATGTCTCATGACAGTGACGTAAGCGAGTGCGACGTTCGTGACAACAGCTGTGTGCAGATCAACAATGGATCACATATCGATTGTGGGAGAGAGTATGAGCGTGCAGCGTTTAAAGCGTGGAAGCACTGACCTTACTTTGAGTTTGATTCCATAAAAAGTGACAAAAACATTAGTGTCCGTTGTGCGTGGGAAGAAAACTTTTTACAGCGAAAAAACCCCCCCTAAACTTCCAAGCAAGCACCGAGTGCACAACGATGTAATGAGAAACTCACAGAGAAACTCGCGGATTCTTTAACTGACCGCTGCGGCACACCTGCACCAGAGCACACCTCCGCCTACCCTACTCCTGCTTTACAGGTGAAAATAGAGTAACAGGACCGCTAGTCTTTGATTTTATTTACTTTCTGCTGTGTTTTACTTGCATCTATTTGAAAGAGTGAGTGTAAACACAAAAAAATATTTTATTTTATGTGCTGGAATGTGTAGTTTAAATATTAAACAAATTTCTTCCAGTCAGAGAATGTTGCATATAATTACATTTTTGCTTGATGCATAAAGTTAAAAGATTAAAACTAACAAAACAAGTTTTAAAAAGAGACGTTTCGTTTCCATTTGATTACATTCTGTATGATGAATTATGTAGAAAAAGTAGAATTGGGCTGAAAGATCTATCGCTTTATTACCTCTTCAGGTTGTAAATCGTGTTTTTAAAAAGTAACTAAGTAATTAATTACTTTTGAAAATAAGTAATCAGTAAAGTAACGGGATTACTTTTTTGGGGAAGTAATCAGTAATTAGATTACTTTTTTCAAGTAACTTGACCAACACTGCAGGTCAAGCAACGATCCAGCGAAGAGCAGTCTCGCTTCTTCCCTTTAGTAGAGGCCAGTTAATGAGGCGGAGGTGTTGATCATCTCCCAGGTATGTAGACCAAAGGCGGGAGCCCACAATGAACTCCGCCCAGGCGACAGAGGGGGAGAGGGAGAAAGAGGGAGAGAGAGAACAAAGCAGAACTTCTCAGGCAGATCTGTCGGACCGTGACAGAAGTAAGTTGGCAAAAATCATAGAATTAAGTGCTTGGGGGAATCTGGCATGTTGTATTAAGTGCTTTGAGTACTCAAAAATTGCTATTTAAGAATCAGTCCATTTACAATGCATTGCTTCTGTTTATAGCACATGGAGCTGTGTATTGTATTTATCTTATCATGTACAGTCATATGACTCAGACAAGATTATTGCCTGAGTCATATGAACAAAAGACGGTTCTGGAATGCGGCACTCCCTAAAACAGGGAATGGTAACTGGAATATACCAACTACTGACACATTAGTGGGGGACCACCATTATAAACCAAATATTTACTTCTAATATGATTACAGTTGTGTTCATAATCACTCATTGTGGACATAACTGCCATCGTTTCAGTTTTAATTATTGCTTTGAACTGTTCTTTTTCAAGTTTTCATAAGTTTGAATTTATTTTGGATTTTCTTTAAGTCACACGGGGTCAAAAGTATAGAAACACAAGGGGAGCTGAAAGTTCTAGTGTGTTTTAACTTGATAAGACCGAGGCGTATTAACTTCTTGTCACTAAACATGATTGAGTACGACTGGTAGTTTGTCATGCCAGCATTTTTTTATAGCGCTTATCGGCTTGACCAATACTCAGAACAATAGGAAAGTCCAGGGAACTCAGTGAAGATCTAGGAAGGAATTGTGGATTTATGTAAATTGGGAAGGAGTCTTGGACTCATGTCTAAACAACTGCATAATCCAATATCATAATTTTAAGGAGCTGAAACACTTCTTTGCAAGCTTTGCAAGCTTTGCACGCTTTGCACGCTTTGAGGTGAAGGGACCAGAGGCAGCAGCAAAAACATCAGACAGCAGCAGCAATTTAAGGGATATGAGGTGAGGCGCACACTGAGGGCAGAGAACCCCATGAAGGCCGCTGGTCCAGATGGTGTGACGGGAAGGGTTCTAAAAGAATGCGCAGACCAGCTGGCTGGGGTCTTCACTAAGATCTTCAACACTTCACTCTCCCAGTCCTGCATCCCACCATGCCTAAAGTTGGCCACAATTGTCCCACTGCCAAAACGTACAGACAGCCTCAATGACTACCAACCTGTTGCTCTAACACCTGTTATAATGAAGTGCTTCGAGAAACTGGTCCGACGTCACATCATGTCCCGCCTGCCACCCACACTCGACCCGCTCCAGTTCGCATACAGAGATAACAGATCAACTGAAGATGCCCTTGGCACAATGCTCCACACTACCTTCTCTCACCTGGAACAACAGGGGCGTTACGCCGGGCTGCTCTTTGTTGCCTTAACACCAGCTCTCCACAAGGCTGTGTACTGAGTCCCCTGCTGTACACTCTGTACACATATGACTGTGTTAAACGTCTTCAAGCAACTTAAAGAAGTCCAGACGCTTTTCTTTGCAAGCTCCTTTGACTACGATGACCTGGATGACTGAGAACCTTCACAGACAAGGTGCAATAATAACAGTGTGCAATACACATGCACTTATTGTTCATTTTATTACTAAGTGGAGTTACTGTGTTGTGTTGTGATGTGTCGTGTTGTGTTGTACGTAGTGCCGACGTGGGACAGTTTTCCAATTTCATTGTACTATTGTACTATGTGTGACTGTGCAATGACAATAAAGAGTTATCCTAAATGATTATATGTAAGGATGGGACAGTTTAGACCTGCTGTTGCACCAATTCCTTTTTAATTTCATTCAGGCCTTTCTAACCAATTTTAAAATGTTTCCGCCTTTCTTGTTTTTCTTTAATTGCTGGAATTTATAACAGAGTATGTTTTGAAAGATGACCAAGTAGCAAACCTCCAGATTAAGAAGGTAGATCACACTATAAGATACTGGAGGTGTGAAATTGTGAAGGGTGAGATTGGGCCTGTGGCTCTCTAACCTGACACATCTGAAGCTACAGCCACAGGAAATAACACTTGTTTCACTGTGAATAAAGCTTTTTTTTTTTCTTTTTGAAAACTTTTTCAGAGAACTTATTACAACTTATATATTTATAGCAGTGTTGTAGCACACTCTCACATACAGAGCTCTCATGGCGCGTGTGTTTGAAGTATGGGCAGTATGTGCTGCCCATACTTCAAACATAGGCTAGTTCGTTATCACACCTACGATGGGCTACTTTTGCCTTTGTAAACTATAAAAACTGTTAAGAGAGTGTCAAGGTTCAAAGAAACTGGAAATGAATTAACGACTGCACCATAGGTGATACTTCTCTGGGTGCACATCTACAGTAGGACGAGGTTGATTATAAGGTGCCGGTAAATCAGAATACAACGGCTAGTTTGTTAAATTGTAACAGTAAATGGATTTCTATTTTATAGCACTAGTGACACACCACTAACCCTGAGAGCAAGTAGAGCTGACCAGTGTTGGTCAAGTTACTTGAAAAAAGTAATCAGTAACTAATTACTGAGTACCTCCCCCAAAAAGTAATCCTGTTACTTTACTGATTACTTATTTTCAAAAGTAATTAATTACTTAGTTACTTAGTTACTTTTTAAAAACACGATTTACAACCTGAATAGGTAATAAAGTGATAGATCTTTCAGCCCAATTCTACTTTTTCTGCATAATCCATCATACAAAATGTAATCAAATGGAAAAGTCTCTTTTTAAAACTTTAAACTTTAAATCTTTTAACTTTATGCATCAAGCAAAAACTTATTATTTATATATTGTACTTATATTATATTGTACCCCGCCTCTCGCCCTATGACAGCTGGGATAGGCTCCAGCGCCCCCAGCAACCCTGAAAAGGATAAGCGGAAGCGAATGGATGGATGGACTTATATTATACTTATTATATGCAACATTCTCTGACTGGACGAAACTTGTTTAACATTTAAACTTATTTTCTGCACATTCCAGCTCATAAAATAAAATAGTTTTTTGTGTTTACACTCACTCTTTCAAATAGATGCAAGTAAAACACAGCAGAAAGTAAATAAAATCAAAGACTAGCGGTCCTGTTGCTCTATTTTCACCTGTAAAGCAGGAGTGGCGTAGGCGGAGGTTTATCCTGGTGCAGGTGTGCCGCAGCGGTCAGTGGAAGAATCCGCAAGTTTCTCTGTGAGTTTCTCATTACGTCGTTGCGCACTCGGTGCTTGCTTGGAAGTTTAGGGGGTTTTTTGCTGTAAAAAGAAGTTGTCTTCCCACGCACAACGGATGCTAATGTTTTTGTCACTTTTTATGGAATCAAACTCAAAGTAAGGTCAGTACTTCCACGCTTTAAACGCTGCACGCTCACACTCTCTCCCGCACTCGATATATTATCCATTGTTGATCTGCACACAGCTGTTGTCACGAACGTCGCACTCGCTTACGTCACTGTCACGAGACATTCGCGCAAAAAACCACGGTTTTAGTAACACAGTGCTTACATGAAAGTAACGGTAATCTAATTACCGTTTTTGCAATAGTAATCCCTTACATTACTCGATACTTGAAAAAAGTTACAAGTTACAAGTAACAAGTAATGTGTTACTGCCCATCTCTGGTGCTGACACATATTTGTTTTTATTTTATGATGCAAAAAGGTTTACAGACAAAACATTTGAAGGGACTTGACACAAAAAGACTGGTCTCCTACCACTTAATGTATGTGTTTAAACTTTTAAAACTATTGATATTAGTGTTTGGTTTCACAGGCAGAGTTAACAGCCTGGAGCAAGGTGCATCTGTTACTCATTATACTAAGGACTGAGGAAACACCCTTTTATCATCGGCATCGTCGTCGATTGGTGTAGTTTTGTGTTTCTTCTAACTAATCACATGAGAAAACATTTACTCAAAGTAGTAACAAAGTTACCAGTAAATGTTGTACAGCAGATAAGTAATGTTCTTAGTGTGTACAGTATTTGTGCAGACATCTGCACAAACCATTTATTCTTGTTTTATTATAGACGGACTTTAAAAAGGGGGTTAATCCAATGCTAGCTTGCTTTTTTATTGTAACTATCCATAAAACATTTTATTCTGTTATCTCATACAGCTCAATTATACGGACAGGCCCTGTAGATCATTTGGTTAAATGCACCATTTGTGTGTTATGAGCCACCTGTGTGGGCTAATCCAATCGGAACCGTCCATGGGGGGTTATGTATTGGTATCGGACGGTATAAAGTATAAAGTTTACAGGGGAATAATATCCGCAGTGGTCATTGACTCATACCAACTCATGAGACAGCTGCAGGCCTATTCAGTTACTGGCTGTAACTGGCTGCTGGGTTTCCTGACAGGAAGAAAGCAGACAGCAAAGGTCTGCAGTAACACTTCTAGCACAATAACAAGTACAGGGACTCTCGAAGGATGTGGGTTGGGGCCCCTCCTCTTCACTCTGCTGACCCACGACTGCACACCATCACTCAACTTCAACCTTTTCATCAAGTTTGCAGATGATGCAACTGTGGTAGGTCACATCAGCCACAATGATAAAAACCTACTACAGGTGAGAGGTTAACCCTCTGGCAGAGTAGTGCAGCAACAACAACCTGTCCCTGAATGTGGAGAAAACTAAGGAGATCATCATAGACTTCAGGGGAATTCACAACCTGCACACCCCACTAACCATCAGTGGTGCTGCTGTGGAGAGCGTAAGCAGTGCCAAGTTCCTGGGTGTGCACATCTCAGAAGATCTCTCCTGATCAAAAAACACAGCATCACTGGTCAGTAAAGCCCAACAGCGACTCTGCAAACTGAGGAGAGCAAGAGCCTCAACCCCCAGCTGCATCACTGTGTGGTATGGCTCCTGCACTGGGTCCTTCCGGAAAAGTTACAACGGCTAGTGAGAGCAGCAGAGAGGATTGTGGGTACCTCTCTTCCCTCTCTCCAGGACAGCTACTGCATCTGCCTAATCTGGAAAGCCCTCTGTATTACAGGTGACTGCACTCATCCGTCCAACAGCATCTTCAGTTTGCTGCCATCATGAAGGAAACTGAAGAGCCTCCGGGCTAGAACCAGCAGATATAGAGACAGCTCCGTCCGTCAGGCTGTCGGGATGCTGAATTCACTCCCTGCTGTCACACACATGAACCCCAGACCTGCATTCGCCTCGTTCCTCTGAAACCCCCAACCCCCAAACATATAAAACTCTGAACCACCACCATTGCCCTTTCACTGACTGCCCCACCCCCCACTTGCACACCCACGCGAACTTGCCCACAATCACTATGATTGAGTTGGACACTACTGTTTATATAAGATAGTATTGTATTGTATGGTGTTTTACATAAGATTCCTGTTTTATTTTTCATCTTTTAATCTTTATATTGTTTGAGTCTACACTTAGGACCATGGGAGCAAATTCTTGTGTATGACTGTACATATGTTCTTTGACAATAGCTGACTTTGACTTCAGTTGTTAGAACATTTAGCAAATAAGCAGACATTCAGCCCAATGGCTAAAGACTTTGGGCAGACATTGGCTGTTCGTTCATCCAAGGATTAAAGCATAGGTGTAATTCTTAAATAGTTTGAATTAAACCTTGAAAGTCTGCACTTCAATTACACATCAAATGCTTCAGTGACAATCGTCATGCCGTCGTTGTCCCAAAGACGGAGCACTGCATGTAAGCATCTCGTGTTTTCTGCAATAGTATATGTTGCAGTTTGAGGTCTGTCAGTCTTTGCTCACCACCAAATGTTACTAGGACATTTGGCTCAGATGCTTAGGTAGGTCATCTAAAAACAGGAAACCCGCTGGTTTGATTTCCTTGGGCAAATTTAAATTGTTGTCAAATTGTTCTGAATGCTTGAATAAATGTGTGACTGTAGCTTGTACTGTGGGAGCACTGAGCCAGCAAGAACCAGGATGAGAAAAATGTTTATAGTTATAAACATCACGTATGTAAATGGGTTGCTAAGTCAACTTGGAGGTCAGTGTTCAGAGAAAAGGTATTTTAGGAGCTCGTCGCTAACTGGTCTGATTCTGCCTTCAATCATGGTGAAAACACTGAAACGTTGACCTTATTACATGAATACAGAGAAGATGTACTGAATGATGAGGACACATTTATAATATCAGAGACATGCATTTAATGTCTCAGATTTATTTGAGATGTACAAGTTTTGTATGGTTGATACGACAAACACACACATAGCAAACCTTCGCCCGTCACAGGCGTACTTTCCACTTCCTGTCACTGACCTACTATACAGTCACCCCTGAACACCACACTTTCCATTCAGCATCCTAATCGTAAGCTGTAATCATTACGAAACCTGCGTGTTCAGTGTCGCATTTTTAACCCTCACTGTTGCTGATCGTGTTTTAGCCCGATCAAATTCTGCCTGGTACCATTATCAGTGTATAACCCTGTGATTTTGGGTGTATCCTATATGATGTCTGCATGATCAGAGTGATTTTCCCCCTGAAATACCGAAATAAATTGCACAAAACATTTTTAAGCAAGAAATTACACAAAAATCCTGAATATAGCAAAGATGCCACAAATTAAAAACTATGCAAATTCATCATTTATTTTATTTTTTTATTTGTCAGAAGGTTAAATAAACACATAAACATATTATTATTTTGTGATTCAGGCTTTATGGGACTAACACCCCATCACTGAAATTAATTTTAATTAAGATGTAGTTTATAGAAAAATACATACATATTTACAACCACATATGGGGGTTTTTGCAATCATGCAAAAATGTAAGAAAAATATGCTATATACAGGACAGAAAGTACACAAGAAAACTCTGGAGCCGACACTCATTTACTTTCTTTGGGATCCACATGCTCGAAGTAGAAGGATTCATACAGAGGCACTTGCCGCTGAAAGAGAAGGACATAAAGAAGAAGCTCATCAGTCAGACATCACAGACCGAGGCGCTCCACAGGTCAGTGTTTCCTAAAATGCACAACCTAAAACTCAACAGGCAATCTGAGTTTAACACATAGTTAGGTAGAAACATTATGTCAGTTATATTTTTATGATGTCTCAATGTTGAAGTCACCGTGAATAACTCAGTGAAAATGGATCAACATGTATTTGGACTGTTTAAAAATGATTTTCAGTACTGTTTCCTATTGTCCCCCTAAACTAACTAAAACATCACCCTGAAATGAACCCCGTTCTCACCCACTGAGACGAGCCTCTGGAGGAGCTTGTGCTGTCTTTGTCTGCATCTGCCATCTCGGAGTCTACGTGGGGAACCTCGTAGATGACTCGGGCTGCTAGTGCTGAAAACACACACGTCCACATAGAAATGATTACAAGGATTTAAATTGCATTTTCTTTTTAAAATAATGACCTAATTGGGAGCTGCATTTAATCCTTTCGGTCTCTGTTACTGTTACTGTAATGTTACAAACATGTTACAATACTTCATCCCTCCTTATATTTTCATTTTATTTTAACAAACTTATCTCTGTCAGTGTTTAAACTGTGGCATCCTGTTATTATGGGATGAAATGGACTTTACAATAATTCACACTTTATCTACTTCACTTCTGCACCTGTGGAGACTCAAACCAAGAACCTTCCTGCTGTGAGGAGACGGCACCAACCACAGTGTTTTGTTTTTCCATATCTGCATCAATTACTCACCTCCAGCAGTATCTGAACCAGCTGTTTCAGCTATCATCGTGTGCCAGTCTCAGCTCATTGACCATCTGCTCTTCAGTGACTGGCTTCCTCTTTTTAATTAAATCAGACTTTAGATTTGCCCATATCTACATGTGCTTCTTCTTTAATCTGATGCCAGCAGTCAGTTTAAAAACTAAACCATTTTGAACTATTGCATTCTTTATTTGATAACACAATTTTGCAGCCTTTTTCACAACCCTAGTGTATTAAAACATTATCCTTGGCACACAACGCTATTCAATTTCAGCCCCAAATATTTCTAATTGAAACACTATTATGTTGTTGTTGTTTTTCAATGTAGACTTGTTTCATGAGTAGATCATCTATCAAGAGGAAATTTGCTCTTTTGAGGTTGAACTCCAAATTGTTCCTAGTGAATCAAGTATTAATGAATGTATGAATGCAGCTTGTAGTGTAGAACGACTTTGAGTTTTCAGTGTTATAAATATAATAAAGTAAAAACGCATGTTATTATAAAGTGGTAGGGTACTTACAAAAAGAAAAAAAAAGTGATGTGATCCAAAAACCCAAAGTTTTCTGCTTGTTATCACAACCAGGCCTCCTGTTAGCAGCTCTTTTATCTTTCAGTCAGTGGAAAGCTGCTGTCACGTGTACAGATTGTTCAAAATTACAGATTACTCCTACCCAATCCAATTTCATTACAGTGGGTTGCACAGAGTATTATAGTTTAACATTGTGCTGCACAATGTGTTAATCTTTCCTGTAAGAGCGCCACATGAGTTGTGATGTGTATAGAATTGTTTGCTGCAAACAATCGTTTGCTGTTTGGTATTTAAAGAGAGTCTATGGGAACTTCACCGTTGTGGTACATACTTTAAATATAAGGTTACAAGAACTGACAATTCAATTTGAACTGATAGTGTCAAAATATTTTTCTAAAATATAAAAAAAAGTAGATGTTTACTTTCTTCATATTGACTGTTTAAGGTGATGAGATGAAGCTAGCACCTGGATAAATCTCATTGTGTTCCAACTGGTTTCTTACAACTACATTCAAATATACTTCACATTTGTTTTCCGCCACTAACATATATGATAGACTTTGGTGCTCTGTAAGACAGTCTATGTTGTTGTTTATACAGAGGATCCTGTAGGAGAACTTTCTGAAAATTGCCATTTTCATTTTGAACTACCTCCAAGCTCTTTGATTGTGTGCTTTTCTATTACGTATTCATCTACACTGTTTATATCATTCTGTTTGCTATTTATTGCTGTCTTCTACACTCCTGCACAGTTGGCGTGGAACGCCCATAATTTCGTTGTACATGGACAATGACATTAAAGTCCTATTCTATTCGGTTCTATTCTATTTTCCAGGTATCAAGATATTTCTTCTAATGAAACCCTTGAAAAACTTATCAGTCAGGAGCATTAAAATCCATTACATTTGTTATTTAGTATACTAGTTGACTTGATACCAAATAAATAAATAAAAGGCATTTTTCTACTCTTTCTGATCCCTCAAAGAACTTTTACATTAAGTGTAGATTCTTAGATTCAGTTAGTTTCTTCCTTTTAGTTAGTTTATTTGAAAATATTTTGATGTTCTCATGTCAGGGTCAGCTTTGTTGTATTTAATATAATGAGTGTGTCAGGAGTGACAGATATTACAAAACAAGCAGCACTTTTTGCAGGTCTTTGAGTCACAGCCATGAAGATGCCAACAGGTAAAAGGACTGTTTCTTATGCAGCGCTTTTCTACTCTATCTGAGAACTCAAAGCGCTTTATCTTAAACAAGTCCCAGTAAACACAGGTGGTCGAAGAATCAAGCTAAAAACATTTCATATATATTTTTTATTTAATTTATTTTTTACTTACTAGTTTGTGAGTGTACACTATAGTTTCAGTTAGTACTTTTTTAAAGCCTAGTTTTATTTTGTTTAACAGACGTGTTTGTTCACACCTGGTTTTAGTTTAATGTAAGTACAAACACCTTGTGGCTCAGTTACTATTTTTCTTTCATCGGTTTTACCACAACACTTAAACTTTGCTGCCATGCAAACTGACAGTTGTGCAAATGTATTAGTGAGGAAAGTGTCAGCCTCCACATTACGAGTCCTAATTTCAAGGCTTTTGATGCAGATTGTTTGGAACTTTTCTTTTTCAGGAATAGTTTTGCGTGATGAAAAATGCGGACTGCAGAAGGTACTAAATGAATGCTGTTCATACAGCATGTACAGAAACTCACACAGGTTTTTTTAAATCCTCGTGCATTTCCTGCTCCAACTTTTTATTACGTATATGGAAATATTAGCTCCTAACTTGTTTGAATTGGCTCCAATATAGTCCAGTAATAATGTCAAGTTACAGTGGTTGAGGTATATCACAGAGAACTATCTCATCATAAAACAACTGCACATTTATAGTCAAGTGATTATTTTGTTTATTGTTTAAAATGAACCTGTGTTCCTGTGTGTGATACCTGTGTCATGTTCTTTGGTTAAAAGAGTTAAATACAACGTGTCTTTATGGATAAACAAAAACACAAGTAACAAAGAAATATTTTTGTTCAGTCCACCACTCATAACTGAGTCTCTGATGCTTTAGTATTCATTTAAAATTGGTACCTTGTTTTCTTCGCAGAGTGCAGTAACAGACGAGTGTGACGAGGAGCAAAGGAACCACTACAGCCAGGGAAATGATCACGTTGGTTGGTTTGGTTGGATTCCCAGGATCTAAAGAATCTGTAATAATATTATAATAATAATTACATCCATCTATCTAATGTAAAAATACAATGCCTTCAGGTACTATCTTGGTAAAATGTTGTGTAATATTTAAAAAAAAAGGAGGGATAAAAACTGCATTAATTGTCTATTAAGACTACCAAGCCACCTAAAATGACAGTGACAGTACAGTTGATTTCAGTCTACATATTGATTAAATATCAACTACACTCGTAAAAAGGGATTTGAACATGTCACCATACTGAACCTTGTGCACTTTGCGAGTTGTTCCCAGTATCGTTGCCTGTCTTGACTGTGATAACTGTCCCATTTCCTTTAGCCTCAGTTAAAGATGGTATCTCCACAGTCACCTTGCAGATGTACGTCCCTGAATCGTCTGGTCTAATATTTGAGATTTTCAAAAAAGAACATTTCTTCTCTTCCTTTTTCAGAAACGCATTAGGCTGATCACTCCTAATTACTGTTTGATTTTTAAGCCAGTTCACTCTAAATCTTTCAAACTTCCCTGTCCAGCAGCAGGTGATGTTTACTGTCTCTCCTTTCCTGACAAAAACATGATCGCTCTGTGTCACAACAAATGTGCCTGATGAAACACCTGTAAGACACAAAGTGGAACATAAGTCATTACAAGACCACACATATTGCATGATTTCTAAAGCTAAAAGCATCAGGGTTTTGGTACAAATACAGTATGCAGATATGTTTTCAAGTAGCATGAAAAGAAAAGCAACTGAACTTTTTTAGGTTTCCTAAAGATGTTTCAGCTCACATCAGAGAAGCTTCTGATGTCTTCAAGAAACTTTAAGTAGTTCAGTCACTTTTCCTTCAACATCCTTAGATTACCACACATGTGTCAAACTCCAGACCTCGAGGGCCAGTGTCCTGCAGGTTTTAGATGTGTCCTTGATCCAACACAGCTGATTGAAATGGCTAAATGACCTCCTCAACATGTCTTGAAGTTCTGCAGAGGCCTGGTAATGAGCTAATCGTTTTATTCAGGTGTGTTGACCCCGGGTGAGATCTAAAACCTGCAGGACACCGGCCCTCGAGGCCTGGAGTCCGACATCCCTGGATTACCATGACCTGGATGGCTGAGAGCCTACACAGACACAGACATGCTTCTAAAAACATTATAGTGATTTTTATAGAAAACAAATAACAATATTAGGTAGTAAATGCACACCAGGAATAAAGATGTCATGACAATAATTTTGTTGTCTTTTACATCTGTTATTTAAAAAGCCTTGTATCTTTATAAATCATTCTAGATCTAAGTTAGTCTCACTTTTTAGAACTAAGAACTTTAAACACTGACATATTGAGAAGAAATAATATCAGACATTCATTTATCGGTTGAATATTTATCACAAACAAATTTAGGAAAACTTAACTTTTCCATTTAGAGAGGAATGGTATAAAAACTAAATAATTTGTTAAGTTGTGTTTCTACTTACTCCAGGATGACAGGGTACAGAGAGAGGCGAAAAGCAGGCTACTTAGCAAGATTTTCATCTTGCCACACTGATTCACTACTGAACAGTTACAATCGCTTCATCTGTCACATCTTCTCTTAGTCCCACCCACCACACACACACACACACACACACACACACACACACTGTGCACCATGTTTTCTTCAAAGATCTTCTGTTTTCTAGAGAAGTGTGAAAACCCACAGATGCTGCTGCTTCCTCCTTCAGACAGACGGCAGCTACAGACAAACTATAGAAGCTGTGACTAAGACTCAGACCTTTCTCTTCCGACTGAAAAGGACACTTTTTTTATCCTCATGCAGAGATGCTGAAATGGGGTCACAATAAAATACATATTAAGGACAGATAATGTAATAAACTGTATTTTTGTTCAAGAATTGTTATTAAAATAGTTTGAAAGTCAATCTTTGCAAGTTTACACACATGCATACATACAAAGTTTACATGTTAACATTAATTTATTTTAATATTTGACTTATTTTTTTAACTGCACTGTTTTGGGGGTTTTACGTTGCCAGATTATTGTAGTGGTATAGCTTTTATTCTATTATTATTATTATTTTGTTGAAAACATCCGGGAGGAAGTTGATGTAGGTCACCTGAAAACGTGAATTGAGAGTTCATAAATGACGTGAATTGTCATTCTGTGAAGTCCTCAGAGTCTGAAGCTACTTTTTGCTGCTACTATGTTTCCCAAGGGGTTGAAGCAGTCGACACATCCACATGTTTTGATTTTACACCTGATGCTCTCCCTGACACAACCATTCTTTTTATCCAGGCTTGGGACTTGCACTAGCATGTGACCCCCTCAAGGTTGGTTTTGTACCTGCTCTCAGATTCAAACCAGGATCCTTTCATGTGTAAAGCGAATATGTTAAACACTGCTGTGTGTTAGCCACTAGAAGTCCCCAGAGTTTAAAATGTCAGATGCGACACTGAGACACAGAACGAGAACAGGATGAAATGTCAGCACTGCTGCAGGCACACACATCAGAAGTGTTGGCCACTATTGTAACCCATGGTTACTGAAAGAAGTTTAAGATAACCAAGAGTCGTAAAATATAAATACTAGAGATTTCTATTACCCCATCACAGTCTCATTCTGAGGGTGTCACATATTTTCAAACAGTGCGGCTTACATAAGCACAAGGTGTCTTTTAGCATCTATGCTTAAACCTAACTGTGATAGTGGTTTGTTGTTTTGCCTGCAGGAGGAAAGGTGGAGCAGTTTGTGGTGCTGGGTGGAGCTGATTGGCACAGTTGCTGCATACGTGCCATTGCATGTTGGGAGCTGAGCCAGACCGCAAAGCAGCCAGTCACACTAGCTCTCACAGCCTGGGTCAGTCCAAGCAGAGAAAAACCTGAGTTGTTATTTAGAGTGTGCTGTGAATTCCCCTGATTGGCTCTGTTAAAGTGACAACACACTACATGCTTTACATGCTGAGTAGTTTTCAGTGCCAAAACCTCATCAGTGAGCAACAGGATAGGCATGAATAAGAAAGTGAAAAACATAATAGTCACAAAAGACTTTATTGTAACACTGCAGTGACAACATAAAACAATGTAAATACATGTATTTTACTAAAGTTATAATGCTATTTAAAGTGTTATCAATTGTATCAGTTTTAGAACGTACAGTAACAATTGCAACGTTATTTTGTAACAGTGTAACAACCAGCTCATCTGTGACTTGTCAGTCACAAGTCAGTTATCACTAGGGAATAGTAAATGGACTGATTCTTATATAGCGCTTTTCTACTGTTCTGGAGCCCTCAAAGCGCTAGTGAGTCAGTAATATTTTGAATATTGAATATACATGGTCTACTGTGGAGTAACATTTTCCAAGAATTTGATGCATTCTCATAGACTTATAAGAAAACAGAACTCACTTCACTTCAATATGCAATCTACTGACACCTAGTGGTGAGATTTTACACACTGTACCTTTAAGCATGGGTACCAAGAAAATACTAGTTCCCTATCACCTATGGTTTCAACTTATCTAATGAAAACCCACTTAAAATTATCAGAATATAAATCCATCTTATATACAGTCTGTGTTTTGTAGGATATGCTGTTAAGAGCTACTAGCATAGCTGTACTCTGTGTGAATTTGAAAGTTAGTACAGCACTGAATTGAGCTAAATGCTGTCAAGCTGGCATTTAGTAGATAGAGTTCATCTGATCACCTTAAATTACAGGGTTACCATGCTAACAATCCAACTTCCTGGAAACTTAGTAGCAGCCATCACCGCTGTTCCCTCTCCCAGTAATGGAACAAAAGCTGAGCAACTTAAAGCTATAACATTTCAATTGATAGCCTTTAGCATTTAGATTTATTGTTTGGTGGACCAGTAGTTCTCAACCTGTGTGCCATGAGGTAAGCAAGACATTTGAACAGCCAGTGTGTTTCAGGCTGATGAAACTGCATTTGAAATACGACAGTACTCCCATGACCTGGATGACTGAAAAGCTGCACAAACAAAGACACAGAAAACAAAGAACAAAAACCAAACAACATTGTACAGTACTGTGCAAAACACTCGAGCCATGCCTCAGTCTTAGCAACAGTTCAAAGTTTTTCTTCTTTCCTTTTAAGTTCATTTAATTTTTTTCAGTCCAGTCCTCATATCTGGCCATTTTCAGGTGAATGTTGTTTGTTTTTTTATTTGTTTTGTTTAGCTTTTATTTTGTTGAGCCACTTAATACTGACCTTTGAATCCCTTGAACACCGCACACAAACATGACACAAGTGTTATGTCTACACATAACAGACAACTTTGCAAAGGACAAATCATTACGACATATAATCATTCTAAATGTAGAAAAGTACCAACAATTATGCAGTACCATCTGAAATGTGTCTGACTGACAACAGTTTCATTTTTCAGCATTACAATGATTCCAAACACACTGCAAACACAGTAAAATAGTACCTGGATAGAAAAACTTATACTGGAGGTCACAGATTGTCTTCCCTAGAGCATGAATCTCAAAATTACTGTAACAGTGTGGACTGCCTCGACAGCTGAATTTCTCTAATTGTGTATTTTGATGAATATTTGAAAATGAGGGGTGGCCAAAGACTTTTATATCATATGCAATATGTGAAATTATTAACAGGAAGTTTAATTTTAGACAGTAAGTACATTCATTCTTACTGTGTACTTACTGTGTTGCTCCTCTAAAACTTTACAGAACATGCTGTTTTAGGAATTTGTGTAAGTTTCTATCAATGGGACTTTTCAAATAGCTTTATCACACTGGACATACAGACATAAAATTGTTCAATATTTTACACAGAAATACAGAAAAATAAAAGCTCAGATTAGTCTCATCTTTCTCAGTTTTTGCAGAGTTCAAAGCCACAGCTTTTCTTCCTTCTCTTCGCTGAATTCTTCATAACAGCAAAATCATACTGTTTTGAGCAAATAGTTAAAGGACAGACATTTAGTGCTACAGATGGAAGGCTAAAGAAAGTAAATAAATAAATTTTCCATTTACACTTTGATATTGAAAACTAGCTTCTTTTCAGCCTTATGTGGCTTTTTGTTCCTTACATAGGTGGAGGAAAGCTGTGCTGAGGGTAAGGATAGGTAGAGTGTTAGGACTGAAATGAACATGTCTACCTGGGAAATTCATCTGATGAGGTAAACACAAGTTATTCACTACCAGGTAGCAAGAACTGCTTCTTGTTAGATGAAAACACGATTAAAAGGCACTGCTACATTATAACAACTGCTATCCCCAGTGCTCCAATCGGCTGGACCTTACACCTTACAGACTCATACTTACTGGTCAAGCAAGTCTGTGGTTCAGTTTTTAGCAGACTTAGCTAATGTGATCTGCAAAGTAAAACATAAAAGTGGCAACAAGCATGGATGACACTGATATAGCTGCACAGGCTGTAGCAGCTCTTAAATACTGTATTTTCTTCAGTTGCTAAAGAAGACTTCTTTGAGATCAGGTCTATAACTTTGTACAGATACAATAATCCTAAAACTGTAAACAGGATCAGGTGCTCAACCTAGATTTTTATGGGTTTTTGCTCATTTCAAGTGGAGCTTTTCGGACTTTTACTACTAGCAAGATAATATCAAGGTTCAAGGTTCAAGGTTCTTTATTTGTCAAATGCATCATACAGTCCATAACGGGACGGTATCAACATGAAGTATGGCAGGACATTTTGTTACTTACCCCCAGCAACAAGCTTATCTGTATCAACCATTTTTAGAATTCTGATGTCTACCATTTCCTTTGTCTTATTTAGCTAGTTCACACTCACTCTGTCAGACTTCTCTCCAGTAGAACAGACATATTTGGAGTATGGGTCACAACAAATGTGCCGTTAAAACATGTGCAAGAAAACACAGAAACGTTTTATTCCAATTTTTTTAGTAGCTTAATGGCAGAATTACCTGAAGTTTAACTGAACATGAAAACAAAGAATAGGAACAAATCTGAAAGCAAAGAGGTTCTTTTTTTTACTTACTTCAAGATGTGAGGGCACAGGATAAACCTTTCACACTGAATCAACAGTCAACTGACAAGTGTCACTCGGACACAATACTTCCACACAGACACCATCTACCCACTTTACTTCTCATGCGTTGTGGTATTATTCACTTTTCAATCTATTTACATGTGCAGTCACTTTTTGTTGTGCCAACATTTGTTGTTTTGAATGAATGAAGAATAAAACTATACATACTCTTAACTGATCAGTAACAAAAGAATATAGTTCTTCTATTTGTAATCAGATTTTATTATCAGACACTTTAATCTAACATTCATTTGCTGCTTCTACTGCTCTTCCATCTCTTTCTTCCTCTTCCTCGTCTTGCTCTTGCTTTTGACTTGAAGTTGGTTTATTTCCAGAAGAAGCTGAAATATGACAATCAACCGGTCATTATGCAGCGTAACCAACGGCTGTCACTGGAGCTTTGTGTTGTATTGTACCTTTTGAGTTCTGCTGAGCTTTGCTCCCTACATGGTAGACCCAGAAGAAGGCTGTGATCAAGGCGAGGACGGGCAGAGTCCTCATGAGATAAGTGAATACTTCTTCCTTTCGGGCTTCTGAAATTCATCGACAGAGGCATCTGATCAGGTGCACACAGGTTATACACAGTCCACAGGCTGGAGTGATAACTCCATGCCAGTGTTTTGAGTTTTGTGGATTTATGACTTGTTGTAGGTTTTCCACACACTTTTGAGTTTGTTTGTAGTTTTGTTCCTTGGTTGTGGGTTCCCTTTTGTGATCCCTGTCTCTCTGGTTGTGTCCACATGTCTGTTTGGTTTCTCTATGTTTTGCCTCCCTAGCTGTCTGCTGTCTGTGTAATTTCCTGTTTTATGTTGGTAGTCACTTGTCTTGTTTGCATCGTGTTCTGTTTCACTTCCCCTTGAATCATTTAGTGTGTTCAGTTCAGTTGTGTTCCCATATGTCCACTTCCCCTCATCATCATATGTATTGTCTCGCTTTATCCCTCAGACCGTTAGTCACCCTGATGTCCCCAATTCCTAATGTTCTAGTATAGTCTCCCAGTATAGGTTTCAGTTAAAGCAGGAGCATCAAATGCCATATGGTGCCCACTTAAGTGGGCCCGACTAGTGAAACTCTCCTTCCTGTCAGTGTAAAGAAGTTACATATTTAACAGTTTTTCTACATACTGAAGAAAATGCTGCTGTTGAAAAGGAAGAAAACAGTCAGCATGAGACTTGAAAACATCTTTGTCCCCTGACTGTTGTTGTTGTTTTGTTTTTTGAAAACAAAAAAACAACAGAAATGTCTATAGTAGAAAGAGAAAAAGAGAAACAATCAATCACTTTGAGCGGAAGCACGAGCTCCAGCAGCTCTACGCTGAGGAAAAAAGATACATTTGCTTATTTTGTGCAGAATAACTTCACGTTATATTGATCAGCAGCTGCCCATATTAAGCTGTGATCGTCACCGGTTAACGTGGGCGTGTTTCCTATATCAGCAGGTTTTAAACAGCTGACAGGTGAACAGGATGTATGCAGGCAAACCCGACGGTCAGTCGAGCTCATCGGTTGTGTTGTGAGGAAAATCTCGGCTTGTTATTTATGTTACAGAAAGACACGGGCACGACGACAGGTGGAAGACTTTCTGATTTAATTTTTTTAACATAATTTCACTGTTGTCTGAGGATAATATTGATACGTGTCTATATTTGCATGAGCTGGAGATGGAGACCTTTCTTGGTCAACGTCATTAATCTTGTCAAACTCCACGAGACGCTGACAGACAGAGAAGACTATTCAGTAAAAAATCCAACATCTGCTGCACGGAGAATGGACTGTGCAAACAGATCTAACCAGCTAGGATAAAAACCAGTTAACCTGGAACACTGGCTCACGTCTCTTTGTGTCTTAGGAATGTCTGCTGCCCTTCCTTCTTTTACATAATGGTGTGATCTCTGCCTTCGCATGTGATTGGCCGCATGGTGTGCCCATTAAAATAAAGTCCTACCCTCCCATGCACGGTTTCTCAGCAAGGCTGAAGATTCGGCTCCCACATAACGACGGATCTTTAATAACAGATATATGAAATTATCTCCTAGGCCGGATTTGGCCCGCAGGCCGTACATTTGACACCCCTTTTAGATTTTTTTTAGATTTTTTTATTTACTTGTTGGCCAAATAAAGGGCTTGTCGTTTGTTCAACATATCCACTCCTGTGCATTTTAGGTCCATACCACTCATCTCTTCACAGTGTTGGGAAGGTTACTTTTAAAATGTATTCCACTACAGATTACAGAATACATGACCCAAAATGTATTCTGTAACGTATTCCGTTACGTTACTCAATGAGAGTAACGTATTCTGAATACGTTGGATTACTTAATATATTATCATGCTTTTTACAACTACATGAATGTACTATTGTTGTGTGATTTATTACTATTACTGAAGGTTATTCGCCATAACAATACCAACTAGATTTTCAAATATCAATAAAAAATGCGCAACAGTAGGTTGACATTAGGTAAGGCTGCACTTTTTGCACGAATAGAAAACAATTCCGCGCTTATATAAAATGGATCCGCTGCTCTGAACCGTAAAGACATAAAACCGTAAAGGGACCTCTGGCTAATATGTCGGGCTCGTAGCCGAAAACTAGCTTTACTTTGTTGCCTGGGTCAACTTTGCTAGCGAGAGATAGAGAGAGGCGTTGAAAGACTTCTCCAACGGAACTTATTTTTTCAGAGAAAAACACGAACATAGCGTACAGTCGAGTCGAGCTTACTTACAACTGGGCTTGTCAGGCACTCTTTTTGGCTGCAGCAGTTATTATTATATTTACATGCTTCCATCTCCCGTTTCTGCTCGATGAATGCTCTTACTTTTCCACTCCCCATTTCTCGCTCCTCGCGCTCACAGACACATCACAGGTATGGCAGTCCATTCTCCCTGCAGCACAGACTACCCTACCCATGAGGCTACATTCTTTAGGGCCATGCCTGTAACACTCTGCCTATTGCCTTCATATTAAATCATTTTTTTGAAAAATAATTTTTAAAAATATTTCTTCACGTCAAGCGATGTGGCATCACGGCAAGTAGAGGTGACATGGGCAGTGAGATTGAGACACAGGCATTTGAGCCTCTTTAATGCATGTTTTGTTTGGGTTTCCAAAAATAGAGAGGGCATAGCCTAACATATGAAAAAGGAAAAGACCGCGCGTAATCCATTTAGTTCAACAAAGTAGCTTTATTCTGACTACCACCTTTTAAAACGTTAACTGTAACGGGATACAGTTACCCATATTTTGTATTTTAAATATGTAACGGCGCTACATGTATCCTGTTACTCCCCAACACTGCCTCTTCACAACTTGACAAAATATGAACTTAATTTTTGCTATCCTGGTTCCACAGCGGTTTTGTGCCATTTTAAAAATCTACACAATCAGACATTTGCATATGGGATTATGAACCACCATCATCCTAGTGCACGGTTTGCTAATCATGTGAGAGCAGATGTATAACACCGCTGTTGATTTGTGAGTGTACATTCATATGTTTTTAGTGAAACATTACTAATAACGTTCGAGACACAATCAGTATTTTTTTTAAATGATGTTTGCTCATAAGACCTGATCATGTCTCTGTAAACCTATATTAGACAACCCAGTGGCTTACATAAACATGTATGTCAGCATTCTGGTGATTTGTCACCTACCTCGAGCAATATGCTGATCTGTGTTGTCATCTTTTTTCACTTCTTCACGATTTCTTTTGTCTTTCTTTTTTTTGGCTTTAACCGTGATGACTGTCCCATTTCCTTTAGCCTCAGTTAAAGATGGTATCTCCGCAGTCACCTTGCAGATGTACGTCCCTGAATCCTCTGTTCTAACACTTGAGATATTCAAAGATGAACATTTCTTCTCTTCCTTTTTCAGAGACGCATTAGGCTGATCACTCCTAATTTCTGTTTGATTTTTAAGCCAGTTCACTCTAATTCTTTCAAACTTCTCTGTCCAGCAGCAGGTGATGCTGACTGTCTCGCCCTCCATGACAGAAACATCGGGACTCTGGGTCACAACAAATGTGCCTGATGAAACACCTGTAACAGATAAATTGGAACATAATAATGTAAGTTATTAAAAAATAATATAAAGTAGTGATTGCACATTGGAAATAAAGATGACATGACAATAATTTTTGTCAAGGGCAGCGGATGAAGAATGTGTGGAGTTGAAAACAGAAGACCTAAATCCAGACAAAACAAATCATGGAAACAAACTTAATATTAACTGAAAGTGAGTCGTTTATTATGGCTGACGGAGAAATACAAAGCAATGCACAAGGTAACCAAGCTGAGAATAAACAATAACCTAAACTGGGAAAACTAAACTGAACGGCTACCCTGAGGTACCCCTGAGCAAGGTACAGTCCCTACACACTGCTCCCTGGGCACTGCATTGGTGGCTGCCCACTGCTTCACTGGGTGAATGGGTTAAATGCAAAGGAGTAATTTCCCTACGGGGACTAACACATACACATTGGAACATGGAGACATGACACAGAAGAGTAATGAGGGAAGTGGAAACACCTGGCAAACACAGCTGACACAAATGAGCACGATGCCACAGGGGAGGCAAAACTGAACACACTGAACATGGAACACCAGACTGTCAAAATAACATAGGAAACATCGTGAGACGTAGACATGACAACACAAGCTTGACGATATGACATGGAAAACGCAGACATGAAACACATAACAGACTGGGGAGACCAAATGATACACAAGAAGAAGAACACGGAAAGAGATAAGGGGAACGAGGCACAGGCATAACTAAAAATCATGCATAGAGGACAAGAGACAGAAAACGACACATAAACAAGGGAGCATGGATGAAACTTTAACTAAACAAAACCTAACTAAGACATATTTATAGTAACACTAGAACTTAGCATTACGGTAATACGGTAAGAAACATACAAATTAAACTCAAATAAACTTCCTGACAACTTTTAGGTTGTCTTTTACATCTATCGTTTCAAAAACCTTGAATAAATATAACTTCTTCATTCAAAGTCTAAGTCAGAAATCTATTCACTCTCCTTTTAACTGTTGTTTGATGTCCATAAGTTGTTTAATGTGGTTCACTATATGTTCAGTCACTTAACATGTGAAGTCACTTCCTTCATGTGAATTCAGCTAAACTTCACTCAGTTTCCTGCTCAGAACTAGCCATGCACTGTAAATTTGTCATGAAAATGAAAGTGATGGGCTTAAAAATGCATAAAAGCACTTACATTCAACTATGTCTATATTTCGCTATTTTCATTAAGCTTTATGTTTAAGCAGGTCCCCCCCTTTTTTTTTTTATCTCGTCCAGTTCCTGTGCATTATAAGTAGGATGATTAAAGTCAACAATAATTTGAATGCTAAAAATTAATTCTGTATAATCTGAGTACTTTTAGAAACTTTAGTTTTCAAGTTATGTGAGAATTCCATGAAAGCTTAGTACCCATTAGATTTTGATTATGCCCAGAAATCTAGCTTTGGTTTATTTTTTTATTTATTTTCTCAAGTTAATTTAAAAATGTTAAAGTTTTTAAAGTTTGCATCTTTAGAAGCACACATGATCCTACATTAATATTGATGTTTTTACTCACACCAAGTTGAGAGGGCATGGAGGAACAAAAGTAGCAGACGACCCAGCAGAAGACTCATCCTCGTACAATTCACCGTTGAATACTGATACTTGTGACAACTTCCCTAGAGAGTTACAGATATCACCTTTGTTCCCCACCCCCACTACCCCAAGATGTAATTTAGGTTTTTATACAGCAGTTATGTCATTTCCTTTACTCAATCAAATTAATATTTTGTTATGCAAAATTCAGTACATAAGAAAATATTGTCAGTGTTGTCAAAACTCAAACACATGAAAAGAAAAGATTCCCCGGAGCATTAGATTAAAAGTCACAGGCTAGAAAATGTAACACAAAAGACAACACCATTAAAACTGTTCTTTAATTAGTATTAACAAAAAAAGCAGACAGCTATATGGCGCTGTATTTAGCACTTAGGTAAGATCGTGTTCTTTAACATATTTAAAGTGTTCGTTCACAATTGCACATCAACACATGTTGAAAACACATGTTGACTTTGCACCGAAATAACTACCAGACTGTTTCTGTTTTACCCTGTGCAGTTTATCTCATATTTACGGTAAGTGGTAAGTTTATTTAAACTGTATAATGTTTCCATTAGTCTTTACGGTCATTAATGTAGGTAGTACACAGGAAACATATAGAACACAATGAATAACTGGGTACATTGTCTCATGTCACACATCAGGTATTCAGAGTGTGTGGGAAAATAAAACTCTACATGGAGACCTGATGGTGAAGAAAGTGTCACAATTATTTGGTACAAGAAGTCTTTGTGCAGAGAAGTGCAAATTTAAAACATAAAAAGAGCTTTTCATACTTTTCATACATATTTATGTTAAATTTGTGTCTTTCCTATAGAGGCTGTGGTCATAGGACAAAGCTAGCTGACCTGTGGCTACATCGCTCAGCTGGTTCATGATCAATACAGAAGGTAAACTGAAACTTCCAGACTTGTTCCCATTGTATGTTACTTGTCTTTAATAAAATATTAAGGCACTATGTAGCATACTTGTGAATTTAATTAAATATATCCCTGTTGTGCCATTTTCTCGTCCATTTATCAACTAGAAAAAAGAAAGAAAAGCCCAACCCTGTCCCTCAGAATCTTGAAAAATGAGCAGCAAAGAATTTTTTTAGCTGCAGTCATCGACATTACTTCTATTTTGTGAGAACGTGCTGGCTAGAACGGACAAGAGAGGGATGGTAAAATGAAAACTGCATCCAAGACAGAAACAACACAACTTCAGACATGCTAACAGGAAGCTACAGAAGAACCCAGAGTGATGTTGAAACTGAGCGTATGCTGAGCTGAGTCTTGCTTCCAGAGCCTCATCTTCAGCACTTAACAGAAGTACTGATGAGTTAGGAGTCCAGTAGCCTTGTAGCCTTCAGTCCTACTCTTACATATAAATAAAGTAGAATCACAATGGTAATTGCTTTGAAGTCTCTTTGGGCAGGTTTTCTGCAACTGCTTTGTGTTGTCGGTTTGTGTTTATGCTCATTGGGATTGAGATTTCCATCAATATGTGTAGCCCCAGGTTTTACTATTAACTGGTAATTATGTGACAATGCATTTCAGGTCATGTTATGGAGTAACATGAAAGTAATGGATCGTGAAGTAACAAATTACTTTCTCTGGCGATTAGTTAAGTAACGTAATGTGATATCTTTAAGAAAAGTAACAAGTGGTGTGTAATGCATTCCCTTAAAGTATTTGAAAGTAGAAAGGGAGGCAGAGCCTTCAGCTTGCAAGCCCTCTTCTGTGAATCAGCTTCCACTTTGGATTCAGGGAGACAGACACCCTCTCTATCAAGGCCAAGTGGCCAGCGTGCAAAGGCATTGCCCAAAAGCAGACTCAAAACACTGCTTTTTATTTTTAGACAAAACTTTAATTAACACAAGGATCACTAAGGTCAAGGAGTGGCAGAGAGAGAACGTCACAGGAGCGGGACCCACTGCAATGGCGGGAGAAGACGAGTTACTTCCAGAGCTCAGGTTGAAAATAAGTATGATTGCAAAAGGAGTGAAAGAAGGTTTGCTTATTTTTAGCAGTGCGATGCAAGGACTTAGAAAGGGGTGGTTCCCCTAGTGAGTGTCTGAGAGATGGAACTTGTAGAACGAGATGTTTGACCTTTCCTTTCCATTTCCAGACCTAAAGTATGTTGCAGCAACCAGAAGGGCAGACAGAGATTTCAGACTTATTCCACGTATTCCACGAAGACCTGAGGTAAGAGGAACAGTAGTTGGCAGGTAAGTTTCTGACAGGCAGTGAGACAGGGAGGAGGATCAGCATCAGAGGAAATCTGGTTCTTAACAGAGGCGAGTTAATGTTGATCCAAAGGTGCAAAAACTGGAAACACAGAGAGTGCAGTGTTACTGGCCCTACTTCTGCTGGAGGTTTCTTCCTGTTTAAAAGAGTTTTTCCTTCCCACTGTCGCCAAAGCGCTTGCTCATAGGGGCTTACGTGATTGTTGGGGTTTGAATTGAATTGGAAATCCAGTGAGTTTACTGTAATACTGATTTGCATTTTTCAAAACATCATACCAGACTTGGTAGTTTTAGGGTAACGTGTTCTTACTAACATGTTTCTGATCCATTTGAACAAAAAGTGTCGTACAACAGAAGGTGAAGAGTAAATTCCATAGCATACAATCATAGTGCAGCAAAGTTCAAGATAGTCTGTATATGAGTCCCCTTGAAACTGTAGCGCTATTGGGGAACTTTCATGAACGTTAAACAACAATACACACTTCTACTGTTAAGTGATAACAAATGGAAGTTGTTTCTTTTCGTATTCATAAAGACTCTAAATAAGAGTCTTTATGTATGTAGTGTGTAGTTTAAAGTCTACCAAACGGAAGTGGCCTAGTCCTCTCCTCTGGCCTGTCAGTGTGATGACAAACAGGAAGCCCTTTAGCCACAAACCACTAAGTCACTAAGTCACCACGAACATTACACACACCATGCAACATGCATGTTATACCTATATATCCTTAATTCTTCCATCTTTGTATATATTATATAGTAAGTCTGTATTTTGTCTTGTAGTTTGTCCACCAGCTCGCACTGGAACAGTTCGCAGCCAAGTGTGAAGCGGTGGGAATGAGAATCAGCACCTCCACATCTGAGGTCATGAGCCTCAGAGGGAAAAGTGTGGAGTGCCCACTCTGGGTCAGGGACAAGTTCCTGCCCTAAGTGGAGGAGTTTAAGTATCTCGGGGTTTTGTTCACTAGTGAGGTGATATGAGGTGCTCCGGGCACATCATACCGCACTGCTAAGTACACTGCTAAGCAGTATCCTATTACACATTAATACTCAAATATACTCACATATACATACGCAGAGTATACTTTCATTCAATTCAATTCAATTCAATTTTATTTATATAGCACCAAATCACAAAAACAGTCACCTCAAGGTGCTTTACATTGTACAGTAGATCGTACATGCCATCCATGCCCTCTATATATGTACAGTATAAATATATATATTTATATAAAGTATAAATTATTATTATTATTATTATTATTATTATTATTATTATTATATTCTGTATACAGAATCTGCAGAGGAGCCGTCTGTCCCACTGTGTTAATGTGGATGCCCGGTGTACGTTACAAACCCCTCTCAGAATACTTAGTGGGACTCTGAACAACTACAAATATTCTCCTTTTGATTACATTACAATAGGAATGAACAGGTTATAGTACAAAAAAATTACATTTGAAAAAATTGTAAAAACAGGGTGTTTTTTGCTGTTAGACCATCCATTATGGCATCATCCTTTTCTGAAGGCAGTGAGACTTTTAGCTTTTCAGGAAGATCCCCCTCACCTCTACCCCCACCCTCGCAGTGGGGTCTAGACTCTTGCCCCATAGACATTGCAACATTGCTTTTAATGAGAAGTGGAAATGAATGTGGTGAATGGGAGGTGCAACAGTGGGATTTTGAAATGGTAGACATCCATGACATCACCGCAGGAAGGAAAAGGTTCAAATAACAGAAATAATGTTTGCCTTAAAGTCTTTTTTTATTTTTTATTTAGCTAATTCTGATTGGTTTCACAGAGGAAGGACTGCTTTCAGTCAGCTGATATAAAGAGTTAAAACAAGAGTATAAATAGTCAGTACTCTTCCTGTTTGGATCTTTGCTAAGGTCCTTTTTAGAAGGTAACACCGCCCCAGTTTTAATTAGAATTGAGTACCTAACTACACTATACTACAGCGGGCGATCGTGGCTCAAGAGTTGGGAGTTCGCCTTGTAATCGGAAGGCGGTTCGAGCCCCGGCTTGGACAGTCTCGGTCGTTGTGTCCTTGGGCAAGACACTTCACCCGTTGCCTACTGGTGGTGGTCAGAGGGCCCGGTGGTGCCAGTGTCCGGCAGCCTCGCCTCTGTCAGTGCGCCCCAGGGTGGCTGTGGCTACAATGTAGCTTGCCATCACCAGTGTGTGAATGTGTGGATGACTGGATATGTAAAGCGCTTTGGGGTCCTTAGGGACTAGTAAAGCGCTATATAAATACAGGCCATTTACCATATAATCAATGAAGGCACAGAGAGTCTCATGATGTGAATAACTCAACTCACATGAATCTGTTAAGAATTGAAATTTGTCCGTGTTACATAACACATATATGGTTGTATTCAACCTGCTTTCTCTAACTCCTTTCAACTTTGACTTCAATTGTGACGAGCTGCATAGTAGAAAAATAGAAACACTGAAGAAAAATTGTTTCTCTTTGTGAATCTGTTATCTTGACATGCGTCTTCCCCTCTGACTATCTTACCCTACTTGTCGCACTAATGTAATGTTTGAGTGTGCTGTGCTGAATGTAGTCCTGAATGTAATTGTGCACACAGCAAACAGAACAGCGCTGTCAAGTGACAACAGGCACACAGAAGCGTGTAGCCGAAAGACACATTGAGACTAACTGAAGCTCATAGTAAATGGTGTAAACATAATTTTGGCCTGAATAGACCTCCACAGACCGACATCTAGCAGAACGCAACAGCCAAATCAGATGAAGAGCATCAACACCACAGAACTAAAGCCGTGCTGACACACAAGCAGCTCTTTTTCAAGTTAACTTTGTCCCAGCTGAAGTGCAGTTCACAGTTCAAAAGGTGCATCACATTCTGTCATATGCGCAGTTTACACAGAGAGTGGGCTTATGAATATAATTTTGTCACAAATATAGTTCTCATAGCTGCAGCAAGAGACTGTCATGACATTTACACCTTCTTTTCCCCTCTGGAAATATTTATTATGCCTAAAATAAGCTATTGGAGATGATTGTGTCTCTTTTAATATTTTTTTGTGAATGAGTCACAGCAGTGGGTAAATGTGAACACTTTCCACCTACCAGCTGCCCTTTCAACAGCAGTTTACAGCTGTTTTCAAATGGTCCTTTTATGGTAAGAAAAAGGATTCAGCAGAGTGCTTTCTACATTTCATTGTGCTTAATTCATTGAAATCAGGTAATTCTCATTTTCAGTGATTTGTAGCCTCCTTCTTTGGATTGTGTTTAGCATAGATACTGTGACGAGAATTTACACTCTTCAGTTTTTGTTTTTAAATGTGGGTATTGGCTGTTTAACCACAGGATGTTTCAAAACTGCCAAGGGCTAAAGCTGTTGCAACAAGGAAGAGAGTGTTCTGCTTGTCAGCTTAAAAGTGAAACAGTTTTGAGACATTAACTTTCAGTATACACAAGATAGTTCCACAAGCATGGGTTTATATTTTATATGGGTTTCAAATTCAAATCAAATTCAAATCAAATTCAAATTCAAATTCAAATTCAAATTTTATTTGTCACACACACACAACCATACACAGTATGACATGGGGGTGAAATGCTTGTAGCTGTACAATGCCCGACCATTAAATGACAGAAGAAAAGTTTTACAATATTTACAATTTACAGTTTACTACAAAATTTACAAATTAACTTAGGAATTTACAGTAAAGAATGTGCAAATAGCAGAAGAGATTATAAAGATGATAAAGATTATAAATTATAGGAATTATAGGATTATAGGAAATGTGTGGTGGTGCGTGTGGTGATGTGTGTGAGAGTCCAGTCTTATAGTGACGTGTGTGGGAGAGTCCAGTCCTACACCTGGTTCAGGGCCCGAATAGCCTGGGGGAAGAAGCTCCTCCTCATTCTCTCTGTTTTGGCCTTAAGGGAGCGGAAGCGCTTCCCAGACCTCAACAGTGAGAAGAGTCCATTGTTGGGATGGGAGAGGTCCATCATAATCTTCCTAGCTTTGGACTTGCACCGCTTGGTGTAGATGGGCAGCAGGTCAGGGAGCTCTGATTGAATGATGCGTTCGGCTGAGTGCACCACTCTTTGCAGATCTCGTCTGTCCTGCTTGGTGCTGTTCCCAAACCAGGTGCAGATGTTTGCCGTCAGGACGCTCTCGATGGTGCAGGAGTAAAAGTTCTTGAGCACCTTCAGTGGCAGATGGAAGTCTCTAAGTCTTCTGAGGAAGAAGAGACGCTGACGGGCTTTCTTAACCAGGGAGTTGATGTGGCAGGACCATGACAGGTCCTGAGTGATGTGGACACCCAGGTATCGGAAACTGTCCACTCTCTCCACTGGCGTGCCACTGATGATGAGGGGTTTTATAACTATTATATGAAGGTATTTTCTTTTCTAGTGTATCTACATCACATATTTTATTGCAATCAAGTACAAGTATTTCGGCAGACCTATTTTCAATATTTTGCAATTGTTGTCACTCTTGATTCTTTGCACAATGCATAAATATCTTCCTTTAGAACATGAGCAGATTTTGCGTTGGGGTCAAGTTTTTCTGGAGTTTAAACATCCTCTAATAGTAAGAATTCCTGCAGCTTTTGCTGCCATCTAGTGTAGCATGCCTTCACCTTCACTGCCGTACAGCAAATTATTACAATAGCCAGAGTGTTAAGGTACTGCTGTGGCGTACTCAAGTTGCATTAATTGGATAGTGCAGTGGTATCATTACTGTCTTCGGAACAATAGGCCAGGCTTAACAAATTCTGTGTCAGGTGTTTTGGTTGGGTCGACTACTGGAACAAGGCGTATATTTACAAGGACTGATAATATGAAGTTGGTTAAATGCTACTATGCCAGCCAACCCAATAAGAGAGGTTATATATGTGAGAACTATAGATGAGTAGAAACCAAACATCCAAAATGGCCAAGAAGCATCCTTTTAGCTCAGCAACATCAGCTGAAACTACTATCTAAGCTAGAGATCCCGAGGCTACAGCACAGTGGGAACAACAGTGACCATTATAAATATCATGAGCCAACCTGGCCAACCATCCCAACTACCAGTATCACTGAAACCAATGAGCTCATACAGGCCACTGCCACAGTAATCCCAGAAGCAATTATATATAAGATCAAAGATGCATATAGACGAAGCCCCTGTGGAGAAGGCTGGAAGCCACAATCAGGGAAATCCTGAAGGATGTTCGTCGGTTTACTGAAGTGCCGAAGGGTTTGCAAATTTATCTGTTTTGATTTAGCCTCAGAACGTCAATATACAATAATCAAATAGACCCAAAGATCCTTTGCATCAGTGGCCATGCGCTCAGCACGGCCTTGTAAGCCATGTCCTGTGGATGCCAGTTTATGGTCTACAGAGACCTCTTGTGGACATTCTGAAATATTGCTTGTGATGAATGAGCTACCCCAGCAGAAGGTGATGCTATTGTTATTTATGTAGTTATTCACAACTTTGCTAGTTTACTACACACACACAGGTGTTCTGTCCATAGTATGCACGTGATGTCAGACCTTCTGGGACACGCCCACCTGTCGGTCAAAAACAGTAGTGAGGTCTGCCCTCAAACCATCCTCTGAATGTCTTTGAGATTAACTTAGTCGAAATGTCACATAGTTGCTCTGCTATCAGATTCACTCATCAATGTTTATTTGCAGCTACCAGAAGGACCCAGAGTACAGAGTACCTCCCTTACAGGTCAAATTGCGCAATAACCCCTTCTGTCAGTGGCAGCTTCTTTAAACTGTAGGAATTATTTGCAGTGTAAAAATACTCAACTCTCATGGCATGACATTAAAGTAATAAATTAATACTACTGGAACTTTTCTGGTCAAAGTCCAAGTCAACAAAAGATAAGATTTGTGTGTGGTAGTTGGTTTAAGGTAGATATGTAGCCCTTAACTTTGCTTTAATTAAATAAGCAATTTCTTGTTCTTCACCTCCCACACAGCGCCATTATTTTACCCATCCAGACTGAAAATACATCTAGCTGTCTGTACTTTGAAAGCTTGCATCCTGGCAGCAGTGTTAGGTGATGGATTCTCTACAAGTTACATGTAGAGGTCACCGAAATGGAGCTCTGGGAGAGACGTTGCTATTTTCAGGGATTCAAATAAAGCTGCTGGGGCAGAATATGGATCACAAGTCTACAAAATTCATAGTTTCTCTTCATTTCTCCATTTTTTTCTCCATGGATAGATGATCCAAGTAGTCTTGGCTAGATACCCCCCCACACCAAAAAAAACCCCAACCTTTTGTCCTGGAGTAGATCTGACTGTCCACTGATTGGTTGTCACAATGGAGTAATGTTTTACCTGCCAGGTAAAACTATAGATTAATGACAGTTAACCAAACTTCTTTACTGCTGCAGTTTTCTGAAAAAAGACTAAGGCCACACTTGTATACCCCCACATTTCAGCTGGTGGACCTAAGAGAAGACCGCAGCAACCGCCCAGAGGAAGAAACACCTAAGATCACAAAGGCAGACATTCAACAATTAGTGTCCTGAATTAAGAACCAGGACCTGATGATCCATACCTATTGGCTGGGTCTGAAGGGCTGAACAAGCTAATGGTACACCATGTTTGGCTAGAGACACAAAGAGGGCTGCCAACAACAGACTAGCTAACACAGGGCCGAACAATCATAATCATGGTGGATCCCCACAAAAGTACAGCATTATCAAACTCCCAGCAGATTGCCTGCCTCACCACAACATGGAAGCTCATCTCATCGCATGGTAGCAATCAAGATGAACATGATCACATCTCCGAAAGGCACTGAAAATAACAGCAAAGGGTCAAAACAGCGGCTCCTGGTGGATAGAGCTCTAAAGCCAGGCAGACCAACCTGAGCATTACCGTCAACTACAAGAACTCAATACCCTACAAATGGTTACTGGGGTGCTTTGCCTTGTATAAGGCTAATAGTGTGCCAATAACATTGATCAGGAACTCAGTGGGACTGTGGAATACAACACTGGAGGCCAACTTGAAGGCAGTGACACAAGTCACCATTAAGTGTGGAATATACCAAGATGATGCACTGACCCTGTGGCTGTTCTGTAAGGACTCAACCTCCTAAAACCTTCTCAACACTAAGAGTGAATACAGATATAGATTCAGCAGTGATTTAGGAGTGGAGTGACATCAGCCACCTCCTGTAAATAGATGACATCAAGCTCTATGCCAAAATTGAGTGAGACATCAACCACAACCTCGAGCAAACCACTAGTCTAAGAGCATGGTACTCTAATGGGGTACGATGTGCTATGAGGTTTTAAAGACAATATAGGAGCTGATTATTTGAGACCTTGTATGTGATGGTATTTTAAATTCTGGACTTCAAAGGGTGTCAAAGAAGAGTTGTCAATTTGGGAGAAATGTGCTCTTTTGTTTCTAGTCCCTGTCAGTACTCTTGCTGAAGCATTTTTGATGAACTGAAAGCTTTTTAATGATTTTTGGACATCCTGATAATAATGAATTAGTCCAACATACAAGTAATACATTTATGAACTAATTTTCAGCATCTCTCTGAGACAGGATATTTCTCATTTTAGAGATATTATACAAATGGAAGAAAGAAGTCCTATGTATTTGTTTAATATGCGCACTGAAGGACATATCCTGGTCAAAGACGACTACAAGATTCCTCACAGTGTTACTGGAGGCCAAGCAGGGGAGATTTGAGGTTCAAACTTTTAGTGGGGCCCAGCCAAAACAATGACAGAAAAGCCTAGCTGCAACTTTATTTAGATAAAGTCATTGACAATGAATCCTTCAGTAATTTTTTGTTTTAAACAAACAACTTTCATTTTAAACAACTATTTGTAACTTTTGTCACTAGACTGCTTCATTAGTCTGCACCACTTCTTCAAAAAAGCAACAAGTTAAACAGAATGTGAACATTTCCAAACATGGAAAATAAAGTTCAGTCTTAATCTTATTAAAAAAAAAAGAAAGAAATCCAGAAACTTGTGAACAGAGATTAAAAATATATAATTTAGTGACAGTACTATTCACTCTTTGTGGCTACAGTGAGCCTGTTTTTCACTGCAGAGCTGTAGTCGGGCGTGGTCTGCGGCGCAGTTGCGGAGGGGATGGATGCACCTGAACACCATCCCCAATCACGCCTCGCCAGCTTAAAACAGAATGAACTGGATTCTGTTGTTCTTGATGTGTGTAGGCTGTAGCCGAAAAGCTGCAGTGTGTAAGTTGGCAGCCGCAATAAAGTGTGAACATGTGGTCGGGTCGAAACTTCGGTTGGGCCGAAACCAGTGGCCCAATCCTGGGTTTTGGCACCACTGCAAATGATGCCCGACAGACTTGACCACATGTTCGCACTTTTCAGTACACTTCTTTATTGCGGCTGTTGCGTTACACACTGGGCTGCACCTTTTCAGTGGATGCACATATTATTCACATAACTGCCATGAATTTCTTAGTTCTGCCAAAAAAGTGATTCCAATGCTAAACATTCGTTCTGCATGACCTTTCTGCCAGCTGACTTGCACCCCACCTGTCAGAATTCTGAGCCCCACTAGTGGGGCGTGCCACATACCAAATCATCAAGCACTTAAAGAAGCATTTAAGTGCTACCACTGCATGCCAAATATCCTTGGGCAAGATACTTAGAAACACCTTAGAAAAAAGTGCTTGTGGGAATGGGTGAATGTACAAGTTATGTGAAGCGCTTTGAGTGCTCAGATTGAGTAGAAAAGCACTATATAAGAACCAGTCCTTGTGGAACTCCATAATTAACCTTGTGAAGAGTCAGATTTTATTCAAATTTTTTGAAAAAATTTTCAAGGAAATACGTCACTTTTTCTTGTTAAGATTTAAGATTGGATGGGCCCCATGTGCTTTTCTGTTTTTTAAGTGGGCCACAGTACTTTTGACTTTGGGAGTGGCTGGTATACAGGAACATCTGTGCTAAATATCGACTAGAAGTCCCCAAAGCTCCAATGGGAGACAGCACCAAAGGGGGTTCAGAAAACCAGGGCTAAGGTCATTTGGGCATGCAGCTGCTGGCCAACCAACCAAACATAATGGTGGTTGACAAGATGTACCAATGCCAGTGGACAGCAACAGGAAGAAGGAGCATGGGACAATAGAGAATTATCAGGAACTAAAGTAACAACTGGAGCAGACGTGGCCCAAAGTGGTCTCAGTGGTTATAGAAGCTTTATGAGCTGTAATTTCCAAAGTGGAAGAGGGGCTCAAGCGGATTCCAGGTACTGGACAGAGACATCCTGAACAGTCTTGTCCTATATACAGCTAAGATACTGCACAAGACTTTCAAACTCCTCTGGTAGAGGACCTGAGCTTGAGGGACTTGCTATACCTTCAGCTACAGCAACTAGGTTAACCAAAGGAAATCAACTGAAGTAACTCAGTTTCCTGGGCATGTCCTTCCTTTTTTCATAGAAGTAGAAAACTGTATCTTCTACGAATTGAGTGTTGTACAACCACAATATATTTTGATATGATAAAACATATATATCAATGTTTTGATAGTTTATTGTTTTTGAGAGCTAAAGTTTGACTGAATAAAAGTCTGTTATTTTGCCCTGTTTGCCTTTTGGATGGGACATGGTCCCTGGGCACATGCCCAGTATCTTCTTTTGATAGCTCATTGGCCCTTAAGAGATGATTTCCCTTGAAGCCTTTTAGGTGTAATCTTGTTCTTTCTTTATCTGAGGATGAATCAGGTGGTTCTTGTACTCTGTCATCGTACATGCTGTTTATTTGTACTGGCATAGTAGTTTTAGGTAGGCTTCGCCAAAGTGAGTGATGTGTGGTTAGAAACTCAGGCAGTAAAATAAAACAAAATGATTCTGTTCATTTAGAGTCTGTATTTTCATCACTCATGACAAAAATTAGTTCAGGCCATGGATCTGGTCTACTAGCACAAACAGAGCAACATAAAATGTTTGTGGTTAAGTGTCAAGAGGATTCTTGCGACGTATACATCGGGGAAACCAAACAATCTCTGGCTAAGCAAATCACAGGCCACAACTCTTTCATCTATTTACACCTACAGTCTAAAGCCACTTCTTCAATGATGATGATGTACACATGGACCGGGAGCCCCCTGGACTGGGAGGTAAGTTCCTTTTTTGATCCCAGAAGGGAAAAAAATAAAAACAGTACAGTAGCCTAAAATAAATGAACTAAAGGAAAAAGGGTCACAGGCACTTAATACTATGAGAGACTGCAAAAATATATATGCACAACAAGAGAGAACTGTGAATTTCATTGATAACTAATATGTACACCATAAATTTAAGAAAAACAGCTGCATGAAAGTATAATGGAAATATATGTGGATTCAAACCCCATGTCAGCAGACACAGAATACACAACCACTGGATCACTAAGAGTAAAGTGAATAATGACTGCACCTCCAAGAACTCGGCTGTTAAACTCCTTAAGTTTGCAGATGACACCACCATCATTGGACTCATCAAGGATGGTGATGAGTCTGCACACCAGCAGGAAGTTGAGCAGCTGGTACTCTGGTGCAGTCAGCACAATCTGGAGCTGAACACGCTTAAGACTGTAGAGATGACAGTGGACTTCAGGAGACATCCCTCAACACTTCTCCCCCTCACCAGATCAGACAGCCCGGTGTCGACTGTGGAGATCTTCAAGTTCCTGGGTACCACCATCTCCCAGGACCTGAAGTGGGAGACCAACACAACTCCATCCTCAAAAAGACCCAGCAGAGGATGTACTTTTATCCCCATTGATGTGCATTGAGTTTTTCCTTTTCAGTCACCTTTTTCACTCACTATGTGTTAATAGACCTCTCTGCATTGAATCGTACTTGTTATTAATCTCTGTCTCTCTTCCACAGCATGTCTTCTATCCTGTCTAACTTCTCTCACCCCAACCGGTCGCAGCAGATGGCCCCGCCCCTCCCTGAGCCTTTCTTCCTGTTAAAAGGGAGTTTTTCCTTCCCACTGTCGCCAAAGTGCTTGCTCATAAGGGGTCATTTGATTATTGGGTTTTTCTCTGTGTGTATTATTGTATACAATCTAAAGTGCCTTGAGGTGACTGTTGTTGTGATTTGGCGCTATATAAATAAAATTGAATTGAATTGAATCTAAATGTCTGTGAAGGTTCTCAGTTATCCAGGTCATCGTAGTCAGTTTTCTTGATTCCCTTTCATACTCCCGCACCAGTTGAAGGGTGTTCCTCCCAAAATGTACGGCAATATGTCTGTGAAGGTTCTCAGTTATCCAGGTCATCGTAGTTTTTGGAGAGACCAAACAGCCACTTCACAAGCGCATGGCACAACACAGAAGAGCCACCTCCACAGGACAAGACTCAGCAGTCCATCTGCATCTTAAGGATAAAGGACACTGTTTCGAGGATGCCAATGTTCACATTTTGGACAGAGAGGACAGATGGTTTGAAAGAGGAGTGAAAGAAGCCATCTATGTCCACTGTGAGCGACCATCTTTGAACAGAGGCGGGGGTTTACGACACCAGCTCTCTGCCATCTATAATCCAGTTTTGAGATCCCTCCCCAGACGCCTTAACGCCCACTCACATCCTGGGCCATCTGACCTCAGGAATTCGCATGATAAGGTGGGGCCAGGTTTCACAATGAGCTCACCTAAAACCCTGGCTGATTGGGACCCACACCCAGTTTCACACCTTGGCTCAGGCGATTAGAGGATCATCAGGGGGTCCTTTTGTCCCTCTGTGAGGGGATACTCCCACTATGTTTATATCTGGGACTCCCCACCATTTGACCTTAGAACTGAAGAAGCTTCTCGGATGAGAGGTGAAACGTCTTCAAGTAACTTAAAGAAGTCCAGACGCTTTTCTTTGCAAGCTCCTTTGACAATTGAATCTAAACATACCAGCCAGCAGATCTACTGATGCTGCTGCCCATGTGCAACACAATAAACCATGCTTTGGTGATTACACCACTATAATAAGATTTATAACTGATGCAAGACAACCTGCAGAGGAAGAGACCCAATATCTGGTCAAGTTTGTAGAAAACACAAAACAGGTCATGGACTGAGACCTAATCAGTGAGAGGCTGGTTTACTAACAAGAGTTTTTTTAGAAGGACTTTGTGTGGACTTCAAGAACTTTCATTGTCAGGCTTGTCCCGGTCCATACTGGCAAACATGATCTACGAGCTTTAACATTATTTTTGAAAGTTTTAATCATTTGTCAAAGTACTCTAGAGGGATGCTTATCATTTCAGATAATGTTCTTGTAAAGTTAGAAGTTAAACCAAGACGTGATGCTTTGAGGGTAGCATTTTGAGGATGTTTTGAGAATGCTGATAATGTGCACTTTTATAACATGCTCTGTGGTGTTAAATCTAACATTTTTATTTTCAAACTGGCAGACATCTGGGGACTGTCCGTGTAGTCTTTGCATGTTCTACCTGTGCCTATGTGGGTTCTCCCTTGGTCCTCCACAGTCCGGAGACAAACATTGACTGATGCAAAAAATGCCATAGGTCTAGGTCCAGAAGCTGGACACCTGCTGCCTGCCACGTCGTCGCCACACGCCACTCAGTGGCCAGATGCCAGATGGCTGATGCATGTCACCTGCCACACTGCTGCCCATCACACTGTAGCTTTATGCCGGACAGCAGAACCTGCCGCCTGTTATGCTGTCGCTGAATGCCAGGCACCTGCCGCTGGACACCTACCGCCTGCCACGCCATCATGGGACTCCAGACAGCAGACGCTGGACACCTATTTTTCCCCAGAGACCACCTAAATTCATTTGGTTCTGTCAACACAGTCCTCCTGCTGGCGAGCTTTTAATGCACATCAGGGTAATCAGGATTATGTGTGCTCACTCCTCTGCACTCCTTTGCTCTGTTCATGGGGCATCCACGTACTGAGCTGCACAAGCTCCCCACTGGCAATGCCCAGTTTGTCAGTAGCTCAGACACCTGGCACATAGGACGCTAGACACCTGCTGGACGCCAAATCTTAGAAGCCAGACTCCTGCGACTTGCCACACCATTGCCAGACACCTGCTGCCTGCCACGCCGATGCCAGACGCAGGACAAAAGCCGCTTGACACCTGCTGCCTACCACAATGTCGTCTGATGCCAGATGTTGGACTGCTACTGCCTGCCACGCGTTGCCGCTGGATGATGCTTGCTGATGGCTGCCACATGCTGATGGATGCCGGGCAGCAGACACCTGTCGTCTGCCACGCCATTGCTGGATGCCAGACGGCCAGACACTTACTCCGGACACCAGATGCTTGACACGGAGACCTTCCATTGTCACCAACGTGGGACCACCTAAGTTCCTTTGCTTCTGTCAGCTCCAGCCTCCTGCCTTGCCACCTGAAAGGGTTCATCTCCATTGCCGGCCACCTCCACCCGCCTGGGTCAACATTGCAGACATAGAGCACAGTTACAAGTACCTGAGGATCCCACAGGCAAATGGGAACCATTAAGAGGTCGCTCAAAAACCACCAAGTACCTGCAGAGGGCCAGGCAAGTCCTGAGAAGTCAGCTGAACAGTAAGAACAAGATTTCACCCCAAGTCCAGCACCCTGAGGTTGTATGCTAAGGGGAAGGAAGGAGGCCGGGGACTGATGAGTGTGAGCACTACGGTTCAGGATGAGACAACAAGCATTCACAAAGTAAGATGGCCCCAACCGACCGCGTGCTCAGTGAATATCTCAGGCAAACCCGAGGAAGAGGAGGCACCACCATGGAAGGACAGGGAATTATTTTTTTTTAGAGGCTGGTGAAACTGTTGGGGATTCAAAATTTTAAAATTAAAGGCACACTGAACCAGCATGGCTATCACAGCATCTTGAAGTGACATGCCATCCCATCCAGTTTGCATTTAGTTGGACCATCATTTACTTTTCAACAGGACAATGACCCCAAAAGCTCATCTAGAGAATGCCAAGAGTGTGCAAAGCAAAGGGTGGCTATTTTGGAAAATCTAAAACATGTTTGAGTTATTTCACACTTTTTTGTTTGCTACATAATTAGGTGTTCATTCATAGATTTCATGCCTTTACTGAGAATCTACAATGTAAATAAATAAAATTAATTAAATGAGAAGGTGTCCAAACGTTTGACTGATAGTATATATATATGTGTATAAAACATGCCTCTTCAGCTATAGCATGTAAGTTAACCAGAGGAAATAAACTAAAATAATACTTTACCCGGACATGTCGTTCCTCTTTTCATGGAAGAAAAAAAGATCAGCTAAGAGCTGGGTGTTACCATCGCAGTTGTGTTTGTCATTTTTTCTAGTGATGTGTCCTGTGTGTCGAAGCTTCGAATCGTGCGTCGGGTAATCGCGGGGGCGTTTTTCTGAAGCGCGCATCGAGGCTTGCTTTGATTACGTATGCAGTGACGTTCGAGGCCTCGCGGGCAGTCCGTACCACGTGACTGATTCAGGGACTGGTTCATCGGTTCGCGCCAGATTCGAAATAACATGGGCAGGAAAACAGCTGATTCCCCATCACACCATGTTGTGGAATTGGATTACGTACGTGCTACATAGTTACTTGTGCATTTCTTCTTCGATGGAACCAGCAAGGAAGAGATGTTTTTTTTTTAAATTTTGTCTCTCCTAATAAAGTATGCACACAGTAATAAATATCACAAATGATAAACACCAAAATATAAATAAACAACACTACACATCCTATAATCTGATTTCTGTCTTTTAGTTTATTAAAAAGTGAAGCACCAAACACTAGTTTGTGTCATTATCCAGATGTACATAAGGTTTACACATCATTATAATCAAAGAGCCCGCTTCACTTGAATTGTCCACTTGATGGCGCAGTAGAGCAAATGAATCATCACAATGCTTCGAACCATGAGTCGACCAATTGGATGGAAAGCTTCAGTTCATCATGAGGCTTCATCTCACCATCACTAATTTTTTCTGTACATTTATTCATATAAACGTGAAATAGATATTACGGTCTCAAAAAATTGCAAAGCTCTCATCCACCCTAAACTGAGCTTTGATTTAAAGTTGTGTCGACTGCTTTAGCCCCCCCTCCCCAACAAACCCTGTAATAATATAAGTCAGTTGTAAATTGAAAAATCAGAGTAGCACTAATAATTGAGCCTCTTTGTTTAATTAATTTTATTAAAACAGCACTATTAATTCAGCGTGTCAAACGAGTTTCAGCACAAAATGTGCTGAAACAGTAGAGCTGAAACGCAGTAGAGCACACCGGAAGTGCTTTTTGCCTCTTTTTTAAGGAGGCGGGTTGTGCCGGTTATTGTGCTATAAAATGCATAGTGGCACGATTTCTACATTTCCCGCCATGTGAATGGACAGCAAACATATGTTTGGACCCTCTGGCTCACTGAACCTTTCCGCGAACAGCAGGCACATTATGTTAACAGCGTGACGGCAGCATCGGTTTTTCGGTGAGTGTTTCACGCTTGTAGGTCACGTTAGCTGGCACTGTGTTAGCTTACTGCTGTTTTGTGATGAGACGTGATATTCGCAGTCTCTGTAGTTACGCCGTGATAGCAGCTTTCCTCTTGTGTCTTGTACACCTTGAAACGTGCGTCTACCGAGTACAAACTGATGCATCACTATCGAGACTAACCGCAATGTTCAACATAATATCTTTTCTTAAGCTTAAAATTATTATTCGTTTGGTGTGTCTGGTAAACCGAGCAGGTGTATTTTCATATCTGTTGGGATTAAAAGCGGAGTCCCTCGTCCAGTAAAGATCATATTTGACGGGAGTTTACCTCTTTGAATAATGTAGTTACTACAGCGGAGTAAGTAACTACTGAACCAGATAATGAAGAAAAATGTGTTTTACAGTCTGGAGTGAAATGAACCCGGGCTGAATGTCTTTGAGTAAAAGTGGTTGAATCTGCGTTATCGCGTGATAACCGAACTTAACCAGGTAGTACTTAGTTGAGGGTGACAAGGGCACATACGTTTGGTTTTCTGGTGTGAATGGCTGCTGCCATGTGCGCACATGGTCAGATTACAGTAAGAATGCCCCTGTGACTCAATACGGAAGCCATGTAGGTGTTACACCTTATAGTACTGTGCGATAGTGTGTCTGCGTATTGACCTTCGGGCTTTGTGTTTCAGCCCATTGGGTTGAAAATAAAATAAAATAATGGGTACATAAAAATAGCACGTCTCTACTTTGAGTTAGCTTATGTCAGCATTTAATAAACTGTGAAATTTTCTGTTCAGTTTTTTATAATTGAATATTCTCTGTTTGTTTTTCTGTTTGATTATTAGTAAGTTTGTGTTATCATCTTTGTGGGATTCTTTAGTACTCTTAGTTGCAGTTACTGTTAGTATGAGAGTATTAGTTTGATTAGGTTTTCCCTTTTTGTCTTTGTTGTTTCCTTATATTAAGTTAGGAGCCTTTTAAACAGATTTTTTTTTAGATACCCTGAAAGACCACAATTGGTCACCTTGCAGGAATCTAGTGTCTGAGCTTCTGATGGTGAGACGGTGGAATATCTTCATCTGTCTGAGGAATCTGCTCTTAGTCCAAATGATTTACATTCCCCTGTGAGTCAACACGAAGAGGTCCAGGGAAGAAGAGAAGTATGCGCCTATTCGATAGACACATATTTCACTTCAATAGACAGACACATCAGTCCTTTCCTTTCCATAGTTATGGTTCTAATTGCTTTTAAACTCTTACATTTTGGGAGCTGTGTGTCAGAAGGGATACAGTTCCCTCAGGGTTTGTTGTACGTTGATTACACTTAAATACAAGACGAGACTTGACAGATGAATGTTATCCTGTGTGAGGTTTAAGGGCCAGATTGTCTAGACTTAGGATTTGTTATTACAGACAACAGAAGCAGCTCGTGACAAATAAAACTGACTCTGTAGTTCCCAAATGTCTTGACCTAATTTGGCCCGATTGGTTTGGTTTCATTTATTTGATGTGTTTTCACTGAGCGTGACCATTTATAAGGAAGAGCTGCATTTTTTTCTATTCTTGACTTAAAAAAGATTCATGCTTGCACCATTTCACCTACAGAGCTTAGTTGCACCTGACCTCAGCTGTTGCTTATAAGTAGCTCCTTGTGCTGTATAACTCTGGAGGTGTGTGTGAAGGAGCAGGACAGAATACCATTATGGCTTTTTTTCATGGCTTCTCCTGTGCCCCAGCATCTCGACATAGCTAGCCCGAAGGTGTCTTTAAGATGTTTATTGATGTCTGACAGTGAAAGAAATAAAGCGCGTGTGAATGCATTACTTAAGTAAATTACGTATATTGGAAAGCCTTCGTTACAGTGTTTTGAGTAACTTGGATATCTGGAGACAGATTAGGTTTTGTCCCAAAATGAAAAGGACACAAATATTGCTTTGGCGTTGCTAGGAGCAGAATAAATGCTTGTCAGCCAACATCAGCTGTTATCTTCAACACTCATATCCTGTTTAAATGCCTCCGAGCTCTCAAGCTAAACACTCAGAGTCTGGTACCAACTTCTGACTAATACTCAAATTATAGCTTCACCCCAGGGAGTGACTGCCTCATTGTAGCTGCTGGATTTGAAGCCTAGCTGTGTGTGAGCTGTGTTGGGCAGTTATTTACTTAAAGTTCACAGACCTGGGAGTGTCTGCGACTTGAGCAAAATGTCCCTCTTATCCTGCTTGTCCTACTTGTTTTTGAAGGTGAAAGAGGGCCGGGCACACCTTCTTAATAAAGACGACAGGGCAACAGACTAGAATATTAAATGAGTCGTCAGCTCTTATATGTAAACCTGCCAAAACATTTCTTTAGGTTGTTTTTGGGCTTTATAAATTATTTTACTAATTGACGTCCAGCTTTTATTTATGTTTGCTGTTTTTAAGTGTTTCTGTCCTTTCGTCGGTCTACACATGTAATTTCTTTCTTACTCTTACAAGTTTAGGCGCTGACAGTATCGTGTTTGTGAGCGATCTGCAGTCTCTTCATTGATCGGGTCCTGTGACCGGAGCGTTTGATAGCCACCTTAGGGCTGCTCGATTATGGCAAAAATGATAATCACGATTATTTTCACTGAAATTGAGATCACGATTATTTGACGATATTTATTTAACCCTTTAAGACCTACTATAGAACCAAGTCCACCAGAGCTTATATTATTTTTATTTATTTTTTTTACATGCTGTAGTGCCATTTGTGGGAGCATTTCAAGTTGCTATACATCAATACAACTGTTATAGCCCATATTTTAATAATATGTATGCATTAAGTGCATAGTAATTACATAAATTGCAAAAAAGTGCAATAAACTACAAAAAAAATTGAAAATCTTTTGTTTTGTTTACATATATTTCTACTTGGAGAAGTTTAAGAGGTTTATCCCTCAAAACTTTAAATACAATAAAGTTGCAAAAAATAGTTTACAACAACAGGAAATTTATTTTGAGTGTCTTCATAGTTTTATTTTGGAGATACAGCAATTTTTATATACTGCAGGAAAAACAAAAAACAATCCTATGATGCAAATTTGCAAAGAAAACAGCAGGTGCATCATTTCACTGTGGGAAGTGTTACGAACAGCTGATGGATCGGCAAAGCGTGTTTCTGGAATATTATGTTTTTGTTCCTGCAAGCGCTTTTTATGCAATTTTTGCAAAGCTATATGTGGAACGAAACCGTGACCGAGGACAAGCTGATGGCATCAGATGTAAGTACAGCTCCTCCGGTTTCATATGCAAAACAAATTATTGCGCTAGCTTACACGGTTCAGGTTCTACAGGGATTTAAAAATAGTTACACAAAACGGAGCGTACTGCTCTGACCGGCTTTAAAGGGTTAACAATGACTTTTAAAAAATAATATAAAATAGTGTGCAACACCACTGAAGTTTTTTTTTTTTTTTAAACTCTTTTCAACCAACGGCAGTCACTCTCCAAATAACTTCTGCTTAGCTTTCCGAGCTTCCCTCGGGTCCTCTTAATCAGCGGTCTCCAACCTTTTTTGCGCCACGGACGGTTTATGCCCGACAATATTTTCACGGACCGGCCTTTAAGGTGTCGCGGATAAATGAGGGAGGGGCTAATAATCGGCTCAGTCATTTTTAATGATCGTTGAAAGCCCAGATCGTAATCGTGATTAAAATTCGATTAATTGAGCAGCCCTAAGCCACCTAGTGTTTTTGTTTCCTGCTCATTGTGGAAATTGATTATTTCATCGAAAGAAACGAGTAACATCAGCACAGACTAAATACACTTCCTGTGATCGCAACAGTGGGCATGCACGTGATTTCAGCAGCTGAGAAGTAGCTTATCAATGAAACCAGCTGATGCTGCTGATGTAGACCTTAGAAAAGGTTGTGTGACCCTATTGCTGTATGTCTGCTTCAAGCCTCGACTTTAAATGACCCCTGGACGTGTTTGTATCACTGTGTCCTTGATGGGACACGTGGCACACCCAACACAGAGTGTGCAGAGAACAGTGTGTACTTGTAAATTGTACCTCTAGATGTTTTTAATTAACTTTGAAGGTGCCGCCAGGTAGTCATTGTCGAACCGCAGCATGGTGATCATCTGAGGCATTTTTACCTGCATGTCTTTCGCAATATGTTTGAAAATATGAAGCTGGCAGCTTTTTATGGCCCCATGACTTTAGCCTTGTTCATGATTTACCAGTTCAGTTTAATTAGTTCTGCTCCGCTGCTTAAAAAGTCCTGTTTGGTTGGACTGTAACGACTCTGACCAGGCTGATTTAGTGAATGATGGCTTTTGAAAGCTCTGTCACTGAGGGAAGAGGGCAGAGGGTGTTCAACCAACTGTCTCACCAGGGAGGAAGCACACATGGATTTTTAGCTTATCTAACAAAGCGAGGAGTAGACCGGCGTATAAACCCAGCCATTTATAGACGATCAAGGACACTCATAATAGTGAGGACCTATAACTCAACTGTAACAGTGGTTTGTTGGTCTGTCACACCTGCCTTTGTTGGAAGGAGGTGTCAATAACAAGTTTTACAGATGAAAACCAAACCATGACAAAGAAGTGTAAATGAAACTCGGCGGGGGGGGGGAAAGAATAGACCATACTACATCCTCCTTCACAGCTGCATAACAAACGGCCTGGTCCTCCAGGAAATCAACGCAAGCTGCTTCTGAATCTGTCTCTTGCCTTATTAGAAAGAAATACGACTGTGCTGTAAAACTAAGAATTATAGCTGTATGAATAAGACATCCTGTCATAAGGATCGCCAAAGTCACCCTGATCCTTGATACAACACAGTATTAGTCAAGACTGGATTAGGGGAACATTACGAGTATTTATGGCAGTGAGAGAGAAATTAAACATGCCAGTGTCAGATTTTAGGGCCACTGAAACACAGTCTGTCCAAACGGCAACAACAGGCATTTAATTAGGCACAGGGCGTTAGACTGACTTCCCTAAGGGGCCCAACAGGAACTGAGAATCAGGTCGGAGGTCACACATGTAGTTTATTGTCCTGCCTTCATGTGAAATGTGTGACCCATATTGCTTTTGTCATGTACTCTGTGGTCTGGGTAAAGCATTCAGCCAGTCATCCAGAAGCCATCAGTGTTTTTAGTTAAGCAACATTATTGCATTCTGATTACACTCATAAAAAAGTTTCCCATGCAGCCAGTTTTAAAGCCTGAATATGATGGCATCTGCAGTATGGGGCCTTTTAATAAAACCAAATATATCCTGATGTAAACGAGGTATCCTTTTTTGGTTCTTTGAACATCACAACCCAGTAACCTCTCAGCCGTAAATGGCTGCTGTTGTCACACTGCCAGGTGGGCAGGTGGTGCGGAAAGAGTAAATGAAGAGCAAATCCCAGCAGGTTCATAGTCTTTAGTGCTGTTTCTGTTATTATCCTCCCATGATGAATGATACTGTATCTAAAAGATAAAGTATCGTCTTTGTTGCTTTATCGTTTGGATATGCCCGCCCAATATTTACAGCTCTGCTTTTAATTTAGTAGCGGCATGAGTGATGTGGTAATGATTATGTCAGCCAGTGAAGTACATTTTCATTACCATTACAGAAAAGAGATGAATATTGTGTTTAATATTTTTTGTGTTTATTGAATTTAAAAAAGTGAGTTTAGAAAACAAACAGTGGAGCAGCCTTACATGTCCTCCTGTGAGTGAGTGGAAATGGCTTTTTCCAGTGAGAACTCAATACCTGTCTGTCCTCCCCGAGGCTGTACTGCAGTCATTTGTGTGTACACAAGGTGTGAAGTCAAATTCATGACTAACGGTGGACACATTGGAGAGAGGCTGAACTTGTTCCAGCTGCTGCTGTTTCCATCGCCTCTATTGAAAATCGTTGAAATTGCACTTAGTCGTGTTGTTTAATTAGATGTATGCACTCCTGTCATTCATGGCTGCTTACACCACATGCTGCTAGGTTCATTCTTATGTCACATGACGCAAGTCAAAGTAACTTTAACCCAGAAAGTAACGAGGAATGTCAAAGTCATTTTACATGCTGCAGCCCACTTTGATCTCAAGCGGGAGTGAAACTCTGCTTTATGTCACAAACAGAAGTTTACCTACATATTTAACCCCTGACACAGGTAGAAAGAAGTGTGTCAACCGAATGTTGCTGCAGTAAATGGAAAAAAATCTGTCAGTAAGGCTTAAATTATAAGATGTAAATGTGTGACATGTATGTACTATACAGCGTCTCGAGAGCCGGTTGTATTTGGCCAGCGCCTCACAGCTTTTGGAAACGTGGCTGACCCTTTTTTCTCTCCCACTGCCCGTAGAGTCTAAACAAACTCCGACACCAGGATGAAACGACGAACAGACGCCCCTCAGGACCGGTGAGTTACACAAACAGCAGCAGCTTTCAGTTCCCATTCGTTTTGCTCTCAGCCACAGTTTCTGCGTGACACCTAAACACGTTTTGTTGCATAAGGAGACACAAGATTTCACCAATATTCATGCACCATCCCTTTTCCCCATCTACAGATACTACACGGTGGGACTCATGTTCTTCATTCTGGGCCTGGGAACGCTGCTGCCATGGAATTTCTTCATGACAGCTTCACTGGTAAAAACAAGACTTCACAAAATCTGACACAATATGAAGCATATGCTGGGTTTTCAGTGATAGTATATTTTGTATTTTATACGTCAGATGTAGCTTTGTTGTCGTATTTTTGAATGAAAAGCCCTGCGTTTGTGGTGTGTAGTACTTCCAACGTCGACTGGAGACAAATGAATCGAGCAACGGGACCGAGGTCGTCCGCAAAGAGTACTACTTCAACAACTGGATGACTCTGCTGTCTCAGCTGCCTCTGCTGCTATTTACCCTGCTCAACTCCTTCCTCTACCCGAGGTCAGTGACTGTGTTAAAGCGCTTTCAAACATGCAGATCATCCTTTCTGATGATCTGGCTGCACTTGAACATGTCACCTTTATGTCTGAATCAGCAGCTTAGTTATTGGTCTTTAAGTAATGGCAGTAGGAATCTGATTATACCTAATAACACGTTTCTCTCTTTTAACATAACACAAGTCTGAAGGTCATGCAGTCACATTAATGAACACATCTTTAGCCCAAAAAACAGATAACAGAAAGCCTTGTTGCCATGGTGTCGTGAGAAATCTCTGATCCTATACTATATTATTTGTCACGTGAACTTTTCGTGAATGTCTGCCGCTCTAACAGACGGATGTTTATTGCCTATTAGAGGACGACGATGTGTTGAAGTTGATTTGCTTCGACACATCGTCGTCCTTACAGGATGTCTGTTTCCCGATGGTGCGCTGTAAACGTATACTCAGACTGTTGCTCTGTGGTATATTTTATGATCTGTTAGATCCTTCATGGTTAACTGTGTTGCAACTGTGTGTGTTTCAGGATATCGGAGGCGATACGTATTGCAGGTAGCCTTGTTTTCATCCTGCTGCTCTTCATCCTCACAGCGGTTTTGGTCAAAGTGCCCATGGAGGAAGACTGCTTCTTCTCGGTCACCATGGCTACTATCTGGTTCATCAACTGTAAGTCAGTGTGCTTCTATGTATATGTGGGAGACAGATGTGTTTGAGTGATAAGATGCTACAAGAAAAGCCCCCCCTTTTTTCCTCCCTCGTCAGCGTTTGGTGCCGTGCTGCAGGGCAGTCTGTTCGGTCTTGTGGGGATGCTGCCTCAGAAGTACAGCAGCATCTTCATGAGTGGCCAGGGCCTCGCTGGGACATTCGCTGCCATCGCCATGCTAATAGCCATAGGAAGTGAGTCACTTACATCCACACAAGCTTCCAGTGGGCTCCTAATCCTCAGTTGCTTGGTAACCAAGGGCATTGAAAATCAACGGGAGCAATCAGCATGACACCGCACAGCACACTGCTTTCAAAGAAACCTGAGCACACTTGGTTTTGTTGAACGCTTTTTTTTTTCTCTTATATTTCTGTCCCAGAATGCTTCAGTAACTCTGCTTTGTGTGTGTTTGTCACTCAGGTAAAACGGACCACGAAACGGCAGCTTTGGGTTACTTCATCACACCGTGTGTGGGGACGTTGCTCACACTCTTCAGCTACTTGGTGCTGCCACGCCTGGTCAGTCAGCTGTCCTCTCAGCATAACTGCATTACCCACAATCCATCTGACCTCACCTATACAAACTCTCCACACATAAGTTTGTATGCAGATGAACCTGGATGTGGGCATTTGTAGCATTTTTCGACTGCAAACTGTCTCGTCTGAGTAAACAGAATATATAAAGTATATAAAGATGGATGTTGAACACACAGTGGTTTTGGACTTTGTATCACAAGTGCTCACTGGCATCCTAAGTGAATCCATTATAGTATAAACTTGATTACAAAACCTAATGTTTATTATATTTTGATATTTCAGCTGCTTGACTTTTGTGTTGTGTTTTTGTTTTCATGCAGGGGTTTGCTCAGTATTATTTGAAAAAAAGCAGCACGTACGAGGCAGACACCACAGACGAGCTGCTGAAAGGTAAGCTTTAGCTACACAAACAACTCTTCACCATCGCTGAATTAATGCCATTCCTTTCCAAGCTGCGCCACACGCTGAACACCAGAAGCCTTAAAATCTGTCAGACGTTACTGTGACAGTGAGCGAACGTTTGTTTGCTTTTCGACTCAGTTCACAATTCTGTCCCTTGCAGTCTGGTTGAATCAAATCAATTCAGTGGAACATTATCTCATTAAGTCAGTTTACCCTCTGTTTATCCAATTAGACGGTGCCTAACAAAGATGGGTTTGTGAGGCTCACACAGCCTCCTGCCTTGTTATGAATGCTAAAAAGCCCATAGAGGTCCAATTAGTCATAATTCACTCAACCAGATCCCACATTTGAAACATTACCTTTGAGCACATATTGAATAATAATGTTTTTGTGTGAAAGTGAAACAGCGGAAGTGAGGCTTTATATACATTCAATTGCAGAAAGCAGCATGGTGGAAAATGGCAAGCTGGCCGGGCACGTTAACGGATCGGCAATCGGCAACTCGGCCAAAGGTAGCAGCGTCGCCGAGGCCGAGCCGAGGTCTGATGGAACCAAGCAGGCCTTCCTGCCCCTGGAGCAGGTTGAGAGGGGGCAAGCCAAGGCCTCTGTTATAGAGGTCTTTAAAAAGGTACCCTCGTGTTAGTCGTCGTTTTGATTTAAGTTGAAACTATTTAGATCAGTTCATTGTCTGCAAATATTAAAATACTAAATAAATAAATCCATGTCCTCGTTTTCAGATCTGGGTGATGGCGTTCTGCGTCACCTTCGTTTTCACAGTCACTCTGTCTGTGTTCCCTGCCATCACCGTAGATGTGAAAACTACATCCGAAGGAGAAAACTGGGGTAAGACCGAACACTCGCTTCAGTACAGCTGCGCTCAACATTCATTTAGCGGATGGCAACAAATACAGTGCATCTCTTTTGTAGCCTTCCTATCGCGATATAAAAATGTATCTTTGTACTCATTCTTTCTTCAGAGAGCTATTTTATTTCGGTGTGCTGCTTCCTCATTTTCAATATTAACGACTGGCTCGGCCGGACCATCACCACAAAGATACGCTGGGTAGGTTTCCATATGTTATTTATGTTTCTGTCTGATGCCAGACTGGACTTATTATATATTTCATCAGCAAAAAACTGAGCTGTTCTCTTTCATTCATTCATTGTTTGCTTTTTTTTAATATGACAAACGTGTGTGTGTGTGTGTGTGTGTGTGTGTATGTGTGTATATATATATATATATATATATATATATATATATATATATATATATATATATATATATATATATATATATATATATATATATATATATATATATATATATATATATATATATATATATATATATATATATATATATATATATATATATATATAGCAAATATGAAAAAAACAAGGAGGAAATTCTTTTACTGTGTATTGATGCACAAAATTGTGCTTAGATGTAGATTTTAGCACGTTATACAAAAGCTTTTAGCACAAACGCCCAGAGCGCACTCACCACAACACTTGTCATTCTGAGGCGACTCCTGAATCCAGATGAATGTGTTATCCTGAGCTGGAGGTTTCTTCCTGTTAAAAGGGGCGTTTTTCCTTCCCACTGTCACCAAACGCTTGCTAAAAGGAGGTCGTTTGATTGTTAGGGTTTTTGGTCACTGGTGCTAAATGACGTAGCCACATATTTGCTCCAGTAAGCTTCAGACAGCAGTAGGTGCACTGCATCCTCTTTTAGTGAAATTATTTTGGATTTCCTGAATGAGCGTAAATCAGAATACTAGCACGCTTTTTAACCAGTTTCACGTCTTCATGTATTCTCCTACATGTCTCCTCTGCAGCCCTCTAAAGAGTCCCGTCTCTTCCCGGTGCTGGTGATCTCCAGAGTCGGGTTCATCCCTCTGCTGATGTTCTGTAATGTCCAGAGCCGCAACTACCTTCCTGTTTTATTTGAACACGACGCAGCATTTTCTGTCATCATGGTTTTCTTCTCTCTGTCCAGCGGCTACTTCGTCTGCCTGTCCATGTCCTACGCGCCACAGTGAGTACAGCGTCGACACATTCAGAGGTTGCACGATCACTCCGCAGACAGCTGCAGGACTGTGTTCTGATTCTTGTCATGTGGACATGTTTTGGTTGCTTATTATTGAAATTTGGGACCAAAAGATTTACAGTTTATTAAACAGTGTTGTGTTTTTGTGTTGTTTTGGAGCTCATGCTGTGTTTGAGTCTGTAACAGCTTAGTGTAATCGCCTTTTACAGCTTCTGAAATTCATCTGCATAACTGTGGTGTAGTCTTTCAAATCTGTATGCCCGTTTTGGACACAACTTTGTATGTGGAAGCATATGGAAATGTTCACACATGCAAAATTACCCCTGAGTTATGAAACATGCTGTTATGTTAGTGAGTCGTTCTAAATCCACGGGTTTGTGCTTTGTGTCTGCAATCAGCATACTGCCACGCCTCATGTACCCATGTAGGGGTTTCATTTAAGGTGAAGTGGAGAAAGTGGCGAGGATGCTGTAAGGAAGTAGGGCTGCCACAAACGATTATTTTGATAGTCGACTAGTCACCGATTATTTTTGCGATTAGTCGATTAATCAGATCATCATCCATTGGACGTACAGCTTATTGCACCAGCAGCATCTGGTCTTATATAACTATCATTAGCTTACAGCTTGAAGTGTTTGTGCTAACTAAAAATAAAGACAAGATGGTAGTTTATTAATTTTTAATGAAATTTGCAGATTGTTTCGGTGAAGTTTAATAAACTCCTTGCTTTCTAAAATATAACAGGACACCGGAGTATATTCTCCAGCGTCTCACACTTCTGATAATCAGCTGTCTGCTTGACGTTTATTCAGCTGTGTAAAAACTATAACTTTAATCTCAGCCAAACCGATTTACTCAGGAACAAATAAAATACTAAAGAAAGCCAAACAATAACATTTTTAAGTTATCTAAGTGACTTATATATATATATGTTTAACCTGACTAGCGAAAGACGGCGGTGGGTTTGAAAACGATTTGCCGGGAGTCCGGTGTTCTCACGGCTCTAGTTAGCCTTGCCCCCGCCTAGCTAACGAGCTAGTGGGTAACAGACGTCTCCGAAAACGTCGGAGCGCTTTTGAAAATACGTGGTGTCTTGATAAACTGAGCAGATATTTGAGGTTTACACAGCTACATTCTCGCCTGAAAATATGTTAAAGGTTTATTTTGTGACCCAGAAAGAATAATAAGAGTAATATTAAAACTAACTAGCTGCCGCCATTGTTGACAACTGCGCTGGGCTGCGCTATGAATTCTGGGACACAGCTTCTTCTTCTTCGGGGTTTAACGGCAGCTGGCATCCTTGTACATGCAGTGCTGCCATCTTCTGTTTCAGTCCGTTATTACACTCTTAAATCCTACTACTCATTCCTGCGTCCTTTGTGATCTTACAAAGCTTCAAACGATGCGTCGACTATTAAATTAGTCGTCGACGATTTTAATAGTCGACATAATCGTGACTAGTCGACTAATCGTGGCAGCCCTATAAGGAAGACATGAAGACTTATTTGTGTACCAGGAGCAAAAACTGTAACAAATAACAACAAGGAAAAAATGAGATACGAGTACAAATTTTAAGGTGAAATCACAGAAATATGATTGCACCTCGTTATGCACACTTGAATTGGTAAGCGTTCTTGAGCTGTACCTGGATCACATGACCAAAGGGCACAGCAAGCTGAATGTCCACTAATGAATGTAGTGAAGCCACTGTGTGCTTTTTCAATGTTGTTGTGGTTCCTGTGGATTAAATACGTGATGTCTGCCTTCAGGTTGGTGGAGCCTAAAGACGCAGAGACTGCAGGAGCCCTCATGACCTTCTTCTTGGCTCTGGGTCTGTCCATAGGAGCCGCCCTGTCCTTCCCCCTGCGGAAGTTGATCTAGTTAAACACACACGAAGAGGAAAACGAATGCCCCCGTCTGGCCGACCTTTCTGTTTTTTCTTTTTCTTTTTTCTTCCTGTTTCCTGCTTGCCTGGAAATGTGCCCCACAGTGAGACTGGAACAATCATGGCTGAAGAACTGCTACTGTTTGGGAATTGTTAGCTTCACTTCGAAAAGAGAAAGGGAAATGCTTCATGTTACTGAAAAGAACTGCTGCTCATGTTACCTGCTGCTAATCTGAGAAACAGGTTAGAAACATTTCCTCCCTGGGAAGTCTTTTTTTTTTTTTTTTTTTTTTCTGATCACTGTTGTGCATTTCTACATTTTGAGGTTTATTTATGTTTGAAAGAAAACAAAACAAAAAAAAAACAGTCAAAGTTATTTCTGGGCATTACCCTGTGCCAATAACTTGTAGATAAAGGGAGACTGAGATTAATTTTTACGGCGGTCAGAAAGACTTTTGTATGATATACTGTAGGTCCTTTTTTTTCCACAGCTGAGACTGTGATATTTTCCTTTGTATTGAGGACTTGGCTGATGAGTTTTTTTTGTTTCCTTCCGTTATTTCTGTAGTTTCTCTTCTTCAAGCCAGCAACTCATAGTTTGAGCTGATGCTGCCATCTGCTGGTCAAAAGTTTGAACTGACTTTTTTTTTTTCCTGCTTACAAACCTGAAAAGTTCTAAACATAGGAAATACTTATCTGTATTGCAATCAGGATGTAAAATGCTACTGAATGGCAGGGAGGTGGTTTGTTTGTTTGTTTGTTTTTTCAGGTAAATGAATTTTCTGTAGCTGTAACATAGGAATCAGATGTGATTGTTAGGGAAATGACGAGAAACTTACTCTTAATGCTGATTCGTCATTTTGTTACTTTTTACCAATTTGAACGGTCAGATATTGGCCTTTGTAGACGATTGTGCCATGCTCCGCTTGCACACTGATTTTATAGTACTGCTCTTTGCTCAAATGTATCGAAGTGAAAAAAAAAAAAAACATTAATGTTACACTTGGGTTACGTGCACTGAAGTGCTCGACAAGTCTCTGTTTTTGTTATCTTTCTGTAATTGAAGACTATAGAACAATGATGTGTTGAAATGTGTGTCGTTTCAAAGTGAGCGAAGGGCCGAGAGCTCAAGCTGGGAGAAATATTCACGTTTTGTTTTTGTTTTTTAATTTTTGTTTTTTTACTTGATTTATGCTGGATTTACATCCGACGGGAAATGAACCAACACAGGCCGTGTCGTCATCTTTAAATAGGAACCTAAAATAAGGCAACGTTGCGCCAATGCCACTTCAGCAGGTGTGCGTTGTGTTGCAGTGGAAAGCAAAGAGTGGCAATCAAGAACAAGAATGTCTTTACTGTTTTCTATAAACAATCTAAACTGACTTGAAGTGAAGGCGTGCGTATTTCTCTGCTATTCTAAAATATTCATGTCTGCTCTGCAATACATTTGGTTTTGTGTTCTACATCCTTCTCTCTGACACATTGGTACATGATGTGCTCAATAGGAACAGATTTTTACTGAATTACGTGAGGGAAGGGACTTCATGCCTCTGTGTATGTGTGTGTGTGTGCGAATAAACTTATTTGACAGGTTGTGCGTTTGGTGTAGATTGTTCATTTGTATGTACAGTTACAATCAGCAGGATCTTTTTCTACATCCAAAATAACAGGTAAGGGATTTGCTACAGTGTGTGTACATGTAAATGTAGTAAAAGAAAAGTAAGTCTACCACACAAGGTCCCTATTTGTCTGTTGTAACAATGCTTCGTGGTAATAAATCTTGATAAATCTTACACTTTTAAAGTCTATTTATTTCCCCTTGAAGTCTGGAAGAAGACACATTAGCTATTTAACCATTTATACATGTAAGAAACATGGACCTCAGTAGTGACCGTGAAGGCAACTTTGAGCCTGTGTTTGAGCAACTGAATCAAAAGTAGCCAATTTTTTTTTTAACTGAAAAATAAACATTACAGCAGAAGAGCTTTAAAAAGGAAGAAGCAGGGGAAATAAAGGTTGTCTGTAAACAATGACATCCAGCTTATTCAGGAAGTCTTTCCATATTAGTTACATGTGCCATGAAAGCACATCTGTCTGTGCTCTGTTAAACCCTCTCTGACTCTATTTGGATTTGGAGTCTACTGGGGGAGGACTCAAGACCAGTCCTCTGGTTAAACATCACACATGGCAGAAAAAGGAGGAACGTTTTGTAGTAAATGATAAAAATTAACCCAAGTGAGGCATGAAGTTTACAATCCAAACAAAAGGAGGAACATCGTGGAAAAATAAATACAAACAAGGCATCCATCTGCAAAGTTTGAACCCATATTTTATTTACAACAATGTGGAAAATATTTAATGTTTAAACTGAGAAAAATTTCCCATTTTAAGCGAAATATAAGCTCACTTTGAGTTTGAGGTATTAGTACTTCAAAACAAATGAATTTGGAGACAGTGGCAACAAAAGGCTGGTAAGTGTTTTGTCTGTTCAAAAATTTCTTTGGGAACATGTAAGTAACATGATTGCTTCTCTTAAACGGTTAAAAAAAAAAAAAAAGTCCAAAGCTTCTCAGAAGTAAAGATGGCAGGGACGTTCACCAAAATGTATACAAATTGTGGAATAATTTTAGAATAAAATTCCTCAGTCTAAAATTTTAAAGACTGAATATCGTCTACAGAACATAATATCAAAAGGAACAAGGTCAAAAACCAATATTGGATGTCTGCTCTTCTGGCCCACAGACAACAATTCATTAAAAACAGGCCTGACTCCATCAGGGAAATCTCTGCGTGGGCTCAGGGCTTCAGTGTTCAGTGATTCCACCCACAAATGCAGGTTAAAGCTCTGTCATGCAAAGGAGTCATGTGTAAAAATGATCCAGAAACACCACCATCTTCTCTCACCGAGGCAAAAAGCCCAGCAGCTGGTCTTCAACATGTTTCCAGACATGCAGAATAAAAAAGGGATGCTACACAGCGGTAAGCTAACCAAACGATTGAGATAATATTGCTGCCATTAAATTCAAAAGGAGGCATTCTTCTTCTTAAAATGCTTCATTTTCTCAGATCACAATGCTAACATGTCCAATGCGGTTTCTGTTATAATAATAAAATAAGGGTTTGTGAGATTTGAAAAAAAGTCATCTTTTTATTTACATTTTAGCATCTCAAGTCTTTCAGATTGAGGATTAAAGTAGAGCAGGGGCCTGTTCTTCGTACCTCGCTAAGTAAGTTAGCTGGATTTGATTGTTGACGATTTCGCCTGATCTTGGATCGTTCGGTTCCCCGAAGCTCATCCGGGACTTGCTGTCATAGCAACAGAGCCGTAAGCGTAAACCTGCTCGGGAGCAGGTTTACTTTATGTAAACAGGATTAGATCGCGGCCACGCAGGTATGTCCGCTTCATTTATACGAAAGCAACAGCGATATTCCACCACTGTTTCACCATAAATAAATAACATCAATGTAACTAAAGATAATGCAGCACCTGATCCTTTTATTGATGTCACACAGATACATACAGGTCATTTCCTAAAAAAGGGAAATGTACTATTAACATTCTATTACATGTATGTGATTATTACAGATGTAATTCATATTTTAGAGTAGTAATTGTAAATTACTTCGTGTAATCAAGATGAGAGACCACGGCTATAAAAGCGAAGGTGGATTTGGGAAGCCTGTCGCAGCCATGTCCTGTCCGTTTACGCGAGCCACCCATTGCGGAAGGTGCAAGATTGATAAGGAGAGTCCTCAGAATTCAGCGTATATTGTGGGACAGACAGGATCCTTTAGCTCAGCGCGACAGTGTGCTCATTGAGAGATATCGATATTCCCGTGAGGGTATTATTCACTTAACCAACTTGTTGACGAGGGGGTGCAGGACCACCACCTGTCTTTTTTTTCCTCTGCCCTTTTCTTGGTTGCTGTTATGAACAAACAAACAGATTATTTCAGGGTCTCTTTCCAAGAGACGAAAAGCAATATAAGTGATAAATATTACCATTCTGTAGAATATTCTTATATTTCACTTTTACTTGTTCCCATGTTCTAGTGGGTCCTGTTGTGGCTCTAATGTGAAAGGGGATATAATATAACAATATAATATAATGTAATATAATATTGGATAATATAGTGTAATATAATAAATCTATGAATAAATAATAAAGTGAATGAATAGTGGTATTGTCATGCGCTTTGGGTGCCTTGAAAAGCGCTATATAAACCCACTCCATTATTATTGTTATTATTAAATTACTTACGAGTTTAATTTGTCAGCAACTTTCTGCCAGCCCTCTCTCCTTGCTTTTGCAGCCTTTGCAGTGTTCCCTTGCGTTTTAATTAAACTCTGAAACTCCTGAAATCCCTCAATCAAGAGTTCTTGCTCTGCTGCCGGAAAATACCGAGCGCGCCCCTTCGACATTTTCGCCGACCAATCAGCGGGTTGCCGATCAATGTTTCTACTATCGATGCGTAGCCCCTTTTACGACACCCAGTGATGTCACATTACTGCGTCCAGCTGTACTAATCGTCAACAACAGGTGTGTTCGGGGAACCGGATTAGCGAGCTCACGGTTAGCGCGATGGTTTGGTCTTGGATGTGTCATTTGATCTTGGATGTAGTGAGCGACGTACGAAGAACGGGCCCCAGGTCAGATTATATCTGTGGGCCTCGGTGGTATAGTTTAACATGTGGCTTTAAAAGAATGCCTTACTCAGCTGAAATAGTTGAAACAAACAAACCAGTTCTTTGTTTCATGGATAACGTTCAGATTGAGCTGACTTTAACGGCTGAAATAAAATAAAGGCATATTTATATTTCTGTAAAGGTTTTATAGTCCAGGACGAGCAACAATTCAACTTTCAGATAAAGAAGTGGCATACCAGACAAACTTGGGTTCCTCATACTTGAGAGAAGCCTTTACTTGCAGAAAAATGAGCTCATTGTTCTTTAAAAATAAACAGAATCTGTGTTAGAAGAACCAGTTTAGCAGGAGACATTATCAGATCAGTTTAAAAGTTAGCCTTAGCCTGGCTAAGCCAACGAGATAGACTATCGCTGTAACTTTGAATTCACCGATATATTAAATTTGAGGATCTCTCCCTTGTTGTGGTGTTTGTGTCCCTTTGAGAGTTTAATGGGCTCTCTCGTGAGCTGGTTAGACTTCAAGAACCACACAGAGCCTGCAAACATTTCTTCCCTGTATTATTTATTGAAAACCCAGCAGTTGCCATTAATACCTGTTGTGTCTGTACAGGCAGGGGGGGTAAGGAGATGTGGTAAACTAAATTAGCAGTCATTCTGTTCTCAAAAAAAGGAGAAGAAAAACGACACGGACAAAACAAAAACAAAAAAAGCACTCCGATATGCTGCAGAATGACCCCTTGTATTGTTTTCTCATTTCTCTTAACACTTTGTTTTAAAAATGTTACACAGATGCAGGGGGGCTGGGGGGGTGCACGGAGGAAGAAGGGTGACAGCAGTTCAGGGGATGAAAAATAAGGATGCAAATGAAAGTCTGATTTGGGTGTCTTTTAAAAGAGTTGCACTGATCCGCTCCTCTTCTGCCAAGTGTTGCCTTTACTTATTCTGTGTGGTGAAACACGAAACGGTGGTTGACGTCTCCGTGCCTCTGCTTCATCGTTTCTTTGGAGGTTGGGCTGTGCGGGGAGGAGTGACGGGTCGACCGGAGTTCATCCCTCCATACTGGTACTTGGCCTTCTTCTCAGACGGCTTCAGGATCTACAACACGCAAACAGAGCAGCGTTAGCTTCAACTTTCCTGCAGTGAGGTGATGGCGCTAACCACGACACTATAGGATTTTTAGATTGTCCCAGATGAACGATGATCAACGTGAAAAACTATTTTTTCAAGATGAAAAACATGAAAAAGTCAACATTTGTATGAACATCTTTATGGTTCAACACAGCCTGAAGCTTCTTGTAATTTCTTTAGTTTTCAGGAAAACTTCTCCAGGCTCCTTTAAGGACATCCTGCCACGTGTTTTAAGATAAGATAAGATAGAACTTTATTAATCCCTCGGGTGGGTTCCTCTGGGAAATTCGACTTCCAAAAAGCACAGCAACGACCGAAGTTACAGTTACAGAATTGTTATGATTGATATATATATATATATATATATATATATATATATATATATATATATATATATATATATATATATATATATATTTTTTTTTTTTTTTTATTTTTTTTTTTTACGACTAATAATATTTTACGACTGTCAAATATTTTTCATAGATTCAACTAAAATAAATAGGAGCAAATTTGTGTTTTTGGCCATTAGTGACAACGTGCCTACAAGTTCAAGCTGGCTGTTTGAATGATTCAAAGGTCAGTGTTGAAACGGCTCAAAAGACAAACCTTCCTCTGAAGATGGTCAGATATAAGAACTGGACTAAAAATCAGAACTAAATTTTAAAAAAGTAAACTGGATAACTATCGCTCATGAACACTTAAAAACTAACAGGAAAGGACTTCCGGTCGCTAGGGGGATGTAGCAGGTAGAGGAGAAGACTGCTCCGCTAACTTTTTTACCTTTTCCACTCCTAAACCAGCCAATTCACAACAAAACTATTGAACTGCGTACGTTTTATTTTACGGTCTCCGAAATTGGTTTTTCCTCGTTCTAACATGGCCTCGAAACGCACTAAAGCGGCAGAAAAGGAGGACGACGCACCTAAGCTGAACATGGCGGCCATCTCCTCCCTTCAAAACATCTTTTAGTCTACTGGAGTCGAAGTTTGACGAAGTCCGCTCTGCGGTGGAAGACCATGGCCAGCGGCTCGGATCTCTAGAGCTAGCAGCGGACGACTTAAGCCAGCGGGTTAGAGATCTCGAGGACGTTTGTTCCAATCTCAGCGAATCCAACACTAAACTTCTGGCTAAAGTTACGGACTTAGATAGCCGAAGTAGGCGCCAGAACCTGCGTATCCTGGGACTCGAGGAGGGCGTTGAAGGTGGGCATCCCACAGAATTCTTTGCAGGTTTGCTCTGCGAGATTTTCGGGAAGGAGAGGCTCCCGACCCGCCCGGAGATCGACAGGGCCCACCGTATACCTGCCGCTAAGCCAGCCCCAGGTCAGAGACCGCGACCCGTAATTATACGCCTTCATCGGTACCAGGTAAAGGACTTTCTTATCCGGGAGGCCCGGCGAGGAGGGACACTAGAATACCATGGTCGGCAGATCCGCGTGGTGGAGGATTACTGCCCGGAAGTTTTGAGCAAGCGAGTGGAGTACCGGGAAGTGATGTCCGAGCTGTACAAACGGGGTCTCAAGCCCGCTCTGCTGTATCCTGCACGACTTCGCATCACGTCTCCTGACGGCGCAAGACGCTGGCTTCATTCGGCCGATGAAGCGAGGAGGTACTTGGACGGCCTACCCGCTACAGCCGAATCACCCTGAGAGCCTGCTTATCTGGTGTTGACGTTTGTCCGCGGGTCAGCCCTGTGAGTAGATTGTCCTGGCTATCTTCGTCTCCTGGGATGTGGAAGGACTTTCGTTCATATCCAGGCATTACCGACGTCTCTTCCTTTTTTCTTTTTTTTCCCCCCCCCCTTCTTCTCTGCTATTTACTAGCTGGGGGGCTATTCATATCTCATTGCTTCTATTGTCCCCAAAGTTGATCATTGGTTCTGTTGTGGTTCTATGGTGACTGCTTTAACAAATTTCTACTGCTCATAGAGGAGTGTTGTGCTTACTGTAATCATCGTTATGGGAGCTAAAGTCTGTTCTTAGTGTTAGACAGGAAGAGTTTATTGTTCTGGAGGGTACACAATGTGTGTTTTGGAGAGCTTGCTGCTTTTTTCCTTGGCAGCTGTCTTGTGGGTGGGGGGGTGGATGGGGAATGGGGGGAGGGGGGAGACATCCTTCAGAGCCGGGGTGGTTTTATGTTGTTTTGTCAAGTTGGGGGATCCGGGAACCATTCTACTCTCGGTTTTAGTCGCTTGCTTGTCATTTTTTTTTGTACTCTGTTTTCAGCTGCACCTGTTTTCTTACATTTCCAGTGCAGGACTATGGGTAGTCGCTTGAACTTTGTAAGCTGGAATGTCAAAGGTTTAAACCACCCTATTAAAAGAAGGAAGGTGCTCTCACACATAAAGCAGTTTAAAGCAGCTGTTGTCTTTCTTCAAGAAACACATCTCCGTGATTCGGATAACTCTCGTCTTATGTCCCGATGGGCAGGGCAGCACTTTCATTCCACCTTTCAGGCTAAGGCCAGAGGCGTTTCTATTCTAATTGACCAAAATATTCCTTTTGAGGAACATAATGTAATTTCTGATACGAGTGGCCGGTACGTTTTTGTTTCGGATAAACTCTGTAATACGAAAGTTGTGTTGGCCAACATATATGCCCCTAATATTGATAATGTAGCTTTCTTCCAGCGTGCTTTCTCGTTGTTGCCTGATCTGAGCTCATATTCTCTTATACTTGGTGGTGACCTCAACTGTTGGCTGGACCCTGTGTTAGACCGATCCTCCCCGAATCCCTGCACTGTCAGTAAATCTGCTCTTTTCATCCAATCCTTTTTATCTAACTGTGGTGTCTCTGATGTTTGGCGCTGCCTACACCCCCACAGAAGAGAGTATTCTTTTTTCTCACAGGTACACCACACTTATTCTAGGATCGATTATTTTCTTATTCATAAGCAGCTGACTCCATGGGTCCGATCCTGTGAATACCAGACCATAGTGATATCAGACCATTCCCCTGTTGTGCTATCAATGAGTTTCCCAGACATCCCTCAATCCAGACGACACTGGCGTTTTAATTCGACTCTCCTGGCAGATGTAAACTTCCTGGAATTCATGAAAGAACAAATAAACTTGTTTCTTAAAACGAATACCGTAGGAGAAACTTCTAGCTTAATAATTTGGGATACGCTAAAAGCCTTTCTTAGGGGACAGGTTATTTCCTATACTGCTAATATGAAGAAGAAGGCCTGTATAGAACGACTCGATTTAGTCAACCGAATCAAAGAAATAGATCTGCTCTATGCTAAGGTAAAAAGCCCAGACCTATACAATAAGCGCGTGGAGCTTCAGACTAAATTTGAGCTCCTCTCAACGCACTCAATTGAACGTCAGCTCCTGAAGAGTAAGAGTTTGTTTTATATTCATAGCGATAAATCGGGTAAGATGCTTGCCAGCCAGTTAAGGGGCTTCCAGGCAAAACAACATATCACGAAGATTAGAATGGCTAATGGTAATATCACTTCGGACCCTTCCAAAATTAATGATACGTTTAGGGCTTTTTACTCCCAACTTTACACCTCCGAATTCCCGCAGGAAAACACTTTAATGGATAACTTTCTAAAGACTTTGAATGTACCTATGCTTTCCTCTGATAGTAAAAACAGATTGGATGAACCCATCACGCCAGAGGAGCTGAGCGCAGCCATCTCCTCATTGCAGCCTGGGAAATCCCCTGGCCCTGACGGCTTTCCTGTAGAATTTTTCAAAGCATTCTCACCCTTGCTTTTACCTCAACTACATTTAACCCTTTCCGACTCATGGAAGTGTGGTAGACTTCCGCCATCCTTTTACGAGGCAAGTATTGCTCTTGTCCCAAAGAAAGGTAAGGATCCTGTGGAATGCTCATCCTTTAGGCCAATCTCTCTATTAAATGTTGATACTAAAATTTTGGCCAAGGTTTTGGCGCGTAGGCTGGAAAATATTTTGCCCTCAGTTATATCCGAAGATCAAACAGGCTTCATTAAGAATTGTTACTCTTATTCCAATATCCGCCGACTATTGGATGTATTATACACCCCTTCCAGTCAGGGTCCTGAGTGCATTCTCTCCCTAGATGCGGAGAAGGCATTTGATCGGGTAGAGTGGAAATATTTATTCACGATCCTAGATAAATTCAATTTTGGATCGAAATTTATTTCATGGATAAGGTTATTATATATGTGCCCTAACGCTTCAGTTTTTACTAATTCCATACAGTCGCGGCCTTTCAACCTCCAACGAGGAACCCGTCAGGGATGCCCCTTAAGTCCTCTTCTTTTCAATCTGGCTATAGAACCACTCGCCATTGCACTCCGCAGCTGTGGGGAGATCAATGGGATCCGGAGGAAAGGTGCTGAACATAAAGTATCCTTGTATGCCGATGATCTTTTAATTTTTATTTCAAACCCCAAAATATCTATACCTGCAATGTTATCCATACTTCGCCAATTTGGCCAGTTTTCAGGATACAAGCTCAACCTATGTAAAAGTGAGTTGTTTCCTGTGGATGGAGGGGCACCAGTGTTTGACTATACTACCCTCCCCTTTAGAATAGCAGGGAATCAATTTACATATCTAGGTGTAATTATTACAAGGACACATAAGTGTCTCTTCAAAGCGAACTTCCTTCCTCTGTTAAATAATGCAAAAAAACATCTGGCACAGTGGTCCCCTCTCTCCACCTCTTTGGTGGGAAGAATCAACTCAATCAAAATGAATATACTTCCTAAATTTTTGTATCTCTTCCAATTGTTACCAGTATTTATCCCCAAATCCTTCTTTGATTCCTTGGACTCAATTATCTCATCTTATATATGGAGGGGTAAATGCCCTCGATTGAACAAGGCTCAACTCCAAAAACCCAAGAGTCGTGGAGGCCTGGCACTGCCTAACTTTCGATATTACTATTGGTCAGCAAACATGCGCTACATTATATCTTGGCTTTACTTCCACAACAAGGGTAATTGCCCATCCTGGGTGCTCATGGAGTTGAACTCGCCCACAGGCTCTTCTGTCCTGGCCCTGATTGGATCTTCACTCCCCCTTCCCCCAAACAAGACAATCGATAACCCAGTTGTCTGGCACACGGTGAGGGTGTGGGCTCAGATGAGGAAGCATTTTGGATTAACAGGTTTCTCCCTTCTAAGTCCAATTTTTTCTAACCCCCTTTTTCAGCCATCACTATCTGATCCTATATTTCGAGATTGGCATGATAGGGGCATTACATGTTTCAATGATCTATTATTTGACAATACTTTTGCATCTTTTGCCCAGCTTTCTGAAAAATTTAATCTCCCACGTACACATTTTTTCAGATATTTGCAGACCAGATATTTCCTCCAATCTCAGATTCCAAACTTTCCGGTAGCACCAGCTGCAAGCCCAGGGGATATGCTCCTCACCCTAATCCCAACACGTAAAGGGTTTATCTCTCTTATTTATGACAGGCTGGTGAGCATGAACGGTTCTTCGATAGATCGGATTAAAACGGCCTGGGAACAAGATTTAAATCAGTCCCTGTCTATGGATACATGGGACTTAATACTCAAATTAGTTAATTCCACGTCCCTATGTGCCCGCCACTGTCTTTTACAATTTAAGGTTGTGCATAGGTTCCATCTCTCCAAAGTCAAACTATCCCGTATGTATCCGAACGTTGACCCCACCTGTGATAAGTGTGGGAGTGCGGAGGCTTCCCTTATTCATATGTTCTGGAAGTGCCCTAGCCTCGAAGGATTCTGGAGAGATATATTTCAGACCTTATCCCTACTTGTTGGACACCATATGGATCCTGATCCTTTAGTTGCGCTTTTTGGCACCACTGGAGAGGCTGATGCACGGTTGACCTCGTCACAGCGTTGCATGCTCTCCTTCGCCTCCCTTGTAGCTAGACGTACAATCCTCCTAAGATGGAGGGGTGCCCCTTTGCCCACCCAGGCTCAGTGGCTGAGGGACCTTATGTACTATCTGAGCCTTGAAAAGATCCGGTATGCGATTAGCAACAACAGCGGTAAGTTTTACAAGGTGTGGGGGCAATTCCTGAAATACTTTTCCAGCCTCCAGGCTACAAACCCGACTTCCAGCATTGCTCAGTAAATCCTCCCCCCTTCTTCTTCTTTTTATTTATTTACTTATTTATTTATTTATTGTTAGTCGTTTGTGTGTTTTTCTTATTTTGTTCTTGATTTATCTGCGATGTTGTTTTTATTTGTTTGCTTCTTTTTTCTTGCTTTGTTTGTTTGGTTTTTTCCTTCCTGGTCTGAGGGATAGGGGTTCTAAGTGTTGTGGGTAGGGGATAAACTGCTGGAAGCAATGTCTGGCACTGATCACCACCTGCACTCATGTATATATCTTTCTACGTAGCACTCATAATTCTTATTCTCATGTATATATGTTTGGCACTGATCACCACCTGCACTCATGTATATATCTTTCTACGTAGCACTCATAATTCTTATTCTCATGTATATATCTCATGTATATCTCATGCACATATCTTTCTTTCTACATAGCAATTTAATTCTTATTGTCTGCACTGAAGCACCGCAGCAATTTCCTAATGTTGTAAACCTCAACATCTGGCAATAAACCCATTCTGATTCTGATTCTGATATAAGACATGTGAGTGTGTCATTAATCTGTATTCTGATATTTCAGTTTTAACAGTCGCTGTGAAACTTGCTTGTTTGGTGTTTGTCAATTCTGCGTGTATTTGCTTTTCTTTGTTGCTTCAACTCAATAAAAATATCTTTGAGAAAAAAAAACTAACAGGAAAGCCTGACTACTTAGAAACAAAATATACAGAAATGAGTGTTGACTCCACACTTTTGCACAGCTATGTATATTGCAATTATATTCCAGTTAGCTCCTCGGTAGGTTGCTGGAGTTTGGGGGATTCTGTGGATGTGTTTAATTCTGCAGATAATGTCATTTATTCAGTCATACGGTGCAAAGCAGGAAACATCAATAAAATTGCTTTGAATCATTTAGCACCATAGTGTGATCTCAACTTTTGTCTCTGCTCACTGGCTGTGTTTAACCATCACTTCTAATATAATTATTGATTACTCATTAAACAGGGATGAAAAGCACAGGATGGATGGATGAGAAGACATTATGATTTTTACTGTGCTTCCTAACGGGGCTTCTCAGATGTAACCACAGATTATATCCATGTTTGGCATTCAGTATTATGTCATCATACCTGAAAGGAGCACATCAGGGTTTCATCCACGCTCATCATGCCACCAGCGTTGTCGAACTCTCCACAGTAGTTGGGAGCTGAGAAGAGCGTCACAAGCTGCCGCTTGGCAAAGAACTCATAACCATCTTCTACCACCTGGGGGTGCCAGACACACAGATACCTGAAGGTGAACAACTGGCACTGCCCTCATACAAACACTCATCATAATCATGATCAGATTTAAAGTACTGTAGTACTTTATGCAGATATTGAAAGCTGAGGCACATGTTGCTAATGGATATGCATTTCCAGAAGTTTCTTGGATAGAGCGTTTGTTTTCTGTGCGGTTTAATGATTTTTATACCAAGTCGATGTGCATGTTACCTGGTGGGCTCTACAGATGAGATCCAGATCATGGCGATTGAGGAACTTGCTGACCACATCAGCTCCAAAGGTAAAGGAGACGCCGCGGTCGTTCTCTCCCCAGCCCTGGACGTCCTTGTCCGGGTCAGACCAGAGCAAGTCGCACAGCAGGCCTGGAGAGGATAATTCACAATGTGAAACATCTCAGCTGCCACACATTCATCTTCATTCTGAATCCAGCCTCTCTTAGACCACAGAAGTCAACTTTTTGTCACATTTATAGTCTGAATGTCTCATCCAGACACACAGAGTCACCCTGAAAGACCATAAGAGGATCTGAGAGACAGCCGCTGCCAGGGTCTGAACACTGGTTGCCTTAAAAGGACAAGAGGCAGCAGCTTTAATGAGGAGGGGGGCAAAGGCACAAAAAGAAGCTTTGCTTGCCTTGGCTCACCACCACCGAGACTCAGCCTCATGTGTTCTGAAAAACTCTGAACCCAAGTCTAGCTAAAGAGTTACTGAAACGAGAGCTGCAGCACAAAGAGCATGAGGTGATGATGATAGATGAATGCCAGCAGATCTGATCAGACCTGACATGAAGACCAGAGAATATTCAGACATTAACTGGATTACAGGGACCTTAATCAGTGCTGTGTTTATCAGCAGTGGCAGAATCTCTACTGAGAAATAAAGCAACAGAAAAGTGAGGGCTAAGAGCAAGCAGTCATATCCTGAGGGTTATTTATGAAGCTTGATGAAGGTCTGACCTTTAGGAAGACTGCTTCTTCAACAGGCTGTCACTGCACTTTGTGCAGAAATGCAGAAATAAATAAATAGTGTCCAGTGTAGGTGTTGGCGATTTCCTGCATTTAGCTGCATTTTTATGCAACAGTTGATACTTTTCTCTATTAATAGAGTGGAAATCCTTTTATTTAAGTGAATGAAAACAAAAACCCAAACAAGGCCAGAGCTGACATCTCAGTGTTTACTGGAAAACACTACCAAGTCTAAACATTTCCCTCATTCATTTTTCCTCCTGAAGCAACACAGCTTTTTGTGTTAATGGCTCCAAACATCCAGTGAGTCTGACATCAGCCTGCTTTCGTGTAAAAGTAGAATGGGAGGCAGCCTTCAGTTTTCAGGCCCCTCGTCTATGGAACCAGTTTGGATTTGGGAGACAGACACCATCTCTACTTTTAAGATTAGGCTTAAAACTTACGTTTTTGCTAAAGCATATAGTTAGGGCTGGATCAGGTGACCCTGAATCCTCCCTTAGTTACGCTGCAATAGGTGTAGGCTGCTGGGGGATTCCTATGATGCATTGAGTTTTTCCTTTTCAGTCACCTTTCTCACTCAACATGTGTTAATAGACCTCTCTGCATTGAATCATATCTGTCATTAACCTCTGTCTCTCTTCCACAGCATGTCTTTATCCCATCTTCCTTCTCTCACTCCAAGCGGTCGCAGCAGATGGCCCCGCCCCTCCCTGAGCCTGGTTCTGCCGGAGGTTTCTTCCTGTTAAAGGGGAGTTTTTCCTTGCTCATAGGGGGGTCACATGATTGTTGGGTTTTTCTCTGTATGTATTATTGTAGGGTCTACCTTACAATATAAAGCGGCTTGAGGTGACTGTTTTTGTGATTTGGCGCTATATAAATAAAACTGAATTGAATTGAATCCTTGTTATTTTAAGTTACCTGTTTAAATGTGCGTGTCATACATCAGTTCAAACATATCAATCCCTGTAGCTGATGTGCATATAGACACACATGTTACTGAAACTCTTCTGCTCATGTTTAAATGTGTGATTTAAGTGATCATGTGCTTATGTAAATCCCAGATATACTTGTACCTTTAGACTGTTTAGTACGGGAGAAACAACAGTAAAAAGGCTCACATGCGGGTCAGTTTAAGTTGTGTATCCACTGCATGTACACCTGTCCATTTCACACTGGGTAAAAGTAATCATCAGAGGGTTATTAGTTCCTCTGACAAAAGAGAGAAGAAGAGAAAATGGCCTGCTGTGTGAGAGTGTGCTGACCTACCTGTATCTGGCACGTCTGTGGGTCTCATGATGCGCCTAATCTGCTCCATAGACTGCAGGTCAGGAGAGAGGCCTGTGGGCGACACAAACACCCTTGGGTAAATCTCTTCAATCTCTACTCCTGCGAGGATGGAGGTATTAACTCATATCAGCACAGCCAAAACTTGTTTTGAACCATTTACTGAGAAGAGCTCAGTGCTGACCCACAGTCTTCACAAAGCCCCAAGGACCAAATAAGAGTGTCACACTAAAGAGTTGTTACAATGATAAAACATGACAAAACATTATACAGAAGCCCGTCTATAAGGGCAGGCTTGTAAATGCCAAATGGGGAACAGATTGTGATGATCTAAATGTAAGAGGAAGTTTGTCCCCGCTGCATCCTTTTGCCATGCACACAATGACCTACAAAAATAAGCTGTTCACAACTAGTTGGAGTATTTCTAATTGTACCAAGCAAGACTGGATTTTAGTTTTGTCTTATTTCAGTTGAAGGCATTTAAAGCCACCAGCTCTTAAAGCCAATGATGCAGGAATGCAGAGAATCTAGTTGTCTGTGTTTCCTTTGACTGAACAGAGCATAAACAAGCAATCAGCATAAGCCTTGTTCTGGCTTACCTGACCGAGTGGCAAACGATAAAACAAAATACAGCAAGTCCAAGTACTCAGCCCTGTGGGACCCTGCATGTAATGTTCATGGAGTAGGATTGTCCACAGTGACACTAATGCAAAGACTGAATATTTGAGGGTCTTTCCACATCTATATGCTCAACCTTCCACTACCCCCAAAAGCTGCCTGGTTCCTAACAGGGCTTTCTAAAGTATTTTTCAAAGTAGCAATAATCTGGAGACTAAACAGTAGTTACATTGTTTCAATATGAATACCTCCGTGACAGCAGAAGATCTTCTCATCCACGATGGCGGCGATGGGCAGGCAGTTGAAGCAGTCGGTGAAAGTTTTCCACAGTTTGATGTTAAATCTGCGTTTACCTGTAACATCAACACGACAGTGTCAGCATGACCATATAAGGCTGTTTCAAAGGTTTTCCAGCTCCGCCTCCAGTTTAATAGATTTAAGACAGTCCTCTTTACACTGGAAGACACAGACGATTTTTGATTTTTATTGGTTTACAAGTGCCCGTCAACCAAGAGCAGTGCTTGCAAGCCAGCAGATCTGCTTGCAGTAACAACATTTTTCCATCTCAATGCTGAAAAGCTTTCACAGACAAGTAGTCCCTTCTTTCCTTCATTTGGGTAAAAGGACTACTGTGCTTAAGGAAATCTGAGATTTGAATGTACACTTTACACAAAATTTGTAACAAAAAACTACCTTTGTGACTACTCATCAGGTGCTGCTGTTGGAATGAAAACACTGGCTATCGGAGGCTAATATGGAGGCAGCTTACTGACTTACTTAAAGTAATGATGAGAATTGAATGCCATTTTTTTAAACCTCCTTAAATCCCGCTGCGCTCTCCATCAAACTGAGTGAACTGGTTCGTCTGCCACTGTGCAGCATAACAAGTACTACTATCTCTAGCTGCCTTCCAACACCGTGACCAAGGGACTCCATCCGTGGGATGAGCGACTCACTGGAGAGACATCTGACTCTATTAAAACTGTCATCTGTCACAAAATACTCTGTTATTGTGGCATTTGCATGGAAACACTTTCCTTCATGAAAGCCTGCAAGACCAGTTCAAGTGGCAGGAAGTGGCCTCAGAACCCCTTTAAAGAATAAATAAATAAAAATAAAATAAAATGCAGTTAATAGGGGAATTAGTAGGAGCTCTATTTATGAGTTACTTTCACTCATTTAATTTTACATTTCTATTTTATAGTGAAACAATTCAAATATCTAGAAAAAAAAAAGGGGGGGGGGGGATAGGATTGGGAACATGAACCATCAAATTACCATTTTTGCCTGCCTGCTTCCTGATCACCACTTTTGTTTCACTCAAAAGTGTTTGTGTGTTAAATCACGCACAATGGAACGGCAGCCACCACAAAGAACTTAAGAGGAAATAAAAAGTGTAACTATGAGAGCAGGATGCTCACACTCGTCATAGAAGCCGTAGATACGGTTGATGGAGGCACACTCGTGGTTGCCCCTGAGCAGGAAGAAGTTCTCGGGGTATTTGATCTTGTATGCCAGCAGCAGGCAGATGGTCTCCAGAGACTGCTTCCCTCTGTCCACGTAGTCTCCTAGAAACAGGTAGTTAGCCTCCGGAGGAAAGCCGCCATACTCGAAGAGCCTCAGCAGGTCTGTGTACTGTCCGTGGATGTCACCTGGGGTTGGGAGCAGAGGGGAACACTTTGATCCAGAAGGCAAAGAGGAACGTTCTCCAGTAATAATAAGCATTGTTATATCTGTTTGTTTATTTGCAATAGGCATCACACTCTATACTATTTGTGCCTTTGCTGTTCTTGATAGTACTGACCACAGATTTTGAGAGGAGCCTCCAGCTCCAGAAGGATTGGCTGACTGAGGAAGATCTCCCGGGACTTGATGCAGAGGCCGCGGACCTCCGCCTCCGTCATCTGGACAATCTTCCCTGGACGACATCCTCGCACTGGGGAAGGGAGAGCAAAAGCTGGGTGAGCTTAAACTAAACTTCGACACCAAGCTTTCTGATGATGTGAAAGTCAGTTTTAAGGAGTAAGCTTTCCCAAGGAGACTGGACTCCCCTGATTTTTTCCTCAGGGTTATGATTGTCAAATAACTTTTTGAATTAACTTCAAACTAAATATGGGAGGACCGTGTTTAGTCAACAGGAGGACGACAGAAATAGCCTGTGTGGATATTGTTGATGTCAGTGTTTGTGGATACACTTCCTGTTGCGTAACAGAAAAGAGAAGGAAGGAGAAGGGGGAAGGGGGGCAGTCACAGTGGTCAAGTGACAAGAAGCCCTGAAAGTTCGTGAAATCGGCAGATGTACACATAACTATTATGAAAGCCAGCAGGTCAATATTACATACAGATGAAGTGAGGATGACTTGTTAATTAAATCAAATACAAATACATCATTTTTGAAAAAGCATTATTTTGGAACAATACATTGTTACACAATGATACACTTACTCTTACTATACCGTCTTAAGATTACAGGAATTAATGTACACACACGTAGATAAATTAAAGAGTAGAAATGCATTTCCACATTTTGCTGCCATCCTACATTCTCCTACAAAAAGATCAACAGCTACTACATAGACAAATTTATTCTTCTTGCTTAGCAACAATAAGGACCAGAGCTGAGCAAGACTGCTGCTGTCAGGTGACACCACGGCAACATGAAGGAAATCCAAGCCGGTGTAAAGCACTAGTCCATGAGTGGATCCCAAGAATGTGGTCAGAAGGATGCAGCAATAACACAGCCAGAAAGGCTCGTTTTTCTAAGGAGGAAGTGGCTTGAAAGGGCTGAGTATCAAAGGTGTCGTGTGTGTGTCCTGCAGGTGAATCCCTGTGATCCTGAAGGAGAAGCAGCAGCAGCATGTGTGCACATGTGCTGCATGACCCTGCCATTTCTGCCTGGAGATCTTAGGCGTGGACTATAAACACTCTTGCACTGCAACCAAATACATCCTGTGATCACACACGCCCCACTTGAAGGGCTATTTTTATGACTGCCCAAAAGGTGAACGTTTTTCTAGTAAACGAGCAAAAAGAAAAGCAATACCATGCAAAGACTGTACGTGGTTTAAATACTAAACACATTCTCTGCCACTGATCCTTCCATAAGCACACACACAAGCAAGATGTGTTTGTGTGTCTAGTGTTGAGTGATTTCACACCTCTGCCTTCCAGCTCGGTCAGGGAGGCCCGATATAGGATGGAGACACAAACACGAAACCAGAAGCACCTGCCCGAGAGGATAACCCTTCATCACAGGGTTAAGCTGAGGCGGAGCAGGAAACACACACGCACGCACGCACGCACAGAAAGAGAGTGCGATCCAGTGACCTTGACTTCAGATTGTACCATTATAAGCTTGTGGGGAGGTATCCCAGCATCCTTTGGTCCATCACTTGTGCACTGCAGCTTCACCAGTCAAGAGAAGGAAAGAGCAGGATGTGGCACCCACATCTGATTACCGTGGCAACCCAGAAAGACCAATTTCCAGCGGGAGAGGTGTTGGCGAATGGAGCAGCAGCTGCATCTCACAGGGAAAAGGAGGCGATTCGCAGATTAAGTGTCACCTCCACCAGCCCACGCCCTGCATACTAACACTGCTGCATCCGACAGCCGTGACGGAGACCCAACAACAGGCCTGCCTGTATCCGCATAGTTTGTGATTCCGGTCAATTACTTAGCTCAAAATAATTTACTCATGAGGTACACACACACACACACACACACACACACACACACACACACACACACAGTTTAGAACATTTGAAAATATGTTAAAAGTCAGAATGTATCCTAAATGTTCAGCTCACACTCAGGCTCTAAAGTGAGTTACCGAGTACCAGTGATGCATGCAGATGTAATTTATTGCACGAAACACTCTGTCCAACCTATTGCTTAACACGTGTAACAGCCGTGGCAGCCACAGGTAGTGATGTGCGCCGTTCTTTTGCGTGAATATTCATGGGGAATATAAAGAGCAAACCACGTGAGAACATGACAGCTGACACATTGTGGAGATTCTTTAAAATCCGCACAGTTTGTAACTCAGTATCAAAGTTTGCCTTCTAAATGGCTTCTCCATAACCACCACACATTTCACTTGATTCTGCCCTCCATGATTAACTTGCACATCATTAGGGGCTTTGCATTTTTGCAGAAAAACCGTCAGATGTCAGTTATGTGTTTGCTGACATCACATGGTATGATGGGAAGCACGGGTAGTGTTTTGCAGCATTTGTTTTACCCATGCAAAGCATTTCAGCCTTTCACCAAATTCTACACTTACAGCGAAGAGAAATAGGTAACGAGCAGAGAGAAGATCTATGCCATAACAAAAGTAACCCAGTGAATGATCCTTCCCCCCCCCCCTCTGGCAAGAAGACAAATAAGAAAATTTATAGTTAAAAGCTAAACCTATAACATTAAACTTGGGTGAACTCAGGGCATACAGAAAGAGGTGCTCAAATACATCAGGTAATCTTGAGTTTAGGCTTAAATTTTAGCTTTTTTTTTTTTTTTTTAAATCTGCCTGAGAAAAATGCTACTTTACTACTCCTCATCTTTTCCCCTGAAAATTCAGTTGTTGTCAACCTGCTGGACACAGTCCTTCACAATGACATTAGAGCCAAATGAATACGCAGTGTTAAGGAGTAGTGACATGGTCTCAAACAGCTGTTTGGTTTCACTCACACCACAGCCCATCCATAAACTGGCTTTTCGACATGTTCGTGCTCAGAGATGGTAAATGTCATGTTCAAGAAACCTCTAGTACATTTTCCTAATTTGGTCAGCTCAGGTCCATGTGCCTGAGCCACCACAGTGGAGTTTGGTCACACCCTCTTAAAACAGTATGCCAGAGGAGTTCATGCAATCAAGTGCCTGCTGTCAAAATCTATTCACCAATTTGCCTCTTCCTTCCCCTTCCTCCTTTAATCTCCATCTTTATTATCTTTATTTTTCAAGTTCCATTCCTGGCTGTGGCTGACTCTCTGGGTCACCCTCCTCCGCTTCAGCAGTGAACTGTGCTGACGTCAGAGGACAGCTCTGCCTCATACCCCTCCCTGAGTGCATACCAGACAGCTCACAGGCCTTTTTAAACCTTAACATCTCAGCCTACTGCAGCCTGAGAAACATGCAGCCAGGGAATCTACACGTACCACCAAAACCCAAAGAACCTTTCTAGTACCAAGTGTGGGGAACCAATTTTGGATGAAAAAGCGTCTGTGAAACTAAATGCATCAACACAGCTCACTAGAAAAGTTCAGTTCAGTTCATTTTTATTTCAAACATATACATTCACCAACATTTCATAAAAATCTTTCCATGCAGTTGTAAAAGTAAATCATGATACACTAAGCTGAAGGAAAAAAATTAAAGTTTAGCTAATGTGACCCTCTGGATTTAAGGCTTGTTGTCAATAGTTAAGTTTTTAAAAATACAGAAGCAAAAATTGTCTGCGAGATGTCTGAATTTATCCAGAGTCCTGTATTGAGGTCTTGTTTTGTCCAACCAGCAGCAGTCCAAACCTGTTTGGCTCTCAGGACTATTATTCGAAAGCTACTCTGGATCACTGTACTTAAAACTGCAATATGGCATTGGATATGGGACAGGGCACTCCCCCAGTGTCCCTTCCACAGGGTGGCCTAACATGCCTGAAATATACATTTACTAATTAAAAAACCAGACAGGTTGCACTCCGAGCCATACTTCAACTCCAGTGGCTATACTAGAGACATTATTAGGATTGTGTTTATGCAAGCAGCAGAGCACAGACCCACAGTTAAACTTGTTAACACTGTGCAATGGTTTACCCAACCCGTAGTGAACATAACTGGAGACCAGTCACCTGAAACAGTATTGACATTTGCTTGTTTTTACCGTTTTAAATATGTTATCATTTTGATTTCTTCTAACTAGTAGAACCCTTTGCTTAAAAAAGTAATTAGTTTGAATGGTAGACATTTAAATGTTACTTATAAACTATAAAGTTGTAAAGCTCAGCAACATGGCAACAAGAGACCATAAAAAATATTTTAATGACTATAAATGAGTGAGTCTAAGAAAGTTTTTGTTAACTTGAAGGCGAACGACTGAATTGACTACCAGCGAGAGGTGAGGATGCTGGCGATTCACATATTGACAGAGTAGTAAATAGAGGACAGGGTTACCCAGGCAACCAGACCCTGGATGGACCACTTCAGCTTCAAAGAGATGTGTGATGAGCACATCACTCATTGTGTGGACATATCATTAGAAACAACCTAACGTTCTTTGGTTGTCATATTTCTAGGTACAAACTGGGAGGGTTTTTTTTTGTTAAATAAAAACTCTTCCTGCCCAGCATTTTGTGACAGTGACTCATTAAATATTTGGGAGGATCTTAAGAAAAACCCAGCCATCTATTGAGCTGCGTAATAAACCACACCAGAGAGGTGTTGCCACATAAAGCAACAACGTGACAGGGTGTGTGAGTACACAGTCAAACTATGATAGAGTGAAATGAGAAAACACCTTACATAGTAAGGCCAGGCTTGCCCGATCAGTTTTGCAAACATATCAAGGCCAGAGCTATCTGCAGAGTCAACAACTGTAATCTTTGTGGACTGTGTTGCCCAAAATTGATGGTAGTCTAATATTAACCACTGACAAAAGTGAACATCTTCATATCTGAGAAAAAAAGAAAAGAAATAGAAAAGCACTGTTTTTTCAATCTATAAAGGAAAACGTGGTCGTTCTCTAAAGGAAGGGGTTTGGTTGAGAGTGATTTCCTCTGCTTCGCTGGTTGTAAATGACTTGCCAAGCGTCAAAGAGGTCAACTATTTTTCCATTCATTTAAGAGAGGGCTTACTTGAACAAAGAGCCAAAGAGAGCGAGTGAAAGATAAGTTAGTTACAGACAGATTCTCCTTCTGGAAGGCATTGCCATATATGGCCGCTGCTGTATGAAGGAAGTAGTCAGTCAGGACAGAGAGGGAGTGCTTGAAGGCTCTGCTGCATGTGATGGGAATAGAAACAGGCTAATGAAGCGCAGGCCAGAGCTCGCACTCAGGGCCACAACAATATAATGGCTGTCAGCTGCACTGGAAAAGCGCTGCGTAGGATACATGAGCGAGAAACACGCGCAGATGTCAGCGCAAACCATAAGCGTGACTACTCCAAGTCAGCAAATTCTACTTATTTTTCCATGAGATCTACATTTGTAATCCTTAATGCAGGTTCAGTATAGGTCTATATATAGCCCAGTGTTATTATACGTGCTACTTGATTATTTTGTTTTTCCTGGGTCTGAAAGGATTGTTTGGAGTGGTCATGTTGTTTCACTGAATCAGTGTTTTTGAATCAGTGCTGAGTCACCGATTAGCTGACCAATGAATTCGTTTTAATTTTATTTTTTTTAAGTAACTTGTTCAATACTCCCTGTCAACTGAAACTGTTCCAAGTTCATCACAGCGGAGTTTCCCGAGAACAATCGGGCACAGGCATCAGTGAACTTGGCCTCAGTTTACCCGACGTTGCACTGAGCGTACAGTACCAGTTGTGACAATTCTCATCTCGACTCAAACAGTATCTTACAAATGGTGCACTTTGTAGTGAAATGTAAATATACTCAGTTATATAAATGTCTGTGAAAAAAAATGTCATCACAACATTGCTCCAGCAATGCCACATGTTTACGTTTCCTAGTACGTGCAACAATAGATAAGCCCAAGCATATCTGACAACAAGAGCCCTGTCTCGGCTTCCGGTGATGATGTAGTAGTGACAAAGGTAGCTATTTAAACAACCTCCAACAAAGCACATAACTTTGCAAAATATGCAAGACAATTGTTCCAGGTAAATGTGGAAACAATACACTTGTTTCACTACTTGAGACAAACACATGCTGTCAAATGCAGCCTGGCTATAAAGGAAAGATACCAGCAGCTGGAGATGTGTGACGCAAATGTAAACAACTGACTCTACAGAGGATTGCTGGAGCACTTTCATTCCATAAGACAGCAGCAACAAACAGTAGATGAACATCACTGATGTGGTTGCATGGTGGAAAATAGAGCCGTTTAGTTATTTTAGTTTTAAACTAAAACGTTAAGCAGTTATTTTATACTTCCAAGGGTAGGCCACCTGAGTTCTTACGTTGACTAGCTGTGTTACCACTATAATGCTACTGCTGCTGGCACCTGGTTTTCACACTTCAAATTAGGAAACATGTCATGATGGTATGTTTTTTTTTTTTGTTTTAAATCACATTGTTTGTAAACATATCATCATAAAATATAAAGTCCATATTGCCCACAGCTACATAGCACTAAGGAACTTTTAACAGCACATTTGCAGTACCTGGACCTAGCATATTAGTCACAGCACATGCCACTAGTATTGCTGCTCTAATAAGACTCTGATGTCTTATTAGACATTTTCACACAACTCAACACAGGGAGCTCTTTTGAAGTTGCTCAAGTTTCTCTCTGAATGGTGTCTGGTTTCTAAGGGACTCTTAAGATTGCAGTGTTAGCGTGAGCCAATTTTTCCCCAATAGATCATGCACATGGGCCGAGGGGGTGAGCCGACAAAGCCAGCAGAAGCTATAAGACAGGTAGGCTTCACGATAGTAGTAAAACATTTTTTTCCCCTCATATGTTTAGGTTCTGGGTCTTCTACACTGGTTAGTTTAATTATTATCTATATAATTATCATTATTAATATTATCATTATACCTATTGTTGCTGGTGTTTTTGGTTTTGTTAAGTCTGCAAAGGCAAAGAATGTTTGACTTTGTTGAACTTGCATTGTAGTAAGACCACTCAAAACATTGGATGGCCCTTTTGGAAGGTTTCTGTGCTGGAGCTGGCACATGACCATTTCAAACTCAATAGGTAGCATGCTGCAAGTACGCATCTCAATATCAACTTGAAAAACATAAACAAGCTTTTCAACTCGATGGTCTAACACCACAGTCCCACATTTAATTTCACCACCCTAGCTCTCTTGCAAGGTATCACCTGTCAAATAAAGGCACTAAAAAAAATTACCCATGACACATCAGCATTATGGCTTAGAAAGGTAGTGCAAAGCTAAAACTGAAGGTGACTGCAAAGTCTATGTTTTGTAAGTATGCCCACATGTCACAATTCACACTGTCAGTTCATTAGTGCCACTTTCTGGCAACTTCAACTTTAACAGAATATCTCTCCTTTTCAAGAAAAGGATTCAAAAGTTCTACTGGGTAGACTCATGAATTTAAAGCAAGTATGACTGTGCATGTTTTTAGACACTGCAGCACCAAAAAAGATGCCGTGTCAGACCTTTTTTAGCCTTCCTCTTCCATTCACTCCAACTGGGCACAAGGCCAGCAGCTCTCAACTGCTCCTCCATCCCACTCTCTCCCACACGGGAGAGATGGAAAACAGTGACCCCTTAGTGAACGAGAAACACAAAGTAACTCTGGCAAGAGGAGCGGGAGCCACTCTTAACTCAGAAATCCAACTGCGATGGCATTTCTGGGCAAGCTTTAGATTTTCAGAGGACGTTTTGTTCGTCTCTAAGTGCCACAGTGAATGGCAGTCTTTGTGGGGCGAAAGAAAGGACGAAATTGAGAGGAGAGACTGGGGGAGATATAAAAGGAGACACAGCTATAGACAGAGAGAGTGGGAGAGATGGAGAGGAGTAGAGAAACGGGAGAAAAATGTAGGCTGACACTGAAGCTTGAGACCCTGCAAACGAGGGACTGAATAGAAGGGAGGGTTTATAGCTAGGCAGCTGAAAAGCCTGGGTGAGCTCTCTGTGCCATGTTTGGTGCCAGGGGGTGAACGCTCCCCGCCACACAGGCTCCACCATTGTTGTTTCCATAACAGAGTGCCACGCCAGCACCCTGAACACCACGCAACACAGCAGCAGTTGACTACATCTGACACAAACAAGCAGGGTGACAGCGAGGAAACAAATATGCATTATGAATAGCTGTAAAATAAAAATTGAATCCAGGAAAATAAAAATAAAAAAGTTACTTTAAATGGCTGTCAAAGTGCTTCAATTTCAGTTCAGACGGCGATGAACTTTCCTCACACAGACACCCAGATGCTAATTAAAATGATAAAACCTCCGAACTGGTCAAACCGATAGAAATTTTGAAAATAGGAACACAAGCAACTCCTTGTAAAAACAATTAAGAAACAAATAAATTCACGCTGCCTGAAAAACAAAGCTAAATACAGCAAAACACATCAGTCAGGATTTACACTGGCTCGAATAATCCTAATGCCCAAGTTTGAGATAACAGGTCTCACGACGGTGGCTATCCGTTTTCGCTTCCTGATTCAGGCTCTTTCACACGTCATGACTCTTTTCAACATAAAATGATCCCTATGAGTGTCGTCTACACCAATCAGACATGGTATCAGAAGATGCAAAGCTGGTCGCAAAAATCTATAGAGAATACTTTAAAAAAAATAAAATAACAGTAAAATGCAACATTGTTGCAAATAAGAAAAGAGATCAATACCACTGAAACTTGTTATTTTTGGGATTTAGTTCACAGAGGAGTAACATAGAAGTACTCAACAGCCATGTGACATTTTGCATATAGTACAGGTATTTGCACAACAGAAAAGTATTTGTGCAAGGTGTAACAGCATGCCCGTCTTCATTACTCACTGTGTTTATCAGACACATCTTTACCCAAGTGGAAAGCAATAGTTAGGTTGCTGTTGGCATTTCCAGTATGTCTTTCAGAAGATGTCTGAGTTAATGTTGAATGACTCACATTAGCAACCACTGCGTTGCTTTGCTTGGCCATTGTTATGCTGCGATTCGTCACGTGTTTTCTGGAACTTGAATAAGTTATATATTGCTTTGTGGCAACTTTACAGCACTCGCTGAATTTGTTCTTCATCACTACTTGCTCTAAATCCAAAGCATTTTCAAATAGCAGATGATGATCCACTTCCAGGATGACTGCATTTGTTCTTTACAGTGCCAGACATTTGATTTTTGTATGGCTAGTCGGTTATCTATAGCATATTGCTGACGCCTATCCAGGAAACTTCACATTGCTCAGTGCAGGGAAAAGGTGTGACTGGCATATGCAAGCATCTCAGACAGTAATTTATTGAGTGTAATTGCAGAATAGCCATTTATCGGTTAATTCCAGTAGTCAGTGACTACTATGACTTATATCCAAAAAGTCTTCTTTAATATGACTTCTAAAGCTTTTTCTTTAAAAAAAAGAAAAAAAAAAGAAAATAGCTTCAAGCTTCATACGATAGCCTTCATAAAGGCTATCGTATACTCATATTAAATGTCTAGAAAGTATATGGTATGTGGTATCATCACCACAGTAAAATATCTTACAGTTAGAGGCCATCTAAACAATATGCAATTAAAGATGCACTACACTCTTCTCACTGCGCATTTTACCCCCTTGGCTTATTTGTCATTGTGCTGTTGTCATCTTTGAAAACTGTAAGGACTAAATGGTGGCTCCTTGGTAAAGGAGTGACTCAAATTCAGGAAACATGGACATCTAAACACAAACACCTTTTAGGAGATTTTATGTTCCCAATTTGACAACAACTTGGCTGCTGTTTTTGCCCATAAACCAAGATGACCAAAAAGAAGAAGAAAATAAATAAAAATTCCATCCTACCTCCCCTCTCCCTTACTGGCTGATCCATGGGGCTGTGGCGTTGATTGTGCCACATAAAGCCTACGGGCCACCTGTGCTGGCAGCCCAGACAGAGGGCTTGTTGTCACTAAAGGCCAGCCAGTGTGGGCTTAACATGTGTATGCTGGAAAAGCTGGGGCCTGTAATCGCTGCTTTACTCGATTGCAGCACAGAGACACAGTACAGCAATGGTTATAAACTAATGAGGAGGAGAAAGAGGAGGAGGGGCAGGTGCAGAGAACTCAACAAACAAACAAGAAAACACAAGGCTTGGCCAGTAAACTGTGCACAGGAATGTAGGGAAGGAATACCGCAGCTTATATGAAGCATACTAGAGCAGGGCGATATGACCAAAAATATTTATCACGATATACTTTTGAAAATTTGCGATAACGATATAATTGACACTAGACAAAATACTTTACAACTCCACAACTTTATTAGCGCAAAATACAAAACATCAATGTAGTTTCACTTAAACAAGCAGCTGTTTTTTATGTGCATTAAAGTTATATAAAAATTTAACAGTGCAAAGACAAATTCCTTGCTGACAGTTTAACCAAAAGGCATTTCCAGTGGAAATTGGCCGACAGATCCTCAGCATAACCGTGTATAATATCCACAAAACTTAAAAAGGATGAGTATGAAAACAAATGCACCACGCATGCGCGTTTTATCTATATTCTATCGCGATATTTCATTTTCTTATCGTTGCCCAACATTATACCGTGAACAGTATGATATGGCCCAGCCCTAAAGCATACTACTGCTTGCTACTGTGTTAATGCAAATGTAAGATTTCTATAAACTCTAAACAATTCCGGGTCAATTCAGATGTGATCTAACTAACCACAGCGAGTTGCTGCGAAATCTGACACGAGCTGCTGTGGATCATACAAAAACAGTAGACGGCTGATTGATTTCAAACAGACCATGGTGTCATGCAATCCTGTGTAATGTGGCTGCATTGCTATTGATCTTTTCACCTCACAATAATACCGCATTACCACCCTTTGATTAGACACATAACTGTTTAAACCGTACTTCTTTTGTTTTTGTTTTTATTTTTATAACCAGGAACACAATACATTAGGCAGCTGTGGGTAACTTTGGAGTGTTAGTAATCAGCAGTGCTTTAAAAAAAATAAAATATGCATGCAGGCTCTGATGCAACACAACAAGCTTGATCCTGCATGACCACACTGGTGTGGCTTAATACAAACATTCAAACTGGGATACCACCGTTCTTACATGCAAAACAATGACAGACAGGACTCTCGCGTCCTCAGGGAGGAGTGCAAAATATGACTGCATAACATTACCACTGTCAGACACACAGACCTCCAAATGGCATTTTAATACAGACAAATAGCTTTAGTAAGTAAGCTACACACCATTGTGCTGCTTACCTTTCTACTCTGACTCAGAAGACTGGTCACAGGTCAGTAAATCACAAGTCATTGTTGTACACAGTGACAAATGAAACCTGAGAGGCTAGAAACCTGCATGCTTTGCCTGCTATGCCACTGAGGAGGCTTCAGTAATGTAAGTCATGCTGTCAGTTGATCAGGTTTAGCCTGTCAGCTAGAAACTCCTGTCAACCCCTCCACCAAACCACTCTTGAAGCACAGCTTCAGTGTGTGTCTGTCTTTAGACACACCAACACATTTGCAGATAAATTTGTGCATACCGAAAACCAACTAAAACGAAATAAATGACGAGCCTGAACACAGAACATAGGAGATAGAGACTCCTAGTTCAGAGTTTTCTTCTTCCTTTTTTTTTTCTCTTCAAGCTGATCGATGAGTTTGAGGACAACTATGCAGTTTGGGTTAAAACTTGACAAACTGGGAGTGATGCTGGTCTTAACTTTGTCACAAAACATGCATCATAGGTCCAACCCTAACAGGCATGTTATAGGACTCTCTAAGAAAACAATGACTGAGTAAGAGGCAGCAGGGGAAACCCCATTTATGGCGAGGAGCTGACTGATCAGTACTGAACGATTGACTAACACCTGATTGATAATATGACAATGTAATGCTGCATTTTACAGTAAAGCAGGCCTACCGATCACAACTGGATATCTAACTGCAGCACCGAACATTAGCTAGACGTAATAAATGGTTGTTCAGTCACGTGTGCGTTAATTCAAGTGGCACGCTGCAGTAATTTGATTTACAGCAGTCAGGATTTGATACTCAACAACATTTTGTGTTCCTCTACACAACCAGCAGGTCAGCTCGTAGAGGTTTAACTGCTGTATGGACGCCCCTCAAGTCCCCACCCAGTCTCTAACAGTGACCAAACATTTCGCCCTTGCGTGCGGGCATAGAAATCCTCCTGCCCCGGCTTAGACTTGCCATGTCATTTCCTGAGAAAAACATACTTGAAACACACCCTTAGAACGGATTAGGCAGACATGTATAGATTTTCCTGGTCTTCCTAACCGCTCAAATGTGCTTATCACCCATCATTTCCCTCAGATTACTACTATCAAGCTGAAAATGTGATGCTGATTACTTGCAAGGTTATTGGGTCTGCTTGTTTTTCAAAATGAACTGCCTGTGAAAGTGAATGGCACAGCTTAATGGGACGTCCTTCCACAATAACTGGCACACTTTGACATTTTAACAGCTGGCTGTGGAAAGGAACCCATCTATGACTGTAGTTTTAAGGGATTATGGCACAGAAAGTAAATATCTTTGATATCCTAAATTAGGGCTGTTCGATATAACGATATATATATATGGACAACGATATAAAAACATTTATCGTTTCATTTTACGCTATCGTTTGTTTCGTGGTGTCGCAAAATAAACTGTTTACGGCAATATTTTTTTCACCTTTTTGATGGTCACTGTAGTGGCTATATTAATTTCTTAAAGCTCTCTCTTTCTCTTATATTTAATATAACCACACTACGGATGGGCAAGCGACTGTTTATGCGTTGTCGTTAGCAACAACGACGGTAACACCACCGCGTGTCCGCTTGTTTATGTACCACATAAACCTTTCACAATAAAGCTCAAGATCCTGTTGAGACTTTTCAAAATAAACTGAATCATGTGAAAGAGCAGATTATTTATGGATGAGAAGTAAAAAAAAAAGGTGCTAAAAAATAAACCTTAGACTCAAACGTTAGAACAGGCTTTTCCCCGCAGCACGCCATGTAATAAATACTCACAAAGAAAACGGCGGCTGTTACAACTTATGTCTAAAAATGTATAGTTTCATGCATCTGTTGAAACACTCGACTCCAGCTACATGACGCGCAGCTGGAAACGCTTCCCGCAAGTCGAGCTGCCCGAGATTCACATAATTTACAGAAAATGTTACATTTTTGTGATTTATATTGTTATCGACGATAGAATTCTTATATCGGGATATGAGATTTTGGTCATATCGCACAGCCCTATCCTAAATACATGAAAAGGGAAAACAAATACAGGGTACTGAGATATTTGATTAAAAAAATACAAGCATTTTATTGCCACTGCATGTGGAAAAATATTATAACATCTCTCTTGAATGAAAGAGTTGGATTCCACACATGTCCAAGAAATGAAAAAGCAATATGTAATATTATGAAAAGGAAAATTAGAAGATTTTTCAAGAGTTAGAACAGCAACAAATTCCACCTTATTGCCATTTTCCCCTCTCCCCTGTATGTTTGTGTCACCCAGAGGGTAGGTTAATTTCTACCAGGGACAGCTGTGGCTGTTGACATTTAATAGGAGATCAGCGAACTCTCCATATGTGCGTCTGTGTGCATGAGTATGTGGCTCTCTGCCTGCCACCAGCCCTCACAGAAAAAGTGAACCATCACACTTTTAAAGTGCTTAAGGAAATCCCTTCCTATACTGAGAAAAAGATCTAATTTTATTCACACAGGAAAGAAAAAGAAGAAACGGCTCCCTGGCGTGGAGGTGATTCTAAGCTTCTTTGTGTGAATATCGGGAGGAAACAAAACAAAAAAAAGACCCACAGACGGGTAACTTGCTAAATTTTGAAAGGAAAGCGGCCTGTAGATATAACCTGGGTAAGTAAACTAAAGATGATGATTATCAAGGGTTGTGTGAGTTTGTGCTTTTGAAAGGTCACTTTTTAAAATAAAATGTGACCCTTTGAAGACAAACTGATCCATAAGGGACATTCTGAGTGCTCAGGCTTGTATTTCTGCCCAGTCTAGGCCTAAATCTGTCTTAGTGTTTGAATCAAACTATTGTGTTTTTTGGGACATTTTTTTTCCTAAATGGAAAATACTAGCTGGTGAGAACTTTCCACACTAAAAACAAATTCTAAATACCACACTTGTTTTTGGAAGAAACAGATTTTAAAGTCCCACTTTAACATTAGCATAAATTATATTTTTATACTTGCCACTGTGCTATAATTACGTGTGGCCTGCTAACAAACACTTGAACATTTACTTGTAGTAAAGCACAAAATATGATTGATACCAAGGACAGAAAAGTGAATGCTCGCATGAATCTGAATACACATTTTCTTCTTCTTTGATGGTGCTTAACCATTACTTAACCAAGTGTTTGGTCATTTTTATGAAAGCCAATTACGTAAAATTCACTTGATGTGTAAAGGTTTTCTTTACAATCCATAACAGAAAATCCAATACCTTTTACAGTTTTCCCCCACACAACTAAACTGGATTTACAGTGAGAGCAGGTTGATGCATATGATTATGTCTACAAATCTAAATAATAGGAATACACAATGTTTGTGACCATTATTCATATTCAGCTGTCTACCCAGTTAGGACATCATACAGCAGACAATTCGACTATCCAGATCAACAGGAAGCGACAGTATTCCTTGAACTGCTCTGCGGTGTTCAGCATAGCGGCACATAAACCACACCTCCACCTGCCACAGATTCTAGAGAAGCTCACAGAGGACTTCCAGAATAGACGAAGACTACTGTTGCTAGATGCAGTCCACGGTGGTGGTGTTGAGTCTGTCCAATCGCAGGACGAAAGACTCTCTGGGGAAGCAGCTCAGTGACATTGAGGGTTGCTGCAAACTGCTTAGCAGCAACTGCAGTCTCAGAATTATAGCAACTGGATTGGCCATGAATAAGAAAATAAACACTGGCTTTGAAATTTGAAAAAAAAAAAAAAAAAAGATGCTAAAAGGAGTCCCAAATTATTCTTGGACAAAAGTAACCTACTCCATTTTGGAGTAAACAAGTAATTTAAATGCAGGAACATTGGATTTACTTGCAGCCCTGTTTTAATAAGATTCAAAACCTTTTGTTTAAAAAAAAAAAAAAAAGCCCACAGAAACAATGTCAGATAATCTCATTACAAAAACATTATCACACCATCCAAACTGAAATAAGTATGCTCAACAAAATCTGGACATTGCAGCGATACTAGGAGACATTTCAAATGTACCCAGTCCGTCTATTACTAATCACCGAGTATTTGTGACCCATCACCCGAAAACTGTTTTTGTATACATCCAGTTTTGGTTATGAGTCAGAACGAAAAGCCTTCAGTTATGATGCCCCTCTGATACTATGCTCATCCCAACAAAAAGGCCAGACATTTTCAAATGGTTGTTGATGAAAAGTGAATGAAAGGAGATTGATAGTTGGATACATTGAGGGCTCACATCTGGAAGCTTTTAGGACCAGATCCCTCCAAATTCCTGCAATGAGGTTAACTGCTAAACACGAAGCGAGTATACTATAGTCAGTTCTTGTAGGCACAGTACTGTGTTACTCTACATATCACGCACAAAGAGAAAACAAGCACCATTATGTCACTGCTCCCGTCAGTCCAGATGATTAAGTTATACTGACATGCAGAGGTGTGGACTCGAGTCACATGACTTGGACTCGAGTCAGACGCGAGTCATTAATTTTATGACTTTAGACTTGACTTGAAAAAATGTTCTAAGACTTGTGACTTGACTTGGACTTTTACACCAATGACTTGGGACTTGAATTGGACTTGAACCGGTTTACTTGAAAAGACTTGATATTTTACCCCAAATATAAAATTTAACATGCATATTATATAGAGATTGAAAATGTGACGTCATTCACGGGTAGAACCGCAAAGGATTCTGGGAACTCGTGGCAAGCGGTACTAGCGCACGCAGGCTTTCAATTAAAATCAGTTATACAGCGATAAAAAGAAACACAAAAATATCAAGAAGCTGTTGTATTATTAACTGCAATAGCCGGTCGCATGACAGCCACGGGAAGCCGACGGGTAAAGAGATCGGTTGTTATCGGATTACGTCGTTGAAGAGAAATTGTTCATGTTTCCGAAGTAACAAAGACGCGACGGATGGCCTGGATTGCAGCCATTCAAAGACCAAATATAACGTCCCAGAACACTCCAGCTCACAGGTTAGTCTGCTCCAAGCATTTACACGAAGGTCAGTGTTTTTTAGTAGTTAATACGTCATTTTCATAACATAATTGGTGATATAGGTTACAAGCAAGAACAGAAATTGTCGCGCTATGCTCCTTTATTTATTGTGCATAAATAGTGAATTGTCCTGACACAATATTGCGTTTCGCTTCTGTTATTATGGTACATTGACAAAAACATATACTTTTATTCACAGGATAAAACAGGTTTTTTGTATCACTAATTGCCCAGTACGATTACAGCATACAATATTGTTGTCACTGCTACATTTCTGTGATGGGTACCAGAAATTATTTCCACTACTAATTAATTACCATTGAGCTCAAAGGTCCTATTAATAAACGGTTAACGAATGTGTATTTATGACGACAATTTGTGAGACTGGTAAACTTATGATACGTACGATGGTCTTTCGTTCTACACGGTGCATTTCAAGGTCCTGTACCCATCCGTCGGTAAACTGTACCTGGGCTTGTTGCAGTGACCTGAAGTTACTAAACTTCATGAGTGTGTGCACTCACTCCAAGAAGCGTATAATTATAAATATGCATATAAATATGCTAAGATGAGATAGCTGACTTCATCTAACTAGCAAATGTTGTCCAGGCTACGTTGGTGATACAGTTTTTTTTAATGTGTATGATATTTTTGTCATGCGATTTTAAAGCTGGTCCTACAACCGCATCCAAGAATAACATGCAGCTTATCTCAGAACTGTCGGTGAAAATTATTCTTGGAGCTAGGTTTAATTGAGCTGCATTTTAAAGAGGTGCAATTTCACAATTTGTGTATATTTTCTAAGTTCACTATTTTGTCATGTGTTGAGAAAAACACAGATTTAAAAATTACATGGTCTAATATTTACATTTAGCATATAACTGCAACATTATTTTTTCGTTTGTTTTTTTTAAAGACTCGAAAGGACTTGAAATTCAAAGTTTCAGACTTGTGACTTGACTCGGACTTTTACACCAGTGACTTGAGACTCGACTCTGACTTGCCTGACATTACTTGAGCCTTGACTTGAGACTTGAGGATAAAGACTTGAGACTTACTTGAGACTTGCAAAACAATGACTTGGTCCCACCTCTGCTGACATGCACTGTACATCTACACTGGGTTCAATCATTAGCAGAAGTTGCTGTGCATGAGATGATCTGGCATGAATGCTTGTTCACCACTGACTCAGAGAGATATAATCTCCCTGTTTATAATCTATTTTCAAGAAATTCTCATCGACATCAACTCGTCTGTCTGTCAGAATCCCTCATTTAGCACTAAGAAATCATCCCCTGCTGCTAGCCAACACATAACAATGGAGTAGAGGCAAAAACACTTTTACACAACAGCTCAGCAGAAAAGTCCACATGCATATGAGCTACGACAGAATACAGAATTAACAAGTGTCTCTCTGGATAAAGTTGAGCCACAGCTAGTATTGAAAAGATTCCTATTCAATGTAGTACTGTTGACAAAATGTGTGTTCTTTATGATCAAAAGGCCAGCTGAACAAACTATATGCACCGGTTCATGGATAAGAAAACACACGGAGTAGTAGAGCTAAAAGTTTGGTTTAGGTTTTGAACTCCTACAAGTATGTTTTAATGGGAATACTACCGAAGCCTGTGGCTTGTGTAAACATCGCCACTTAGCAATATGCGCCAGAAAACAACAGAGCTGCAGTCTTCAGCTCAGAAACCCTTAAGCCAAATCCCATTTAAAAAAATTTGAATTTTTCTTAGAATTAAAGACAAACCCAATTTTTAGAAATCAGAAGCAAGATTTTGCTTCCTCGTAGATCGGGCAACTGTTGGGACACTTTCGGCTACACTCAATCATCAATCTAAACTTTATTTTTAAAGAAATGTCAACTTTTGCTGAGCATTTGCCCCTGAAGCTATCGCCCTCCACCGTGTATTTTGAACAGAGCTTTTGTAAAGGAGCAGAGACTATAATAGGTTAAAAGACAGTAGAAGCAACTTGTCAAGTATTTCATTTGGTGCATTCCAAAGTGATAACACAAATGCTGTGACGTGAGTAAGACAGCACTTAATTACTATACTATTAGCTAGTTAGTCTAAGATGGATAGTAAGATAGGTCTGACATTATCTTCCATCGAAGCACAAACAGCCCACTAGCAAGAACTTTCTTACCACTTAATCACCAAAACCCTCAAAATGCAGTTTACAAAAAAGCTCGAACATAGTTGCATCCAAGTGAATTACAAATTAATCTAAAAAGATCCGTGAAAGAAAGACTGTTGCTGACTAAAAAGGTGTGCCTGTTGTTAACGACAGTGAGGACCAGTCCTGCTCACTCCAGAACCGGGCAACGCTAACACGTAAAGCGGGCCTTTATTGTCAAAAATAAAACCTAAATAAGTATTAGGGGCTAACACTGGGCAAAACAAGAATACACAAATAAAACTTGGTTGTGAACTCACCCTCTAAAAGCCTGGAAATCAGCGAGTCGACGTCCAACTCCCCCTCCGCCATTTCTGTAACGAACAGCTCTGCCCGCCGCAGTCTGAAGCAGGCAGGGCAGACACCGCCTCACCGCACAGAAACCGCCTCCCTTTCGCGGCCTCCCATTTAGGGCCATTACGCCTCATTCAACTACACCTCGGATATTTTAGTTTCTAGAACAGAAAGGAGAACAGTGGACATTTTTTAAAAACATAGTAATCCTGCTCATAAGTTTCACATACTTTTTTTCCTCCTCATTTTCTAATTCAATCCTCATATTCAGCCATTGCTATATAAAGCCTGGCTCAACCATAAAGATCATGATATGAGGGTACAAAAATGTATTTGTATTAGAAAAGAAGGGTAGCCAAAAAAAAAGATGGTCAATAGCATATTCACTCTTGCTTTTTACCTGTGATTTTCGATTGCGTTGAATGCATCAGCTAATCAAGTGCTTCTTACAGCAATAATCATAATGATAACGATGCAAAGATTACCATTAGATATACTCTATTTATAATGGAACATCGTTTACACTAAGAAAATAAGTTTTCGTTTTCACCATATTCTATCAAAGGACAGGTGTCTTAAAGGGCCTGATTTATTCACCTCCAGCGCCCCCTTCTGGCCAGGATATGTCTCTTAGAGCAAAATCAGTCCTTTATTCACGTTACTTTGTCTTCAACTGGACTAAAACAACATGGTGAAATAATCGTTGTTTAAAAAAAAAGGCGTTTGAAGCCCTGTCACTATTATCACACTGTATTAAGTAGGTACTGATTTCTAGTGCAACCAGCAGACCAGAAACGTGTAAAGTAAGACCGTGTGTGAAGGACTGGCCTGAAAAACACTGAAACTGGTAAACTTAAGATCTGTATGTTGTGTCTGTTTACAGAGAGAAGAGCCGACAGACAGGAAAAAAGTGAGTTGGATCTTAATCTTAAGACTCTTCCAGGTTATGACTAAAGCCAAGAGTTATGTTATTGCCTCTCCCACTCACTTATTTTTCAGTTTCTTTCAAGTGCGTCACTGGGTATTTCCGCACTGTTTTGAGTGGGTGGAGGCAAGTTGCACTGCAGAGAGAAGGCAGAGGTCTGCAACTAGATCAAGCTAGCCACAGCGCCGGACACGACGCAATTTTCCCTCTTCAAAATAAAAGTATGCAGTATTTTATGAGCAATTGCTTGTCCCTTGCAACTAGACGAAAGTCTTAAAATAAGTAACGCACAATTGGTATACACTACTCCCATTACACCACAGTTCTGCTATACTAATGTGAAAAAGCGTGAAAACCATGAAAATAAACTATTGTTAATTTTGGAGACTTGGTAAAGGTAGTGGCTGGCTTTAAAAAATAAAAAATAAACCAAGTTATTGTTCTGTTCACACCTATTTCCGTTATCTTGAAAATTACCCAAAAAAATCTGCCATGTTTTGATTTTTTTTAGTTCACTATAAATTCGATTAATTAATTTAACATTTGGGGGTAAAGCTAGTAGCTGCCTAAGTAGTCAATAAAAGGCGTTATCAGCGAAAGGTTATCCAATTTCAGATTCTGCATTTGTAATAAACGTGGCACAAAAACAATGCCTACTGTGTGAGAAAAAGACATCACAATGACTTAAGGGGAACAGATTTCTTTAAAAAAAAAACAAGATGAGGACAAAAATAAAGCAGAGATGTGTTTCTATTAGAGGAGTTAACCTGTGGAATAGTTATGACAGTGATTTAAAAAGGTGTAGTTCATTTTCCTTGTTTAAAAATATGTTTAAAAATAGAGTATTAGAAAAATATATAAATCAAGAATGAAAAGAGCAAAAAAAAAAACAACCAAAAAAACCCCCTCTTGATTCTTTTGCTTTGATGTAGTTACTTATCTAAGGTGGAAAGTTTTTTTTTTCTTGTTTGTTTGTTTTGTTTTTGCTTTGTTTTATTATTTGCTTCGAGCCCTGTGCACAGGAGCTGCATGCAAAAAGATCTTTTGTTAAAAGGGTTGGCGTAATAAGCAAATGCTTCAGCCAATACCTTTTGATTAGCCTTGTCTCATGCTTTCTTGCTTTGTGGTAGATCTTTGTTCTGTTTTCACTGAGATATTTGAATGCTAATCAATAAAAATCAAATCAAATAAAAAAAAAATCAAACAATGAAGAGAATAAAGCACGTACTGTGCAGTTGCTGCAACTTGGCGAGAGGCGTGTTGCACAACAAAGTTGCAGCACATCGCTTCCCAAATAGATGTTCCTTACCGGAAAACCCGTGAGCACGAACGTAACTATGTCTGTGGCTTTACTAACTGTACACTCTCGTACACAGACGTAGGTGGAGCGAAGGAGGCGACAGAGCGGCTCTGTCAAGAACTTCGTGGAGTCTGTAGTGCCGTGTTTCCTGCTCTTTTTTGGCTTAAAATAAGATACAAATTATTGAGAAACAGCGGGGGATATCGAGGAGCGTGAGCTGGACTTGGACACAGCCATGGACCGTAAGTGGAGCTGCTTTTATTTACTCATCTCAGACACGGGAGGCGAAACTGTACAGGGAGTTGTTTTGCGCACAAGGGAAAGCCCCGCTATCATTGGGTTTTGCGCCAACAGGAGGAGTCTGTTCCCGAATAGTAAGCTAACGTACAGACAGAAGTTTGACTTAACTTTGGTTTATCGCATACATGTGAAATAGCCGAGAGAAACTTGATGTTTAACTGAATGAATTTCTCAGCTTGTGGACAACTCAACTGGCACGAGCGGAGCGAACCAAACAAGTCTCGCGCTGCCAAGAGGCCTGTGGGGTTTGTCCACTTGAGAGATTTCCTTCTAGCCACTGAAACTTCGTTCAGAACTCTCGCCATTTAATGTTTTTCTGTATGTAAGTGGAAATATTCTTTGTGAATCACGCACTCAAAAGCTTGTCAGTAACAGTGAATAGTGTATTTTAAATTCGGCCTGGTTAAAATCACCGTATAACGTTCTTTTCAATAAAAAAAAAGTCGTATTTAATTGGTCGACGCGTTTAGCAACCGCCCACTCCGGCTTTAATTGACAAAAACGGTTCCGATAGGAAATTGTGGTAATAAGCTCTGTGTTCAGGAGAACACGTGTATGCAGATACTGTGAAGATTTCACAGCCGCCTCCGTTTCTATTTTATTCCATATATACCTTTGCCTTTAGGCTAAACCATAAACAAACGAGATTTTATAATGGAGTTCTGTTGACTTCCTATGTTTAGAGTGCAGCCACACTTTATGCAAATGTTATAAACCTTAAAATAGATTATGTTTGTTGATAAGTGTCACTTATCTCTGTCTTGGTTGTCGATATTGGCACGACAAACAGCCAACATCTGACTGAGCATCATAAAAGTATGTCCCTTTGTTCGGTCAGTAAAATTGAAAGTGATTCTAGCAACAGTATCGAAGGCCTCAGCTGTGATGCTCTTAATTCAGTCATTAATGATCTTTCGGTCATTGTGGGTATGTGCTTTCACTTTCACATCATCCAGACTCAGTAAGTAGAAAAGACTGTCTTTCACATAAGTGGTCAAAATGCAGTCATTACAGACTCATGTCATCCTTTTATTTTAACAAACAACAACTTTTGTTTGTTTGTTTGTTATTTTTAGTCTTCACTTTGGGGCTTTGCACAGCCTCTTCATTCAGTATTATTCTGGCATTTTAGGTATGATCAGAAAAAGCAAGAATAATGTCTTTGAGCTAAGGCTAGAAAGCGAACATGTTACAGCATGGAAAGGACTCTACTCAAGCTTTTGAGCTGAACCTTTCCTGCCTGCTGATGGGTGGAGCTTTGATCGACTCACCCAGTGTTACACCTTACTTACTGCCTGAAACTGGAGTGCACCCTGCACTAAAGGCTTCCAGCAACAAAGCTGGTAACCTGACACCAATATTAAAAGCCCTGCCTGTCATTGTTTGCCTTTTTCTGCACTTCGTCTCCTTCTCGGTAGCTTTGCAGGCAAGTGGTTTATGACAACCAGAGATTATATTTAGCTGGGAGGCCCTTGTATCTCGGCATCCTTCGACCCCGTTGGACGCTGCACTCTCCTGTAGAATTCCACCCTGACCTCACCACAAATGACAAACTCTGACTAAACCTCAAATATGCAACAAATCTGTTTTCTGTTATTTTTGTCATCTCCACCACCACTGCGTGCTTCCTCGTGGAAGTCGTAGATGGAAAACCTGCAGTTTTTCCTCAATAAGTTGGTTAAATTCCTTTCTTGTTTCTGTTCACCACAGCTGGATATGGATGGAGCCTTACCCCGCTCAACCAGGGTAAGCACACTTTCCTTTTTAAAAAGAATTACTGATGTTCTCTGCAGTGATTTCATGAGTAAACATTTCTACCCTCGGGTGTAGTGACGATCGATGAGGCTGTCTGTGTTGACACACTGACACAAGTAAAGCAGTATTTCACAATGACACAATGCCTTTGCTTTCCTCAACAGCTCCCTACATAGAGATTATCGAGCAGCCAAAGCAAAGGGGGATGAGATTTAGGTACAAGTGTGAGGGACGGTCTGCTGGCAGCATTCCCGGAGAAAAAAGCAATGACACCACTAAGACGCACCCAGCAATCAAGGTGAGTTGGCACAACTTACTGATGCGTTTTAGCGATGATTCATTAAATATCATTTACATTACAGATAATATACACATTGGTGAAGATTTAGGTAAAACGGGTGCATGCAACCACAGCAACTGTTTCCACAGTGACTCATGTACGTCAACTGTACATTTATGGTGGAGAAGGTCAGTGCTGAAAAAATGCTTTCTGCAGCTGAAACATCTGTTTTTCCTGTTGAATGTTAGGAACACAGACTGTGTATGCGTGATGGATGATGCAAGAAAGAAATCCAATATTATATTATATATTATATAATATCATATATATATTTGTGTTGATCATTTCAATTGAAAACGTAATTTCCAGAAGAATACATTTTTCCTACAATATCGGCAAAATTAATTCTGGACTATGAAAGAATGGATGTTATCAGCTAACGCTAACAAGCTTGGTTTGCAAGGTACATCTGTTAGTACAAAGTCATAAACCCAAACTGAAGAATGGACCTGTCTGACAGGCAGTTAGTGCAGATAACTTATATTAAAAATGTCCTAGAAGGCATCAGTACTATAAACATAGTTGAGATGTCCAGTTCGTTAACTTGAATTAAAGGGGTGAAGCATTGCAAACAACTTAGTCATAGACCCTAAAATGAACAGCACCACCAGTAAGTCATCAGACGAACGTTTGTGTATCAGAACCTGTAATTCTTCTCTGCAAGTTGCATGCAGTGAGTTTGTTTTAGCTGCAGACAATGCAAGTGCCCTTATGGCTGAACCTTCTATCAGTAAAACTCTGTTTTTTTATGGACAGGTGCACAACTACAGCGGCCCCCTGCGTGTTCGCATCTCATTGGTGACAAAGAACTCACCCTACAAGCCTCATCCTCATGAGCTGGTTGGAAAAGACTGCAAACACGGCTACTATGAGGCTGACCTGCAGGAGAGACGGATACACAGGTAGGACTAGTTTGTATGTAAAGATAAAATTAGACACTTCAGAGAAACCTAAAGGAAAAAAAGCAATACAGAGCGCTACGGTGTCTCGAGGAAAACTACAGTTTCAGGCTAATGCAAAGTGAAGTTTTGCAGTGACTGACCTAGATTAGCCCTTGATCGGTTCTGGAAAATGACGTGTGTACTGTCACCTTGCTTGGTGTCTAGATGAGCAAAAATTTAACAGAATACTTTTTTTTAGCACAAAAGAGTTAACATTTCCTCTGTATTACAACCAGAACAAAATTTCCACAAGTTGGAAAAAAACCCCAAATCATTCCCAATTTGGTTCTGAAGTGGAAATACTGACTGATAAGATATGTTGAAACCTACTGAACCCATATACCTGGCAAGACATGACAGTTTTTTTCTGTCTTCATTGAAACAGTGACAAAAGTCAAACAAATCAGCTTGTACTGCAGACAGATGTGTGCACTGTGATTCAACATGAGCAACTGCACGTGCTTATGTTAGGCAATTGTTTTTCACACTGAACAGTTTATATCCTGATCATTGCTCTAGATCACCACACGAGTTATAAAAGGGAAACCGTTACACTGTTATTTCTAATTATAGTCTCCCTGGAGTCTAAATTAATGAAACATCATGTTAAATAACCCAGAAAAGTACATAAAAAAATCTGTATGCTAACAAGCTTTTAATTGTTAAACTATATTTGACTGTGACTAACAACAACAATAATAATAATAAAAAAATAATAATAATAATTAGGTTAGGTTATAATGCAGGTATAATGCAGGTACTGGACACAAGCAGTTCAAACACAGTCATTATAGTGCAGCCAGAATAAGGGTAGATATGGGGTAGAAGTCAAGAACAGCAAATACTTCAGGAAGTAGCAGTGCAATGCCTACTATTTCGTTAACCAAAAAAGTAAACTGGGTCAAAAGATGATTGCATGAACTGTGTTGCTAGATGTCTAAAAAGTTGTTTTGTTTTTTGTCTTTTCAGTTTTCAGAACCTGGGTATACAATGTGTGAAGAAGAAGGATGTAAATGAGGCCATCACTTGTAGACTGCAGACAAACAATAACCCCTTTAACAGTAAGTGGCCATAGTTAGAGATGAGTCTCCACCACAGATTTTAGTGATTGTTTATGTTAACTACCTTTGTCCTTAAAGGATATGATAACATCATTTTGGAGGATAATTGTAATCATGTGCTTAATTTGGATTACTGACTTCTTCTCATGCAACAGCTATGCGTTAACTTCTGTATGGTCAACTCTTATCAACAACACTAAGCAAATTCTACTTCATGTTTGTTACTGAGACGATAGCGGGTGGTGGCTGTGTGCTGAAAAGTAGTACGACAGGATGCAGTGGTTTGCTTGAGTGTTTTATTGTGTGTTGCGTACCACGCCCTTTTCCTTCTCTTTCTTGGATGCAGTTCCTGAGGCTAAGGTGTGGGAGGAAGAGTTTGACCTAAATTCAGTCCGGCTTTGCTTCCAGGCCTCCATCACTCTCTCTACAGGGGAGCTCTATCCTCTGGAGCCTGTGGTATCACAGCCCATCTATGACAACAGTGAGTTGAACACAGCACACGTGAACAGAAATGCATATGCACCAAATTAGCTGATATAGATATTTCTTATATGTTAATATAAGGTAAGAGGTGCTTATAGTAAGTACTGTACCATTGTAGAGAGACGAGTATCAGTCTGAGCTCTCTGTACCAGCACGTTCACACGTATAATCACGACTATAAAACTTCCAAATGTCCTGCAGCCTTCCATGCCCTCAGTGATTCTCTGTTCCTCTTTGCAAATTAATGTTTCCTCTCAGTTTGAAGGTATTTACAAGAAATAGACATCACCACAGACTCACTTGTGGATCAAACACATACATCTGTGTTTCTCCAAACAGCTGAAAAAGTTTAATTTCACTTTCGAAAAATGTCAATTGTCTGTGTTTCAAAAAACAAACAAACAAAAAAAGTAGACAAAGTAAGCCAAATAAAACGGAGACGTTAGCCACCCAAGTATCGAAGTGCCAGCCAGAGCGGGCCTCACTGTGCGTTTAGCATTTGTGTGATATTTAAGTGTTGCACTACTATCGTGTTCATGGGCACATAAAGGCTTTTGTTCTGTCTTGCAGGGGCTCCAAACACAGCAGAGCTAAAGATCTGCAGAGTCAACCGCAACTCTGGAAGCTGCAAAGGAGGGGATGAAATCTTTCTGCTGTGTGACAAAGTGCAAAAAGGTACAGTGTTACTGTACAGATACCGAAAGAGCACAGCGGCACACAGCACAACTAAACCTACACTTTCAGACTGAATAATCCATAAATAGAACTCAGGACTGAGTAAGCAGATGTAAAACTTGCAATACACGTAGAGCGGAAACGGTGTAAGTCCTTTACACCCACAGAAGATTGTGTGAGAAGAGAAGAAGTTAGAAGCAAGTGGTCTCAAAATAGAAGAGTGACTCACTTAATAAAATATACTATATGAGGTGACTGGGTTTCCATTTTTTACAGCAGCTGTCATGGCTTAGTTTCCTTCTTCAAAACAGCAGATGTGCTAATTATGCATGTAATGGATATATTAAAAAAGTTAAAAAGAAAATGCAGACTACCTGGCATTACACACTAAACTGACCCGTCCTATATCATAATGCAACTTACAAACACGTGTTAGAGAGACGTACTGAGGCTTTCAGTGCTCATTTCCCCTTTAAGTTACAGCAAGTCCACTTTTTTACTGGACATACGTGGTTAGCCAACCTTAAGTAGAGCAAGACTGTGTCTTCTTACAGTCAACCTCAGGATCTGTTATTCAAATAAAATGTTCTGTATTTCTTAACAAAACTTCTCGACTGGTCACACTGAAAAAATCTGTTCTTTCCAGATGAACTAAATCAGCTTTACCCTCATTCCCCTAAAATGGTTTTTAAAAAGGCTTTTTTTATCTGGAAGTTTTACTTCTACCACTGCCTTTCCTGTTGCCAAATTATCTGACAGATTCCACTTCAGAGAAACAACTAAGGAATAACACGATTGTGTTTGTCCAGAGCAGTGAGTTTACACAGTGATATCATTTTTGTTGTTGTTCAGATACAGAATAGGCTGCTAGCTGATGCCAGAGCCAACAAAGCTGCCACTTAATGAACATACGTAGGTCAAATATGCCAATACTGATATATCTATACTCGAAGCCTCAAGCAATAAACACAGAAATTGTTTGAACATTATAATACAGGTCACCTGTAATAAAAAGATTTACTAGTCTCTTTGACCATGTGTGTTACTCCTACGTCTTCTTTGGCATGCTGTGACTTAGATATTCTAAGCAAACATGTAGTGAACATTAAGCTTATAGATGTTAGACAGCGCAGTCAACAACACTGCCCATTGTACAGTCAATGAGAATATTCTTGAATGACTGCACACTGACTGCTAATTAATGTTGGCTAATGTCAGACAGATATGGAAAACTGAAATTTGTCTGGGCCAACTGTAGACAAGGAAAGATAAATAACGGCTCGGTCTTGAAAGTCAATTGATGAAGCACTTTTCTCATAATGAAAGTAACACCAGCAACTCGACCAGCTGTTGTTATGTTATTTATTTATTGATTTAATATTGTAATATAGCATGTAGTGCTATATCCCAGATCATTCTATTTGCTAGTCACTGCTTCCCATTAATAGACTTTAAAGCCACATTAATCAAGATATTGCACTATAATACACTACAGTTACACTTTAATAATTCATCAAACGACTGTCTTAAATGGGAAAGGTGTAACTTGCTAATTCAGTAAAAGGACTAGATGTTGTAGTCCCTGATAATGCATTGCGTTAAATGGCGAGAAGCTTGAGGGATGGCTGTTATGAGGAAAGGCAGCCCAGAAACCTTTGGTGTTTTACCCAGGCTAATCTGACATTTTTGGGGGGATTAGAGATCTGATCTAAATGATCATATTAAGATTTGGGACACATTATCAGTAGTGGACCTTGGATTCTTCTTCAAAGGGATAGAAAAGGTGATAGAGAGAAGTAAGACAAAAGAGACAAGATAGGAGAGTGCAGAGAGGAGAGCCAGAAGGGGGCGCTCGATCTGGCTTCCCACACCGCCCCGCCGGATCGGGCTGTATGCTCTACCTCCCCACTAGAATACAGTCTCCAAAAATGATCAGAGGAATTATTTTATTGTGTGTTGGTTTTTCCTGTCTGCAAACTTTGAACTCACTGAGGTTGTTTTCAGCAGGCAGCAGGTCTCAGCAGCAATGAGAGAAAAGTAGTGACAAGGACTTGATTTAGGTGGACACAAAGATGACTCCAAGGGAGTGCTAATGTTAGCTGCTAGGAAACTGCTGTAGGTGATGATGGAAATTTAAAAAAAAATGTTGACTGAAGCATCACGTATGCACTTCAGAAACCTCTGGGTTCAGACTGTGCCTTTGTTCCACGTGTGGGATTTCATTGCATCTCATGGAAGCTGCTGTGTGTAACACAATGCAAAGCAGTCACCTAATCTGTTTTTGTGCTGAGTTAAAGCTTTCTTCTTCTTCTCATTCTTGTCCAGTTCTTTTCATTTCTGTACAACAGTTTCTTTTAAAGTGATCACTTTATGCTCATTATACAAGCCTTTTTTTTCTTCCCTCACTTATCTGCTGCTGTTTGATCATGGCACACATATATGCTTTGTAATTTGGATGTGGGTGCTCCCCTGAGTATCATTTGATACATCTTAAACTGGATACAAATTGCATCATTGCGAAAAAAGATCGTGAGAAGGCTGAATTTTGTACTAGTTCATCTCTCGGTCCTGCTGTCTCTGGGAGCCTGTCACACAGCTACTTTCACAACGAGCGGCGCTGTCACATATCTGCTTTGAACATTAAACCCTTTTGGTTGAAGTTTAACAACTGAAGCTGGCTGCGAGCCTTCTGAGTTGTTGTTAGACTTGAGTGTTGCGTAGCAGCAAATGTGATGTAACACCCCCGGGGTCTTTTCTCTGTTAATCAAAAACATCAGAGCTGCTTTTGCACCGAAGCCGGCGAGTTAGTGCCCGATTATCTGATTATTCTTTTTGAGTTCTTCACCAGCTGCAGTATGTTGTTACATTTGCCATTTTCTGTTTCCCTGCAGAGGACATTGAGGTGCGTTTCTTCCAAGACTCTTGGGAGGGGAAGGGCACTTTCTCCCAAGCTGATGTCCACAGGCAGGTGGCCATTGTGTTTCGCACTCCGCCCTACCGTGACACTAACCTCACTGAGCCAGTGAGAGTCAAGATGCAACTCCGGCGGCCCTCTGACCGAGAAGTCAGTGAGCCAATGGACTTCCAGTACCTGCCGTCAGATCCAGGTAAAATATATTATATGCAGAAAATGTGCTGAATATGTGCAACTTTTCTCAAATTTAACTTCTTTATCATTTCCACCCTGGCAGATGAATACAGGCTGAGTGAGAAGAGAAAGCGGACAGGAGATATGTTCCAGAACCTGAAGCTCGGGCCCTTGCTATCTAGTGGTAGGTTAATAAGATTTTTTTTTCTGTCAGCTGAGCATAGTATAATTGGATAATGGTTACACTGTTGTTAAGCACGGTATTATAAAGACGTCTTCTGACATTTCAGTGACCACTCCACAAGATAGACAGCACCTAAACCCATCAAGGAGAAAGCTGACAGCCAAGCCTCAATTACTGAACCCACAAGCTGGTGAGTCTGTTGCAGATGTTCCTTCCTTATTTGAACTCATTTGAAGACATTTTACTTTACTTCCTGATATCTTTTACACCAACTAACAAATGGATTCATTCAAAAATTGTCATTTCTGGCAAATGTAATTTGATGATAGTTAATGTCCGCTTATAATAAGTAATACTCTAAATAATAAAACAGTAATTTAGATTGGTGTTAGTTTCAATCTCCTCGTCTTCCTGTCTTAAAGCAGTTGAGTCATTAGCGGTGAACTTTGTGTATGTGAAATATGTGATAAGGATTTTCTGCAGTGAGTTCTCAAATCACTTGCTTGTGTTTGCAGCAGCTGTGGTGCCCACTGGTCCCACTGGGGCAAAATCACATCCCCAATACCCCTTCCAACCAGGCCAGCTATTTTCTGAGCAGACAAAAGTAGAAGCCTCCAACATGTCAGCAGCTCCTACCAACCAGTGGAAGATGACAGCCCTGGGCTCCCAACCAAAAGCAAACCCAGTGTCTAGCTTTTCAATGAACCCATCACCGGCCACCTCTACCATCACTTCCACTTCCAATCAGGACTACTCAACGGTCAACCTGTCAGATCTTCATGAATTCTTCCCCAACATTTCCTCGACTATCACCCAGCAGGAGCCCTCAGCTTCTCAAGTAAACTTGGCCTCTTCACAGACAAGCAACTCCTTCGCCCTCCAGAGCACTCAGTTCCGGGGAGAGCCACCACTTGTTGATGACGATATCCCAGATTTCCCTAGCTTCACTGAAGGCCAGGTCCCAGTCAACCTGGACAGCCTCAACATGGATGACTTGGAGGATCTTCTGAACCCCCAAATCGTAAATCATCCTTCATGTCAGCCGACTGGCCCTTCGGGCTCCTCTACCGCTGCCCAGACTAGTGCAGCATCTCAGAACACTTCTGACCCTGCCAGCAACCCAGGAAGCACTTGGATGAATTACCCCAACAGCATTGTGCATCTGCTCCAGAACGAAATCATGACAGACAGCAGACCCAATAACAACCAAATGCTCGAAGACTTCGATGAGTTGATGTCTGCTGATGAGGACCGTCTTATTTCCATTTTTAACAGTGGAAGCCAAGCTGGGTTTGTGTCAGGACACCCGACTTAAAGTTTCTTTCATTTTTCCAAAGACCAATTGTATCTTCCCCTGTGGCCATCAGGACTAAAACTTCTTTATTATTGTAAGGCAAAAAAGGAAGTAGGCAGAGGAGACCGAATGTAGCAGCACTGCTCACTGTGGACACACTTCTTAAAATACCAGCAATGACTTTATGGTATTCAGTCTGACGCCTTGCCCAGTCATATAGTTTGTCTGATAAATTACAAAACCCATAATGTAGGTGATCAGATTTCATGCCCTGTGAAACCCATGTCCAGCATCTGTGACTAAACGTTTAGGTCACTGTCAACATATTGATGGTGGAGACAGATTCTCCAGCGAATGTTTTACGAAGACAGACAGCATGGGTACTTTGATAAAGGTATCCGGTGTGGTGATTATTTTTGGAACATGTTAAGCATGTTTTTGTACTGTCATTTGAACAATTTTGGTAGCTGTGGCCACAAAAATGTGCAGCTTTTGTCTCTTTTTTTGTCTTTATACAAAAGGGTTCATATATATGTAATCAGATCTAGAGGTAAGTCTACACAGATTATGTCCGTTTTTAAAAAAAAATTATCTCTTTGGATTGCACCATTGTTTTCTGAAGGTTAACACAAACTATCTGAATGTCTTGGAAACAAAATGAAGGTGTACATTTATCAAACAAGCAACATTACTATATATGTGCTTATACTAGAGATTGTGCTTTTTGTGGTAATAGTTTCCACTGCTCTGTAATCAGTTTTTCTACACTTATTTTATCAGTAATGGTTGCATTTTAACTCAGCTGTTTCAGACTTGCTATACTCTGCAGTAAGGTGCTTTACTGAAATGTAATTATGTTTTTACGTGTATTATGAAAGTGGATCGTAGTATAATTGTGCTTTTTTTTTTTTTTGGAATGAGACTTTGTCAACATACAAAACACTGTTTTGGCAATAAATACCACAACATATAAAGACGATTTTCAAAAGAGTATTTTACTTTGCAACTCTGTAACTGTTATACAGTACAAAGGGGGGGAAAAAAAGGCGAACGCAAGAGACAAATGTAAAATGGCAACAAGGAGTACTTCAGTGGATCTTCTGAAAATGTGCATACAAATCAAGGATGTTAGTCTTCTTCCCGGCACTCGAGCCTGTTAGAATCTTGTTAGTACTACTATTCTTGTATACAATATTTTCAATACAAAATAAAAAAAATCTGAAAGTGTTTCAGGTCATTCAGAAAATTTTACAACACAAAAAGAAGAGACAAATTTAGTGTTTTGGATTTTTTTTTTCTAGAAAAAAAAAAAGGATGAATTTGTGATCGGAGTTCAACCAATGATGTTCTAAATAGTTGCAGTCAGAGGACTGTACTGTCCAACCCATCTCCTGGGATCATCACGCACCTCTTCACATACTGTTACAGCAAAACTCCTCTCTTGGTCTGAGTGGCTTATGTTACCTCAAGATTGGTAACTTTGTTGATGACGTGGGAACGCCTGGGCACACACTCCAGGTCGAACTTGCTCTCGTATATGGTGGGGCAAACATTCCAGCGGTTGTTCCGATAGATTCCCAGGTATGTATACACATCTGGCTTGTACGAGAGAGGGCATTTGACCCCTGTGGCACGAATGACCGAATCCAGCCTCATGACCTCATTCTCATCAGTGAAGTTCTGGTTATAGGCACAAATGACCTGCTTGCCCTCTGCCTTGCGGTCAAATGGGCTGACTTTAACGAGTGAGATCTTGCCATCTAGGGCTGCTCTTGCCACACATTCCCAAGCGTGGTCCAACTTGAAACCAGTGTCCAAGTGCATAAGCCACTTGCCTGAGAGTACTCTATGGTTCAGGGCCAGCTCCCTCACTGTCTGGAAGGTGACGGGCCGGGAACTCGCCAAAAGTTTCTCCCAACTCTCCTGGAGTCCTGTGACATCCGCACCACTGGGGCAGTGGTTTGGGCCCACCACAGCAATCCACCCCACAGGGCTGACGCCACCCTCCTCGTCTCCAAATCTGGACACTTGGGAGGGCCTGTTACTCTCCAACCAGCCATCAAACTCGGATCTGGGAGTTCTTCTAGAGTCAAAAACAATCCAGGGGTCCATGTCTGCAGCCATGGCTTCAGCAGCATAGGTCTCTGCAGCAAAGGGGGTCCTCATCTCGCCATCAACAGGGCTCTCTTCTTCCTCCATAATGGTATAGCAGTTACACGAGTAAACAAGTTCTGAAGCCTGCCTGTTGAGTTGAAGAATGCAGTTATTATTTGAATAAAAAACCACTGGTTTAGCCTCTGTGTTAGCTTACAACCCTTTTGCTGTTATTTATTAGCTTACAACCCTGCCTAACTTCGACAGAAGTGGACAACTGAATTGCTTATGAATGCTACTAGCTAGCCTGCTACAACAGCGAAAGTTAGCGTATCTCTACCACTGATTCAGTTTCATACGAAAGTTACTATCGACCCCAGCGTACCGCCTACAGCTGACATGTCAAAGAACACGCAGAACAGCTTTCTGACCGCTTTAGCATTGTTGTAGCTAGCCGACAAGCTAGTCGTCTTTATAAATGTACACACTCGTCCTGGCTAGCCATTTCTAGCCAGCTGTTGAATACAACTGACTCTTTAACGTTCACAGTTTTCCCATTCAAAACGTAAATAATCGCACGCCGATGTTAAACTTTGAACATAAAGGCTTACTCTAGCCGTAGATGTCGAAGTTTGTTGTTCAGTGTTGATCTTCCGCATAAGCGCAGCAGCTCCTCTGTATCTAAGAGCCAAAACCCATTCAGGTGGCTGGCAGTTTAACTAATAATTATTTATACATCAATTAAATTACGTACCTCGTCCACAAATTCGACCGTATGTAACAATATAAATATATGATATAAATATATATTTTTTACGTTTTGCTATAACATAATTTTAAACATAAGTTATGCTGTACTAGATTCAGCGACTTTTAAAAAACTTGCATGTTCCTCGGTATGTGTACAAGTCAAATTTGTAAGTTTCCCACATTTGTATTTTGTTAAGCTTTAAAAATAAACATGTTCCATTACTATGGTTAAATAAAAGTATTTCTTTTCTTTGCATTTGCGGAACGACAAGCGCTCCAACCTGACGGCACGGAGACCCTGCGGAAACAAACTGACCGCACCGAGGAACGAGTGACGAAGACGATGTGCTAACTAGTTAGCCGGATAGCCACCACTATCTGGTGTGCGCGCGGTGGAGGCGAATTTCTGTATGAAATAGAATACGAATATAGCATATATTGTATTTTATTTTAGTTTAGCCACCCAGGTAATTTAATTATGCCCAGCAAAAAGAAGAAATACAACGCCAGATTTCCTCCGGTAAGTTTAAACTGTGCTGAGCCGGTGTCAAAGCAAGCTAACGTTAGCAAAGTGTAACATGGAAAGCTAAGTTCTGTAACTAGCTTAAGTGGAATTCGGCCTCTTTTGTTGCTTAGAGAGCATACAAGCCATCTAACACTCCCAAACCATTTAGTATACAAAGCACGTGCCTTAGTGAAAAGTAGTTGATGTCATGAAATTAGTGACCAAACATCCCCTGTATGTCATTAGTTGGTGGTGTACACACATAGCAGGCGTGCTATTTAAGTTGGTCTACTAATTGACGTTGTTTTTAGCATCTCAAGCTAGGCTAAACGGCACGTAAATAAATGTGAATAAATCCATTCTTTATTGTAATAAGCTGGATAATGTATCTACAATCCTCACACTACGTGAGTAGTGTAATAGTAATGATTGCAGTTACTTTGTGGGGACCTCACGTTATTCGATGTGCTGTACTGCAAACTCTTTACTAGGTTGTCCCCGAATTTCAGCGCGTTTTCACTGAAAATGTTTGTTGTTGTTTTTTAAGAAAATGAAAATTTGAAGCGTTGCTGTAGACACATGCATAAAAATAGACCTTTTCTCATTTCAGGCAAGGATTAAGAAGATTATGCAGACAGATGAAGAAATAGGCAAAGTGGCTGCAGCAGTGCCTGTTATTATATGTATCCTTCCTGCCTGCAGTCGTCACTGTGCAAGTTCTGTCTTGAATTATAAATTGTAAAAGACTGTTTAATAATTAGAGAAAAATGCTTCCTTAGTCTGTTGTGTTGTTGTGTCAAGTTGTCTATTATTGCATGTTTGGTAGTTTGATGATTTAAAGTACAAACACACCACTGCTTCACTGTACTTCCCTTATCCAAGATATCAGCAAGAGCACTGGAGCTTTTTTTGGAGTCCTTGCTTACAAAGGCTTGTCAAGTCACCCAATCTAGGAATGCAAAGACAATGACAACGGCACATCTGTAAGTTCTGTGTTTGTCTTCATTCAGAGCCCTGTCTGTGTTGCACTGTGTTGGAGATGAACGTCTTAGGAAGGCAAAGCCATCTGCTGTTCAGATCACTGGTATATTATATAGTATTTGTTTTTAATGAGTGTAGCTGAAATGCTGTCAGGCCTTTATTTTGTTTATTTTTAAAGTGGACTCATGATGAACTTCCAGCTCGATAATTTCATTCTTGGACTTTACTAAAGTAGCTTTGCTTGATTCACATTTAAAAATAACGACTATTCATAATATACACAACATACTTCTTTTAAGTCAGTTTTCTTCTGATTGGTTTTAACAGTACATTTAACAGTTCTTTCATCTCATTTAATCAAATTTCACAAAATGGGAATTGTGCAAAATTTCAGGACTTCAGTCATTAGTTTACTCAAAAAATAATCCTCAGTGAAATGTTGAAAATAGGAGTGTTTTTGAATAATTCCCTAGCATAATTTTGTTTTTACATGACAACATGTACCAAATCCAAATTGACTTTTTAAGTAATGATTGTGATGGTTTTCTTTCTCATCTTCCTAAGAAAAATTTGCCTAAAACACTTTAAAGTAGATAATGTCATTTTAAAGTAGCCCCTCAAAAATGATGTTGGAAAATGTCTAAAAACAGCCCTGCCATCATCCTTTGAAATATTTTTGAGAAAGCTAATGACAGCCGGAACCTCAAATTTTCCACGATTCCTATTTAGGATGTGTATCCTCCACCTGGAATGTTTTTTCAGGTAAGATGGTGAGGTGGGAAAGCATTTGATGAACTGACAAGGACTAACCCTACACATTGCAAAAAGATAAATAAGTAAGGAAAATCATTATGAGCCGTCTTTACAAAAAAATGGCATCCTGTTACACAGCATGATTTACTGTGTGGTGGGAGCCTGATAGTTCTGTGGAGCACATTTGCAGTACACTGCTGAATCCCTTGTATCTGAAAGTATTTCTGGCCTGAGTAAGACAGCCCGCCAAAACAATTTTTCCCTGTGACTCAGACTGTATGTGTTGCTAAAATGAGTATGTACTACCATTAAGCTTGCTGTCTTTTTGATACGAGCTTATATTTCACTTGGCAAGTAAGGCTGAGGAGAAAACTGTTCATATTTATTCACAGAAAGCAGTGCATTGAGCTGGAGCAGCAGTTTGATTTTTTAAAAGACCTGGTTGCGGCGGTGCCAGACATGCAGGGAGAGGGGGAAGAGAACCACACCGAGGGGGGAGGAGAGAAAGTCCCACGGAGGTAACATTCGCTCACACAGACACCCAAACACGTAGAGAAAGAGTCATGATGCTTTGAAATGGAAGGAGTATTTCACATACACGATCAAAACACTCCAGGGTGATATGAGGCAGCCAATCCAGCTGCAGATAATTTGGACTTATTTCATTAAGCAGTTTGTAATTCAGTCAGCTCTGATAAGTGCACACACACATCGGTTTAAACTAAAAAGGATTCGCTCCACGAACAGACAGAATCTGTGTACGTTATCTTTTCTTCTTCTGGAAATGAGCACTGCTGTAAATTGGTCTATAATCCTTGCAGTGTTACCGTACTCCCGTGTTCCTTTAGTTTTGTGATTCTAGATTATCAGAAGAAAATGAAAGAACTGGCCAGAGCGAAAATTAATTGTTGAGGAATTGTAGACAAGAAAATGCAGTATTGACTGTCAGATCAGACGCCGGCACCGCAGCTAATTTGTAGCAGAGAGCTTGGCGGGGAATTAGACGTTTCTTTTCTCTGCAGACTTCTTTTCTCTGCAGACTGCGGCTGATTGGATTCATATTCAATTCAAAGTGGTCGTAAAACTTGTAATGTTTAGACATTTGGTGTCAGCAAGTGCCTCAGAGTAATTTCCACCAGCAGTATGCGTCACACTGTTCTACTCTGGAGTTATCTTAAAGTTGCAAGGAGAGAATTTCTGCTTTAAAAAAAGCCACATTAGCTACTATGTTTTTCATTTAAAACATTTTTGTGCACTAAGTTAAACAATTGATTTCTGGTTCCCTCGTCCACAGTAGCCCAAGTGTACGTTCTGTTTCATGTGTTGTCTCGTAAACATTCTTTTGAAACTTTAAAGTAGGACCTGTTATCACATTTCCTTACACGGTTATCTTTTTTCTTCCTCAGAGGTCGAAAACCAGGGTCTGGTCGCAAAAACGGAGGTGCTGGCGCCAAAGGCAAGGACAAGAAGTTATCTGGAACAGAGTCGGAGCAGGAGGTGTGAGATGATTTGCATGTAGAGGCCTGAACCTGTCTACTGTGTTTGTCTGTATGAGGGGAGACGACTCACTGTTGTCTTCCTTGTGATGGAAACAGGACGACAGTGAAGACAGCGAGACAGACGGGGACGACGAGGACGGCTCTCAGTCTAGCACACATCTGCAGGCTCCATCCAGGTTCCACAGGTTTGTGTCCAGATCCACATGAGACGGTGTGTCTGGAAATATCCTCCCAGACTGCAGACTCGGAGAGAGGGAGGGCGTGTTTTCTTTTAAGCTCTTGCACTGCTCTTCCCTCTGAAAAACAGACTCTCTGATACAAAGATGTAAAATGATTTACAGCATATGACAAAGGAGATAGACGCCTAGAAAATGGCATAGAATTCATGAGAACTGCTGAATCATTATAAACAACCCACACACATTTGAGCCATTCAAACACTACATGATGCCCACAAGAGGGCAAACCAATACAGCAAAAGATGCAAGTAGTTACTTAGGCACATTTAGTCCAACATAAACATGTTTACATACCTACACATTACAGAATAAACTAAACAAGTTGGGTCTGGCACCCTGAGTGAGCTCTGCTTTGGAACAACATGGAGTGGTGTGGACTGGCATTTATACAGCACATCTCTGGTTTTCAGTATTCTGAGTATTCAAACCTCTTCACACTACTGTCCCCATTTATTCTGTACTAGCACACTTTCAGCAATTTATCTACACACGTGCTGTGAGACATCACAGCTGGCAGAATTAGCACTTTAACTTGATTCTTATATCAACTGATAAAAACAGAAGACTCGTCTAAACATGGAACAACAATTCAAAAATTCCATCGATATGAATTTGGGAAATGATTAGCAGGGACCTGACGTGTATGAGGCTTTTCCCACTAGCCAAATCACGAGACTTGTGCTTCAACCATTCACTCGGTGCAGTTAGGGTTACACTGTTCTGCAGTCTGCTGATTACAGAGCTTGAAGAGCAAATCGCTCTTTGTGATGCTGAGTTTACTTGAGAACTGAGATTATGATATTGAAAATGGTAATAAAAACAGTAAATAACCATATAGCATACTTGAAAAAGTAACCAAGAATGTAGGAAATGTGTTTTATTTCAGTCTTTATTAATTTGGTCAAATTTGCCAGCACAGAATAAAATTAAGAGGCTTGTGGAGTCTGAGATGTCTGCAGTTCAAAGTGTTTTCTATTGCTGTATTCCATTATTGCACTGTTACAAGCAGATATAATAATATTCGAAACCCAATGTGACCTCCCCTCATATACAACTCTACACTCACATGCCAGTTTGTTAGGTATAAATGACTGGGTTGGGCCCCGTTTTTCCTTCAGATCAGTCTAAATGCTTTGTGGCATAGATTCATCAAAATGCTGGAAGCATTCTTAAGATTTTAGTCCAAACTGACATCAAAGAATGATACCGACTTTGCAGATTTGGCTCTATATCTGTGATCTTCCATTCCCCCACATCCACTGGCGGTGACTGTAGAGGCCATTTGAGTACACTGGACTCATTGTCATGTTCAAGAATCCAGTTTGAGATGATTTGAGCTTTGTGACATGCTGCGTTGTTCTGCTGGAAGCAGCCATCAGAAATGGGTACGCTGTGACCATAAAGGGATGGACATGCTTAGTGACAATACTCTAGTAATGACGCTCAGTTGGTACTAAGGAGCACAAAGTGTACCAATATAATACCCATGCACCCATACAACAATGGCACCAGAACGAACTTCTGATCCAAGGCAGGATGCTTTCATGTTTACACCAAATTCTGACTCTGCCATCCAAATATCACAGCAGAAATCAAGACTGATCAGACTGGGCAACGTTTTTCCATTTGTATTGTACAATTTTGTTGAGGCTGTGTGAAGTGTAGCCTCAGTTTCCTCTTTCTAGCTGACAGCACCTGGTGTGGTCTTCTGCTGGAGCCCATCTGCTTCAAGGTTCGATGTGTTGTGCATTCAGAGATGTCCGCTCAAATAACGAGTGGTTATTTGAGCTCTTGTTGCTTCTTATCAGCTCAAAGCAGTCTGCCCATTATTCTCTGGACAAGACATTTTCGTCCAGTGAACTGCCTGCAAACTGGACAGCTTCTAATTTTGGACTGTTCTCTAAACTCGGAGAGAATTGTGCAGGAAAAGCCCAGTAGATCAGCAGCTTCTCAAAATACTCAGAGAACTCCGTCTGGCACCAGGCTAGGTTCTTCACTTGACTGGGATGGCATTTTAAGACTTGTCTGAAGAAGCACTAATTGGTCAGTAATTACATCAGCGGCAAATCGAGTTCAAAGCTGTCTGATCTCTTAAGAAATAAACACTCAATTTACTTTGCATAATCTTTCAGCTGCTGCTCTCTGTTTTCGTTGTGCCTCCCATGAAGGTGCTGCCATTTTTACTTTTCATTTGTAAGAAAATCTCCAGACAAGCAAAGTTTTTTTTCTCTCAAAAAGTTATATTGCCTCACATTAAGAGCACATAAAGGCATATTTATATATGACTATTACTGTAGCCTGTTAAGAGAGAGAAATCTGGTGGCTGAAATTATGCCAAAAACAGGAAGAGGGCGCTGTTTTCCTACTAGAATCGATAGACAAACCTTTGCTGGCCCCAAGTTGAATAAGTTGTACCTGGAGTTCCCTGTAAATATCAAGATTCATTTTGGATACTTAACTCTAAAATAGTCCATTATTTTTTAGTGCACAGTTAATTTGACTAATAATGTTTCAATTTAAAAGGTAGTTTGTGCATAAAATGCACACGACTCCTCAGATGTTAACACCTGTTCCTGTGCCCCCACAGCTCCAACACCCCCCCTCAATATATGCACATGGCCAACATGGTCCCAATGGGCAACATGGCTCCGACGCAACCTCCGGGCACCGTGGCCTTCGCCCCACACGCCTCCATGATGAGCATGGCACCACCTCCCACAGTCCCTGCACCGCACAAGAACGGGGACGACGATGACGACGACGAAGACTATGACTCTTAGCTCGTTCTCAGCACTCCGCTCACACACTCTCTCATTCTCTTCTACCACACACACACACACACACACACACAGTCAATGTTATTTTTCAAATTCTTAAGTTGTTTTTCTGGCAGCTGCTGTAAGCAGAGGAGAGAGAGACTCTTCATTGCAGCCTGCTGACCAAAACGCCCTTGGCGGCCAGCTATAAGAGCCACCACCACCGCGAGAGACACAAAGCCTGTACATTATGTGTTTTAATTTTCTTTTTCTTCTTCTTCTTCTTTTTTTATAAAGAAACTTTTATTTTATTGTAGAGAAGAATCCAACGAGGATCTTTTTTAACAAGTCAGTCGCTCGATTTTTGACTAGGAAAAATGGTGGTCGTCACCGTTTTTGCAGGCACAACAAGCTTGGGCCTCGCAGCTTTTTCTTTTCTTTCTCTTTTCTTTTGGGAACTTTTTTTTTCCCTCAGTTTCCTGTTGTAGACCTGAACATATCAGTCGTCGTCACTCAGATCCTCAGGTTGGCTGAAAGAATCCGTACATAGTAGTTGTTGAAGCTTTCTTTCAAGGCAACAGCACAGTATTTGGAAGATGATCATCGAGAAGGTTGGTGTCTCGCTGCTGAAGTGTTATGACTATGTTATAGATTGGCTGTGATATACAGCTTTTAAGCTCTGAGCTCTACTTCCCGGCTTTGTCACAACTCGCAGCCCAATTGTCTGGCTGTAACATAAATAAGGAAGCAGGTGTATTTTTTACTATACATTAGCTAGCTACACCTCTTTTTTTTTTTTCTCCCCCCCCCCTTCAATGAGTTTCTATTTTTAAGTCACGTTTTTATCAAGAGAACTGTAAACCTTCACAGCTCTGAAGTCAATCATATCAGCAGGTTAATGAGTTAATTATTTGTTGTTCATGACCCTGGCAGAGGTCTGTTACTTTGGCAATTGGATCTTGTTATTATTATTATTATTATTATTACTTTACTCGACCATTTAATACCCTTAAATTGCCCATCTGAAGTATACTGTGACTCTTGGACCATATGTTTGTTTTTAAAAGCTTTTTTCCCCCCCCCTTCTATTGTCCTCTCTCATTTCTGTTCTGGCCTCTCCTCCAATTTTGAGTAACTTGCTCCTTTATCCTGACTGTTTTCCTCCCCTTTTTAGATTCTTTTAAATGTGTTGATTGGAAGCAGAGTTGGGGCGCCCGTTTATGTGTCAGTCTCCGTATGAAATGGTTGCAAACAGACAGTTGGCACTGTATTGTAAACTTTTAACATTCTTTTTATTTTGTATGTAAAATAAAGTTCATATTTCAATTAAAATGGTCCTTGTATTGGTTTGATTTCTGCATTGGAATTGAGAGCTTGAAGGTACCTTCCATATTCAATATCGGCTTAAAGGCAAAACCAAAGTACACTTACTAATATTTCAAAAACCCTCCACTGAAATTTTTTTACCTTCGTGGGCGTGGAGTACATCCTTTGTAGTTCCAAATCCTTGCACTTTGGAATTCTCTGCATTTTCTATTGTGCAGTTTACCTTGGATGCTGTGCATCTGCCAACCGGTGACTCAAGCAGCCTGAAAGACGCAGCTTTGCAGTCTCCTTCTGGTATTTAATCAGATAAAAGTGCAAGACAGTACAGGTTTGTGGAAAAGTGAGAGATGTGATTGTTATCATGGGCTTGCGTTGTGTTCAGAGTAGCTGGCACACTTGGCCCTGACTGTTCATCCAGCCCCCTTTCCTCTTCCTCCTGCCTCTATTTTTATTTTTTTTTAAACAGTCCCCTTTGTCGTGTAAATGCAGCCGCCTCTCTTACCCCCACCTCCAAACACAGCCGACCAAGCAGTGCAGAGCTGGGACCACGAAAACAACTGCATCCTTCCTGCACAAGCGTTGACTCAGCGCACTGTGAGGAGGGAGGGGTTTTGCTCAGTGTGTGTGTATGTGGGGTAAAGAGGGAGGAAGGTGGGATGGGGTGTCGGTAGTTGACTTTAGGAGGTTGGTGTTCAAACAAACGGCAGCCGTGGTGCAGGGAAGAAGGGAGGGGAGCCATCAAAGGGCTAACAGAAGGAAGCGTGCTGTTTCCACACAGGAGCCGGCGGGGACAGAGGTGACCCTCTGATTCCCGTCACCTCCTGAGAAGCCACTGACTTACAAACATGGGAAAATATGACCAAGAGGAATTCCCTGACCTTTTCCAAGATAAAGTCTTTTTGTTTTTATGGATAGAATGCACCTTCATCAGTGGGAACACCAGCAGTCAATTACTAAAATATGCTCCAGTCTTTACTGAAGGCTATTTTTAAATAACTCTTAAACATTAGGTGACTACACCACCATGGTGGGCACCCTGTGTGGGTGTTTTCGTCATGTTAAAAAACACGGTTGGGTACGTAGATGGACCAGTCAATCATGAGCTTCATAACTTTATTCTTTTCACCACAACAGATGGATGGTTGTGGATGCCGCCCTCCCACCCTGCTTACTGATACTTAAAATTCCTCTACTTGGGGCAGTAACAAGTCCTGGACCCAGAGTGACTGAAAGCCTTGACCCAAGACTCAGGGGTGCTAATTCTCATTCACGTGCTGCTGTAAACTGTCCAGCACAAACTGGAGTTCATGGTTTGCTGAAGCCAAGAGATCCACATCAGCAGCAGCAGAAACAAGATCCTGAGACCACTGAACCTGACACCTTCCCCTTCTGCCGTTTCTCATGAACACTAGAAATTTTGTCCATAGAAATTATGAACACAATCGGTGACAAAGGACAGCCTGGGAAAGTCCGACACCCAAGAATGGTCTGACTTATTTTCAGCAATGCAAAAAACCTTTCACTGTATACCACCCATAGGACACATGCTGACAGCAGACTGCCACACACATCCTTGAAAAAATATCTGGTACAGTGTTCAGTGACCTAGTACTACACTACATAATGTTCCATGTAATATTGAATTAAATTATAAAATATATTTAAAAAAAATCAAAATCAAAAATGTTATGTTAAAGAAAGCCAAATTATGAAATGCTATATTTAAGTAGTTCTCACAATTTGAACTTTTCACTGCATAAATCATAATCTTTATTTGGCACTAATGGACTTCCATTGGCTCATCGCCAGGATTACCAAAAATTCTACCATACTGATAACTATACTGCAGCATTTATGAGTTTATTTTTCCCCAGGTGGTTTCAAAATAAAAATCAGATTAAACTGTCCCGTAAGATCAAGACAACATCTGCGGTTAAAAGATGTCTCTTCTACCAAGTATCTCAGAATCACATCATTAAATGACTATTATTGTCATTTCGTCAAACCTCATTTTAATGGGACTAGATTAAAAAAAATGTATGCGAAGGCAAAAACTTCCTCTTTGTTGTTGTTTTCTAAGTAGCTGCTTAATTTGGTGAAGTTAGCTAACAAGAAGTTAGCTAATACCGGAACTGCGGAAGTCTTTTAAAATAAAAGTATCAGAACTACAAACTATATGTTTTTAAAGGAGGCCACAAACCACTTTAACTTTATTCTTTTACCTTTACTCACATGTCATAATAACCATTTCTTATCTCAGGTTACTGCTGCAAAATAGTATCCCGTTCAGACATGGGTACTTTTATTAGGTATATAATATAGACTGACTTGATTGGGGTGATACTTGAAATTACATTACACGGGGCTTCGTACAGGGTTTTCATTGCACTGGAAAGCAAGATTATTAACAACAACAATAATAGTAGTAGTAGTAGTAGTAGTTCTAGTAACAGTAAATGTAGATATAAGTTAGTATTATAGCGTATTGTGCTGCATAGCTGGGCAGCTAAACACTTCTAACTTCTAAGTAACTAAGTTATAGAGCAACCACGTAAAGGCGCCCACAAGTTTTATTCTGAAAGTTTCAAGAGAACGCGTTACGCCGCTTCCCGTAACTTGACGACGCTCTGTCATCTGACTCTTTTCCTGTTGGGAGAGAAAAAAAGTTTTGAAACCCCACCCTCTCCACTGACCGTAAGCGCAGACGTAGAAGTGGTTCGACAACCTGGCGAGTGAACTCTGCGTGAGGAAGACAAGTGTGATATGAAGTTATGATGGAGTTGTTCCGCTCTTTGGATACCGACTGTAAGAACGGGGGACTCGAGCCGGACCAGGCCACGCGCTGAACTCCCACCAGGAACTAACGGGATTTGTTTTTACTGCGTTTCTCTGAGGAAAGTAGAGCCGAGCAGGTTTGGAGAGCTCTTCCTGTTACAAAGTCGGCGGTCCCCAAGTTTGCTTTATGTTATGGTAAAGGCTGGCTATTCGTGTGCTTCCCATAAGACCGTGAGCATGGATACTTTGGCGCAACGGGATGCGGGATTTCCTGCGGAAGTGCCGCAAAGTTGCGGTGAGACGCCGTTATTGGAGTTTTGGGCTTAATGCGAACTGGACAGCTCTGAAACTTGTCGTAAAACACTGGTTGGCTGGACTGAATGCTCCTTTCCTGCTATTCTTCTCCGCTTTTCAGCGCTTCCTGCTTGTGGTGGCCACTGCACTTAATGGCTAAAAATACATAAAAACTCAAAATGGACAGTTAAGTGTGGTGGGAACCTTTATTACCAGTTGCAATAGCAGTACCTGGGAGTGTTTCGCAGTAAGCGGAGTAGTTTTCATTCGTCTTCTTACACTTTCCCTCTCTAAAAAAAACAAAACAAAGTCAGGACTCAACAGGTGGCAGTTTTGAATGAGGGGGAAGAAGAGCTAAATTAGCCATAATGAGGTGATTCGAGAGGCCCTTAAATACAGGCCGGTGAAATGATATTGTGCTTAAACCATGTGTTGGGAAACCACACACCACATCACTTGAACAGAGAGAATTTCAGTGGAAGCAGTGCTGTCTTTCTGAGCTTTGAAACACTTAGCCTTAATCAAACAAAAGCAATCTCTAGTGAATCATCCGATGGAGAGACGAGTTTAATGCGATGATGAATAAAAGACACTTGCGCTTCTGTTGTCTTTGACTGCTCTCCTCTAGCCCACTTGTTGGTCCAACTTTTGAACACATTTCATTAGTCCCTGATGAGCCAACAAGAAAGACAGGAAAGGGAGCGAGGCGCAATAAAGTACTCCTTTGTACTTTATTTTCAAACCCTTGGGGTGCTAAATCATATCCAGTCAAAACATCTGCTTGAGGCTCCATGGAGCCACTGAAGAATATATTCAGCCGTGGCCCGCTGTCCAACTGGAAAAATTTGGAACAATCGCAAAAAGGGAACTTCACCAACCCTGTGTGGACAGCCTTATTTGACTATGAGGCATCCTGTAAAGATGAGCTCACCTTACGTAAAGGCGATCTGGTGGAAGTCCTCTCTCTGGACTCGGAGATATCAGGGGATGAGGGCTGGTGGGCGGGAAAGGTCAACAACAAGGTGGGTATCTTCCCATCCAACTACGGCTCCTTCAAGCCGAGTGGATATGGAAAACTTCCGGGCAGTGCCGTGGTGGATGAGCTCGCTCCGGCTGTGGTGGGTGAGTTTGAACCTGAAGAGGTAGATTTCCGGGAGTTGAGCCTGGAGGAGGTCATTGGGGTCGGGGGATTTGGAAAAGTGTATCGTGGTACATGGAGAGGAGAGCTGGTGGCGGTGAAGGCCGCCCGCCAAGACCCGGACGAGGACATCAGTGTGACAGCGCAGAACGTGAGGCAGGAGGCCCGTCTGTTCTCCATGCTCACCCACCCCAACATCATCGCCCTGCAGGGCGTGTGCCTGCAGGAGCCCAACCTGTGCCTCATCATGGAGTACGCCTCAGGTGGGCCGCTGAGCCGTGCTCTGGCAGGCCGTCGAATACCGCCGCACGTCCTGGTCAACTGGGCTGTGCAGATAGCCAGAGGGATGTTGTATCTGCACAGTGAAGCCATCGTCCCTGTCATCCACCGGGATCTCAAGTCCAACAACAGTAAGTCCTTCAAGCCCGCAGCGCAGATCAGCATAGCTTCAGTCTGTCTGTTGGGGTTAGTTCAACGAAATCAAAGGTTTGGATATAATTACAGGGCTTTCTACTTAGGAAAGCCTCATGGCTCTAATGAACATGGCTGTACTGTAAAGCTCCTAAAGGAATCTCTCAGTGTTTACAAAGCCTTTCTAGAACAAAGAGGGCCTTTTAAGCTATCATTCACATTGCCAGATTAGTCTGTCTCTCATTCTGATTCTGTATCATTATTGATAAGAAGATCAGATTTATCTAGGCTTCATGTGACTCCTGGGCTATATAAGGTAGGCCAGACCTATAGGCGGCTGATGCATACCAGGAAAAACTAACATAAAGTGTCTTAGGGTAATGCAGGGCCAGTGTGTGCCAAACCAGTCTGCAGCGCTCCACTGAATGGATTGAACACACCACTCTTCCAAAACATTCTCCGGGGCGCTCTCATTACATCTTTGTATTGATTTGTGGGGGATGTGCACCCGAACCTTGCCAGCAAAATTCCCTCACAGGATAACTCCTGGTCCCTTCACTGCATGGGTCAATTTACTTTTGTTTGTCATCTTTGTGTGCCTGCTTGTGTGTGTTTGCATACTGCTCATAGGACAAGAATACCAAGTTTTTCCAGTGAAAGAATGCAGTGGACGAGTTTTACTTCTCGGCACCGTTATATTTCACACTTTGGACTTTAATGCTGTCCTCTTCTTGCATCAAAGGTCTTGCGTCAGTGTTTTCGGGGCCTCGTGGCAGACACGTAGGGGTTGGACCTTGTAATTAAAGCAACAATGCAGGGAGATGTATCACTGATAAAGCTTTCTGTCTCACCCCCCTTTTTTTCTGTAGAATAAGAAGCTCTTTTCTCAGCATCTAACGGCAGCTTTAACCCAAACAGAGAGCCAGCTGAATTTGTGCAGCAGCTTGCTCTCTGTTATTATCATTCCTGTGACGCAGCATATAATCCCCATCAACTCTGCTGTGGCCTAAAAAAAAAAAAAACCCTTCCTCTGCTCATCCTTTGTGTTGTTAGAGATCCCGGTCACCAAACTACACCGAGAGAAAAAGATCACCTAGCAACACTTTTTTTAGGGTGTGGCCTTGGATGGGAGCATCCAAAGGGCAATATTCTTGATTCAAGGTTTGCTGATAGCAGTGGATTCAGCACATCCTAAGATATCAATATTTCCATCGTGCCTTTTGTTTCTGTCGGTATCATCAGTGCTCCACAGAATGGCCTCACCCTCACCTATTGCGTATCATCTGCCTTGTCAGGTTATTTCCCAGCTGGAAGTGCATCTGCTGTAACACACACACACACAAAAAAAACCAGAGGAGTTATTTTAATGTAGTGTTTGTGTAGGAGACAGGCCAGAGCGAACACAATCCCTCTCTGTGTGCCCGAGAGATCCTATCTCTCTCCTGCCTCTTGTTTTTTAATTCTTCACTGAATCTTTGTCTGTGGCCTGCCTCTACATGTCTCCGTACGACCTTATTCCTGAGCAATATCCTGTTGTGGGGAGAGAGAGGGAGGTGGGGTCATTCGAAAAAGACATTTTTTCAGTTCGACAGTAATGTGCATGGCTGGAAGCGCCACTCTGACAGGTTTAACGGACAGGTGCAAAAACACCCCGAGATAAGAGCGCCGGTTAAATAAACCAAAAATCTTAATGGGGCGGTTTCTTTGAAGGTACAGCATGTCCTAAATCATCCACAGTTGCCCTCAGATTGTAGTGTCAGTTCCTCAGAATAGTGGTGCAAGTTCTTCTTTCTATAGCTGCCATTTTGCGCCAGCGCTCTGCAGTCAAACAGGGAGGAATCTGTCAGCGAGGAGGCAAAAAGCCTGCTTCCAAATGTCGCTGTAAGTGACCGAACGCAGGAAAGAACTGAGGCTGAGGTGGGCTGAGGAAAGGATAACTCATTGTACGATGATGTCATGGTAAAGGGGGGGCAAAAGGTTTAATATTGTTAATTGTTAACATTTGTTACAGTGACGGATTATTAATGCGAATAGTCGTTTTCTCTGCAGGGCTTCTAAACAGCAGCTGTATCGCTGTTGTGAATTGTAGGGTGGAAGGTGCTGATTTAACAGAAGCATCAGAGTTCATGGTGGGGCGCTTGGCTCAGAGCCAGAGGCCATAACTGGAATTCCACTGAATGCAAGTGGGGACCGGAGAGTGGAGCAGCATCTCCTGTCTCTCACTCTGGCGTCTGCACGTCCGAAGAGTTTTCACACCTTCTGCACTTTGGTGTTTTAGCGTCTTGTGGTTAGGTTTAAGGGCTTTGTATACAAGTCTTTATGAAAAAACCGACATCTTTAGCAATCACTGGCTAATAACCAGCACAGTGGTTCAAAGCCGCAGACATTGCTCTATAGCTAATCCATGCTGCTTATCTACAAACAAGCACCTGTCTCTGTCTCACACCTTCATTGTCTGCTTAAGCTACCAAAAACATCGGCTTGCGGCTTGGATCGGTCACTTAGTCGCACATTAAGCAGCTTAATAACTTAGTTAATGCCAGGATTTGTCGTTTTAGCTGCTAAATGGTGGGTTCCTTATTCTGCATTTCCACTGCTAACATGATCTCTAATTAGAACCATAAGTTTATGTTTGTGTTTGTTGTTCCCCGGCTGCCAGCCTGTACATGTGAACACAGAATAGGAGAAATTTAAGACCTCTATTCATTCTTCTAAGCTTTGTCTTGAAAAACGCCTGCCTATTTAGCCACCAACAACTCAATTAATGATACATTACCGCAACCTGCCCCGTTATAAAACCACTGGTAAGAAAACAATCAGAGGTGTAACTTTTATCAACAACTTTTTTTTCCAGAGGAAAACAGGGTAATGACTAAATAAAATTCATGCATTTGCCCCTGGGAAGCAGTAGTACTTTCTTATTTTTACCGTTTACCTTTGGGAAACAGTACAGTTAGCTCTCCTGCTCCCCGTTTCTCTTGGAAAAAAGGAAGAAAAAACCCTGTAAAAATATGTTAATTCTTGAGTGTGTCAGGGTTTCGTAATTTTTGCAATTCTCGGTACAGCGGATGACACTTTTGTCCCATTCAGGTCTCAGTTTATCAGATTATCCGTTTGGATAAGGTTTACTTCAGGGTTTATTTCCCTGTTCGCAATGCCTCTCATATCACTGCAGCTTTTATTGCATTTTTTCTGTTTTACTAGACTGTTGAGTTAGAGCCCCATCGAGTTATTGGCAGGTTGATATTATGGGATAATATTGGCTATTTCTTGATTTATCAGTATTTATAATAACCAAATCAAGAAGAGACAGCAGACGGACCTTAACCATGTTATGAGTGTTAACATGGCACCGCACGACTACACCCTTGTGGAACAGAGTGGATGATGGCTAACCGAAAATGTGTGGGTGTGGGCTCATCATTACGAGTGACATCCTTTACGCTGCACATAGAACCTTTTTTTTCCGATTCTATGAAAAATATTGATTCGTTTCAACATTTCTGTGATTAAAATTTCAAAGCAGCAACATATTTTCTTCATCTACAGTAAAACTCAATCTGTTGGCTTTCAAGAAGCTCATTCAAAGTGTCACCCGCGGACTGATATACCAAAGAGTCACCACGCACCATCAAACTGCAGAGGCTTTAGCTGAGTCGGTGAGGAAAGTGTCAAGCTAATCATTTGCTGTGCTAAAACTCACAGTTCCCGTTTTCAGGAAGAAGCCACAGTTGGATCTTTGATCAACATGTTTTTTTTTCCACAAGTGGACAAACCTCTGATACATGTCCTCTACCAGCATGTTTTTCATTCAGGGCCCCCGGTGCCCACACTGCAGCACACTCAAAACATCCTCTGTGTGTGTGCGCGTGGGTGGGTAGCTGGGTGGCTGGGTGTATGGCGTTTACATGCATGTAGTGAAATGCACTCCTGTTAGCACTGCATTTACACATCACCGTTCCTCTTTGTGGCTGCAGGGCATATGAGGGCCATTTAGACTTTTTAGTCTGCTTTCCTGATGGTGCAGATAATTTTTAGAGGAGGGAATGAGAGCGCGCGATAAAGTCCAAACATGCACCTGTGTTTTTGTTTTGTTTTTTTTAAAAAAAAGAAAAGAAAAGCTTGCCAGTCAAATATTTTGTTAGCTAAATGCATGCTCGTCACTTCACTATTGGGAATGTGGGAAGAATTTATACTAATTTTGTGGAGCTATTTAATTTCTTGTTGACTTCAGCTCATGAGACTATAGTCACAGATGCCTTCTTGGCTGTAGCGAGTGCCAGACTATCCTAATTTGTGTCAAGGACAGCAGCAGAATGGAGCAGTAGGTGGAACGAGCAAGCTACTTCCAGCAAACCTGTCAGTCAGAGCAAACAGAGCTTGAAACCTATCCCTTGATAAAGCATAATAGCCTCCTAATGGAGCAATTTTAGGACTCGCTGCCAAGGCAAGCTGTAGAAGGGAAAATGTGGTCTTGAGAAAAAAGTAACATCTTGCCATGTGACACTTTAATACATCAGGGCTTTTGCTTATCAAATTAGATTAATGTTAGAGGTAAAGACAGGAACGTGCCTGCACACATTCAGTGCAATCTGTGTGCAAGGCTTCAGTAACATTGTTTATGACTCAAGAAACTGAGACAGCTCACGTATGCACATTTCTCACTGTCCAATAACAAACCTGAGGCAGAGGAAACTGTTAATCAGTGTTATATTTCTACGGACTAATTTCAATGGGGAAATCCCTTCTTGACGTCGGTCTGAACAACTTTTGCAGCGTAATGTAAAAATGTTAAATGCATTTTTCAGAATCTAGTTTTGACAGACTATAAGCGGCCTCTTAGCTAGTGGATCTTCAGATAATTATGCTTAAATGCGATTGACATCTTCTGACTACAAATCCACCATATGACACATTAGTAGTGCAAAGTTTTATTTAATGTTATTTAACAGCGATGTAAAAGCAAAAGAGATGCAGGAGTGCATATACACACCCAGCTCCACAAAGCAAGGCCCTACCCTGGTTTAAGTGCGAACCCCTGTACTACAGATAACTGAATACTTTTGAATCTTCGACTCTTGGTGAAACCACAGAGGAATCTGAGGTGCAGTGGTTTGCACTGTCACTTTGCAGCCTCTCTGTGTGACACTGGCATGTCCTTGCTGCGCCTCGGTGGGTTTCCTGTGGGTGCAAAAACATTTATGTTGTCTTCTGTTGAAATCAGTAATTAGTAGCAGCTTGAGTTGATGTTGATCTGTCATAAATGTTACTTAAATTGTTGCACAAATTCCCTTTTCATCTCACACTCTACATCACTGCTCGACTACACACAGCTGAGCTGAGCCACACATGGTGTAGGGCATGTGTGAACAGAGACGTGCTTCCACAGGCTACATGTTCAATGGGGGAAAAAACGGCAGGACAGTTTCACACAGTTTTAATTTAGGCTGATAATCCCATTGAGCACCTACCTGCTCACCTTGTCTTGCTGCCTTTAGCTGCTCAGTTCCCTGTTTGAAATGCAGAGCAATCTCACTATAATTTCACTGCCAAGCGAGCCTAAATTTTGTGCTTTTTCCAGGTGATTCCTGCTGCTTTCATGTTTGGCAATCCTCTCAGAAAGATGCTGGAGCTCCTAAGAGCCTGTTTCTGAGCTGTTGCCCGTTTCACTAAAGCACTTGATGCACGCTACTTGCATGCAGATCACAAGTGGTACCAGCATCCTGTTTTCCAAAAATACTTTGTCACTTGCAAAATTGCAGATACATTTACATGTTTTACAGTCTTACAGTCTTCCTCATGTTCAAATATTACCACATCTTATAATTACACGCAGAGAAGACCAAATATATCTTCTTTGTTACATCATACATTTTTTAAATTAAATTAAATTAGATTACATTTAGATTAAATTTCACACAAAGCTGTGTCATACCGAATCATGCAGCACTTGCACATGCCTGTATCTAACCCATGCCCTAGTTTACTGACACACAGCACGCTCTCTCATTAAAAAAGAAGCATTTATGTCGAACACAATCAGGACTTGTTTGATGTTTCACTTTCACTTCTAGGTACCTTAAATACCTGTAACGTACGTCGTACTGGTTTTACATTACTTGCTAGCTACTCATTAGTGCTTTTTAGTGTGCAGTCTTCCTTAGTATTGAAAACTAAATCAAATGTTCAGTGGCCAACATGATGGCACCAAGCCTCTACAATTTTATTTCAACCGTTCGTGGTGACCTGTCACTAGATTTAACTTTAACCTGCAGTTCAGTAAAATCAATAATTGATTAAATTCCAAATCTCCACCATGTATTGCTAACGTTGCACAAACTAGTTACTCAGTGATGTTAATAGCATGCTATAATTTGATGCTTCCCTCGGTACACTCCGGTGTGGCAGTGGTTTGACTTTAGATTTTCTGATTGGTCGGTCAGGGAAGCGAACTGGCTTCTTTTGGATGTGTGAGAGTGCAGTAAGTGTTTACCACATATTTACTGCATGTTATTTACAGAGGTGTTGTTTGTGTTTTACGGTCTAGTGAGAAAGAGATGATGGAGAAAGCTAGGGAAAATTTCTGACACTATCAGATGAATGGACTTTGTCACAGCAAAAGACTTGGAGACATTTATCTGATTTTGTCGAGATTTCTCACTTTTAAAGTCTTAAAGTTGAAGTACGTAAAGTCTCACTGCTAGACGTCAGGGTTTTAAAAAACAAAAATACCTTCAGATCCAGGAGTGGAGCCTGCGGCTTAATTTGACTCAACACGGGAAACCTCACCCGGCCCGGACACGGAAAGGATTGACAGATTGATAGGATGGCCATTGTAGGACAAGCAACTCTGGCCACCAATCATCTGTAGCGAGCGTTGGCTGTCAGTCTGCTGTCTCAGCTGTGCCAGGTATCCAGGCCTAATGAATCATTGAAACGCACTTCTGTTTGATGACAATGATACTGAGGTGAGTTGTTGAGGATATTTCTGCTGTTTTTGTCATTGCAGACACAACAGGTAGATGCCTGTGAATTCTCTTCTCCTCTGCTTTGGGCATACTACTTATGTGTTTGGTCTTTAGCTACACACGTGAAATGCGATTAGGTAGAATGGTGATGTCCATCTTGGCCACTGTATTCAAGATGGCGTTGAAACAGGTTAGCTTTGAAAAGCAGCACCCGCTACTATTCTCAGTTTAGAAAAATGCATCAATTTGTTGGAAGACATTCCAACAAACTCAAAAATGGCTGACTGTACCTTTTGATGTTAGTCCTTTGGTTGGTACCATGTTGGTTTTTTGGAGCCAGAAACGACCGTATTTACATACGTGACTGGGGCACCAAGTATTATAAAATGATGTGTACAACCTGCATCCAAAAACTTGATTCTTCATGTCCAGATTATCCACCTGCCGATACGCACTAATTCACAGACTAATAAAATACTAGAACTTCTCTCAGCAGTACTGAAGCACAAACATCATGGACAGGTACATTTCTTAGGAAGGCCTAGCCCAGGGGTGGGCAGTTCCAGGCCTCGAGGGCCGGTGTCCTGCAGGTTTTAGATCTCACCTTGGGTCAACACACCTGAATCCAATGATTCATTCGTTACCAGGCCTCTGGAGAACTTCAGGACATGTTGAGGAGCTAATTTAGCCATTTAAATCAGCTGTGTTGGATCAAGGACACATCTAAAACCTGCATGGACACCGGCCCTCGAGGCCTGGAGTTGCCCACCCCTGGCTTAGCCAAACGCAACCTACATACCCAGAATGCCCTGTGTCAGTACAAATGTCAGTCAAAAAGGTCACACAGTTACCTTTAATACTATGACAAGTAACGATACCAGTAACCACAGCCAAATATTTTGGACTTAAGCAGCTGATTATTATTTAACCCTCATTGGCCACATCTGTTTTTCCTAGTTGTTTTTTCCTGGCTCTGCACGGTGAGTAGAAAGACAATTGAAACGGGATCCGTTGTGAATTTGCAAGTCTGATCCATGTATGAGCCCACTGCACACTTTATTGAAGCAGTGTGACACTTCTTGTGCTTTCTTTCTTTGTTCCCTCCCTTGGAGCGTAAGTGGAGCACATTTCAGTGAATACTTCAGTTTTGTTTGTGTTCTTCTTTGTTTACATTTGAAGGTTTATTGAATTTGTACTGAGGATATGTACAGAATGTGTTTATAGCCTGTTTATCTCAGGTATAAAAAAGAACCCTAAAGCTTGACAGAAATAGTGATTTGATTTATAGTGTTTTATGTATATGTATAAAAACACAGGGGAAAAGAATAAATCTCATTTCTCAAAGTCTCTGGGAAATGCATAGAAATGGCAATGAACCATAATCATCTAAAAGTAAAAATGAGAAATGTGTGTGTTATCTGTGATGCTTAGCAAAGCTGTCACATCAGCTTAGTTTCAGTATATTTCAGTATTAAAATACATAGCGTGAAGTAAGTTGCACAGTGTCTGTTTTTAAACTTTACTTAATTACTTGCAGAGTCTAGCACTCAACCCTCTTAACTGCCTTACCGAGAAGAGAAAATTTAGCACATGCTAACTGTTTTTATTCAGCAGACAGAGTAACCTCAGAAGTGAGCAGAAAGTGCCTCGTTTTGAAGGATCCATAAACGTGGCTGCCTCTTCAGTGCCAATTGCTGACTGGCATATCCGAGGGACGCCTGGGGCGTCCTGACTGGGAACGGCGCGGGGGTCACCAGGGGTAGAGCTCAGCTGTGTTGCTGCTGGCTCAGAGTGTCAGTGGGCGATAAGGCAGAGGGGAGTTTGCTAGGCTAACCCGATGCGCAGTTTAGGCAGATACCTGACTGCTTTGTTTTCCTGTGCTGTTGTTGGAAATAACAGCCTTGCTCAATCCAGTGAGGCTTATAATGAAGAGCAGATTGGATCTGGAGACTCATACATGTGAGGACAGACTTGAGCTGAATTTTTTTTTTTTCTCAAGCTAGAGCAAATACGAATATTTTTTTAGATCAAAGCTTCCAGAAACTGATCATTTCCAGGTTGAATTTTGACCATTTTCTTGTCCTCCGGATGAGATTCAAAATAAATTCATGCCATGTTGGGGCACGGTGTTTCCCAGACTCAGACTTTACTTGGGCAGGGCGCCCAGGTATATTAACGGACTCCTAAATATATCTGATGACCAGGCCACTGTTTACCATATGTGGGCCGCAACATAAAAACAACACACTGCCACTTATACATTTTCTATTTTCTTTACTGTTTAAAACAACCACTTGTCTGCTCTTTCTTTCATTTTCCCCCCACACACACCAGAGAGACTATATGCGAATGTGACATGGCACTCTGTAGAAATCTGTAGACTGCAGTTGCGTGCTAGAAATTGTCAAATTTTTGAATGGAGTCAATTGTGAGTTCACAGATGGTTAGCGCTGACAGCTAATGAAACTACCAAAAGTGATGCAGTCACATTATCTTAGATGTCTCATTTCTTAACACTGTGCTGTCAATCTCTGATACATATCTGGTCACATAACCGCACAAAGCACTTGTTAGGTTGACAGGGTTTGAACAATTAGTTACTGCTAATTTCCTGTAAAAGTAGATAACAGTAACTTTTATTCCTTAACTTTGATGGTACATCCAAATAAATATTGAAAAATATTTTGAAAGACTTAAGGCGCGATTCTGTTCTGATGACGGGCAAAAAGAGGGTCACGAAGATCTGCAGCTCAAAATGACCACCACAAGTAGGCTCTTATTATTTGGGGAGTATTGAGCATTTTATGTAACAACGTAAGATTTTTATCAATGTCCATCCTATCCATTAAATTAAATTTTAATTTATTTCAATGTATTTATTTATACAACACCAAATCACAACCACAGTTGCCTCAAGGCACTTTATATTGTAAGGTAGACCCTACAATAATACATACAGAGAAAAACCCAACAATCATATGACCCCCTTTGAACAAGAATTTTGGCAACAGTGGGAAGGAAAAACGCCCTTTAACAGGACCTTTAACCTCCAGCAGAACCAGGCTCAGTGAGGGGCGGCCATCTGCTGCGACCGGTTGGGGAGAGAGAAGGAAGACATGATAAAAGACATGCTGTGGAAGTGAGCCAGAGATTAATAACAAGTATGATTCAGTGCAGAGAGGTCTGTTTACACATGGTGAGTGAGAAAGGCCTCAGGTCAGGAGCTGATTAGACTAGCTTAGCATACACACTGGAAATTGATTAAAACAGCTAGCCTTGTTCTGACAAAAGCAAAGTACTAGCACTGCTGACTTCCACTAATATCTTATTGTTACTTTGACGGATGTAGAATTGTGCTAAGCTAGGATAACCACATCCTGAGTTCAATTACCTCTTAAAATTAAGTGTTCTGTGTGAGTTATTAGTTATTAAGTATGTTTTCTTTTGTTCTTCTTAGCCCTTCAGTTTTAACTGCCATTAAAACCTTTTTACTAACTATTTTGACTCCTAGTTTAATCTCCTTTTAGTATTTTATGTATAAATTTTGTGCACATAAATAGCTGCAGTCAGAATATTCAGGTTATGATTTGTATGGTGTGGTGGTCTGAATGGTAGCATATGAAATTAGTATGCAGATAGTTTTAGGTGTCTCAATTAAAATGCTGCTCGGTGCATTGTTTCGGCATTTCGTATTTAGTTGTTACTGTATATATCTGCACCATATAACCTCTGTATTCACATGCATTATGCACTACGTACTGTAGGTGCAAAGCGAGACAGACCCACACAATGACTGCACGCCCACGCTTAGTCATGAAGGCTGCAGAGTTATGTCTCTGTGTGTGTAGTCCGAGCAGGATGAGTGAGGGGGGCCAAACAACAGAACTGCAGGGGAGGAAGAGGAAAAAACAGAAAGAAAATAAAAGCAGATACTGGAAGGTCAGAACACACAGGAAGTAGAGATGTTTCCAGCACTCAGCCAGACTGAAATCTGTTGTTGTTTTTTCCCCTTCTCCAGTCTGAAATATAGTTTCAGCTTGTCCTCTTTCTCACCTCACAGATCATAAGATATGTTTGTGGAAGAGAAACCAAATGCATGGGTTAAAACATGTTTATATGATAAAAGAAATTAAGGAATTGAAAGATTAAATTTATAATAATACATAAATGTTGTTTGCTTTTTTTAATCTAGGCTTGCAGTTCTAAAGAATTCTTATTAGTTGCAGGGTTTCCACTTAAAATATCGTTACCTGTGTTGTCTTTGACCAGCATGATGGAATTCAACATTGCACTCAATTAGTATAGCAGTATCAGTCTGCTATAGTGCTGTTGTGAGGCACTATACAGAGCACTCCCTGTTCCTGTGATCAGAAGGCCTGTTTAGTACCATTTTTACAAGATATAAAATATCATCCCTTTAATGTGTGCAAAAACAAGTCAAGCCCAGGAATGTCTGAGAGCCCTGTGTTAACATCCGATGCGCTCTTACAAGGTCTCTTCAGATATTGGTAAGTGCGAAACAGTTACTTAATATTTGCAGGAATAAACTGCCTAGACTACTTTGTGCTTACCATTGACTTATACTGTGATGCTTGATATACTACTATGCTCTACAATGTTGAGTCACACTTCAGATTATTATATCATGAGAAATATTTTTGCAAATTCATATCATCATATAATTTTGAGGCTATGTAACCCTTTCCTAATGGTGAGTGACTAAGGCACTGAAGAATTTGTTGCCAGTATTGTAATACACCAGGTCACTGGACTTGGCAGGAACACTGGGTTAACTTCTGAAAACATTTGAGCCTTCAACACTTCAGCCCAACAGTCTCAGTCATCTGACCGCCAATCTTTGCAAAAGCTCTAAAATGACCTAGCTTGCTTTAATTTTGGAGTTTTTAGCTGCGCTATACTATCTCTATCTGCAAAACAGGAAGATGGGATGAACAACACTATGCCATAGCTCTTATTGTCGCAGTGTCAACTCTGCTGGTGTCATTTTATATTCATTGTCTCATAGTAATTTTTTTAACTACTTTTAGTTCCCTTAAACAACTAAAATTTCAACAGTTTGTACTTAAAATATTAAAAGGAGATTAAACTAGCCATCAAAATATAGTTGGTAGGAAAAAAGTTCAACAACTAAACAACTAAAAGAACTTTTAGTTCCCTTAAACAACTTTTAGTTCCCTTAAACAACTAAAATTTCAACAGTTTATACTTAGAATATTAAAAGGAGATTAAACTAGCCGTCAAAATATAGTTGGTAGGAAAAAAGTTCAACAACTAAAAGAACTTTTAGTTCCCTTAAACAAAATCTTTACATTTGGGTTTTGAATTCAGTTTAAATGTGGTTCTTTAATGGCAGTTTGTGGCTTGGAAAATACTTTGGCAATGGACGTGTTTACTGTCTCCGATTGGTCGTGTGCTGTAAATGATAACAAAAAGTCCTTAAATTGTTAAATATTTTCAAAAAGGGGCTCTATAGATATGCATATCTATACTGTAGAATCCACATAATATATATATTTTTTAGCTGGCTCTGGTTCATTAATCAAATTTACCACCAGCATAATTCCTTTCCCCCACCACCACCTACATTGACCCGAAAACCTCTGGGGTCAACCTCATTTAAGCTTCTGATGAAATGGCTGTAATGTAGGTTAAATTTCAACCCCATGGACCTCTGGATGCTTGTTAATAAGTCACTGCTTTCAGGCACTCACAGGCAGTTACCTGGCGCAGGGAATCATTTATAAACCCCCCTCATCAGCGTTAATGTGGATGCCCAGAAACAGAATACTCCCTTGTATTTGTTTTGGAGGGTGTGTTTCATACTGAAACTCTCATGTGCTTATGTGCTTAAAGACATGCTTAAGAAGCCAGGCAAGATTTTGTTCTTTGCGTTCTTCTTCTTTACCCCCCAGAAAAGTGTGTGCGTGTGTGTCATTTTAATAATTAATAGCAGTTTGTCTCAGAAGTTCTTTTAGAGTTATTTTTTTGCATAGATGCATTTTGGTGCCTCCCAGACAGGTCTAGCCAGAGCCAGTGGATGATTTCCAGCATTTGTTAGAAAAGCATAAAGCAGACTTGTTAATGGGGGTTTCATTTACTCAAGCATAACACTGTTTTGTTGATCGGTTTTGTTTTCAGCACATCAGCTCTACTCTGTTGGGCTAAGTATATTAACAGCTTCCTGACTATATATATATATATATATCTGTTTACTTATTTTAGCAATTTCTTTATTTGTCTGAGAGACTGGCACCATTCGCAGTCCATTTAGTAGGATTTATTTGCCCTTATTTAGAAAGTTCAGTTGCCGCTAACTAGCTAGCCCCAGACCTTTTGCAGCTTTTATTTTTCCTACTGACTGGCCTCCTGCCATTTTTTGCTGTCACAGCCAACCACAGTTTAATTTAGCTGTTTTCCTAAAGAGGATCTCCTCCTGCTGTTGGGTGAACTCACACTTCACCATTTTGGGCTTGAGCTGCTGACAGTACTCCATCTTTGAATGCTTTAGGTCCACTTCCAGAAGCTACAGCAAGCGGAGCTACTCCAGGTTCATAGGCTGGACTGCAGAACAGAAACTGCAGTCCAATATGGTGTAATGAGTAAAATAATAATTGTATATTGCTCAGTTATTTGTCACAAAATACTTGGAACATAAAGTAGCGGCAGATAGATTTCTGGTAGCGCTACTGCTTCTACGGTGCATTGATAGATACCTAGTCTTCCCCCTTAATAGCCCATTGTGAGCCAGAAAAAACCCAACTTCTAAGTTATTTAGGCTTAGTGAATTTAAAATTTAATCTCTCAAAGATATGTTTTTACCCAGTTTTCATGAATGCAAGTTATATTTATTTAAAGATTTTAGCTAGCAGTGATATTTTTGTTCTGACAATTTATTTCTGTAATTTCAATGAATAGAAACGTTAAAAGGTTTTTAAATTCAGATGTAAAACAAGGATAAGTTTCAGTTTAGATATGAAACTACAAATTAAGCTAGCTAACTGGCTGACTCCTTCTCATGGCCTGTAGTAAAAACAGAAACATGCTAAAGGGGACGTGGCTGCCTCCCTCTGAGAAGTTACATCACCCCGCTCTCAGGGTTCGCATCTATCTATTAAGACTCTCCCTATAAAACAAGTCTAACAGGGCAAACGTCGCAAACCAACAGGTTCACCAACATTATCGTCCAACTTACTTGGATGAGTTCGCGAGGGTTGATTTTCCCCAAACTGCTGCAAACATCATCCTCCCCACCAAGGCTCTGACAGCAGTTAGGTTGTCAAACTAATCATGACTATATATAATATTTCTCTGCAGCTGAGCGTGATTTGCGTCTTACAGGAAATGGGTGATGTTTTAAGGTGCCATACAGAGTGATAGCATGAGTGCATTCTGATCAGGGAATTCAGGTTTTACTAATGACAGCCCTGTGGTGCAGTGTGTGAACCAAAAGTGCACATCAATCACAACTTTATCTTTACACATATCAAATAAGGAAGATGTGCCGCCTCAGACGGACAGCACACATTGGTTAGTTGTGGCCTAGTGTTTAAACTGCTGACGTTGCTTAACTCTCGCGCTCAGCGAGCAACTTTGAATGCACCCCTGAGCTAAGGCGAAACTCCAGTGGCATGAGCGCCAGTTTCGTCGTGAGTTGACATCTGCACTATGATTGTACCCGATCTCTCTCCCTCTCTCTCTCTCTCTCTCTCCTTTGCTCGCTGCCTGGTCAGAGCTTGCCAAACTGTCTGTCAGGCTATGGCTTCGTCCCTCAGGGGACAAAGCTCCCGTTCTTCCTGGGGAAAGCCCCCACCCTGCCGGAATTCTCCCCTCGCCTACGGGTTGCAGGGCAGGGAGGAGGGAGAGGGAGGAAGGTAGAGAGAGCACAGAGGTCGACCCGATGTCGGCATTTAAAGACCAGCACAGATAATTTTGGCCATGGAGCGATACTATGCACTCTTTCATTTGACCTTTTTGCTTTTTGTTGAAAAGAATTAGTTTTTTTGTGTTGTCCAGATTATTATTCCTTTTAAAAAAATGCACACCAAGTATGGCGCGAGTTTTCAGTCAATGCCGGCTTAGTATCCTCGGGTAATTATCAGTCCAACTCTAGCAGAAACTAACAGGGGTGAGGAATCATACCATACATAGGAACAAGTGGTGAGAGATGGAGATGTAGCTGCAGTTTGGAATTATAGGGAAGAAGATAATTAAGTGAGGTGCAGAGTGAAGAGGCAGACTTTTGGATGTGAAAGTTTATAGCCTTTGTCGCTGCATGCACTGTATGTTCAGTGTCCTTGACGAGGGCGTGAGCCTAAGCCAGACGTTGCTTTTTGTATGTCAGTACCTGCCAGTGACTGTTTAAGTCCACTTTAGCGAATTTTTCTATGCCTGCTAAACTTCCTTTTTTTCAAACGTCGCATAATACAGTTTACATTAGCAGCTGTGGTGGATCTAATGTGCTCCGTTCATAGTAGTTTTTGAAACACTTGATCCATAAAGGATAACTAATAATATCCTGTTTTGTCATTATTTGAGTGTAATAATAAAAATTCAAAAACGAACTAAATGAAACAATACTGTCAATGAAAAACAAAGTAAATTTCATAACACATTCTGCTTCATATAGCTATGGTAGACAAGTGTATTTAGCCAACCACAAACCGCAGCCTCGGTATGAGCAAGGGATCAAAACAGGGAGGAGGAAAATTATGGAGATGAGTGAAAACAAGAAAAAAGAGAAAAGGCTTGGTGGCCTTTTTTTCCCAGTGAAGTTATAAATGCCCATCGAAATGATATAAATTGACCAACATTTCTTGTGTTATATAAATTTGTTGCACCTGCTTTTTTTCTATAAGGTAAAATATACCTAAAAGTTGGTGCAAGCAGGCTTTGCACCAACTTTGTAATAAAGTAATAGAGTCCAGTAGCACTCTATTTCCAGTCCTAGACACTATAACTTGTTGCAGTTTGGGTAAAATTATCAAGTTTAATACCTTTAAAAAAATAAAATAAAAATCTGAAATAATATTGCTGCATTGAATAAAAATAGATGTTTGTTTGTATACTCTGTCAATTTACTGGCCAAGAAAACTGCAACTGGTGCATCTCTACTGAAAACTGGACTACAACAAAAAGTCAAAGCAACATGTTTTTTGATAGGCTTGATGGTTAATCTGTGACAGAATATTAAGAGACCCTTTCCCATTAGTATTTGCCAGTAAATCTGGGGTAATGTCAGTAAATGTGAGCAGAACAAGAAGCCTTGCTTCTTAAATGCCATGTGAAGAATGTGGGGAATGTATAATAGCCCATATTTGTCCATGAGGCACCGCTGCCTTTATCAGTCAGGTAAGCACATGTTTAATCAGTGCTGGAAAGACCCCTGAAAAAAAGCCATGACTCTGGGATTCTGTTGCAGAGTTGACTCACTCCCACAGCCGCTATCATATCTAGGCCACCGCTGGTAGGAGTCATGTCTGCAACTGACACACTCTTGTTTCTGAACAACAAACAATGCTAAACAGAGTGCCGTTGCCATGGAGAACAGTCATGGTGTTTTTTGTGGTGACATTGTTGGTTTCGTGCCTCTCAATCAGGAAGACACTCTGACTGGGCAAGCCCGATCTAGTCGTGATATTTGCCGTTATCCTTTGAAGGAGAGCTGGATTTCCTGCTCTTTTTACCTCTTTGGTTCACACACCTCCTTAAAATGTGATTAATATGGGAGACAACAGGGGAGGTAGATAAAAGCACTCCCGTATCCCTCCATGTTATGATTTTAGTTCAGTACAATTTATTTGTAGACTTCCTTTCTTAATGAATTTATTGCTTTACATAGTTTTGAAGATATCAGCAGCACAATTATTATTATGTGGGTCAGTGGCTGATTTGGACACGGAGTTTAGCCACACGGTGTCCAGTAAGCAGCTGACTAGCACGCCATTTGCCGTCAGTGTGACGGTGGTGGTCAGAGGAGGATGGCCGAACAGGAGCTAAACTGTGAATGCACTCTGCCTCAGATCAGGAAGTGGAAGAAGAATGTCATGTGTACATGTGCTGAGACTTTGTTTCGTGTGTTTGTTTCTCTGTGTGGTTGCATGTGTGCACGCGTGAGTTTGAGTATAGCTGTAAGTGCAAGCACATTTATGTGCATAAGTTTTGTTTGTTTATTGTGTGTGTTATGAAACCGTCTATCACCTCTGCTCTGGTGTGTGTGTTTATTTACTTATTTATTTGTTTATTTATGTATTTTTTTAATTTATGGCCCTGTTGGCTTTTGCAGTAAATCTCTGCAGGATTGTGATGGATTCATGCCTACTTCCCCCCCCCCCCTACAGAATGCCTCTGTGCTCAGACCTGTTAACATCACATAATCGATGGAATGTTTGCTAAATAACAGTCTAGAAGTTTCTACATATCGTCCATGCAGCTGCAACGTACATGCAGACTTTGGAAATGACTACTTCTTTGGCCTTCTTCTCTCCCTACTGCACAATATATAATAAATGGTGACACTGCTACTGGGAATCTAGAATGAAATGTATAGTTTATACTTTTATTTGTGTAAAGTAAAAGTCGTAACATTACTGCTAACCTGCTCCTACGTGATTTCAAGTGAATGTGACACAGAGTGAGACATCAAATTCATAAACTGTGGACGCATGAATAATCTTAAAAATTTCTTTACTTGTCATCAAAAGTTATTAATAAATGATCTGTTGCATAGATCTCGTTTCCCCCTCATTTCCATTGGATAAATGACTTCATTCCTGTGACCGCCAACTCTGAGGACTGGTGTCGTGTCAAGGGCTGATGATTGGTCCACCTGTCGTAGCGCACCCGTGGGATTTACTCTGCACCTCGGTTTGTTTGTGTGAACTAGTTCAGTGGTGTGTTTTCATGCCTTCCTTTTAATTTGTGTGTGTGTGTGTGTGTGTGTGTGTGTGTGTGTGTGTGTGTGTGTGTGTGTGTGTGTACATTTTTCTCATATTTGAATGCTTGTGTGCATCTGGGAATATTGCTAAAAATCAAATGTGGCAAATGTGTGTTAAGTGCCTGTGTGTGCATCGTTTTGCAAATGTAGTGTGTGTGTGTGTGTGTACACAGTTATCTATAGCTCTGCTTTCTAGCCCAGCCACTTACAGCTGTGCCCCATGTTCCTCTATCATATGATAACAATCAACAGTCAACTACTCTCTCTCTCTGTGACACCTCTGCTCGCTCCCTCACAGCACCAACACTTCCCGCTGCTCTGTCTCACTCTGTGTCTGCAGCCATGTGACCCCTCTTAACCTCTGTTTACTAAAATAGCAATAAGCAGCCGTCGGTGGGAACTTTATTTTCCCCCCTTCAAAAAAAGCCAGATCCTTGTTAGAGCAGGCTAATAGACAGATATCAACGTCACTGCCCGGAAGTGGGGTCATGGCACAGAGATCGAGCATCCTGGTGGAAATGGGGGTGACTGACCAGGGCTTGTTTTCACTAGACGCTGACCAGCAGTAGGACAAAAGAAGTAGAGCAAGGGATCAGGGCCTGTTGCAGTAAATACCCCCACCCCTCCCTGTGGCCTGTGGAATTGACAGAAACAGTGACTCAGGCAAAGAATGGACAGAAATTGATTTTCTGCAGAAAGGTTAAATGTGCAGCAGTAGAGGCTTTTTTTTGTTTTGGCTGTTGGCTTCTTTTGCTACTTCATTGTTTGGGTCTTCGTTGTGAGGCAGAAGTCGATAATTAAGCAAAAAAGTTGGTGGTCGACATGCTTTTAAAGCCCCCCCCCCCATTTAAAAAGCTTTCGGTCTATAAGAATATAAGGTAAAAGCCTCAACTTATCGTCTTGCTTTGCACCTACCCATCATCTTACAGACAGAATGGACAAAATAATATGCACGGCTGTGGATGGTGTCTCTATGACCAGGGAGCACAATTTGTCATGCAAGTACATTATGAAAGAACCGTGTCTCCTATTCCCTCCAATGTTCTCACACACAGAGCAGACAACACAACCTCTTGTGATGCATTCCTTTGTGACGTCAAACTTGCTGCCTCTGGGCTACGAGGCACAGCACAGGATGTCTGAACAAAAGAGACGGAGAGAGGGAGGGCGAGAGTCGGTTTTATATCTGGAAAATGATAAAAATTCATATATTTGTGGATAAAGAAAACAGAGAGAGGAGAAAATAGATTTTTCAGTGAAGTCGAGGGGAGGAAAAAAAGGGAAAGAGAGCCGAGCCTAGAGAGTCGGAAAGTGACTGCAAATAGTTGGAGTCTTACTTCCCTATAATAAGTGAAATTCTTTGCTGCTTCTCCTCCCTGAGTTTGACAGCCAGCCTTGCCCTAAGCGATGCCCACTCTGCCAGCAAAGGGGAAGAGAGGCACGGCTGCCGATCTCACTGAGACATGTGATACAGAGTCACACTGCAGCGACAGAAATCCTCAGCTTTATATTCTGCTTTCATAGAAACCTGCCTGGCGAGGCTTTCGGTGCTGCAGGATTTCCTGACACTGACTGGTTAACAAAATATAGAACTTATTGCATTTTATACTTTGACTTTGCTTAGAGTTTCACACAATCCCAGTATGAAGAGTTCTGGTAATGTGTAGGTCAAAAGCTGTGCGTTACTGAGTGTTTTACATGTTATTTTAGTTATACTCCATGCAATTATACTGCATGTTATAATTGCATTCGAATGCAATTATAAGAACCTGCCACACATTTGCTTTCTTATGATTGAGCACCTTCTTCCCTGCCTGAAGCGTAAATATACCTCAGATTCATGCATGTAGAAAATATAATATCCTCATACTGGCAATACTGAAGATATATGCTAGGGCTGGGCTACACGGTAATATCGGTGTAATATTGGGCAACGATAGGAAAATTAAATATCGCGATAGAATATGGGTGAAACGCGCAGAATGAGAAGAGCGAAAGTGGATCGTTAAATGAAACGGATGAACCAGAATTGGTTTGTAAAAATGCTGCAACTTCAGTGGTGTGGAACTGGTTTGGCTTTCATCTGTCAGATACACAACAGAGCACTATTTTTGGTAGAGCATGCTAGCGGGCCGTCGTTATTACCGTGTTTTTTGGAAAATACAGCACACTTAAAATCAATCCTTAGATTTTTCTGAAAATCGACAGCGCCCCTTATAATCCCGTGTGCCTTATGTATGAATTCTGGTTGTGTTTACTGACCTCGAAACGATTTTATGTACACGGCGCTTGAAAATCTGTCAAATGTTTTAGTACGACTTTGCTAAGCTACAAAACGGCACCGCTTGATGGATTGTCCGAGCATTATGGCTACCGTAGGCAGGAGCCTCGCGGAGTGATACGTACTGTGCTTCAACATAATATTACCGTGTTGTGTGTGCATAACCCCTTTTTAGGTTTTGTGGATATTATACATGGTTATGCTGAGGACATGTCGGCCAATTTCCACTGGAAATGCCTTTTGTTTAAACTGTCAGCAAGGAATTTGCATTTGCACTGTTAAAGTTTTATATAACTTTAATGCACATAAAAAAAACAGCTGCTCGTTTAAGTGAAAATACATTTATGTTTGTTTTTTTTGGTTTTTTTGCACTAATAAAGTTGAGGAGTTGTAAAGTATTTTGTCTAGTGTCAATTATATCGTCAGTTATCGTTATCGCAAATTTTCAAATGTATATCGTGATAAATATTTATGGTCATATCGCCCTGCTCTAATATATGCACACATACACTAGTCATTATAAGCACACAGGCATTAACAATAAGGACAGTTTTTTACCAACATTGTCAGGTGTGCATAAATCTAAAGTAAAAAAGGAACTTATGTGAAACAGAGAACTAAAAGACCTTTAGACCATTACATTATGTTCATATTAAAGAAAGCCAAAGTTTCAGATAATTTATCAAACAAAGTGTCATTGAAGCAATTCACTGGACATTTTAGGCTTTGAAAATTAGAGCCCAGTGAAATGGGTGTTTTTAGTTTCTGTACAAATACCGATTGTAACAAAGTGGCCTTTTGTGGCTGGAGATGAAGGCTGAGGCAGAGTACTTTGGAAACAAGAGGTGTTTATTTGTCCACATATAATATAACTCCGTGGATAATGAATGCCAGGTCAAGCCTTCAAGCAGCAGCACAAATCGGTGTCTAATGACAAATGGCAGCCTTAAATACTCTCAGCTATTATAGGACTAAACCATTATTTACTCACAGGTGAGTTTACCTCAATTCCACCATCTATATACAACACATATTTTAATAAATAAGCATATACATTTTACCATTTTCTAATAATAATTAAGTATTTTATATTTTAACCTTACACCTTAGCATCATTATGAAAATACCTAAAACCCATGTACAGAAATTCCCCACATCGCCCAGAACCTTTAACACCAATGCTCCGATATTTTGATATGTCAGCCGATATGTATGTAGACGCAATATAAACAGGCTATATGAACAGAACTATGATAAATGCAATAAGGAACAGTAGTGCTGCCTTTATATTAAATAAATCAATGTTGGATTGACAGGAAAGTGCATTACCTAATTTACTTGAGAGGACAAAAACAGGAACCCACTGGAAGCTTCCTCTGTATCAAATTACAACTGACCAAATCAAAGATAAGATATTTTTTAATAGAGCCGAGAAATTTATCAGCGCGCCGACATTACTGACAGTCTTTTTCCGAACTATCAGTATCAGCATTTGCAACAGTTGAAAAGCAAAAATTAAAAAAGTAAACCGCTTAAATTATGAGCATTAATGTTGCTCAGTTTTCCTAACAGAGGGCACGTTGCCACTTCCCTGTTGGTTGCACTCGTGTTTGGAAACACAGTGTTACAGGCATGGTCCTTTAAGGGTGAAGCCTGATGGGAAATGTATGCGGGTGTGTGTAGCGGAACTGCCTGTCGGGTGTGTGAGGGTGAGCGGAGAAGGAAAAGAAAAGTAACGGTTAACTACAGAAGAGACGAAGAGAAAGTAAATAAAAGGAATATAATAACTCCCTCGGCAGCCAAAGTTGTATCGGCGATGCCCGCTGTGAGTAAACTGTTTCAGCCCACTGTACGCGGTGTTCGTGCCTTGGAGGAGAAATAAAGGTTCGGTAAAGCAGTTTCCTACGCCTCCCTCGATCTTCTTGCTAGCGGAGTTGACCTGTATAGTAAGCTGTTGCCGGCTGCGAGTCAAGTAACTGCCAGAGGTTTCCTTACTACGGTTCGGGGCCGCGGATCTGGCGCGGTAACACTGGGGGCTCTTTTCCGGGATAAAACTCCGCAAAGCGCCGAGAGAGAGGGAGCGAACTTTCTTTTTCTCTTTTCCCTCGGACGACAGAGAAAATGGCGGCTCCGAGAGATGCTGAAGGGGATGGCATGGGAATGTACTTCAGTAAGAGCAGCAACCCATTTTTGCCAGAAACCCCAGAGAGTGGCACAGCTAATGTGGACCGTGCCACTTATGTAAACAATAGAATCCACAGCAGCAACCCCTTCATCACGGACATAGAGTTAACGCCAGCGGCGAGCATAGCAGCAGTCTATACGACGGAGTTTGAGGCTGCATGGCATCTCACCCCGCCACCTTCAGCTCACACCAACCCTTTCTTAACACCAATAGCGAAGCAGAATGCAGTGTGCAGTGAGTTTAAGCAGTTGCAGTGCTCAGACTGCGGAGGCCCTGGTAACACTGCATCTACACCGCTCACAGTGGGACAGCATGGCTCGCATGATCACCCACCTCGGATTGTTACATCTCGGCCATGCAGCCAGCCATTCACCGCCATGAACTGTACCTGCAGTGTCCCTAGAAAAACGCCGTTTACTGAGCCAGCGAAGCTACACATTATGCCGGGTATACCCCAACCTGCGCAGTACAGCTATGAAATGCCAGCTCAGGGCTATTTTTCCCCAACAACTCGCATGGCAATACCAGCACCAGATGGGGGGTGTGGGCTTTGCAAGCATGACCAGGGTCACAGTTCAAAACAAGCCATGCCAGGGCCACGCGGCTGTTTTCCTGGTGTAGTGCAAGACGGGGGTTTTGCAGATTGTAGTGCTGATGGACAGACGAGGGGCAAGGAGAAAATTCCCACATTACAACCAGACCATTTCGATGGGTCAGGGTCATGGAAAGACTTTCTCTATCAGTTCGAGACCTGTGCAAAGGCCAACTGCTGGACGGAGAACACCATGGCTGTCCAACTGAGATTCAGCCTGAGGGGCGCAGCTGGAGCCATAATCCACAAAAACCCCAAATCTGCTCGCTGGAGTTACCAGAGGATTGTGGAGGAGGTGGAGGCTGCCTATGGGCCGTGTTCAGAGCATGCAGCAGCCATTGGCATTGAGCTACGGCAGAGAATCCGGAAACCAGGTGAGGCCCTGCACACCCTCAGAGATGATATATACGAGAAGGTTTCCATTGTGTATGCCAACCGCTCCGAGCTGGAGCAGGACTGCATTGCTGTAGAGATCTTCACTAATGCTTTGGCAGATGCTGAAATGGTCCAGAAATTGTTGGAAGAACAACCACGCACCCTGGCAAGAGCCTATGAAATCGCCCACAGGTTCGAGACAACGAAAAGGGCCGCCAGGGCAGTCACACAGCTTATGCAGCCAGGGCCACGAGTCTCTACAGCACAGGGGACCCGAACAGCTGCATTACGGGAGAGTGTTCATATGCTAAGTTATGAACCACCGGAGAGGGCCCAAAGACCTATCCAGCGTGGGCGCCAAAGCTGGAGCACATCTAACAGGTCAAGCAGGAAGGAGGCTGTTTGCCATAACTGCTCCGGCATAGGACATCTACAGAGGAACTGCCCCTCTCCTCGCTCACCTGCCCAAAAGCCTGTAAAAGCTGCTAGAGGCCCAGCCCCTGACCCAGGCACAGTGTTCCACAACGGAGGCCAAGATGTGATGTGTGTCCAGATAGCAATACAGGGACGGGAAATACGGGCCTTGCTGGATTCTGGTGCACGGCGGAATGTGCTGCCCCTCCACTATTTTAACACCATCCCCGCAGAGTCAAGACCTCAGGTGCAGGCATCCATTGCTCAGACTCTACAAGGCATTGGTCCAGAGGGATTGGCCGTTCTGGGCGAGGTCATCCTGCCTGTACAGGTGGGGAGCGGTGTTGAAAATGTAGACTTTCTTTTGGCCGACATGGCTGAAGGCACTGAAGTTATTCTGGGGCACCCTTTCCTGCAACAATCGTGCGCTTGCTTAGACTACGGCCGCCAAGAGATAACCCTGTTTAATGAAAAGATACCATGTTCTGGCGTAGGCCCTCGACCCCAGGTGCTTGTTGTTAGGGTGGCACGCACTACGGTTTTGGAACCAGGCTGCGAGTATGTGGTCCCCGGGTTTTCCAGCTCCCACTGTGCCGCCCATAGAGACATGATGCTAAGCCCTACAAAGGGCTTTGTGGAGAAGCACCAAGTACTGGTAGCTCACGCAGTTGTGCAACCTAGTAAACCCTCTAGCATCCCAATCAGAGTCTTTAACCCTGGGGCCGCAGCTGTCACCTTAAAGCGTGGTGCCGTGGCAGGGGTTCTTCAGCCCGTGCAGGTCCTGGAGGGGTCGGGGGGTCGCCCACCAAGGGTCCTGGCAGCCCTCGAACTTAATGGTACTCCCCCTGCTTCTGTACCAAGCCATTTGCAGGCCCTTTACGCCGAGAGCAGCCCCGGTTTGACTCACGTTGCCCGCTACGATCTGGCAGGCCTGCTGAGGTCCTACAGTGATGTCTTCTCCACTGGCCCGAATGACCTTGGTCGCACTGGTGTTGTCCAGCATGACATCCTGACCACGCCAGGGCCACCAGTTAAGCACCCGCCGCGCAGGATGGCAGGGGACAAACAAATAGCGGCCGACCAGCAAGTACAGCAGAGCTTGGAGGCTGGGCTAGCTCAACCTAGCAATAGCGGCTGGGCTGCTCCAATTGTGATGGTGAAGAAGAAGGACCAGAGTCCCAGACTATGCGTGGACTATAGACCACTAAATGAGCGAACCCTTAAAGACGCTTATCCCCTGCCACGCATCCAGGACACCCTTGACACGCTTTCTACTGCCAAGTACTTCAGTACACTAGACCTGACTTCAGGGTACTGGCAGGTAGAGATGACCCCCAGAGCCCGAAAAGCAGCTGCATTTTGTACCCGTAAGGGATTGTTCGAGTGGAATGTGATGCCGTTTGGACTGTGCAACGCACCGGCCACATTCCAAAGGCTTATGGACAGAGTCCTGGCTGGGCTGCAGTGGGAGACATGCCTAGTGTACCTAGATGACATCATTGTCCTGGGCCAGGATAGCACCCAGATGCTGGAGCGGCTCGAGCAAGTGTTCATCAGATTGCGTGGAGCCAACCTAAAACTGAAGCCATCTAAATGCTGCCTGTTTCGGGAGCAGGTGGCCTATCTGGGCCATATCATCTCTGCTGGAGGTATTTCCACGGACCCCCAGAAAGTCCAGCAGGTGACGGACTGGCCTGCACCGCGGACCGTCACAGAAGTGCGTCAGTTTGTTGGCTTAGCCTCATACTACCGCCGGTTCGTGGAGGACTTTGCCACAGTGGCTAAACCCCTCCACGAACTCACTAAGAAGTATGCCCGTTTTAACTGGACTGCCGACTGCCAGGGAGCATTCCAGGAATTAAAAAGACGGCTTACGGCAGCCCCTGTCCTGGGTTACCCACTGGACCAGGGTGACTTCTTCCTCGACACTGATGCCAGCAATTGTGGGATTGGAGCGATTCTCTCCCAAGTGCAAGGGGGCGAGGAGCGGGTCTTGGCCTATGGGAGCAGGCGGCTGTCGGCTACCGAACAAAACTATTGTACGACCAGGCGAGAGCTTCTGGCGGTTGTGGCGTTCACTTCCCACTTCAGACAGTACCTGCTGGGTAGGCCGTTCACTGTCCGGACTGACCATAGCAGCCTCCGCTGGCTGACCAGGCTGAGGGAGCCCGAGGGCCAGCTGGCCCGCTGGTTGGAGAAGCTGGCAGAGTATAACTTCCAGGTGCTGCACCGACCTGGGAAAAACCACCAGAATGCGGATGCACTTTCCAGGAGACCCTGCCGCGCTTCATGCCCGTGCACACTCCCAGAGCCCACCATCAACAGCGACCGGTTCGAGCATAAAGGTGTGCAGTGTAACTTAGAGGACTGTGGTACCAGCATGACCCCCCCAGGGCAGCCCCCAGTGGGGGTAGTGGGGCCTGATGGTACCGATGGGAAAAGCCGGGTAGCAGAACCAGAGTGTGCACCCGTAGCAGCAGTGGACTGTTGTTCCAGTAGTAGCCACGACACCTGCCCAAATATCCACCGGGTGGATGAGTCCCATCACACTAGCTTGTTCAGTGGCTGGACCCCAGAACAGCTCTTGGCTAGCCAGAAGAACGATGTGGATATAGGCCCAGTTTGGGAATGGAAGGAAAAAGGGGAAGGTCGGCCCGTCTGGGCCGATGTAGCGGCATGCAGCCCCGCAACCAAAGCCTACTGGGCGCAGTGGAAGAGACTGTACCTAAAAGATGGAGTGCTGGTGAGGAAATTCCACTGTACAGAAAGTAATGTGTTTTTCCCCCAAATCCTTCTGCCTCACGCCTATCGTCACTCCGTAATGCAGCAGATGCACGATGGCCCAGTGGGTGGCCACTTTGGGGCAGAAAGGACCCTGGCACGCTTGAAGAATAGGTACTACTGGTACAACATGAAAGATGATGTGACCCTGTGGTGCCGCACTTGCACCAGTTGTGCTGAAAGGGCGCGGCCCCCAAAAACCCCCCAGGCAGCGATGGGCACGGTACGTGTTGGCGCCCCCATGGAGAGGATTGCAGTCGATCTGATGGGACCGTTGAACGAAACAGAAAGGCATAACCGATTCATATTGGTGGTACAAGACTACTTCAGCAAGTGGGTGGAGGCTTATCCAGTCCCCGATGCACAAGCGCCCACGGTGGCAGGAAAGGTTGTTGCGGAGTGGGTATGTAGATATGGAGCCCCACAGTCTCTGCATAGCGACCAGGGCACCAACTTTGAGTCGGCTGTGTTCCAGGGGATGTGTGAACTGTTCGGAATCAAAAAGACACGCACCACGCCCTTTCATCCACAGTCCGATGGCCAGGTAGAGCGTTTTAATGCTACCCTGCAGAAGGCCTTAGCCACCACCGCGGAGCGCTGCCACTGGGACTGGGATATAATGATCCCCTATGCTGTCATGGCTTATCGGGCAACTAAGCACAGTTCCACAGGATTGACCCCAAACATGATGCTTCTGGGCCGAGAGATAACCGAGCCTATTGACCTGGTCGCGGGTCTGCCGGCCGACGACACCCCCAACTGCACTACACCACAGTATGTGGTGCAACTCAGGGAAAGGCTGGAGCTTTCCCACCAACTGGCACGGGAGGCTCTCGGGAAATCTGTTGAGCGCGCTAAGAAACAGTACGATAAGAATATCTGCCAAGTTCAGTATCCAGTCGGCGCTGCAGTGTGGCATCTGATCAAAGGGACCAAGAGAGTGCGGCACAAGGTTCGCAAGTTTCTGCCTTCCTATGAGGGCCCCTACTTCGTAGTGGGCCTGTTGGATGATTTAGTCTACTGCATTAAAAAGGGGCCCCGAGCAAAGGCTAAAGTGGTTCATCACGACAGACTCAAGCCTTATCACTCAAGAACGCCGCTGGACAACAGCTGGGTCTTCCAAGACTCCGACCAGGCAGCACCCACCGAGGTGCCTCCTCCAGCGCTCGACGAAAGCGATTCTGACATTGATTTCGGCCCCTTCGACTTGTGGGAGACCCCAGCTGGGGCAGATCAACCAGATACTGGTGCTTCCCTGAGAGCTGGCTCTCCGCCACCCGCTCAAGGAGATGGTAGTGGGTTGCCAGCCAGCCCTGTTCAGCCTTACGTGGATGGGGCTGAAGGACCAGAACAGCACCCTTCCTTCAGGTCCACACCCCGTTCCAGACCACAGCGTGTGCGGCGGGCGCCGGACATGTTTGGTGACTGGGTCAGTCACTAGGCTAGTATGTCCTAACTGAGTCGGGGTGTAGGCGGATCGCTGCCCTGCTCAGTAGTTAAAAAAAAAAAAAAAAAATTGTTCATGTTACATATGTTAAGTGATATGACTGTTGTAAATTGAGTTGTTACAGGGGGCTATTCTTACGTGTACTGTTGGGCTTGTTTGTCTTGCTGTTTCCTGGCAACATGGCTGTCGACGGGCTGCAAGTTATTGTTTGAACTGTTTATACTAATGAGGTAAAGCTGGATATAGGGGTAAACGTTCAGCTGTAGTGCCTTAATGTCTTTCTTTATGAATACTGTCTATGTGAAGGGCGGGATATGGACATTGACTTGCACCCTCCTCAAAGTGAACCCTGTACATCCTATGTTTTCTTGTGCTTAAAATATGGACAGTTGTCTACTTCAAGATTGTTCCATCCTAAGGATCGCCATTTTTGGACTGGGGGCACGAATGCTGTATGTTTCCTTGTTAATGGGGGGGTTCATGTGCTGGAATGATGTTAAGGGTTTAATTATCATCCAGAGTGGGGGTAGTGTTACAGGCATGGTCCTTTAAGGGTGAAGCCTGATGGGAAATGTATGCGGGTGTGTGTAGCGGAACTGCCTGTCGGGTGTGTGAGGGTGAGCGGAGAAGGAAAAGAAAAGTAACGGTTAACTACAGAAGAGACGAAGAGAAAGTAAATAAAAGGAATATAATAACTCCCTCGGCAGCCAAAGTTGTATCGGCGATGCCCGCTGTGAGTAAACTGTTTCAGCCCACTGTACGCGGTGTTCGTGCCTTGGAGGAGAAATAAAGGTTCGGTAAAGCAGTTTCCTACGCCTCCCTCGATCTTCTTGCTAGCGGAGTTGACCTGTATAGTAAGCTGTTGCCGGCTGCGAGTCAAGTAACTGCCAGAGGTTTCCTTACTACGGTTCGGGGCCGCGGATCTGGCGCGGTAACAACAGCAATCATCTGACCAGAGTTGGGCACAGCATAAATGAGTAAATAAATAACTACACACGATAAATGTCAGGGAAATCTGTTTATTTTTTGTGTGTCTGAAATGGGGGGAAAAAAAGATCATATTTTTAAAGCACGAAATATCGGAACAGGTCCTACGTCTGAGTATTATTTAAATTCTAAAACGTTCAATAATCTACTTTGGCTCTCTTTAATATGAACACTGTAATGCTATATGTAGCCAGTAAGGAAAAACACAAGATTACATCTTTTAAAGAGCTGTTTAGACTTATAGCTGTGGGTTCTGCTTGCTTTGAACATACTTGTAGCTCAGCAGTCAGATGGCGGTCTGCAGGCGCCAGATAAGAGGCTGGAAAAATGAGTGTCACTAATGAAAATAGAATACAGGAATAAGCTTTACTTGCAATATTGCAGTAATATTTTTTGGTTTGTGCAGTTGAGATGGGTGCACACTGTGAGCTCTTGTAATGCTCTTCTGTGTGTAAGGGCAGCAAGATGAAAGATGTTTCTTTTTTTGAGTTTGAGTTGTTGAGTTTGTGCAAATAAATATCTTGCGATGGCATTTTTAAATGCTGCGCTTCATCTAATAGGCTGAAGGAGATATTTTTTATCATTTCTTTCTGCACCTTTTAAAACTGATCCACATCAGGCAAAAGCACCAGCATAAAAGAAATGGGTGTTTGAATTGAATTGAAAATACATTTTACTGCAACTATTAAGGCCTTGCTCATTTATAAATTATTATTTTCAGAAGTCTCTGTGGGATAAGTGATTCTAACAGGGTATCGCAATATTAACCATGCATCCAGGCCCTCTATACAGTGAGTAGTGAGTGATTTCAGAAAATGTAAGTCATTCTGAATTTGGCAATAAGAAGCTGCATAAAATGCAGTAAATATAAAATAAGCCAATAATTATTTCTATAGGTAACATTTTTATTAGTTAAGTATCAAAGTGAAGTGGCTGTAGCTAACGTTAGCTGGTTATACAGAACAATTTTGTATTTTTAATGTATTTGGCTGTGTGATAACCCATTTAGTAGTTGCCCGAGGTTTAACAGTTAAAGAGGTTTGATATTGTTTAAAGTGTATATCATTAACTGTTATTAAAACAGTCTATATAGTATATAATTGCTGCTCCTTTAGCTAACAGGAGCTAGCTGGCTAAATTTGAGAATAGTTATTGAGCTAGCTTAAGAAATGCGGTGGTGATTTTGCTAACAGGCTAGTTTGAGGATAAAAAATTTAATGGGGGGGATGATTAAAAACAGAAAGGCTGGAAGACTTTTAATTTGGGTATCATAATAGCTCCTAAAAGAAATACTTCTTTATTGGAGTCACCGAACACATTTGTTTTAGAAATGGTGCTTCCTCTATATATTTCCTCATGTGGCCAACATGTCGAGCCAGTTCACTGACAGCACAGCTCAGTTCAGCTGAGGGTGGAGACAGAGTCTGGCCCAGCTCCCAATCGTGCACAGGTCAGCTTGATGTGCTAACGTACTATATAGCGTATTGTGTACGCTGCCAATCACCTACCACTGCCAGTCTAACTAGGCAGAGGTTTATGTAGTTCCATCGATTGGTCAAATTGAAGCAAATTATGTTTGTCGACTTGAATTTTAGAGGCCTAAAATAAGAGGAAGAGGAAGTGAAAAAGAAACTGACAATGTGTGAATGTGCGTATTGAAGACATTGCTCAGTTTAGTGTGACGTTTTGTCTTTTTTTCCCCTGCTACTAGCAAGACAAGTGCATCTCTGCAGCGATGCATTTCAATGACTTTTAACCAAAACACATTTCTCGACTTGCATAGTAAACATTTTTATTAATTTGTCTCCCCCCCCACCCTTTCCTTTCTACCTACCATCTACATCGTCTTCCTGAAGTTCTTCTGGCTGAGCCCATAGAAAATGAATGTATGGAGGGGTTGACGTTGAAGATTACAGACTTTGGCCTGGCAAGAGAATGGCACAAGACCACAAAGATGAGCACCGCTGGCACCTATGCCTGGATGGCCCCAGAAGTCATCAAGTCCTCCACGTTCTCCAAAGGCAGTGATGTCTGGAGGTAAGTCTGTGAATGTGTGTCCTTATAAACAGTTTGTTATTAAAAGACTGTTGTGGCCTGGGAAAAGAGATGATGTAATTCTCAACACCTTACAAGAATAGTTTTACATTTGAGCAAATATGATTCTTTCCTTTCCTGCAGACATTAAATTAACAAAAGATTGTCTGCCGCCATTGCCTTCGCCATCCAGCCTACTCACACAACACAAAAAATTAAAAAGTGATTTATTTACTACAAAAAGTTCACCTTTTTCATACAGTGTCACAGTCTCTTCTGCATTTTGCAATCAGTCATTGTCAGGCTTGTTTCCCTGCGCGAAACAGTGAGAGGGCAGGGAGGAGCACATCAGGGAAGGGAGTAGCTGAGGAGAGGATGGTGTTACTGGAGTTGATGACTCCCACAACTTGTTGGCCAACTTAAAGTGCAAGAAAAGCTTCTTGACAAGTGTTGTTTTGTCTAAAACTAAAGGTGAAGAGTAACACCCATCCTCCCAAAGCACCCAGTCTAGGGGAAACCACTCTCACTCATATATATGTATATATAAAGGAAGGCCTGAAGGCTATTAGCTTACCTTAGCAATAAAGGAGAACAGGATAGGGAAGCGCCCAGCCTTGCTTTGTGGAAAGTTTATAACATCCACCCACCACCATGGCTAAAGCTTATTGTTAATTAATTGGCATTGTTCCAGGCTAGCCGTTTCCGCTTTTACAGCCTTCATGCCAAGCTTAGCTAATGAATCTTCAAGCAAGCTTCAGCAAGAAATTTACTGGTAAAAGGAAAGGGAGGTATCAGGAGACTTGAGATATCTCAAAATCCTTAAAATTGTTAGCAGTTTAATCATCGGCAAGGTGACTTTACTGAAGGAGCTCATATATGTCCGTGTTTTCTGTTGGTATTGTTGAAGAATTTGAAATTGGTCTTTTGAAGCTTTGTGTGTATGTAGACTTGTCGTCCAAAGGACAAAGTGATGGGTTAGAATTAGAGGGTGAAAGAACAGAGAAGTGATAGTGGGAGACTCTGTGATGAAGAGATGGAGGGACAGAGTGATGGATTGCAGCAAGGCTGCCACGACCATGTGATGGCGTCTCTTCAAAAAGCTGCTCTGTGCTTTGTTGTGGGACATGTGTGCTGCACACTGTCCCATTGTCTCCAGTATAGACGGAGAAGGAGGCCACACACCCGACCTAACCGCAGCCCTTTATCTGGGAATATCTTTGTGTGTGTGTGTGTGTGTGTGTGTGTGTGTGTGTCTGGCCACATCTACACAGAGTCCCTTGATTATGGCTTGTGGTTTTATAATAATGCCTTAAACAACTGTGTGATTTGTTGAGAGGGGATTTGTGATTGAAGTGCACAGTACATGAATTTGCATTTGGAATAAGGCAGCAGGGATGTTTTCACTGAGCAACAGATAAAACTATTAAAAAAAAAAAGCATGATAACTCTAATGTGCTGTGGTTTAATTGTAATCCTATAGATGTGAACTTCTACATACAGATCCTATATGAAACCAGCTCAGCAGGCAGGCAGTTTCCATAGCCTTTGTCCATCAACTGCAAACCCACACAAAGTGAAATTTCACTGCAGAATCTGGAAACCGGTGAAACGAGCAAACAGGCAGGCAGCCCCACTCTGAAGAAATGAAGGCTAATCTTTGTTTTTGTATTCTTTCTCATCTGTCCACGGCCGCTCGTCTCCAAAGCCACCATGCGCAGACGACGACCGCTTCGGGGCGAGCCGGCGAGCGGCGTTTCTGCATAGTCACAGTGTGTGGAAGTTGTAATTAAAGAACTAAATAAAAAAAGGCTGCGGCCTGCGCTCTCCACTTAGTGAGCCTGCAGTGTGTGTTCAGTCAGGTCCGGGCGAGGGCTAATTGACAGTGTGGGAGATCCAAGTCCTACGCCACACTTCATCTTCTTAGGACACAGGGCTGATCCCATTGTGTGGGCTCAAAAGTCCTGTGTGTGTGTGTGTGTCTTTGTGTACTTGTGTTTGCGCAAGTTTTGCATGCATGAGTTCACAGTGCTATGTAAGCACGTGTTTCATCAAGCAGAAATATTCCACTGCACAAAGACCTCTTGGTTCTCTGTCATCGCTGTCATAGAGAAGGTATAAAAGATAATCTTTGCTGTACAAAGCATGAATTGGAATGAAAGATGACCCGGATTTAAAAGTCATCATCTTACCTTCTTCTTACCTTCTTTCCTGAGACGTGAATTAAAACAGAATGCACTGATTTGCAAGTCATTGTATACTGAATTGGTATTGAATTCTTGAAGCTGAAACATATTTTAATCAATTATTCTTTAAATAATTTTGTTTTCTCAGAAGGTGTGTTGATTTTATCCACCGCTGGTCGAAATAGCTCAATTATACCACTTTATCCACAACACCGTTTACATGCTCCTCCCTCTTCCTGTCTACTCCAGGCTGCAGCAGGGAGTAGCTTGTCTGGGTACACGAGATTAAAATGTCTTTAATGCTGAATGTTCATATCCCACTTAGTGTAAGTCTAGCTCAACTTGTAGAACAGCTCATTTGCTCATCGGAAGAGCAGTGAAAAGTTCCCCGCCTGCTGTGTGGGTTCTCTGGTTATCTCTGCTTGCTCCTTTCTGAAGTCCATAGATGCATGTTTGATAAACTGCTGGTTCTAAATTGGCCGTAGGCAGGAATGTGTTACCCCTGAACAGGTTGTCAGTCTGCCTTTTACCTCATGAATAGACTCCAAACTCACAGCGACATTAGTTGTTTGGTCTCCTCATGTCATCACTGCGAGTAAGATTACAACATTCCTCCCCCAAAAGTCCAGCAGTTGGTTTCGTCAGTTCCCAGGCATTTACAGACTGTTGTTAAAAGAAGAGGATATGTGGCACAGTGGGAAACATGGCTCTGTCCCAACTCAAATTCAAAATAAAATCCTAAAAACTGTTTTCTTCTTAAATTAGTGTATTTTCTCTTTTCTGGGTTTATGAGATTTGCAAATCACTCCATTCTGTATTATATTTATATTTTACACACCATGTCAACTGTTTTGGAGTTGGGGTTGCACATAAATACCAGTCCATTTACACCCTAGCTGTGAGTTTTTTAATCTTCTTCTTGTTTTGATCGTTGTTCGCTATCACTGTTAAATAAATGAAATGTAGTTTGCACTAACAGCTTCCAGATAGAAAAACATCCTCACATGGCAGCTTGGGGGCAAAAAAATCATTTTCTTTCTAACACACAAGCCTAGAGGTTTTGTTTGCTGTTTAAATGCGACGGTAATTTGGTTGATATCACATAGAAATGTAAATATAAGTGGTATATGCAGCGTAAACATAATGAAGTGTTCCAACATCCTGTGTCTAATTTTGGCTCGAGCTCACTGTGTCATGCCTCGTTGTCTGGCTTGTTTCCCCTCCAGCTATGGTGTTCTGCTGTGGGAGCTGCTAACAGGAGAGGCACCCTACAGAGGGATCGATGGACTCGCTGTCGCCTATGGAGTCGCCGTCAACAAGCTCACCCTGCCCATCCCTTCCACGTGCCCCGAACCTTTTGCGCAGCTCATGTCAGGTGGTACACTCCTGCAGAAATGTAACGAAATTTTGGCGTTCGATTCAGTGGTGTGACAGGACTTTAGCGTGCCATCAGGTTGCTGTCCCGAGCACGCGTTCTTTTCCATTTCCCCAAATCCCTGCATGTTGTCAGTAACGTGGCCATTGAGAGGAAGCGTTTTATGCAGAAGCCATCTTATGCAATACATTTGTGCCCATTTATCTTCTGTTTTTTGGTTTTAAAGTAAGAAGAAATGCCACCTGGGTGCTTGCTGTCAAGCTACCAGCTGGTCCAGAAAAGTAGACACTTGGATTCCCTTTCCCTTGATGTCATTTTGTCGTTTTTTTGTTTTTTCCTAAGTCAGGATCAGTGCACAAAACAACCAGTAGCCACCTCAGAGGATTAATTAATTATTGGATTGGTTTTTGATCTTCTTGTAATGCCTAAAGTTTAGAAGCAAATTATGCAAAAGTCCCCGCAGCAAGTTAATTAAGCATGACACTTTGAATAAGTGATCAGCTTGACTCTAAATTGTGCTCACACAAAGTGCCTGAAACATGTGTAAATAAAAGTTAGAGGCTTTGCAGGTTACTTGTTCAATATTACATGTAATAAGTGCAAAGACATACGCCTCATGTAGTTATCTGACCTAATTTTAAGTCTTTAAATCTCAGGTGACGGCATTCAGTTGGATGATGAAATTCTTCTTCTTCTTCTTTTTTTTTTTTCATTTTGTCTGAGGATTAAAATTAATGAATGAGGGACTTTCAGGTCCCTTGATTTTAAGAAAATGCTCAAAATATGTGAAGCTGTCCTAGAAATGAGTAAATTTGTCGTCTTATTGTCAGTTAAAGTAACCTCTGATCTTTTCCCCCAACTGTAACGTTTCTAATCGCTCTGTATTTCTGATTGGTCCATTACTTCTGGACAGCTACATATGCACGTCACTTTGGTGTAGCACCAACTGCATCCCTGTGACTCACTGTATCCCCTGTATGTGTGACAGAGTGCTGGGACCAGGACCCCCATCGCAGACCCAATTTCAGTTCCATCCTGGCCCAGCTGATGGCCTTGGAGCAGCAGGTGAAGGAAGAGATGCCGCAGGATTCGTTCCACTCCTTGCAGGAGGACTGGAAACTGGAGATCCAGGACATGTTTGATGAACTCCGGGCTAAAGAGAAGGTAAGAGGCCCTCAACTCTGAATCACTAAGCCATGCCCTTGCCAGGGCTAGCTTCTGATTTAGAAAATGTCATTTTAAATAATAACAACTTGATGGTACTGATATTAAAATGAAGTCATCCACAAAGCCCACTCCTGACATTTAACTGAACATGTTTCATTAACCACATGATCCGGGTTAATGTTCATGTTGACATTTCTGTGCAGTTTTTTCTTTTAATGTGTTTCGTTGATTTATTATGGTTCAACACACCATCAGCTGGAGATTTATTCTGGCTCTGAATTGGTCTTTTGGTGGCAGTAAGTTTGTTACTTCACTCAGTGAGTTTAAATACTTGGAGTCAACCAGCCAAAGGAATGGACACTGCAAAAGTGGGATGAAAAAGAGAGAGCAGGCAGGGTGGAGTGGGTGGAGACGAGTGTCAGCAGTGATTTGTGACAAAGGGATGGCAGCAAGAGTGAAAAAGAAGGTTTACAACGTGGTAGTGAGACCCGCTGTGGCATGTGGCACTGACAAAACGACAGGAGCGAGAGCTGGAGGTGGCTGGTTGAAGATGTTGACGATCAAGATGTTGATGACCAGAAGGGACAAGATTAGAAAGAAGTACATCAGACGGACAGCTCACGTTGAGATGGTTTGGAAATGTGCAGAGGAGAGATAGTGGATATACTCCACAATGAATGTTGAAGGGTGGAGCTGTCAGGCCTACAGTTGTTTATGACAACAGGATTATAGTGGGATTTTTGGTTTTTAAGCACAGCCTCATCATAGGTGGGCTTTTCATCCCCTCTGCTTGAGCAGATCCCACAGCTCAGGACAACCAAAGTCCTCAACAATATTGTATGTTTCAGGGGTTTCTGGAAAAGCACCCTAACTCTAAGAGCCACAGCAGCTGAGGTGTCTTGCCAGTCTTTGTTATTCTCCCTTATTTCTGTGGCCTGGGGGTCACCGAGCCCCTCTAGCCGTGTTCTTAGCAGCACAGTATTTAACAGAGTATTTAGTGTAGTATCCCAGGAGGAGAAACCCATCAAATAAAATGTCAAAGAGCAGCTGTGAGTCATCATGCATAATAATAGCTTTCACTGCTACCAATTTTCTCAGAATTTTGTTTCATTAAACTGTAAATTTGCATAACCTCAGTCACACACACGAGACCTGCTGATATTAATTCACTTCTAAATACTTTCTTTCACTTGCCTTTCGCCCTCCATCAGGAGCTGCGATGCCGTGAAGAGGAGCTAAAGCGAGCAGCTCTGGAGCAGAAATCTCACGAAGAGTTCCTGCGGCAGCGTGAGCAACAGCTGGCCCAGTGGGAGCAGGATGTGTTCGAGCGTGAGCTCAGCCTCCTCATCCTCCACTTGAACCAGAACCAGGAGAAACCTAATGTCAAGAAGAGGAAGGGCACCTTCAAAAAGCACAAACTCAAGTCCAAGAACGGCGAGAAGATCAGCATGCCCCAAGGTGCGTCGGCTTATATCCGTCTATCCATCTTATCTACCTTTGATTTGTTCTGTCAGAGATCAGACTCGATTTCTTGGTCAGTCTCAACAAGCAAAAAATAACAACAGTCCAAAAAAACACATGCAAGAGAGCAGTGAGAAGGAAGTGAGGGAGAGTTTTTGTGGCACGACTGGTATTTTTGTAGCACGGCTCCTTGGAAAATTGCTATCAGGGCTGAACTCATGTAAAGATTGACATTTTGAAAGAGAGGCTGCAGATAGGTGCAGTTTTGCGCTATTATAAAAAAGTTTGTCATTTTTAAATCTTTTTTTCAGCAGCTCCCCTCCCCATCTAAAAATAAATAAATAATTTAAAGGTGGATCACAGGTCTGACTTGCTGATATCTACTCTGACCAGGATTCACTTTGCCCTCCTCTTTTTCTTCTCTTACTCACCTGACTGCCGTTTCTTGTCCTGAGCTATCACAAAGTCACACAGTCTGCAGCAGTTCACATCAAGTGTTTCAAAGCATGTATTTTGGGCTGAGCAAGCATGCATAAATGCGCGCTGTGTATGTGTGTGTTGTGGTTAGGCCTTTCCCAGCAGCAGCAGGGCGGTGATGTGGTGGTAGTGGTGGGGGGTTGATGAGAGGGGAGAGTGAGCCAACCACGCCTCGACACTTCCTGTCCATGGACAGACTGCTGGCTGGCCTCTCTCACTTTCTTGCTCTCACTCTGTGCCTCTCTCTCCCTCTTTCTTTTTAAGCATACCTTCCTCACCCATTTTGTCTTGTTCCTTTTCCTCTTTAGCTCCCTGGCCACTGGTTTTATTTTCCTTCTTACAGTATGTGCCTGAATCCCTTTCTCTTTTTTTTCCCCTTTTCCCACCAATATTATTATTGTCTTTTTCTCCATCCTATATTAAACTTGCACTTTATACCCTGCAGTAACATATATATTGTGGGCTTTTTGGAGGGGGTTCAGTAGCTGGAACATACTTATGTGTCCATTTTGGGATATTTTTTTCCCCACATACACACATATTCAAAAATATCTGAGAAAGTAAAGCATGGGATACTTTGTAACTGTGTTAAAACACAAAAGTAAGACATCTAAATCATAACATTTCAGAAATATACAATCTTAACATAAAATCTTCACTAAGGAAGACTCGTTAAGCTTTGCATATATGGCCTTTTAACAGATAGGCTGCCTTAGCAAGTTGAGCACTAGCAAGATTGGTGACTGATTTGCAATAATTTAGATGAATGTGAAATTTTTGGGATAGTAACAGTGTAAATAATTTGTCCTGCTTTTAACATTTACACCTATCTTCCATGTCTATCGACTGCATAACAGTTACTCTGCATAAAATCACTACTTTTGCTAACTAGCTAAAGCTAGCTGCCTCATGTGCTAAATTAGCTAGCTAGTTTAACCTCTATTAGCATAGCAACATGCACTAGCAAACTTTAGCAAACAGTAGCAGTTCCTTTCTGACACCACATGTAGGTCTTTCATTAATTTTACAGTTTATCTGTAGAATAGAATAGTGTTAATTGGCCTGCAGGCCTTTCTGAGTAATATCAGTGTTGTAGTTAAACACGGACTTTAATCAGCATGCCATTATCAGCCATTGCCACTAGTAGCTTCCTTAATGCTTGATACATGGAAAGAGTAAGGTCTTTCGTGAGTCCTCCAATTATGTATCTGCCTATATCAAAGCTCATCAGTGAGATTTTAAAAATAAAAATCCTGTTTGTGTTCTGCAGAGAGATTTTGATTATGAGCCATAATGTTGTAAGCACCCAAAGTAGACTTGATGTGAGCTGCGAGACTGTGATACCATATATGCCCCTGTAAAAACCACAGGTCTCTACGATATCAACCTTGTTTTTTTTCTCTCTCGAAAAAACGACTCTACCCACAATCCTAAATCAAAAAAGCAATGCCCCTGATTGGTGGAGGCGTAACCATGGAAACGTTTAAACTGCAAATATTAGGTTGCTTAGTGAGCGGGAAAAATTCAGAAAGTGTGAGAACAGTGATTGCAGTCTCAAACAAAGCACTGTACCATATCAGTAACAAAGCTTTACACACACCACAAACTGCAAAGTGTATTAAAAGCTGTTATACAAAACTAATGAAAAGGACTCAGTTCAAGAGGGTTGGAAGTTATTTGCTGTGGAATTTGGGATTTGCTGTGGGTTGCAGTGGGATGAATAGTTCCTTCACTTTAAAAACTATTTCAACAGTCTTGTGCCTTTTCCATTTTTGACCTTTTCTTTTTTATTTATTTTTTATCTAGATCAAATGTTTTTATGGTCACGAGTCCTTTCATTGCTGGTTGGCTTGGTTCAACGCTGAAAACTTCAAATTGATGTGTTATCACTTGGAATTATTATGACAGTAATAACTGCAAAGAACACATGAGGAGTACTAGGATAAATACAATTGCATTTGAAAGAACGTGGGGGAAATGCCATGTTGGGGCTCATATTAGTGCACAAATCGGCTGTGGAAGGTGTGACAGCTAAAGTCTGCTTCAGTTCCTGCGTTTTATAGATATGTAATGAAATACTGCTATCACAATTTGTGTAACACTCGATTTCTACAAAAGCAAACTCTTGGCTTCTTTAGAGAAATAAGGAAGCTAAAAAAAATGTTGCAACCTCAAAAACAGCTGACATTTCTTGACTTTATGAATGTCTTACATCCTGTTGTGTGTCTTTCAGATTTCATACATAAAATTACGGTGCAGGCATCCCCAGGCCTGGAGAAAAGGCGGAACTCTCCCGATTTGGGTTCGGGCTCCTCACCTTCCTTTGGACCGCGGTTCCGCGCTATCCAGTGTGAGTGCAGTCGTTTTTACGTACATATATATCGAGTGTATGTGGAGGCGTTTCTCAACGCGCTGAGAAAAGCAAAAGAATAACGTCTCTCACCATCTTGCATGCACACACAGACTCTGTTGCGACATTACTCGTCTCCATTTCCAAATTTACTCCTTTTATGTGCTCTCAACCACCCACTCATCTTTTTGTCTTCCCATTTCCCTGTGGGCCCCAGCTCCCTTTCTCTCTCTCCCCCTCACTGCTCTGTCTCTCTCACACACACCCTTTTCCCTTTTCAATAGTGTGTTCCAGTCCAAATATTATCTGACTTCCTTTCAGCAGCTCAGCACTTCTCAGCAGCTTTTTTTTTTTTCCGCCGCTGCCCTGCTCTGCTCCCCTGCTGATTGCAGTTACATCAGTGCTGCAGTGGGGGGAGCTATTCAGCTATGTTTTCCAGGCACTTAAGCGTCTACAGTTTTTATATGCATGTAGTGGCTACAGTGCGGTTTACTGAATTAAAAATAAGCAGGGAGGAATTCACTGCTCCAGGAGAAAAGGGTTGCAGCAGCGGCAGAGATCTACATTGCTCGCCTGCTTGTCGGCTTCTTAGACAAACGCCCGAGATTTTTCCCTTCGGAGGGAAATTGTAGCCAGCAGGTCACGGGGCGTTTTAATACAACCCAAAAGGAAATTTTGTGGTGTAGCAACAGGCAATAAAAGAGACTTCACAAAACAATTACCACCGCGGGTTAACATAAAAGCACAAATTGCAGTGACACATTTATCTATAAAGTGGTTAGTCAATCTAAAACATCTGCCAGCTTCATTTATTCATTAAGTAGCAGGCTGGTTTTCTTTACTTCCTAATGACTCTGCTTAATGGCAGTCACTAAGCCATGAGTGTGCCTGTCATTAAAATGTGTTTAGTGGATATTTATGCTTGCCCTCTCGGTAGCAAGCAGTAATTTATTGCAAGGGCCTCCCGTACTGATTTGTCTAGAGAACTGCCAAATTGATTTGCATTAGTCCACAGAGCTAGATTCCACTGTGCCATATTTTTACTGAATAGATATGTTGAAAATTAAACTGCCTCTTATTTTTAGAGAGTTTTTGAACTCTGAGATTGTAATAGTTTGTGTTTTTAGCATCTCAGTAGGTTGGCTGTGTCATGTGTGTTGGCAGCTTATGGATACTGCTGTCATCATTTATTTATTTATTTTTTCTATCTGCGGGGGCAGGATTAGATTTGGTTCTATTAGTCCTTTTCCTTCTTCCAGTTCCAGTACCTGAGGTACAGCAGGCTAAATTTGGACTTTTAATTGATGATCTAAATGCTACAGAGCGTGGGAATCGCCGCCACGCTGTCGTTTGCGCAAAATCAAAACATTGATAGAAGTCAGGTTAATAAGGAAAAAGCATGAAGATGATTGTGCTGGCTGTGTTGCAGCAGCCCTGTAGCCTGTAACCAGCTAACGTTTGTTACAATAGCATCCAGTAAGGATCACACTGACGCCTTTCAGAAGCTTCTTAAAATCCCAAAGCATTTAAAATGTGCAACGTAGCAAAGGTTAAATATACTGTAACAATAAAACATTTTCATCTTCCAACATCTACCCGAGGCAGACGTCGTTGCCTCTGCGATCGCCGTTCCCTGTGTTTTCCTCCCAAGCTGGAAAAAGGCAAAGAGCCTTTTCGGTCATATGTAGAGATGTGTCCTTTTAAAAGGCAGCTGCTCACTATTCTGATGAGTTCCTGATGTCCACAATTTTACTTTCACACCTAAAACCACCTCTATTTCTGAATATTCCGTTATCAACTCGGTGTCACAATGTCACCAACTTGTGTTGAAAGCAATGTATCATTTACTTTTACATCTAGGCTCCGAAGCACTGCAGAAATGTGTGCAAAAACCATAAAAGGCTTACCTTTTTGGCCTTTTTGTTTGTTAAATAAAAATATATCAGTGTGGAGGAGTGTGTGGATTTTTTTTAATACGTTAACAAAATATATTTCCTGTCAGAACAACAGTAGAAGCATTTCTCTTAATTTTTTTCACTGTTAATAGAAAGATTTGATCAGCGTGGGGCAGAGGAGAAAACCTGTGAGCTTTACAAAATGATGAGAAAATATATTCTATGAAAGCATGTTGATATTAATAGAGGCACACTGAAAAAGGAAAAGAGTTCAGAGAGGAAAAGGCTGGGAATGGGGAGCCACAGTGTGATCTTTATAAAATCGTAACGCCAGCACTATCATCTGCCTCCTGTGCTTGCTTTGAAAACATAGTGCTGGAGAGTGACGGGCGGTAAAGTGCATCAGCCAGGCCTCTGCCGCAGTACAGGCCAAAGGACATAATACAGCATGTCCAATCAGAGAGCATATTTACTTTTCCCATTTCTGAAGCTGAAATGAAATGGCAGCGCAAAACACTGGGGATAAAAACAGAACCACAACTCAATGGAATAAACTGACAGCTTCAAAGTTTTCACCTTGACATGTGCAGTATGTAACTGTGGTGCCCATTCCACTTATAGCTCTTCTGGCTTGTTGGGTGTTGACATGCTGAGAAGGATCCTCGAGGCCTTAGGAAGGGTGTGATGGAGTCCATATGTGTTGTGACAGTAGAGCCCAGGCTGGCTGAAAGTTCATGCGCTGTTCACACACTTTGTGTTAGCAGCACGAGCCCGCTGGTGTGCCGCCAGTGTCTGGCAGGTGCAGTGCCAGCTTTAATCAGAAGTTTGCATTGGAGCTCACCCCCCAGATAACTTTGGCACCTTTTTTCACACTTTCTGCCCTGTGACTGTTCGGCTGTTATTGTGGTATAGGCTGTGGTCACATGATCTGTTTTAAAGTCCGCTGGAGCTTAAACTTTCATTTAAATTCAAGTTTCATGAATTGTAGCTCTAAAGTCAACTGTGTTAGAGATGATCGTACTCACCCGATTAGAACGCAACTAAGCTGATAATAAACGAGCTCATACTGATTGTATTCTCTCCCCTCTTCTCTGCAGTACCCAGTGACAACAGCAGGACTTTCGGTCTCAGCCCAGTCCGGCCCTCCCTGGATACCTCTTCTCATAAACAAGTCAACGGAGACCTCAGGTTGAGCCCTCATTGGAGGCCACAGAGCCCCAAAAGTCCCAAAAGTCCTAAAGTCCTGCGCCTTAGTCCCCAGGAAAGCAGGTACGGCAGAATTGCTTATTCCTTCTGTGTGTATGGATTTGATATGCTTAACCATCACCATGCTTAAGTTGAAATCTTTCCTGTTTTCAGCTTGTCGATGAGAGCTAAGCTCCTGAAGGCAGACAGCAATGAGAATGGAGACTCCAAGGATGACTTTGAGGAGTACCGACCCGTCACGCCAACCCCTACACCTGCTCAGAATGGTATCCACTGCCCTTCACCACCAGCTTTACCACCTTATCTTCCACTTAGCCTCCTTTCTAATTCTCTCTGCCATGACCGTGAATTATGAATCGAAGCTAAATGAATTATAAATACATTGAGTATTCCTCTTCTTCTATTTTGGGCTCTCCTTGTGTCTTTTTAAAACCTTTCTTTTTCCGCAGGCTCATCGGTGAAGGATAGCCCGTGGCCTCCTCTGTCTCAAGGAGACTCGGGCAGTGAGGAAGGGAGTTCTTCCCCAGCTAGCTCTCCAAGGCCTGAGAGGGGGCCTCTCGGTGGCCTGATTAACAGCACCCACCGAGCCCTGCTGGGCAGCGGCTCCCTGCTTGCCTCCATAGGACTTGGTCGCTGCCTGGATATTCCCCCAAGAGTGCCACCTCGAACTCACCCACCTTGCTTAGAGGGCCGCAGCCTCTCTGAACTTGAGATTTCTCATCCTAGGCCCCTCATTTCAGACCCTCCAGTAGTGGACGATCTCATCACCTTCTCCACCTCGGAGCCGCTCCCCAGACCCCTGTTGGATTTAGCGCTGCAATACCAAGAACTAAAGCCTTTACCCCTGACACCGCCTCCACCAAACCCCCGCGAGAGGAGCAGCCACCGGACGCCACACAGTCCGCAGAGTCCCAGCAGTGCCTCCATGCAGCACGACAGGACCAGCCCAGGGGAGTGGACCCCCACTTACAGTTCCAGTAACGGGGAGCTGAGCAGTGACTCCTGGGAACACAGAGCTGACAGGAGGAGGAGGTCCAGCCAAGGCCTGCACGCTTCTCAGCTAGGTTGGTCCGAGTTTGTTTTACACAGGCAACCCCATCAGAAAATAAAGTAAAAAAAAAAAGAAGATGTTTTTATTACTGTGAGACAGAAAGTACAGAATGAACAAAACTGGATTAAAGGAGACCTGCTATATGCATTCTTGATTTGACTAGAGCTGTATGATTCACAGATCAAAACAGTCCTTATGACACTTAATATATAATTATATTTATCAATGTTATTTATATTTATCTTGTTTCGTATGCCGTCTTTTAGCTCCTCTCCCTTTAAGCCCCCCTTGCTTTTATCTGTTTTCTTCTGATTGGCTTGCCTTCAAAACAAAAGGCTTGAGTAGCCGGTGGGAAAGGGACCACTTGTCTAATATTGCATTAGTCCCCTTTTGCTTCAAAAATTGGCAAAGAACTGCGATGCTCTGTGTATTCTGACACCTTTCTATCTACAATGAACTTCTTCTGCAATCTGAGCTACAGCAGCTCATCTGTTGCATTGGACCACATCTGTGTCAGTGAGCCTTGGCTGCTTGTAACCACGTCTCTGGTTCACTACTGTTCCTTCCTTGGACCACTTTTCATAGACACTGACCACCACAGATTGAGAACAGCCCACAAGAGCTGCAGTTTTGGAAGATGCTCTGACTCAGTCGTCCAACCATTACAGTTTGGTGCTTGTCAGACTCGCTCAAATCCTTACCCTTGCATACTTTTCTGTCTCTGACACATCAACTTTGAAATCAGAATGTTCACTTGCTCTCTAACATATCCAACCCACTAACAGCTGCCATGACGAAGAGATAATCCGTGTTATTCACTTCACCTGTCACTGGTCATAATTAGGGATGGGTATCGTTTAGGTTTTATCCGATATCGGTGCCAAACCGGTACTTTTGAAACGGTGCCGGTGTTTAAACTGTGCTCGAACCGGTGCTTAAAGAAAGGAGAACATAAACTTTGTCCAAAAACCTCTTATGTTTTTATTTTTAACAGTCTCTTTTTTCCTGCAAAATGATAACCAAGTTAGCCTTTTCTGTTGATACAAGATACCTCCTTTGGTTGGAACCGGTGCTTAAACAATGGAAAACACAAACTTTGTCCAAAAACCTCTCCTGTTTAGCTGTTTTGTTTTGTTTTTTTGTAAAAAGATAACAATGTTAGCCTTTTCTGCAGCTATGGGGCATAAATGGTATCACTCTTGGCTGGAAGCAGTGCTTAAACAATGGAAAAAAAACACAAACTTTGTCCAAAAACCTCTCATGTTCAGCTGTTTCCCTCTTTTTCTTTGGTCATTTTAGCCTTTTTGGCCAGGGTGCAGGGAGTATCTGCCATCAAACAAGAAGGCAGACGCATGTAACTACGACGGTGTTTGCTAGTTCACCTTACATGCATTAATTTAATAATGTGGTTAGCCTACTCAACATAAATTACACAGGAACAACATTAAACTACTCACGCAGAGAAGAATGGCTGCTGCTGCCATCATCATCCTCATCATTTCTGCTACACTGGCAGGGCTAGGGGCCAGGACTCTCCTCTTCGGGTTCTTGGGGGATGTTGCTAACTCCGGGTCCGATAACAGGCACCACACACCCGCAGTAGATGCGCTCGGTGTGAGGTCTTGCAGCAAGCTATCAAATGCGGTGCATTTCTCGGCTTTTAAAGAAACGCTATGCGTCGCCAGGTGTTTCATCAGATTCGAGGAGTTACCTCCTTTGCACAGTATCAGCTTAAAGCACTTGTTGCAGGCTGCTGAGTTTGCATCTTTTGCTGTGAAGTACAGCCAGACATTGATCGCTTCGCCTTGGGCATTTTTAATCTGTAGCTCTGCTCTAAAAGAACGTACGTACCTTGGCCCGCCTACTATCCTCGGAAAGGTAAAATGATTGGCTAGAATCCAAAGTGTATGACATCTCAGGGGAAAAAAAGCACAGAAATAAAGCATAAATAAAGCTTTTCGGTCTGATTACTACCGTGAAATCGGTACCCATCCCTAGTCATAATGTTATACATATTCAGAAAATACAGAAAAGCATAATTGGTCTTCTTTAAGTTGCTTTTCAATAAGAAGAGATAACTTGGAAGAACTGAACGTAATTTATTGGGAGAGAGAAATTAATTATTTGGCAATTAGACTCCGATGACCCATCATGGCAGAATAGAATCCCAGGAGTGATAGGATTTAGGACAGGACCCCCCGGAGTCTAGACACTGATGGTGGTGAAGATGAAGACTGAGGCTTAAGCAGAGCTCTGGCCGAGGTTTCTGAGGTGGAGATGGGGAGGAGACAGTCTGAAAGGGAGGATGACCAAGAGCACAGATTTAAACCAGGCTGATTGGTTCCAAGAAGGCAGGCGAGAAGATGATTGGACTCGAGTAATGATGTCAGTAATCAGATGGACAGTGTGGGAAAGTGTTAGACATGTAAACAGAAAAGTAGCCGAACACATTATGTGATTACTCCCATATTGACCTTACGTTAAAGCTTCATTATGGGTCATGTAGGAAGCAAATTGCATCTTGTACATATTTTTGCTTGATAAAAGTGCAGTTTTTAAAGCAGTGTCGTCTCCAGATTGGTAAAATAATTTGTTTGTTGTTTTAATTTAGCTGTATAATTCATCTGCATTCCTCAGAGTGTGTCTACAGGACAGCCTGCAATTCTGATCCAGCCTTTGCCTTGAATAATGTACCGCCTCAGCATTACAATGTTCCCTCACAGTTCCTTAGAATTATTGTGCCTTTTTATTTTTTCTTTAGCAAGATCTTTCTGGCACAACAGAGGCTTCAGTGCTGTATGAGCTTTTTCATTTACATCAAAGCTTTTTCTTCTGCCTATTTGCATATCTCAGGTAACAGCTGGCCCTTCATCCTTCACTGCTAATACTTGCGAAGCAAAGCTACCGTCCAGTCCTCTCTTGTTGCCCACCCCTTTCCAAGACAGACAGTTTTCTTTAGATAAATGGGAAACATGAGGCATCACAGCTGAGGTCGCAGCACATTCAAAATTCCCACTAATCTATTCTTGACCTCACTGGCTCGGGTAGATTGGGAATTTGGCTGAAGTTCAGCATCGCTTCTATGAAACGTGTCGTGGTTTGTGTTTAAATGAATTCTTTGTGTTTAATCAGCGTTTTAATTTTACAGTATAGTCACGTTTTGTTTTATCCCTCCGAAGGCTAATATGCATCAGAAACACATTGACACACTTCAGATCTGTAATGACGGAGGCATGAGCATTGGTTGTTCTGTGAGCGAGTGGGCTTCAGGAAGGCTTTAAGAGTGCCCCTGGGTAACATTTCACACTCTATATATGGTCCGATTGAGTCACAAAGCCTTGGATTCTCCACAGAGAGGTTTTTTTCCCCAGCTCTACCCGCAGGTACTGAGCAGACGAGCCTCGCCTGCTCCGTTGCTAACAGCCATGATATCCCGAAACATGTGCGCCCGTTATATCCGGCTAAAAAGCCACACATAATTAAACAGCGAGTGTTTTAGCTAAACATCTTATTATGTTTATTGGCTGTAATGACTCAGGCTCAGATGCATAGACACACTGCCACAAGGTTATTGGCGGAGAATGTGCATGTGAAAGAGACAAATTCAGAGGATTCCTTCCTCTGCTTTTTTCTTTACTTTTGTTCCTGCTCTCATGTGACTCTTGATTGCTCTTTTCTTGTCAGCTGAATAGCTTAGCAGCCTTGGAGAGTTGCTGTTGATGTAAATAATGCCATTTGGCAGACACATCACATTTGGAACTAGCAAATGTTCATTCAGACTGATTTATACTGAGTTTAATGTTCCTGTCGGTACTAATTTACACTGTCTGCTTGCCATTGTTGCTGCTTTGTCAAAGAGCTACATTGTACTATGTTATACTTAATTTAAACTAATTGCATCAGCATTCTGTGCTGGTAATTGTTCCATTTCTTCTTGGAACAGTAATGTACCGATTTCATATTACTGTTTGGATCACTTTCATCACACACGGTTTGGCAGAGTTTGGTTGGAGAGGAGTGTTTGAGAGCGCACTGGGGCAGTTCTGCAGTACTCTGAGAGTCATTTGCAGATTAACAATTAAACTTTTCTACCAAGACAGTTGAAGACAAAATGATGAAGATGTTTAATATGTTGAATATGAAGCCTTTTTCTCATATTGTGTATTTGTGAAAAGGTTAAGCCATTAAGGAGAGTACAGCTCCGCATGAGGAAATGGCAACTTCCTCAATTCACTAATGCTCATGATGTCAGCAGGGTCATCTTAAGTTAGGGCCTCTGTCCAACGGGGTCCAAAAGGTTTTTAGTTTTGCCATCTCTTCTGAAAAATCAGAGCTTTCAGAGAGATTTGCAACAATATTTTTTCAGTTGAGACACTGGTTGCTACGATACTGAGTATCCACAGAGGTAATGTCAAAATCCTTCTTGAAGTGGGTCTTGCTACTGATTGTTTCTTAACTGGTAGACCTACAGTGAACAAAATGTTCCTCCAAGCATTAACTTCTGCTCACTTGTTGTTCAGCACTTGTACAAACAGTGAAGGAAGTGTGTTGTTGGTTGGGGTCCACTGGGACAGTAATGAGCACAGTGTTGTACTGACTGCTTATCTTCTGCCCTCAGCTGAATGTCTCTATCCAGCTTATGCAGTGAGCTAAACATAAAATGGCTTCAGTAAACACTCAGGAGACCGCGTGCCATTCTTCGGAGCTTTACTGATCCTTATTTTCCTTTTTTGTAAAACTGTAATAACAGAAACAGAATACAGTGTATTCACTCTCCATACAAATACACAAAGATTACATTAAATATTGTTGACTTATGTAAACAGTCACTACACAATCAAGAGATACAGAGATGGTAAGAGATACAGCTAACACCACATGCTGGTATGCTTCATGTTAGCAGGCTAAACAAAGGGCTAACAGCTAGCTTGTGCTAGTAATGTAACAAACTCGCTAAACACACAAGAAGCTCATTACTTTGCTGAACAAGGTACTAATAAGTGGGAACAATAAACCGTTTTGCCACACTTACAGATTATGCCTTTTCAAGGGCGTCAGATGCAGGAATTTACAGAGACACAGCCAAATGGACCTTCCCTGTCGAGCGCTGGGAGAAAACCACTGCTTGCGCTCTAACATGGTGCTACCCTGTCAACCCACTAGATGGCAGGCTTTGCCCAGACAAGATCAGGAATAAACATATTTTCTGACATGTTGCAACAGTTAATTACAGAACGAATGATTATGACCCGCCATATAACAAACTTATAAAAAACATGCCTTAGAAATAACAGGAGGGACAGAATACTCCCCGCCTGACATCTGCAGGACGTCACACCAACTAAAGCTGAATCCCACTATTACAAAGGATATTAAGAGTCTTTCAGACTTAGCTCTTAGGTACCAACAAGACGACTTCACTGATGGGTCTCAGGTACACTCTACATTCGCCACTGCGGATGATCTTGACTTCAATCTTCCTTACTCTGCCATCTTGACTGGGGAAGGTCTTTGTGACTAGCCCTAGTGGCCAGTCAATCCTGTTTTCTTGTCCCTCTTTGAGCAGGACCACATCTCCAATTTGTAGATTGGGCTTTGATGCCCTCCACTTGCGACGACCCTGTAGTCCGCTGAGGTACTCTCTCCTCCATCGTCCCCAGAAGATGTTGGCTAGGTACTGTACACGTCTCCATTGCGCTCTAAACAGGTCCTGATCGTGGAACTGACCTGGTGGTACTGGGGGCGCACCAACCTTTTGTGTGAGTAGCATGGCAGGAGTGAGAATCTCAGGATGCTCTGAGTCAGCAGAAACTGTGGTAAGTGGCCTTGAGTTGACTATTGCAGTGACCTCCGACATGAATGTCACTAACACCTCATGTGTGAGCTTTGCATTTCCGTGCTGCAGCAGCATTACGTCAAGGATCCGCCGACTGACGCCAATCATGCGCTCCCAAGATCCAGCCATGTGCGATGCATGTGGAGGGTTAAATTGCCACTCACAGCTTCTGTCTCCAAGATACTTGTTGATTTTGTCGTTATGACAACCCTTCTTGTCGATTTGGAGTTCTCTGCAAGCACTCACAAAGTTTGTGCCGCAGTCGGATCTGAGTAGTTTAACAGCACCTCGCATGGCAACGAAACGGCGCAGAGCATTAATGAAAGATGAAGTGTCCATTGCTTCTATCACTTCGATATGTATGGCACGAGTGCTCATACACGTAAAGATCACTGCCCATCTCTTGGCCTCTGCTTGACCTCCTCGTGTCTTTCTGACTGTAACAGGCCACGGACCAAAAACATCTAGGCCCACACACGTGAAAGGAGGGTCTGTACACATTCTGTCTTCTGGTAGATCTGACATGATCTGCTCTTGTTGCTTGCCCCTTAATCTGCGGCATATGACACAGTTGAAGATGACACTACTGACGGCTCTTTTCCCACCCACAATCCAAAAACCTGCAGCTCTGATTGCACCTTCGGTGAAGTGTCTGCCCTGATGACATACTTGTGCGTGAAAGTGTCTGATTATGAGCTGGGTTATGTGGTGTTTACTGGGAATGAGCATGGGGTGTGTCTCATCTGTTGACAGTTGAGCTCTTCCGAGCCGGCCACCGACCCTAAGGACTGCATCAGCGTCTATGTAAGGACTCAGCTTGCTAAGTGGACTTTGTGTGCGAATGGACTCACTCTGCTCCATGCGCTTGATGTCATCCGCATACACCTCTTTTTGAACTGCACGAATGATAGTAACCTTGGCCTGCTGGAGCTGTTCTTCTGTAGCATAGTTGTTGCACTTGTGCCATCCACGACATGTGCTCTCTGTTTCACCTTTAAACGACTCGGCAATGTGCAGCAGTCTGGCAATAGTTTTTAGCAGACGACTCCAATTTGAGAATCTCTCGAACCTTGTGGTCCCGAGCTCTTTTTTTGACAGAAAGGTGGCACAGGATACGATATCTGGGCGCAGCTCAGTGTCGTTTTCAGGGCAAACAAGGTCAAAAGGTTCTTTCTGTATTTGTCGTTGGCCTGAATCTGTAAGGAAGGCAGGTCCGCTAAGCCATGTAGAGTGAGACAGATGCTCAGCGGGCAGTGCTCGTGTGGCATGGTCAGCTGGGTTTAGCTGTGTGGATACGTAATGCCATTGGTGGGTCTGGGTAGAACGCCTAATGCGCTCCACACGGTTATGCACATACACATAAAAGTGTCTTTTTTCATTGAAAATATATCCAAGGACCACCTTCGAGTCGGTGTAGAAGTTCACCTCATCGATAGTAGTGTGAAGCTCCTGCTGGACCATTTCCGCCACTTCTACAGCCAGCACAGCAGCACAAAGTTCCAGTCTTGGAATTGTGATGTCTGGTTTTGGAGCCAGCCTGGCCTTTCCAAGAAGAAACCCAACTTCACTGAGCCCATTGCCTGCTGTGAGTTTCAGGTAAGCGACGGCTCCAACAGCTTTTGTGGATGCATCACAAAAAACATGCATTTCTTTTCTCTGAGATTCAGATAGTGAGATGGATGTATACATGCGGGAGATCTTGAGCTGTTGTAAGTGCTTTAGGGAATCTTTCCATTGCTGCCACTTGTCCTGTTTCTCCCTCGGCAGCGGTGCATCCCATTCGCTAATGTCCATAGAGATCTCTCTCAGAATGGAGCGGCCTTCGATGCTGACTGGCACAGCGAAGCCGAGTGGGTCATACAAACTGTTGATGACTGACAATACACCACGTTTGGTGAAAGGCCTGTCATTGATTTCAACTTGAAATGACAATTGGTCTGTCGACAGGTCCCAGCCTAACCCAAGGCTGCGTTGCATGAGTGGGGCGTGTTGTCCACGTTGGAGTTCCTGCGGGCCTGTGGCTAGATCTTCACTTGGGAAGGCACTGACGACTACAGGGCTGTTGGATGAGATCTTGTGAAGGCGGATGTTAGACTGAGCCAGCATCCTTTGTGTTCTGTGAAGGACGTCAATCGCCTGGGTCTCAGAGGGAAATGACTTTAGCCCATCATCTACATAAAAATGGCGCTCAATAAATTCCCTTACATCACTGCCATATTCTTTCTCTCCTTCCACAGCAGTCTTCTTGAGTCCATAGATGGCAACTGAGGGGGACGGGCAATTCCCAAAAACATGGACTGTCATGTGAAACTCGTCCACTTCTCCATCGAGGTCGTGATCGCGGAACCACAGGAAACGCAGATAATCACGATGGTCCTCTCTGACCGTGAAGTTGTGAAACATCTGCTCCACGTCAGCCATCACAGCATGTGGGTCACCTCGGAATCTGAGAAGCACGCCCACAAGGCTGTTATTGAGATCTGGGCCTTTACACAGTACTTGATTCAGAGACACATTTTCGAACTGGGCGCTTGAATCGAAGACTATTCTGATTTTTGCTGGCTTTTGGGGGTGGTAAACACCAAAGTGTGGGAGATACCAGCATTCTTGGTGGGGTTTGAGAGGGGGTGCCCTTTCTGCATGACCTTTGTCGAAGATCCTTTTCATAAACTCCACATAATGATCTTTCATCTCCGTCTTTCTCTTTAATGTCTTCCGTAGGGACATGAGGCGGTTGAGAGCCTGCTCTCTGTTGTTGGGTAAGCGACGTCGGGGATGACGAAAGGGCAGGGGGGCGACCCAGTTATTTGCATCATCTTTAGCAAACTCTTTGTGCATAATGTTCAGAAACGTCTTATCTTCTGCAGAGAGTGCCATTTTGTCATCATCAGTAGTTTGTTGAAAGATGTGTTTGCCCAGTTCATCTTTGACCTGTGTGCTCTCAAAAAGGGGGCATTCTTCTGTGATCTTCACTTTTGTGTAGATTCTGTTGCCACAGGGAGAGAGAAAACTGGGGCGGCCATTATCCAGTATGTTAGTCTTGTAGGAGTTCAATGTGGGTCTGTGAGCTCCCGAGAGGCAAACATCCCCAACAATTACCCATCCAAGATCAAGCTTTTGGGCATAAGGTGCTTCATTGGGCCCATTTGCCTGGCGTCGAACCTTGTGAGCCTGAATTACATCACGGCCTAAGAGGAGGAGAATATCTGCCTCTGGATCAAGAGGGGGTATTTGTGCAGCTATGTGAGCTAGGTGATGATGAGCAGCTGCAGCTTCTGGGGTGGGTATCTCACTCCTGTTGTCAGGAATCTGATTACACTCTGTCAGTGTTGGTAGTGGTATGGACACTTTTCCGTCCACACCCTCAATGACAAAGCCGTGAGCTCTACGGCCTGTTTTGTTCGTTGTGCCAGAGCATGTTTTCATTTTGTATGGAAAGGCTTCACCATGTACATTAAACATGTCAAAAAAGGGAGAACGAGCCAGTGACACATTACTTTGGTCGTCTAAAATTGCGTACATTTTCGTTTTCATTTGAGGGGCTGTGCTGTGATATACTTTCACCATGCAAATTTTAGAACAAGACCGTCCTTGTTGTCCCTGTCCACATACCTCAGTGCAGTTAGATGTAGTCACTGTGGAGCTCGGGATGTCTGGCTCCCCGCCGTGTGCCTCTGGTGTAGAATCAAAGCTCCCACTTCTCCAAGGGGGTGGCCCGGCATGCATGGCGGAGATGTGGGTATCGCTTTTGCACTCCAGACAACGAATATCAGCTTTACAGTCTTTGGCCCTGTGTTCTGTTGATGAGAGACACTTGTAACAGATCGAAAGCCCTTTGAGCAGACTTTTCCGCTCATCCAGTGTTTTCATCCTAAACCCTCTACATTTTGCAAGTGAATGGGGCTTCATGTGTACTGGACACCGTTTGTCGGGATCAAGAGAGTGAGTGTTAGATTTGTTGCTGGGTGTGCCAACCTGTGTTTTGTTTGCTGTTAGCGGGGCTCTAAAATGTGATTGTCTCACCAGCGGCCTTTCTATCCTCATGTGCCCAGTGCTGTAATTTTGTAGGATAAAGCTGGGGTCAGTTTTCATTTCAGCATTGCTATTTACGAACTAGACAAAGTAGGAGAAAGGCGGATAGTGCACTCTGTGTTCTTTCTTATACTTGGACCCCTGTTTGATCCATGACTCTTGCAGGGTATGTGGGAGTTTTTCCACAATTGGGTTTATGCCTCTTGGAGTGTCAAGAAAGCTGAGGCCTGGCAGATATCCTTCGTTTTTTGCTGCTTCAAGTTCCAGGAGGAGATCTGCAAGTTCCTGTAGAAGGTGATTGTCTCTCGGAGTAACTCTGGGAAAGCTCTCTAGGCGTTTGAACAGAGAAGCTTCAATAACTTCTGATGAGCCATAAATCCTGTCTAGCCTTTGCCATAAACGCTGAAGACCTGTTTCTGGATTGTTAACATGGACAGCCCTGATTCTCAGAGCATGCTGGAGAGACTCCCCACTAAGCCACTTAGTGAGCAGATCGAGTTCTTCACTGCACTTTAGGTTTAAATCTTCAGTGGCATTGTGAAACGTAGATCTCCATGCTAGATAAGTCTCTGGCTTGTTATCAAACACTGTCAGTCCTGCTGTCAGTAGGTCACGACGCGAGAGGAGGGCAGCGAGGTCTGATACATCTGCTTGTCGTTGTGGTTTGGCTGCTCCAACATAGTTGGACCAATGGGGAGGTGGAAGTTTGGGCTGCCAAACAGGTGGAGAACTGGGGGGGTACCCACGCGCAGCTGCTGCTGATATGTCCGGCCCTGTAGTGTGGGTGTTGTCTAAGTCACATTTTTGCTCTCTACTGTGTTTTGACTCACCTTCCATATTAGTGTTATTGTGGAAGTGGGTATCTACATACTCTTGAGTGCGGCTGACAGCCGCAGCTATTGTGGCAGGAATGTCTGGTGGCTTCACAGACTCTGCTTGGTCCAGAACTGCAGCCTCTAGGACCCTTGCAGCTGCAAGTGCTGCTTCTGCTTCTCCCTCCTGCTTCAGAGCATTTAGCGCTGCCTCCATCCGGGCCTTTTCGACCTCCATGTCTATTTGGCGTTTGGCATATTCTGCTCTTGCTCGAGCAGCTTCGGCTTCAGCTCGTGCTCGTGCTGCAGCAAGGCTTGCTGCTGAGCTGTTTGACCGGCGTGAAGCTGCTGAGCTGTTTGACCGGCGTGAAGCTGCTGATCTGCATTCCGACCTGACTTCCAGCTGTGAAAGCTGCGAGGTGTCCCCGTGGTTGGACATGATTGCTGTCGCTGGAGTGTCTCAGGATCCTGGCAGTGCACTTGATGCGTGGACAATCTTTTTACTCTTCTGCCCTCAGCTGAATGTCTCTATCCAGCTTATGCAGTGAGCTAAACATAAAATGGCTTCAGTAAACACTCAGGAGACCGCGTGCCATTCTTCGGAGCTTTACTGATCCTTATTTTCCTTTTTTGTAAAACTGTAATAACAGAAACAGAATACAGTGTATTCACTCTCCATACAAATACACAAAGATTACATTAAATATTGTTGACTTATGTAAACAGTCACTACACAATCAAGAGATACAGAGATGGTAAGAGATACAGCTAACACCACATGCTGGTATGCTTCATGTTAGCAGGCTAAACAAAGGGCTAACAGCTAGCTTGTGCTAGTAATGTAACAAACTCGCTAAACACACAAGAAGCTCATTACTTTGCTGAACAAGGTACTAATAAGTGGGAACAATAAACCGTTTTGCCACACTTACAGATTATGCCTTTTCAAGGGCGTCAGATGCAGGAATTTACAGAGACACAGCCAAATGGACCTTCCCTGTCGAGCGCTGGGAGAAAACCACTGCTTGCGTTCTAACATGGTGCTACCCTGTCAACCCACTAGATGGCAGGCTTTGCCCAGACAAGATCAGGAATAAACATATTTTCTGACATGTTGCAACAGTTAATTACAGAACGAATGATTATGACCCGCCATATAACAAACTTATAAAAAACATGCCTTAGAAATAACAGGAGGGACAGAATAGCTTATGAACTCTGAATGACTTGAAAAAGTGTCAGGCGCTCAGCGACGAATCGTCGCCAGCAGCTTGCTGTGCACTTGGAATTTTTAGCACCTTGTCAAAATGTTGTACTCCAGTTGCAAACAGTTGAAATTGCACACCCCACCACATTATATTCACCTTACATATACTTGACAAAAAACAGTGTTTTGAAATGTTTCCAGTGTTTTTCGGACAGATACTGTCTTTCAGTGCCTCGTTAATGTTTTTCTTTCCTTTTATGTGCTTTTCAGTTTTAGACCTGCCTTTGTGCCAAGACACACAGGACTTTGATGACAAGGCTCTCCACCCCAACCCTGCGCTCTGGAGCCCCAAAACACGCCGCCTGGAGGTCAGCGTCATTCCTCGGCCCCGCCCATCTCCCATCCGCCCCCGCATCGACCCTTGGAGCTTTATCTCAGCAGGTGGTGGAAACTCAGGTGGTGGGCGCAGCCCACACCGCTCAGAAAGCAACTTACTGAGCTATCAGCCGTCACCCACCAACCCCTTCACCAACTGTGACCCTTTCCCCTCTCCTGACTGCGACCCCTTTGCCCTCAAGGCTGATCCGTCAAGTGGTTCGGATGGTGCCTCACCCTTTGACCCCTTCTCAGCTCCCTTTCCCACATCGCGTTCTGCCCCATGTTCTGCCAACGGCTCTCCCACGCTGCCCTCGTTCCGTATAGCACCCATTAACTCAGCTGACTCGGCCCTTATTGACTTTGGCTGCGGGGCCTGCAACAAGCCTCTGGATGGCACCAAAGAGAGGGCTCACCCCCGCAGGATACTGGGGCTCAAGCCATTCAAGTCCCCGACGCAACTCAAAGACGACAGGTTCTGAATCCAGCCTTGCCCCGACAAGGGGTTTATTCTCAATGATATGAGCCTGGATTTGATTGCAGGAGCACAGTCCAGGACCGTTTCCACTACTATGTCCTACTTCGGAACAAGGATTCGGATGTTATATAAAAAATAAAAAAAAACATGCACACTCATGACTCAACCTACCAAGGGAGGTTTTCCCCTTTGGGAGCACCAATCATCACAGGTCTTATTTATACACCAGCCTGCTGCTTTGGAAACCAGAAAGCCAGTGAAAGGTGGTACAATGAATTGTGGGATAGCTGCCTGTGAACCAATAGCTGGTGCCCATTTCATTCTCTCTCTTTTTTCCTCTGTTTCTCTATCCCTTTGAAGGAGCAGGATACAGATCACTAGCCCCATCTTCAGATTCTATCAGACTGCTCATATCAACTGCTTTCATCTCCCCTTACCTTTGAAGCATTGTGACAATGCAGAGGTGGATAAAGGCGACTTGCACAGCTTCATCTGCCTCTACCTCTCTGCAGACTGAACGCCTTCAGGACAATGGAAAATTGGAGTGCCTTATTTCGTGAAGTGTTTTTAATATATATCTTTTCAAGGCTCTTTGAATGGTTAATCTGGTGTGTAGGGAAGATGCTACGAATCTGGCTTAAATTTGCAAATCAGCTTAGCTTTGCAGTGTAAGAAAAATATCGTCTGCATGTATGTCTAGACTCATTGTTCAAGGAAAGCTTACTGTTTTTTTTTTTAAACTGCGTCTGCGTGTTGCATTATGGGAGAAAGCACTCTGAGTGGATACTAGGTCGCTCAAGAAATCCGAGATGAAACCGTGACCCAGGCATTCCACTTGGAAGCAGATAACATTCCAGTCACATTCTGTGGGAAATGCCAGGAATTGGCAGATTCATTCAGGCTGGCAGGCGACACAGCACAGGAAACAAGACAGGGGTGCCCTCCGCATTCCCGTCATATGCCAAAGAATGCCACTGTGACTGTGTAAGTCCTGGGACGAAGGCTGTTTGCAAATGCATTGTTTTTACCTCCTCAAAGTGCCAGAACAGAACAACACAGAGCAAACTGACACAATCACAGTATTTGAACATATGGTTCTCAGATTTTGTTAGAAATACTGTCTAATCACCGCCACCTATAAGAGGTTCAACAAAGTACTTTAAAAGTGTTTTAAAGTACTTTACAAAAAAAGTCTGCTTAATTTGTAGGCGTTATCAGTCTCACAACCCATGATTCTGAGTTTCTTCATGTACCAAAATTTAATGTCTGAGTAAATATGAGCCAGATGCTTCATTTTCCCCCCTCCCTAGAGAGTTACATGTGAAGATTGAAACCATCCTTATTATCATTCATTCGCAAAGCAGATTGCTTAACATGGAACAATATGGAAAAGTTAGTCCAAGGAAAACATTCCAGAGATCTGTGAAGGCCACACAAAAAGCATTTTCTGTTTTATCCCTCTGCAGTGACGTCTGGTCACTCAGTGGTTGTTAACCTACCAGCTGATGACTTAAGAAGAACTTGGTGCTTTTCCAGTCGAATTTAATGCTGATTGACACTTAAAGTTCTAGATGGACTTGTTACCTTTGACAGGAGCAATTTTGTTTTTGCTTAGTTTACCTGGCTTCATGGATTCCACACTGAAATGAAAGTGCTACTGATGTTCTCATCTAACTCTCCAGAATGTCTGCTAAAGTTTCTTGATCGGCAATGTCCAATATTCCCTGGCTCAGCAGATGTTTTTAGCGTTGTGAGAACAGCAGCGTCCCTCCAATTTAATGGTTTTTGTTTTGGTAAAAAAAAAAAAACCAAAAAAATAACAGGAATACAGGGAGAACCTCACTGTACAGATGTGGCAACATCATGTTTTTAGCCTCAGCACACCAGAATGCACTACAGCAATAACTTTCTCATGGTTCATTATCATTACATTACATTCTACACCTATCAGCCACAACATTAAAGCCTCAGAGAGGGAAAGTGAATAAGACTGACAATATTTTTAAATTGCTATTTTCTGCTGTAAAATGTGTGGATTTTTTTGACACGTATCACCTGCCTTAGCATTGTTTCAGACCAAGAACCCTCTTCTCAAAAATCGAAGGCTCTGATTTGGACTCGGATCAAAACCCGCATTAGCAAAATGGACCGCAACAATCCTGAACAACCCACCAGCCCCAAACGATCCACTGCTAACTTCCCAGCGCATGCAAACGTGCATGTTTCTGCATGCACTCTTGAAAGCAATCGGAAGCACTACCCAGTATTAGGTGGTTTTAATGTTGTGGTATATAAGTGTACATGCTAAATGTAACATGTTCACACTTTCTCAGGGATTAGTTTATTTTCTAAAATCATCCCGAGGAATGTAGTGGTGTGAGACAGGTTGTGGGAAAATTGCAGCAACAAAATAGCTCCAGACTACCAATGCACAACAGCTTTTGAGGGTGTGTTTTTGCTTTTTTTAAATTGACAGTCAGCTCAAGCACTGGTTCAACATAACTAAACCAGTGCAGGGGAAGCACCTGAGAGACCCACCTACCTAGCACAAACTCTGAGCCTGTTAACGATGGCTTTACTCTAACATTTCAAGTACAAATGCTGATTCGCTTCATCGCTGTCACCGTGTCATTGGAGGACAATAACAGCTTTGTTCTGTCGAAGAGTGAAAACCTTGTCTCCAAAGGGAAAAGCTTTGTGATTAGCCTAATAATCCCACTGACGTACAGAGGAAGCTGATAGTGATAATTAGCCTCTCGATAAGAGCAGGGAGCATAACAAAGCGCTGAGATATTTGGTTAATTAATTTGCCCCGACATTAGAAAAATGCCCCGCATATCGAGTTGCGCCCCGCTCCGGCTTATGTGTAGATTTAAGCTGCGCACTATCACATGCATAAAGTTTCAAAGACAGGTTGAGCCGCCTTTTCTGTCTTCCATTTCTTTGTCTCTCTGTTGCCACTGGCTACAGCTCCTGACCGGACTTCATCTTCGCTGTCAAAGCTCAATTTTTTTTATTTTTTGCATCTTAACCCCTGAGGTGATTTGGGAGATAGTTCTGCTCCTTTCATTTTGTTCTGCCTTCACTGCTTTCGTATCTGGAAAGTTTTTCTTGCGGGCAGTTTTGTCCTGACAGCAGAGCGTTCAGTTCAGTCACAGCCAGGTTTCTATGCAGCTAGAAGAGATGGCATTTGTTCTAGGACAGAGTCCATTTGCAGGAGAGTGCTCATTTTACCAAGGCATTATGGTTTGAAATTGAAAGGTGTATTGTCTTCTTCTTTGGCCCAATAACGTGTACGTGTGTCCTCTACTGTGTATACCAGCTATAGCCAGCTTGTAAAGATCTCATTTTTAATTCTTTGAATGTGCTAGCTGCTAACGTGTGGGTGTCTTCTATACTATATTTGATAGCAGATTTTTTTAGATTGAGTGAACAGCCTCCTGTCACAGAGATGTGGCAAAATGCACAAGTGCACATTTTAACTCTTCTGCGATTTGAAATTAGATGGAGGTAGTCATATCAGGAATTTTAAAAAAGGAAAAAGGGAAATAAGACCTAGTTCAGAACGCTGCCTACTGTCACGCCTCCGCACATCTGGCAACTGCTGCGGAAAGTGGGCGTAAATGTCAAATTGTCTGATTAGGAAATAAAAAGAAAATAGTCGTACCAACCCATTGGATTATGAATCGGTTAAGAAGGATATGAGTGCTGTTAGACAAGGTGACAAAGGCTTCTTTTAAATCCTTGAGCCTGATTTTAACGAGGCTGCAGTTTGTCATGTAGATGACTGTGTAGTTGGTATGTACCTGGAGGGTTACAAAGTTCCACTGCAGTGAACACTCGAGTAAAAGCGATTACATACAGACCACCACCATTCCAAATCTGACATGTTTACCCAAGCAGTGTTTGACAGCGTGCTTGTCGTGATGTCAACCTGTTCTCCAATTGAACAACTCACCTGCCACCACCTGGACGTGGACATGAGTATAGAAAATAGTTTATCCTTCGGCAGCGTTCCCCACCTTTCTCCGCTCTCTTGTGCTCCCCACCGACATTTTAAAGACATGACAAGTGACGAGTTATTGCCTTGTCTGTTCACGTCGACACGCAATGTCACGACAGCTATCTTCTGATAGTAATTACACTTGGGTAGCTGTTATTGTCAACAGATGCTCTGCGAGCCCCCACACTATAAAAAAAAGAAAAACATGAAGGAAATCGAGATGATTGAAACGTCTGGCAGGTTATTTCTGTCATAAATTGTCCGTGTGTGAAGTATCCACTTCAACCTGCCAGTCACGTCATGTCTGCACGTTCTCTGGGAGCCAGACTTTAATTTTCTCTCAGCCCCGATGATGACAAGAACAATTTGGCCTTCTCCATCAAGTGTGTGTGTGTGTGTGTACAGTGACATAAAATATTATTTTCAATAACTGCAGTGCTTTACACAAATGATTACATTATTACCTGGGACACAATGTTTTTACTCCTGCTCGTAATTTCTCGAGGTGGTTAGAAGCCTTTGTTGTAATGAATTATTTAGGCTGCAATTGGATTGTTATTCATAGACAAAATACTCCTACTTCAGTTCATAATGTGTAATCTGAAAGATGTACAGTCAGCTCGCTGAGGGGATAAAAGGGACACATTTTAGGAAGCCTTTTGTGGACAAAGACATCCGATTCTCGGTTTTGGCTGTCAGATTTAGAAACCAGAGCTGCCATTTATCTGCTGGAGCTGACAGCCAGCACTCCAATACTAAAGTCTTGATGAGTTGATTGTGATGCTCTGCGCTTTCAGGCATCGCCCCATCCGTCATTGCAAATCACTGCCCCGAGTACAAACTGACAGGGAGAAAGGAACTGAAATCTCTAAAGGCGAGCCCTATATCTGGCCACCAGTGAGCTGCTTTGAGCCGCTCGGTGGCAGCGAGCAGACGAGAGTCTATGATCTTCATTCAGAGTTCAAGCTCAGACCATTACCCCTAATCATTGAATGGCAACTGGCTATTACATGAATGAAATCTAATGAGATGGCACCGTGGAGAAACCCCTAAGGCCCTGACCCTCATCAAGCCAAGAGGCCACCTGTGAGTGGTGGTGTTGTTTTATAATTTTAAAGGTGAAAAATCAGAGCCATTAACCAGATTAAAAAAAGAAAACAAAACCCTTTGTGAAAGAGGAACAGTAGAATGTGCTGTTTTTGTGTTTGTTCAGGTTACACTTGCACTCACAGGTTTAATTTGGCTGCTTTGTGAGCAGCAGATGTGTTTACATGCATACTTATTATCTGATTTACCTTGATTAAACCATTGATTCAGCTGTAGCAGTAATCATGCAAAGACTTCCATGGGACTAATGCTATTCAGGGAGACCGAGACACCTGTAATAGCTTTATAAATAATAGTGCCAAGTGCTAATATATTTGTCATCTTTAAGGCAAAATTAGGAAACCAGAAAATCCCTAAATTAGTTATAGTCAAATATATTGTGCAAGAGGTTATAAAGTAAAAAAGTAAAACCACTAAAAAGCACTTGATAAAATGATCTGGCAAACCTTAACATATTGCAGAAATGACAGAAGTGATTAAACTCGAGTTTGAAAAGAAATAAAAGTGCTTTTTTGTGTTTGTTGCTCCTGCTCAGCTCGGAAAAAACAAAAAGCTGCCAACAAAACAAAAACAAAAAGCTGCTGAAATGATTAATTTCTGAATGTAAGTTATTTTACTTTTTAATTTTCAATAGTTTTATCTGCTCAGTCTTCATTTTGATAAGACTGTGAGCTCAGCTAGGTGGAGCCTGATAACACAGATGGTTAAACAAACTAAATAGCAGCCTATTTAGCCGTCAGTAGCTAATAGCTAACGCTAACCTTTGGCATGAAGCAAATCACCCAAGCAGTCTGCGGAATAAACTCTCTTTTTTGGTCACTCTTTAGGACATATTAACTGATATTGTCTTTACTTGTGTTCCTTCTTTTTGTCTTTTTATGACTAGTGTGTGACAGTGAGGGAAATGCTGAGTGTTATTAATGCACTTTGTTCTAGTTAAAGTAAGAAAGCTAAATGGAGAATATGGGAGCTTTGTTTTGTTTTGTTTTCTGGCATGAAAAAGAAACTCATTTAACAGTCTGAAGGCTTGAATTGAAATGATTACGTACAGTGGCAGAGAACACTGTTCGACTTGAAGAAAGTCAGGAAGTCCAGTGAAGAATTGCTGCAGCTGCGGTTAAAGTATGTTTTCTCTCCTTCATGGTTACCAGGCAAATTGGAGAATGGTTCAATAAGGCCGGATGGAAAAAAACTACGGCTGAACGTGTGTTGTATTTGCTTTATTGATGAAATTTTACCTTGGCAGGTCAGTAGAGCACACTCTGAAACAACAAAATAGATGGCCTGCCATTTCAGCGGCTTTCACTCCATTTACCTTTGCTGCTTTTGCTTGTTTGTGTTCAATTAAGTGGATGTTACAAATATGCCTGATTTTCACCCTTGTTTAGTTGTCCCCCAGCTAGCTGTCAGTGACAGACACGCATTATTGCTCGATCTGGCTCATATTAAATCGAAACACCTGCCTGGGCCTTTGTTTGGCCTTAATAGGCCGAGACAGAATGATCAAATATGACCTTTCATCAACTGTACTGGTGTGGCACATCCCAATAGGGACGGGAACAAAAGCTGTGTCTGTGACAGGCGCCGCCAGGTGTGTAAGCTAACGCTCAGGCTCTGAAACTGTGAATATTATTCCTAATTCTTTTTAGCCTGTGCATCCAAGGTCACCATCTGCTGTCCCTTTTTCAGTAACAACAAAAAGCCAGTGAATAGGAGAAATGAAAGAAAGACCAGTTCACGTTCAAGACCTCAGTGATGGCTCCTGGAGAAAGCTGCCGCTCAGTGCAGAAAGTAAACACAGACTTTATCTATGAGGTTATAAAGTCCAAGGCCCACATACTCATGCCTTCCCTCTACTCAACAGCAAACAACAGCCCTGCGGTTGTGATTGTTGTTCCGTCTTGCTATTGACACACAATTACCTCGTGATCTTCCTCAGACAGGAGCCGCGCAACCTGTAAATTATGCTTCTGTGCTGCTTGTGAGTTGGTTAAGTAAACAGCCCCTCTTAAATATAGAAAGTGTGAATTGATTTATGGCCTTCTCTGTAACATTTGCTGATATTTTTGGGATCTTTCTTAGTCATGTGATCTCTTACTGTATATCTGGATTCATGGGGGTAGTCCTACAGGTAAAGCCCCTTAAATGTCACCTTTTCCCCATCATGCATTCATTAAGGACAGCTAAGCATAAATCATTTCAAGATGCGCAGTAGCGTGAATGTTAAAGTTGAGCACTAGCTAGAGGTGATATCAACTGATGGGTCGAGTCGGTTCCAGTGAACTGATGTTTGCTCACGGATGTTTGCAGGTTTAGCAGAGCACTGACACGTTTAGTGACAAAGACGTCTTCATTTTTAAAAAAATCAATATTAACGGATATATAGGTGACTAAACTGGCGAGGCTTAACCTGATTAACGTCTCCTTAGACAGATATAAGACGGTAAAGTCTTTTACTAAGGCTCGAGGGTATTTAACAGTAGGTGGTCTCTTTCAGGTGCTCATGGTTGGGCTTAAATGGCTGAACTCTAAACGATCCAGAGAGGCAATTTGAAACGGTTTGGATGGTACAAATCCCCATGACTCAGTGGTCAAATCTCTCCCACTCACAGCTTCACAGTACTGTGAAAAAGACTTTGCATTCTGACAGTTTCCTGCCAGCCAGCTGAGGACATTGACAAAATATATATATATATATATATATATATATATATATATATATATATATATATATATATATATATATATATATATATATATATATAAATATAAAAATAAAAATTATATAGGGGGGTTAATGTGGATATTTATAAATGGCCATCTTTTTACACACTGGATTAAAACTATTTCATTCTCAAGATGGTCAGGGACACAGTCCACGTTAGGATGATGGATTGATTGCTTCATATGAACAAAGCATTTTCTAGGTTTTCACTGGAGTATTTAAGATGTATGGGTGCTTCACATGAGACAGATCAATGTTACGTTCCCGTTCACCAAGTTGGCCAAATCTGCACGAAACAGATTTTTCTGCAAGCCCTAGTACTTTGTCTGTGTTACTGAAAAGCCTTGAGAAATGTGCCTGTTAGAGCTCGATTTCCTTTTCCTTATGTACATTGCAGCAAAATCTTACACTTAAATTGCAGCCGAATGTCCCCTTGGGGCACCCATACTGAATTTTTATGTGCATAAAACTGCTAGATGGAGAGGAAATGTTTGTAAGTACCTTAAGGTAGCAGACAAGCTCAACCACCTCTCTGCCTTTGTATCTATTTGCTATTTTTGTAATTGGATTCATTTCCATGTCTATTGTGTGTTTTATTACAACCTAGGCGATGTGATAACACAACTGTTGCATTGCCCTGGCAGTCATTTTTACATCTCTCTCAAAACTCTCTGCTCCTGCGAGTTAGAGGTTTTGCAGTCCTTGGGCTTTGAAAATTCATTCTTGTTGCATTTTTGTGAAATCTCGCACTGGGCTGGGCCTAATCAACTGTTTTTATTGTGCACAAGAGGATTATTTCTGTATACAGTTATGTGAAAATGTTTTTATTTCTCTTGACTATTAAAATGGGTTTTAACCTGTGGAGAAAAACAAAGGAAAAAAAGCTCAAAAAGACATAAGACCAAATAAAATGTAACACTCGTGATGTGTTTGTGGTGTTTTTCATGTCAAAGGACAGACAAAGAGAACTTGATGAGAGAAAAACATGTTTGTTGTTCAGACATCCAGGTGAAATCGTGGACGATGTTTGAACTTGAGTGATTTTTCTTGTGCAATTATATTTGGTGTTCTTTCTCTTCACTGCCTGGATGCCATTTAGGAGTGTTTGAACCTTTCTTTCCTCTAGCTCTTTGTGAACAAAGAACAATAGTAAAAAACCTGGTGACAGGCGCGCACACTTATAATCTTAAATGATCAGTAATGGTGTGTGATGGCAACCAGATCTGTAGTGTCACATTTAAATCACGTGGTTAGCCAGAAGGACGAGGTTCAAGGCAGAAACAGAAAATACCAAAATAATTTTCTAGTGAATCTTTTCTTCTTTGCGCCACCTTTCATTGCTATACTTTACTTCCAATGAGTTTTCAGTTTTTAACAGTAGCTCTCCTGGCTTTCTGGAGATTTTAAATTAATTAATTTTATATTTAGGCTTTAAAAAAAGATTTACTAGTAACCTGTCACCAAAAAACATAATTTGTTACCATTTTTGTTGACTCTAAAAACAAATGCTACAAAGGAAACAGTCTGACAGGCATAAAACTGTATTTTTGTGCAGACAAGTTGACTTCGAAAGATTTGAGGCAAAAAAGTTGAGGAAACTCAACTTTTTTGGGGGCCAAAAAAGAAGTTAAAGGCTTAAAACCTCCAGCAGATGATTGCTATCGAAAAGCCAAGTCTTTAAGAAAGAAAATCTAGAAAAGATGTGACACAGGACCTCAGACACGGATCCGTTTATCCATCCACTGTTTGCCAAAACTTCATTAGAAATGGTCTTGGCAGAAAGGCGACTGTCAAAAAGCTATTCTTGAGGAATGGCTAAGGTATCCCAAATGACTCAGCAACTGCACTGAAAATCACTGGCAACAGATATTATGGAGTGATTAATTGTCAATATGGACAAAGGAAGTACAACAGCAAGTGTGTGCAGCCATCTGTAAAACGTTGGAGGCTCTGCTATGGTTTGGGGGTTGCATTTTTCAGCCATGGTGTTGATGATCTCGCAGAAAATTCTGGAATTATGAATGCAGGAAAGTGCAGGAAGATTTCGATCCGTGATGCAGACCATATGGAAAGCATCTGATCATCAGCAGCTTCATATTTCAGCATGGCAATAATCTCAAATACACAGTCAATTCAGTAAAAACACGCCTGGATCAGGAAACAAACATCCAAATACACACATTGACCTCATTAGAACTGTACTGTACTGTTTTTGCCATATACACTGTATTTCTTTTACACATTCCAGTAAATCCCTACACCTATTTCCTATTTTCCTGGCAACAAGACTTTTGGACAGCAGCCATCAGGAGCTGGCACAGTGTGGTCATAATAAGCCAGACATGGTCAGGAACAATACTCAGGTAGGCTGTATGTAAATAATCCTCACTTGGAAAATAACCCCCATGTCATTACACAACCACCACCAGCCTCAACTGTTGATAGAAAGCACGACCTTATCATCCAGATCAGATATCGAGACTCTTCAGACCAAGAAATGTTTTTCCAGTCTTCTAATGTTCGATTTTTGGTAACCCCGTGGAAATTTATAGTTTCGGTAACCTGTACAATTTGAAAGGAATGGCACCTGTTGTGGTCTCTCTGGTACTATAGTCAATCTAGTTCAAGGTTCAACATGTTGTGCATTCTGGGATGTTCTTCTACATACTTTGGTTGAAACAGGTGTGTATTTGATTTAATGTTCCTTAGCTATGTGCTTGAAGCAGTAGTACACTGCTGTAACATCCAGCATCACCAACATATTTTCACCCAGAGGATTGCTGCTCACTGGATATTTTTGAGTTTTTGGAAATTCTCTGTAAATCCCAGAGTTGGCAGTGCAAGAAAACCTGGCACTAGCAACCATGCTCTGTTTGAATTATAACCTACAAACCTTATCACATCAAGTTATGGCCATATGATTGGCTGATTAGATACTAGTATTAATAAGCATTTGAACAGGTGTACGTAACAAATTAGCCACTGAGTTAATACCCACTAATTAGTGTTATGTAATCTAATAAAATATTACTATTTCAACCACGAACACTGAAAAACACTTCTTGGATACAGTGAACCACACAGCAAGTACGACTATTTGTAAGGCACTTTTGTAAAATACACCGAAAGGCACCAACAGCACAAACGTGAAGGAGAGGTCAAATTCCACGCTGTCAATTAGCAGAGTTGAGGCTACAGCTGTCCGTGTTAGGATACATGCCAGTCAAAGCAGACGTGACCCCATACTTTATCCAGGTATCCAGGCTGTAAATGTGCTTTTTAATGCTGTAAAGTTGGGTGCTTTAACGTGGAAGACTGCCATGGACAGCTGTACGGACAACACGGACTCAACTCTGCTACCAGACGGCGTGGAATTTAAACTCTCCATTGTGTTTTTGTTGTCGGTGCCCTTTGGTGTCATAGCATTCATTGTTGAGGTTCAATACCACCTATGCTCTGACTGTCACCTAGATAGTTACTAAGTTACATGAAGTTAAGTTGCTTTACATTTAAAAATATTACTGTCAGAGCATCACTAAAGTCAAACAGGTTCATCCCCTGTGGACAATGAATCTCTGCATGAACTTTGGTTCCACATAGTTGCAGATATATTTCACTGAGGAATAAAGTTGTGGACAAACCTGGTAAAATCTTTCAGGTTAGAAAATGTCCATTCTTGGGTTTGGGCAAAATAATGCCAATCCTGGCCCAGAAACAGAAGGAAATATTCTGGTTTTACAAAGTCACAATAGGGTGAGGACAGCACAGGTTAGTGTGTGTATATGTTTTCCTAAACAACACAAATTCTGGGCTAATCATGCACTTTTTTCTGCCTTTTATAGCATGTGATGTGCCATGTGACATAAAGACAAAATGGATATGCATAATGAGAGTGTTTCTGATGTTTTTGACCTCAAGTAAAACTATTTTTAGAACTCTATGGCCTCTAATCTAATCTTTTTTTATTGGTTATGATGGTGAAGGTCAAGCCTAATACGGGCCTAGCGAAGCTATTCATCATTTTGTCAAGGGATGTTCATGGACTCAGGGACTCTTAATAGTATTTGCAAAGCTGCAGGTGTGTTTATGTGCACAGACTGCAGCAAGTCTTTGTCAGATATACGTCCTTGTTTGTGTTAAAATGTCAGGAATTGAAAAGGGCTGTGAGGAGATTATAACCAAGTCAACATAGCAGCAAGTGTACACTGCCAACTTCAAATATCAGATGTCTCCTGAGAGAGGTCATCATCTCCAATATGAATCTGTTTGAAGAGAGCGGGAGGAGCGGCATTGGGTGGTTGACAGGTTGGGTGGATGGACATGGTGAGATGGGCCGCCCTTTATGACGACTCTCTCACTTCTCATCAAGACTGTCAGTCAACTGAAAAACAGAGAGAATGTAGAATCAGCATCAGCGAGGACATGACAGAGAAACTCTGCAATGGCTGACCCTCCTCTATCCCGGCGCAAGTCTCCAAGGCTCTTGTTGCCATGGACACTGTGAGTGAGAGTTTGTAAAGTGCATTGGTGTGGCTCTGCTATCCCTTTCCACTTCTTTATACACACACGCACACACACACACACACACACGTATATGTATACACAAATAAAACATAATGGAACATTTAATAAAAACATGCAGTAATGTATTCTGTATTTTTTCCGGCCTCTTTGCAAAGCAGAGCTGTGCTTCCAAACAATTTCATATTTACAGCAGACACTGAGCAGCATAATCATCAAGACTTAATTCATTCATTTATTGCTTAATATGTCCAATATTGATTTGCCTCTTAACCCCAGTCAGGTTTCTGCTCTCCATCATCTCTCAAGGGAAACATCGACTTTTTCATCAGCTAAATAATATCTAAAAATATTGGCTGACAGACGGGCGGATGACAGATGCACTTACGATAGGATAAAATAATAAATGTTGTTTATGCATTAACCATCATTAACCCTAATTCTAACCCATGTTTTGTGAGTCACATGCCGCAGGTTGCTGACCTCTGACCTTACCTATGCATGTCAGCCAACTGATCTGAATCCAGGACCTTCTTGCTATGAGGTGCCAGTGTTAACCACTGCATCATTTTAATTATCATAGTCTAAAATTTCAAATACAATTTATTCTTCAATTCAGTTCAGGTCAGTTCAGTTTAATTTTATTTATATAACAGAAACCACAACAGCAGTTGTTTCAAAGCACTTTATATTGTAAGATCGAGAGCCTAATAGGAGAATTGTACAGAGAAAACAGAGAAACCTCCAATAATCAGATGACCCCCCCATGATCAAGCACTTTGGTGACTGTGGGAAGAAAAAACTCCCTCTTAACAGGAAGAAATCTCCAGCAGAACCAAGCTCAGGGAGGCACAGTCATCTGCTGCGACTGTTTGGATGTGAGGGGAGAAAAACAATACAAAGACAAGCTGTGGAAGTGAGCCAGAGATGAATAATAGCCAAATTAAAAGCAGAGTGGTGTATCAACACATAGTGAGCGAAAAAAGGTGCGTGAAATAGAGCGTCCAACAGCCTAGACTTATTGGAGCATAATTAAGGGAGGATTCAAGGTCACACTCAACGGTTATATAGAAAGTTGCATCTGAGCAAACAACAAAGACTTTTGGAACAATATTCAGCACCACGTTTGGTGAAACCCAAACACAGCATCCGTGCAAACATCTCATACCAGCTGTCTAGCACGGTCGTGGACCGATGATGTCTTGGACTTATTTTGGATCCACAGGACCCGAACACATCACAGTCAGGCATGAAGTCCTCTGTCCAAAGTATTCTAGAGTCAAGTGTGAGTCCATCTAAGCAGGACTGAATAGAGTCCTAAAGAAACTTTCTTTTTCATATCACTTCTTGTTTTGTTGCCCCCGTGTGGTCAAAAATGTAATAATGCAGCTCTATTTTTTCTATTAACCATTCAAACTCTTCATAAAAAAGAAATAAACAAAATATTCTAATATGAATTATACATGAAACAGTCACGTGCCTGTGTCAGCTCCTCTGTATGTTCAGTATAAAACTGTTAACTTTCTGTTTTTCTCTTTAGAGCTCCAAGCATCCCTTTCAGCATCATCCAGATGCCAGCCCCAGCTGGGTGTCAGATGTTGTAATTTTTCAATTCTGTAATCAAATCAGTCTCCCACTATTCAGGGTCTCCTATTTCCCCAAAAGAAAATGTCTTATCAGCGTTAATGAACAGTGGGAATGAACTTCTCTCTGTCTCTCTCTGCTCAGCTGTCTTTGAAGTGAAACTATTCGGTCTGGCAGTGAAGCAAAATAAAATAAAAAGAAACAAACCCTGATGTTTCCACAAGAGCCGATTGAACGTGATTCTGCTGCTTGAAGGAGTGAAGATGAGTGTTTCAGATGTTCATTACTCCATGAAGCTGGAGCGATGATAATTATTTTGTGCACTTTTATCTCTCTCCATCAGAGCACTGTCAGCTCGATAACTATTCATTATCTGTCGCAAATCGATTAGACACGAGGCAAACAAAAGAGGAATGGTTACATTTAGCCCGGGGTTGTGCTAAATCATTCCACCCATAGCAAATGAAGAAAACTTTTATTAATATCAGTACATTTATGCAGCTATAAAAATGTTGATGATACATTGAATGCTCGTATCTCTGAATTAATATCTTCTGACCTTCATCTTCACCAAGATGTGTAAAGAACAGATGGACGGTTGTAGCTATGGCAATAGGACATTTTTTAAATGAAAGCAGCTACTTGATGTCAAGCAAATCCAGTCATTACGTAGTAATACTATTTAGAAATGAGCTGAAGGCCATCTTGTCTATTAAATGTACCGAGAGAGTAAACGTGCTCTCAACAGAAAGGAGATTTCTGCACAGATTTCAATGAAGTCACACGAACAAACAGGAAATTCAGCAGCATGTCGTTCGCAATTGCAGTCTCAATATTCTTTTTTTTTTTTTTTTTTTTTTTTTTTTTTTTTAAATGACATCAGAAACAGCAGTATGCGACATTACGTGATGGCAGAGCTCACCAAAGGGGAGAAGAGACGGTGAGAAGGGGGGGGAAGAGAGAGAAAAAAAAAAAAAAAGAACTCCTGGGTCACCTGTATGGAGAAAAAAAAACAAACAAACAAAAAAAACAAACAGAGGAGACAGCAAACAACAAAGAGTAACATAATAATAGAGAAAACAAAGCACCATCACAATAAACTAGCTAGTCATAGATATCAATATTTACTAAATAATAAACGATATTGTGCAGCACGCAAGATAGACAGCGCACAGTGTGCTTTGAGGCAGCAGCCAAGAAAGCTTTAGTCCGCGTCTGTGAATACCCATGTGTGCATACCTGTGTGGATCAGCATGCTTGCATTCCAAAGGTTTCTCCGTGTAATGATCTGCTAGGGAGTGTGGGGGGGCCACAGCCCCGTCCTCCAGGGTGTGAAGCGGGTATGGAGGAGATCAAAACTCCAGACATCCAGAGGCCCCCAGAACACAAGAGACCAAGGAAGACCAACAGAGGGGCAGCCGCGCCACTGTTCCAGTAAGAGCTGAGGAGAGTCCCAGATGAGGGCTCGCCCAGCAGCCGCGGAGCAGAAGTCAGGGGGAGTTGCAGTGACGCGCCCGTGAGCTCCGCCGGCCCCCAGCTGCGCCTGAGTGACCGAGCCCCAGGCCGAGAGGCCGGGGGCACCCCACCTCCAAAGGGGCCCGAGCGAGCCCCAGGCCCCAGGCCCCGACAAGCGGCCGCCAAGGAGTGAGCCGGTGTGTACCCGGACGCCCACCCCCAGACACAAAGAACCACCAACACACCGACACCTGAGGGAGTCCGCCACCGGCAGGGGAAGTGGTGGTGGGTGGAGATAGGCCTCCAAACCTTGGAGGGCCTGAGGTGTCCCCAGAGAGGTGGCGTCTGATACCCAACCTGACATATAGACACAGACATACAGGCACACACAGACACAAACATCCATTCCCACCCTCATGCTCTCATATGCACTTACTCCACACTCAACCAACGTGGAGACAGACATAAAGAGACGCTGTACACACAATCACACTCCCCAAGCGTACTCTACAAACCGGGTCTAGGTACCCTTGCCCCTGGAGGGGGGAATTGCACCCAGACCCAGGTGGTGTTACCCTTTTCCCTGCGGTGGGGAGAGGCAGACCACCCCGACTCCGCAGCAGCAGGGAGGCCCCACACCCCAGACCGCAGTCGGACGGCCAACTCCTCCTACTAGCCCTCCCGCTCCAGCAGGCCGCAGAGAATGGGGGTGGGAGAAGACTCCAAACCTCCCTCCACCCGCTCATTGTAGTGTTGATGCATATGTGTTCTAAGGTGCAATTAAAACCCAGGAGGGCATGGAGCTACCTGCCAAGGAGCAGCAGGTAAGCGCATAGTCCCTCCTGCTAGCCCTCAATGACTAAGTGTATTTAAAATTGAGAGGTGGGCAACGACGTCAGGGGTGAGGTATACACCCTGATGGTGATTTGGACTCCGTGATTGTGCCCACCCCCAAGATCCTATATGTATGTGTAATGAGAGTGTGAATAATGTGAATGTCTAAGTTGTGTAAGTCTCGCAATATTCTGCACGTACAAACATCTGCTGTCACAGAGTCCACAGAGAGACAGCCATTGAACAAAAGTGCTCCTGGATTTATCCCAGCGAACACTGCCATGAGCCAAAGCTGAACATTTGGCAAAGAAAAATGACGTTGTTATCAGAGTAAGAAGAAACTATGGATTTCTGTCCAAACTCATTCAGGCAGAGAAGTGTGAGGCAGGGGGGAGAATGAAGGTTTGGAGCTGTTTTGAAACTGAGCAACCAATGACCAAAATAAAGCAGTAAATCCTGAAGGAACATCGGAAGATAAGAAAAATAAAGCAAGTTGTGAGGAGAGACGTGCCATGGCCTCTGCCCTAGGACCCCCAAATCCACTCATTCAATTGAAGAACAATTTTATTTATATAGCGCCAAATCCCAACAACAGTTGCCTCAAGTCCCTTTATATTGTACCCTATTGTACCCTACAATAATAAAGAGAAAGCCCCATAAATCAGATGACCCTCTTTGAGTGAGCACGTGGCAAAAGTGGGAAGGAAAAACTCCCTTCAAGCAAGAAGAAATCTCAAGCAGCACCAGGCTCTCATCCAGTGACCTGTCCTGCATTTATGTGCCTCTTGGACGGGTCTATTCTCTGAGGCTTGAAGTTGTTCCTCTGACTGTGTCTTGTTTGTGTGCTTTTAATATAAAAACAGCATGGATGTGACTAAGATGATGTATTTTATTTTATCGCTCACTGTTTTTGCAATATTTCATTTCATATTACTTCTCCTGACCTGTTATAAGGATTACAGGTGACACAGAAAGTACCAAAAACTGTAGTTCCTCTTGCAGCCACTGGAGGCTGACTCCAGAAGTTAGTCAATCCCTATAAGATGTCTATCTTTACAGAAATGAAACTCGTGTTTTACAACCTATCTGTGGATATTTTCTCACTTCAAAACAACATGAGAGGGCTGATTTCAAAATAAATATTATTCATCCATCTGGATATAGCTCTGCAAAAAAAGTGTCCCAGTAGAGTAGAAGAGGGCTGTATAAGAAGCACTCCATTTACTGTTTGGCATGTTTTAAATTGAATTTTGTACCCAAACAACATGGATTCATGGCACATAAAAGTCTCTCTGTGTTGCCAACAATAAATGAAATTTGTGTTTAAGTTTTATTCCCTATTATTTTTATTACTCGGTTAATCAGCACCTGTATAGCAAGTAGGTGCATCTGATATTCCTGTGTTGCTGCTGTTCCTGCACCATCATAATGATAATAACATCGCAACTGACCAGTCTTTGTTTATGTAAAAATGTCTTCTGGAACATATGGTAAGGATGTGTTTTTGTTATTAATTTATTATTAATTTACACAGGTTTTACACAAGATTTGCTGTTAACCAAATTTAGGTGACTCTTGTATTTTTATATTATCGTAGGATATTTACCTCATAATGTAAAGTGCCTTTAGGTGGCTGTTGTTGTGTTGTGATTTGGGGATATATAAATAAAACTGTAGTAATAGTTTTTAATAGCATTAGCTAAATTAGCTAAATTCTTGCCTAATGCTCAGATGCTTTGATCGGGCAGTTGGTATGTTGATCCTGGACCAGCAGTGGTTTGACATTGTTAGGAACAACACCTACACCAGCTGACATCAGTTCTGCTGGACCCAGGCCCTGGGACTAATAGAACAAGAGCTTCATCTGGTTTCGCTTCACAGCTTTCCAGCCTACCAGCCATTGGAGGTCCTGCTGCCTGGTGTTGTAGCAACCTCCATACCTGGTCCAGCCTCACCACTGGCAGAGCTGTGGACTGGCACTTCAGGAACCCCTACACCCTCATCTAAGAGGGCAGATTTTCTCTTCATAGAAAATCCTCCAGTGAATCCTTGTCAATACCGTCATTATTATGTGACATTAGTGTAACAGTGTATAAAAGTCATAAGAACAACAGGTCTACTTTAAACACAAAGTAAAGAGGCAGCACGGCAGCAAAAGACTATTTGTTTAAAGTAAACTTTAGATGTAGACATGAAAGTTGGTGCAAAGAATCAGGGGACTGTCCGCAGCCAGTGTGCCAAATTTCACAACATTTTACTATCTGGTCCTAGGGGCTGCAGTAAGCCCAAACAGCAGAAGGAGGAGGAAGAAGATGAATAAAGATGATAAAGGGTAGAAGCTCTCTGGGTACCGACTCAACTACGCTGCTTGGCCTCCAATTCCCACAGCCCCCGCTGCTGTGTCATGACCTAAAATGAGCCCTGAATGCAAAACGTCCCTGAAGTGTCAGTGAACAGAAAACTGTCCTTTCATGCTTGGACCTGATATTTAAAGCTTCACCTTTTATTTTTCAAGCTAAGGCTCTCTGTGCTCATACAGTTTCCTCAGTAAAGTGTTTCCAGCAGGAATGCAGGTAATTTTCATAAGGTCACAAACTCACAAATGTAGGCGGTGTTAATCCAATCAGCCAGCTTGTGTTAAATACAAAAACATTTGAAAAGGTTCTAATCAGGTTCACAAATGTTTTTTTATGGCTGCTGAGGCTGAGCTGCTTTTTCCTGAATTGAAAATGGCAAAATTAACATTTGCGTCATCATTTTGGATCCAACTGAGGAGTTTCCTTGGGTAAGAAAACTGATGATGACGGTGATGGTGCTGAATGAGCCATTTGAGCATTAAGAGTGATTCTTTCCCGTATCCTAGGGCTAAGCAGTCAGCTAGCCAAAGTGTGTGTATGTGTATTTTTGAACTGTCAGCATTATCTTATGTGCTATTACCTTTTTATCTCTGATGTGTATCTCATAAAATCTGTAGGATCGACACATAATCCCCAGTGAAATTTGAAAACTAAAACCACTGGCTCTGTGTGTGAGCGTTATTTTGAAAAAGAACAACCCCTAAGCAATGTGTAGGAGAGCTATACCTAAAAACATAGTGTCTATTGTTTCTCCAGCCTGTGCGCTCCAGCAGCCAAATCATGCAAAGTTCTACTGAGGGTAGTGGGTAAGCCAGAAGAGTGGAAAAACAGTAGCATAATAAGATTGGCTTAGAGCAAATTCATGCTGGAACAATGCTGCAATAATGGAAAACCGAGACATATCAAGATGAGGATAACACAGACCAAATTTAGCCCCTATTAGCTAATAGATTAATGTGGCTGCCTATTATGCTGTATAGATCTCTGCTAATGCTAATACAAATGTCATATCTCTTAAACCAAACAGACTGAGCTGAGCCCTGAATGTAAAAAGATAAATCCCCTCCCTAATGCATTTACCAGGCCAAGGATCCACTCAGTCATGTTTGTGCTGATCTGGCCACCAGAGGGCAATGTGTAAGTGCTGCTACTCCAGCACATGATTGCATGAGACTTCTAATCTATTCTGTGTTCTCACAGTCTGCCATTTTGCCACCGTGGTTTCCCCATCTTAACACTGCCGGGAATTTTATATCAACAGTGCATCAGGTCAGAGGCTGAGCATGTGTTTCCCTTTTTTCTCTCTCATCAGGAGCCCTTTTGACGAGCTACTTTCAGAAATAACTCTCCACAGTTGGGGCTGACTAATGATGTTTATAGGGAGAGAAGGGCCCTCCCACTGCACAGAACTGCACATGTAACTGAAGAGAGCTGATTGACAGATTGAGATCATGGAAATTACAGACAAAAGGTATTTATGGAAATGTATTCAGAGTTCAAATATTACTCAGTCTTGAGTCCATGAGTTATTATCAAAGACAGAAAAACGTCAGCGTGAAAAAAAGCCACCATATTTGCATGAGCACTGTGAAAGCAAACACATATTAGAATATGAGGATCACTTCAGACATCCTTGAGGTGACGATGTTTGCTGCAGTGGCTTCTTTCCGATCACTAATTCATTTTGCAATTCGTCTCAACATGCCGCACCTGTCTCTGTGCCAAATTGGCCGCTGTTCTTGGTTGTTTTTGACAGGCCTACATTGTTACATTGAAAAAAAAAAGCAGCAAATCAACCGTCCTCTCACTTGATTTCACAACTAACCCGCTTGAACAGGAGCATGTCCGAGATAGGTCTGTGAAGTGCACGCCAGCAGTGCGCAAACAATTACACAGAACAACGGTGGCACAAAACCTGCCTGTTTTGTGGCACCCGATAAGAGAGCCCTGAATAAATGTGCCTGCATGCATGAAAGACTTGTGAGGGAGAGGTGTTTGCAGGATAAATATTGCGGTTGGCCTTCGTGCATGTGTACAGAACAATTACATGCTTCATTGTTGTGACAAAAATGGGCCGAAACAGTTGCTATTTGCTACTAATTTAGCTTGAGAAGTCCCCAACAGCGGGGGGCAGAAATCTCATTGGATACTGTATGCCAGCAAGTACGCTTTTCCTGGAGGCTGCTGGCTTTTAGTTGCATAGTAACGCTATAGGATGACACATCAAAATGCCCAGACACACTGGAAACTGGCTTTGGTCTAATTGCTGCACTTTTGGGTGATTTACTTGCCTTCAGCCCCTTCAGAAACTACAGCAGAACAATTAGAAAGACAAGGAACTGTGATGACTCATAAGTTATCTCTGCTGTAGCTGATGATGAAAATGTTGGCTGTCTATAAATCAAACGGTCATTTAATCGCTCCTAACTTTTTGTTTTTCTAAGAAATGAATCTTCATACTTTTATTTTTATTAGAAATAATAACAGAGTCATTAGGGCAGGGACACAATTAAACAGGCTTTTCCTAATCATGGACGTGAGCCCAGAGCAATCAGCAGGTGCACTCAGAGAAAACACAATATTCACACTCGATGTTAGGTGGGTCAATCATCAGCCCGACTCCAGTGTAAAATCAGCAGATGAACTGTGATCAAGTGTGAAATATGAGTAAGAGCATGACAAATACTGGATTTTTGAGGGTGATACCAACATTGATTTTTTTTCAACAGTAAAAAACACCCATAACGTTGGATGGAAAAAATATTTTAAGTTTATGTTGTTTAAGTTATTTACTCGAGGCTTGTGCTTTATATGCACTTGGTTGTTACAAATTATTATCATTTCATTCATTTTTACGAAGGCCATAACCAGGGCTTAGAAATTAGTGAGCAATTTTAATGAAGCGTGACTGAAATATTCAATTCAGTTTTATTCATATAGCATCAAATCACAACAACAGCTGTGTTTTATATTGTAAGGTAAAGACTTTTTATCCCAATACTTTAAACATTTACATCATGACTCAACCAGTCTGGAATTTTCAAGTTCAATACATTATAATTAATGAAGGAAACTGATAACAGATTTATTTACAGTTAAAAACACGAGGCACTCTGAGAGAGAAAAGCTCTGCCAAAGAGGCTCACGCTCCGGATAGTGTTTCCTTTTAAGGGAATCATATTTTGTATATACTGATTCTGTTCTCTTTGTTTGCAGTGTAGTAAAAATAGCACATTTTGACAGATTATAATGGGATATTTATAATCCACAGTTTTAATGATAAAAGGGAGTTTATGAAAATTCAACCTTATTTGACCCTGAAAAGAAAAGTTGTGAGGTGTGCTATTCAAAATATCTGTATATGGAATGCTTAACCTCTCCCATTGAATTTTAGCACGGTAAAGACACAGCGTAAGATTTAGACCAGCACATTTCCAAGTTAGATAATTTTATTGGAAACTGTAACAAACAAACAAATAAAATCGACATAATGATCAACAAGAAAACTTCACAAACTAGAAAAAACACACAAATTCAGATTAAGGTAAAAACTGTAGATTGCTTTCACTATACAATGCTTAAATATTCACAAATGTGAATGTACTGCATGGCAGTACAGTTAATTTATATCTGCCAGCTGTGCTGTTGGCCAGAAGGGTCCAGGTAGAAACTGTGCTACTGCTGAGTGATAGATATAATGAAGCAGAACATGCAGGAGGTTAGTGCCACAGGAGAGGATGCAAATGATCCACTGTGAAGAAGAATGGCCCAGGGAAAATAATAAAAAGCTACAGTATTTACTTATATAAATATACTCTATGGAAGTTGGTTATTCTCTGTATGTATGATTGGAGGTTCTACCTTACAATATACTGTTGTTGTAATTTGGTGCTGTATAAATAAAATTGAATTGACTTGAAGTAGAATTTTCTGGCATCTCTCCTTTACTTTTAGTAGTTTTTTAATGAAAACTTTTTTCCTTTTACTCCTTGCATTTTTAAAATCTGTACTTTCCACTTTCTACATTTCCAAACCAGCCTTTGGTTTAACATTTGAGGGGAGTTATTATTTCATGTCACTGAGAGCCTAGAGGAGCGACCATAAAGAGAGTGACTTTTTTAAAGTGGCAGGTAATTTCAAATGCATCATTTCTATCAGCTCAACAAACATCAGCAAACACACAAACTATGTGTGTGCAGTCACACAAACACAGTGCTAGCTAAAGGTCCAGCTGCTGTATTTCGCAGGGAGAGAAAAGAAAGTGAGCTAACTTCACTCAGAGATGGAGAAAGATAAGAAGGACAGGAGAGGAGAGGAGAGGAAGAAGAAAGGTTAGATTTAAAGGTAAGTGGGATTTCATAACCTGGAAATTTAAAGCTCACATGTAGGTCCTCATGTTTTTAAATGTGTCCAACTGTATAGGGTATAATATAAAGACAGCATAAACATTATACTGTCAGTGTAGAAGATGGAAATCAGCCAGGATAACTCATGAAACATCTTGTTGAATTCACTTGATTAAATCCACAAAGAGCCGTGAACCTCAGAGGAGCAGCATCAGTCGATCAGCTGATCACAGCCTGTGCATTAAGAAAATCCACTTTTCATTTGCTGATTAAATGGCAAAGTCACCATTTACAATGTGATCAACAGAGAATAGAGATATTTTGTTTTCGTTCTTTTTCATTGCTCATGTCCTACTTAACTGACTCAGACTGAGTACATTTATTAGAATTAATATTTACACTTAAACAAAGTTTGTATTCCTATCCACTAATATAATTTATTATTGCACTAATATAGCACCAGGTTCAATTAGTTTAACATAAGAATACGTGGTAGAACTGTTCTTCTAGCAGTTACTTTATTACTGTAAGTACATTACAGAGCCTGTACTTTTTTACATTTACTTGACTAAAGAAGTTGAATCAGTACTTTAACTTTTACTGGAGTATTTTTAACAGTTTTATCTGTACTTCTACTTAAGTCCAGACATGCTGTACTTTGACCAACTCTACCTCTGTCTCTATATTTGATCATTAGTCTGCAGAGGAACTAGATTTTTTATACAATGATAAATTTACACCTGTACTCTGCAAACTGCAACAGAGCTCATATCTTTTATGCCACTTTAGATCTGCTGTGTTTAGAGTGCAACATATGATTTTCTAGTCATATTATGTTCCATACTTGATGTTTTTGGAGACTTTTATGTTGTTAGGCAGGATAATGGCATCACATTGAAATTTAGGTGTTAAAAATACACAGTGATTGATATTCATGTAAAAGAAAAAGAAAAACATTTAAATGAGAGGCCACTAAATAAAGTTTTTTTAGTAACTCTCAGCAGTTCATTGGACATGAAATAGTTGGTAGACATGTTATTATTAAGTTTATGAGAAACTTCACGATTAAGGCTAAAGGAAATACTTTTATTCAAATACAATTTCTTGTCATAATGGATGCAAAAATAAATTAATAAGATCTATTTATGGTTTATTGTTTGAAGCCGAGCATCTACTAAGCCATGCCGACACCGGCCACCACCCAACCCACCTGAGGCTTTCCACCTCAGTCGTCTCCCTCTTCTGTGTCCTGAAGGTTCCCACCTTCTCCGCCGTCGTCAGTCTCTGGAACTGAAGCCTCATGAACTGATTTGTTTCAGCTGATGGCCACGTGGTCGGCCTCCTGAACTGTTTTTTTGGACTGTTTTTTCTTTTCTTCTGAGTTCTCCTTCCTGGAGCTCCAGCACCCACCCACCCAGGTTGGGTGGAAATGTTCTCATTTTAAGAGCTTGATTGTGAAAGATTAAACTGCTGATGTCCACAGAGGTTTAAAGATAAGCTATAAATAAATAATAATTATGCATACTTTATTGAATTCCTCTCTGCACTTAACGCATTCACTCAGTGAAGCAGTCTACCTATCTAATCTAACACTCAGGGAGCAGTGTGCAGGGACAGTACCTTTCTCAGGGCTAGCTCATCTGTTCAGTGGAGTTGAACCCCTGATCTTCAAATCATGGGGCCACCACTCTACCTACTGAGCTATCCCTGCCCGAACTTCAAACTTACATACATTTTTAAAAATCTAAAAAGCCATTTTTGTCATATATTCTTTTATGAGTTTTTTTTTCTTTTTTAAATGTTCAATCAGTATAGCTCTACTCCTAAATGGACCTTTGAGGATTTGAGCATTTGGCAAAAATAAGAGTTCCTCTTAATTGTAAAACACAAATCTGAGGATGTTGGAAGACATTTGAGGTTCTGATCAGCTTTGTGGCATGTAGATGGTCCTTTTATTAAAGTCCTGAAGAAAACTCATAAACACTGAGGCCCTGCTATGTGCCAACGTGTATCTGGACCCTTACAAAACAAAGATGTGAAGCAATATTAATATTTATTGGGATTTTTTTTTAATTTCCAGGTTTCAGTTACTGTTGTTGATATGTTAAGAGTAAGAATAAGTTCAGATTCTCTTAAAAATAATAACAATAACAAAATGTTAACAATTGTTGGACTTGTGGAGGTATTTTGAGAATCCTAAGAGACTCTTATAAACATCTGAAGGAAAATATTCTTTAATCATCGATGCAGACTAATCAGAAATGTTGATTAGTGATTTTATTGTATTTTGGAGAGTTAGAACAAACAGGTGGGATTCTCGAAGTCAGTCAGTTTCTTGGGGTCTGAAGCAACAACAGCACAGAGCTCTGAATTTTTGGAAGAAGCCGTTTCTTTTCTTCTTTTTCTCCTTTATTTGAATGTTGTCAGACTTCTCTGAATTATTAGTAATAGAGACAACTGGCTCAGACATGGATAGACTTACAGAAGGGAGTTCCTCACTGGGAAGATCATCAGACAGAATTTTGGAAGCAGGTTCTTCAGTACGAAGAACATCAGCCATTTGTGAACTTTCAAATGGAGGTTCTTTAGTAGGAAGAACATCTGACTTCGGCAGACCTTCAGAATGAGGTTTCTTAGTTGGAAGAACATCAGGCACTACTGGACTTTCACAAGTGGGCTGGAAGATCTGGCATATGCTCTTCTTTGCTACATCAGCAATTGTTCTGAGCAGCTCTGGTGCAAAGTTTGCAATTTTGTTCAGCAGAATCTGTTCTGGATATTTCTCTCTGACTTCAGACAGGATACTTTGCACCATGCCACCTCTGATGGACCTTGAGAAGATGTCCTGGTTTTCCATTGTTGGGAGAGATTTGGACACTCGATCCAAAGTGGCCTTTGTCACACTGGTGGAGAGGATGCTCAATCTCTGGGAGGCCATGTTCAGTAGGGAGTGAGGAGGAAGCTCCCAGAAGCCATGCAGGACACGGGGAACCACCTCTATCACCACATCTGGAGCAGTGAGCAGTTTGGAGGTTTGTGCGTCCTGCTGCCTCTCTTTAAGGAGGTCAATGTACTGCCTGACATTGCTGAGGAGCTTAGGTGTTCTGCAGAATAAAGTTATAAGAATGATCTTTTACACCTATTTAAAGAATCACAGAAATATTGAAACACTGTAGCTGGACTGTTAATTCAGGAGGTATGGCCTCTGGAAATCCCAGCAGCATCCAGGCTTGAAACTTGATGTCCCTCATTTTATGTATTATGTTCACTGCCCACACCTGAAACAGAAAGCACGTTTACATTGCAGTTTTGTTGAAAGGTTATGTGATCATCATGGGAAAAAAAAGATCTCCAAGTGACTAAAAGTTTTCTAGTCTTACCAGTTTCAGAAGAGGTTTGGCTTCTGTTTCTTCCAAATCCTCCAATTCAAACTCCCAAAGTGTTCAAAAGAAAACAAAAGAGAAGTTTTCTCTCAGATATTTACACTTCAGCACAAACAGTTTCAGGTGTGAGGTGGATGGTCTGTAGGTGTCACAGTAACTCACTGCACGCTGACTGTCTCTTTGCTCCTCTCCACCAAAAGATCTCCCATACCTTCTGCAGTGAGGCTCGATGGTATTTGGTTTTCCTTCTGAAGTCTGAGGAACTCCATCATCATTGAAATCTAAAAATAAAAGGAGACATTTAATCAGCACCACTCTCAAGTCCTCAGAAATCACCTGATATTTTATCTCAGTTTTGGTTTGGATGGGTCTGGGTCTTACCTGAGCCCTGTAACCAGGAGGATACTAGCAGATCTCCACAGTATCATATATGGGTATGTTGAACAACACCTATCAAAAAAAAAAAAGAGATTACTCATTGTTACTTAAATTGATTCTCAGGTTGTCACCTTTTAAAACGGCATCAAATTCTTCAAACTGTTGAAATGCAGTAAAAACAAAGTGTCACATATGCTGATGGGTTTGTAGTAGTGCTGTCAGTGTTAATCTCGTTAAAATGACGTTAATGCCATAACCGCATTAACGCGCCAAATCTCCGTCAGCAAGTTAATGTGCGTGGGGCTGCACGTCGTTAACGTATTAATAAGCTAACCACGTTAATATGGTATCTAACCAACCTGGTTAGATACCATATTTTCTAAGATTTTCAGGGCCGAGTACAATAACCTCAGTTTTATCTGAATTTAGAAGCAGAAAATCAGAGGCCATCCAGGTCTTTATGTCTTTATGACATTCCTGCAGTTTAACTGATTGGTGTGTGTGAATTGACTGCAATCTAATGACATCTAATGGTGAGATTTTATACACCGTAACTTTAATGATACTTGAAAATAGGCTTCAGCCTCAGCCTGTTCAGTCAGCACACAGTCTGTGTAATATGTCTATAAAAATGAATATAAGTTTTCCTCCCTTTTCCAATCAGAACTTCCAAATAGAGTTTTTGACGTTTGGCACCACTAAGCTGTGGGATGTTTTTTCTTCTTCTTCTACAATATATATCTTACACACTGTACTACACTGTAATTACTGCATTTCTATAAAAATACTCTAAACCTTCTTCAAAAACTTTAAAGTCTATTTGGGCAATTTGAACACGAAAACCATTAAGTGAGGTATAAAAGTATAGATCCAATGTTCACATCAGGGCCCATGGGGTCAGGAGTAAATTAGACTTAGTCACTGTCTGTGGCAAAAAAAATCAATATACCACCATAACTAACAAATATTTCCATAATTAAAACACCTCCTGTTGTGTGAAGACTGCTGTAAGACATCTGTAGGCATGTTTGATGTACTCACTGCAGCTGTTACTAGAAATAGTCGGACAGAAATGGCAGTAAGACATTTTAAAGGGGCCTAATAACTAAAATACGCGCACTGGCCACTGTATTAGGCACACTTGCTCAACTGCTCATTAACACAAATATCTATCAGCCACTTACATGGCTGGAGAAGAGCATGTAGGCATGCAGACGCGGTCATGATGACCCATCAAAGTTCAAACTGAGCATCAGAATGGTGGGAAGAAAAGATGATTTAAGGGACTTTGAACGTGGCGTGGTAGCAGGTGCGAAATGGGCTGATCTGAGTATTTCAGAAAATGCTGATCTACGGGGATTTTCCCACACAACCATCGCTGGAGGTAAAGGAAAATAGAAGAATTAGCAAGACTATTTCAAACACTCTGTTCTAAGTATAGTCTTTTTACCGGACTGAGTGCAGTATAAGAAAATACAGATTTTCAGCCTGGTTACCTCACTTTACCTTTTCACGTTTTACCTTTTTATGCCTTAACCTGCATAATTTGTGTCTACTACATTAATGTATTTGTGACTTAAATGTTCAGTTTCTTCCTTTCTGTACCGACCTCTTGTGGTAAGATGTAATCATGTCACCACTGTGCTGTCTTACTTGTCGGTTACTGCGTTTATGTGGCACTGGATGTCTATAAGACAGCAACAGTAAGGTATTTTTTTTAAATTTTTCAGTGCCCTCTCTCTAGAGGTGAGAAGTAACCAAGTACAAATACTTTGTTATTGTACTTAAGTAAAAATTTTCAGGTGTCTGTAATTTACTTGAGTAGTTTTTTTTTGTTTTTTTTTTTTAAATGAAAACTTCTTCCTTTTACACCCTACGTTTTTAAAACAACTATCGGTACTTTCTACATTTTCAAACCAGGCTCGTTACTTTTGATTTAACATTTGAGGGGAGTTATTATTTCAAGTCACTGCGAGCCTAGAGGAGCCTAACCTCTATCAGCTCAACAAACATCAGGGCCCTATTTCAGGAAGCCGGTTTAGTGCAAACTCTGAGTAAGTATACCCTGAGTTAACGAAAACTCTGGGTTTTCGGTTTCACAAAGCGAGTTTAGATTAATTCTGAGTGAGTTACTATGACGACACACTCCGTGAAGCTAACCTGCCCCCTAGCAGGTTTATTTCAACTAACCCTGACGTTCTCCGCCTCTTTGTCAGAAACCTGACTGTAGGAAGTGTCAGACATGGCGTGCTCCTTCCTTGAAGAGCCAGTAGATGTTGAAGCCCAAATTCTCCGCAGAGCTCTCCGCCGGGAGAGAGTGATTAGAGCGCGTTTGGACATTTTATCATTTCCTGATGATTTTCTGTGTGAACGTTACCGTTTTTCAGCACAATCTATAAATGGTAAAATGGTAAATGGCCTGCATTTGTATAGCGCTTTTCTAGTCCTTAAGGACCCCAAAGCGCTTCACACTACATTCAGTCATTCACCCATTCACACACACATTCACACACTGGCGATGGCAAGCTACATTGTAGCCACAGCTGCCCTGGGGCGCACTGACAGAGGCGAGGCTGCCGGACACTGGCGCCACCGGGCCCTCTGACCACCACCAGTAGGCAAACATGGGGTTAGTATCTTGCCCAAGGATATTTGGCATGCAGCCAGGAGGCAGCCTGGGATCGATATAATTTATTTGAATAACATCCTCAGGCCTAATATTGCTCATGTGACACATCGCGGACATTCTCTCAGTTCTGTACATATTATTTGTATTGCACTTCGGTTTTTTGCAAACGGGAGCTTTCTGTATAATATTGGTGACGCTGAGCACGTTTCCAAGGCTACCGTCTGTCGGGCAGTCAGGAATGTTACAGTTGCACTGAAACGTCTCCTGTACTCGTTTGTGGTGTTCCCCGGTCATAGACCCACAAGATTCATCAAAGAGGGATGCCACAAAATTGCAGGTATCAGGATGAACAAAACTTAATTCATGATGTGGTGATACTTGAACTACTACTTAAATTTTACATTTATTCTCACGGTTCCCAGGCGTGATTGGCTGTACAGATGGCACTCACATTCCAATCATTGCTCCTTCAGTAAATGAAGGAGACTATGTGAACAGGAAGTCTTTCCACAGCATTAATGTACAGGTACATAGTTCCCTGTAGCATTTCAAACTAACAAATTATTTCATTATAGTAATGGATGCTAATTTGTGTTCTCTGCACTGTGAAGATCATATGTGATGCTGCCAACATTATCACAAATGTGGAAGCCAAGTGGCCAGGCTCTGTGAGTGGTGGTGGTGGAGGACCCCCACCTGTTTTTCGGGCCTCCGCTTTTTTTCTAGTGGCCATAACGGGTCACATTTGAGCATACAGAGTAAGCAAATATGTACTTGTAATGCTCAGATAATTTCAATAAGTGCTTACAGAAAGAAAATTAATGTAGCCTCTAACTGCAATTGATTTACATCGGACAAACAGACCAAGCACTATGGCTCATAATACAATTACACCTTACCTGTTTGGACTATATTTTTATATTTATATTTTATATTTCATTTTTACTTGCTGCCAGGAACGTTTGGGGCCTGTTGGGTTGCACCTGCGCTCACATCACATCACAAAATAAAATGTATGAAATAAAAAATAAAATAATATATAATAAAATAACGTGTTAAATGGGTGGAAATCCCTAGATCAATGTTTAACTTAACACTCACGCATTGACTCTGTCGGCTATGTTTTGCCATGCATGCTCCCTTTCTTTTGCAGCTGAGGCTGTGTTACTTTTTTTCTGCAAAATTTGCATGTTATCGGCATATACTGCCATCAGGATTTCGGCCTCAAGCGCTGTAAAATACATTGACCGCGCCTTCTTTCCCTCCGTCTCCATGGTGACTCGCTTAATCTGTGCTCCACTAATCAGGGCTTTATGTATCCTCGTGCGCGCGCTTAACTTGGGGTTAAAGCAACTCCGCGTTGACTGAACTAATTGTTATCAGCCTTTCTGAAACCGAATATTCCGAGTTGGACAGTTCGGGGTTACTCAACCCTGAGTATCGTTTTTCACGCTGAGTTTTCTAAACCGGCTTCCTGAAATAGGGCCCAGGAAACACACAAACTGTTTGTGTGCAGTCAGAAGAACACAGTGTGTCACTAAGTAAAGGTGCAGCTGCTGTATTTCACAGAGAGAGAAAAGAAAGTGAGCTAACTTCACTCAGAGATGGAGAAAGATAAGAAGGACAGGACAGGAGAGGTTAGATTTAAAGGTAAGTGGGATTTCATAACCTGGAAATTTAAAGCTCACATGTAGGTCCTCATGTTTTTAAATGTGACATCATTATTTTGCATTATTATGCTTAGATTCATTCATTGAATTCCACCTTCATACCAACTGTATAGGGCAGTGGTTCGCAAACTTTTCACAATGAGTACCACCTCATAGAATATATGGCTCTTGAAGTACCTTATGACCAACATTAAAGTACAGTAGTATAGGCCTATTTAACACCACATACAGTTTACACGAGACAATTTTATTTCTTGTGTGAATGTTATTTATATTAACTCTCATGAACAGGATGTGACAAGTGATAATAATAACAACAACTGTATTGCATTAAAACATTCACAGCAGGTGGGATATCCAATCTTTAAGTGACCTGATGAAACCTGCTTCCGGGTCCAAGCTACTCTGCATTTATTAAGGCTGTTGTGTTTTTAACATGTTTTAATGCTTTGTATCTTTTATGTAATCTTGTTCAGATTACATAGAAAAAGATCGGTTTTTATCATCACTGTTCATTTTAAAGCTCTTTTTTTTTTTTTTTTACGATGTAACTGCAGCCCAGCCCATGCAGCAGTATATTAATGACTAACCTTATATTGCAGTTAATCTCCTGACTGAAGTTTGGTCCGCTAACAACATCCTACCATACGGTTTCATTTGTCCCTAACGTCCGGGAACCCTCACATTAACTTTTATCAAGTGGAAAAAAGTTAGCGTTCATCCTCCAGTTTCACATTTTATATTATGCTAACCATAGCTGTATAGCTAGCCACAACGCAGCACATCGTTATATACCAGCTAGCCCAACTTCAGCAACCCTGCAAACGCCACTGCTGTTTAGTTTTCTGTCTCCATTTATGTCTGAAGTGATAGCAGGGCTGTGTGTTTTAATTTTTGCTGTGGCGGTTAAGCTGTCGGACTTTTGGCTTCACGACCCTCCTTCCTGGTTTGTGCACGTGGAAGCTCAGTTTGCTCTTTGTGGCGTTTCAGCCGACGACAGGAAATAGCTGCGGCGCTACTCACTCTGACGCAGAGCGGGCCGAGCAACTCCTCTCTCTCTCGGGCCTGGGTGATGGTAAAGATCTCATGGAGAGCACGCTATCCTTGCTAGGAACGAACGACGGCGGATTTCTCTTCACTCACGTCTTCCTCCGGCAGGTGCCGGTGCGAGCTGGCCTCGCCAACTCCCCGCTGCTGGCCGCAAAGGATTACCGCTCACTCGCAGAAGAAGCGGATCGCATTCTCCTGGCTACCAGAACCTTCGGCATCCAGGCAATAGTTTTCGATTAACCGACGGCATCTCCCGCAACCCCACCGATTATTCCAGGGGCCTCCGACTCATCGATGGTGGCAGGGATCGTGGCACGGTGGAAAAGGGCTGTGTTTTTAACCAATTGGTATTGGTTTTTACTATCAGCGTGACAGCGGTGTACCGCCTTTGCAGTGTTAAGGACCAGGGAACCGAGCCCGCCAGCGCTCTGCAGTGGCCGCGACCGTTGGCGATGAGGACTCAGGCTCGGGGAGACATTTTCTGGGTGACTCCTGCTCCCAGAAGAGCCCCGGGAACTTTCGTGTCGTCTTTGTATACCTCCACAATGGTATATTATTTAATCTTAAAAAAAAGGAGATTTCCCGCGTACCACCAGAGAGAGCCAAAGTACCGCCAGTGGTACGCACCACAGTTTTTATTTATTATTTCTCTATTTATTTTTTTTAACACTGAGGTCCTGCTATGTGCCAACGTGTATCTGGACCCTTAAAAACAAAGATGTAAAGCAATGTTAATAATTGTTGGGAACTTTTTTAATTTCCAGGTTTCATTTACTGTTGTTGATATGTTAAGAGTAAGAATAAGTTCAGATTCTCTTAAAAATAATAACAATAACAAAATGTTAACAATTGTTGGACTTGTGGAGGTATTTTGAGAACCCTAAGAGACTCTTATAAACATCTGAAGGAAAATATTCTTTAATCATCGATGCAGACTAATCAGAAATGTTGATTAGTGATTTTATTGTATTTTGGAGAGTTAGAACAAACAGGTGGGATTCTCGAAGTCAGTCAGTTTCTTGGGGTCTGAAGCAACAACAGCACAGAGCTCTGAATTTTTGGAAGAAGCCGTTTCTTTTCTTCTTTTTCTCCTTTATTTGAATGTTGTCAGACTTCTCTGAATTATTAGTAATAGAGACAACTGGCTCAGACATGGATAGACTTACAGAAGGGAGTTCCTCACTGGGAAGATCATCAGACAGAATTTTGGAAGCAGGTTCTTCAGTAAGAAGAACATCAGCCATTTGTGAACTTTCAAATGGAGGTTCTTTAGTAGGAAGAACATCTGACTTCGGCAGACCTTCAGAATGAGGTTCTTTAGTTGGAAGAACATCAGGCACTACTGGACTTTCACAAGTGGGCTGGAAGATCTGGCATATGCTCTTCTTTGCTACATCAGCAATTGTTCTGAGCAGCTCTGGTGCAAAGTTTGCAATTTTGTTCAGCAGAATCTGTTCTGGATATTTCTCTCTGACTTCAGACAGGATACTTTGCACCATGCCACCTCTGATGGACCTTGAGAAGATGTCCTGGTTTTCCATTGTTGGGAGAGATTTTGACACTCGATCCAAAGTGGCCTTTGTCACACTGGTGGAGAGGATGCTCAATCTCTGGGAGGCCATGTTCAGTAGGGAGTGAGGAGGAAGCTCCCAGAAGCCATGCAGGACACGGGGAACCACCTCTATCACCACATCTGGAGCAGTGAGCAGTTTGGAGGTTTGTGCGTCCTGCTGCCTCTCTTTAAGGAGGTCAATGTACTGCCTGACATTGCTGAGGAGCTTAGGTGTTCTGCAGAATAAAGTTATAAGAATGATCTTTTACACCTATTTAAAGAATCACAGAAATATTGAAACACTATAGCTGGACTGTTAATGATTGTACGGCAGATGTGATCACTGAAATTTAGGAGGTATGGCCTCTGGAAATCCCAGCAGCATCCGGGCTTGAAACTTGATGTCCCTGGCTTGGTTTTCCTTCTGAAGCAGTTTCAGGTGTGAGGTGGATGGTCTGTAGGTGTCACAGTAACTCACTGCACGCTGACTGTCTCTTTGCTCTTCTCCACCAAAAGATCTCCCATATGTTCTGCAGTGAGGCTCGATGGTATTTGGTTTTCCTTCTGAAGTCTGAGGAACTCCATCATCATTGAAATCTAAAAATAAAAGGAGACATTTAATCAGCACCACTCTCAAGTCCTCAGAAATCACCTGATATTTTATCTCAGTTTTGGTTTGGATGGGTCTGGGTCTTACCTGAGCCCTGTAACCTGGTAGATATCAACAGATCTCCACAGCCGTGTTATATATGGGTCTGTTTATTCTTTTAAAGTGGCAGGTAATTTCAAATGCACCATTTTTAGGAGCTTAACAAACATCAGCAAATACACAAACTGTTTGTGTGCAGTTTGTCTCACAGTTGCTAGCTAAAGGTCCAGCTGCTGTATTTCACAGGGAGAGAAAAGGAAGTGAGCTAACTTCACTCAGAGATGGAGAAAGATAAGACAGGACAGGAGAGAAGAGAGGTTAGATTTAACAGTAAGGACTGCTCAGTGGGATTTCATAAACTGGAAATTTAAAGCTCGCATGCAAGTCCTCATGTTTTTAAATGTGACATTATTTTGCATATCATACAAAACAAACTATGGCCGACTGTGTTATTTGAAGGTTGCATAAACTGGTTAATTTGCTGTACTGTGATGATATTGTATGGTTATACTGTCAGTGTAGAGGATAGAAATCAGCCAGGATAATTCATGAAACATCTGCTTACATCTTGTAGAATTGTGTAAATCTAGAGCAGCAGGTCAGCTGATCACAGCCTGTACATTATCTACTGGAGCTCTCAATAGCAATTATTGTGAGTTATGTTTCTTTTGCCCACACCGAGTTTTCTGCTGAATCTCACTTTAACCCCTGACCGTTCTAATTTTATTGCTAAGAAGCAAAGTCACCCTCTACATGTAGGCAACAGAAACTTAAAAAAAACCTTCTTTTTGTTCAGATTCAAGGTAACCTAACTTTTTTTTACAATTATACTCCGCTTGAATCTGAACAAAAAGAAGGAAAATTACCAACTTTTTCTTCTTTTTGTTCAGATTCAAGCTGAGGACAATTGTCGAAAAGGTTAGGATGCAAACTTTAGTGTATCTACCCATATAATTTATCATTATGTTAATATAGCACAAGGTTCAGTTACTTTGAAGAAAATTTAAAACATCCTCCTTAGAGTTTTTTACTTTCGTACTTTAAGTACTTTTCAGAGCCTGTTCTTTATTACTTTTACTTGAGTAAAGAAGTTAAATCAGTACTTTTACTGGAATATTTTTAACAGTAGTATTTGTACTTCTACTTAGGTACAGAATGTCTGTACTTTTGCCAACTCTGGTCTTGTCTCCTGTTAGAATGTATTTTTATCTTTAAGGCTATATACCTCGTAATTAGCATCAATTAGCAACTCTTACTGTCTTAACTCCATAGGCCTGACCGGAGGATAAGAGGTGGTTACCATGGTAATAGGAGTGTTGCCTGCAAAAGGGTCAAGGGTCAAGGAGATATCCAGAGAGAAGAAACGTGATCTGATAAACACCTAAGGCCAACGACTCATGTTAACATTCAAAGTGTTTGCTGCCTGGGTGTGGTCCTCTTTGAGCGGGCAAAGAGACATGGCAGCCATTTTTAACTTGAACCTTGAACTGCTCATTAAATTTAAGAAAATTCACTTTGAGCATATTTGTCTTCTCTCTCAAAAATGAACCCAACACTCCCCTCAACCCTTAACCGATCACTGCAGATGATTCTCCCTGAGCCTGGTTCTAGCAGATGTTTCTTCCTGTTGAAGGGGAGTTTGTCCTTCCAGATGTTGCCAAGTGTTTGCTCATATGTGTCCTCTGAATGTTGGGCTTTTCTCTGTATTATTGTAGAGTCTTTATCTTACAGTATTCAACAACTCAATGTGACTGTTGTAATTTGGTACTGTATAAATAAAACTGTATTCAGTCTAACTGAATCAACAGGTGGAGATTTCTCCAAATATTTGAAAATGTTATGCATCTTGAATAATATATTTTCATCTTTATTTGTGATAAAAGTATTTTACAATTAAAAAGCAACCAGATTTTTTTCTTTTGCGGTGCAATATTGTTTCTATATCCATTTGATTTTATTCAAAAGTGCCACAATGGCAACTAATCTTTAAATTAGCTGATGCTAATGTTAATTTGAAACAGTTTAATTGTGAATATACAGAATAAGTTCAATAAAAATGTTTATGATGAATTTACAGAGCAGAAATGACAGATAGCACTACAAGAAAGTGAGGAAAGGTGGGAAAAAAGTCAAAATTCCTGCATACACAAACGTGAATGAGACGAAAGCTAAGAAATTAGAATATGATGATATAATCAGCAGCCATGCTGCAGCAGAAAGCTGGTGGTGCAGTTAATTTTTCTCCCAGAGAGTTTGTCCCAGGGGATTTGAGAGTCCATATCTTGATTCATCACCGGCAGCGGTGCAGTTGAATGTTTTAAGAGGAACCAGGGGTATGCAGTCGAGCACAAGGCTTAATAAATAGTGTTCTTAAGAGCCATTCGTAGCTACAGCATACAAAAATGATGATGGATGGGCTTTCTTTGCTGTGCCTCATTCCTTATCCAAATGAAATCCGGGAAGTCCATTCATACCCCTTAAGAGATAATAAATGGAGGAGTTGGCTTGTATAGACCTCATGAGTTGACCTACCTCTTTGCTTACTGTGCTGACATCCATTACTTTCTTCCCCACTGCCTCCTCCTCCACTCTATGAACCCACTTTTCAGACTCATCTATTTCCAGGTATCACATTAAAGCTATTCAGTTGAACATCTGTGATAAATCTTTATCACTTACTGAAATCAATGCATGTGTGCAAATAAAATCAACAACCTAAAGCAGTTATTGCCTAATAAATGCTGCCTAATAAACGTGCTAAAATTCCTTACCCTGCTTACTGTTTGAGGGAACTGGATACTGTCCCAGCTTGCACTTGGCAAGCTGGCTGATCTCAGTGCAGAGATGGTGAGGTTGTATTTAAACACAGCACCTAGATCAGTATTCCTGTTTAAAAATGATTTCAAAACCTGTATGAGGAGTTAGAAAGATGCACAGCTGACCTCAAATAATGATTTGCAACATTACCCTTCATGGACAACTCCAACTAGAAATGTTGCAGGAGAAAAGCTGCTAAAAGTCTTGTGGTTAATATATCTGAAGAATCTGTACTGCACTGTAGTTGATCAAACTATTATTACTTCTGCTACACCCGCTAATAAACAGTCTTATGCACCTCGTCCTCAGAGCTTTTGGAGTGATGAGAAAATGAGCAAATCTTTTAGCTAATGGAATGTAGCAGAGCTTATAGTGTAAGCTATGACAGCTAAGTACAATTTAAGACTGCTCAGTTATGACTAATCATAGTCACAGTTACTCTGCTTGCAGCTGAGATCATAGTTATTTAATCTAAATACTTAAAGCTCTTTCACTTTTTCATCTTAAAAAAGATTCTCACATTTTCTAAAAGCAATTTTTCTTTGAAGGTTGTGTTAGGAAGAACACCATGCTCTATCCTCCTGAAGCTGAGAGGTTATTTTGTTGGAATCATACCTTGAAACATTAAACACTCTAGATCCTCAGCTGAACTGAATGCTTGTAATGCAGATGCAGATCCCAGTGCCTCACTGTGTGCTGCCACTGGTGACTGAGAGTCTGTACTGTATGTAATGTCTTCTGTTTTGGATCCTGCTGATTTTAGTCTTTTTCTGTCCTTGGCATTGATGTTTAACGCTCTCTTTACAATATAAGGACAATATCTTTCCCACGAGAAAAGTACCTTTTTGGCCAGACTATTCTTTCAACCTGTCACCTTTACAAATTGTTATTCAGATAAATTCTAGTACAAGTTTTAGTTGTAGAAGAAAAACACCTCTTTTTTAGTTGGATGATATACCTCTGACTACACCAACATCTCAGCTGAATTGGTCTGTTCTAACTGTGAATAAAAGCAGCAGTGAAGAATTATGAGCACTGTGTTTTATTTCACAAACTTAAAGAAAGAAAGAATGAAACACTAAATATTACGCTTAAAAGCTGCACAGGTTCTTGCCTACGGGTATGGGTTTTGAGAAAAAAACAACACCAAAAAAAACCCAAAAATAGTATGAAGAAACTGAAATATCCTGAGAAAAAAATACATATAAAAATATCAAATCAGTGAAAGAAAAAGGGATGGTATGTCCAAAATGTCACTGAACAGATTCAAAATGTTGGGAAACAAAATTGTCAGATCTGCGAGAGCAATAAGAAAACTGTGATATGCCTCAATGACTACACAAGACAAGAATTATTGCTACATTTTCATCATGTGCTACATCATGCTCCTCTCTGAGATCGCAACTGATGACAGCCGACTGCTCTCATTAAACAATCAGGTCTGTGGTACATATGTCACCGTGGCAAATATATTACGAGCACCCAAAAAGTCATTTTATTTCCAGTGACTTTAATTATCTTTCTGCCGTTAATACCTCTCACAACTGTACATCCATCATGTCGGTGATTGCTTTGCAGAAGGTGGAGGAGTCTGACAAATATTCGTTCTGCGGTAACTCACAATTAAAGTGAGACTGATGAAATCCTGGCACGGTGGATTTTTAATGAAGCAGCTTTCACTCTTGTTTTGTAGCATGTGAATCTTGCATGTTAACATCAGGAGTTGATGATCAATGTTCGAGCAAATGAGATCCCAGGAGGCTCCTACGTGATGTTATCTTCACGCTTATTTCCATACATAACAGACAGGTACAAAATTAAAAGACAGGGTGGGGGAGATAAAAGGAGGGTTTACCAGACACTGCAGAGTAAAAAACAAATCTACACATGTTATTAGCAAGCATCTGAAACCAGTATACCTAAAGGGGGTGGCTGTAGCTCAGGCGGTAGAGCAGGTCATCTACTGATCGGAAGATTGGTGGTTCGATTCCTGGCTTCCACTAGTCTGCATGCCAAATATCCTTGGGCGAGATATTAACCCCAAATTGCTCTCCGATTCTTTCCAAGTATGAATGTATGTACTTAGAGCAATGTGCTTGTGTGAATGGGTGAATGCACAAGTTGTGTAAAGCGCTTTGAGTGCTCAGAAGAGTAGAAAAGCGCTATATAAGAACCAGTCCATTTACCATTAAAGTTTAAATACCAAATCCTTTTTTGGACAAGGCTCTGAACTTGTTTATAGCTATAAAATTGCATATTAAGATATGGTTTCTAAGGGCACTGACTCATTGTTTTAACCATTCAGGAAATGGTTAAAACAATGTGTTATTTTCTGTTGCCCAGAACTTGCTGTCTGATTCGTATAAATTGATTTGTACAGGCGTCTTCGGAAGAAGAAAAGTGGGTTATGAAAATTCTGGTTCCCACACTGAGATGGTTGACGATTCAGTCCATTGTTTGATGGATTCCTTCATCAATTTGCCCGATTTTGTGAGTGTATTTTGCTAATTGGGTGCACGCACATACTATATATTACCATTATATATCATTGTATTATACTATTATCCAAACAGTGCAGTATTTGCAAATAATACTGATAATAGCTGTTGAAATTAACTTTGTATAAACAATAAATTATTAGGATGTTTTTAGTGGGGTGTCTATGAATAATACTAAAATAATCATAATCTCTGGGTTTTCATCAGACTGAAAAAATATTTTAAAATTTTAATGATTTTCCATTATTGTCAGTTATTTGGAGAGCAATCAGAAAAATAATGACTAGTTCCATCCTGATCTTTATATTCCTCTTTATTTAAAAATATTACGATTAGAGCTGGACTCTAAAGCTAAATATTGTTTGATGCAAAAAGCAAACAAAGCATAAAAATGTCATGTTTTCCATGTTTGTAACCCTCTACACATGCAAACTATAAATACACGAATGTGCAGTCACATCAAAAATAGCTCCTATATATGGTTTTGTTGAAATGATCATTTTGATATACGTTTAATTCCATAATTGCCACATCATGACTGTAAGTGCTGAAAATTCAGTGAAATTGTAGCATTAATCGGGATGGTACGTCTCAGTTATTGCATTTGTAAAGGAGGTCATGTTTGGCTGTTAAAAGGAACAGGAAAAGGAACAAAAACTAACAGACTATTTATTTATTTATTTATTTATTTATTATTTTTTAGAGATGGAGCATGGACTGATAAAGGTTTTAGTGTTTGTACCGTCACCAATGTAGTGCCGCTAAGAGATGAAGTTGTGTGTTTCTGGAGTGTGTGCCAGATTTTCCCAAACGATGCACCATCCTTGGATCAAGCCAGATTAAGAGCATCAATTTTCCTAATTCTGGATTTTATGAATTGGGAACTCCAGTTTGAGAAAGCACAATCCCTCTTCTAACTTTTGTTTTCTATGGGGTACTAAACTATGCAAAAAATGCATATTCTTCTAGAAATGGGAGGGGTGGGGTCAGGGTTTCTAGGAGTTGGACTAACTGTGCAGTATAGACAGGTATAGGTGCCATGTCATGCTGCCTGTAGTGACAAAGATACTAACAAAAGCAAAAGTAGAGAAACTCAGTCAGGATAAGGAAAGAGCAATGGTGTTTGGCCCCCACCTGAAAAATTATTCCTATTTTGGGAGAAGCACAAAATAGGGTGATATTGTTGTCACCAGTTTCTTTTGCACCAAAGCAGGTGAAAACGATAAACAGTTTATGTTTCCAAACTGGGTAGATTGATATCCTTGAAGTTTGTCTGACATTGTGTTATTACACTGCGATGATTGAATGTTCCCTAATGTTGTTCTGCAGTGTATACCCTGATATTTATGTTGGTTTCAATGGCATTTGCATTCACTTTCATATCACAGAAAGAAAAATTGACTATTTGCACTGGTGGAGAACTCTCTCCCTCTCTGTCTGGAGTAGTTGTCAATTATATTGCTTTCCAACCACTGATAAACCTTTTATTTTTCTTATTCAAAGGACAAAGTCACCGAGGCCTCACAAAATGTGACAACTCTAGGATTTCTGTCTTAATTACAAGAATTTTGCACATATATCAGATTGGATGAAATGTTTGGCTGATCACTGAAGGGCAGATCATTGTGAGTCTGGTGTTATTTTTCAGCAGCGACTACACGGTGACTTGGGGATTGTGTTCATTTCCATCCTTACATCTGGAGCCTGTCGCCGCCTGTTGCATGGCTAATGCTGAGAGACAGACAATTACTTGCACTCACATTTACACAGTTAACCTAACCACACTAAATGCATGTCTTTGGACTGTGGGAGGACTGGGACAGAACCCATGCAGACATGGGGAGAACATACAAACTTCACTAGCCAGGTGTTGGACCATCCGGATCTTCTTGCTGTGGGACACCAGTGCTAAGCACCATGTCACCATGATGCTCAAATCCAGTGATCCATCTACTAAATCAACTGCACTTTGAAATTTGGTAACCATTATCTTCGTAACACCTGGCAGGTCAAAGAAGTAAGACACTGGGTCTGGGATTAACTTTGTATTTTAAGCATACCCAGTTTCAGAATCTTGAAGCTACACAAACACCCACCCAGGACAAACAATCATTCACGCTCACACTCATGCCTACAGCCAATGTAGAATTTAACCTAATATGCATGGCTTTGAAGTGTGACAGGAAGCAGCTGGACAGAACTCATACATGAAGACCTGGACCAACATTATTATGATGATGTAGGAACAGCACCAACACGGGGATATCAGATCACACAAGGAAGAAAGCAAAAACTGTGGAGCCACACCATCATGACACCCAACTAGAGGATGTTTTCTTTCAAATCAAGTCTCCTACATGCTTTCTGACTTTACATTTATTGCCTTTCTGCAAGATTTCCCTTTGGGCACTCCAAATAGGTTAAAAAACAAAACAAAACATTCAATGACACTTTAAGCCGAATGATGAACCGACAAAGGAAAGCTGTTAGTCTGCAAACTAAACGCTAACAGAGAAGTGAGCTCTGCAAAATGCTGTAATAAACAATCCCATTCTGAGCAACACAGGAGTGAGATTTCTCATTTTTAAGGTGTAATTCAATATGGCACGCCAGAATTATCCCTATCCAATCCCATTCAGCCTGTAAATTACATCATTCCCTTCTGCTTGTGTTGTGGATACATTTTCATCTTATTCTCTGTGTTGTTTATTGAGAACAGCTTAAAGATTATTGAAATGTTAGCTGAAGCAGTTACGTCTTTTTCTGAACAGTTTGATACATTCACGCACATACATCGACTGTGACAGGTGCAAGCATGCACTGTGGCCTTCACGACTGATATGTGCATATAAACGTGTGTTTAGATGTTTATATGTGTATAAGCACACATACTCTTATGCACAACACTCAGAAATACATAACACTGATATACTGAAAAAGTCTCATTGCTGTTCTTCTTTTAAAAAAATTATGCTCACCTTGTCACACTCAACAAAGTAGGATATTCAGAGGAGGCTATCTCTGCTAAATACACCACCTTTAAATGCAAAATTGCTGGTGGACATACAGAAAAACACAAGATGTTTAGAATCTGGCGGTAGTAGAAGTATGGTTTTGATTTGATACAGCTGCAGCGTGACACTGAGGTTCACATGAAAGTCTATTAACTTATTAATGAAAGCATAACACTTGCTCTTGCTCTTATCAAATGGCAAAAGACAGCTGTAAATGAGAAATTCTACCTTATGAATTAATTCATGAAATGAGTGACTCTAGGCATCAAAAATATTAATAGATTTTGCTGTTTGCTCATAGTCACTTTGAAGGCTTGGCGTAGTCTTTTTCATTTATCTGACAGAATGTGTTGTGGCCACCTTCTTGTTCAGAGATGCTCACCATGCCTGTACTGGTCCAGTCATGTCCTTTTTCTCCTAGGGGTGGGTTGATATGATGCCCGACTGAGTCCTGTAGTCTGTTTACAGCAGACTGTGTCAGTGGTGCTGTTGTAATTGATGATTAGGTTCATTTGAAACTTTAATGAATTAGAAAGAGCTTAATTTAAAAAATTTTTTTATGAAAATTCTGCAAGCATGAGTAAATCATCACCAACAACAAACAAGGCAAACTAGCTGAAACAAGTAAATTGCAAAGGGATGATAGATGACAGCTATTTAATAGTGCGTGATGCTGAGAATAAGATTTAGCATAGGTCTTGGCAACACAGACTAAAAATCATGTCCATATATATTTTTCGGGTGTGCATGTTTAAGCGGTGCCGGAGACAGTAGTCAGGTAAATAAATGCTTATTTTGTCATTTAAATAAGTGATTGCATGTCAATTGTGACTAAACCTATGAATGATCCCATGTTCAAAGTGAACATCAAGTTATATCAATACAAACAATGTTATCCAAGTCTGTATTTCTTAAGGAAAATATATTGGTATACATTGGTATACATTAAAAACTCTATATATTCTACAGCCCTTTGTCAACCTTGTATGTGTCAATTAAAAAACAAACACAAAAAGGAATAAATATTTATGTCTTTGTAGCGAACACTGTTGGGAGAAGCCTTAGAGACAACAAAGTGTCTCATTTTTACTCTCAGGCGATGCAGAGCCTCGGTCTGGGTAACAAACCACACCAACAACAGAGCGTATCTGCTGCTCATTCCTCTCTGCTCTCACTGAACATAGATGCCTGCGGCGGGAGAGCAAGACATTGCCCTGATAGGTCAGTACCGGTGACCCAGAGGTTATGTCCATCTTTTGTATACAGTCCATGGGGAAAAAGCCACCCATCACCCAGCAGTAATTTATGGCCACAAAACACTTCATGACCTGGAAGCTGTTAGAAAAAAAACAGCATTTAGTTCTAATTTTGCTCAGTACTCATAAATACCAATTACTGGAGCTTACACTCACAAATGGAGAAGCTGATGTCATAGTGTGCATAAACATCTCTTTCTTAGCCAAACAGGTCGGCAGTACAAAGCTGAACCATTTTCCTAAAAGCTCTTCACTCGTTACGCACACGCACACACTCATTAGCCGTGATAGAGTGCCATGTAGTAATGAGTGGCTCCTGGTTGCATGATAGAGCTCAAGTGTCTTCAGAGGCAGTGAGGTCAGCCGACTGCCGCTTCGATGCCACAGCAGTTTAATTAGAGCATTCTATAATGGAGCCCTATCTGGAAAAGGCCTTAATGAGCACCTAGTCTTTCTATGTGTCCTTAATTTGTTCCACATAACTGAGGCCATGAATAATCTCAAACTGTGAACGATTATCTAAGGCCAGTGGGGGTTGGGTGAGGAGGTGAGGAGGGGATTATGGGTGAAATGTGTTTTTGGGAGTGCTTTTAGCTTTGCTCAGCCACCATAGAGCTGAGAGCTAGGCGGTGGGGTGCAGCTTCGAGGTGTGGACAATGCAGTTTCTGCCAGCCATGGCATGGACTTTACATTCCCCAAACACACGCACACAAGCTTAAGGATGGTGGTTGCCATGGCAACTGGGCAAAAATAGTAGAAGAGGGACGACTCGGGGCACACATGCTCATCAACACGCAAACCCTCTCAGAAGCCGAGTGATTTTTGCAATCTTTCAACACGTTTGTCTCCTCCCTTCCTGACATGCTTCCATCCCTCCCTCGAGCTCTCTTTCTTCCCCTTCCGCTTGCTCTGCTCTCGTTTTTTCCCCCACACCTTGTCATAGTGAATACTGTATGTGTGTCAGACAGTGTAATCCACTGACAGCCAGATTGATAGCTAAGTGTGGTGTGTTTGTATGGCTTCATTCCAGCAGCAGAGGTTTGGATGCAGCTACCTGTGTTCATCCATCATCCTCCTCTCTGCCCCGCAGACTGGATTTTTCTCTGCTGTGCTTCTCTGCTCATACACACACACACACACACACACACACACACACACACACACACACACACACACACACACGCACTAATGCTTTTGTCCCTATGTATTGCACACATACTGTTCAGTGTATAAAAACTCACTCTTGTGGATGCACACACTTACTTTCACATACATGCATCAGCAGCCATGTGTTCTCGCTGACACAAGCACACTCATTCATTCATACATACAAGACAAACTTCACAAACACACACACACACACACACACACATACACACACACACACACACACACACACACACACACACACACACAAACTTCACAAACACACACACACACACACACACACACACACACACACACACACACACACACACACACACACACACACACACACACTTTTGTTAGGCTTTCCTTTTCCAAGCTCTCTTAAGCTCTGTTTTCACACACTGTATCCACTTTTTATTCCAACTCCACCAGCCCTCTTCATTCCTCAGCACCCTTCACCCTCTTTACCCCCTTCCTGCTGCATTCGCAGCTCTGCCTGGCTCCCTTCCATTCACGCACCACTCCTTATACATATTTGACTTGTAAATTGAAGCTCTATTTGTGTCATGCCCAAGAGGTGCTGTCAATTAGTCTAAACACCGTGACGCTTCTCGTGAGGAGAGAGTGAGCGAAAAGAGAGAGAGAGAGAGAGCAATGAAGGCAGGGAGAGAGCGACAGTATGAGGAGGACCAGAGAAAAGGAAAAGAGATGGTGATAGGAAGTGAAGTAAATTCGGGAGGAAAAGAAGGTGGCAAGTAGGAGGTTTGTACTTGGTGATCCAAACACAGAGGGTCCCCACGGTGTTAGAGCAGATCCCAGATCAGTGCGAATGTCATCAGACAAAAGTCCCACTCCAACCTGCTGAACACCTTGACAATAAGCGCTGATAAGACGATCACCCACAGAGAGCTGTTGAATGCTGGGAGTGTTGGGACTCATGCTGGAGGATCTGCATGTGCTGACAGTCTAGCACAGGGTGGGCAACTCCAGGCCTCGAGGGCCGGTGTCCCTGCAGGTTTTAGATGTGTCCTTGAACCAACACAGCTGATTTAAATGGCTAAATTAGCTCCTCACCATGTCCTGAAGTTCTCCAGAGGCCTGGTAACGAACTAATCATGTGATTCAGGTTTGCTGACCCAAGGTGAGATCTAAAAGCTGCAGGACACCGGCCCTCGGGGCCTGGAATTGCCCACCCCTGGTCTAGCATGTGTTAGACAGCCCTGCTTGGCATAATGTACACTGACACAAAGATGTAAACAATTACTCACAGCACAGAACACACACACACGTAATTTGAATGAATTTAATTGGCATTTTTGCAAACAAAACCTCTGTGTTAAAAGTAGTCAGTGCTATTCTATTATTTTATAGAACTACATAGATCTATGGGAAAGGCTACGGTGTAGCTATATACCCTAATGCTGTATCCTGCGCCTGGTGTGCGCACCTTCACAGAAATGTAACTACGTCTTGCAGTGATACAGAGCTCAGCTGTGATGGGTTTTTCTCATTTCCATATCCCTCACAATATGAGCATAGACAGAGCTGGTTCTGAAATCTTTTTTCCTCTCTGTATTACCATAAAAGTAACTGTTGTGAGCTCCAAGTCCAACAAATAACAGCTTAATTTCACCTGTGATGACAGAACAATCCAGAAACAGCAGCAGGGATTCAGTGCAGTATGCTTTCTGCCTCTGCAGTGGTTACACTGATGGCCAGATATGGCCACAGTAAGTTTTTGGCTTGTACACTTAGTTCCATAACTTAAGGTCCTGGGTTTGATTCCACCAGCTGGCTGGGGCCTTTCTATGTGGAGTTTGCATCTTCCCCCTGTACTCTGGTTTCTGCAAGACATGCAGTTAGTGGGGCTAGGTTAGTTGGTGATTCAAAATTGGCCTTAGATGTGAATGTGACTGTCTGTCTGTCTGAAAATAGATGGATGGAAGGATATCATTTTTATAATTTTAATTCATACCCCACCACAGGTAATCAGACAATTCTAATGTAGACTTTTATGTTTACTTCAAGGTGTTTAACAAAAAAGGATAAACTATTAAGGAGTTGTAGCCAGTTTCATAGATCAAACTGTTTCAAAGGTACTGAGACAATTGACTGATGGGGAGGATTGCAGGCAGCCAAAGCTAATTCTGTTTATTTCTTGACAAGTCAGGCTGATAAAAGGCTGATAAAAGTTGTGAGCTGAAGAACATGGGGTCCACAGGGATATTAATGCACTTGCTTAAAAATCAAAATAAACTGTTTAGTGAGTCAGGAAAAACTTTACGAGTGTCCAAATCAACAATCTGGTTCATTATTTAAAATAAGGAATGGACTGGCCAGCTCAGCGGGACCAAGTGACCTGAAAAACCACAGAAGACAATCAAACTGGATGATTGCAATTTTTTTTCATTGCTAAGAAAATCACTGCACAACATCTAAACATGCCCAGAACCATCTTGATGAGGTAGGCATACTAGTGTCAAAGTCTACAATGAAAAAAAAAGCCTTCATGAATGGAAAATCAGAGGATTTACAACTAGGTGCAAACCACTCAAGAACAGGAAGAGCACATTAGATCTTGCCAGAAGACATTCAAAAGGCTCTGTGCAGTTCTGAAAAAAGATATTCTTATACCACAACGTTATGCATGGGCATGTATGGCTGCCAACATAATTAAATCCTAATGTTTATTGATGATGTGACAGCTGATAGAAGTAGCAGGATGAATTCTGAGTGATGCCGGGCTGCCCTTTGTGCTCAGATTCAGGCAAAATGCTGAAAAACTGATTGCACAGATAGATAATTACCCATGCCATACTGTGGAAGTAACACAAGAGCTTCTCAAACATACTGGATATTCTTCAATGGCTAACTCAGTCAATTGATTACTAGAGTCATCAGTCAGTCACTGACTGCAAAGGACTTCCATTCAAGTTTAAAAAGCAAAGCTGTAATTCCTGAACAGCTAATGTGACGGAGTTTTCTTTAAACCCCTTGAATTAAGTCTAAAAACATATCTGCACTTTAAACACATCTTGTTTAATTTAAAATATTCACTGTTGTAATTCACAAAAAATGAGTCATGTTCATCACGTGTGGCTGCTCTGCTCCGTGTCTGCCTTTCTCTCCTTGATACAGAGGATGGGGAGCAGAGGACACACACACACACACACACACACACACACACACACACACACACACACTGTGAAACAGAGAGTCAAAAAACAGCAGAAGACACATCTCATTGAGCTTAAATGAAACAAGTACACATAGCAAACTAAACTGAAGCTAATAAATGGCACTAATGTCAGATAAACCTGATTAACAGCTCAGACATTGTTGATCAGTCACCTTCATGTTTTATGCCAGTTATCCAACCATAAGATATCTGGTTGACTCAGCAGTGTGTACCATAAATACTTAATCGCAAGGTGTTGGAGGTTGCTGTCAAGGGTACAAGTGTCCTGAAAAGACTTTTTTCATGGCAGCAGTCTTAACCTTAAAAATAGATAGTTCACAGGAAAGAACTAACAGAAAATGTATTAAGAGCCGCGGGGCGTCTGGAAAAGCACAGGTCTAAGTAACAGCATTAGTGATGGCTCTGTTCCAATCATATATCCCAGTAAAAAGAGCAAGCGTGCACAGTGCCAAGACCAGAACACTCACACACCTTGTAATGATGCTAATTGTAAGTATGAACTGTACAACTTTACCTGCTGTGACATTTCAGATTGTCTGCTGTGGAAGGTGTCTGTGGCAACTACCGATCTTTACAGTAATAGTCCAGTGAAAGATACTTCCTTTTGCTTTCACCCTGTGATTAGTGCTGGAGTTGTAGATACTTTAAATGATTGTTTCCCCGCATAGGCTAGTTTGCTAATGTCCATATTCTGTATTTAAGCATTTAGAACCAGCTTTCCATCCAATAGTAACCGAAACATAACTAGTTTGCTGAAGTACTGGAGGTAAGCCGGGCTGGAGGTAACACTACAAGGTTATTGTTCGATAGGTTTGTGTTTATTTATTAATTAATGCATTTGTATGTATGGGGGTTAGGGATAGTAGTAGGATAGATGGGATTGTGTCCGTATTGAAGACATTTAATGTTGCTTCTTTTTTTATTGTTTGGGGACAAATGTGTTATTTTGTTGTGTTAAGTGAGAATAAACCTTTAGTGGAGGCAATGAGCACTTTTCAAAAATTCTGCACCTGTGTTTTCACTGAGTTGTTGACGATTAAACCTTTTCTGGGCTTTGCTTTTAAAAAAAAATCGTGTTTTTCATGGGTATACCTACTAATAATTTTTATTTTTTTTTTAAAAACAACACACAGTAAGCTTTATTTCTGAGTATGTGTTGCTACAAAATACAGCAAAAGAACCAGACGGATTTACTTTTAGCCTTCACGTGTAGCTTAGCTTAGACTGCATGAAAGAACAAAGGTGGTTATAACAAATACGGACTATATAACACATATTTCCCCGATATGCTAGATTTCATGTCATGTTTGTACATTTAAATAAACTGCTAATAAAAATATATAGAGACAAAGGATGCCTCAAGACAACAGTCAGATGAATATCTTTTCTTGGTTTTAATAGCAGCTGAAACTTGTGAGGCTTGCACGTGGTCAGATGCCTTTATTAGAGGTTCATTTCTGTTGATGATTGATTTGTTATGTATAATCAGTGAATTACTTGTTTACTCTCTGGCAACTGTCCTTGGCTCGGTGTTGTGTTTGTTGCATTTCAAATCGCTAAATGTTATAACACAGTTAAAGAGGGATTCTGTTTCGTTGTCATTTCACATGCTGTTGCATATTGACACGGGACCGAGTGGTCTGTACTGAAACTGGACAGGTGCAGAAACCCAGACAGAGACAGCAGGTGGTTTAACAATATTTTATTGGTTAGGCTTAAACTTTGGTAACGTGTCGAGGAGAAAAGCAAATAAAACGTAGAGCTTGACGTGGCGTGGCCTGGGTAACGAGGCTAAGGAGTATGCAGGACTAGAGAGAGGGAACGGGGCCTGAGATGCAGACTGGAGCTGGGCAGGAAACAGTCACACTGAAGAGAGAAGACAACGGAGTTAGGGAGTTAGTGGAGGTAGCCCTTAAGTGGAAAGTAATTTGTATAGCAATTCTTATTTGCAGGAGGAGGAACAGAGTGTTAAGAGGGGGGAGACAAGAATCCGGGCGAGCTGAGTGGCGTGGAAAGGCTGACCTGAGATCCGGAGGTTTCAGATGGAGGTTGATGGCAGGAGGGCAGGCAGGTGAGGCACAAAGGGATTTCTACAATCCTTAGTCCGCGTGTAAAGCGTGAGCCAAAGGTTTGAGCCAAGGTGAATCCAGAAACTGCAGCACAAGAAAGTTTCGTTAACAAGGTAAATCACATAGAGAACTTGAAACATGCCGGTTACCAACATAGGTTGATGATGAACTGGCGGTGAATGAACGTCAGCGTGAAGCTTAAATCACTCTGGCATGATTACTTGCAATTGGATCCAGGTGTGCAGGAGCTGGAGGAGGTGGCCCTGCCCAGGGACGTGTCCCAGGTAGGTTCAGGAGCCTTGTGGAAATTCCAGCCATCCACCGCGGACCATGAGACATAGATCAGCAAACAGGAAGCATCTGCTGATAATACTACCCTGCCGATTGGGCTCTAGTAATAATGAATGAACTGTGATATCCAAAACAGAAATTTCCTACTGTCTATTGTTACGAAATCAGTTTCACCCCGGTTCTGTTTATTCCTCGGGCATCCAGAGACGGCACCGGACTCGGCAGTCATTTTCACAAAAACCTTTATTCATCTTCAGTTGGTGTGGGTGCGTCGTAACAGTCAAAGCACTGTGTGTGTGTCTCTGTGTATGTGACTTCCTGCTGGTCATAAAAGTAATCTCCTCACTCAATCTACACCAAATTCCTTTAGACAACATACAAAACACAGTTTACAAACACTGAGACCCCCACTCTGCATCCACTGGGCCATTGGCCTCTTGTTGTCTTACATTTAGAGATAAGGTGAAGAGTCTCCTGCAAACCTACTTCTAAGTTATAACAATTCTGACCGTTTATTAGATTCAGGTTAAAGCATCAGCATCAGCAACCCCCAACTGTGGCTTCCTGTCTCCTTTTATGACAGCAGACCCCCAGTGTCATTAAATTTCTTTCCCTCTAAACAATCACACTCTCAGGCTACAGCTAAGCCAAACTGAAACACAGACAAATCCTTCTTTATTCCTCTGATCTAAACAAATTTAACACATCATATTATAATAACTATTTTCTTGTACTCACACTATCAATAACTACTAACAATGCTGATTCATAATAAATATCAATTATTATTATTTTTATTATTATTAAATCTCACAGTACTTCCAGTACTGATTTTTTTCTTTAGTGGTTGGCAAATAAACAAATATTTGTTTTGGTTGAAACTCCGAAGCCCCCAAAACATCATAAGTCCCAGAAAAGAAACAGCTTGTTTGGCAAATCTGTGTTCCCCTTAGCTCAGCTGACACCCCCACAAACACATATGGTAGGGCAATCGCAGCTGATGTTACCTTTGCTCAAAGAAAGACTTTTCTTTTTGAACAAACTGTTATGCTGAGGTCCAGAAACAAGCACACAAGAGGAAAAATACAAAAGGCACAGTGAGGCTCCCTGATGCCACTGGCAGCTGAAACACTACAGCATGCCTTTTATGTTTATTTCCCAAGTAAAGCCAGCTCTGCATCAGTATTTTAGGGTTTGTAGTCTTTGAACCAAAACTCAGCATTCAGGCCGCAGGTGTCCGTGGACTTGCCTGTCAAGTGTCTGCGTCCTAAACCAAGGACACAACAGGAGGATTACCTCACCTGTACGCTTGTCTTTGGGGACTTCAGACAACGTCTGTTCCTGCAGGAGCCCCTCCTCTGTCATAAATACCGCCTCGGGGTGCATGATCACACACCCGATTAAACACACAAACAAACACACAGGCATCTCACAGCTCATTTAAACTTTTACTCTAGAGAGTGGCAAATAAACAAATTGAATCTGAGGCTGCACCGCACCCATGTGTGCGACCGGCGAGACAGACTCAAGTACAACGCTGTAAACCTGCTTGGCAATGAGGGTGGCTGCCGAGACGGCGTTGTTGTTGATTGTCAAGCCACCCAGTGATGTCATATTTCTTGTGAAAGCTGCTCTAGTGTATTTACAGCTGAGCTATCTGCCTGTGGGGAAATGATGCTGCTGCTTTGTTTTGGCTTTTTGCTGCTTTTTTGTGTGTTTTGGATTGGGTGAATGTGGAGCAGAGCTCTCCCTGTAGGAGGAGCAAGAAAGCTGTCAGATTTAGCAGGGGAATATTTGAGATGTCTTATCGTTGTGTGATCCCTGCATGTGTGCACATCATATTTTATAGATTGGTGAGTAAACGGGAAAAGCGGCCAAAAAAGGCACAACTCACAGTTGGATTGAAGATTGGATGATGACATCGGGAGGAAACACCACACAAAATGGAGCAGAGACGTCTTGTTCTTCTTTCCTTCCTTACCTTTACTAACCTCTGCTCCAGATTTACAAACAGAGCCTTTGATTTGATACCGCGTCTCTCTGCACGAGCTGATTCAATCCCTGCAGAGGCAGTGGCGCATAGACTCTTGACTCACTGTTTTTAACTTGATTACTGTGAAAGCTTTTTTCGTGCTCGGAGGATGGGGGAAGAATAAAACACATACAAAACCAGCACAGTACTCACATTTTGTCACAGCAAGATCTCATAGAGCTAACTGGTTTTAGAGAGTGTCTGTCATGTTCTCTAATTGGCTATGGTGACATTTTGACTAGAAGGGAACTTTTGACTTTTAATTCCAAGAAAATTTCCACCCTGAGGTTGAAATTAGCAGCTGTGAAAGCCAGTCTGTGGTCATATGCATTTACATTCACATGCATGCTCGAGCCTCATTTATAAATAATAGCACTAGCATGGTTTCTGCATTAATCCTCATTCAACTTTAAGCTAAGATTTATCTTGGACCTGAAGAGTCCTTTTCTGTGTGCCAGCACAGCACAAAATCGCTCTTACTAACTTGATCGTGAAATATTAATGCTGTGTGTGTATCTTGATTAAGGGGGAGTGCAGATTTTCTCCTGCAGAGGGTGAATGATGGACAGTTTTGGATTAGTGCCACTTTTGGCTGTTAAATGCAGACTGTATATAAAAGTTAGAGACAGCCACTGTGACACCCGTGGGATTCCACTGATGTAGAAGTCCTGAGTTTGCCCTTTTAGTATTTCTGAAACCAGACACCATGAATGAAGGGCGGATTTAACAAAGCGCCCTAATTGCAGCACGGTGGTTAGCACTGTTGCCGCACAGTAAGAAGGTCCTGAGTTCAATTCCAGGCTGGGGTTTTTCTGTGTGGAGTTTGCATGTTGTTTGCCTGGGTCCTCCACAGGTAGTCTGGCTTCCTCTCACAGTCCAAAGACATGCAGTTAGTGGGGATAGCTTAATTGATCAAATTGCCCATAGGTGTAAATGGTTGTCTTTGTCTATGTGTTAGCCCTGCGACAGCCTGGCGACCTGTCCAGGGTGTACCCTGCCTTTCACCTTATGACAGCTGGGATAGGCCCCTGCGGTCCTGAAAAGGATAAGCGGAAGTAAATGGTTGGGTGGTTTTGGCCCTAATTACACTATGCACACCAATACAGGAGAGACCTGCCGACCACAAAGTAGCCATCATATAAGCCGCTCAGAATAATTAAAGGAACACTTTAACCAGAGAATAGCATCAATATAATTAAACTTCTGGGATATTAATCTGCTCCGATCAATTTCAGGTAGGTTGGTGTTAATGAAATTAAGAATAGCTGCACTAGAGCAGGATGGGTTTTTCTAGTTTTGCATTTGATCAGGGTCACTGTCACTAATGGTAGCATGGTAGTCCAACTCCTCCAGGATGTGTTTATTAATGGTCAGAAATAGTTAACACAGATTCATTGTTCTAAATAAAATATATGATTACAAAGTAGTCCCGTGTACAGACTCAAAAGCTTTGTGTCTGACAAGCAGCATCATAGCCATATGAGGCCTGCTCCCTTCATATCGCATGACAAATCAAGAAGATCTGGAGCGGAGTCCAAGGTTGACTTTGTATCTGGTAGCAGCTTACTCTCAATATGAGGCCCAACGAGAGTTTTGATGCAAGTGAAGGACATTAAAGTGAAGAGAATTAAATGTAAAATTATGCTTATTCAAATATTCTCCTTGTATAAACAAGCTTCTCTCAAGGTCTCATAGTGAAAATGTTTTCTGCAAGCAAAAGAGGGAATCCCAGTGTTTCACTGGTAAATCAATACAAGGAAGGATGGAAGGATTCGTGAATGCAAAGAGGGTGGCGTCTTATGTCAGACATAGCTTTATAAATAACAGAGCAATAATCAGCATCTTCTGTTGTAAGGTCTTCAATAGGTGGACTCCTCCTCCTGGAGAGGAGAGATATTTATGGGCTGGTCTCATGTGGTAACACTGTTGATGTCAGGGACAGCATAAAAAGAAAAATACAGAGAAGAACAATGGCAGAGCTTAATTACTGTGTGGTTTAACAGTTTTTTAAAAATATGACAAAATTACAGGATTTCTTTTTACTAGATGAATTGAATTGCTCTATTTAAAAAGAATAATTATAGCTTTTTTAATAGTTGAGTGCACCTGAACAGAAAATGAAAATATTTTCAAAACTCAAAACTGACTTTTTTACTAAACCCAGACCATCCTCTGTTTATCTTTAAAGCCGTATAAAGGCTTTTAATGCACAAAATGCTGGAGACGAGCCCCTCTCTGCCTCCTGCGGAAGAGCCATCATTACTGCTCCGTTCCTCAGGAGAAAAACTCTCTGTGGCGTTGGTATGGATGCTGAAAGGTGGAGGCACAGGGAGCGCCTCAGTGCCCTATATAACCAAAGAGGCAGCGGCCTGTAGAGAACCCAGCTTAGCATCCTGTCTGTACTCGAGCACTGAGCCCCTCAAACAACATCCCAGTCTAGTGGAAGCCTCGTATAGATGAATATATGAATCCACCTTTTGTGTTTCTTCTTGGACCAAATATTTTTGTGTCTTCTCGTATTATTGTGAAACTAAAGAGTTAACTTGTAACGTTATCCCTTTAATGTGGAGATTAGACAAACACCCTGCAGAGAGCTCGCCTCCTTGTTAAGAGGTCAACTAAGACATATGCTCCTATTAATTCACATGTTACAATCAGGGCATCTTATTACCGACCAGGTAATTTCATTGGATGAATTTGTGGCATTTATTTTTTCGAATCAAGCTCATGTTTTGGATCCAAATAAACAGCTCTGCCCTATCGGACCACTGCACCGGGCAACGAGTACTCTTGTAGATCACATTGTGTATTCAGTACTGGTAGGGCACCGGTACTGAATACACAATGATGTGGAAATGGTAAAATAAAACTATTTTACCTCTGACACACAGCTAGACACGGCTCTGGGTCAGTGTCTAGGTCTCTGAAATGATCTGTCTCCTCACATGTGGTCCCAACTGCCCCACTGGCATCCTGACATACTATCAATCAGAGGTGGGACCAAGTCATTGTTTTGCAAGTCTCAAGTAAGTCTCAAGTCTTTATCCTCAAGTCTCAAGTCAAGTCTCAAGTAATGTCAGGCAAGTCAGAGTCGAGTCTCAAGTCACTGGTGTAAAAGTCCGAGTCAAGTCACAAGTCTGAAACTTTGAATTTCAAGTCCTTTCGAGTCTTTAAAAAAAAAAAAGAAAAAATAATGTTGCAGTTATGCTAAATGTAAATATTAGACCATGTAATTTTTAAATCTGTGTTTTTCTCAACACATGACAAAATAGTGAACTTAGAAAATATACACAAATTGTGAAATTGCACCTCTTTAAAATGCAGCTCAATTAAACCTAGCTCCAAGAATAATTTTCACCGACAGTTCTGAGATACGCTGCATGTTATTCTTGGATGCGGTTGTAGGACCAGCTTTAAAATCGCATGACAAAAATATCATACACATTAAAAAAAACTGTATCACCAACGTAGCCTGGACAACATTTGCTAGTTAGATGAAGTCAGCTATCTCATCTTAGCATATTTATATGCATATTTATAATCATACGGTTCTTGGAGTGAGTGCATACACTCATGAAGTTTAGTAACTTCAGGTCACTGCAACAAGCCCAGGTACAGTTTACCGACGGATGGGTGCAGGACCTTGAAATGCACCGTGTAGAACGAAAGACCATCGTACGTATCATAAGTTTACCAGTCTCACAAATCGTCTTCATAAATACACATTCCTTAACCGTTTATTAATAGGACCTTTGAGCTCAACGGTAATTAATTAGTAGTGGAAATAATTTCTGGTACCCATCACAGAAATGTAGCAGTGACAATAATATTGTATGCTGTAATCGTACTGGGCAATTAGTGATACAAAAAACCTGTTTTATCCTGTGAATAAAAGTATATGTTTTTGTCAATGTACCATAATAACAGAAGCGAAACGCAATATTGTGTCAGGACAATTCACTATTTATGCACAATAAACACAATAAACAAAGAAGCATAGCGCGACAATTTCTGTTCAGCGCCAGACTTGCTTGTAACCTATATCACTAATTATGTTATGAAAATGACGTATTAACTACTAAAAAACACTGACCTTCGTGTAAATGCTTGGAGCAGACTAACATGTGAGCTGGAGGGTTCTGGGACGTTATATTTGATCTTTGAATGGCTGCGATCCAGGCCATCCGTCGCGTCTTTGTTACTTCGGAAACATGGCTTGAACAATTGCTCTTCAACGACGTAATCCGATAACAACCGATCTCTTTACCCGTCGGCTTCCTGTGGCTGTCATGCGACCGGCTATTGCAGTTAATAATACAACAGCTTCTTGACATTTTTGTGTTTCTTTTTATCGCTGTATAACTGATTTCAATTGAAAGCCTGCGTGCGCTAGTACCGCTTGCCACGAGTTCCCAGAATCCTTTGCGGTTCTACCCGTGAATGACGTCACATTTTCAATCTCTATATAATATGCATGTTAAATTTTATATTTGGGGTAAAATATCAAGTCTTTTCAAGTAAACCGGTTCAAGTCCAATTCAAGTCCCAAGTCATTGGTGTAAAAGTCCAAGTCAAGTCACAAGTCTTAGAACATTTTTTCAAGTCAAGTCTAAAGTCATAAAATTAATGACTCGAGTCTGACTCGAGTCCAAGTCATGTGACTCGAGTCCACACCTCTGCTATCAATTCCTTTATCAAACAATGAACTGCTCTCTACTCTTGAGAATTAGAATAGCGAATGAACCCACAGTCTCCATTTCTTCCTTTTCTTGTGTAGAAACAGGATGAGCTCATCATGGCTTGATGTGGACTTCATTGTTTTCACAGTGAGGATGAATTTTCCAAAAAAACCCACATTTGTCACGTGGGTGTGGTATATGTATGTTGCGCGTACATCGTGTTGCATTTTTGAAGTGTGCTCAGCGTGTAAAGATCTTTTGACATGACAATAGCTGGCTAAACAACTCATCTTTCTCTGTGATACAGCGCCCTGGACCATGCGATGACACTATGCTGCTGCACCCAAAAATGTAGCTTGGGTTGGAAGTAAGGCACTGCTTCTTTTATTATGTTGCTGTTGTTTTTCCTCATTTTTTTTTAGAAGGTAAAATTAGCCGGTGCAGCTCACCAATCAGCTCACCCTGTCTGTGTCTTGTTTTTCATTCATCCTAATGCTCCAGTGGACTATTAGTATGATGTGTCTTATCAAATATGTATGCGAATCTCAAATTCTGATCTCAACAGCACAGAGATCCAGAGTAAAGTGCATCTGACCTCTCAGGGGTACCGCAGTTTCTGACTGTCTGAAAATGATGACATTTCCATTTAGTTTGAGTTATGTGTAACAACTGAGAACTGATTGTCCAATATAGAAAACCATCGTAGTTGATTTACATCTTTTCTTCTAAAGCCCGGTAACTTCATGCTGGATTTAAGAGCTAAGGATTGTGCTCGAGTCTGATGATTGCTCTCAAAGATTACGACGTTAGCATACTGCTCTGCTTGTGATGATTTTTTTTATCACTTTGTGGGAAGGATTTTTTAGAGGAGCGAAGACGACTCATGATGAAGACTCGTTAAGAGAGGTCTCACAGAATAATAATCAATAACTGACCTGAAAGTAATTTCAGTGGGACACGTGTGAGTTTAAACAGCTTAAAGAGCTGCACAAGAAATGTATCACAGATGGCTGAAATTTGTTCAGGCAGTAGAATAAAAAAGATGTTTTTTATATTTTCCTGCAGGATCACAGCAAACAATACTACAGAGGTATGATCATCTTGGCAGGCCACAAAATTAATGTATATATTTTAAAAAAATGCTCTGCCATTGAAGGACCGTTAAAGCTTAGTGAATAAACAAAAGACTGCAGGATGTTTTCCTTTGTTTCATAATGACAGCAGCGCCTCATTGCTGCTAAAGCGATTTTTCAGCAGAACAATGAACCCCTACTGTACCAGCTCCAGAGGTGCTGGGCTGCAGCTCATCCAGGCCTGTTGGGGTTAGTAATACAGGAAGTAAAATGTTAGCAGGCACACTGTGAGTTGAGCTTTGTATATTTGAGCTTATTTGTATTTACACTTGGAAAATGGGCACCAATAAAAGCAAATACCATTCCCTATATGGATGTAATGGATGTCATTATGGATGAATTTGAACATATTTGACTGTGTTTTCTTTCTATTGTCCTTTGGAAGTGGCACCGAACACCTAAAAATACACGTGTCGCGTTTGGGAGAGTTTGAGAGAGAGAGTGCTGTTTCTGACAAAAATTACTGGTCTAAACTTTCCCGACTGTTTCAGACCACCTGCATACGCACCCGTCTCTTTGATCTCAGGCAGTGTCTCTGCTTCGCGTCTCTCCCCTTGTGCCCTCCTGGGGTGCCGAGGCTCATATTTTGAAAACCTCAGCTCTACAATGAAAATGTAACTGACATAAAACAAACGCGGTCTCGACGTACTTGAATCAAGTCTGACAATTGTGGAAAGGAGAAAAAATACATCCAAAGAGACATCCAAATAGACTCAAAATCAGAAAAGTGCGCTCACATCAACGTGAAGATAAGGAGCTGAAGTTTTCCTCTGAAATGAAAACGGCATTGGGTGAGTAATTGCTCCCTGTGTTTCTATCGATTTCTGACAATATTAAGATACATTTAAACTAAGTGTGAAATCGTCTTACTTTCTTAATTTGGAAAATGTATTAACACATTAATGCTTTTAGGGCCACTGTGCTGTTATGAAATATGTCAGCATTTAAAGCCGTGATGTGGAGAATTTTTTGTGATTATAGCATCTTTCAAATTATTTGATGTAATAACTTTTCTTTATACTGAGAAATGAGACTATCCCTTTAAAACGGGTCCAGCTACAGACTTATTTTGCAGAGCATTTATCTTAATCGGGGTGTCAGAGTCAGAAATGGTCCGGTTCTAATTAGAGCTGCTTTCACCAGCAACTTGGTCCATCGGATGTCGTAATATCCAACTGTTTCAAAGCAATTTGCAGTCCTCTGAGTACCTCCTGGGGATTGAATCAAATTTGAAAATAAGGAGACAATGAACAGACCACACAACGCAGTAAGTAAGAAGTATATAACCAAGTGTATTCCCTCTGTTAATGTACACATATTTAGAGTCATCTCACTGGAACACTTTACAATAACATTTAGAAAGAACAGGAAGATACTGGGAGAGTATGCTCAGAATGGAGAAAGAGAGAAACCAGACAAACGTGGCAGAAGAGAGTAACGACGGAGCCCGTCAAGTGAAATGACTACCGTCTTGTCTCTCGCCATATAGACAGAAATAGATATAAAACAAATTAAAGTAAATAAAAATCAGAGGATGGATAAAACCTGCTTTCCTCACAGGATACGGGGACATACGATCTCTACAGAGAAAAAGGAATGCATGAAGAACAAAGAAAGAGGCTAAGGATGACAGATGGAGGATAAAAGAGGACATTTTCTCCTCTGGAAAAGGAGAATGCATGGTTTGATGTTCATAACCCAAATCATATTTGCTCAGGTACCAAAAGAAAATACATAGAAATTTCAGTTTCCCAGAATCAGTTATTTTTTTTCTCCAAACAGGAATGATAGTAGGGAAAACACATTTCTCTTAGTAATGGGATGAAAGTCAAATATTTAGACATTTCACAAACTTTTTTCAGAATTTTTCTTTTCATGGTACAGTTTTCTTTTCTTAATAGACTTGAGAAAATTGGAATACTAGAGTTCTGTTGTACATCTTTCAGGGAACTGCTGTTCTCCTTTTATTTGTGTGCTCTTCCCATTAAGTTCGCTTTGCCCGCGGGCTGCCGTCAGTCCAGTCAGGCTAGAGAGGGGCGAACGACACAGTTGCTCTTTTTCAGCTGCTGCAAGGTATCTCTCTCCACAGTGGAACTCCAACACGAATGAATTCAGAATCTCCCTAAAATGTCTCTCATTCCTCCAGAAATGAAAAGAAATTTAAAAAAAGAAAAGAAAAGAGCAAACCAAAGTGACTGAGTCTTGCAGCAAGGCATTCCATCAGCCGCACTGTTCATGAAGTGGGGGGCAGGGGTCTGAGGAACGGGGGGTTGGACGGTGAAGCTGTTCAAGAATCCCATCTTTTGCTGTGCACGTCTCAGCAAACGCACTTTTTGATTCGTTCACATAGGTCCATATGTTTCTGCAACGTCTATACATATATTTATAATTATATAGAACAGAGTTCATCTTGTTTGCTGGAGGTTTTTTCTGTTTTTCGGTGATTAGTAACTTGTAAGGACGTGACAGTTTCTCTGCTGGCCCACTAGGGGGCACCTCAGAGCCCCAGATACACATGACACAGATCTGCTGGAACAAAGGACGACCAAAGGGGTGTTTTTTTTGGCCTCGATGAGTTTTTGGCGGCTAAACGTACAATTTAGCATCCGTTAGGTTGGAGCGGTGGCATCTCACGTAGTTGCTACTTTTAATGTTGTTACGATCATCAGTCATCGGCGTCATATTTTTTTTGTTTTTTTAAACTCCACAGAAAGGAAAAACAGTTTATCTCTTTTTCGTAAATGAATACTACATGCTTGAAACACGGCAGAGTTTACATCGCATCGGCTGCTGGGCACCGTAGACAAGGAGAGAAACAGAGTTCGTGGGTGAACGAGAAGGAGAGAGAGAGATCCGATGAGAGGCGAGAGATCGGAGGTGTCGAACACTTACAGAGGTGGAGGAGCTGGATTTGACACAGTGTTTCTCTAAGCTGGCAGTATATTGATCTGCTAATTCGAGCCTGGTTGGAAAAAAAATCTGTTTGATACTGTCTAAGGTGACGCAGGTTCTCCTCAGAATCAAGTACAGGCCTTGACACAAATACTGATGGCGATGCTTTCCTACAGTACTCAGGCTAACCCATGAATCACTGCTTTATCAGCATTTGCTACGTGGTTGTTGGCACGGTATGTGTAGAGATGTAATAGCCTTTCCTTAAATCCACACTGTGGTTAGCATTGAATGCAACTGAAGTTTAGTCTAATCAATCAAAGCAATGTGGAAATGTGTGAGGAGAGCTGTGATGTCACTGTGCCATCTCATTTCGCTGCCTCCCTCTGATTCGAGATGAACTGGTAACACATATGAGCACCTGACAATACTTGAAGTTTGAAATGAATTAGCCACTGTGATGTGTTTGCAGTTTTCCCACATACTGCCTTCTCTCCCTCCTTCTCCCCGCCGTCTCTTTCCTTTTCTAAGTGCTCTGCTGTCTGCCCCTGTGTGTCACGGCGGCACTCCCTCAGACGTAGTACTCTTTGTCTTTGTTCTTCTTGTTCTTGGTGACCGTCTTGGCAGTGCTGGGCTGTTTCTCCTTCACCAGGGCCCCATTGCTCTGTGTGGCTGAGTTGCTAATGTAGTTACGGCTCTGGTCCACCTGATAGGAGCCCTCATCGCGGTTGCGGTACTTGTACATGGCGTACAGCAAGATGAGGATGCAGAGGGCAGCGGCTGCCACGATGCCCACCACCATCCCGGTGGTGCTGCTCGACTGCTGCACTTCTACGGCACCCGGGAGCCCTCTCTCTGGAGACGTGGGGTCTGGAGTGGGAACATGAGGGAAATTTGGGGGATAGGTTATACCTGGGACTCTACGGTGGCCTGGATCCAAAGAGGGCTGGGCCGGCGGCAGCAGCACTTGGTCCCGGGTGTTCATTTTCCCGGCAGGGATGTTGTTGCTACTACTGCTGCTGCCGCCGCCGGCTGACTTGATGCGCGGGTTCAGCTGATCGGGGTTGGCTGTGGGGGTGGAGGAGAGAGGGGGGCGGGAGTTGGGGAAGCGGGAGAAATGGCGGTCTCGGGGGTTTTGGACGCCACCCTCGACGGCCGGGGGAGGGGGGAGGACAGTCCTGTCGGTGACCAGGCCGGAATTTTTGTAATAGTCCTCGTCATCTGACTCGGTCATCTCCCCCGAGCCGTACGCCGACACCTCGATGGTCTCCTCGCAGTCCTCCTGGTCCAAGGGGCAAGGGGGCCGGCCGTTGGGCAAGGGGAGGGATTCTTTGGTGGTTTCAAGCAGGGTGAGGAAAGGGCGGTAAGTGGTGGGGGGCGGGGGTATTACTGGGTAGTGGGTGGCGATAGATGGGGGGTCTAGGGAGTCCACTGTAATAATGGGCAACACTAATTCACCTCCTAGGACAAGAAAGAGACAACGAAGGAAAAGAGTGTTAGAGACCACCTGAGGGAGAGACGACTTCCAGATCAACAGAAGAAAGACAGTTCAAATGTTACAGAAACACCAGTATTAGAACAGCACTACAGCTTAACATGAGGTTAGTTCTACAAGTTTAGTCTGTTCTATTTAAAAAGTTAATATGCTGACTAACTTTGAGCTGCATTATAAAACAAGATGTAAGAATATACTCTAGCCTGCACCTGCTCCTGACTGTTCTGACCTATTTCGCTGTGCTGCATATTCCTACATGTCATATCACTAACACAAGGTAAAAGCAGACTACAAATTACACTGAACAACGTAACATCTATTGTACTACACAGCCTATCCTTCACTGCTAACCTTTCTAGTCCTACCTACGCTGACTACGCTCAGATGTTTCTGCTGTGATTGGTTAAATAAGATAGCAAACCACGAGGTTCAGGTCACTTACATCAACAAATTGGCCGCATGATTTTTGCATGAAAAAAAAAATTACAAAAAGAAAGCTGTGTAAGATTGTTCTCGGATAGTGATAAACAACTCCCCTCCCCACCCCCACCATTGTTTACCTCCTCTCCTCTTTTGTCTCTTTATTGGGTGAAAAATAATCAGAATGTAACAAAAAAAAAAAGAATAATAATGTATTGTTGCATTATTCACTTGTTCTCCCCCCCCCCCCCAAATTCACATGAAGAATTGTCTCAATCCTATTTTCCCCTTTTGGGCATGGTGGCTTCTATGGCTCATTTCTAATTAGCTTAATCTGTATGCAAACCCTCAGGAGCGGCTGCAGAAAACTGATGCCTCTAATTCTTAACCCAAACTCTCAGTGCACTACACTACAGCGCACTGAGTAACAGAGTATTAAATAATACTGCTCAGTTTTTTATCATGACTCCCTCATGCCCACTTCCCTCCCAAACACCACACGTTAAACATGGGGGAATGATGTTCTTTTCAAACAGCCATCAACACAAATAACATTAAAAAAAAAAGTCTTAATGAGCCAGAATTTCAGTTCAAGCCTCAGTTATGCAATTTTAGCCCAGTGCGAAATAAGCTTAGACTTTGCTTCAGTTCAGATTATTGGGGGAAAAAAGGTGCATTTAAGAGGAATCCTTGTATCATAGACTGAAATGGTTAGACATATCAGGAGTGTGTCAACAGGAAATAGAATATTAATAGCAGTAAATTTACACACTCAATTTTCTGTCCAGTGTTGCAAAAGGGTCAGTAAAGGAAACAGTTGAGAAGTATTGCAGAGTGAATTAGATTACAACACATCTTGGAGGGGGACAAAAGGGAAGGTAACAGCAAAACATAAGCAAAGAAATGCCAACATCACCAGCATAAAATCATGACTCTGGCTCTGTGTTCGATTGATGAGGTAAACCAGGGAGACTCAGTGGGAGAGAGTGGCTGGATAAGGCGTTTCAGGAATGAATGGGAAGGGAGGGGATGGTTAATAGGAGGTTCTGGGATTGTAAGAATTCCTCTGTGGCCTTTATTCAGCTCAGCAGCACTCAAACACCCCCAAACCCATTGGTCAGTTACAAAACCCCCACATTTTCACTTAAAGAATGGCAAAGGCTTTGTTAAAAAAAAGGTAATGCATTGGGTTAACAAAGCCACTGCGACATATCAGCATATAACAACACACTTGAGAGAAACTCCTTGAAATAAAGCAAAATGTGAGAGCTGTAAAGGAGAAAGAAACTTAGTAATTCTTCAACCGTTCTAAGTTATTATTTCACCACCACTACTGGAAAGGCTAGTTTCCATGGCAATGCTCAAGTTATTTCTCTCCCATACATTTTCTGTCTGCGTTTGAGGGATGAGTTTCACCTTGAAGGCGAGAGGACAGCAGAGTGCGGCGGCACATTTGAGGAACAAAGCAGATTCACTTCGAGTAGGATTTCCCCCAGTGCGTTCAAAAGAAAGAAAGAAAATCTTTGTGTTTCGTAAGATAACTCGTCAAAGTCGCTCCAGCGAGGGGGGTGGGGCCAACGATTTGGGAACGCAGAGAAGATCGTTTCCTAGAGATACAGGACGCATGTGCGAGTGAGGGTGATGACGAGAAGACGTTAGCGCTGCTATCTTTACTCTGCCGTCTGTCTGCGTGGCGCAGATGCTGCGAGTGCAATTTCGAGCTTCATACCTGCTGCTCGGTGTGCAGCCTGCCCATTACTGAGAAGCTACCTCTGCTCACAGTGCGTCCTACTTACTGTACGTGCGGCTGACACGGCAAATAGATGCCCCTGTTACAATAAACATTTAATGTAATCCTCAGGAATCAGGACCACTGTGCTTCCCTGCTTAAAGTCTGCTTATAGGAGCCCCTCGGAGTGACGCTTACAATGGTTATTAAATATTTACGGGAGGCTCAGAGTCATCATGCACAAGTGTACATAGAAAGGATTGTTCAAGCAAGTGACCCACATCGCTCTGCTGTCCTCTTAGTTTTTAGGAGCCAAAGCCTGAAGGCCTCATGGCATTATCCCATATGACTGGCAGGCAGCAGCTCCTAGCAGAGTAATGAACCTCAGCCCTCATACACAGAGTGAGCCACATGTCAGACCTCCAGGCAGTTATCAAGTGAAACATCTTTTCATTTCCTGTTGTGCGACCTAAGCCTACTGCACCAATATTTAAAACCAATCAGCAACTTCAATTGGCTTTCCGACACTGCACTGTGTGGTCCCTGTATGCAGCTCTGGTGCTGTTAACAGCCAGGTTGGAAGGTGGGGTGGGTGGGGGATACATATCACAAATCTCCCTGCATGTGTTCTCCTGCTGAAAGCTGCCAAGAACCACAGACTGATGTAAACCAGAGGAAACCCAGGAAAGTGAGCATAAAATATTTAGGTGAATGCGTATTATTTTACATCAAAGCCATCAGACCCAAACTGGGATTTACTGAGACCAGTTCTGATGCCAAAAAAAAAAAAAAAAAAAATTAGGCATGATTCCCACGTGTGGGGGTCTGTTTCTTTAACATTCCCACTCTGTCATTTCAGCGTTAAAGCGGGAGAGACTCAGATATTCAGCCTGATTGATTGAGTTTGACTCTGTTGATTTGAACAGCTGAGGCAGACGTTTAGTCCACAATGATGAAATTCCTTTATCTTTACCCACATGCCTCTCCACTGCGTTGCCAGTGTGAGTCACCCCCACCCCTCCTATTTACTCAAAATAAGCACAGGGCAGATGGATACTGATGCATCCACGTCGGTCTCCTGACAAATATCGTTATTCTGCTGATCACATCACCCCGCTCACATCTATTTGAAATATTTAGAGCAAAAAGGTTGTTTGGAGTTTCAGCATTCTGTAATTCAGCTTCGATTAGGCTGCAGATGGAAAATCTAACTGCGTGTCCGAGCATAATATATTATCCCTTTCTTGCTTCTGAATCCCGCTACAATAGGTGGCCCTATAATCGGTGCAGGGAACAAACCTGCTTCTTTATATGCGGGGCTCTGTAAACTGCTGCTGCTGTTCTCAGGTGAAGTGACTTGTTTTGACAAAAAAGATATGATGCCCTGCTCATATTGTATCTCACTCAGAGTCACATATTGTGCAGCAATAAAGTCTCCAGTCTCCAATCTCCATGTCAGAGGTTCAGACAATCTGCAAACCATCATGTTTCTCCATGGTGCTCCGGGGCATTTGTTTACAATCTGAAGCTAAAGCGGCCAGATTTCCTACTCAGAATGCAACACAAGGAAAGAGGCCATCCTCCCTAAAACATTTGGTTCTAATTAGAATTTCAAAAACCACTTTTGTGTAGTTTGCAGAATATGTATAATTTTTTTGTAAATGACAAAAATGCACCATTGACCAGTAATGAAATAAAATGGTTACAGGCATGTGAATAATGTTGAGTAATGCATTCTTCGCTTGTGTGATTAGGCTGACTGAGCACCTCTGCAGTGACTGGGTATCCCGACTAAGACTGTGATCCATATTTTTGGTACTGTAAAATAACTCTGCTAATTAAAGACAATCACCTAAAGCCCTGCAACAGACTGGCAACATGTCCAGGCTGTACCCCCCGTCTCGCCCTATGGTAGCTGGGAGACGTTTCATTATAACTCATGCAAACTCAAGCATTCATCATGGAGCTGATGCGACCTTTACTCAATTGCATTATTTTTTTCCACAGAAAACGATCAAATCAGAAGGCTCGTTCCAAATCTGACCAATCAGACACAGTAGGGGTAGAGGCTTGGACAGTAACACTTGCCTGAACCCTGAAAGGATGATGTACCGCTTAGAAAGCATCCTGTCATGCAGGTTCAAGCATCCATACTGCTCAGGATCCAACCCGTGGAACCTATATTGATAAACTTGGGCCTGTTACTAGCTAAGAGCGATCAATAAAGCATCACCCTGACAAATAACTAACACCCAAACCCATCGACTTGGCTCTGAGTCACATTGAATGCGGAGGGGGACCGAGAGGCTCCAGGTCATCCCTCATCTATCACCCAATCTCTTATTTTCACTCCTCGGCCTAAGAAGAGCAATTCATAGGTTGTCTCTATAGCATGCTGTCTGATGAATTATTGAGGAGCTCCTCAAAGCTCTGATCTTGTCAGAGTAAAACCGATATAGAGCCTACAACATCCTGGGACTGATAAGTAGCTTGGAGAAAAGCAAAGTGAGGTCATGTCGGGCTAGAGAACAGACAGAACATGATATATGGAGACAAAAAGACACAGCTTTAATGTTGGACGGATAGAATCTCAATATGTTTGTTAGTGTGAAATATAGTTATTATATGTGTAGCAAATGAGTGTCCATATGCATCTTTGGAGACTTTTTCCTGTCTGTTCATTTTCTGCTCGGTATATTGAGCTTTGTAATCGAGGTCCACATTTCCTAGCTTGTCACCCTTCTGACAGAGACTCATTACAAACACTGAAGTATCGAAACCATAGCTCTAATTGGGTGATGTAATTAAGGCTCTCTAACAGTCAAAGTTTAATTAGCCTGGTGGGAACGCCAGGAATCGTTCATGGGAATTTCACTCTCTCCTTCACTTCCTCTTCCTTCTCTCTCGCAGGCTCCCTCTGTACCTCCGCTTCTCTCCTCTCCCCATTCCTCTGTTCTGCTTTGAGCGCAAAGGAACGTGATGCACATCTCAATGAAAGCCAGTCCTTCCCGCTCGTCTCCTCCTCAGGTCTTCTTCTCTGCACCCTGTGCTTTTGTCTATTTTGCATCCACTCTGAGCTTGTCAGCAAATGTGCAACAGCAGCTACCCCTCAATCACTGTCTGAGCGTTTCACGTTGAGGACTCTCATTTAGCGTGACACAGCCAAAACACTCCTCCACCAAATGCAGTTTTGGAAAAAAGGGAAAAGGAAAAAACAAGCTGCATCTCTTGAATTGTGTGTTGTGGTGTTACCAGCTGCAGGTAAGCAGATGGAGCTCAGCTGGTTGTATATATGAAGGAGTTGTATCGATCCTCATCAATTCATAACCACTGCATCTAGCTTTGCTTAACAGAAAATCCACAGCTGCCTTTAAAATGTTTCTCTCCTTCTTTCCTGTTCAATAACAGCGAGCCGAACACTCACATGTAATTGAAAACACTGGGAATTGGTCCTATCACACAATGACTAAAGGCCTGTGTTTGTGCAGCAGTGATGGAGGGGGAACATGCTTTGGAGACAATGTTGATTCTGCTCTCCTCGTCCACAGTTTTCACAGAGGCTTATCCGACCCCGCCGGCTCGCTTCGCTGGAACTCTCGTGGCATCTGGAAGGTGTGATACAGAGCACGCGCGCGCGTGTACGCACAAGCGCGTTCATTGTTGCTCGGGAGAGTCGGAGGCAGAGAGAAAACTTTACACCCACAGAGTGAGAGAGACAAGTGCCTGTGTGGAAAGGTGAGCATGTCAGACACCGTATGTGTGTTTGTGGGGGCGTGCGAGAGAAAGGGAGAGATAGTGAGTTGCATTTCCTCATGGGAGATTAAGCCTGGACATAGCATCCAACCAAAAAAAACTCTCATTTCTTCTTTTGATAAGAGGGGTATTGAGTCTCTATTTCAGTCCCAACCACCTACAGAGAAAACTGCAGGAAAATGCTGCACTCAAGTTTCTCAGCACTGGTTCAGATCAGGTTCTCCCAACACAAACATACTGATAAATGTTGTAATCTGCTGCCATTTACAGTCCACCAGTCAAACCACTAATCCACAATCCTACAACAAACTTTTACAGTTATTCAAGGTAACTCAAGTGCTTTTCGGGGAGCACATACACTGCTTAACAAATTTATTAGACCACCAGTCAGTACCAGGTTTATGCTACAGCTGTCCTAACAGTACTGGTAATTACCAAAACCATTTCTTATGTGTCTGTAATGACACAAGATCTATTACTATAACAAGAAAATAATAATTTTCTTAAAGACCTAATATCACCCCAGCCTGGTTCTGCTGGAGGTTTCGTCCTGTTAAAAAGGTGTTTTTCCTTCCCACTATCACCAAAGCACTTGATCATAGGGGGATTGTCTGTTGGGGTTTTCTCTGTATTATTTCAGGGTCTTTGCCTTAAAAAAGTTGTTGTGATTTGGAAATGTATAAATAAAATTAAAGTTATCCAGCAGTATGCACAAGGCTCTTTAATCAAAATGATATTTTAATACTAAAATATAATTATTATATTTTAACATTTGAACTTAGTGTTTTGGAAAAAATAGAAACAAACAAAAAAGCACATCTTTGTTTTTCTTGAACAGTTTTAGTGGTTGAATATTGTCCTTGATTCATTTCTGGGAAAGCCCAGTGTGCCGGCTCAAATTCAGACATAAAAACATGAATATAGTTTGTTATTTGACTAATAAATAACAAAGTAATTTTTTAGTTTTAAACGTGTTTTTGACAGATTTCTAAAATATTTGTTTTTTCTCATTTTTATGACGGGTCATCAGATACATTATTAAGCAATGTACACTATGGCATTTCTCTTCATTTTTTCCCTTTTTCCATCATATAAAGCAGCGGTCCTCAACCCCAAGGCCTCGGACCGGTACCGGTCCGTGAGTCGTTTGGTACGCGAGAGTTGAGGCTCGGGTGTGAAATGTATGGTTTTCAGGGTTTTTATCGGTTTCCAGCGTTATTTTGTTATCGTTTTTATCGTTTACTCGGTTTTCCTGGGTCTTTTCACGTGTGTTATGAATAAATCTTCTTTTTTTCGGTACCGGTACTAGTTTTATTTTGTTGTATTTATCCGCGACACCTTGAAGGCCGGTCAGTGAAAATATTGTCGGGCATAAACTGATCTGTGGCGCAAAAAAGGTTGGGGACCGCTGATATAAAGCATGTTCTGCTGAAGCTACACAACGGTTTGCCCTATCTCAGAACATTAAGGCAGGTTTGAATAAAACCACACTTAGCTTATAGCTAGTAGTCGCTAGCAAGTCTTGTTTTATGCTCCAGGAATTTAATGTTTTCTATTATTTGACAGTGGCGTCATAGTGGCTCTGCTTTGATTAAAGGTTTCACCCACACCAGAGTCAAATCTGTGAACCCATTAAACACACAACTCTTGTCACTCAAGATCTTTAAGGATGAAATACTGCATAATTTAATGTGGACATGCATATCTTCTGACTCTTGGAGTTTTAGAAGCCTTGACTTGTAGCTGCACGAGTAATTTGAATCTCACTTTTTCACTGAACAGGCATGGTTCTTGGCAGTTTTTAAATATGGCCAGCTTATTAGTGCTAGAAACCACAGCGGCAAGGAGTAAAACACATGGCCTTTAACTTCCACCTCCTGACATGGTGTCAGAACATTGCTTGACCCTCTGTTCACACTAACAGTGCCTCAGCCACCAGGTCTGCCAAGCTACAGCTGTGCGCCATGCAGAACAAGCTGTGTTTCCACGTTGGAACTGTCCTGCCTTGTTAAAATCGGGGCAGGGGATTGGTGCAACAGCTGGGAAAATGCCAGGTATTACCACATGGCTGAGCAATTGACAGACCACAATGCTGCTGACTGCCTGCTGCTTTAAAAAGCAACAAGAAAAAAAACTCGGAGAGTACACATCTGGCCAATCAGAGCTGCATACAGGGGGGCTGCGCAGTCACAAGGTATCATTTAGAAGAGGAGAAAGGGACATTGAGGTAGTCTAGGTAACTCTGCTTTTGTGTTTCAGGCTGACTTTGTTTCCAGATAAAACACAACAAAGGCAGAACTCCCTGAGCTGACTCACCATTTCCAGGCTCGCACTCCTCCAAATCTTCGTCATCGCTAGGACATTCAGCCGATGCTACCAGGAGGTCGTCTGAATTCTGGAAGAACAGAGAGGGAGGAGATACAGTCAGGACAAATTTTATTTGTGTAGAGGATACACCGAATATCTAAGCGGATTAAGAGTCTCTGGAAGTCACAGTGAAGGTCTTCGGCTCCACCGATGCCTAGTCTCACAGAAGCGTGTGCAGCTGCAGTACGAGAAGCAAACTTCCGGGGAAAACTCTTATCTGTAACTCAGTTACAACATGAAGATTTATTGTTGAGCAGTTGTGGCACAAGAGCTGAAAATATGGAGGTGGCAGTGCTTTATGAGCAGCACCCGTGTGTACTTATGTAACAAAAGATGGAGAGCTCGAGGGAAACCAAAGTGAAACAATCTCTTTCTGACCCAACGCCGCCGATCAAAGAGGTGCAGCTTGTCGAAACAGCGCGTCAGCTCCACTGAGTGGGCAAAAGTGTCAGACATTGAAGGCTCTATTGCACAATTGTTTTTACTTTTCAGCACATGCAGTAGATTATCTCCATTATGGTCTCTATAGGATTATTTTTGACCTTGAGCTTGTAGACATTTGAAGTAGGCGATAAAGAAAGCAGTAGACATGGAGCCTGTTGTGCCGGGTTTACAAGTACAGCGGGTACAACAGCGGGGGTCTTGAAATGAAAGCAGATTAAATCTGACAAGGTGGTTCCAATTTAGTAGCCCAGGTTTGTCCTCACTGCTGCATGACTCACACAGCTGCGTGTCTAGACACCCAAACATCCTGCCCTCGCCTCCTCTCAGCCTCTGGTTGTTATTCAAGATGGGGGTCATCTGATAGAAAATGGAGGGCTTTTATCAGCATAACTGATTCACTGTCTCGCAGAGTTTTCGCTCTGTTATTAATCCATGGCACGGGCATAATCATTTATTAATTACGCTGTGTCCGTTTGAGTGTGTGTTCACATCACCTAGCTCTGTCAAATGGTCCTAATGATCCCGTTTCAGTTTCCCAGCAACATCTCCATCACGCATGCACTTACATTCGTATTCCATCCATGCAGCTGCTTCGATATAAACAGCGCATAATGAATCCTTTAAAATGTGCACTCCTTTAAATTAAACAACCAGGACATCAATAAATGCACACGTCGGGCTGTGTTTGTGGCCATAAAAGCTAAAAGAAAAGAAAAAAGGAGTTTTTATAACACAATGTCTTACTGATTGAATTTCAAAAGGTTTTTTTCAGCCTCCTGGAGTTATGATGGCTGTAATTTCGTGCAACATCTGTGACACACTTTTAAACCCCAATTTACCTGACCCCCCTGGAACATCCAAAACAGCCCCGCTGACTATCTCCAAGCAGCATCCACAAGGACTTTGAACCATCTTCTATCCATCCAGACAAATCAGAGAGAGATGGCAAACACCTGGGAGTGCTCTCAGCTTAAGACAGCAGCAAGGGCGAGGCTTGTGATCTTAGTTTTATAACATCCTGACACCAAATTTGGGTCAGATCGAGACAAGTGATGACTTCCAACTGTTTCATGGAAACCCACAGTATCAAGGGGTAAAAAAGCAGAATAAATCAGACCCCCGCATGCACATCAAAAGGTAGATCTTTTATTCTAAGCATCAAAGCACATTATTCCACTATGATCAAAGCTACAGCGCGGCGGGTAGCTCAGAGCTTTTGGAGAAATTGAAATTTAAGTTTCTGCTCATATATAGTTAGATTCTGCCACTCCTGCATTAATACACCATTGCCATGTTTGTTTTTTTATCCATCTGAAGAACAGGAAAAACAACGAGGCAACAATTCCTAATCTGACCACATGACTGTGACGGATCTAGAGCAAGGATGTTAAAGTCACATCATGAGCCACATACAGCTCACTTCGATCTTAAGCGGCTGGACTGGCGAAACTTCCATTTATGCTGACGTACAGAAGTTTAAGTGCACATTTATTCACTGAGATATTTCAATATAAGAAAAAGAAATGCAATGGAAGAAATCTATCAGCATAACTCTTTGGGCTTGAATTATGAAAAAATAAATGTGTAAAGTTACAGAAAGTTCTGCGAACTCTGACTGTACTGTAAGTATAAAAATGAAAGCTTTTGTTAACTGACAGAAAATGTTTACTGTAGATACAAACATTTGGGGTTTAAAGGATGAGGCACAGTCCATAAAACTGTTGTATACTTACACTTCTTCTGTCTCAAATAGGTGAACCAGACATGGCCACTGAACAGGCAGGGAGTATCTGGAATCATGTAGTTCCATGAGGACCTTCTCTTTTTGCATTCTTTTCTTTTTAGGTGGAAAAAAGTTTTTATTTTGACAAAAACAAGCAAATCGCTAAAGTAAACCAAGCTACCATCACCTCCTGGGTGATTTACAGCACCATATAATTCAAAATGATTAGTCAATAAAACACAGAAACAAAACCCTAAAGATTTGTGAATTAATCTAAACTTCTTCCAGAAAAGTTGGTTTTCTTAATTATCTGATTTTTAGTTTTCAACTGCTATTAATGCTGCACATAACAGACTCTTAAGTGGCATTATTCAATGTTTCCTGCTGTATGGACCTTGTCATTTAATTTCTGTTTCACCAAAGAACCAGCTACTGTTCTAATACAGCTGTCTATGCTTTGGACTGAAGGTTTAACTGGCTGCAAAATAAGTCCCGAGTTTATGATCTAAAGTGTCGAGTCTTATCAAACACAATGTGATGTTTATTTTGTAAATTATTTTCTGAATCAGTGTCAGGAAGGATGGTAAAGCAGGGTTGGGTGGGCGTACATTGGGACTGACAAGTTGTCTGTGAAGGTTCTCAGTCATCCAGGTCATCATAGTCAAAGGAGCTTGCAAAGAAAAGCGTCTGGACTTCTTTAAGTTACTTGAAAACGTTTCACCTCTCATCCGAGAAGCTTCTTCAGTTCTAAGGTCAAATGGTGGAGAGTCCCAGATATAAACCTAGTGGGAGTAACCCCCCACAGAGGGACAAAAGGACCCCCTGATGATCCTCTAATCCACTGAGCCAAGGTGTGAAACTGGGTGTGGGCCCCAATCAGCCAGAGTTTCGGGTGAGTTCATTGTGAAACCTGGCCCCACCTTATCATGCGAATTCCTGAGATCAGATGGCCCAGGATGTGAGTGGGCGTTAAGGCGTCTGGGAAGGGATCTCAAAACTGGATTATAGATGGAAGCCATCTATGTCCACTGTGAGCGACCATCTTTGAACAGAGGCGGTGGTTTACGACACCAACTCTCTGCCATCTATAATCCAGTTTTGAGTTCCCTTCCCAGACGCCTTAACGCCCACTCACATCCTGGGCGATCTGATCTCAGGAATTCGCATGATAAGGTGGGGCCAGGTTTCACAATGAACTCACCCGAAACTCTGGCTGATTGGGACCCACACCCAGTTTCACACCTTGGCTCAGGCGATTAGAGGATCATCAGGGGGTCCTTTTGTCCCTCTGTGGGGGGTCACTCCCACTAGGTTTATATCTGGGACTCTCCACCATTTGACCTTAGAACTGAAGAAGCTTCTCGGATGAGAGGTGAAACGTCTTCAAGTAACTTAAAGAAGTCCAGACGCTTTTCTTTGCAAGCTCCTTTGACGACTGACAAGTTGGTACCATAACAGCACACGGGCTCTAAGTCAGATCCTCCCCCTTCAAATTAGACCTTCAAAAATAGAGCTTCACAAACCAATGGATAATGTCACATTGGCTACGCCTGTCTTCATATACCCTGTAAGATTGTGACTCACGTATCCCAAATTTTCGCCAGGCACAGTGATAGTCTGTGATTCTGATTGAGTTTGAGTCGTGTATGGGTTTTTGCTCCGTCTTGTCTGTTCAGCTTCGATACACACCGCTGCTCGCACTAAATACACTGTTTTCTTCCATTTCCCCCCCAACTGCTGTTCCTGCCACAAATATGAAAACAAACAACACTTCCAGTTCACCACAGGCACGTTCCCAGGACAGAGCCTGGTGTTTAAAAGAGCAAATATAAATGATTTCATACAGTCTGGTGCCTCTCAGCTGTTGTAAAAATCAATGTAATCCTCCACCCTTCAAGAGGTTTTGCCTAATTTTGCTAGACTACAGCTGTGTTCACAGTTATTCTTTTGTTGCTTTATTCTGTCTTTCCTTTGGGTTGGGGGACAGAGGAGGTACCACACCTGGGACCACCTGTATGATCAGCGCTAATGTTTTTAGGCTTTTCTACACACAGAAAAATGCCTGTTTGATCATTAAAGTACATGCATAGTGACTCATAGGTAACATCTTTTGATTCGCCAGCATATATCCTTAATGCTATTTTTGTCTATTGTGGCAATACACTTGGTTGAGCTAGGTGCATAATAATCATAAAGATGGAGCCATTAAAATGTGTGTACACTATCTAAAAAATAGAGTCTTAGCAATAAAAAGCACTCTAAAGGTGGAACCGTGCTTTTTTATGACCCAACATAAACATAAGTCAGCAAATGGAATACACATTAAGGCTTGTAACAACCAAAAGGCAGACAACACTCAAGAGTCCTCTGCTATCCTAAAATGCTTCCGGATAATTTATCAAGCGGGGCAGTCTGGGGCTGCCAATTTCACATCACAGACAGATGCTTTTAAAGCTCGCTATACGCTCAACGTGGAGAGCAGGTTTCGCCAAGAAGTCTGGAGGCCAGAGACACTGAACCGAGTGCATCGTACATGCGGCATCTTAAATCCATGTTCCACTGATCTCATGTTTAAAGAGAAGAGAGAGAAACACTAAATCACAGACCAGCTGATTGTGCCAACTGGGCACAATCAAGATGCTGTTGACTGCGAAGGAGCTCTGACAGGTTTTAGGTCCAAAACTTTTTGTTTGTACTTCCGTGGCAGCGATAACCATGACTGAGACAAGTGCACCTTCATATTTTGTCAACTGCCATCAAAGTATTAGTTTGATGAGCCTGTGGAGGCCTCATTAAGGCTGACTTTTATCAATGTACAAGAAAGCAAGAAAAACAGTTGCTGCAAAACTAAAAGTTTTCTTTAATCTGGGTGCTCGCAGTATAACTTTGCATCTATTGTGCAGCGGTGCCAACAGCTTCACCTTATCTTTAGTCTAATTGGAACTGCCACATTTAACCAAAATGAGGCACAATAGGAAGGTTTGAGACGATGATAAAAGGACAAAGATCTAAACACATTCTGGATCTGCTGATCATGGTTTTCAGGGAAGAGTGTGAGTGGCTCGCTGACTGATCTCAGATATGCCTCTGTGGACATGAAGAGTGCTAATGAACACAACTGAATAAGAGGAAAGCACTAGTAATTGGCACCGCGCTTTTGTGTTTTCCGCGACACCATAAAAGTATGCCATAGAGCTGAAATTGAAAGTATGGAATTGACAGGTTTTAAAGCTTTCAACTAATTAAGGTACAAAATCTCTACAGCGCCAAATATAGCTGACGTACAGTACATCCACGAGCATGGGCGACAAGCTTTCAGCGCTTCCTCTCATGGCCTGGATCACACTTTTTTTTGCACAGCACACAGTTTATAGCTAATGATGCTGGATGTGAACTGGAGCGTATTCCCCTCCTGGATCTTGTTATCAGGTCTTTTTATGATGGCCCGCCTCTTCCATCTTCTTGCATGTGGGCAAGGAAAAGGTCCCCTACTGTTTGCTAATTGTTGCTTTCCGTGCTGGTAATATGTGCCTTTAGCCCATGTGGATAATCATCAGAGCATAAATCACAGCCTCTCACATGCGCACGATGTAGACTCGTAAATGGAAGTTTATTGTTGTGCTCTTTGTGTAGCAAGATTTCCTTCTCGAGATGGTCCTGCCTTCGACCAGCGAGCAGTGATTTCTAGGATCCCGGTCAGCCACATCTTCTTAAAGAAAATCAAAACCGCAGTGTTGATTGGTCTAATGGCTGGATCAAACAGCTGAGGGCTGTTTGACCATCTGAATACAGCTGATGGCTAACAAGGGGAAACTCGCACACAGCACAGAGCTGAGAATGTGACTGTTTGACCTTGTAGCTGACATCTGATTTCTTTTGAAATCTCTTCATGTAAGAAGAACCATCTGGTTACTTGGCTATGCTGTTTAATCTTTCAAATATTGTTTTCAGCAGTTCGAGGATTTTGGGGAAACTTTAAAAAGCCAATTAAAACTAACTGGCAATGGTCCATCACAATGCACAGCACCAGAGCATCTTCTTGCCTCGGTGACTCAAACAGCAGCCTTTTGATTTTTCTCTATGAATCATATAAACAAGCTGGCATCACTAGCTCACTTTGCTCACCTGTGTCACACTGTCCCTCATGGTTGGCGAGCGCTGTTTGCGGGTGGTGGTTGTGGCCATGGTGGTGGTTGTCTCCATGATTGTGGTGGACATATCAGCCAGCGGGGTGGTGGAGGTGGTGTCGGTAGTCAGCACCGAGGGCACGTCACCCACCAGCCTCAGGTTGCCCTGGGTCTGGACGTTGGGGTCGCCCTCGGCTGCTAGTTTGAGGACCTGCAGGCCGTTGTAGTACAGGCCTGAGATCTGGCCCTGGAAGTGGCGCCCTTTCTCTCCACCACCGATTTTGATGAACGCTTGGCTGTTGAAGATGGTCAGCTGGCGACCTAATATGCGACAGATGACAAGACGGAGGGAAGAAGGAGGAGAGAGAAGCGGAAAGAAGAGAGGTCATGAAAGAGGGGAAGGAAAGAAAGGGGCAAAGAATACAAATCAGGTCATGATCTTCAGGTGAGCTTCAACATGAAACACAGTGAATCGGAGGAGATAGGGGGAGTGTTTCAATCACAAGGGATTTCCTGGGTAACACTTTAGGGAGATTGGACCCTGGCTTGCTGCAGTTGCAGTCATTATGGAGCTAGTCACGTGGCACATTCCCAGAAAAGCACCCTGAATCTGGCAGTCAAATAGATTGCAGGAGCAGTCGCGGATTGACCCTGAGACTGAAGGTTCACAGCAAAATGCATCTCATTTGCCCTGAGATGGAATATATTAGAACAATGCTGGGTCTATGTCATTGACCTCCAATGCACATGAGCTGCACAATGATAAAGTATCTCTGCCAGAGGAAAAACCATCACCCTGCTTTGCCATCTAAAGGAGGAAAATGAGATTCTCATTGGAAGAAAATGTTTAATTCAGCAGGGGCTGTTCCTCTCTGTGGTCATTACCATTCATCTGGATGGATAGATGGATGAAGAGAGGACAAAGTCAACCGTTTAACCAGGGTCCAATACTAATGTGTCACCAGGTCTTGTGGTGTAGGGGCAGAGTGGGGGCAGTCTGAAAGGTATAATTTTTCTCCCTGTATTTTCTCCAACTGACATCCGTTTAGATTTTATTTTATTCCCCTCCTCCCCCTCCGACAGGCATGCATCCCTACTGTGCCTGCTTATCCCCAACACTCAGACTGACGCAATCTTTGACCCCTAGTGAGACTCACATGGACATCGGGGAATATTCAGGTTAGAGGAAAACTGTTGGAAGGATGTGGGTTAAAAATAGTCCTTATGAGGTAATTACTCAGAGGAGAAGGATGGGAGAAGCTAAAGAGGTTTTTTATGGATTAATCAATCCCTGCAAGGAAAGAGAGAGTGTGTTTGTTCGTGAAAGGGATACTGCGCTAATGTGTGCATTTGGGAGTGAAATATTGACTCAGTAGACATGGTGGGCTACGAATCTTGGGCCTGAAGGGAGTGTGTTTATGAATGTGGTTGCGTGTGTGCATGTACGCACATTTATTACGTCTTGTGCAGGTATGGGAGATTACTCCTCAGCGCTTCTGCTGGCACTCCTGCTCAAGTAATCTGCTCACAGTGACTTCCCTGCATGTGATTCAATTAAATAACAAATGCTCTGAATAACTTTCTGAATGCTTGTTTCATGGTTTCAATCAGACTGTAAGCTGGTGACAACTTTCTTCTCATCAGACGCTGGGGACAGGTCCAGGTCCCATTTGCTTTCAATTAGGAGAGCTGAGAGGGTTCTTCACCACTATAATTATAATTTACTCTTCATCTATATGGGTGTGTTGACCTGTTTATAAGATTCAGGTGTGCGGGAATATCAGAGGAATTATGTCAATGAATGCTTGCGTTGGTACGTAAATGTAAAACTGCATGTTTAATCTACGTGTGTACGTAGACTCTACAGAAGTGCTGAAGACATAAATCTGTTTCCTCGATGAGGGCCATTACACATGTCAGCCTATTATCAGATCATTAGACCAAGGTCCCACAAGGGACTAGGCTCCTGTCCCCTAACTCTATAATAATGAGACTTAATGTCTGGCATATGCGCTGTTGACATAATATCTGACTCTTATTCTATTATATCATTACTTAGCATGTTTAGTGTGGGAGTGATGCTGCAATAAATAGAACAGGAAAGGATGAACAGACTGTTAAACTACGAACATCAGCCGGGAAAATACAGGAGAAAATACATGCACGTGTATACACAAAGATTCACTTTAAACACACACACACACACACACACACGCTTGCACTAAAATTTTAGCCCCCTTAATTAACCCCACCCCGCACACGTTCACAAATCAGCCCAGAAGGTCTCCATTGTAAACATCTTCACTTGGACTGAAAGGGTCATAGAGTGTGGACAAGTTGAAGACATGGTGTTTTTCTATTGTGTGTGGTGTGAAACTCCAAGTCACAAGATGGTCTGTTCAGATAGGACAATTTACTCCGCAGGAGCTAAGTGTAATGGTGGCAGAGTTACACTCTGAGCCAGTGACACAGTCATAAGTAAGCTATATTGACAAGCAGCTTATGATTATGATGTATTAGTATTAGGATTAGTAATACCTCCTAGAGTCACTGCACATGCATTCATGTATCATACATCATAAAATGTCCAAGCATCCGTTGGGTGACCTATTTAATGCCTCTCTTTGTGAAAGAAAAAAAAAGCCTCGAGCACATGAGAGTACTGTGGCCATTTATGTGCTCATCCCATATGAGACAAAGAAAGCCAAGAAGAAAGGTGCCCTCTAGACTAGATGAAGGGAAATCAGTGTTTGTTTTCGTAGCTGTCTGCTCAGGATGAGACTCTAACAAGGCCTGATGAAGTTATTGTTTCAGGGTCTGCCGGGTCAAATCAAAAGTGACATGTGGTTTTAGAACCAATTTTGGCGGCAGGCGTAAGTGGGGCGGGGTGGAGGCGAGGAAAGATAGAAAGAGAAGCCTCTGCAATGACATGCAATCACGGTGCTTAATATGACAGAGCTGGCTGTGGCGCTGCTGCAGAGAAGAGGGTGTGTGTGCATGTATATAATAACTTATGAAATGTGTCAGTGAAATGACCTTTATGTGTGTGATAGTTGGCCTTTTCAAGTAGTGTCTATTTCCTCAACATTTATTTACATACACCTCTCCCTCTGTGTGTGTGCTTGTGTGTATTAGGCAGCAGCACAGCACACATGGGTTACACATCGATGAGGCTCTGTTTCACCAATTTCAGTGTGTATGGATGTGTTTTGCCTCTCTCCACAGGAATTTTAAGGTGATGGGCATTTAATGGGCAGAGATGATGGAAGCAGCTGGATAGGGGTGGCTGTAGGGTGGGGTGGTGGCGTTAGAGGGGCTAAATGGATTGGGGTGTGTATGTGCATGTTTGTGTGTTGGGACGAGGGGCTGACAGCCAGCCTTTCATTATAATGGGCATCCGCAGCCATACACAAAGCCTTAATTAACTGCAATGCAGAGACCAGAATGGTCAGACTTCTGTAATCAGCTACTGCAGAGACTGAGCGGAGTTCATACATCTATCCCTCTATCTGTTTATATACCCATATGTCTGAAAATAATTAAAGATTTTAAAGTGTGAGAATTACGAGCAAAAATAATAAACGGCTATGCATATTCAAACATGAGTGCACTGTATATACATTTAGCGACAAAGATGTCTCTAAATGTAATGGATGCTAATGGACGCTAACATGTTGATGTTAAGTAGGAAAAATGCTTTGCCTGACAGACACGTCCCAATATATTCCCATTCTAAAATGCTAAACTTCACAGCATTAAAAAGCTACAGCCTAACAGGTGTAGGCTATTTAACTGTACCTCTCAACAATGTTTGTAGTGTTGGTGCTTTTTAAAGCATTTTTATTGAAATTAAAGTCCAACACGTTTGTCCTTCAGTTTTGTTAGTGAATCGCTAGTATTAACATGTTAGCTAACACTAATAAACTACATGTGCCATTTCAGTTCTCCAAAATCTGAATGTTAAAATCCAGTCCAAATTGGATGTACAGTCTCTGGTTTGCTAGCATGCTAGCTATTGGTAGATAACAGGAAACAAGGTATAGCTGAAGGTGAAAGACTGTCTCAAACCATTATGTATTATTTCATGCCCGATTATACTGCTAAACTTCACAGCCTGGAATAAGGATTAAAATTCTTAGAACACATCGAAGGCAACAGGGTATTCATCTAATAATTGTGATCTCAGGCAAAAATGATGGACCAACAAACACTGTCTAATGAGCCACCCTACCAGGATGGCTAAAAGCACACATTACTATTAAAGCTACAGTCGTTCAGTACCAATTGAACATGGAAATTGATTTTAATGATCAGTTTTCGCACCACCAGAGCAGAAAAATCTGCACAACCATCCATCTTCTTCAGCTATGTTCAACCTGATATCTACAAATAGCTGCCAAGGTAGTCTTAGCTACGTAGCTTTATGTGCAGCTATAAAAAAAAGCTTTATTTCTTGTAAATGCAGATGGTGCCTTATTAAGAAATGCAAACTGAGAGAGCAGACCAGTTTGGGCCTGTTTTTAGCGTATTCTCTCAGTGTCACTCTGAGAGACAAAACAACGTCATTTTATGGAACGATGAGATGTAATTCTTTCCTTCACTACATACCTATATTTAGCGTAAATAATGGCCCTTAGGTTTAAATCCATAGGCTATGTATTTAATGAACAAATAGGGGAATACAGACTACAGACATGTTGCATACCAACAAAAAAGCTGTTGGTGATGAAATGATATGGATAGAAATATGCTGGAAAGCAACATGATCTAGGAGCCTTATGATAGCAGTTACATACATACAATATATATATCGTATACCGTATAGGTATATCGTGATTACATGCGAATCCCAAGGCAGTTAGCCATTGAGATTGTTGAGATGTGTATATCTTTTTTCCCCATTTCTAAGGATACTGTAACTAGAAATGATGCATCTTGGAAAACCTCTTCCAGTTCTTCAGCATCATTAGCATCCTGGCAGCAGCTCTCTAAACAGGTGATTGGGGTAAGAAAAGGTGGGAACAACTCTTTCTAAAGGTATTATAAGCAACAATCACAACCCCCTTCATCCTGTCTTAGCTGATAGGTAATCAATATGACAGGAGATGCGGACTCCCTGCTATAGTACACTTTACCCCAGCCTGCAATATTATCACAGGGCTTTTCCTCAGCAGTGTCTTCAAACAAAGCATATATATTTTAATAAAACAAAAAGAAATGCTTGAAGTAAATTAGCATTATAAAAATCCATACATGTATAATTTACTTTCTTATAATGCTGGCCACAGTGAAACTCCTGAGTAATCTACCCAAGCCTGGAGAAAAAGAGATGATAAAGACAGGTTGGACAGAGTCTTGGAGAATAGGGACATAAGAGATGACAGAAGCGAGGGAGGATGACAGACGAGGAGGACAGAGAAAGAGCAAGTGTGCATGAGGACCGAATGTCAAAGAGACAGAGCGAGGGCATGAAGGGTGGGGATAGAGAGAGTGCATGACAGGCTCGATAAAAAGAACAAGAGGAATGATGCAGTTAAAGAGTGGCTGCAGAGACAGACATACAGTAACACACAAGAGTAAGACGGTAAGAAGCAAGCAGAAGGGAGAGTAAGTCATGTAGTGAGATGAAAGGCAAAAGGAAAGGGGGAAAAAAGAAGAAGAAGAAAGTGCAGTGAAGTGCTTACTATGGATATTAAATGATCACGGGAAGCACTAGTGAGTCACCTCCAGCTTTGCACCCTGATTTTCAAGTATAGCCACTTAATCACATGGTTAACTTAGTTATAACAGGGTTTTATATCTACCTTCCTTGACTAATGCCAAAGCTTCCTGCTGTGTGTATCCCCACAAACCTGCTGTTTGACCACAGAAGGTGCTCATAAAGAGGACGTAGGGATACATTAACACAGAGGTGGTGAGAATACTAAAATAAAATACCCAGCTGTCAAAAACAACATTGTAAAAACGGACCTAAGAATTGTAAAATTTTGTGATTAGTGATAGATGGTGTTAAATTTGTCTTTCTTTAGTTATAATATGGTAAAAATGATTGAACTGACACTTTTATATTCCTAATACATGGCTAAATACAAAGTCGGTGGTGAAAAGAAATTCCCAGAAAAAAAGCCAACTGGTCCGAAAACAGTCCATTTCACACAGCGATTCTATGTGCACACTGACTCTAAGACTGGGTGCAGTGGACCTCAGCGTCTTTACTTCAGTAAGAACTAAAAATAACACACTGAAATGATAACCAAACATCTATTCAAGAAGATTTTTGCAATAGCTACAAACACCGTTAATATCTTGCATGAAAAGTATAAATGTATCCTCTTTGTGTGCCTGAAGATATAATGCAGCACCTGATTGCACATTTTAAATCTTTTATATGGGCACTAGTTTCACCGCAGTCTGAGTTCTCTTTGATAAAGATTACCTCTTTGACCAAAAGTAAAATGCTCTGAAGCTGTAAAAGCACATTTCTACCTTCAGTCTTCCTCAACTAGAGAGAAATGGCTTGTCACAGACGAGCTGTGGTCAGTAATTACTATCTATGTTGAGCCAAACTAGGGAGTGGGCTGGTTTTAGGCCACGCTTGGATTGCTATTGCACAGATTGCTTGTTGGAGGCAGAAAAATAATGGTTGCATGTCTGTTGCAACCCTCAAAATGTATGTGGAGAGGAGGGGAGGGGACGGCGGCCTGGCGCTGTGTTCTAGCCAGGTTTAGCCCTTCCTCTGCCTGTGGACCTGAAGCAGGAGGGAGGCACCCGGAGAGTGAAAGGAGTGGATGGTGGTAAAGGATGATCTAAGTGTATATGAGGGGATATGAAAAGCACTGCAGCTGGAGAGAGCAGTATCTCTCTCCCACCACCGTCATCATTACGCCTCTCTCATCCTCCTTCTACTCCTGTTATCTCACAGAGAGGAGGCATGCCATATGGTTGCAAGAAGCTTCTATTCCGAATGTTTTCTCTTGCAGGGTGGGAGGGATGGCCCAGAATTCACCTCTGTCAATGCGCTCCTTTTTGACGTGCAGGGTGCAAACTTGGACCGTTAGCGTGCAGAGTCTGTATTTGTTTCTGCGCACAAATCCTTCATGCGCCTGCAGAATTTAGAGTATCCGTATCAACAAACATGAACTCCCCCATTTTCATTTTCTTCTGCAAAGAAAAAAGGATAGGAAAGGATAAAGTCGAAGAAGGCAGGAGCACAATAGGGGCGGGGTGGGATGCTGACAAAGTCGATTATGAAGCGTTCCCAAGTTATCTCCTTGGTGCACAGCTCTCCTTGGTAATTAAGAACGTTTTGCTTTTTTACTCCCCAGAAGTTGGGTTGGTTCGGGTAGAACACTATGAATTAATTGTGTTTGACAATGGCGATGAGGGGCCAAATGCAGCATGAAGATAGACAGAAAGTCTTGGGAGGCAGAGTGAAGCTCTGAGGTCCTTGAAGGAAGCTCTGGGCAGTGAGACTGTGACGGTGCAGTGAAGTACTCTGGAGACAGTAGATTGGATGTAATCAGATGTGGCTCTATATCTGATCCTACATCTGTATGTGGATCTTAAACAAGTGATACTGTCGAGGGAGAGACAAAGAGAGATAGCACAGTGGTTAGCTGGGTACAATTTTCCTTCTTCCTGTTCTCTCCAGCTGTGACTGTACTGCTTTTAGGCCATTTCATGGTAGGGGACCATGAAATAACAGTAAAGAGTCCCTTATTTCAGACTAAAGAGACGTGTTCTCGCTGCCACTTCTCTTCTCATGAGCAAGCACGTTAAAATTCATTCCGTCTCCCCCTACTTCTCTCAGATATGGCTGTAATAGTGCAGCGAGATCAAATGAGAAAACAACATAGTAACTCTGCGGGATGCAAAGCTTATGATGGAGTTACTGAAAGACAGCCTCATATGGATTTACTCTCAATTGACTGCTGCCAGATGTGAGAAAATCTCTGAAATGAAGCTGGGATCATGAATAGCAGCCCTGGACCAATGCCTGGCCTGGAGATTTGATTTGGGCTTTGGCACCACACCAAGCGGAGGGCACTTGATTGCTTTCACTTTGGGAATTGGGGCGCTCGCACCAAACCATTAAACACTGAACGTTAAACCTAGTTCTAGCGTTTTAGCCTGCAGAGACCTGCTATCCTAGTATTCCTCCCTTCTTCTACTCCCTGCACTTGTGTAGCTCAACTCCAGGCTTGATTGTCAGGCTGCCAGGGAGCTCTAGAGGGATAGAGTTGTTGCCAGAAGAAGATGTTCCAATTCCTCTGGGAGCTTTTTTCGCTTCGCTTCCTTCCTTTTAGCATCTGTTAAAGTGAACACCTACGGGAAATTGATTCTTGCCGGTTATTTGTACTGTTTATTTTCTAGTGGAGCTCCCTGATGAGATGTGGAAGCTGCGACACATATTTATTGTTTCTAGCAAAAAAAACCCCCCAAAAAACGGAGAATACTTGCCAAGTATTTTTCTTTTTTTGGGTAAGGTTGGCATTGGTGGTCAGAGGAAAAAGGAGGAGGATAAGAAGGGAGAGTGAGGGTTAGGATAGGCAGACAGAGAGGAGAAAACTTGGGATGACAGACCCATCACAAGAAGAAGAATAAGGGGACACATGTGAGGAAGTTTTGTCCCGGCTAGAGCTGTTGCAAACTTTTGGGACTTGGGATTTTTCCCCTCCACTGGGTCTCTGTAATGGCTGCCGTTTTGGATTTAGTCAGCAGGCACCGAGTTGGCCAGAGATGCTAACTCTGATCTGCCTCACACACAGTTGGGGAGATGGGATAAAGGCTTCAGAATGAGATGTAGTGAGACAGTGCAGCGGCACAGCCCAGCTCTCCTTTAGGACACTTCTGGCTCCAGTGACTTCCATTATATCCCGGTGTGACTAAAATACTGATTTGTGATAGCGAATGCGGGCGATTAGCTCTCTTATTTTTACTTCTGTCCACATATTAAGGTAATAACGCGTTGAGATTTGTACTTATAAGATCTGAAAGATGTGGAGGTTTTCCATGCTTGGTGAGTTTTACAGAATTGATGAAACACTAAAGGCACTTGAAGAGGAGACCCACGGGGCTGATTGTTTTCCTCACTCTGGTCAAGAACCCTGAAACATGTAAAGACCCTCTGAGGCGCTGATGTAAGAAAAATCACTGGACACCAGAGACCATAAACCCCATATTGGCAACACAGCCTGGACCATTACAGGCCATCCATTTCAGAATGAATGATCCCGGCTGTTTGCCACACACACGCACACACACGCACACACGAACCAGTGTGTAAGTCTTGTTCAAGTATACCACTCACCCTGCATAGCAAATACACACAGAAGGATACATTAAAATACATCAATCTCTTTAGGAGTGAAAACAATAAATGTTAAAGGGACCTTCATTTATTTTTGCTTAGACACATTTTGTTGAAATGACCCAGAGCAGCTGTGTCACTGCTGAATTTGGCCTTCAGTCATTTGCTGTGTTTTAACCCTCTGAGTTTTGCTTTACATCAAGATGGGGACAACGGGAAGATGTTGCCACTTGGAGATTTGTGTCTTTTAGCAGGAGTTAGAACATTGTTAGCTTCGTATTTAGTTCTTGTCCCGAACGACTGCCGTAACCTGTCCAAGTTCTTCCAGATACCAGCATCCAGGGCAAATTATGTTCAAAGATTAAGCATCGTTTATAACACGGTTATAACTGAGGGCTCTCTGAATTTTGTCACCAGCGGGGCAAAGCTGGGAAATCAGTCAGATCGTTTCAATTTAAGAACGCGGACGACGTAGCAGCGAGAGAAGCCCCCAGCGATTAGTGTGGGTGGAGTTTGATTTGCTGTTAGGTGGTTAGATTCTGCTTAGAGGTTTCTTAGCTTAAATCTCTCTCCATGTCCTTATCAAAGCAACAAACAGCTTTAACCCTTTGAGCTTAGCAATGTCCTCTAATCCCCATTCATTATCTAATCTAGTTACAAACAGCATCTTCCAGAGCCACTTTTCCTCTTCAGTCCGTGACGTGTGTAAGACGTTCCTTTAATGAATCCCATAATATTAACAAATAAAAGACCTTGCAGATTTTTACCCCCCAAAATGCACCCAAAAATGATCAAAGCCTGCACTTGAGATTTAATGGGTGTTTATTTGTTTATTTCTCCTGCCTACTTTCTGCAAAAGCTCTCATCAAAATGATTGGATACAGGCTCATATCAAACTATAGAAGAAAGAGAATAATAGATTCAGTTTAATGCTCAGTCTCTTTAGAGTTTCATAGCATGCACAAATCATTTCATAAGTGGGTAAGTCATTTTTTATTGATCCACTTTTTCATTCAACTTTCATCTCCCAAGCCTCTTTAATTCTGATTTGTGTCCTAACTAACCTCAGCAAAAGTGCATTCCCCGGCATGTCAGAGGAGAGCACAGAAGTCAGTTTTCCTCGAACTAGAAATGAATGCAAGGATTGTTTTGTTTCCATGAAATAAATATGCAAGCACTTCATTTATCTTGTTTGTCTGTCACATGAATACTTCATTTAGCTCTCGCAGACAAATTTCATCTTCTGAATTCATGCGTGCATGTTTTATCGTTCACAGTTCCATTTCAGGAACCCCCCTAAAGGTATCTGGCCTCAAAAGCTTAATTCATGATAATTGCAATACATCTCTTATGCAAATAGTGAAGCTATTGCAGATGTTACTGTAAAGTCTTAGATTCTTATCCTTGTACTGTTTTTTTTAATAGTTTGCTAGAGTTCTGTGTGCGCTAGTTACCAATAAAAAAAGTTGTCTTTGAAGTAGAAACTCAACTTCTTCTTCTTTCTTTCTTTTTAAAAAAATAAGAATCAACCACCTTCAGCAGCACAAACACGCGGCACAAGACAGAGAGGTTGGGACATTCAGCACTCAAAGGGTTAAAGAATTGTCACTTTCATGGCATCGCATTACAAACTTGTGGCTCAAGTTCTGTGTAACGTTGGGCGAGAAATGGAGCCCACACGCTGAACAAACACAACAGTCCCTTTAACTTTTAGTGACTTTCATGGGGATTCTTTTCCTTGAGGATAGTCATTCTTTTCTTTTTGCTCTGTTTTCATGAGTGATTAGTCAGTACAAGTTCACATTCAGCCAACAAAAGACACATGAAAGAAGCAAACGGATTCACTAGGTTGTTTACATGTGGTCAGGTTATTACGGGGTTATGTTGGGTTATTCGGGAGTTATTTCTCTGAAGAGATGCAGCCCCAGTTTAAGGTGCTTTGGATAAGGTCCTTTTTATATCTCCAAATCAATACTTCAGAGGAACGAAAACTTATAGAAGGTAATTGTTTTTTGGAATGACAATTTTTTGTCACAGTGAACAGCTTTAACTGACAACTAGATATAAAACTGAGAGGAAAAGAAAATATCTTCTGACAATACCTCATTTGCAGCGTGGCTTCCCATCACTGGAGATAAAGAAAAACTTCAAAAGAATTAGCTAATTATATATCAGTCAGTCATTTGCAGGCTTTTAAAGTCTGCACTGGGTTATAATGGACCCACAGTCGTGTGAAAAAGCCAGATCGTATTCACCCTTGATGCTTGGCACTGCACCTCTTCCAGAGTGGTGGTTAACGGTAGGTTAGGCAGTTAGATCATTAGTGGAGTTAAAGGGATTTTATTACCTTTGTCGAGTAGCCACTCGTCAACTACCCGACCAAGTCGGTATGGGATTCTTTGTCTAGCAATAGCCAGGCGCTCATTATCAAAGTTCCCTTTAAGAAATTTGGAGAAGACAAATTAAGAAAAGGTTACACAAATCTGGAAGTTGAAAGGTTAGAGGTTAGAAGGGCAACATGGCAAATGTTTAGCAAGTTATGTACTTTAAATCAGCTTTAGTTAGGACAGGAAGAACTTGTGGATGTGTTTTCGGGCTGGTTTGTTTGGTTAGACAAGTTAACAGCATTCTAGTTACCTTGAATTTTAAATGATTTTTTTAAATGCACTAACAAGTTAAACAGATTTATGAATTATTTAGATATAGTATGATTACATTTGTGGAAGTGCTAAATTATAATAGCTGTCACAGAGTCACAGAATCAGCAGTCAGTAAACAACACAGTTATTACAGTATGAAATAATAAAGCAGAAAAAAAGATTTCCCATTGTTATTTCACATGAGCATGACATAATCACAGAGAATTAAAACACATTTCATGGTTGTTCCAAGGAAGACATATTTAAGTTCCTGCCGCACACAAAGCATTGCTGATGAGCAAACCTCCACCTGTGGAGCATCACTTCACTTTACATCCAGTTACTCCACTCTGACTAAAGAGAAAAAAGATTTAGTGAAACTGTCAGCACTGAGTTTTTCTCAGGTTTTTTTCTTCCTTCTTATGCATTAATGGAGCACTTCTCAGTGGCACTTGGCAATTAGCATCACTTCATCAACGTGTCAAAGAAGTTTCATTGCTGTTGTGCAAACTTATTATCCCTCACTTCACTTCAATCAACCTCGGGGTCATACGCTGTACCTCTTATAGCACTGTCAACAGAGACAGAGCTGGAATTAGGGAAGACGAGGGCTGATGTGACCAGACTTGGGGTTTTAATAAAATCTAATGCGGTGGTAAAGTCAGAGGATTAATTAGGAGTTTTATGTACGTCAAACAGCAGCCTTTGTCAAAAACCTGAGAGCTATGCTAGCTAAAATGAGGTCAGGGAATCCCCTGGTGTCCTAGCAGAGGGATAAAGTTCTGCGAGTGGTACCAAAAAATGAGAATCACGAAAGTGTATGTATATATATATATATATATATATATATATATATATATATATATATATATATATATGGATGTAGTATATACACCAACATATAAAATATATGACATGTAGGAATGTGTCCAAAATGCATTACTTGCTACAGTCTGAGGGGGAAAAAAAGAGTGGACATAGATTGAATTGGAGTTCATAGCAGGATACTGACAGGAGATGCTGATGGAATTATCTGCAGAGAGATGAGTCAGGGATTCAGGGAAGGTTTGGGAACAGTGTCTAAACGGTAAACACTCTAAGCTTAGAGTGCTACATCCTGCATCCTCACAAGTATACACTGATTTTGCCCCAACTCCCCCCTTAGCACCACCCTCTGTGGTGCCGCAATGATCTAAAATAGACCACCTCTCAGTTCTGCAGTACCTACATCTACTCCCCAGGGGTCTCTCTACCCACACCTGCCTCTGTAGAAATGGCTCACATAAGCAAGAGGAGATGCGTTTCCACGTGTGCATACTGTATATGAAGGGAAACAGTTGTTTGTGTGTGGGGCAGAGGGCCGAAAGATAATGAAATCTGAACAGAGAAAACGCACGGAGAAGGAAGAAGCCTGGGATAAATGATAGCTGGCACACTGATGACGAAAATAGGAATTTTGTCTGGAATTTTGATCTTTTTAGTGACTTGAGACCCTCAAGTCATGAACCTGATCTATTTAAGCAGGTTAACATTTGGACCATCTGTGTTTTCTTTCTGAAACTGAAATTAGTCTAAATTGAAAGGAAATGCTCATGCAGCAATTACACGCATGTGTTCACATTGCACTTAAGATTATCCAGGCACAGCTCTGACTTCTGGAAAACCAGTACGGCAATTAGAGTGCACATACAACCCTGGTTTTAGAAATGACACGGCCACTCTGTTGCAATCACCGAATTAGAGAAGGAGAGACAGATGCCGCTGGCAGCAGACAGGGACGAGGGGAAGATGGGACAAATGAGAGGGGTGTGGTGGTGATGGTGGGGGTTGCAGAAAAACGGCAAAATCAAAATAATAACAGAGCGAAAGCAAAATTGTGGGAGGCAGAAGTCCTTAGTGAGATGAATCAATTGTGTGCATGCGTGTTCTCCTCCTACTGCCACATCTACCATCTCATCCACAAACCCTGACTAAATCTCCTCCCTCCTCTAACTTTCACTTCTGAATCAGCCACTTCCAGCAACACAATCCAATACAAGATCCCTTTTACCAGCCAAATAATTTGTGGATAATGATCATCCACCGGTACTTCTCCCTCTAGTGGCAGGCTTCTTCAAAAACGGGTTCACCCTCCTCATCTTCTGTGTCCTCTCCATGAAAATGTTCCTTTCCTTTCTTGTTTCCATCATTCTTTCTCTAATCCCTTTCCTTTGTCTTACTCACTTATCCATTTCCTCGTGCTTGCTCCTTTCCATCTAACTGCTCTTCTTCTCTGCTTGTCCTTCCCTTATTATCAAACAATCCTTCAGCCACACTTGGCGCTGTCCTTTTTCTCACCTCCCCTTGCCAAAACTAATTTTGATGTCTTTGTTTGCTAATAACTTCCATGCCCTATTCTTCCCTTGCACCTATATCCCTTCTTTTCATCTCCCGTTTCCCTCGTTCTTTATAAATTCTTCCTCAGCTACTATTTTTCTGTTCTTTCTCCTTCTATTCGCTATGCACAGCTGTCATTTCTTGTCCATCCAAGCTCACCGTTACTTCTCCCCTTTTCTCACATATCTCTCACTTGCCCCGTTAATCCCCTGCCTTTGTTTTGTTTTATTTACCTTCACTCAATTTTACCTCTGTATTCTTCATCTCCCCACGACGCAGCAAGTTTATTACTAGGATATTAGATGTAGTACACAGGCACTTCCACACAGTCTAAGTGTGTGGCAGGCAAAGTAATAAATGCTCAGAGTGTAGAGTGTGTACTGTATGTAAATGTGTGTATCCTTCCCTGGTGATCAGGAGTGAGTGACAACATCCTCATCAGCAACCAAAGACAGCAGAGAAATCAACAAGGAGGCTTCTTACCTAACCACTTGAAACAAAAACAAAAAAAGAGGGACAAGAGGAAAAAAACAGGATCTGATGGAAACCACAACAAAGAAAATTTGACTATAAATTTAATTTTAGCAAAACATATGTGCAGTGGCAAGGGAAAAAGTGGCACAACGTCCTGTTGGACAGGTTTTTTTTAATGTCCTCTACACTGCAATTTCTAAAACCCAAATTCCTCTGTGTCCTGCTTGTGTGTTTGCATCTGTTTGTATTCGGATCCTTAGAGAAATAAGTCATTCTGTGTGAAACAGTGACGCTTCTCCCTTCTCGCTCCTCGCTCCTACCAGCTGAAGCCTGCTCTGCATAAGAATGGGGAGGGGGGGATAGAGTAAACAGCTGGGCCCTTCTCCTCTCCTTCTCCACTATTATCGCGCTCACTCCATTCCCAGGACTGTTCTCTTCGCTTGATATGAAAGATGGAGGAACAATGCTCTCGTACCTGGTGCTCAAGTAAAATCTGATATACAAGAGAGGGAGAGAGTGATAAACTAGTAAACGAATCAGTGGTTCTATTACTTTGAGGGATGTATTTTTTTTCCTTTTATAGCCAATGTTCACCAATGGAAAGCAGTGTATCAGATATACGGAAATATTCCCTTAAAGGGTCCACACACTTATGCAAGGAATACAGTTTGACAATATAATAGCCCTGATGCATCATGAAAGTCTTTGATGCACTCAAAGACTTTCATGATGCATCATGATCTTTGTTCATACTAGGACCAGAAGTGAGGCTCTATGAATGGATTTGTTATTGTTGACTTCTATGTTAAATAATAATGTTTAGCAGACACAGCTCTGCGCTTTATGTCAAATATGAGCCTAAGCCTATACTTCATGCTTCTTCATGTCCCTGAAACACCGCTGCTGAGGACAGACACGTGTCTGTCCTCAGCCACCTGGAGCATTGGCGGGATTAAAAGCTATGATCAGACTGGTTTTGGGTAGGTATCACAGCTGTGTTGCTAGGGGCAAGGCAAAGGCACGCTGATTAACTGGCACCCTGGGGAGACACAAAGCAAGGTAGGGGAGGCAGGGGACCTGCACAGCATGCCAGGAGTGCAGAGTGTGTCTGAGAGTGTCGGAGATTTGGATGTTTTGATAATCCAGCATATGAATCACACACTGTGTCTTTGCGTATCAGTACAAACGTCCATGTCTGTGTGATTACATGCGATTGTGTTTGTAGCAACTCTCCAAGGAGCCAACTGCATATCATGTAGCTCTGCAGGCAGCCAGATGCCCTTGTACAGGACACCCACATTGGAAATCCATCCATAAGAATGGAGATTACATTGGAGACGATTGGCCAGCAGCCATCCCGCTCTTCCTCCTCTCACAGAAACCTCTCTCCATCAAACTCGCCTCATTCTGCTTTTCATTTGGTAACTTTAGATGGATTGCTCTCTTATCCACTGGGTGTTTTCGAGAGCAGATTGGCATAGGAAACCACAGCCTTATGTAATGTAACCTCGTGCTACTAGATGCATCTCTTGTGTTGTTCTTAAATACTTGCTCCTGTTTTTTTTTCTTTTGTTCGGTTCTTTTATTAACAAATGTGATCAAATTGTGATTTTATAGCAATTCCAACAGGTGTTTGGGAAAGATGGCAAGTGATGCCAGTGCAGAGTCAAATTTCAGTCTATTTTTCTGGGAGATGATGTTAAAGAGTCAAAAATTGACAAAATTGACACGATAAGATGGCAGTTTTGGATCTGTTTTTTTCTCCTCCATCTTTTTTTTAAACCAGAGACTGCAGACAAGTTTTGTCTCTTCATGTGAAACGCGAGGGAAAAGAAAGCAATTTACCTACCCACCATGCTCTTTTGTTCAATGTAAATACATCAGCCACCATTCACGTCTGCGTGCATCTCAAACAGACAGCTCGCTGTTTTAACAGCTAGCTCATCTGTCTTTCATCTTTGCAGCAGTTATCAATGCAGCAGCTCGTTTTCATTTCTTCCCCTCTTTCGTCTTGCTTCGACAGGATCCTTACCACCTTTCATCTCGGCCACGGTGGATTTGTGCGAGGGTGGCTGCCAAAGTGAGCCAAAGAAAGCCCCCCTCCCCCCACCTTCCCAACCCCAACTCGTGTGGAAATCAAAGTTGTCACTTCTCTAATTACCCAAAGCAATCTTTTCCCTCTCCTGATCTGCACTACTTAGCTGTCTCTCCTCTTTCCCTTTCTCTACTCATCATTATTCCTTGACTGTTTTAGTGTTCTCGCTCTCTCCATCATCACATAGCCACAGGCCAATAATTGGAAATACCTTCCAACGGTGCAAGATCCAATCACAAGAAGTCACAGAGCACCAGAGGCCCAATAAGAACCAGCAGAATGAGGGAGGGAACTATCATTAGAGACAAGTGACTAAGCTGGCTGACTTCAATTAACTATTACTGGCTTTTCTGCTGTACCTGTACCTTGAATGTAATAATGTAAGAGCCCAAAATATGACAAATGTTTGTCACGCATCGAATCCCAGTAAAGCTTTAAGAATACTTTTTTTTTAAAATTATTATTATAAAGAGCTGTTTTCAGGGTAAAGTGAACTTAAAAACTCCACCTGCTTATAGTAATAACATAAAAAACACGAATGAACAACAGAAATTTGTGTTAGCGACTGCAGATTACAGAAACACAGAGCTTCTGTGGCGCAACTCTATAAACTAGTCCTAACCAAGGACTAGTTTATAGAGTTTCTGTGAGAAAAGCATATTTTAAGAATTTTGAGAAAATGGAAACATTTTGCGCTCAATTCCAGGAGCTCCGTACTGTGTTGGCGTTAATGCTGAATAAGTTACATTTATACCTTAATGTCATGCAGGGGCTGTTACGACAGTGCAGACTAATTAGGGCTGGATGAGGTGACCCTGGATCTTCCTTTAGTTACGCTGCAAATGCCATAGGTTTTGCATTCTTTGTGTGTTTATACACCCCTCTGCATTTAATCATTAGTTATTATTCATTCCTGTCTCTCTTCTACAGTCTGTCTTTTTGGGGGTCGACTGACTGATTTTCTACCTTTTTCTCAAGGTAGTTTATATTGTATTACCTTACAATATAAACTACCTTGAGGTGACCGTTATTGTGATTCAGCACTGTATAAATGGAACTGAATTATTAACGTTATGGAAAATGAATGAATGAGCCTAGTTTCCAGTATATAAAGCTGCTGGTGCCATACCATATGACAGTTGAAATGGTTTCCTGCCAATCCCACCATATGGTTCACTCCACACCGTCGTCTGTCATCTAGTGCTTGGAGGAACATTAAAGCGATGCAGGTCTACTTCAGTACTGTTTGTTTAGAGGCCAAAGCTGCTGAAGTAAAATCTAGTCCATGTTCAACTGAAGTCTCTGTGCCTACAGCCATTTGTCTCACTCTGTATAAAGTGCACCCTTCTTTCCTAATCAAGTTGCTCACCCCTATTTTTAGAGTGCTCTCATATAGCTTTTGCTAAAGGGAAAAGGGAAGCAGATTTTCTGGGCTGCCACAGTCCCCCCCCCCCCCCTTTTGTCTCCCTGACTGCAGAGGTAGCAGAGACAAAGATGGTTACCGACGCACCGTGGCAACATGAAGGTAAAGATAAAAAGGGGAAGTAGGAAGGAGAGAGCATAGCCAAGAGCTTTGTTGACCCCTTTACTCAGACCATTTATCTGAGTAGTAAGAACATCTTAACAACTCAGTCGGAAGAGCTGAAGGTGACCTTGCTGGTACAAAGAGTCTCTCTTCTTCTGTGAATCCATGTCTTTCCTCTTTACTCCCCCCCGACTATAAATGCCAGCCTTCACGCTGCACAGATCCTCTAAGTTCCTTACAGAGTGAAAACACGCAATAACAACAGTCCTGTCTTTGTACTTTATCTTTCCTCTTTTCTTTTCTGCCCTTGTCTTATGATCTGTATTAAGACCTGGGCTGGACTCCTCAAAGTCAACATTATCTGGAGCAGCAAGTAATTTATGTTTTACAAACTTATTCTAAGTTCATGCACGACTCTACATTGCACGTGAATGGTGTGTTTATGCTCTATCACATTGGACAGGCTATATGTAAAGAATTTCCCAAATCTGGGACAAATTAAGTTTATCTTATCTTAATCTTGCCCGCTGTGTTGCAATCCAATTTGTGAAGCTCTTATTAGTCAGTAACATTCTTTATCCATCAGTAAGAAGCCTTATCCATCTCAGCAGTAACAGCAGCTTGCTTCCAGCATGCATACTGGATTTCGCCTCCCCCCACCAAACCACTCCTTCTCTTTCTTCCTCTCTCTTCCTTCTTCTCCATTAGACATTTTCAGCAATGCATCCCCTTTGCTACACTTTGCCGCACATTCCTTTTCCTCTTTCCTACCCCCCCTGCCGTCAGACCCTCCATCCATGCATCCATTGCCATCCCCTAACCGCCACTTCTTCTTTCCAGTTCTGCTCAACTGCAGTCAGAAACTAAAGTGAAGTGACAGCTCCATAGTAAATCTGCTGTTTGTAAATACAGCTCTCAATGACTAGGAAACAGTAGGATTGCACACTGTGAGCTCTCATTGGTCATAATGACACAGTTATGAGGCAGCAAAATATGGTAATCGCAGCCAATATGCTGTGATGGTGTTGATATAACTGTGGTTGTAAAATTCAGAATGATTATTCAAAGCTCAGGGGACACCTTAGTGAATCCCAAATGCCAAGTGTGGTATAAACTCACATAAAATGAATGGATTCTTCCTGAAGCTGAATTCTTACTGTAATGTCATAACTCACTGTGTCCTGTGACTATAGCCACCATCCATTCATCCATCCATTTTCCTCTGTCTATCTAATCCAATGGGGCTCAGCCCAGGGGCGGAGCGTGAGGGTGGCTTACTGGGCTTAAGCCCGGGTTGTTTTGTCAGAAGCCCGGGGTCTTTTGGAGTGCAATTTTTTCATAGTTAGATGCCTGGCTGACAACTGTATAAAACAAAAAGTACACACAATATTCGAAGCACATAGTGCACACTGAGGGAATTTACGACTGCGTGAATCCCCCCTGATATTGGTATGATCCGAGCTCAGGCACTAAGCGACTGAGCGAGAGGGCGGGGCAGCTGCTGCCTGTGTGCGCTGTTGGAGAAACGGAGCCAGCCATACTAAGGAGAGCTTAAGTTTGACCAGTTACCAAAGCAAATCATTCGTACCGTACAAATAATGTAAATATGACGGTGAACCACGAAAGATTGATATCAAACTGATCACTTGACCAATATTACGTTACTTGCTCTTCAAGTGAATCAACAAATGGCGAAATGAAAAGCAGAACAAATGCTATTTTTTTAGAGTCTTAGCTTACGTGTGTTTATTTCATATTTTCAGTTCTTACCCTCCCCGACTAAATCGGTTTCAGTTATGTACTGAAATATAAGAATGGACATTAGAGGCTTCTTTCAAAGAAAAAACTCAGGTAAATGTTATTTTATATATTATGCTTTGTATGTTGTTCAGTATATTTCTATGCAAAACAAGAGGAATTTCAATACACAGCAGTATATTCACAGTTTAAACCAGATATTTACATACACTTTATGGAAAACACAAGAACATTTTTTTACTGTACAACATCAATTTAGAGTAAACTTGTTTTGTTTTGGATAAATATTGAAATATCTTTTGAATTAGTTAAATGTCAGAATAAAGAGAGACAGAGCTGTCTATTTTTTATCACTTTCATCAAATTTAGGAGTACATGTACACTAAGTTTATTGTTAATTAATAAGAAAACTGCAGGCGATTCCATTCTGAGCTGAAGAAGCTTCTGATAGGTTAGCAGAGTCCATGTGAGTAAATTGGTGGCACACCTGTGGATGCATATAAGGCAAAACACAGCCTGTTTCTTTGAAATGGGAAAATCAAGAGATGTCAACCAAAACACCAGGAAAAGAACTGTGGAGCTCCATAAGTGTGGCTCAATTTTGAATACAATTTGGTGCCATTTGCAATTAAGAAATACAGACAGTTTATCTCTTTACTCTTAAAATTAACAAATGTTTTTTATATTTATCAATCTAAAAAAATAAACATTTAGTCTGATTTGATGTTACAATTAAAAAAGTGTTTTTATCTGAAGAGTGTGTAAATATCTGGTTTCAACTGTATATTTGATGATTGTCAGCACAAAGAGGGAGAGAGAGGAACAGAGAGGGAGATGGAGGAGAATGAGGACAGAACAGAGATGGAACAAGAGCAGGTGAGACACACATGTTAGTCAAATGGTTGTTTACCAAAAGTATCACCGTATCATAGGTACTCATGTATCTTGTACCTAGTGTTTCTTTTTAGGTTTGTTATTTTTCAAATTCTATATTAAGTTATGCAGGCTTGTTTGCACAACAAGGCTAAATAATTACATAAACTTTTCTCAGTCTAAATAGTGGACTTTGGTAGAATTAAAAAATAAGTGTAGTGCAGGTCTATGATGATTTTTAGTGCTACTATCATCTAGTTCTGATTCTGGTTCTGTCTTGGTTAAGTCCTCAGTAGTCCTGATTTTGAACTGTTGTAGTCCTGTTTTAATTCCAGATCAGTTCTTGGTCTGGTTGAATTGGGTTTTAGTCCTCGTGTCTTGATACAGCCCCGACTTTGTTCTGCCTTGCTGCTTAATTAAAAAACTAGTTTATGGTGTCCTGCATATGTGATATATTTTTTTCCTATATGAAGTCATTCTTTTTTGAACAAAACTCAAAACAGAGCCTATTAATCTTTCAGTCTTTCAGTCATTTCTAAAATAATAATCCCACATGCATACTACCCTTTAGGGCTAAGCCCCGGGTGTTTCAAATGTCTGGCTCCGCCTCTGGCTCAGCCCAGCTGTCACTGGGCAGACAGACACCTAGATTCACAGAAAGAGTTAATGTGATGGAGTAGTATGACACAAATCAGACAGATTCACGTATTACAATTTACTACAAAAACTATACTATATCTCTATATAAACAACAACACGTCTCCCTTCACAGCTTAGAAACAGCTAAGATGGAAAATTTGTTTCAGTGGTTGAAAGGGCAACTGGTTCCTTGTAAGAGAGGGATTACTGCTATAGCGGCCTCCGCTCACTAAATCTGACCTCTCCTTGGGGTGTTTCAGCAGCTTGATTGGCAAGAAAGTAAAGAACAGGAAGAGAATAACTCAAGAAAAGAGTAAAAAAAAGACATTTGTGGAATTTGATCTATGAGCAGGATTTTAAAATCTAAACTACAATTTAGAATTAAATCTGCTTTTTGATGAAAATGATATACACCCATGATGCATTCAAAATGTTGGACTGTCCCTGCTGCCTGTAGTCCTGTTCTGTGTTTCTAGAGCTGCGCCCATAACCAGGTTCCTTATGCCTGCCTTTCTGCAAATGAGAACTCATCATTTGCAAGACAGAGGAACCTGGGTGAGGTCTTACGTGGGGATAATATTGTGAACACCTTTTACAGTGTGGAAATCAAATGTGACAAGGAATGTGAGCTGGTGTGCGACAAGAGAAGGCTCAGCAGAGAAGAGTGTAAGGCAGGAGGACCAGTACATCCTCCTTACTCCAGTGAAGCAAAGAAAATATTTAATCTCCTGCTGAACTTGTGATTTTGCTCAATTACAAAGAAATGAAGACTCTCTAATGAGAGTTTCATTTTACTGGAGACTATCAACCAGAAGTAAATGATATATAAAAACTTATATAAAAATGATTTGAATTTCATTGAAAGAAATACGCACTTGATCCTCTACAACCCAGGAGAATCAATCAATCCATTACAGATACTCCTGATCTTACTCCTGTGTATAAAGCACACCTGTTCACAAAATGAGTTTCTTCCATTCCAACCTCTCCACCATCAGGCTGCCACGGGCAAGACCAAAAGAGCGCTCAAAAGATGCTAGGGACATAACTGTAGACTTGCACAAGGTTAAAAGACCACCAGTAAGGAGCTCATGCAATTTTCTTCCAATTCCAATTATTTCCAATTATTTGAAAATAGATGAAATCTAAAATGATCATTATCACCCTCCATTTGCAAGATCTTGCCTCATGAATTGAGGATGATCATGAAAAAAGTGTTGAATAGCCCAAAACTACATGGAAGGAGCTTGTTAAAGATCTGAAGGTCAGAAGAGATTCCAGATGAAAATAACCTCTAATTCTTACTGCTACTATCCCAAAGAGAATGCATTAAGGTTTAATGCATTCTCTTAATGCATGACTGTCCTGATGTGTTCTTCTTCTGGGACAAGGTAATAAAGTTATTGACATCACTGACAAATATCAGTCTTCCTGTTGACCCACTGCTACATCTTCTGCTTGATGACTCTAGGCTTCCAATGACAATGAAAGCACGCAAATTGTGGCTGGCAGGCATAACTGGGGCCAAAAAACTAGTGGTTCAGAGGTGGCTACCACCACATGATCTCTCGGTGAAACACTGGTTACATGCCTTCTTAGATATCTTGTACTTAGAACTATCCTCAGCTAGGGTCAACCATGCAAACCCCTCAACAGTCCAAAACTGGCTAAAGGGAATTAGAGAGACCAAAAGGTTGCTCAGAAATGTGCAATAGGGAGTTAATGCATGTTATTCTCTTTTTGTTTTAAATCACTGATCTATTGTACCTTTCTCCTTGTTCATTATGTTAACCTGTTGTGTCATTGGAATGTCATGGTTATGCTGCAAATGTGTGTTGGTAGGGAGGATGGGGGTGGAGAGGGGGAGAAAAGGGACTTAGGGTTTGGGTTTGAGGTAATGTTCTTGGGAAACCCAATATATTGTATGTTTGTGGTGTGCTGTATAAGAGTTTCCCTTTGTCCTAAAAGCAAATAAATATTGCATTACAAAAGATCTGAAGGCAGTTGGGACCACAGTCACCAAGAAGACCGCTTGTACCACACTACACGACAATGCACTGAAACGTTGCACTGCCTGCAAGGTCCTCCTGCTTAGGAAGGTACACATACAGCCCCATCTCAAGTTTGCTAGAGAACATCTAAATAATTCAAAGAAGGCTTGGGATGAAGTGTTGTGGTCAAATGAAGCCAAAATAAAGCTAGTCGGCATTAACCTGATCTACCCAAAGAACATCATCCCCACAGTCAAACAGGCCACAGTTATGAATGACTGTCTATCTCTCTGTGCTAGCCCAACAGTGGATTGGTGGCCTGTCTGGGACCTACTTGTGTTTGAGGGGGTCAAAGGGCCAATATTGCATAAAATCTTGGATGAGAAGATGAGAGATGGGTCGTGGATGAGTATGACAATGACCCTAAATATATCGACAAGGCAAGTCAGTTTTTTTCCAGGGCTTTGGTTGATATTTGGTCTCTCACTATAAAATTAAACTACCACAAAAACTGAAGACTTCTGAATCACCAATGAGCAAAAGTGCATATTCTCCTGACATTCTAAATAGGCTGTAGTTATAAATGGCTGCCTGTGTCTCTGTGCTAGCCCTACAGTGGATTGGTGAGCTGTTTGTGGTGTACCTCCAGGCAGAACTACAAGCCTGAATTGGATATACAGGAGAAAATTAATGGATAGATGGATGATATACACTATGCAAGACTCCAGAGACACGAGCTTTAACAGAAAATCAATGGTAAAAAGTGTGGCAGTCCTGTCCCCACTGCATAATTAACAAGTTCATTCTGAAATAAAATCACCGCAGCCATAAAAACTAACAACAGCAAATGACAAAAAAAGTTTCAATTACCATTTTGTGCCATCATATACACTATAAATTGCCTTCAGATCACTTCAGTAAGACAACTTTCTGTAACTTTAGAGAAAAACATTATATGTGTCATTCATCCTCTCAGAAAAAAGATAAAAGCACCATTGTTCACATCAGAAAACTCTGCTCTATGGACATAATGGACATTACTCAGTTCCTAGACCAAGGAAGTTTCAGCATTTAACAAAGTTACATATACTTGAGGAATATGGCATGCCAGTACAAAAATAAAGAAAAGCTATGAAGAAGTGAGCAAACATGACTCTTTATCATTAGTCATGCTGTAATTTATAAGTCTGCTAGCATCTGCATGCCTAATTATCAGACCATGTAAGCCTATATATAAATGTAACTTTGCATTGGCCAGAGAAACAATGTGTTTCTTCTTTTAAAAGCTGCAGTTTAGCTTTAATTAATGTTCAGTGAAGCTCTGTAAAAACACTGTATGATACATAAGCTAACAAACACTGATGCAGAGCAACAGTCATTCTTAAGTCTTTATTTTTCTGTATTGCCTCAAACCAGAAAATAATACTTTGGTCACTCAGAAATGAATATTCCTAAAGGGCAATGCCATAAAATCACAAACAAACCTTTTAAGATAAAAAATTATTAACCACATGAGACCACTTCCTTTCTCACAGCAGATGACCAGTAAATAAAGGGACTAGAGTGTGAAATGGTACAATTACAGCCCGTATGGCACCGGTGCTAACATCTGCCTGTTTTTCTGAGGCAAGGTTGAGGTGCTCAGTGTGACACGGGGAGGTTTTTATTGAGCCACTATGCCATTTTGGGAAAATGGGAGGTGGGGCGGGCCAATAACTGTTGCTGCAGGAGCCACCGGGGACACCTGACATGCTGGATTAGTTGGCCGAGCGTTCCTCTGACACTTTTTGTCTGCTCTCTGTCCATCAAATACAATGTGCACATGCACACAGACACACACAAACATGCTGTACTATGTGATGCACCCAGACAGATGCATGCACTGTCACACGTAGAATAAGACATGGACCACAACACCCACAGACACACAGACTCCCCGAGGACTACTAACATCACTTCGTGGGACGTCAGGAGACGTGTTGCTTAGCCGCTGAATGTGCCTGACCCGTGACGACCACATTCGCTGTCAACATCTTGTCTCTCCAAATCATCACCTCGAAATGGCCTTCTGTTTAAAAGCTTGCTGCTGGCCAGCCCGGGTTTTAATAAAGGCTTTGTGAGTAAAGCGATGCAAAATCTTCAGTAATCTCCAGATATTTTGGGCTGAGGCCACTTATAGTGCACACAAACGTGTTTTTTGTCAGAATAAGATACAGAGAGAAAATCTGCCACCTTTTTCACGAGGAATGACGGCTCTACATTCTCTGTTTTACTTCCACCTTCCTTGTGGCCTCATCCTCTGGGAGCTTTTACCAGAGACCCCAGGTATCCCACATGTAACTCTCAATATGCACAGAATGTCAGATACGGTTCAGAACTGCAAAAGTATACCAAGGAGACTGCTTGATGTGGGTCACAACAGTCCCTCTGGGGAAGGGGATTTCACAGGAAAGTGCACTTCCTTGTTTTGTTAGAGGGACCAGACAAATATGGTACCTGTACCATCCAACAGACGCACCATTGCAGGCATTTTTCATGACAACTTGTTCTATTTTTCTTGAAATCTGGTTTACAACGACAGCATAAGATGACATAAGTTTTCTGCTGGGACAGCATAGCAATGACACTGCATAATGTAAGCATCAAGAAAATGAAGTAGGTTTGAATACAGTCCCAAACCGTGAGCGCAAACTATTTTGTCCTATTTAGAGAATCAGAAGATGTCTAAATCTCCAATCTGGGTCATGGGAACTTGTTTCAACAGGGGACCTCCTTTTTCTTTCTCTACAAAAATATAACATCACTTTCTCTCTCCCTTTATGCACCTCATGTGTCAGTTAGGAAGTTGCAATCCCATCTCTCTCTCTCTCTACATACTCCTCCACCCATCTGCACCTAAGCCTCATCCTACGTTTTGCTTTCCTAATGTGTAACATGTCTATGTCCCTAAGACAAGCCCCACCCACTCCCCAAGCAATATGATGATGAGCACAACCTTCAAAGTGGGTATGGGTGCAATCTGCAAGCTGGCACCCAAAAAAAGTTAGAGTGTAATCAGCTCACATAAATGAAACAAACCTATTCTACAGCCATTTAGCCCCCCTGCTACCACCCACACGACCCCACTCATCTTCGTGACCTCCTAAAAGTTCCAGCCCGAGCACAAAACTCATCAAATAAACTAACAAACAAAAACAAAATCACACTCTTCAATTGTTGATAAGCACAGGAAAAGGAAAGAAATGTTTGATGAGGACAACAACCGCGGCGAGGAGGGCGGAAGGGAAGAGGAATAAAAAGAATACGATATGGGATGTGCATTAATGTTTCTTGATGAAACGAAACATAGATTCGGATGATGACACTCACTTGCCAATGTTAACAGGCTGCTCAGCTGTTATTTTCCGAGCGGTTTGCGCTATTGTTAGATGAAGGCTCCTTTTTGGAGCGTGCGCTGTTGTGAAAAGGGCTGCATTTCCATCATAATAACAACTGAAAAGAGTGAACTGTCACACGGCACTTCCTTTTCTGGCTGTGATGCATTCCCCTCAGTCTGGCCTTGCTGTGTTGATGGATGAGCAAGAGAATATGCTTCTCTCAATGCCAAAACAAAGCTTCGAAATATGGGATCACTGCTGTGACAGAGAATGTCACAGTCCCACTGCTCTATATGTCAACAAGAGTAAATATCATGACCACATTAGCGGCGCTCTCCCTGCAGTTTGAAACAATGATGATACATAGACAGTGCTTTTAGACAACGGGAAGAGAATGCATCGACTTCGGGTGGAGGTTTGCACATTGGACAGCATCGGTGCGGAATAAAAAACACTGCTTATTCGTTTGTAACATGAGACAGTCCTGCGTGGTGTTGCGTAGTCGTTGTGGGAACACAAAATGTCTTCCTTTGAACAACCATGAACAAAAGGGAAACACAGTGGAGAGAGAAATTACGTGGGGAGCTTCAGCATAACCAAAAATAACTTCATATTTCAGACTGAAATAGAATACTATGATTATGGTTAAACAAAGAGTGGGGGAATTAACACACTCCCAGCCGTGACTCATCGGGAGTTTGCCCTCGTTTAAATGATGTTGCACCCGTGTTTATCTTGAAGCGAAGGCTTGAGTTAAAAACACCTCCACGCTTTCCCAGCTTGAGGTTTCCTCCCTGTTTATCCTGCCTAAAGACCTTGCTCACCAACCATACGTGGCTGGCATACTCACGTTCGGCTGGCCTCCATTCAGTGCTGGCTTCACAGTGCCAGGAGCTATAATGGCAGACTAACCACAGAGAGCCGGTTGCACTTAGATGAGGACGGCTTGCCTCGGGAAGGCTGCTTTGCTCTTCCTGCCTTTTAGACCAGAACTGGACTTAATCACCAGGAATAATGCAAGCAGCCTCTAAATATGAATGTTGTGATAAATAAAACAGAATGTGTGTCTTTAAGAGAGAAAAAGATCACTTTTAGTTGCACATAGGTTGGGGGGGCTAAAATAATGAATATTTCATTTGCAAAGCTCCTTCTTTCTCTCTCCACTTTGTTGCCCGGCTTATCGGAAAACTCAGACCTGTGAAGGATCTAATCCAATACTGCCTCCCTCCCTCAGTCCCTAGATCAAGCCCACTGTTCCTACCTGAGGGGAAACGTTCAATGACGGGCTGGTTGTCCACCTGTAGCGTGGCGTTTCCACCACTGCGTGTGAATCGCACCACGTGGTATTTGCCGTCGCTCACCATCACCGCGCTCTCCTCGATGGTTATATCGTCTGTTCCCACGTTGAAGATCACGCCGACCTTTCCCCGTTCCTGTAAACAGAGGTTGATGCAATACACGGTCAACAAAAATGCACCAGCATGCACTAATATGTTAAGTTCAAACATATACCCATAAAATATAACATGAAGGGTTCGGGTTAGTGGAAAAGCCTGACCGCGGTCTCTTCTAAGATTAAGCCCTCATTGTCCACTGCCCCATCCCAACATCTGGTTTCAAACAGAATCTGGTACAATTCATGTATTCATGGATTTGGTGAATTGAGAGCCACGATTAAAGGATCTAAATGTTTTAAATATTCAGCTTTAGATAGGGTAGCTGTGGCTCAGGAAGTAGAGCCAGCCATCTCCTAATCATAAGGTTGATGGTTCAATCCTGCCTGTTCCAGTCTGTATGCCAAACCATCCTTCGGCAAGATACTAAACACTAAGTAGCTCCCGATGTGTGGGTGTTAAATAGAAAGGACTTAGACCGTCCAACTCCAGGCCTCGAAGGCCGGTGTCCTGCAGGTTTTAGATGTGTCCTTGATCCAACACAGCTCATTTAAATGGCTAAATGACCTCCTCAACATGTCTTGAAGTTCTCCAGAGGCCTGGTAATGAACTAATCATTTGATCCAGGTGTGTTGACCCAGGGTGAGATCTAAAACCTGCAGGACACCGGCCCTTGAGGCCTGGAGTCCGACAACCCTGACTTAGACAAAGAGAGAAGTGCTTTATCTAAATGACTGAAAAAAACCCACAGTTTATAAAGTGCTTTGAGCACTCAGGTAGAATACTGTATTTTTTGGACTATAAGGCGTATTTAAAACCCTTAAATTTTCTCAAAAATTGACAGTGTACTTTATAATCCGGTGTGCTTTATGTATTAATTCTGGTTGTGCTTACTGACCTTGAACCGATTTTATGTGGTACACGGCCGTCAAAAATCAGTCAAAATGTTTTAGTATGACTTTGGTAAGCTACAAAGCTGGATTATTACGGCTACCGTAGTCTGGAGCCTTGCGGAGAAATACGTACTGTGTGTACAAGGACCCCAAAACGGCACCTGTTAAGAGACATGCTTACGAAGTGGATTTCAAACTTTAGGCTATCAGTCATGCAGTTGAACATACGAATAAAGCAGCTGTGAGATAATCCAACATCACAATTTGATGGACTTGTGGAAGAGGAATGAACTGAAAAAGTGAGTGTACTGTTCTGTATTTTATGTGTTAAAACTTAACGATGTTGAGAGTTATTGTGATAGAGTTGAATAAAGTTTCACTTTATTTTGTTTCGCTTAATGTGCCTTATAATCCGGTGCGCCTTATAGTCCGAAAAATACGGTAGAAAAAAGCGATCTATAAGAACCGGTCTATTTACCTTTTTTATAAAAATGCTATTAAAGTGGTCACTTAGGTTTAAGTTTGTGCCATTTAAGCTGTCTTTAGAGATGATTTATAGATTCCCTGGAAAAAATATCTCAACAGCTACTCAGCTCGCTGCAAAAACATCAGTGTTCCCAATAGTATCAACTGTTTATCCACCATCATGAACCAACAACTAATATTGTAATTTGACCAGTGCTTTCCGTCGTTTTATTCTTTCTGGTGTTCAAGATAATTGTTATTTACAACACTGTTGTCTTTGTTACTTATGTTACCCAAAGATACCCCGTTGAGCGTAGCTAGATTCCAACTGGCAATGCATAATGAGAAAAATAAAATCATGTCTTTTGTGTTTGAGAATGAATTACACTGACTGAAGCAATTGAGTTGTCAACTAAGCAGCAGTTACCCTGCACAGTTAAACTGCAGTCATCCAGCCGTGTAACAATCCATGCTAATAGGCTAATACTGTTGTTCCTTTGTTGTCCTTTGGCAAAAATCAAAAGATATTTTTCTTCAGTCAACACAAAAAGCCCCGACTGCCTGTAGTCTGATGACACTCAGAGCGTCAGATCCCACACATACAAGCCTGGTAAGGGAACAGAGTACTTGCTGAGGACTCAGGCACCTTTAGTATTCATCAACCGGGTGACCCCCCCTCCCCTCTCCCATCTATTAGTGTTGACAGCCGCCCACTGCTTCGAGTTTATTACAGTCAGCCGCCTACTCCACTCTCTTCTCCCGCCATCTCTCTCCTCTCCCTCTGTGGTTCCTGTCCTCAGTCCCAGGAAAGGTCAAAGTCATTTACAGAGTTACAGTCTGCCAGAGAGCCATAGAACAAGGGTGAGAGAGAGAAAGGGAGAAACAGAGGACATATCAGACAGCACCACTGCATACAAGTTGTCTGTCTGACTGCAAAACCTCTGTTGCACTTTTGCCCAGCTGTAAGACCCTGCTCTGGTAGCTGTTGCCCAACCTACAGACAGCAACACTTCCTGACTGTCACAGCAGGTCAAGCTCATTTGCCGGTGGGGTCACATTTGCACACTGCTATCTCCTCACTGCAGCTACAACTTCATTGATTCCATTACCTCATTAGGTATGTGCATTTATTTTGCCACTTTCCATATGCCAAGATATTCAGGGGTGAACCTGTGGCTTTTGCTTGCAGCAGTTTTCCATTATTCATGGCTGATTAAGTATTTTAAAAAAGAAAATAAGACACCCCTAATGTTAACAGATCTCAAAATAGCCAGTTAATTGAGTAAATAAGTGCAAAGGTTGTACAGTAAGTTAATGATCAGTATAATCAGCCACATTTATGTGCATCTTAACTGCTCTTTGCTGCTGTGTAAAGTTGTTATAGTTTTTAGCCAAGGCCACGTTACGGCCATGTCAGCCGTGATTAGGGTATTAATTGAGCATGCTCAAATGGTGGCGCAACATGTTGGTTGTGATTAATGCTTTGCGGGGATCAGCAGAACATAAGACACAGTTGAACAGCCAGAATAAGCAAAAGGAATCAGTGTGGAACACAACAGGAAGCAGAGCTCAGCTGTCCTACGTGATGCTCCTAATGAAGCTAGATCTGTATGAAATTGATGGACTACTCTGTAGATGGACTCATTCTGCAAGGAGGCTCGTTGGATGTCTCGAATGGCAAAGTGCTTCCAGCTTCTCAGCCACTTAATCAGCGGCTTCATGTTATAGACCGACCCTCACAGTCTTTCTGCCTGCTATCGTTGTGAATGCCAAAATCCACTATGCTGCAGATTTGACGACACCAGCATGAATACAGTCTTAGAGTAATTATGAGGTGCACAAGAATAACGATTTAATCAAAGCTTTCAGTATTGATACCCTTTAGATATTGCAACGGGGAAAAACAAAATGGAGAGGGTGAGTGAAATGCTTTTGGATCGAGCGGAAATGCCAGGATCATCTCCGTTACAGCCCACGCACTAGGAAGCTTAGAATAATCATAACACCTTGCTTGGAGAATTAATTCAATTTGCCAGGGTGAAGCAGAATGAATCCATGCTATTACAACTGAAAAGCAGAAGGGAGTGAATTTGAGTGATATTTACAGTGAGATTAGCATTTGTGTTCCGCAACATTAGAGTTCTTCCCGGTGCTGAGGGAATGTATCGAGCCCATTACGGTGGGAAGCCGCTGGGAACCAGTGCTTTTTTAAAAATGATTTTAGTGTAGCAGTAATGACATTTTAATGGCCGTTTCCCTTAAGCGAACATATCTCTGGAAACAGAAGGAAAAGAAAAACTCTTTGAATGACTGGGAGCAGTCAAGCCTGCAACATTGAAATGAAGGGACTAGTAGGTAACTTACAATAAACCCTGGCTGCTCTTTAAACACCACAGCTTCTCAATGACTGCTTAGCAGCCCTTAATCTGCTGTAGCTGTCAGCTAATGTCAGGAGCAAGAATGCTACGTTTTCCACTTTTATCTAGAGGGTAGCTCATCTTACTTTTCTTTCTACGGGTAAATCGGTAGCAAAGGGAGCAGGTCCGCGGTAGACTGGGGGGCAGGAGCTCTACTTTATGATCAGATGTATTTTCAATTACATCTGATCTGCCTGAAGAAGCCAGGATCTGAGTTACTGAGATTCAATTAAATATTCAAAGATCTACAATAGTGGAGGGGGTTGGACGAAATACCTACAGACAGAATTAAGTTTCAACTTTAACCAAAATCGGTTTTGGTTCTGAGGCTCTGAGTTTTACAAAGAAAGGTTTCATCTGGGGACAAGAGAAAAATCAAAGATTTCCTCTTAAATATTATATTACTTTAAGTACAAAGTTGCTGTTCTTGCCAAATATCTGATTTGTTTACCACTGCACAAACTGCTCATCAGTTTCCCACACAGTAAATCGAGTTTAGCTACCAAAAAAAAAACTCGAGAAAAAAGAAAGTTTCTGTAATCTTCTCATTAGAGTCTCTCCTTCCTTGTTCTCAAAGACAAAAGAAAATTGACTTTGGAATTCTGCACGGCAGCCAGAGAAAGAGCAGTACGGAGTGCATTTCCGTCTGAAATATTTCAACATGACCTTGCGGCGTGCGAGAGCACGTCGAGGTAAACGCTGCTGTCGGGAGTGGAATGAGAATGAGGCAGAGACTGCAGTCTGTATGTGTGTATCAGGGTTATCGGGCTGCCTCAGCGAGCTCTCGCTGATCACGCCAAGCAGAAAAGGAAGAGCGAGAGGAGGAGGAGCAAGGGGCAGAGAGAAACACTGTGTGATAAAAGGACAGTGGGAACCTTGATGATCCTCTGGGGCCTCAAGGTGCTTTGAGATCAAAGCTCCTTTTGAAGGTGTCAAAATCTGGTTCTTTCTTTTGCTCACATGCTGGTACTCAATTAAGAAAAGGAAAAATAGACAAAGGGGGAATGAGAAAGCATTTTTGAAGGATTTGGTTTGTTGTTTCATTTCCTCCTCGCCTGCTCAATCTTCTCCCTTTCTAACACACCCTACAGCTTCATCTTTACACACATCTGCTACTTGACGTATTTGCATTTCCTCAAAGTCTTTCTGAATCTCCCCCTTAGATCTGATACATAAATGCTAAACAGGCAAGTTAGAAAGAGGAAACAACAGAGACGCAACTGCTGGAAAGTGGATTCAGCAAGACTAGGGCAGAGACAGTTGCAGTTGTTTAAATCACTCAAGGTATTTTGCATTTTGCTGTATCAACTTGCCTGGAGAAATTGTTTCTGAAACACGGCTGACCAGTTCAGGGATTTGCTGGTTTGATAGATTTCATATTAATACTCCTCTGGCTGTTGAAAATGCAAACGATTCATCAGCTTCTCTCTCATTTGGATCTATCATAGGCTGTATCTGCTTGAGACTAACTTGACATGCCACTAAAAGTGTGCAGAACTGCAGTATTTATTAGCTTATGAATCAGCCAGCAGAGCAGCATGGATAAAAAAAAGAATGATAAATAGATTTTTACTGGGCGCCCACAGAAAAAGCAATCAATTCTTATATATGTATGTACACAAATATTTGACACATCCATGCGGTGTAGGAAAGCCTAATATTTCATACAGCTTGAGCTAAGCATTTTAACGTATTTGCAGATTCTGTGCATTAATGTAAAATTCCATATGCTGTTTACAGTTACCGACTCATACTGGTGATTTTTTTCCCTAAAATATCCCACAGATACCCCATCTGATACCCCATCACTTGGTATCGCTGCATCTTCCTCATGAGTTTAATTCCTGCGCTGATTCCTGGCTAATCAGCTTGTCAACATGTATGCATAATGCCTGCGAGCGCAGATCCGCTGTGGCATCTGCTACAAGGAGAACAGTATAGTGGGGCTAAGCTTCCACTTAGAAACTGCAGCGTTACGTAAGGAGAAATACGTGGTTGCATAACATGTAGACTTCTTGCCGGCTAAATCATCCACTGTCCGTTCACTGAACGTCTTCAGAGTATCTGCGACAGAAAGAGGGAATTGTTGAGGGCCAGCAGCCATTTTGAATCAGTAAACTGCTCTGTAGCGCGCAGATTTCACGTCTTCCCTTCTTATCAGTCACCTCAAATGACATAGTGCTGTTCCAGACGGAGCTGCATGTGTCATTTTGATTTGGTTTATTTAGGAAAAAGAGGAGGGCTGTGGCAAAACAGTCGCTTTTGCAAAGAAGACATGGTTTCCGTTGCCACACCTTCTCTCGGTTTCTGCTCAGCTAACATCTGTATGTGCTTGCCGTGGTCTCTTGCAGTCACCTTGAGCACCTCATCTTAAAGGCACTTCATATCCTCTTCGATCTCTTTTCTTTGCCTAGTTATTTCCAGCAGTGGTCATGGCTATGAGAGCACATTTGCACTGCAAATGATGAGTGGCCACTCTAACAGTGAATCAGATCTCATTGAAAAATCAATGACTTAGACAGATGTGATGTGAGTGCATGTATATATATACATATATATGTGTGTGTGTGTGTGTGTGTGTGTGTGTGTGTGTGTGTGTGTGTGTGTGTGTGTGTGTGTGTGTGTGTGTGTGTGTGAGAGAGAGAGAGAGTATACACTGATGTGTCTGAATCTCTTGTCAGAGCATGACTCACACTGGGCTTGCCTATTTGTCCCCAAGTACACACACATACCAGCATTGAGCCAAAATACTACAGAGGGAAGAAACAGTGAACATACTAAGAAGGAGAGAAACACAAATCAACCAAAATACCGTCCACTATAACCCTGATTGTTGCCACTCTCAGCAAAACCAACGCTGACTCGCATATAGTAAGTACTGATATGACTGCTCATGTACCGTACCACTGAGACTGTTGATGGATGGCATCCTTCAGCACAATAGAATAGAATAGAATAATCCTTTAATTGACCCACAAGGGGAAATTTGGTTGTAACAGCAGCCAAAAAGACAAATATACAAACAAACAGGACACAGGACACAGAACAGAAACATACACAATTTTTCTTACATATTTACATTAAGGACAACGGTTACTATAAACAGAGAGTACTGTACAGTTATTAAATAAAATAAAAACAATTACAGGTAAGAGGTAAACCAGGTTGTAGCGCGAATTGGTTAATTAACTAACTTATTGCAGTTACAGCATTGATGTAAACATCTATGTTTGTTGGGAGCAGTTCAGATTGTACAGTCTGACAGCTGCAGGGAAGAAGGACCTGCGGAAACGCTCCTTCATGCATCTAGGATGCAGCAGTCTGTCACTGAAGCAGCTCTGCAGTTCAGCAACATTTATGTGCATGGGGTGGGAGACTCTGTCCATCAGAGATGTTATTTTGGCCAGAGTCCTTCTGTCTCCCACCACCTGTACTGGGTCCAGGGTGCATCCCAGAACAGAGCTGGCCTTCCTGATGAGTTTATCCAACCTCTTCCTCTCAGCTGCCGATAAACTGCCGATAAAAATAACTATAATACTTGGAGGTCTGACTAGGGATGGGTACCGGTATCCGGTGTCATTATGGCACCGGTTCTGACATAAACGGTAGTAACCAGACCAAAAAGCAGCGCACATTTCGGTGCTTTATTTTCCTGAGATGTCATACACTTTGGATTCTAGCCAATCATTTTACCTTTCCAAGGATAGTAGGCGGGCCCAGGTACGTACGCTCTTTTAGAACAGAGCTGCAGGTTAAAAATGCCCAAGGCGGAGCGGTCAAAAGTCTGGCTGTACTTCACAGCAAAAGATGCAAACTCAGCAGCCTGCAACAAGTGCTTTAAGGTGATACTGTGATACTGTGCAAAGGAGGTAACACCTCAAATCTGATGAAACACCTGGCGGTTTTTTAAAAGCCGAGAAATGCACCGTATTTGATAGCTTGCTGCGAGACCTCACACCGAGCACATCTACTGCGGGTGTGGTGCCTGTTATCAGACCCGGAGTTAGCAACATCCCCCAAGAACCCGAAGAGGAGAGTCCTGGCCCCTAGCCCTGCCAGTGTAGCAGAAATGATGACGGATGATGATGCAGCAGCAGCCGTTCTTCTCTGGGTGAGTAGTTTAATGTTGTTCGTGTGTAATTTACGTTGAGTATGCTAACCACGTTATTAAATTAATGCATGTAAGGTGAACTAGCAAACACCGTCATAGTTACATGCGGCTGTCTTCTTGTTTGATGGCAGATACTCCCTTCAACCTGGCCAAAAAGGCTAAAATGACCAAAGAAAAAGTGGGAAACAGCTGAACATGAGAGGTTTTTGGACAAAGTTTGTGTTTTTTTTCCATTGTTTAAGCACTGCTTCCAGCCAAGAGTGATACCATATATGCCCTAGAGCTGCAGAAAAGGCACACATTGTTATCTTTTTACAAAAAAACAGCTAAACATGAGCACCGGTACTGTTTCAAAAGTACCGGTTTGGTACTGGTATTGGATAAAACCTAAACGATACCCATCCCTAGGTCTGACAGCTGACCTGCCTTAAAAAAAACCCTCAAACCACACACACACTTGTATGCAAACGTGGGAATGTCCTTGAGTGAGATTGCTTGGTACCTCAACACACTGCGGCCTTGTTTACAGAGCTGCCAAGAGCTCATGGATACACGTGCACACTGTCATGGGGACTTTTTTTGCATTATCCTTGTGATCGGGATGTGAATAACGATACAAAACATCTGAAAAGTAACTGTAATAATAATAATAATAATGGATTGGATTTTATATAGTGCTTTTCACGGCACCCAAAGCGCTTTACAATGCCACTATTCATTCACTCTCGCATTCACACACTGGTGGAGGCAAGCTACGGTTGTAGCCACAGCTGCCCTGGGGTAGACTGACAGAAGCGAGGCTGCCATATCGGCCCCTCTGGCCAACACCAGTAGGGTAAAGTGTCTTGCCCAAGGACACAACGACCAGGACAGAGAGAGCCCAGGGATCGAACTGGCGACCTTCCGGTTACAGATACGCTTCCCAACCCCTTGAGCCACGGTCGCCCCCTGTACCCATGCTCTGTTACAACTGGCATCTGTGTTTTTACTTTTCCTACTAATATCTATTTTTTTTGAAAACCAAAAACCCCCACCATGTCAATCAGGTGAGTCCATATTACTGATATTACTGTAAATAGGATCTGTAATCAAGAGTTTCTGAGTACTGCCCCAAAAAAACCACGATGCCGACCTGGTGTAAATTTGGGATTCAAGGTTGTTTTCTCAATATTTTCAGATCACTTCAGTGGGAGTTTAATTCCATTCCCTTGCACCTGTGCCTCTGTGATTCAGGCTGGAATTACCTTCCAAACCATGACCCTTAAACCTGAATTTCATTTTGGGGAAGAGGAAGGACTCACAGGGAGGCAAATCTAGCGAATGGGGCAGGTGGGAATCTGAAATGTGTGATGAAAAAACTCATGTATTTCAAAGCTGTCCAGAATTGCATGAGAGTGATTGCAAAGGGGAACATGACCAAATTTAAACCAGCTTTTCACATTTTTTAAAATTTTATTGCATTTTCAGATGTGTTTCTAAAGTTAAGGGTGGGCGACAACTTAAAACAAACACCTTAACCACTGACCCCCAGAGAAGGGGAGGCTCTGTTTTGTTGTGAGGGACAGATTCAGGGGTGATTGTAGTTCAGAAGCACTTTATCTACTAATCAAAGGTTGGTGGTTGGGTTCTGCATATGCATGTCATCATTTGGTAAGATACTGAAACCTGATGTTAGATATAAAGCACTTAGACAATGAAAATGTTTTGTGTGAATGAAACCTGTGTATCCAAGGGCTCTTGGTTTGTGCGGATAGGTTAACTGATTAATCCAAATTGCCCATAGGCGTGAATGCACGAGTGAATGTGAGCGCGAATGGTTGTCTGTCTCTGCGTGTTAGCCCAGCGACAGACTGGCGACCTGTCCAGGGTGTACCCCGCCTCTTGCCCTATGACAGCTGGGATAGGCTCCAGCACCCCCCGCAACCCTGAAAAGGATAAGCGGAAGCAAATAGATGGATGGATGGAAACCTGTTGTATAAAGTGCTTTGAATGCTCAAGCACCACTATAGAAGAACCAGCCTATGTATTTGATTGGGTAACACTAATTTATTTACAACCAGGTCAACAATATATCTGAGCTCATCTCAATGATGAAAAAATTTATTACAGAAACAATCCGCTCCACATTGCTAGCAGTTTTGTTTGCTTGTAATCCTGCTGCCTCTGGTTGCCACATCACGTTTTGAGGCAGCTTAAAGTAAGCACATCTAAACCGTAGTCCAACAGGCTACTGAGGCACTCAACGAAGAAAAGTGCAAAACTGGGTTTCTCACTATAACTGAGTCCTTTCAGCTTAGATCGAATTGGCATCTAAATATCGATTCCGGCAGCTTCAGCAAGTCAGATGCAATTTGTAATTTTCAGACTGCGCCAGGATCAGCCTCCTCCACGAGTACACTTGCCTAAGGGCATCAAACTCATCTGAACTTTTTGTTATACTAAAGCATTGCCCTTTTTTGGGTTTTTGCAGGTCCGATCACCACATGTAAATAAAATGATCGTCTTAAACAATCCATTACGAGTGACCGTTCTGTCTTTCACGACTTAATCAAATAAAAAATGAATAAATCAAAGAGACGGTGCAGAGGTAATATGCCACCTTAGTGCTAAAATAGAGTCATCATTTACCACTCAGTCTCTCTAGCTGCCAAGAGATGTGTAAAGGTAGATTAAATTTATCAAGACGCCAAAGTGAAACCGGAACACCTGAAACAGCAATGTCAAGGGCCTTTTCCAGTCACTAACCAGAGATGGATGGAGGATGGAGAAGATAAAGCAGAGAGAGGAAGAAGGTATAGGAAGACAAAGAACATCATTGTAAGAAAAAGACAATGAAAAGAAATGGAAGTGGAATCTGGAGAAAAGGAAAGAATGAAGCGTTTGGAGTGACAGCAGTGAAGCTAGGGCGATGATGTGGTGGTGGGGATCCCCCGAGGCAAAGCCAGAAAAGAATCTCTGTTACTCTGACAGTAGAAATCAATGTCCATATACCCATGATTCATCACTGTTACCACAAGCACTGCTAGGCCCAGACACAGATATGTTTCAGTTTAGACGACTTAATTTGGAACCAGGAAGCGGGGGTCTTTCAAGACCAATAAAGTTTCCTATCCATACTGATTGCTCCATTCTTGTCTCTTTTTTGTATTCAATTTGCTTTCACCAGCTCCCTACAGTCCTTCATCAGTTCATTTAACTCGAAGATAGGGCAGTAATCCCTGCCACAAAACCTCATTGTACTGAACACCTTTCATGGGAAAAACCAAAGCAATAAGTGATGGCTGAAATGACTTCTTTTTTTGGCTTTGTAAAGATATTAGAAACTTGACAAACTAAAGAAGCAGGTGTTTCTGAATTCTATATTCAATTCTATATTAAATCATGATAAAATTTCTATTGATTGTATCTTTGTAATCCCAGCTCCAAAGCTTGCAATACAGATGTGAAATAGTGGCAATTCAGCCATTAGAACAATAAAACCTTATTTTCTATATATAACTTTCTACAAGAACCAATGACTGTTGCCTCACCTTACGGTATCGCCAATTATCATTTCTCTCGCTTTAGCTTTTAACCTTCCTTTTTCTTTTTTTCCTCAATTTTCTAATCTGTCTGCCCTCATCAAAAGCTCTTTTACTCCTCAGAGGCTCATTACTGAGTTGACTGGAGTTACTAACGTGGGTCTGGTAGAATCCAATTGATCCATGCGCTCTCATGAATGATCTTAGAGAAAGAACTGACACTGAGAATACTTTGCGTCTGACAGAGAAAGGTGCATCAACTCCAAATAAAATGGGTTTGGAGCTCATTCCTGTCTGGGAGCCTAAACCTAGTCAGCAAACTGTGAAATGAGATAGCTGAGTCCTTGAATAGTGTGCATAATCTGTCTTTTGTTTAGTAGCTTTGTACTATAATAATCCTTTCTGACATTGTATGGGTACATTTTGTGGGACTGTATTAATTATCTCTCTTACTTGATGCTCTGACGAGGTCAAAAATGTACAAAGATATGAAATAATGATTAGAATTGTGCTGTTAATTTAAAAAAATGTATAAATCTTAAACTTATTCCATCAAATATTTATGAAAGTACTATTTTCAAAATCCTTAAATGCTGACAAGCAGTCCACCTCGAAATAAGTTAAACATTATAGACCAAAAATAAATCAAGAAAATGCATTTGCACTTTAAAACCTGCCTGAAATCAATGTGAGTAAATCAATTATTAAACAGCAAAAGTGGCTGATCTCAAAGCTGGTGACATAATTAGGTGAACACACTGCAAGTACAATAAAGATGCCGTAAGCTGAGACCTAAGAAGCTACCCTTGCTCCTGGATCATATTTCAAGCCTTCATAGAATGTAAATGGGTGAGCTGAAAATGAGATCAAAAGAGTAAAAAGTCACAACACAGTGTGGGACAAGGTCTGATAGTGATATCGTGGCTGATAGTGACCCACACTCGTTTTCGCACCTTGGCTCATGTGATTAGGCAGATGATCAATAGTGGGTCTGGGACTCTCCACCAATTGCTCTTAGAACCGAAGAAGCTTCTGAGATGAAAGGTGTTCAAGAAGTCCAGTCGATTTTCCTTCCAAGCTCACTGGACAACCATGACCTGGATGATTGAGAACCTTCCCAGTCATATTATTTTTTGTTCACTTGTTCTAAAGAGAATAATTTCAATTTTAAATTGCCTCTGTCAGTGCGCCCCAGGGTGGCTGTGGCTACAATGTAGCTTGCCATCACCAGTGTGTGAATGTTTGTGTGAATGGGTGAATGACTGGATGTGTAAAGCACTTTGGGGTCCTTAGGGACTAGTAAAGCGCTATACAAATACAGACCATTTACCATTAAAGTTAAGTACTCTAACACTGAGACTGACTAACTTTTGGAGCCAGTCGGTGCACATAAGAGGAACTGTGTTCTTTGACAGTCTTGCAGTGGCTCCATTTTTCTGCTCTTGAGTTTAGACCTAAAACCTGTGGTCCTAACACAGGGAAAACGTATATATAGGATGTTGTGTTTGAAAAGAATACATGTCCTAAAGGTTTCTACAAAAAGAAAAAACTATTTGAGGAGTGCAACATATCACCTAATCAGCTCCAGGTGGAATATTAATTACATATTACATTAAATTTTAGACTCCATTGGGTCCCACTCTGAGTTTACTACAAGATACCCAGTGGACCTGGTGAGACTCCATCCTCAGCATGCATGCATTTGATGAGTGATGTGACTGTATGCTACATTACATTCATAAATTGTAGCACTAAAATGTTTGTGACTGCAACTACGTAAAAACCTGCAGGGAGCGAAAATATTTGAGCAAATATCTGGAGGTTTGAATGAAACAACATAGCTGAGACACTGAGACAGCAGAGGAGACAACATCTCTACTGCTGTCTCCTTTCATCTACAGTTTGCACATACAATTTGTCATGCCTGAGTATACACTGCGAGAAAAAGCTGAAATGGGAGATTACTTCTTTTTGTCTCTCTCTTTTTGATGTTTTCACACTTTGACTGTGTGAGCTGTGGATCGCTATGGGCGAGACGTGTATTAATGTTCATTTTGAGGGTTTTGTGTGTGTGTGTGTGTTCCTATCTGTTGAGGAAAAGCGAGGCAGGCAGCTGGCCGAAATTGAAGGGAATGACTGTGACCTTCGGACAAAATCAAGAGCAAAGTGTTTTCTGCCTTCATTGTTTTCACTTTTCTCTACTTTCTGTCCTAGCAAGCCTAATTTTCCCTTCCTCACTCCATCACTTTCTTTCCTTTGCACTGCACAACAAAGCTGCGAGAAAGAAAAAAAAATAGAGCATCAGCCCATTTTCTTTCAGCTGCTTTCCCTCTCTTGTGGTTCCAAACTTCCTTCAATTGAAAACAGCAGTGGTGCATATTGTGCAGCTTGTGGTTTGAATAGACTTAAACAGGGCACTTTTCCTGGTGTGATAAAGAAAAGCAGACAGTATAGGAGCTGAAATATAAGTGCCAAGCTGTGCTTTCACTGAAAGACCTGCAGCAGTTTAAAAAACTATATAATCTATCCTGACTTAAACCTTTTGGTGCGGGCCACAGACGGCTGGATGCTCAGCTGTCCTCTTTTTAGCTTCTTCTCATTACTCTCCGCCATCATTAGCTCTCTATTTAATTTCTCTTACTTACGCTTCTCTCTGTTACCAGGATAACTCCCCAACTGTTCCTTTATCATTCGCCCTCTACCTGTTCTCCCCTTGCCGGTAATTCTTTATAATAATTACACAGTGTTAAAAATTAGTAAGGTATTAGTTCATACTTAATTCATAGGGCATATAATTCTATAATCTTGCTTAATAAGCTCACATGTAACATGTTTAATGACAGAATTTTCATGCTTTATATATGATGATCACATCACCCTAATATTACATCATTTAACACTGTTAATGGTTCACGGTGTTATTTAGAGTTAAATGGGGTATTTTAACTTAAATATATTGAAGCTGAATAATAAAACATGAATACGGTTATCACAAAACAGTAGTGAATATTTCACAGAGCTTTACAAATAATTGTGAGCATCACCAAAGTAACCTGTGGCTCCAGCTGCTCAGCGTCTCTCTTTCTCTCTTAAACCCTCTTACAAACTCAGACTCTGGTCCTGCTTACATTTCAGTATTCTGCAAATGTTAAGCGAGTTATGTTAATCATGCAATAAATATCTGCATGTTCTCTGTCACATTGTGACTGTTTCTTTTTCCCGTTGTGAAGATAGCTGAGACATATTTGAGTCTCGAGGTCCTGCTGACCTTTCAGTTAGGGATCCGCTGTGCTCACACAAAATATTGAACTGACAACAAGTAACTGCCCGAATTAATCTTAAAATGTAACAAAAATAAGCATTTAAAAGACTTCTAGTAACACCCGAACAAACAACTTACTCGTTTCCTAATCAGCATATGTATAAATGTGCAACTCCATATTGTTAATAATTAGACTTTCTGAATAGTAGCACTAAATCACTTGTTTGTACTCGGTCTAATAATAGTTTCTCCTTCATTTAAAAATATAGAAATGCTTTCATTAAACATGTTATACATGTTAAGCAAGACTAAACCATTTCTATTCATGTTTATGAGTGCCGTGCTAAAGAGGAGTGATGCTTTATAAATGAAGTATTAACTAAGACCTTGCTAATGCTTAATAGTGTGTAGTTATAATGGAGAGTTAATGCTTTTGCCTTTTAGCCTCTGTGGGGAGAGTGTGAGCTTGAAGCCCAGTAGAGAAGAATGGCTGCTGAGTACACGGGCTAATATTTGCCCTGTGCTAAACTGAGCAAACATGGATAAAGTGAACACAATCGCCTTCTCTGTCCCTGGCTGTCTGCCTTGTTGTCCTTTCATTCCCTTCCTGTCTTTGCACTGCCGCTGTAGAGCCGACTGCTGATTAATCATTGCACACACACATGTTGTTTTCAAGCAAATCACTGGGTGAGGGGATAAATCTGATAATCCCTTTCTGGTGTGTGTCTTTCTACATCAGTGTGTGCTTATTAGGTACACCTGTGCAATCCAAACCAACAGGCCTGCAGCAAAACCCGACATCCACGAAGCTCACAATGTTCTCTTGTGGGTGACGAAAGTTTGTAAATGTTCACGATTAAAGCTCTGTCACACTGAGACTGAACACTATTACCAACATTCTGTGACAGTGTAGGAAGTACAACATCTGTAGCCTGACCTGTAGCCCACATTAGGGGTTATGCTGTATGGACGAAACTATGGCTGGTGGCATTATTGCAAGCTGGAAGACCTTAGGACCCACAACTTTAGACTGTGGACATGTTCAATAAAAATGGACATTTTGCAGGTCATATTATTCTTCTTCTGTGCAAAAAGGATTCCTATGAGTGCTTCCTATTCCAAACAAAATGTAGTAAAAAAGTATTCTAATTTAATGTAATTATTTTTATTTATTTCTACGGTGGCAGTTGCAGTTTAGGACTTTGAAACTTTAAACGAAAGCTATTTAAACATGGAGACATGGACATTGGTGTAGTTTCTTAGAGAATAAATGTGAAATTAATTTTATTGATTGAACAGGTATTCTTAGTATGTGTTCTGTGTTACAGCAGGTGTAGTTCCAGCAGCATAAAAAAGAGACAGTGCAGATTACGACCAGGGATAACAACGTTTGTTCTTTTTCTGCATCACTAAATTAATACATGCAAATTCCTTTGACAATGAAATCTGCATTTTGTTTTTCATTTAGTGGTTTTAGTAAGATACAGTTTAACCACTTGCACATATAAATATGTGCAATAGAGAAAGTATAATGCTGTAAATAAAAAAATCAATGAAAATGTGGTGCTTCCAGAAACCACTTATTTACATAGGTATAATTGTAACTATTTAAAAAAAATCAACCATAACAAAAACAAAAACCATTCCAGTAACATTTAAGATTTTTTTTTAATAATCTGACATTAAATGACACAAATCTATATCAGCATGAAATGCCATAAAGTACTGAAGTAATATATTCAGTTACTTTATTACAAGTACCTCATCACTTCCTGTTAAATATGCCATATTCATATAATGGAGAGATCCAGATGTTATTTTGCCACTGAGCAGTAAACATCTAAAGATATTTTATTTGCTTTCTGCATTAACAGCTAAAAATCGCTTTTTTCACGACTCGAGCTGGGTTTCTTAGGAACATATAAAAATCTAAACAATAATATCAAAACACAACATTCTGATGCATTTCACTGTGTTCAGTTGATCTGAGGAGAACGTTTTGTCCTTACTAGTCCATCAGCACATTACAGGTGCAGGGCTGTCTGCCAAGGTAATTTATGCTACTGCCTGTCAATCAGTTATTTAGGCACTCTTTCACACACGGAGCCAGTTACTGCTCTACAGTATAAGTACAGCATAAAAATGCTATACTGCGCTTCTCTATTCCTTTTGTTGTGAAAAACAAACAAACAAACAAACAAAAAAAAAAAAACCAGAAAGAAAATCAGTTATGCAACTACAATGTTTCCATCTCGGTCCGGTGCCTTGGCACACAGCTGCGGTCTAGTGGACTGTTTCCAATTCTATAGTTGTGTCGTGCACGATGATAGAGTGAGTGGCCTTTAAATTTTCCGATTATTTTGTGCCAGGGTAAAGGATAAGTGTTTGTCAGTTGCTCCTTCATGTTTTGAAGTAGCACCTGCAAGCTAAGTAAAGACGGCTGATGAAGAGGAGAAAGATGCTACAGCTCTGAAACCAATGGCTGGCCTCTAGCATGGTTTAAGCTGTTGTGAGGATAATTAACAAGCTTTATTCCTGGTTATGCGATGGAGATGCTCTCTGTATCTCCCTGTTATACAGTGAGGCAGAGCTGGCACACTCAGAGGTAACTTTACACTGGGCTGCACACCCAACTTTCACAAGCTAAATTTAAAGCGGAGTTTATTTCCGTTAATGCCAAATACTCACCTTTTTCACTAGATGCTGCTGCAGTGTAACGGATTAATTTTCATTTTATTTTTTACACATTTATAAAAGCCTATAACATGGGAAAAAAAATACCATAAATTTAAGGTTTTGAGTGTCCACACATGCTGGAATTTATGAAAGTTTCCTCACTTAGGCAAAACATGAATGATTTATAATTAACAATGCAACAACGCAGCGTTACCCATGATTAGTGAATGGATTTATGACCCTATAATGTTTCGGTAATTGTGTTTGTGTGCATTTCCCAGTGGATCTTAAACAGTATACTCTGCTGCACAGATCAATAAAGCCACGGGGGTTAAACCGAGCACTGTAAAAACAAGCAGAATGAGCAGACAAAGTGTAAAGAACAGAGAAAACCTTATTAGCGCGCCGTATTTCTTATCTGATAAGGAATATTAGGTTTGCAAATAGAGGTGGAAATAAACTATGCAACAACTCAGCTGCTTTATAAAGTCATTTAATTCTTAAAATGCTGCTCAGAGGGAAAAGGTAATTTGACAACGGCATTAAAGAGATACCGTTTTACTGAACATTACTTCATGCAAACTGAAATGATGATTATTAATCGCTGCTGCAGCATGCTATGACACCACTTATATTCTAGCTTCTAGATCAAAATAAATTGCTTGTTAAAATCTACAGAGGCATATGATAAATGTAATGAGCCGTTCGAATAGCGAGATAGAGTTGGCGAGTGCTACAGTCCATTATCTATCCAAGTAACAAGATAAACCGCAAATCAGGACAGTTTAAAGTTACCTCAGCGATGGCGGTGGTGTAATTACAGCTTTTGGTGAGATTTTGCCATAGAAAAAACAAAAGCAAAGTTAACTGACCGTGCACACTTCATTAATTCCCTATAAATGCCTGGAGAGAAACATTAGTGGTTAGCTGCAGGTTTGCTGTGAACAAAGAGTGCATTGTATATTAAACAGCTGCTAATGATCTCTTAAAGGTTCCGAGCTGAGAAGTGCACACTTTAAAAATGAAACAACTGACATATTATCATGCAGCAAATTGCAACGGATAATGAATAATTAAATGTATAAATTGCTTTCTTCTAACCTTTAGCCTGCGTCTCATTGGGGTGAATACTGTCACAATCATACGTAATGTGGCTGAAAAATGAACACCAGATTGATGCAACTCCACTGACAAGTGCGTGCGTGCTGTGGATTAATATAACGGGCACTCTAGATGCCCACATTAGCACACAGATGTGGAGCATAGACGCTTTTCAAATCATTAATGCAATATTTGCAATTCTTGTTTTGTTTTTTAAAGGCAGCGCTACGCACGGCGGAACAAAGTTGTTTGTGACTGGATGCAAGGGTTTGAAAAAAAAAACTGTTTCTTTACAAGCGTCTGTTACAAAGGCGCTCAAAAAGCACGAGGCTGTCTCCAGCAGTGACGGCAGCGTGCGGTTTTTGTTTACAAGGTGGCACCGCAGTCTTCAAAGACCTCAGTTTGAACTAAATGAAAAGAAAAGAGGGAAAGAAAAAAAAGTTTCGTGCTCTGTCTCATCCTGAGAATTATAACGGGGCGCGTCAGGTTGTACGTCTTCTAACCGAAACGACACAGGACACAAAGTGACAGCGTGAGAGGGCGAGACAGCCCACCCACACACAGACCTGCTGTCACCTTTCAGTTCATTAAGCACTTCTGTCTGATATTTAGAGGTCTGACAATATTCTGTGTTTCTGGTTGTCTTTGGAGTTGTGACTTTCAACCCCATGCCCACTGTTTCCTATTAAAGCAAAGCAAATTAATAGTCGTTTTTCTCGGAAAAACACCACTCAGACATGTCGAAAAAGCTCTTAAGATATTTCACTCTTTCTTTAAATTTCGTTCATGATTTCATAAAAAAAAAAAGCTTCTCAGCTAAAATGGGAACTTTGGTGTTAAATGTTTAAAATCTGTTTCGATAAGGTTACTGATCCCATGCACGAGGTGGTGCAGTGACTTCCTGAAACTTTGACTTGGACTGATTTTATAAGATATTTCCGTCTGAATAAATGCATATTAGTACACGTGTGGGTGGTCAGCTTGCCAGGTGCGACCCTGCTTCCCCAGCAGGTGATAAACACTGCTGTCTTGCCAACTGCAGGTGCTCTTCCCCCTCTTGCTGTGTCACCATAGCAACCCTGCCGTGCCAGTTCAGAGTGCTGCCAGCAGTGGTCGTCAACCGTGATGAATCATGAGTGAGAAAATGATAGGACAGTGATATTGAACACTTACAGTTTGGCATTTGTTTCCCTCTTTCTTTTAAAGCCCACCAACTACACGTGTTCTGTATGTGGTCAGAAGTTTAAAACACTCACTGTGGGCATGAATGTCATGGCAATTTTGGTATTTTTATTAATATCTATGATTATACAGCATATATCTTTAAAGATGTTAGAAAACAAGAATTTGATGCTCAAGTTTAAATTCATTTTGAATTTTCTCTAATCCACACAGGTCAAATATATACATACAAACACATGCATACAAGCCAAGTTTCTAATAACTTCTTGTTAGTGCCAGCATAAAAAGTATTTGTTTAACAGCACAAAAATACTCAGAAGTGAGAAAATCCAAGTAACTCGGTGAAGATATATGAAGGAGAACAAAGAGGAACACCTTAGATTCACCAGGGCTCAAGCCTGGCATGAACTGGAATCTGCTGGAACACAGTGAAGTGACGTTTACATTGACCGAAGAGGATGCTAAAACTCCGGCTCCACCATAGACTCGTTCAAGCTCGACTGAAATTTGCAGCTCCATCCCAGGAAACCAACCAATTTAATTGAACTGTACCAATTCTTGCAAAAAGAGTGGTCAGATTTCCAGGCAGAATTGTGTCAGAAGCTTGTTGATGGCTACCAAAAGCATCTGGTCGAGGTGCAAGGGACATTTAATCAAACATCAGTGAGGGTGTATGTATATATTTGAACCTGTATAGCATTTCATAAAAATAATTAAAAGCAAAATTACCACAACATTCATGGCTATTCTGAGTGTATGTAAAACTTCTGACCACAACATAATTTCTGGAGACAAATTATCAGTCAAAGTAAGAATGAAGGGTCTTTACTTTATAATATAAAGCACCTTAAAGACCGATTAGCTGCTCAAATGTTCACATTAATCTGTGGTGAGCAGATTTTTTTCAACTGAAAGAATCACTTCATAACTCAAAATGTCTTGGGCCTAACAGTGTCTTTGTCTCATCTAATTTTTGAATACCTAAATCGATCCAATCAACACCTCTTGCCTGCAGCCTGCACCCACTCTCCCTCTGCATCTCCAAGCCCCACCCATCCACAAGTTCTCTTACTACGTAGAGGAAGACAAAGTGCCAATCCTTATCTTTCCAAAGTGCAAAACATCCAGGGTTTATTTTGTACAGTAAGAGAGTGCTAGCTGTTCAAACAAACTAAGTTTTTAGAAGGAGGAACACTTGCTGGGAAGCTTTACAGTAATGCAATGTTACAGTAATGAGTTACAGAGATGAGTTACTGCTACCTGTCTCTCCTTCATCCTGTGTGCTCGTCGCTTTCTGACAGATGCAGAGAGCAGCTGGTAGCAGCACAGCAGCAGAGATTCATACTAAACTGGAATCTCTTTCCAAAGAGAGCACAAGGATTCAGCTTAATTATCAAAGAACTTAGCTGCTGACGTCATATAAACCTTTTTCCCGATCACCAGCTCTGACGAATTAGCCCGTACTTAATAAATTAGCAGCATCTATCCTCCAGGTTTACAATGTCTGAGTTTGTTTTTTAAGACTATACATTGCTTTAATTTTAATGTTGATTATGAAAGACATCAGCTGCTTCTCTGTAAATGGTTTTATTTATTGAAAGAGGTCACTGTTTTTTTGCAAGTGCAGCAGCGTCACCCTTTGATGACCTGGTGAGCTGCAAACGCTCCTTAGCTTTTTTTAGCCCAAACACAGGAAATTTGTGTCATTTTCTCCATGTGAGACACCCTCAGCAGCCAACATCCTGTGTCAATGGGAAACATTATCGCAGGCCTGTGCGCCCTGCTTGTGGCCAGCTTCAGATTTCTGTGTCAGTGGGCAAGCCCACCTTGAACAGGTTACTGGGAAGGATGCCAGCATTAACTGTGCCGCACATATGCCCATATGACCTGTGGTGGCACGGAGCGGTGTAGATGACTGGATGACCAGGAGGTGAAAGCATAAAGGTCGGAGTGAGGTCACATCCCTCTGGTAACTATGCAGGCCTGTGCTCATGTGTGTCCATCCAAAATTAACACCAAAGTGGGCACACTTTAATACACACACACACTGCTGCCTTTGTGGACATATGGATTGTGTTTACTTGTGTGAGTATGAGAAAGACACACACACACACGGAGGATTTATGAGGCAGTATTGTTGGTTATTTACAGGTACTACTCTGCTCTATTTACTGTCCATAACTGCGGTCTGTTGGCCTTGTTTAGCACTGCTGGGGCAGAACCACTTACTGTATTGTCAAAATCTGTGTGTGTATGAGTGTGCGTGTTTGTGTGTGCATGCATGCATTGCACCAACCCCGCCTCCAGCAACAAAACCCACCTCCCTATAAATCCAGGATGATTTAACATGAGCCCTTATGTACTCTCACTCCTTGTGCGTGTCGCCAGCTTCACCACGGATCTCTGGGGCATAAAATATAAACACCGTGCCAGTCTGCTAGCTAGAGGTCTGAAAAAAAAAGAATGAAAGCAGAAATCACCAAATATCAATCGCAGGGCACCCCAATGGCTTCCACTTCTCTCATTATCACTCTAAGGAGTGTGGGAGTGCACAGATGAGCCTCCTGACTTGATAGTAGACAGTTTCCACTCTCTTATCCTCGCAGCCCTCTTCCTCTCAAAAAACTGCTAACCAGACATCTTATCATCCAATCAAGCAGACAAACCTTACCTACACTCCACACCTCATCACCCCACCGAAAATAAATTTCTTCAGCAGCAGCGTCAGAAGCATGACAGACGTGTGGAAAGGAAGAACGGAAAGTGGTTGAAGTGAGGGATCGTAAAACGAGCAATTCAGCAAAGGAAGGAAAGCAAGGAGCAGAGCTATATTCTGGGAGATTATTTCTTAAAATTTACTTCAGTCCACTAACAATAAAGATGAGAAATACTTAATTTTCGCCAAGCCCTCATGTGCTAGCCTCCTACACAAAATGAAGGACACTTTAAAGTAACTGAAGCACAGCAGTGTTTTGATCTCGAATGCAACACAAAGCTCAAATTCTTGAATGTTAACATAGCTGCCTGTAACTCTTAGTTTCACAATGATACCAAAATAGCACTTTTGTCTAACAGATGATTCATTTTCCAACAATAAGCATTTTGGTTTTTACTAAATATACAAAATTCAAACTCCACAGCATAACAGAAGCATGCTGAATAAACAGGGATGAGAGGTCAATGTTACTGACAGGCAGGGATTCTACAGTTGTGAGGAGGGGCTTCGTAGGGATCAGTTCTTCAGAAGAAACCAGTTGTAATGTGCTGCACGAGACATGGGATTTTAGTTAGTAAGAAGTAGTAAATTACTGCGGAAAATCAGGTTGACGATTGTTCGCAAGACTTAAAAGGCATCACAGAAAACTCGCTCCGACTTTTTGGAATTCACATCAAATTTGAATATCTGGCAGTTAAAAAAACTTTTAATCTGTTATGATGTCATCTTCTACAGTAGTGCCCGGAGATAGGTTGCATCTTCAACTTTTGAGTTGCTATTTTTTTTAAGTAAAGTCATTTTGTTCAAGCTCTACCACGCACTACATTCCATTCACATCCATTTCGTTTAATGATGATTTATTTATTTTATTTATTTTATTTAGGACAGTGCATGTTAATGAACATGAATGTAAAAAAGAATTACATGAATGTAAACATACCAGATTATAGCCAAGGGCTAATTTCCATCTGTTGTCCTTAAGCATAAAAAATAGACATAATAATTCATAAAAATTCATCATTCATTCATAATAAAAACTCCATCACCAAACTTACACATACACACCATGATAGATATCACAAATCAAATTTATCAAAATAAGCAGAAACCACTTGGGAGAAGCAAAACCACTCATTCTTATTTAATTTATGCTTGTTTTCCTCGCTGAAATCCACCGCAACCCAGTTCTAGTTTATTAGCTAATGCTGCTCATGTTGCTCACAGGGGATCAAAACACAGCAAGAAATATATATATATATATATATATATATATATATATATATATATATATATATATATATATATATATATATATATGTGTGTGTGTGTGTGTGTGTGTGTGTGTGTGTGTGTGTGTGTGTGTATGAAATCAGAGAATCAAAAGTTGTGTTTCGGTTTAAAAATCAAAAGTCAAACAAGATTACAATGTTTTCACTTTTCCTGAATATAACTGAATCATCTATTTCATGCAGGAATAGTGCAGAAGCACTTTCCCAGTATATGTTCTGTGCATAAAGGCCACATAATACTGAAAGATAAACAGAAAAAAAACTGTCTCCGCTTCATCCCTGGCTCTGTTTTTCGTTGACATTGTGCAAATATATGTGATAATCCACGCGGAGGATTTGTATGACACTTCAACTTCACAAAATCACACGGATAAACACAGCTGTGATGACAGTGCATAGCCGATTGTGTGCTAATGCGGGCTGTGCATTTCCACAGCGTGGAAAGCCAAACATGAAAACATGACCGCTGTGTGTCAAGCTCAGGCTCCGAGCTCAGACACTGTGCATGCTCTCTGCTGACATCCACAAGTAATTCAATTAGATATCCACGAATACCTAATTTTCGAAAATATAGCAGCTTCTATTATAGATGAGAAATACAAACGCTGTGCTCAGGCAGTAATGTGGCGGCATCTTGCTAGTAGTGGTAGTAGGTAAAAAAAATTACAGGAGGATATGCACACTGAAATGAGATCAATGTCAGCTGTAAAGCATCACTGTACTGTGCTGAGCTTCTATGACAAGTGACAGGATTTAAAAAGAAGAGCAAAAGGTTTTAAAATAATAGCAAAAACTATAACAGCTACAGTTATTCCCAGGGAACAATCTCTAAACTGCTGAACCATACGAGAAGCGAAGAAAGGCAAAGCCTGAGGTTATATTTCATCATTTGGAAGAACATTTTGCACACAGCTCACGGGCTTGGAAAAAATCAGGATGTAAACAAGAAGATACAATCATGAATTCTCTGCTTTAATTTGACTTATCTTGGGACAGCTGGTCAGCTCATGTCACTGAAACACGCCCCCCTGGACAGCTACGTAACTGCAACATATACCTGACTATACATGTGTGTGTCTCTGTATGAGTGTGTGCTACACAGCAAAAAAGAAAAAAAAAAGCAGGAATAGACTTGAGCAGACAACTCCGCCAGCACGCATCATCGCCTATCTCACATGCAGACCTCACAACACCTCGACTTCCACTCTGGTCTTGCACATCTGACATCTGCCCCCCCAACACACCAGCCACCCGTGACACACACCACCTGCTACCTGCTCACACTCACACACTGATGGATAGGGACAAGGAGACACACACGCCTACAAACAAACGGACCGTTTTGTGAGGGCCTTCTGCCGAAAAAACCCCCCAAAACACCAACTGAGCCAAAGCTGCATAGAAACTCGCAAGAAAAATCACGTTAGCTGTTAGCTTTGTAAGCTGAAACTTTAGACCCAGTAGCTAAATGTTTACTGCAATTATGAGCTCTGTGACACTGAAAGGGTCTCAAGTTAATCACTTCTGGAGTATGAGAAGTGGTTTCTCTCTCAGTTACTGTAAAGAAATAAATGAAGCTGCACAGCACAGAAATTTGTAACTAATTATTAATAAAAGAATATTTCTATTTATAAAACACACAAATTCAAAGGTATGAGTACAATAACACGATTATCACTCTTAAATACAACACGGTAAATAATAGTTGGAAAAAAGAAGCTATAACTGAGATCTCTCTGCAGAACTGACATTTAAAAATGCCATTATTTTCATATATTTATGTCTTTCTATACTGTGAGCAGACTTAGCTTTATTAAAGAGCATAATGATAAATTTTGCATGCTGCCCCACTTCCCATCAGTCTACAAATTCAGGAGAAGGTGAAGGGAAAGACTTCATGGATGAGTGGAAACAAGGGCTTCTTTGAAAGTTTGGGGTGATAAACAGAGCCAAACGCATGCAAAAAGAAGAAGAAGCCAGCGAGCGTAATGCTATGACTGGACCGCGCTCCCTCTCAAGCAGCAACGGAACAACAAACTTTTCCTCAGCTAGTTAATTGTGAAAGCATTGGACCCCGCGTCTCTCTCTCATTAATCCATTTCTTAATTACAGAGCAGAAGTAAAATGCAGAACCGTTTCTGCCCGGAATTCTCCTAATGAGCCTCCTCCCTTTCTTTCGCCTGCTTCCCGTCTTCTCGCTTCTCTCCCCTGTCTCTGTTTCTCACTGCACCTGTGCGTGTTTCATGCAAGCGCCAAACAAATTCCAGGCACACTGAAATGGCTAATTGCGTGTATTTTTATCCGATTGGTTGGTGAATAAACACACTCATTTTATTTAATCTCTATAAAGAAAGATCTGGGGGGCGATTTGGCCATGTTTCATTTTGACTCAAGGCCAAATTAGAGTCACACCTTACTGTTAGTGATTGCATATATGACCTTTCTCTGGGCTCTGTTTGATACCCATTGCACACACGTGTCCATGCATATGTCTTTATCAGTGAGTTTATATGTCAAAACAGGTTTCTCTTTTTTGTCTCAAAGTTCTCCGTTTTTTCTCCATGTTCATTTTCATAATTGCTGAATCAGAATTTGCACGAATACTATGCAGCCGGTAGTTCTTTGTTTGTATCATACTCTGTCCTCTTCCATTTATCTTTCTTCACAGGGTCTCCATCAGCCACCTCCTTTGCCTTTCTTTGTCTATCTGCAATGTAAATATTAAATAATAACTCAAGCGCTGCTCGTTTGGGTTTAAAAATAGCTTTCCTGGACAGAAAATGTTCTTTCTTGTGTTAGAAAAATGCTAATTTACCTGCCATAAGTGCATTTGAGTTAGACTTTTTAGTCTTTTCAGCATGTCTGGCTTTTGTTTGGCATCAACAGACTGAACAGACGTTCTTTCCTGTGATTATAGATTTGCTGCGTCAATATGCATCATACAATTCATTTGGTCTAATGAACACACAGCTCAATTGATGATGATGAGTGTGTATGCGAGTGTGTAAGCCCGTGTGTTCCCTGATCATTGAGATTATACATAATGGAGATTGATTACTGCAGCGCTGATCAAGGCAGCTGATCTGATGCGTTAGTGTGTGCCTGTCAAGGCGTGGTTGAAAACGCTTTATTGAGAGTTGTTTACATGTCAGAGGCTTGCGACTCTCGGCTCAGCGTACATGTTTAATAGTGGGCTGTTCTGCCCTGTTTGGTAAGTCACTGACTTTTAGAAAAGTAGCAGGCAGTGGGAAAAATCCCAGATTGTCACTTTTGCCTCGAATCTGTCTAAACAGGAAATGAAGCGAGCGGTGATTGCAAATAACGCAGACAACATCATGTGGTCATCAGGATGACAGGAGGAGTTACGAGACTCGGGACCACAACAGGGGAAGGCCAATGCACATTCACAGACACACAAGTCTTGCTTCCATGACTACAGAGGACTTTTCATTGACTTTCTTTTATTTCCAGGGACTGATAAAATTAACAGGGCTTACATTAAGTCTTAAGCATCCACCCTAATAGTTACACCATTTGCACCATCCAGATATAAGCCTTCATCTATGCCCCAGTGTACCTCTTAGCCTAGTCTGGAGTAGCGATAAAGTCCAAGTCTTAGACTTTTCAATGAGGAACACTTGAACAGCACGGCTTGTAACACTGGAGGCAAATGCTGACCTTACAATGAGCATGATTTTAGACGGCTTAGAGTTATTAGAAAAAGAATAAAGCTGCTGGAGGAAATTGAGAGGTTAAAAGCAGGTGAATCGCATTGGTGTATTATGACATCTTCGGGGGAAGACACCTGCAGGTTTAATGGATTTTTATCAGAGAAGTATCTTTGGTTCCGCTGCTCTGCAGGTCTTTTAATTTTCCCATCATTTTCTGAGCGAAGGCCGCTTGAGTCAGAGCGATGATTTATTTATTTTGGCTTGTCGATTGTTTCTTCTTGTTTGTTATCAAGTCAAACTGTGTGATCTTGTACCAACTATACGGCTCTAATATATTCTTGTTGCAATGAAAAGTCCTTTTCGATTCCTCTGATTCTCCATAGTTGCTGCTATTCAAAAACAACAAAAAAAAGCATGATTAAGAATGTATCCTGGCCAATGTTCCCTCTAATTTTTCATGTGTCTGAGCAAACACACAAACTCCCTGAGCGATCCCTTGGACCAACCAAGCAACATTAGACTTGTGCACTGTGGTCACGCCAGCATCGAATCCATCCAAGTTACATGGTTTATTAAAATAATCAAATTACAGCATCATAACTTTTTTTTATAAAGCTCTGACTTGTATTATGAGTCTGTGGTCTGGGAGAGAGTCCTGTAACTCTCTGTCTGCAAAATACAGTATATAATGACCAGTGTTGATCAATTAATTATATAATTACTTCTTCAAAAAAGTAACTGAGTTTTGCAAACAACAAAGTTTTTTGCAGCTGTTTACCTAAAAATGCAGCCAAGGCGGTTTTTTTAAATAAACATTTCAAACTATTTACAGAACAATCAGCTGTTCTGCATCAAATTTGATGCCACACAAATTATTTGTGCCACTCCAAAAAATAATTTCTGTCCACTATGAGATAAAGGAGAACAACAGTCTGATACCTGCCTGACAACAGGAGATGTATAACTCCTGTAACATTCAGCAGTCGCCTCATTGTTCTGACACACACAACAAAACTACTGACTACACCACACACTAGCTACGCAAGACAACTCGCTAATTTTAGACTCCAAACACGCTAAACGTAGCAAATCTCTCACATCTCAAAACACCGGCGTCACTCCTAAAACTTCCCCCCTTCCTAAACAACTAAATGCCATGTTGCCATATCATTTTTTGATTGGTCGACATGGTACATTTTTCCACCAATAGGAAATTTAAAAATTAAAATTTAAAAACTGGAATAAAGTCCACACTTTTTTCCGTCTGTCCTGCTCATATCTCCAATGATTGTACACGTTTTCATTAACGTTGCTTCAGCTACGCTGCTTTGCTAGCTAAAACACCGGTGTCGGCACGTAAGGACGCTGTCATAGCCTGTCAACGACGTTGATTAGCATGCGTATATACGAATGTGGATCGAATCATTGGCTGGAGCAGGCAGTCACCGGTCACTTACTGACTCACACTGCAAAACAGAATGAATTGTTAACGTGTTTATTTTCATTTCAATTCAGGTTAGATTTTATTTTTTTTTGTGTGCGCAAAGCAGATTTTCTGTGCGCAGAGACCAGCAGTGCGCCCGCACGCAGCTTAGAGGGAACATTGATCCTGGCAACACACATTGTTAGGCAACAGCCACAATTGGGACGTTCAGATTCAGAACAATGTAGCAAGAACAAACTGCTAAGAAAGGTTGACTCTAACCTCGGTGGTAACTATTAATCTAACCTTGTAACACTTACTCACCTGTAAATGCTTTGTATTATGACATGTCCTCATAATATGCCCCGACACACACACACACACACACACACACACACACACACACACACACACACACACAGATATAGCATTTGTCAGGTGCTGACAAACACAAGATAAAAACTCCCATTTCCAGATAACCCAGATGTCTCAGATCTGGCACCATACAGTAAGTGTTATGACAGAGTCTGCATGAGTGTGTGTATGTGTGTGCGCGTGTGAGCTCCTTTGTTCGTGTCAGAGATAACGTCAAACACAGAGACGACACAACATCAGAGGCTTGTGTGTATGTACATGCATCAGTGTATCAGTGCATCCGTGAGTTTGTGTGTGTGTGTTTACTGTACATGCTGTGATGTGTGCATATGCTTCTCCGTGTGAGTGTGTCGCATTAAAGGCCTTCTCCCCTTATCTCTCTATGAGGATTAGAGTGCATAAGCTAAGCCTGAGGGCTCCGATTCCTCATATCAAACGCTATCAACAACCACTGGACGTCAGCACTGAGCTCTCTATTAAAGAGCCTCTCATATCCAACAGACAGCCATCTAGCCAAGGTAATGGGACATAGATAGCTCAGTGATAAAATGGGATTATACAGCCCCCCTTGAGAAAAAGTGGGGAAAAACAAATATTGCTCATATGTAGTTTGTGATAATTTCTAATTTCGACTAGCAACATCTGGTTGTAATGCAATACAGTGGATGGTCCCAGTTCAACTATGGTCTGTCTGCATAAAGCAATAACATACTACTGAGTTGTTATTCAGAGACAGAGAGAAGCTAGAGGGATGAAATGACTTGTATTCAGAAGAGGCTAAGTTGTGATCCCTATCACCTCCCGCTGGGACCAAAGTGATCTTGACATGACTGTGATGCAGAGGGTTCCTCCTTAACGTAATACTGCCTTCCAGCCAGACCCAGGGCATTTAGTGCTCAAGGCAGAGACGCTGATTTAGGTTCAGATAGCCTTTTGTCACCGCGCACACCTCCAGTCTGCCCCTTTACTGACCAGTCGTGCGTCAAAACACACAGTAATGCCCTGCATTGACAAAGTGAGCCAAAAAAGGGAATAGAAAATGAGGGAAAGAAGGAAGTGAGCTTTCACCACTGGATTTAAATCCCCAGGGGTAAAAGATGTTTTGTAAAGCTGCCTTGGCCGTAAGCGGAGACTGACAAAATAGATAAACCCACTCCTGTCTGGGGTGCAATCCTGCCAAGTGAATATTTTAGCATAGCTGTAAAATGTTGGCTAGCTTCTTTTGATGTTCTCTTTTTGGAATCTTTTCATAGGACGAGCACAATACTCAGAGTGAATGATGCATTTGGTGCCACTCTTAAAGCCAAAAGACACAAAAAAGAAAATTAAAATACAGAGTAAGTAAATTAAATCACTGAACCTGGTTTACTGGAGCAAAAACAACAGTCGTGGATTATTTTTGAAATAAAATTTCATTCGGTAAATCTGGATGCTGTTTACATGTGCTCTAAACTGTGCACTCTGTGGTCCATTCACAGCATTACCCAATAAGGTTTCAATGTGAATATTATAGAGTTATATTTCAGCAGAGAAATGTTTAACTAAAGTAAAACAAAGGGACAATGCATCCTGCCTGGAAATATAAAAGGATGCCTTTGATGCCACTCTTCCTGCACAGATATTTCAGCTTAGCCTGAGTGACCATTAATGCGGAGCTGAATGTGTTTTTCTGTCTGTATTATGATTCTCTTGGGAAGTGCAGGTCCGGTGATAAATGAACGGCCGCCTGGGAAATATTCGAGCTGATGGGAGCCATTTTGGCTCCAATTGTTCTCAATAAAAGGCAGGTCAACGTGGCTCCCCTCCCTCTTGTCGCACCCCACATGTCTCGTTAAAAAGGCCTCGGTGAATGGTGCAGGGGAACATCATTAGCTCAGAGATGAAAGAGAGGCCATAGTGCCCTGAGAGGAATGCAATGATGTGCCACTTAGAATGATGCTCATAGGAAATAAAAGACACTAGATCTATTTTTAGTGACAGTCCTGTGTTCGCTATGTGCACGTGTGACTTAACAACTGATACGTTTGAGGAAGATTTTGCCAAGAGCCATTGTTTTTTGTCTTGTCAGTGTTCCGAGCAAGTTCCCCATTTGCTCCAGGAGTCTATATGGTGATCAGAAGCGCACAAACACTCCGGTGCACTGTGCATCGCAATTCAGCCCGTTGAAGTCTTTGTTTACGAGCTTCAACGCAACCGAGATTCTTTCCATCACCTACGTGTCAGCAGTGGTGAATTGTTTTTCCTCCACAGCTCCTCTCTATCTGCTGTGGCTGGAGATTGGAGTCCTGACCCAACGTCTTGAGACCAGTCTCTATCTCATGCTGGCATCTGACAGCCAATAATGAAAGCATTTGAGGTCTTCATCTGAGACCTCTTTCCCTTCCTCTCCTGAGCCTTGTTTCCCCCCCCCTTTCAGTTTCATCTACCTCCATTTGGCTCACTGTAGCCCAACATCCTGTGTCTGTCTATCAGTCTCACAGACTCTTAACTGCATCCTTGGCAATGGACTGGTCTATCTTGCTTAAGTGTTGGCTATCAAAAAGACTGCTGCTGTGTGGTAGAGAAGTGATGTACTGTGGTATCAGTGCCAGAGCTTTCTCTGCTCTACAGTATAAACTCTTTGAGGTCCCAAAAAAAGTGACAAATACAAATAATGTGATATACTAATATATTTTCAATATGCATTTTTGTTTCATTGTGTGCAGTTGACAAATGAGGAGAGACGTTTAAGGATTAAGGATGGTAGGTAGGTTGCCGGCACCATGATGGTTTAATGAGAGCTTGGAATGATAAGCTGTATCCATTCAACTGCATCAGAGACATGCACCTGCTGAGCAGTGCTGAGTAACAGACTATAAAAGCATTTCACCCACCAAAACTGAAGCACAAGCTTCTTAGACTGGATATATACCGAGCGACACAGCAAGTCATACTATTTGTGATGAAATGACATGAAAAGGCACCACCAGCACACACATAGTGAGGAGGTTCAGTTCAGTGACCTAAACGAAGGGGAGACAGTGAACAGCTCCCCTTCTACACCTCAGTCAAAGCCCTTAACTTGAAGTTCTATCAGTATCCAAAGAGATGAGATATAAAAATATACTGACCTTGCAGTTTTTTTTAATGGAGGACGTAACTTGAGTGATCAACATAGTTGTTGCTACCAGGTTGTAAATGGGCTTTTCATGTTGTAAAGCTGCTCTGTGGAGATTCCTGGAGTGGCCAGCTGAGGCTGTTCCAGGAACTTCTTCTGCGTTGACCTAATCTTTCAGCTAGTTGTAAAGTAACAGAGCTAATAAAATCTATATGCAGAAGCTGCATGGTTTGAGAATCAATCTTTCTCTAAGTATATATACCTGCCTTTTTCATCCAGCATGCTGGTGGGTTTATCTGATTGTGCTCTGCTGCCTCTCCCCAGAAACCTGCAGTTAATATATAACACATTGCAGAGAATAATCCCTGCAGTGCCTATATTGTAGTCTAATCATACTGAAGGAGACAGGATAGAACTGGCAAAAGACAGATCACCTGGCAAGCTGAATCCCATTTGGTCTCTATTATAAATGCTCCACCTGTCGTCACTACAAAGAGCTTCCATTTATGTCAAGAATAAGAGCCGCTTGGTCACTCTGGACATCATTTCAGGCATCAAAACATACAAATGTATCTTTAAGTGCATGAAATTTGACCAGTTTTGAGCTATCTTGTGGTGTTAAAAGCCAAATGACTGATTAACTTAAGCTCTAATTGGGGAGTTGATGCATTTATTTATTTAAAGGCTTTATTCGGTTGTCATCTCTGATTGGACAATTAAAGCATTAAGTCTATTTTTGCAGAACAGACTGCTTTCTTCTGTAATTGCTAGGATGCTTGTGAATCGCCAGATATGATTGGAAAAGCCTAAACTGCAGAAACATTTTTACAAAGTTAGTGACTAACCGGTGAACTGTGGAGCATTTAAGGAGACAGATTTTTTTTCCAGGTGATATTACAACCAATCAAGTGTTCATATGGGAATTTAAAACTAGTTACTGCTTAGATACTGTAAAAAAAAAAAAGGTAATCTATAAAGAAATCTGCACTCAGATGCTTTCAGGTTGACCCCGTGCTGACGCCCTGCTAATGGGACATTTAAATAAGGTCTTTCTAAATGTTTTGCAGTCAGGCTCTGGTCTTGCCGCCATGTTCCCATGGCTACATTTCAGAACACCTCTGTGGCAGCTTTAGTCCCAAATGTGGCGAGCTCTCATGTTTTTCTTATGTAATGAGCTCCCTCCCAACACCACCACAGCTGAAATGCAATTATCATTTGGCTGACACCAAAATGCGTTTTCTCGCCTGTGGCCTCTCACGATGCTATTTAGAATTTCTCAACTTTAGGCAAGCAAGGAGAAGAAAAAAAAGGCCATCTTTCTTTCTCTCCTGCCGTCCTACTTTTTGAGGGTGAGCCGGAAAGGAAGAGAGGAAGAGCTATACGAGAAAGGAGGAGGTTAGGGAGGAAGAGGAGAAGGAGAGAAAAGGAGGGAGAGGGATGACAGAAAAAGAGAAGTGAGGGAGAGTTTCTGGGAGGATGTGATAATGAGGACGGTTAATTCAGTAACAGGGAGTGAGGGAGAGATTAGCCCGCTAGCAGGGCGATGCAGTCCACAGATTTTCTGCTCTGTATGGCTGTCAGTGAGGGCTGAGGGGCTGGGACGGGCCACCGAGCCGAGAAGAAAGGAGCGACAGTTTTTAATTAAGGCTGTGTTTGGGTAAATATGCATTTCCAGGTCAACTTATACTCAACTGGAATCAGGCTCAGAGAATTAATGGTGGAGAGAAAACTGGACGGAGGAGGAGAAGGAGAAGAAAGGAACTGATATCCTTTAAAACATCTATTTGTACATATAAACACGTGATCTTCCTAAACCTTGTACTTATTCTGTGTGCTTTCAAATATATCTGGAAGACACTGCCATTCTACACATTTGATTACCTCTATTTGTCTTCAAAGCTAAGCTAAATGCTAAACCAAAGAATGCTTTTTTTTACTTCTCTTTAACCACAAAGCCCTTCGTTTTTCTTTTTCATGTCATCTGGCAACAGTGTGGGAAAGTTTGCCAGAGGAACCTAAACAGCCGTGCAAGCTGTCAAAGTGAAAATGAAATAGAAAGTGGCACAACTGGTCGCGGAGGGCCTTTTGGCAGTCTGATATTGGACATAATGCAGGACTGACTGGATAGTTAATTAACTGAGGAGGTGCCACACTGAGCACCGGTGTCTATCAGTGCTCACTGTATAAGCCACCGCTGGGGCTTTTAAACACTAAACCTTGTGACCTTCACTGGTGTCGGAGGGCAAAATTCTGCGTTTCACATATTCCTTTACATCCTCCACTTCATCCCTTTATCTCCGGCTCATTCCCCCTTCGCTCGTGTCTACTTATTGTCCCAGGCCTGTGCCTAAATGCAGCTCTTTCATCTTTGTTTTTATCTGTCAGATCAGTGAGGCGCTAGTCCCACTCCACACAACTCCTCAAAATATAAAGTTAGAAAGTCTCCCAAATCCGGGCAGATCAATGGATAAGGGTTGGCAGGCCTAGCTAATGGAATGCAGCTTGTGCCCTAGATTAGGATGTTTTCTTTCTTGCGTCGCTGTCCTCAAACCACCATGATGCCATAAAAAAATGTTTGTTGGTGGTGTAGTGGGAGAGGGAGCGTCAGACCGCAGGCTGGTTGCTTGCTCAGACAGACAGGCAGATGGACAGACTAACAAGCAGAGAGAGGGATTTCAAACAGTTTTACTGCACATTGTAGCATCAGTGATATTAGTAATAACTGGTCTCTGAAAGCACAGTTTCACAATCACGTCTATTAAAAAAGTAGAAATCCCAAAGTAGATACACCTTATTAAAAACAGACAGTGTTATTCATTACTGAATTCTTTGCTTGATGCACTAAAAAAGACAACAAAAATATAATTAGATCTCTTTTGGGCTCTGCTGACTGCTTATTGTTCAAACGGGTTTTCTGCAAGGCAACAATTTAGAAAGATTATCTCAACTGTATCTTGAGGTCAGATCAGTAAAAATCTCCACTTGCACCACCAATCGGAAAAGCAGACAAAATTACACTAATAAGACCCGAGCTGCTCAGCAGTAATCTGGAAGTAGTGTGCTGGTCAGCTGTAGCAATGACTGCGTGTTTGTGTGTGAATGCACAGCAGAGAGCTGCTAAAAAGAACAAAAAGCTTGGCTGACTTTCCCTGCATATGAAACAATAACAAATGAGTGTTCAGCCAAATCTACAGAGAGACAGACGGACGCGTAATTGTCTGTAAAAAAAAATAGAGGTGAGAGTTACCAAAGCCAGAGGAGAGAAGTGAGGATCCTGATGACGTAAAGGTCTGCCGCTGAGCCCACACAGGAAAAGAGCTCGGCAACTGAAACTCCAGTGGGCTTTTTTTTGATTACATTCTTTTGCTAAATGGGATTAGTGAATAGGTTAGACAGTTGGAGGCACTCAGCCACTAAAGAGCCAGTAGAAGAAATAGAAAATGTACATAAAAGATGGATATCTGTCCTCAACTCCATCTCGTTCACTTTATCTCACCGCTAATAACATTTTCAGGGCCTTGCTCCAACAATGAATGTGCTATCTCATCGACTGCAGAGTGGCTCTGTAGCTGTTATTTGCATTTGTTTGTGGGACTGGGGTCTCTCAGCGTTCAAAGGGCTTCTCTGAGCTCATTGCTCTTATGACAAACTAATGCAGAATCCTTCAGAGACAGACCTGGAGTCTCCTGAGAAGTTTTGCTAAGCTAATAGCTCTTTCTCTTAAAGCAACTTCCTGAACTTTTTCCAGCTAAAGAGTCAGGGAATGACAGAGCAAAAACTGAACTGTCCTCTGAGTGACTCTGAAGCTTTGCTGTATTAATTAAAGTTAAATTAAATGCTGGAAATCAGAAAAGAACTGCACGGACTAATGCCTCAGTGAGCAACACAGATGGGAGAAAAGAGGCAGTTTCATTGTTTTATATTCAGTATTTAAGCAGCGATTGGTACAATATCCAGTATTACACCGACTCACTAAATAGTTGAGCTTTGTCATTATGGTATACAGGGAGCTAAGGTTCTAACAGTTTGGCATAGATTACTGCAAAAACCACCTAAACTACTAAGTAAACGGTGGCCATGCTGCTAAGGAGCTAATGCACTCACTGGAAAGTGCCGTCCATGTTATTTTTCTGGGAAATCAATCAATGACAAGAAATTCTAGTGCACTCTTCAGAGATTCTAACAATTTCAATTTCTAACTTATCAAAGGGTCTAACGGGCTATGTGGTTGGACTGAAAGGCCTCACACTTCATCATTAATTATGATGACTTTAAAAAAATCTCAACAACCTACAAGGATACCGACTCTCAAGGAGAAAAGAGGGACAAACTAGGGACAAAACTGTGTGTGAAGCACATTCTCACCAAGGTGCAAAGCCACTTGAGATTTTGATTATTGCTCCAATCAAGTAAACTGCTCTTCACTGAAGAAGCTCACATTGTTCGACATGACAGCAGAGAGCAGAGAGAAGCACGGGGAATGTAGAATAAAAATTATTTAAAGACGATGACAATGAATGGCAACAATAGACTCCTGGAAAAAATGCTGAGAGAGTTTAAAACCCAGCGGCAGAGAAACACACTGTAGGTAAACAGACACACTGAGAGGAAGGTTAAGATGGTTCTTAATATAATGTTGACTATAGCTGATATTTTAGCTCGTATCTGAGAATATATTGCTTGTATTACCACCCTGCCTTAAGGGTCCTGTTTTTTTCTGTCCATTAAAGGAAATGGTATCTTGATACTCTTAACACACAAATATCAGCGACCAATTCCAAAACATACTGGAACAAAGGAACATAAAGATACTTTAAGTCAGTGATTGTTTCAACTTTGCAGCTTCTATCAGTCAGCCTGCTGTGATTCAAATGAAATCCTGTGAGAGCAGCCACCGTAAAAAGCTAACTAATATGTTCAAATCAATATTTCGAAATCCCAGTAATGTCATTTCCAACACTGTTATGAATTGTGAATGAATTATGCAATGAAATTGGCAAAGTACAGCTGCTGTGTTCAGGCGATATGATATAAGCTCGGCTCACGATGTTGGAATTAGTCAGCACAGCTGTCACCACTGGCTGGTGAAAATGAAACCATTATTCACAGGCGTGCGGTGCACATGGGAAAGAGAAATGGCGAACAAGATGGGAGTAGACAGAATTTATGGAAAGTGTACTTTTGACACTGATACGCTAACTGATGACTTGTTTGGTCAAGCCTCTAAAGTTTGACCCAAGCCGAAATTACAAATTTAAAACCACGGTTAGTGAAAGGAAATGTCCTTGATTTGGATCGAGATTGGTGGAATGAGTCTTTTTTTTTTTTACAATGAAAACATTGTTTAGATAATTCAGACACATTTAGGTCTTTCGCACTGATTACAGAAAGTATAGTGGGTTAATGTGCTGGGAAAAATGAAACATGAGTCACAGCAGCACATAAGGAGATGAGTCTTATGTATTCAGCTCTCTATGCACAGAAGACGCTGCAGTATGCAAACAGCATGCAAAGTGGTAAAGAAAGGAATCTGCTAATCAAGTCACCCAAAGTGCAACCCGTTTGTTTGATGTCGTCAAACAAACACACCAGTCCAACAAACAAATTTAGTGAAGGGAGATGTGGCTCACTTAGGTAATGAAGACAGTAATTTACTGGATCAAAGACATACAATGTAAAGCTTGGTTTCATTTTGGTTTATATTTCGACTAAATCTCTGCTTTTTATTTAGCCAGTACATCTGTTTTATTTCTTTAGACCATTTGTTATGTTCTGATCTTCAGCACAGATTTGCCTTGGATATTAATAACAGAAAGCAGTTTGTGCAGTGTGGGGAAAAAACAACTAATGAGGTTATTAAAAGCACAGGAGAGAACATCCGTTTATTACACTTTAAAATAAATCCATCATAAAAGATAACTGTGTTTGACGTGTACCCCATTTACAATTTCTAATAGCTCTTTGAAACTCAAACAATGTAACGTGTCATTCAGCCATTTAAGGAAATAAGGTGCTTAAACAAGCTATTCTGGGATATGAGTTACTGTTAAACAATCGAACTTGTTATTTAACTCTTATGTAATGTTTTGACCTGGCTGAGGGATTTTATCACCTTCATCCAGAATCTTCTTCTGTCCTCTGTCGTTACCGATCTGGATGCTGTGATCGTCGTCAAAACATGCGTGGTGCCTTGTTTGATAAGCGATTCAGAGTAAGCAGGGCAGAGAAGAGCTCCCCTCGCTCCTCATATTCAATGAGTGCAATGGTCAGCACTGTAAGCAAATATCAGCACACTGACACAGCAGAATCCTAAACGACTTCATTTACATTTCAGGCATTTAGCTAAAGCTCTCATCCAGACTGGCTTCCACTCGCTGGCTGCAGAAACTTGTACCTGTTATGGCTCAGCTAAAAGCGCCTTCTGCCTGCTCTGATTAAGACTGAATGTAGCAGAAGGAATCTTAAATAAAGAGGATGCGTGTTTTGATTAATTGTAGTAGATTTAGACTGTTTTTGCGACTGCATTACCTCCCAGGTGGTAATGCAGTAAAAATAGAGGAGTCTTCTGCTCATCGTGCCGTTCGAGTGTTTTCTATTTGAAAAACGAAAGTCTGAAGCACAAGAAATGATGTAAGAATTCTTTCAGGAGATAAATCTTTGATTTAAAAAAGAAAGAAAATGATTTTCTCGTCATGTTGTGTTGGAGCTGGAATTGACAGGCTTAGCTTTAGGGCCATGGACGGTCAATATTTTGAGTTCTATTCCAAGCAGAGGTTGCTATAATCATTTCATATTTATCTTCCCTGACCAGAAAACCAAGTAATATTTACTTCCAGATGGGGAAGAACTGAAATATTCACTTAGTGGGGGCTCATTTGTTTTCCGAGTGAATCTAAATGGCATTGATATACATTATGATAATCGCCCGCCGGGCACCATTTACATTTAAGCTCCGAGTTGGAAAGGTTACCGATTCACAACTGAATGAATTGTCATAGCTCCACCTCTCCTTAATTCCCTCCTGACCTCCCATCTCTGATTCATCTCAATCTAAAACTATCAATCAAAGTAATTAAAAAGACATCACTGAAATGCCAATGTGCTGTAATAAAGCTTATTAATGAGGCCCACGTTTCATACAGGAGCTGTCAGGCCAGATGTTTGCTGAGGAGGGAGCAGGAGATGAGCATTTAAAAGAACTGTGATCACTAATTGAAAGGTCCTGGAGGCTTTTTGTTTTTTCATGGGCTTTTTTGTGTGGCGCTAACTTAAATTGAGGAAAATGATAGTGAAGAAATGCATTCGCTCTTGATTATTGTCGTCTCGTTGGCTGATTTATAGGATTTAAAGCAAAGCAATATAGAAATGAACCGACTGAGACATTCAGTTGGTGAAAGAAGTGTGGAGGTCGTCCGATGTCTGCAACATAAATTCAAGGAATTTTTCTAGGGCTCGGCATGCACAGCGGCACCCCTCTGATCGGAATGTCCCTCAGAAGCAGGGTGGGCCTCGGTGATGAGACAAGCAAAATGTCACTCTGACATACTCAATCTGATCCAAATATTCGAGTCTCCCATAGGGAAGATGGAAAGAACAGTCTGCTGAAATAGAAGAAAATAGAGGTAACGAGAGAGAGGAAGACAGAGGGTGGGGGAACTGAGAAAAAAACATGATCAAGAACAAAGTGCCCAGGGCAGGAGTAGGACATTAAAAACTAAATCACTCATATGTCTTTGGATACAGAGACAGAGTGACAGGCACTCAGGTCACCTGACCTGCCTTAGTCATCACATAAATTAGACCAGTCGAGAGACAGAACTGTGATCTCGCGGCTCATCGTGAAAATGCAGCCAGCATGGACAGGTGATAACGATGACAAAGCAAAAACCCGATCATCAGTCACACTAACACTTTGCTTTCAGGCAAACAGACCATACATTAGTAGCGAAAACACTAAAATGTGAAGAAAACAAAGCAGAAGTTCCCATTTTTACTTCCTTAAAAATGCCTTGAATCCTGTGATTTAAATGCTGTGCTAGTCTCACGCAGCGCACTTCGCTTTATCCTGGTGAATTTTATCTTTGCATAAAAGTGAAATCATTTCCAGTTTTCATTTTTTGGTCCAAGGAGAACCAGACAGAATAGCCCCAGGCCTACTGAGCTATTTTGCTCTACATGGTTTGCCAAGACGATTCTGAAGTGGTTGAGTCTGCAGTCATGAGTGATTGCCTTAAGGCGTCGTCAACAAGCAGGGCATAAAAACACAAAATGCTCTTTCCATCGCTATTCGTCAAACTCTCTTTCTTAATGAATCACCTAATGTGACCATTACTGTAGCCTCGATCTTCAAAATACATCTAGGTAAAGGTAAGACAAACATTCATTATTAAAGACGTGTCCCAGTTTATGTTGATTACTTATAAACCATCAGTGAATCTGAATCTTAGGATAAACGAACGACTTCAGATTACTGATATGCTATAAATGTAGATTTCTGTCCCAACTACAAACAAGACCTGTTCAAAAGGGGATATATAGTGATATAGGGAACGAAAAAGGGGAATGACAGTGCTCTAAAAACGATGCAGCTTTTCATCATGACTATAGCTAGCGGGGACTTTCAGCATCACTGCTGAAGTCAGATCATATGAGGATCTGAAGGGACGAACCAGTGCAGTTACTATGGATAAAAAATTCTCACATTTTTATACAAATAATATCTGCTGTAAGCTACAATGGCATCTACACATGAAAAAACAAATATCTGTGTGTGACTGATGATTTTTATTGTAGATTTTGGCTACATAAAAACTACCAAATGAGCTCTTGTTGAACTGAAACCGATCTGTTGTATCCCAAATTACAAAATCTATCTCAACTTAGCACAAAGAGTGAGGAAATTAATGTCTGGACAATTATGTCTTTGTTGTCAAAATACGTCTTTAGACTAGGCCATGTAATCCTCCAGAACAATGTCTAAAACAGAAAAAGATACAAGATACAAACGTTAAGAGAGCCAGCATGCAGCTAGCATGTACTTTCTAGCTAGGTGGGATGTGTGTTTTTTTTTCTTTCTCTGCTGAAAGAGAACAAACAGCTCAGAGCTAAAAAAAAAACAAAAAACAACTGTAAATAAAATAAACAAATCCAGGGCCATGAAATTTGAAATTGTGACTTCTCTGTCTAAACTGGTTCACTTTAATCTGTGCAAACTGAACTTTTTTGCTAGCTCCCATGAAGTGTAAGATTGCACAAGACACACTTGTACACGCACACCTGCTGCACACACAACAAGGTTTTGCAACCCCAATTACCGGACTGGTAAATATAACCATCCCACAGCCTGTGCTGAATAGGCTGGAGCCAGATGCTTCCATTTTGGCTCGAAGTAAGGACAGGACAAAAGGATGGCAGACGGCGCCAAGCAGCATGATGAGAAAATAAGAGCCAGAAAGGGGGAGAGGGGGTGGTGTGGAGTATGTGGGATGGGAGCGGGAGTCCATGTTGAAACAGTTGAGCAGATGATGCAGCCTCGGTGACAGACCACACAATCACTACAATGGACTTGACGGATTTAGAGCACACAGATAAAGGTTGGGTGACAGTGGAGTAGCACAGGACGGAGCCGACTAGAATATAATAGAAGTTGCCTGGCTAGGTTAAAAATACTTTTACAATAAAACGCATAATGTCATATTATGCAGAGAGACGTCATTTTGTATCAGAGAAAGTATTTATGCAATATGTTACTTATAAGCTTGGACTTTTGTGTTTTTCCACATTCATCTTGTGTGTGCGAGAGAGGCCAGTGCTTCAGGGCTCTGTCATTGGGCCTAAGCTCTGGCACACACGCAAACAGATCCAACCGTATGCACTAGAGGTCTTTGAAGTATGGATTTTTTCTCTTTATTACCAACACTTAAAATATAGATAAATTCATCTACGGCACCTTGAGGTGACTGCCGTTGTGAATTGGAAATAGATAAATAAGACTGAGTTGAACTGAAATGAAATCAGCAAGCATGAGTGAAAGCCAAAACCATAAAAAGGCAAATTATATCCACTGCTAGACTTAGACTGTAAAGCTGCCATTTCCAGTGTACTGCACTAGAAGGGTATCCTCACAAGGTTTGTTTAAAAAAAAAATGCATAGATTGTAGATTTGAACAGATAGTACAGTACATCAGACAATGATTGCTTAATCCATAAAGTGAACATTTGGGAAAGTCACTGTGATATCTATAACCAGCATTTCCAGGCAGGCCGGCAGCGAGCTCTGCCCTGTAAGCGTTCTTGGAAGTAACGCAGGCCTGTCGGCCGTCTTAAGCATTCAGGTCGCTTATAGTCAAGATTGAATCCAAACACCCATCCTTCCTTATTCCTTTACATGGACATGTCACACGCAAACAGAACCCGATAGGGCTGCACATGCATACACATCTGAGGATGAGCACGCACATGCTCAAGGCGCGCTCCTCCCGACAGCTCCTATTAAAGTGTGTGCTATATCTGAGATGGCAGCGGTGAAGTCACAGCCCAGGGCTCATTTATTTAAGAGGGAGAATAATGAATTCTTTGTGGCATCTCATCTTCCCATCACTATTAATCTGGCTTTCTGCAGGTATAGGCACAGGGATCCATACAACTTGGGTCTCTAAACTGGTTCCCTTACACAGCCAGGTCCCACAACAGATTTGGAGCCTCTCACCCTGAGGAGTGTAATTGTGCATGGGTTTTACATTCACTCCAAAGCTCCCCAAGCTGTTAAAAATGTCACACATGTTGTTTGTGACACACTGTCTCAGCAGAGCTCACAGCTATGTATTTTTTTAAAATACACAGCAGTCCTTCATCACTACTCCAATTTCACTTTTGCTTGAATCCTATTTGTACTGCATGCAATGAGTGAACCTGCAGCTTACTCTCATGCTGGAATTGTTGATAGACCCTTTTACCCCATGCGCAACATACACACATACACACCAACACACTCAGTAAACCAATTTGTGGCACAGGCAGACGAAGTCATTTACCCTCTATTGAAAGTGGCTAAAAAGAAAGGCAGGGATTAACCGCAGGCCAATTACAGAGTTGGCTAAACCCTGTCTAACTGGAACAAATACATGGCAAGGCTGAGGCTTTCTGAACATGAATTAAGTTGACTATCTTCAGGGGAACTTGAATGAGAAAAGAAGGAAAAAAAGATGGGATAAAGAGTAAATGAGGAGGCTGTTCTGGAGAAAGTAATGAGGGATAGTAGGAAGTCCGAGATGGAGGGCACAAAAACACGTTTTTAAACTGGTTGAAGTCCAAATAAAAATAAAGGTTTTTATTTGTTTTCATGCACTATGCAAATATTGTATAGCTGTATATTGTGTGTATATTTTTGTGTTGCTCTTGCTTTGACCAGCATGCATGCTGCTGCCTCTCTTCTTCATAGTGAGAAACCTTCTTTGCACAGATCCAATAATACAACATTTTAAACTGTATTTGCATGCAACAAAAATGCCACCAATTCATCTTTGAATCTTTGCTGTCACACTGTAGTCTACCACACAGCTGACATTAAAGCCATGACATTTTACCAACTGTTCCTATCGCTTTGTTTTTATCATGTCAGGTGAACATACAATAAGCTGGTGAATTGAGCAGACCAATAAAGATCAACTAGTGACAAGACAAAGGCCAGACCTCAGTTGTGTGACAGAAAACACACTGGTGAATCCATTTTTGGCCTTTTACTGGATTTATTGGATATGTACAGTGAATACTGACAGGAAAGCAGAAGGAGAAAGAGAGAGAGGAAGCCATACGCCATCCCGTATGGCGCTCTCAGCCATAGTAAAATCCATTTGTTATCTGGGTTGTACCAGCATTGTCTATGATCATCTGTATATCATAAGTGTAGTACAAACAACTTTATGAGCGTGTGCAACATTGTAATTAGAAGGATAAAGAGTTTAACAGTATTAAATTACAAGCAACTACTGCACATTGTTGCACACAATAAAAATACTCGTTTTATTTTGAACATTGTCGGAGATCTTCAGAAAAATAATTATATGCATTTACTGTGTAACTGGTGTGGTGGTTGTATCCAGCTGCTAACAAAACTGCTGCCTTTTCTTAGCTTGTAAACTGCAGTTTGTTTACATTCTCAGTCTCTGTGGCAGAGAGCTAGAGATGCAATAACACTATTACATTTTGTATGAAATGGAAAGTATGAGTATTTGCACTATTTTATTAAATAGAAACATCAGGCAGACCAATGAGCTGGCTAACACAGTGTACTAACATACTGTGCTGGTTAAACCCAGATGGGAAAACTAAGACCCTTGAAGTAATGCAGGAGATGGAACAGACTAAAAGTGATAGGAGAGAAAAACATTTGGAGCCAAAAAGAAAGCGACTAAAATGCGGTAAGACATTGTGTTGGTGTAAGTAACTCCAGGCAGATTGTATCCATCTTGACTTTGATAAGGAGCGAATTGTTACATGACACCCTGACCTCAGCTGACACGCACCCATATGGAGTGACACCAACAGGGTAAGAAAGACTGAGGATGAGGCCATGCTGGAGGACCCTCTGGGTCAGAATGTGTTACACAGCAGAGTGACATAAAGGTCAACGACAATCACTTGACAGGAAATGCTTATATGGGCTGCGCGGGGCTTCTGTCTGTCTCTGTATGTCTATAACGTGCACCATATTTCACCGCTCAGACACTGTTCAAATCAAGCCCCATTCAAACACAGGTAACATCTCCGCTTTGACAGTCTGGCCGAGTCATAGTGGAAAGCTGCAGGATGGAAAGCTGGAGAGAAATAGATAAAACAAAGAATCCATATGGATGGTTCTCTTTGTGCACATGTTGAATCACATAAGTTAGAAGGTGCCAAATTCTCACTGGAGAATACATCCAGGAGCTGCTGCTTTATCAGATGCTGCTGAATACAGCCATGGTGACATTACACGATTGCCATCACTTTCAAAGTGTACTCTCTTGACATTTCTCTTCTTCTCATTTTGCTGAAAAATGGCTGCTGGGAAAAAATGGCAGAGTCCGAAGACAAAGTGATTGCCAGTGATTATGGAACCCATGCTGATATACCAAAAAGCTCTTACATGACAACTAACAGCACCAAAGCAACATAGTATGCATCCTTTCAGACACATGCAGTAAGATTAAAGTTTAATTAAAGCTCGTTTTAACTTTTTGGATCGGGGAACTGGTGCTTGCTCCCCTTTACTACCCAACAGCTAGTGGAAAATGAGTGCTGCATCTCTAAGAAAGTGAAACGATTGACATATGCCCTTAAATCCTGGTAGAATGGAAACTGCTGTAACATTTCTTGTTTAAAGTATATGGAAATGTATCTTGAGGATACCATAATGAAGTATTTTGACTGAGCAGCTGGTGCTGTTTAAGGAAGGGTTAGCAGAGCATAGTTGATCTTAAAATGGGAAAAGATCCTTCAACCTTCACTATACCTCACAGTTCAACTCTCCTGACATTTTTATTTTTCCATGCATTTATCCATCAATTATCTTCTGCTGATCCATGTCAGGGTCATAGGGGGCTGAGGCCTATCCCAGCTGTCATAGGGCGAGAGGCGGGGTACGTCCTGGACAGGTCGCCAGTCTATCACTTGACTAACACACGGACAACCGCTCGCGTTTACACCTATGGGCAGTTTAGAATCATCAGTTAACCTAACCCCACTATTTGCATGTCTTTAGACTGCGGGAGAAAGCACAGAGAGAACATGCAAACTCCACACAGAAAGGCTCAGAGTCCAGCTCAACACTTTCTTAACTGCTGTGCCACTGTGCTGCAGGGCTTCAAACCCACAGTCTTTGTAATACTTTTGCACAGAATTAAAGCAAAAAGAAGGAAAACAAGGAGAAGGCCAAATAGCCAACTAGATGTATAGATAAATATGCAAAAAGCACAATCACAGGTGCTCTTGCTTTCTGTCTTACTCACTGATGAGTTTTAAGCAAGAGTGCACTGCCTGAGTGGGGTGACAGTATCTGTGTGACCACACCCTCCCCTCCGTGCCTGCCATGATATGCCGCCTTGGATAACTGGCAGATTAGGACGACCTTAACTCTCTTTAGCTCTCCAGACAGACATTAGAATTTCTAATATGGCTCCAGACCGAGCAGGGGATCTCATTTTATAAATGCTCAACTAAATGATCCACTACCCGTCATGGCTATGGCTCCATCTTTACCATTTCTTTTTCATTTTCATCATTCTAGGGGATAATTAAGAGTCTGGGGCTTGGCAGGCCTTGGTGGTGGAAGGGTGAGTAGGTGTCGGGGTGTTCTCCTCCTCTCAGTTTCACAAGCAGCCCTTTTAATCGCCATTCAGGCCAAGACTGTGTCCTTTCCTGTCATGTCTTTGAGATGCTGTATACGTCTTCTATATTGTAAAATTCTCCCTTGTAGATGGAAGAAGGATATCAAACACCGAGTTGGGCATCGTGCCAATATCTGATCGGACATTTAGAACAAATGATCAGCCGCAACAGTAAAGCAATTTAATAATGTAGAGCCTGACTTTGCTTTGCTGTTGCTCTAGGTCAGTTTCTTTGTTTTATAGCACTGACTCACTCACTAGTGGGTGTTTTGCATTCAAAAAATCCCCTTTTGCTCTTTGGCAAAAAAACATTTAAAGCTTCATTCATAAAATTCATTTAGTGAACTGAAGGTTTTCGATGTAATTCTAAAGCTGAATCTGTTCATCAAATATTAATAACTGTGGCAAATTTGTGTCCTGAATACTGGCGCAAGCACCTGTAACCTCTTTGATGACTGAGTGAAGACACTATTGTTTTTATTTTGTTAGTCATTAACAAAGCCTACAAGAGTTTGCGTATTTCTCCCAGTTCGTTTGAGCCTTTGGAGACTAATTAGAATGTAGGTTAATCTTTAAAGTACTGACTGTCTAATAATCACTCAAATGTCTGCTTACAGTTATTTAGCCTTTGATTATGTTTTCCTGTGATCTGATGCTTTTTAGTCACATGTTACCTCAACATATTATTATTCAAACTCTTTGTTTAGTGAACAATAGAGGAAGGTTGAAAGAACTATACATTTTCACTTATTTTATTTAGTTTTTTTTAAACTAAGCTAACACCCTTCATCATTTACTTTACAGCAGAATATCTCTCTACACGAATGGATACAGCTAACTGCCATACTATTCATTTAAAACAAGACGCAGGGCGGCAATCTTAGTCAACCCTTGTCTCATACTGTATCTGCTCTCAGTGTTACAGGACCTTCCAGATTTACACATTAAACCCTGGTTGTGCTGCTCCAGCTGTCTGGTTGACTCTCCCAATCATCAGGCCAGATGTGCAACTAATTGTCATGGCAAGCATAGCATCTCAACATCCCGCCGTGACAGCCTCCAGCATGGAGAGATTTATGAAGCGCGGGTCTTGTGTGCATGTTTGTGTGCGTACCTGATGTTTTGTATGTGAAAACTTTCCTTCCTGCTTCTCCTCTAAACCTTCCAACCCCTGGGATGCCTCTGTCAACAGTGATCTAAGTCTAGCATGTGGCAATGTTAGCATTGAGCTGTTTCCATTTTAGATGGGTGTGTGGGAGGCCTGATGGTATTGAGGTTTTAGCAGATCCATAAAAGTAAGAGTGTAGCTAGATACCTCGCGTACAGCTGCAAACCTGGCAGGGGGGCAGCAGAGCAAAGACATGCCACCGATGGCCACCTGACCCAGAAAAGGCTCACTGATCGTGGAGTTTTAGATTGGTTGGGGGGGTCTCAGAAGTGATCTTGGGTGTTCTCCTTTATTTTGTGTTGCTGCCATCACATTCAGTGCTTGATAGTTCTGGTGGAATCAATGTGTGTGTCTGATGGGAGAGAGAGACAGAGCCTGGATGGGCAGGAAGTGGCTGTTGTTTACACTATAATGAGAATACATCTGCTGCTTTTGGAAACAGATCACTGTTGATTAGCTAGCCAACTGTGTTTGATCAAGTAGATGCAAAGAAAGGCATTATGGATGCTCAATACATCTGCCTTATGACTGCCACTGTAAACAGCTTTTGGACTCTGCTGTAAGCGACTGCTGTTAATCCATCAGGGAAATGGTCTCCCCGGCCTTGACTATTGGCTTTTTCTAATTATTGAGACTGCCAGCTTTGATAACTGTGCCCTATTTGTCAGGTATGTATGGATTGCCCCCCTGTTGACTGAGCAAAGATTGCATGGCTGTGTAAACCAGTAAGCAGGTGGAAGTAAGCAACACGGGGAAAATGCTTCATTTGTCAACACAGATGACTGTGGTCTGCCTCTGCGTCCATTTATCATGCACCAGCAGCACTAATGTGGCTCATTCAGATCCAGTTTACTTTATTTAAAATGTTAAACCCTATGCAAGACCCAGAGATGAATTAACAGTAGCAGGCTATGCAGGTTGACATCCAACCTGGTCACTATAGAAAGGGCTTAGGCTGTGCAAAGTGGCAGGGAGAAGCCAATTTTCATCTGTGTATTAATCAAACAGGCATGTGGCTTCAGCTAATTGCTCTGGGAAGACGTCCAACTAGGAAGCTTCTTTTTTCCCCCTCAAGTTGGCCCACAGATAAACAGCTTGACAGCTACTGCCCCAGTCTTAGCTGAACGGGAAGGATCCATGTAAACAAGAGGCACTGGATAACAGTCACATTTTGTTCACTTTTTGTCATGTAATCAACTTTTTGCAGAGTTCCAATGAGCCTAGGCCAACCCAGAGTCTTTTCCTTAACTTTATAGACGTCAGACTATGTCAGATTCACTGCTGGTGTGTACACACTTGTTCATCTGCCCCTAAACGACTTCCCTCATAGCCTATGGTGAAATAAAAAAAGCAAATAATGTACAAAAACATTGTGTACTAGCATCATTATAGTCACACTTGTGACTTTTCCTTCCCTCGCTTGCGCCGACTCTTTCTCAGCCTTTTCCTCTATCAGCTTCAGATATAAGGGTACTTATTCAGCATATCATTCTAAAACCTGGCTTGGTGTAAGTACAAGCACTGAGTCAGCAATGAGGGAGTGGAGGAGAAAAAAAATAGATATAATAAAAGAATTAAGTGGCTAAGCTAGAAATTCAGGGAACAAATATGAATAACCTCAACCCCATGACTGCAGCATTCAATTCTGTTTGCTGAATGAAAGTTTTAACAGGAAGATGCACACAAATTGATTAATGTCTGTGTTTGGAGACTTCAGGCTTGGCTGATGAAATATAAGCTCATGGTTTACTTGCAGGAGATTACTTTTGCTGTTCTGGTTTGTCTTTGCTTATTTCCAGCGAAAGCAGCTTTAAATTGATCCTCATCAGTTTCTACACGAAGGACAGAAAAATGCAAAAATGACACATCGGGGCGTTGTGTTGATTCGGTGAGTGAAGCCTGCTAATTCTTTTATCTGATTGACTGAAATGCAAACGGACGAGGAGAAGAAATGACGATACCCCAAATTCCCAATAGCAGCAGACGATAAATGAATGATGAGCTTCCGTCACCTTCTAAACTGTGCCACAACAATATGATGGCACCAATCCTTCAATCACTTAATAGTGGGTTCCTCCCTGGTGGCTCTACTTCCCATGAATATAAAGAAGGAACATGTGAGCACGGTAAGAATAAAAGAGCCTAAGAATTGTCTTGATTCTTGACATCTGTGAATATTCACAGTCTGGCACAGTTTTTTGTTTTGTTTTGTTTGCGAGTGTGTGTGTGTGTGTGTGTGTGTTTTTTCTTCACTTCTCATAAATGTGTCACAAAAGAAACGATCTCCCCCGTCTTCAGGTCTCGATTCACACAGCTCTTGTGAATGTGAGCTTAAGGAAACAAAAGCCTTTCGCTGGTTTATTTGTCGAAGCCCTTTGTAGCTGACCCCCTCCCATGAGGGAGATTGAAAGGCAGCTCAAATAAAGTAAGAGTGAGAGTTACGATTTTTTTCAGCAATGCTAATCTTCCAGTTCTGATCAAATTCAGAGCTAATTTCCACACAAAAGATATATACTACATGAATAGAATGGATTAAACAACTGCAGTGCTTGTGCTTTGTTGTTTAGATTTTAAAAGCCAGACTATCATTATGTACTCATGAAGCATCTCGTATATCTGCAGCTCAAAACACACTACAGGTTCTCATTTCCTTCTGCTTTCCCCCTCTTTGTGTCCACATCTGTCTCCACCTTGACCACTGCCTTCTGTTGACCAAAAACAGCCTTTACAGCAGCTTTACCAAAGCGACACAGCACCTGCCCCGACTGAATCCTATTTGCACCTTATCGGCCAGCGTATGAAAGATTCAGAGGTGAACAACCATAGGATGGTTTCAGGTCTGCACAGCCTTCGGGGGAACCATCATTCTTCAGTTATCCGACAACAGGATTTCATCGTTTGAAGAAAGAGAAAAGAAGCAGGGACAGTGGAGCTCTCTCGCTGTGCAGCGAAGCTAAGACTTCACTCACCCATATCACTGAGGATGGATTACTGGTGAGTTACTCCTCGACCCATATAGAGAAGAAATTGAAAGGTGAGGAGAGTGTGATGGGCTAAATGTAAAGAACAGGACATTGTCATATTTTCCCTTCAGGGGATTACATCATGTCAACTACAAAGCAATCGTGAAAAAAATCAGATGTGGGAAGTGTGACCTGAGAACGGGGGATGAGGAAACAAACATACAGGTTAACCAAACTCCTGAATACGAAACAGAACAGACAGAAACAGTAAAATGACAACGTTTGACTAACTGCTATCTGTTTTAAATATCCCTCGTAGATTAAGGTTCATGTTATTAGTTCAACTTTGAGGTTTAATCACTGTTTAACTGCTCAGTGTACGAGCAGTAAAATATTATGAGATGGCTAGTCTCATCTCAATAGATAGAAATGATGGCTCAACCATAACAATATTGCCTTGATTCTAATAAAATAAGATATACTTTATTTATTCCAGATAAATTATAATGATTATATATTTCTGAAGTGAAACATTATACAAGATTCTGCAGCGCCCCGTTTAATCTCTCTCTATCCATTTCATATCTTCTCTTTAATCATCCCTTGTCAGGCGACAAAAATGAATTGGCAGCAGACCAAGTGCTCAGTTAACAGTGCATGTAGTAGCATTTGTTAGATATGTACTTTAAGAGCCGTGATGTAAAGGTGCAGCAAATTCAGTAAACTGGAGAAACCACATCATGTTCCAGGCCCAAACAAGGGTCTCATTTTCTTCCCCGGAGGGATGCTGGGTGGACCGTAACTCACTGCAGAACACTGACTGTGGGATTTATTAAGAACTCTTTTACTCCTCAAATGAAATTACAGTTTTAAAAATGTGTTCTTATCTTTTTAAGAGCCTCACTCTCACTTTTGACCAAATTTATGCTGACGGCTCTACACATTCATTCTTAATAGGCGTTCATTTTTGGAACAACAAAATCCCTGAATAATGAAGTGTTTTCTTCTAGTCTGTCAACAGCAGACCAGGAAAAGTTAAGAGTGGCGACCGAGTAAAAGATGCATTCATCATGTCTGCCTTGAGTACATCACCAAGGGCTTGGAAACAGACATTTGAACTCTGCACGGATGAGCAGATGCAAACATCTTTTTTGACTGTGGGCCTCTGAGATATTCTCTGGTAGTACATCTTTCTCACTCTGCCACTACCCCCCCCCCCCCCCCCCCCTCCCCCCTTAAGTCCATTTCTACCCATTGCTTTCAGTTTCTCCTTTGTGCTCTACTTTGTCCATGGTAGAAACATCCTCCCCAAGGTGGTCAGCAAATGCACTGAGATAAATGTGAGAAAAGATTCAGTAACAGTGTTTGGGCCTTAAGCTGACCAACATTTTAAGATGCGGATGGAAAGAGTTCAAAGCAGACTGTTGAAGTCAACACTGTAAAGTCAGTTTATGCTCATTCTCCTCACAGCAAAAAATACTCACAATTTTTGGCCAATGAGACATGGATAATGTGAAAGTGGGTCAAGAGTAATGTAGGATGCTCGTTTGGTGGTCGGTTAAGATATTAAAAGGGGAGTGTGGAATGATGGCAGTCTTACAATCAATAGAAGATGTAAAGTTTACTAAAACAGTACAGAAAGTCAATAGACAAACTTTCCCTGAAAAGGCAAGGATAAATGTGAGTATACTGATGAATTAAAGAGAGAAGAATAGGTAGGGGTTACCCAAAGGACAAAAAGCATCAGATCAACCAGCTTTCAGTAATACTCTCTAAACAATTATAGTAGAACTAGATACTGAGGGAAGGTGCTAATTATAAAATACTGAGAGTTTCGATACAAACAACGGAGGAAAGTGTTGTTGGTTTAAAGATATCACATCCACACTCCAACTAATTCATCTGTCAGCATTATGAGTTAATCATAGAAGTGAAAAGTTTTAATGAGACTATTCAGAATAGTAAAGACACCTGTGCGTTCAAACAGAAAATGAGTGTATTAGTCACAGAGAATTATTAATAGCTGCCACGGCAACAGCAGCTACGGTAGGTGTAGATAAATCAGAATACAAACAGAAGTATGTCTTTTTGTTATGAAAAACCTCACCCTGTATTATGCTGGATGAATTCAGAGTTGTTTTAAATAGAACAGACTGTCCTGTCTGGCCCATTGGTTATTGCAGTGAGTAAGGGGAGGCCTGGCTAAAGTGCATTCGGAGAGAGTGGAGTGCTGGATGTGCAGTGTTGACATTTGGAGAGGACTTCACAGTGGTCCTTGGGGCGCCACACTAAAGACAAAGTAGATCAGATAAATGTACTCTTTTCCCTTCTCCATCTTTGTGCATGCTCTTACTTTTCTCTCTGCCCTCCCCTCCACTTTCCTTCTTTCTCCTCATCCCATGGTGCTACTCTGTCTTTGTTTTGCAAAGTTCTGGTACAGTGTAGCTCAGCTCTATATAACAGTTTTTCCTCAGGTTTCAGTCTGATTCCTGTAGTTGTGTTGTAAAACATCACATTTCAGGCTTATTGAGTTAAATTCTAATCTCCAAGATTAAAGACCCACACGTCAGACATTAAATCTTAAATAAAATAACACGAGGAATAGAGACAAGAGTAGCGGCGCAATGCATCACAATGGCGATAACTCAATTTGGGCAGGAAAATTACAAAAGTAAATCATATACATCATATTGGATTGAACATGGGCATTTATCATGCTGTGCAATTATACAGTACTCATCTGGACTAAAATGATCATCTCATTGTGTATACCCTACAAGTATGCAGAAAGAGAGAGATAAAGTGGAGCGAGAGAGAGCAGGTAAGTGGAAGTTGGCAGACAGACAAGACAGAATAGAAAGAATTTAGTTTTGCCTTCCCAGGTGATCATTAAAGATCGGACTAACCGTACAGAGAGGCCTGCTCTTGGACCCTAATAGCTTATTGATTGGAAAAAACACCCTCTACTACTTTGATCTCACAGGATACATAGCTAGTGTGAGCTACAGGTACAGTGACCTACAGGCAGCTGAAATTGAAGGCACCTTGTTAACACAATATGTTTAAATAGCCTTAAAAGATTAACTATGGAGTATTTTAGGTGATACAGACAGAGAAAATGAAAATTAACCAGTCACATAGGGCCAATGCATACTTCCTCTTAGTGACTTTCAATTTGTAAATGTACAAATGAGTGACGGCCGATAAAATCTACCGGTTTTGTGCAACCAGTAACTTCTAATCAAGCTAATCGTGACTGATGCAGACAATCCTGGGTGCCTTCAATCCCACGCTTCTGTTGACACATCAAAGTGGCTTTTAACAAGACACTAAACTCTAAAATTGTCACGGTCCTGGGTCTCCTGACCCAGCGTTTTTAGTTCTTTGTGATTTTTGTATTATTGTACTTGTGTGTGATTTATTCTATGGCTTCTAGTTTTGATCCCTTGCCCTTCATGTCTCTCTGTGTCCCCTCTGTTCTGTGTAATTGTGTGTCTTTGCATGTTTGAGTTTCTTGTTTTCTGTCACTCTGCATTGTGCATTATGTTCTCATGGTTGGTTTTTTGTTACTCTCTCTAGTCTAGTCTCTTGTGTTCCCAGCTGAGTATTTCCCTGTGTATTTTGGTTCTTAGACCTCTGCCTTATGGTTTATGTCTCTGTATTTCTTAGTTGCTGTCTCCACTGTGTCAAGTTCGCGTCTCTGTGTGATACTTCCTGTTTTACTTTGATGGTCCGTGTCTCATGTGAATGCGTCCTGCTTTGCTTGTCTCGTCAGTCCTGATTTCTCCCAGCTGTGCCCTCCTTCTGTGTCTCATTCCCCTCGTTACTTCCCAGTGTATTTAAACCCTGTGTTTCTCTGAGTCAGTGTCGCGTCGTCCCTCATGCTGTGTGTGGATCTCCCTGTGTCTCCCTGTGAGTTCTTAGTTTATGGTTTCCCAGTTTAGTCTAGTTTTGTATGTTTGTTCTACCAGCAAATAAAGCTGTGTTTTGAGTTCACCTCCCCGAGTCTGAGTCCTGCATTTTGGGTCCAACTCCTGCCTGCCGCACAGCGATTCATGACAAAAATGCCTCCAATTTGTAAGTCACTTTAGAGGAAAGCATCTGCCAATTTACTCGGTAGTAATACATTGCTCTCTTTTTGTGGCCTCACTTAGGCTAAAGTGGCGATGTTTCACTTGTTTCATTTTCATTTGGAAGAAACTTCAACATTTAACAGCAGATGCTGAAACAATGTAAATTCTAATACAGCAGGAGCTCCTCTCTGCGTGAGTTCATCATCACATTATAACTGCAATCAGACATTGAAATGTTTCAGTCTTAGTGGGGATTTCTCACACTGTTGATGCAGATGTTAATTCTTTCAGCTGTCTTTTACATGTTACTAATTCTCAAAAACTCTTTTTGTATCAAACCCAATTAAATCTTAAACACACGATTATGCCAACAGAGTTCCTGGTGTTTCCAGGAGTACAAAAGTGGTTACATCCTTCAGCTTTTAGGTACTTTTGCTGTACAGCCTGCTCCCAGTTTGGGTTCAGGACACATATACCCTCTCTACTTATAAAATTTGGTTTTAAACTTTATTTTTAAATAAAAGTTACAGTTAGGGATAGATCTGGTGACCCTGAATCATATCTTAATTGTGCTGTTATAGGCTCCTGGGGACCTACAAATTCCCTTCTCTTTCACTAATCACATGTTTAAATACCACATTAACTTTTGTAGTTAACCTTTTGTCGTCTTTCTTGTTAAAGGTCTCTATATGCTCCTCTTTTGTGTAATGTCTTTTCCCTCACTCCCAACTGCCTACAGCTGACGCCTGGTTCTGGTTAGGGGTGTTTTCCTTTTGAAAGGGGGTTCTTCTTCCCCACACTTGCCAAGTGGTTGCTCATAGAGGACTGTCTGATTGAATTTAAATTACACTTACATCTGACAATTCAGAGCACATTTGAAAATCAAGACAAGCAACCAAGAAAAAGTGTTGCTTTGAAGTATGGAAAACTGTGCTCCTAATCAGGCCTCTTTGGCAGTGAATAAAGCCACATTTCCTGCCCTCTACCTGCATTACCAGCAAAATGCATGGATTTCAGTTATAAATGTTTAGACTTCAAAGGATTCTTTTAATTCGAGGGATGAACGTGGGCTTTTTAGGAAGGTACTAATCCACTTACCTATTTAAGGCTAGTCACGCATTATGGAATCTCTTAGGTAGAATCTGCAGATGACCCCCCACCCCTCCGCAGACTCATGCCATGCTTCTTCTCCAATTGCAAGGACAATCAATTAGTGATGCGAAAGGAAGGATTAATCGATATGCTGTCAGGCTCCTGCCGGCTGAGGAGAGAGACCCTGCCAAACCCACCAGGGCCCGATCTCATTACTGATGGCGGCCCACGCGCCCCTTTGCGAGGCAGCTGCATTCATCAAAGCAATGCCTCCCTTTCTTCCTCAACCGTTCTCCACGCTTCGTCCCTCCGTCCCTCCCTGCATGTTTGGCTTTTTTCCCCCCTGACAAGATGAAGGAGAGTAGGTTGCAGAAATGACACCCATTTAAGAAAGGAAAGATGTGGGAGGGGTGGGAGTTATAAATAAGGAAATTACAAAAGAACCACTGTGTTGAGCTGCCCCCGTAAATTGCAGCTGTGCATGTATTAAACTGTGTACTAGCACTAATCATACTAGTAAGTGAACGTAAAGGTGTCCTTGCAAAAGTCTGTGTAAAACCTGCTGGAACCTGAGAGCAGTGAGCAAATCTGTGAGCTACTGACAGCTAGTTAGGGGGAAAAAAAGGCATACTGTGTGTGTGGCTATGTGTGTGCATTCACATCCTTGTGTGTATTACTGGGGGCGGGGAGTAGTGGATAAAAGCCTGTGCCTCTCCCTGACAGTTTTATCCGCATCACCATCTGCCTTTATCTGACGCCAGCATCTCTCATCTCCCCATTGCACTCTGAAAGCTCTCCATCCACCCCGTTCTCCTCACCACTCATCTTATCCCAGGCTGCTGTCAGATCACGTTTTTCAACCTATAATTAAACAGTTGCTGGCTTAAACTCTTGACAGATAACCTGTGCCCATCAAAATGAAAGTGAAAAAAAGTCCTGCTGGTGGTATTTCCTAAATTTCTCTTATTTGCCAGAAGTGAGAGGAAGAAAAAGAGATCATGGGGAAGCTAATAAAGTCAGATGCCGCACTTCACATTTTGACCATGGGGATGCTTGCCTGCAGAAGCATGAACACTGGGGTGTGCCATCGTGCTCCATTCCTTCCTCATCAGCATTTGTCACATGCTGGGAGAGGCGTAAGGGTGGGGTCAAGAGGAGAAAATATAGCCACGTCCCTTTTGCTTTCTCCCCTCATTCCTCCCTCTCTGCTCCTGCTCAAAGTAGACAGTTGTGGTGAAGGATGGCTCCCTAACAGGTAATCAGAGACAGGCCTTATTTAATGTTCTGAGCCGGCACTGGACAGCAGTGATGGAGGTAGTCGGAGAGGCCCACTGTGCGGTGTGCACTGGCCCATAACTGCAGATGAGACACTTCCCACAGAGCAGTTACAGCAACAACTTGCCAGCTGTAAATGTAATGACAGCGGTGTGAGAACAGCAATAAATACAAACAGACAACTCTTAAAAAAAAAAAAAAAAAAAAAAGACTGTGCAAGTCCTAGTTTGAAAGGTGCACCTAAACTCCTACAACTTTACTCCGCCATCTGTCAGGCCATTTAGAAAGTTTATGAGTAGCTCGTGAAAAGAACAGCTCTGATATTTGCTCCTTTCTGCATTAATGACTCATCCCTCTGTGCATAACAAATAACCCCCAATTTGCTGCTCTGTTTTTTGTGCCTTTATTGCTTTGAGTAAAAACATAAAAGACTTCACAAGTCTTAAGCAAGGACTATTACTTCTGAACGTGCATACTAATTCCTTTTACTTTCTGATGAGTCACAAAGCTGAAGATAGTTAAAGTTTTGTGCTCCCTCTACACAAGCTGTTTCCACCATATTACAGCCTGCAAAGCAAAACGCACAGCGTCTTAATCTTGCTTTACCCCTTTTGAGTGTGTGTGTAGGTATGTGTGTGTTTACAGAGATTGCCCGGTGTGCTATCACCTGAGCCAGGTAGCAGGGACAGTGGAGCATGAAGCTAGGAAACGGAAAGACAGACTCAGCTAGCTAAAGAGAAAAGCAATACCTCTCACCCACTTTTCAGAGTTCCAGTGTTTGTCTAGAGAAAAAAGTGGACAACCTCAGATTGAAACTATCAAATCAGAACAAAACAATGGAATGTTTTGCTTTTGTTTGCACTGAGATATGACACACACCGGCATGCAACTGCAGCTTTCACACTCTGGTAAGTCTGGCAAAGTTAAGACAGGAGGGGTGTGTATCCTTGCAGCAGTCAAACTGACTGCTGTGCTGACTGAAAAACTGTATCACCGGCTTGAAAATCTGCTCTGGAAGTATTTACATTTTATTACAGCTGCTAAAATGCAAACCACTGGGAGATATTTTTCAGCTTCACTAAACCTGCCCCGCAAAATAAAGGAAATTCAGTGTAATTAACCTAAAAAAGCAATTTCAGACGATTACCAGCACATGACCATTTGGATATATATCCAGTGATGGACATGCTATGCTTATTTCGAACTGTTGATTGTCTAAAAAGTGTCAAAAAGAAGGCTTTTATAAACCTGTTTTTATGACTGGTTTTCCAAGGTCTTGCAAGGACATCTACCTTTTCCAGCAGCTGCAGATGGGAGATTTGGCTATCAGCACACTTCTATATCTGTCAGCACCCTTCATTCCCCAAATCTAGCACCCCAGGCCCTGATGGTGAAAATGTCATAAAGATTGGTAAAAATGATGTCCTGCGCTCTTAAATGACTATTTTTTACTTCTGTAGCGCTGACATCCTGTGAAAGAACAGCTCTGATGGAGACATTGTGTGTCTCCATGGTAAATCGAAAAATCCTCACCCAACAGAATTTTTCGATAGAAAAAAGTGAAGTGAAACTTAAGACATGAAACTTGTGTCTGTTCTCCTTTATTTCATGTTTTAGGTAATGAAACCAAGTGAGATTTTTGATATTTTGAAAAATCAAACGCCCCTTTTTCCTGTTTGGTCTATTTTGCTTCAAAAACTGAATCCACCTTAGCAGATATAAAACATTTTCATTTGCTTCAGTGTGGGGAATTTCTTCACCTCTTTGTTCAATACTCTAAATATTGAACAGCTTGGGGAACTTTCTAAGGTGTCATTACCTCACCGAAGCTATTTGGACACCAATGATGGTGTTTAAAGGTGGCGCTGTCACTTGGTGTTCGCTCGCTCTGTGGTAGAGTATCACTTCCTGTTCCTGCTCAAACACAGTGGTGTTTCTGAGTAGCTTATCTGCTTAGCAATTTAATTAAAATCTTTTAAATACATTCTTTTTTCATAGTATAATTTTCACGTGCTTCCTCCGAAGCACACTTTCTGTGTACTCACTACCTAATTTATAGCCAAAGTATTCACTCACTGTCTCTGTACTGTTTCGCTAGCTTAGCTTAGCTCTTAGCCGACTCGTTAGCACCATGGTTACTTCACCTGTCCCTCCTGCACTTTCTTGCTCATTGTGTCAGATGTTTAGTTACTCCTCGGCCTCCTTTAGCAGTAATGATATCTGTAACAAATGTAGCACATTTTCAGCGCTGGAGGCCAGGATTACTGAATTGGAGACTCTGCTTCGCACCCTTCATTCACCTGTAGCAAGCCAGGCCCCTGTAGCTGGTGCAGCCAAAGATAGCGTAGGCCCCGCTAGCTGTTCCCCGGCAGACCCCAAGCAGCTGGGGAAAGAGGGTGGCTGGGTGACGGTGAGGAGGAAGCATAGTCCTAAACAGAAGCCCCAGGTACACCACCAACCCGTTCATGTGTCTAACCGTTTTTCCCCACTCGGCGACACACCCGCCGGGGGTCAAACTGGTAATTGGTGATTCTGTTCTCAGACATGTGAAGCTAGAGACACCGGCAACCATAGTCAATTGTCTTCCAGGGGCCAGAGCAGGCGACATTGAAGGAAATTTAAAACTGCTGGCTAAGGGTGTTATGATATTTTGATACCACGGTTAGCATTTACAGAAGATTGTTTTATACAGGAAAACTGTTACTCAATAAGGTCCATCTACTAGTTGTTTTTCTCTTTCTCTCTGACCCAAGAATTAATGTGTAAGACTCACAGGCTGGTACCCCAAGGTCGAAAACACCACAGAGACGAGACCACTTCCTTACTCCCATCCTCCCTTCCTTATCTCTTAGAAAAAGGCTCGTTAAAGGCCAGGTGGTTTGTTTCAGAATTCACTAATGAAAGAACTCTGTATTCTGTGTATTTTGCTGGGATGATCATAAATTGTAGCTGAACTGATAAACTACACACAGGATACTTCTTTGCTCACAAGGCAGGAAGACGTTTCCTTATTTGGTCTGTACTGGTTTGAACTGAGAACTTGCTGACACACGAACCTTTTTTTCCTCTATATAAACTGCTGTGTATCAAATAAACCTTTGAGTCGATTGGGAAGGCAACCTAAAGCAGTCTCTGTTTTCTTGTTCTCCCAAGCTGCTCCCGAGCTCGTACTAACACGCTGAATGGCATACCTGAGTGTTACTTTAAATAATTAGGAATCTTAGAAGGAAAGGACAGAACTCTGCTTATCGCTCACGCCACGGAGGAAACCCGGGACGGCAATTTCCTTCAAAGGGTAAACGTAAATTCAGTAAAATCATAATTCACGTCGGCAGTAATGACACCCCGGTTACGCCAATCGGAGATCACTAAAATCAATATTGAATCGGTGTGCAACTTTGCCAAAACAATGTTGGACCAGTTTTCTCTGGTCCCCTCCCCAATCAGACCAGGAGTGACATGTTTAGCCACATGTTCTCCTTAAATTGCTGGCTGTCTGAGTGGTGTCCCAGAAACGATGTGGGCTTCATAGATAACTGGCAAACCTTCTGGAGGAAACCTGGTCTTGTTAGGAGAGACAGCATCCATCCGACTTTGGATGGAGCAGCTCTCATTTCTAGAAATATGGACAAATTTATTAAACCCCCCAAAATAGGACTATCCAGAGTTGGGACCAGGAAGCAGAGTTGCAGTCTTACAAGCCTCTCTGCAGCTTCTCTTCTTCTGCTACCCCCCCAAAAACCCATCTCCATAGAGACTGTGTCAGCTCCCAAACAGACAAAAAACAAACTAAAAACCAGCAACAAACAACTTAAACATAAACAATTACAAAGAAAGAACAATACAGTATCCACATCTGAACCAAAGAGTAAAACTGTGAAATGTGGATTATTAAATATTAGGTCTCTCTCCTCCAAGTCTCTGTTAGTACATGACTTAATAATTGATCAACAAATCGATTTACTCTGCCTTACAGAAACCTGGTTGCAGCAGGATGATTATGTTAGCTTAAATGAATCAACACCCCCGAGTCATTCTAACTACCAGAAACCTCGAAGCACAGGCCGAGGGGGCGGTGTGGCAGCAATTTTTCACACCAGCCTATTAATTAATGAAAGACAAAGACAGACTTTTAATTCATTTGAAAGCCTGATGCTTAGCCTCGTCCACCCCAGCTGTGAAACTCAGAAACCAGTCTTACTTGTTATCATCTATCGTCCACCTGGGCCTTACACAGAGTTTCTGTCTGATTTCTCAGACTTTATATCTAATTTAGTTCTGAGCTCAGATAAAATAATTATTGTGGGTGATTTTAACATCCATGTAGATGCTAAAAATGACAGCCTCAACATGGCATTTAATCTGTTATTAGACTCAATTGGCTTCTCTCAAAATGTAAAAGAACCCACCCACCACTTTAATCACACTCTAGATCTTGTTTTAACATATGGCATAGAAACTGAACATGTAACAGTGTTTCCTGAAAACCCTCTCCTGTCTAATCATTTCCTGATAACATTTATATTTACAATAATTGATTACACAGCAGTGGAGAGTAGACTTGTAGTAGATGTCTTTCTGAAAGTGCTGTAACTAAGTTTAAGAATATAATCCACCCACTGTTATCATCTTCAATGCCCTGTACCAACATAGAGCAGAGCAGCGATCTGAACGCTACCCCAACAGCGGTCGATTATCTTGTTAATAATTTTACCTCCTCACTACGTACGACTCTGGATACTGTAGCTCCTGTGAAAACTAAGGTCTCTAATCAGAAGTACCTGACTCCGTGGTATAATTCTCAAACACGTAGCCTAAAGCAGATGACTCGTAAGCTGGAGAGGAAATGGCGTGTCACAAATTTAGAGGATCATCATTTAGCCTGGAGAAATAGTTTGTTGCTTTATAAGAAAGCCCTCCGCAAAGCCAGAACATCTTACTATTCGTCACTGATTGAAGAAAATAAGAACAACCCCAGGTTTCTCTTCAGCACTGTAGCCCGGCTGACAAAAAGTCAGAGCTCTATTGAGCCAACCATCCCTTTAACGTTAACTAGTAATGACTCAATGAACTTCTTCACAAATAAAATTTTTATCATTAGAGAAAAAATTACCAATAATCATCCCACAGATGTAATATTATCTACAGCTACTCTTAGTACCATTGATGTTATATTAGACTCTTTTTCTCCAATTGATCTTTCTGAGTTAACTTCAATAATTACTTCCTCCAAACCATCAACGTGTCTTTTAGACCCCATTCCTACAAAACTGCTCAAAGAAGTCCTGCCATTAATTAATTCTTCGATCTTAAATATGATCAACCTATCTCTAATAATTGGCTATGTACCACAGGCCTTCAAGGTGGCTGTAGTTAAACCTTTACTCAAAAAGCATCTCTAGACCCAGCAGTCTTAGCTAATTATAGGCCAATCTCCAACCTTCCTTTCATATCAAAAATCCTTGAAAGAGTAGTTGTCAAACAGCTAGCAGATCATCTGCAGAGGAATGGGTTATTTGAAGAGTTTCAGTCAGGTTTCAGAGCTCATCACAGCACAGAAACAGCTTTAGTGAAGGTTACAAATGATCTTCTTATGGCCTCTGACAGTGGACTCATCTCTGTGCTTGTCCTGCTAGACCTCAGTGCAGCATCCGATACTGTCGACCATAATATCCTATTAGAGCGATTAGAACATGATGTAGGTATTACAGGTACTGCGCTGCAGTTGTTTGTATCATACCTATCTAATAGACTCCAATTTGTACATGTAAATGGAGAGTCCTCGTCACACACTGAGGTTAATTATGGAGTTCCACAGGGTTCAGTGCTGGGGCCAATTCTGTTTACATTATACATGCTTCCCTTAGGCAGCATCATTAGAAGACATAGCATACATTTTCACTGCTATGCAGATGACACCCAGCTCTATCTGTCCATGAAGCCAGATAACACACACCAATTAGTTAAACTGCAGGAATGTCTTAAAGACATAAAGACCTGGATGGCTGCTAACTTTTTGCTTCTTAATTCAGATAAAACTGAGGTTATTGTACTCGGCCCTGAAAATCTTAGAAATATGGTATCTAACCAGATTCTTACCCTGGATGGCATTACCTTGGCCTCCAGTAACACTGTGAGGAACTTTGGAGTCATTTTTGACCAGGACATGTCCTTCAACGCACATATTAAACAAATATGTAAGACTGCTTTCTTCCATCTGCGCCACATCTCTAAAGAAATATCCTGTCTCAGAGTGACGCTGAAAAACTAGTTCATGCATTTATTACTTCCAGGCTAGACTACTGTAATTCATTATTATCAGGATGTCCAAAAAACTCACTGAAAAGCCTTCAGCTAATCCAAAATGCTGCAGCAAGAGTCCTGACAGGGACTAGAAAGAGAGAGCATATTTCTCCTGTTTTGGCTTCCCTTCATTGGCTTCCTGTTAAATCCAGAATTGAATTCAAAATCCTGCTCCTCACATACAAGGTCTTAAATAATCAGGCCCCATCTTATCTTAATGACCTTGTAGTACCATATCACCCTATTAGAGCACTTCGCTCTCGCTCTGCAGGCCTACTTGTTGTTCCTAGAGTATTTAAAAGTAGAATGGGAGGGAGAGCCTTCAGTTTTCAGGCCCCTCTTCTGTGGAACCAGCTTCCAGTTTGGATTCAGGAGACAGACACTATCTCTACTTTTAAGATTAGGCTTAAAACTTTCCTTTTTGCCAAAGCATATAGTTAGGGCTGGACCAGGTGACCCTGAATCCTCCTTTAGTTATGTTGCAACAGACGTAGGCTGCCAGGGATTGAGTTTTTCCTTTCCAGTCACCTTTCTCACTCACTATGTGTTAATAGACCTCTCTTTAATCTCTGTCTCTCCTCCACAGCATGTCTTTTATCCTGTCTTCCTTCTCTCACCCCAACGGGTCGCAGCAGATGGCCGCCCCTCCCTGAGCCTGGTTCTGCCGGAGGTTTCTTCCTGTTAAAAGGGAGTTTTTCCTTCCCACTGTTGCCAAAGTGCTTGCTCATAGGGCGTCATATGATTGTTGGGTTTGTCTCGGTATCTATGAAGCGCCTTGAGGCGACTTTTGTTGTGATTTGGCGCTATATAAATAAAATTGAATTGAATTGAATTGAATTAAAGAGCTCCATCTACTAAGGAGTCAAAGAAATAGACCAGGACTCACTGGTTGAACTACAATATGTATGTAACTCATAAGAAGAGTGACCAAATGTGCAGATGGTACTTGGATGGACTGTGACGGACACACTATTGGTCAATTTAAAAGAAATCAAAGAAATCAGTCAGATCTGTCACATTTCATCCGTGTTTCCTGTACTACTGTTTTATGTCTGTATTGGCCTCACACAGTGTTGCACCACCATGTCTAATGTGTAAAAAAGACAATATTGGCTAAAGGTGGTACAGGTAACATTAGTAACAATAATGGGGCGGTTTGCACCATAAGAGTAGCCGTTGCTCAGGAGGTAGACCAGGTCATCGACTACGTGGAAACTTGGTGATTCGAAATTTAACTGGCTCCAGTGTGCATGGGAGGGCTGTCTGTTTTTCTGTGTTAGCACTACAACAGGTGTACCCTGCCTCTCCCTCTATGACAGCTGGGTTAGGCTTCACCCTGACCCCCCCAAAGCCAAAACTGCATAAGCGGAAGAAATTGGATTTCCAATAACACCCACTTGGTTGGTTTCAGTCGTTTTCCATTACAATTGAGTGCCACCTAATGTACTTGTGGCCGTTATATCAATGCGGCCACAGTCCCTTCGTCCTGTGACATCATGAACACTACAACAACGAAGGACGTCAGGACAATTGTATACCTGCTGCTCGGTGTTTCTTTTTATCAGACAGGTTTCAAAAATGGTGGCTTTGATTTCTGTGAAGGAGACTCTCTCATGACTCATTAGGGGGTACCACTGAGTAGCCAATCGTTGGATGCATTCTCGACCCAAGTAAGTAGTGAAAAAAGTACCTGGTACCAGGTACTACCACTTAATGAAAAATCCTAAAAACTGAGCCAAGCTGACTCGAGTATGTACTAGTGGAAAAGGGCTAATAGTAATAATAATTTAATGACATAGTCATTGGGAACTAATTTCCTGCCTTTAACTTATCATGAGTACAATTGCCTAAATATATTTATGTAACAGGCTATTCCTTTTACACTGCTGTTTCTATCCTTTTACTTATGTAAAGCCTCTTAAATGCTTCTTTACCACCAGATAGCATACATCAGCTATTTGACAGTTTTCCATTTTAAACTGGCTTTATCAGAAAGGCCCTTTGAGAATGCTGTGCCTTCTCTCCTTGGGTCATCTGATCACCCTTTGAGCAAGGTCCATATGCTAAACAAGACCTTAAAGTATAACTGAAAGTTTCCAAAATAGCAAAGTAAGTAGACTTTGTTGTATTAAAAGTCAACCAAGGCTCTCAAAAGCATTTTGTTTGGAATTAAAAGAAGACAAACAACAACAAACAGGCAAGATGTATAACTTTCCACATACAGCAGTGTGACATATCATGCCCACAGCAGTGATTGCGTATCACTAGAGCTGTTGCTGATACAGCTGTCACATGCATCTGAGCACAGTGAGTGAAAGGCGACTGGAATTACTTCATATTCGTGAGAATGTTTCACCACTCATCCAAGAGGCTTAATTAGTTTTACTGACTCTTGGGGGGGTTATGTGGTATTTAACTTCTCCGGGCGATTAAACAGAGAGGAACTCCTCACCAGTCAGTAGAACTGATAAAGCCTGATAGATGAACAGCATATTTTCTCCAAGACTACAAAGCAAATTTAGATTCAGATTGTTTTTTCTTTTGTTTACTACTACTTAATATTCTCTGACCTAGGCGATAGCGAATCTTTATAGACATATGAGCAATACTGCACTGCAACAGCAATAAACCCAGTCATGTTTGGCATGCTCAGCAGTGATTCATTCCTATGGCATTTTCCAGGTAATCTATTTCAAAGCTTTTTCATCTAGAACTTTCAAAATGTCAGCTAGAAAGTTTTCTGCACTTTCAGACACACCTACAGTAAATAATTAGGGAGGTGCAAGACACAAGGTCTTTTGAGGATATGGCATGTCCTTTTTAAAACAACTGTGGTCAGCACAATTCAACTTAAGCAACTTATCCCACACCCTCAACTTTACATCTCCTACCCTGAGGCTTGATGACAGTGAGTCAGAAAGATACAGTGAGTGATGTCCTGCCCTCTGTCACATAAATGGACAGAAATGGAAGAAAGCAGTGGCATGAAAGAGAAGGTGGCTTGGTAAGAGAGGCAGGGTATATAAAGAGACGGGTGGTCTGTGCAAGATAAGGAATAATGCTCTATCACATTCTGACACTGCTGTCAGTAGTTCTAGTTACAGCAGCAGTCAGATTTGTGTCATATCCTCTAAGGACAGGAAATGGTTGAGATTGCATTCTGTGAAAACAACCATTAACAATAAAAATAATAAATACTTTTATGAGTAATGGTGGGTTTAAGTTCTCATAATTCAGAAATTTAGAACATGTTGAAAACCCAACAGGACTGTGCACACCAGTTTTTAAATATGTCAGACCCTTCAAAATCCCACCAGAGGCTAGGGAACAAGTCACCCTGGAGTGAAAAGTGAAGAGCTGTGTTTTTTGAACCAAACGCTGAAGCTAACAAATAAGGCCCCAGGTATTAGACCTCAAGGCCACTATCGCTGTTTGATGTGACACTATTTTGTAGTTTGACTAGGACCAGGAAGCCCCCACATCAGGTGGGGATGATATGGGGCCATGGCTCACAGGTTCTCTGGTCTAATTTACCTGTACTTCTCCCCTCAAAGAGAGACAAGCATAATTAACAGGACCAAAACACCCACTGTGGGCTGAGCAGAGTCATTTATGGGAGTGACTCGGGAGGAACGGCAGCAAATGAAATGTAATTGCAATGGGAGCAGAGGAGCCGGGCTGGTGTGTCGGAAGCACTGATGTGTGTGTGAGAGGGAGAGAAAGAGAAAATGAACGGGCCAGACATGAGGGAATGAGGGAGTAAATGAAAGACTCAGAAGTTAGATAGAGAATATGCACTTGAGAGAAGAGCAAGCAAAAGAATGACTGATGAGGGATCGTGGTGGATGGGCTGAGATAAAAAAGTGGGAAGCTATTCCTTTAGGTTAGGTTAGAGTAAAAAAAATGTACCATGGTTCACCTGATGTTTGACAGAAAGGCAAAGTCAAATTAAAGGATCAGTTCAACAAAATTACAAACTCTAGATGTTCACAGCCATACAGATAGTTTCATTTCCCCAGGTGCTGAGTTACGTTCAGAGATTTATTGCAATACCCAATAAAATGGAGGTGACGGTAAATGGAATTTTGTTGCAGTGCTCACGTCTTTGGAAATTTAATTTAAAAATTCCACAGCAATGTCTTATCACAGAGTCCTCTTACACAAATAATCCAGGGACCACGTTTTCCAAAGGACTTTTTCTTTCTGTATAAAGTGCTTCCACAGAAAAAAGACTCTGTAGTCTATGAAATATGTAGTCTGTGGAACATGCTAAGGAAAAGTGTTCCTGGAAAGGGATGTTGTGAAATTCTAAGTGCAGCAAGCACCACAAGTAAGCTGTAGTCTATGAATATGTTTGCAAAAAGAAGGGCAGGCGTGTGGTGTATTTAGAATGGCAAAACACTCCAGAAGTAAAAGAGCAAATGTTTGTGTGTTTGTTGTTTTGAATAGAGCCAGATATTGACTCTTGTTATTATACGGTCTTCTAATGATATTATTATCGGAGATGCGCGACTATATCCAAGCAGCCTTTTGTTAAAAAGCTTTTATTAAAAGCAGCAGAAGCTTTGCTTGTGATGTTGTAACCGGCCCTTCAAATGTCGGCGCGGCAGCAGTTAAACTCTGCCACATCCCCACTTCAACCTGAGCATTATTTGCTGGGTACACTGCATTTATGACTGTAATCTTTCATCATTACAGTCATTATCTTTATTTATCACAGATTTTAAGAGCATTTAAATTGGCCCGGACTTACTTAGTTCATCCACTAGCTTTGCCCCCCTACTTTTTCAACTACCCCTCTCTTTCTCTTTTCCAGCTGTCCCTCCCTCAGTCACTTTCAGTTTACGGAGCACTGGATGAGAACTGACCCGGGGTCAACTATGTTCCTGTCGCTTCCAGGCACAACAAATTGGGGTCACTGGGATGTTGGCATGGTTTGATCACACACACACACACACACACACACACACACACACACACACACACACACACACACACACACACACACACACACATGCACGCAGATGGTTGAGCGTAGATAACAGTGATAGCGTATTTTAAGTAAGTGTGAAGAAACTGTAGGATACTGCAATATCACCATTACAGGTACCATAAAACACTTGAGCTGTGAACCTAACTACACACAGCTTTTAAGTGCATGACTTCAGCAACATGATGAGTGGACCAGGGTTATCAGGCGTGGTCCTGCTTGGTAATTAACGGAAAGTCCACCATCAAATTGACTATGAGCGTTGAATGTAATGTTGGGCAGACGAAGCACAGGGGTCAATGAGACAATTAGAGCCTGCGTAAAAGCATTTTTTAAATTCCCGCTGTCCCTTAATTGCCATTTCAATTTATCATTAGAGGTGGGTTTAAATGACCTTTAAGACTAACATATGAAAGCAATAAAGGCAGAAATGAGGGTAATAACTAGTTTGACAGTAGATAAAAAGAAATGTTAGTTCACAGTCATTTTCCCGATTCTACACACATTAATTTCTTGCACTGACCCTTGCAAGTACTACAAAGCAGTAATCTAAATGGCATTTTAAAGGGAATTCTGCAACAACTGGAGAAGTTCTGTCCAGTTTTCCAGTTTTGTGAGCAAAAGTTTAACCTTAAATGATTATTCTCCTCTAGTGCTCTAGGAACTGACTTGGGAATCTGCTTTCCCCTGAACCCTACTTCTCTGCCATTTCACCTTCCCTGCCCAAGTACTTCTTAATCCATTTTATTGTGGACTTTCTCCTCTGATTCAACTGGCTGACAGTTCCTTCACTGTATTTTCCAATTCCCCTAACAATTTCATCCCCCATCAAATACCCCAGTACAGTATCTTACTATGTGCAGCTCCAGGTAATCTCCCAGTCCCCTGGCACTCTCCACCCTGACCAGAACAGCCTCCTTCAGCTGTGTGCTGAAGCCCACTGCCAGCCGGTCTGCCCGTGTGCTCGGCCGGTCATTGGGTGGCCAGGTATATGTGATGAGGGCTCCGCCTCGCCCGAAGATGTATGTTGTCCCAGCTGCAAAACACAGGGAGGAAAAGGGAATTACGGCTTAGTTCTTCAACATCTGGATAAGAAAGAAGTCAGTATGTTAAGTGAACTGAAAACACAAACAGAATATATTCCACTGTGTAAAACTGGGGGAAAAAAAGAAAAAGAAGACAGACTCTATGGACAACAAAATTATGTTTTTTTCCCTGTTATTTGTTATTATATGGTGCAATAACATTTCAGCTAGCGTTATTGCTTTCTTATGGGTTGCATATTCTTTTATTGATTTCTGCAAGTTTAAATTGAATAGCGTTTCAGCAGAAAGTCAGTAGTTAGAGGAAGTCTGCATCAGAGAGAAAGCACTATGTCTGGTTAAAAACATGCAACTAAAACATGTTACTGGTAGCGTACATCTTGGTCACAAAGTCATATCTAGCGTGAGCCCTGGTATGTGCAGGATGTCACTCGCCTTTGAAATGGTTATTCGGCGGGCTTCATTTGCAGTCAGTTGCCCGCAGTTGTGTTGGATTCAAACTAGGGCGAACTGACAAACTTTGGGCTCGCTATGCTGTCAGTATAACTACCATCTCTCAAAATTTAACAAAAGAAATTCTCCCTGTCAAAATAACTTTGCCTTAACACCTTGGGTGGCTGTAGCTCAGGTGGCAGAGCAGGTCAGCCACTAATCAGAAGGTCGGTGGTTCGATCCCAGGCTGCCTCCTGGCTGCATGCCAAATATCCTTGGGCAAGATACTAACCCCATGTTTGCCTACTGGTGGTGGTCAGAGGGCCTGGTGGCGCCAGTGTCCGGCAGCCTCGCCTCTGTCAGTGCGCCCCAGGGCAGCTGTGGCTACAACGTAGCTTGCCATCGCCAGTGTGTGAATGTGTGTGTGAATGGGTGAATGACTGAATGTAGTGTGAAGCGCTTTGGGGTCCTTAGGGACTAGAAAAGCGCTATACAAATGCAGGCCATTTACCATTTAACAGTACTTTAAGCTCCAGCCTTAAAAAAGTACCCGCCCCATACATGGAGCGATTTCATGTTTGAACTGTAACAGAGTGGTTAGGACTTGGCTTGGCTCCAGTAAGCCTGGTGGTAAATGAGAAATGACGGGCGTTGGCTGTGATTAGCATAGAGTAATGAAACCACAGTGAACTGCTCTTAACCCTGTGGGCTGTCTGTCCTCCCAGGATCATAAATATACATACACACAGGCGCTCTGTCTACATACTAATGCATGCATATTTTGCTATATGAAGCACATAGTTGTATCAAGAAGATTACGCAAGTAAACAAGTGATTAATACACATAATTAAGCGCTAGCCATCCCAATGACACCTCACAAATCAATGGAATTGCTATGATTTTGATAATAACATGACTATAGAGTCACGCATGGTCACAGAAGTGCATGGCAATGGGTTTCATCTCCACGGACGCATCAATATACATAAACGACTTTCTTGGTGTGGTCAGGTCAAAGATGGCAGAAAGCAGACGCTATAGTGACAGCATGTCTTACGCAAGGAAGAACACTATTCAAGTATGCACACGTGCAGGCTTCCTTAATGTACACGCACGCTCACACGCACACTCACTCGTCTACCTGACACTTTCATTATCTAACTGCTGGTAGCCGTTTGAAATCGGCTGACACACACAACTCTCCTCCCGATCTCTCGCTTCCTCTCTCCCTTTCTGGCTCTCATCACCCCTCCTTCCCTCCATCCTTCCCGGCAGAGCTAAGCCCTCCGCTCAGCTCTTGTTGTTTTCTCGAGGCTGTATTATTTTAGCGCTGACTAATTATCGCAGCATGGCAAGGAGGGCTATAAAGAAGCTTTGTGCCGGAGGAGGAAAAAAAAGAGGTTGAAGAAAGACAGAATATTGAGGCAAGGAACTCAGAAAAGACGGGTAAAGTGCAAATTGTGGATGGTGAAGAGAAGAAGTTGACACTTTCGTTTTTATTTCTTTCCTGTGTTTATTTGTGCAGCAGCATAGTTTCTCAGAAACTGGGCAAGAGGCAACTGTGGAGGAAGAGGAGAAAAGATTTCTAAAATGGCCGACGAGCAGAGAGGGAGGGGAGCCATGTTGTGATAGATGAGACTGAAGCCGTGTGAGGAAAAGGAGAAAATGGTTTCTGGTAGGGGAAGTTGTTGTACATTAACGTAGGCGATTGCACTTATGGGCGAGAAAGGGTTCATCACCCGTCACTAATTTTGCGTGTCACATTGAATTTTCTAGTCTGACAGATTACTGCTCAGCCTGTGCAAACATATGTGAGCCTACACAACACCGTCTGCCAAAAGTCTGGGACGCTGTGGAAAATATAATCAGTTGAACCGTACAGATACAAAATAATTAGGTGCTAAAAACAAGAGTTATTGTTCTTTTGAAAGATACATTATTCATTTAGAATATAATCAAAGCAAAATGAAAATGACTGAAAATTTGGGATGGGAGAAGAAAATCTTAAAAAGTTGTACTTAAAAAAGCAAAGTAAGTAAAATAACTGGCAATAAACAGAATACAAGATAATTGAGTTTTTCAAAGAGGTTCACCACTCTGTCAAATCATCTTCAACTAAGCATCAACTACACAAAAACATTAAATATTATGAGGACTAAGAGAAAGCGCTGTGTTTGCCGTGAGATATCAGTCAGAGTTCTGTTTTTATACCCCTCCCAGTTCAAGCACACAATCCTATCTATGGTAGCTGCTGTAGGACAAACATGTTTTCATCAGCCATCTAAAACATTACAACGTGTTTCCGGCCAGAGTGTTTCTGCTACTGTTTGGACCAGATCCTCCCCAGAGTTTTTCCCTATCCGTGGAAAGCCGTCAGTGCACTCTTTACCTCAGCTGTCAGTGTCGGGGCCTACATCGCTTTACTCTGGAAGAGGTTGTAAAACTTTGTGAAAGGAGTTTGTGAGTCAGAGTCTCTCACTGATGAGATGAGTTGTTGAGGATATCCTGAACCTTGGTAACACCGCTGTTTTTGCTGCTGTTAGCGAAAATGTCCTTGAGCGGATGAAACTTTTTGGACTCTGACACAAAACTGAAAATGTGAGAACGTAATCAAATTTTTCATCAGTGGGGAAGTGTTAGGCCACTCAAGCCCAAAATTAGCTGGCAGAATGTTATAACCAGCTGTTACCAGCCCTTCTCATGTATCCAGAGACGGGAGGGTCACATGTCTAACCTGCTGACAATAAGGAATTGTGACAATATAGGGAATACATTAGCATGCTTACTCATGTTTCTGTGTGTTATAGCCCTGACTTCTATGAGGGGCCGTACAAGCCAAAATTCATTCTTTCACTCTCACATAGTTTTATTTTAATTTCTATATTTAGATATTTTTATTCTCATGTTTTAGACTGCCCCACTCCAGTCGAACTCTGTGTAGCTACTTGGCTCGTTGAAGCTACCCGGGTGTTAGCTGGTCTAGAAAGTTCCCTCATCTCACTGCTGTGGGTGCAGTTGAGCCCGTCCCATCTCGATCAAGTGACGAGGACAACGATGTGACCGTTTCAGGAGATGATAAAATATTTCTTAACACCCCGACAGCTTGCTGAAGAACTCGAGTTTCTTCTCGCCCCTCCATGCTGTCAGACACTTGAAAGTGACCCGCGCGTGCTTCTCAGCAAATCACAGCGGTACAGACACCCAGCCTTCCGTTTCCACTATACTCTTTCATTCACATACATTATTCTCTTGCATACATATATTTTCTTCAGACATGTATGCATTCTCTTCTTACATACATATATTATTTGTGAGATTAAATGCATATTGAATGCATGTACAGGGCTCTAGACTAACTTTTTGCCATGGGCGTACCGGTACTGGCACAAAAGTTAGGCGTACCGGCACAAAAGTTAGGCGCACTCAAATTTTATAATAATTTATATAATATAATGTGTTTTTCTGGATACACTGTGCTTTTTCAGCATTCAAAGATTGATGACACCGTGTCAGAGCACTGGCTATGAATTTCAGAAGGATCAGGCCTTAACTTAACAGAAAAGTTAGCAATAGTTCTTTTCCTATTACAGCTACATCCACTTCTGTCGTGCCTAAGCTGCTCACTAGGGCTGGGTATCATCACTGATTTCTATAATCCATTCGATTCCGGTTTTCAAAGTCCCGATTTGATTCAACTTAGCCTCAGACAGTCAGAAATATTATAATTCTGATCATTTATCAGTACTGACTTCATCAGAATTGTGAACATCACAGCAGATGCCTTTGTGTGAAAGTAACTGAGAATAAAACACAGAAAAACATGAAGGAGATTTTCCTGGCCTGGCTTTTTATAGCAGATAACCTTAAAAATATTCTACAATGTTCTGCATATAAAGTTAAAATTTCTTCAGTATTGAACAACAGAAAAAATAGGCTTTCTTGTCCGAGGTCATTTAAGTGAAAAAGAGAAAAAGAAAAGAAAAAGACAGCAGCCACAGCGCTGTAAACAACGGTAGACTGGTGGGTAATAAGCGAATGAATAATACAGAAAACAGAGATTGGGAAACTGTTCTTGAAGTACAGAGAGAGATCGAGAGAGAGCTAGCTGTGCACGAAGTGTGATTTTAATAGTCGTGGAAGCAAAACAGCAAAATTCATGACGACATTGATCAAGTGTGAAGCGCAGTTTGCTGCTTCCTTTGCTGCTGGCTCGGTGGATTTTGGCTGGAGAGAGACAAAACCTGCAGCTCAGAATGAGCGCAAAAAGACGTAAACACAGCGCGGACCAGACGCATCGGGATCGCTAAGCTCCGACAGCGTGTCCGTCTACGGGCCGTCGGGTGAGAAAGCCGAGAAAGACAAAGTTGATTCTGATGCGTCGGGTCTGTGTTACGTCTTTGTGTGGAGTCCGTGTACCTGCTCTCATTTGCTGTTTGGTTGTTGTTGAAATGGTTTTGTGAGCTTTAATCTGAGAATCTGGCGTTTCTGGCAAAACACAGTTATATTTAAAAGTCGATTCAGGATTTAATGAATAATATCGCTTTATTCAAGCTACTCACCTCCCACTTCCACCTGCACTTTCAACTGGACCACGGCCAATCAGAGAGGTCTCGCCCTTTACTATCTCTGATTGGTTTAGTCCACGATAGGGGCAAAATGTGTCTGTTCTTGACCACAGGGAAGGTTGCAGATTTTTTTTTTCTACCCGAACAGTTGGTCGCACAGGTGCAAATATTATTTTTTTAGTCGCACCATTGAAAAATTTGGTCGCATTTGCGACCAAATTGGTCGCACTCTAGAGCCCTGATGTAAATGAGAGCAAAATGTAGGAATGCATAAATGAAAACGCACGTATGTTAGAGTGAAAATTTGTAAATATGTACATTAAAATACATGTATAAGAGAGCACAATATTTCAATGTGTGTGTTAAATATGTGTAAACATGAGAATAAAAATATCTAAATATAAAAATTAAAATAAAACTATGTGAGAGTGAAAGTATATGTATGTGAAAGAAGAATGTATGTGTGTGAGAGTGAAAGAATGAATTTTGGCTTGCACGGCCCCTCATAGACTTCAGTTCAGGAGATGAGGCTTGAGGTGACGAGGAAGAAAATTTCCTTCACATTTGTGTTTCTTTACTCATTCTCCAATGATGTTTATTAGTTGAGTCTGAAGCAAACCCACTCCTACATATTTTTAATTGGATAAATTATAGGTTAATAGGATAATGCATTAATTTGTTAAATAAGCTAAAAAAAAACACTACTGACTGCATCTTTAAAAAACAGATTTGATTTTATACTGGAAACCACTCCATAAGCTCAGTTCAATGTTGCAAATGAAAAAGCTGTGATACAGGTGTGCCTTACACAGTGAAAAAAAATATAATTGAAAATCAAATCAAATAACAAAACAAACAAACATAATCCTGAGACACCACTGCTTTCTGTGGATCCAGGCTCATTTAAGATACGGCCTTGAAGTCTGACAAGCTAGTATTTTTAATTTTTCTGGAAATCTTGGATGCAAAACCCTTAGGTCTAAAACAGAGGGGGGAACTGGCACATAGTTAAAAACAAAAAACAAAACTAGCTCCTCTGATGGTATATAAAGTATTAAAGTTTGTATAATTGTTGAACAGTTTTGTTAGATCCTGGAGCAACAAAAGCTTCCATTCAGACACTTTTTCATATAACAAAAGGCTGTCACAAGAGTAGCAGTGATCAACAGCAGTTAGCAGTAGCAAGTGTCTTAATTTCCTTAGAAAGTACTAAAATTTTATTACATTTTATTTTGGCTGAAGATGGACCACAGAAATTAGCAGGGACTCTGAGAAGCCATGAATAATGGGACAATAATTAAAGATTAATAAAAATAAAGTATATGAAAAAAGCTATTTTCTTTCTAGGAACTGGACCTAGATTGTTAATGTGCCTTATTATGAAGTAGGAACAGTACATCTAAAGTACAAAAAAAGAGCTGCATTTCACAGCCCCAATTCAAAGACATTTGGAAATTGTGCTAAATATAAATAAAAAAAGGAATGATTTGCTAATCTGTGAAGCATACCTTTAGCAAAAGTCCATTAATGTCTGGGAACTGAGGAGATCAGTTCTGTTGAATGGGAACGCTACCCTATTCATGTTTCATGGAGGATTTTCGCTGTACCTCAGTTCTGAGCCGTCTTTGTCGTGTTTTTTATATCATGATGGGCCAGATGGTTTCAAATGGTGAAAGGTTCAGCACCTGAACCCTTCTACTATGATGTGGATGGGAGCGTATGTTGCTCTAAAATCTGCATGTACCTTTCAGCACTGATGGTGCCTTTCCAGGTGTTCGAGCTGCCAATTCCAGTGGCACTGATGCACTCCTTATATGTCAAGGATTTAATGCATAAGCACAATAGTAGCTTTAATCTGTGTTTATGGATAATATGGTGAACTGTGACAGAATGATTTCAGGAAGTGAACCTGAGGGCCTGAAGATCAGGGGCATCCAATATTGATTTTCAGCCTTGTCGTTTGTGCACAGATTTCAGCAGATTCTGAACATCTTTCAATGATGTAATGTGCTGTGGATGATGATATATCTGCACATGATGAGCTTTCACAATTTTATGTTGATTAACATTATTCTGAAAATTTGCCCATCTTTACTTCTGACTCTGCTTTTCTAAGATGCTCTTTTTATACCCAGACCAATACCCAATTACTGACCTGCTGCCAAATATGTTCCCAGTTTAAATGCATGATATGTTTTCTATACTCTTATGAGATCCGAAAATCACCATCCTCTGTTCTTTGACATTTTACACACTCCATATGTTTTTTTGGAATTGTGGTTATTAAAGGAAGTATCTGAGCCTTCAAGGAATATTTAATTTGCTGCCCTTTAACATGAAACAAGCTACTTTGTCTATGTAATTTTGCAGTAAGACAATAATGTTTCTTTATTGATGTCACTCAGACAACATGATCAAGTATCAAGCAGTCAGAAGCAAGGAAGGGATGGTGCAGATGTGGAGAAAAATAAAGGCAAAAGGCCCCTAAAATGTAGGGAATTAAATGTATATATAATTGTATGGTTGGTGTATTCTTAGCTTTAGGGTGCAAAAACAGCCAAATTCGTAACTTGTCAGAACTTAAATAGCAAACAGGGCATTGAATCAAATTTTCAACCTGAATCACACCTAACATCTCATTTAGCTTGCATCGTGAATTAGACTTGGAGCCGGTATCATCGCTGCATATCTTGTGTATTCACTCACAGTGACGTAATTCTCATCAGTTAACACCCCTCTCATGCATAGCATCTATCATATGCTTTGTCTTCCCAAGAGAGCTCCTGCTATTCCTGACGTCACTGTCACACTTGTCACGTCTTTATTATCGACACATTTACTTTATTAGCATATCACGAACAGAAGCCACAAAGTGCTAAATCTCAGCAAGAGAATGAAATAAATACATAAAAATAAAACTTCTCTGCCCAAGTCATACTGGGAAATATTTTCCATGTCTTTCTTGTTCCTAAATCCATCTAATGAGCTGGTGTTGACTTTGGCTGCTTTGATTTGTCCAGCTGAAAGTGGCCACCTGCTGCTTTGTGCACTTGTATACATGGATGCATGTGTTTGTGTGTACGTGCACCTTTCTCCCCTCTAAATGAGGAGACAAAGGAGGTGCAGAGTCTCTAATGAGTAGTCTGACAGGGCGCATCTATGTGTCACTGTTTCTTCTAGCAAACACCTGCTGCTCTGGAAGAGGTAAAATCCACTGAATACTGCAGTGCAACACACACTCAGCTGAAGGGAGAAAAAAAGTGAGCGGAAAGGTGTTTATCAATTATAAAAGCAGTCTAGAGGGGGGACATTCTTCCCTGCTAGTCTTCCACAAAACAAAACAAGAAAAGGGAACATCTCTACACGTTAAGATTCACCACCAACAGAGGATCTTTGTCACACATGCATAAAAAGGAAAACAATAGATTCGCTGATTGGAACTTCTCCAGTGTGCATGACCGCATCACACTTTTGATTAGGAATTCATCTAAAGTTTGCAGAAACAGCCAGTAGTGATGTGTGAAATGTAATGCAGCAGTGAAGAATCGAAACTTTCTAGCTAATGTGAACATAAAAAAGAATCCCTAATATGGCACTTTAATTAGAAGCTATATGCAAGGGTGTCTTTAAAGTGTGTTTAAGTGTGTTATTATCCTCTTTTAGAAGCAAAGACAGAAACAGAATGACGCTGCAGCATTTCAAGGCATCTTAAAAAATTTTGTTTTTGGTGTTTAAGTGTGTGACTCGTATTTCCTTGTGAAATATCCTATATTGTTGTTTGGACTGGCATTGCAACACACTCCAAATAATATTTATGTCCAAAATGTTATCTTTACGTTTTTTGATTACATGTAAATTTTCTATGCAATTGCATCAAAATATTTTCTTTCCTGGTAAATTATTTAAATACGAAAAAACCTTTCAAAAAACCTTTGCATTTGCATTATACGTGAAAATGTGTCTGTAGTGTATAAGGCAGCAGAAGAATCCAGGCTCATGCATCTACGAGGTTTCTCCAAAACATCCTATCGAGAACTGTATTAGCTCAAAGGTTGTCAGCAAACAAAAGCCTGGCTGGATATGGATTCCTTTGACCTTTACTTCACTATGATCTAGTCTGGTAATCCTCTCAAATGCCCCTCCTTTGCCACACATCCAAACATCAAAAAAGAAGGCTAAATATTTATTACTTTTGTCTAATTAGCTCTGGTGCCATCGATCTGGCCGATCAATCCTACCTGTGGCTCTTCCAGCGGAGAATAAATCAAACCATCACAGGATACCCATTGATTATTATTTCCATTCACGTGGACTGCTCAGTAATTCAGTTTAAAGAATGAGTCACTCCCAAAAAGAAAAAAATACAATTTCCCTTTGTCCATGCATCCAGTAGAAAAATAATCAGAAATGATTCAAAGCTGTAATGAAAAACCTATTGATTTAGATTTTTTTTCGTCCCCTCTCCTTTTCCTTACTTTTCTTTTCGAAACTGAAGCGAGGGGAGAGTGTATTTAGGATTGAGTTTATCATCCCGGATGCTTTCTTTCTCTCTCTCTCTCTCTCTGCGAGGAGGAATTGATTTGGAGTAGTGGATTTTATACCATTGCCATCTAACATAGGGATAAACAGGTCATACTGGAAAAAGCAGACGGCCTGTGGTCAATGTTGCCATGTCCTGTGCCAGCTGCAAAGCCTCATGGGAGCAGACAGCGTGAAAATAGTAAGATAAACCGGTGATAAAATGAAAAATCCACAGGGATAAAAGGACTGCTGGTGGTGGTGAAGTCACTTCTTGAGAGGCAAAAAGCATGGAGATACACCAATGCTGCATGCATTTATACTCAGTCCTTATTTTAACATCCCAGACAGCCTCTCAAACAGTAACTTTATAACAGAGTTGCTTCCGCCAACCTTCATACATTATTGCATCAGTACAGACTGATTCTTTGAAGCAGTTAAGGAGAGAGACGGCGCTATTGATTCCTTTTAAAGGAAGAGACTGAAACCTTTGCTTCAATTTTTTTTTAGACACAACATATATTTCTGAGACACTTACAAAGAGATTTGTAGACTGGGAGAGAGAAGTGGGCTGAGATGAGATATTCTGCAAAAGTTTTCAGACAGCTGTTGATCTTTGAAGTTGCAGTTGCACTTACACACACACACACACACACACACACACACACACACCAACAAGAACTTGACAAAGAGCACAGATTTTGCTGACATTTTAGGATCTTTCCATCTCTTTAACTCACTTGTGCAGGCACACACATCAATATCCTTAGCTGCAAACTCTCCTCTTTTGTAATCTTAGAGTCTTGTCTACATTGGCCTAATGGCTATTTCTTTATGACAGTATAAAGCATCCTAAATATTGTCCACTTCTAGAATGGAAATGGGAAATCACTTCCCCTGATCCAGTTGGAAAATATTTATCTTCCGCCTGTTACAAGAATTAGGTAAGATGATACTTGGTCATAACAGTCCAAAAGTTCAGTATTAAGCTGATGCAGCTGATGCATCAGGTCAATAATGAAGGCTGTTGTTTTGAATATAGAGATTTATGAAATTCTGCCAGTAAAAAATTACCAAAAAACCACAAATACTATTTAGACTATGCTGTTCTTGTGTTACCAAAGAATCTGCTGTGAAAATAGTGAGCTTTCTGCTGCGTCTAATCCTGTTAAAAAACTAGGAAAATTACTCTGTGTCCATGCAGACTTGGTACTATTTTCTCCCTTAATTTGACACCTTAAGATAATTAAAACTGTCATCAGTCTGTATTCAGTTTCCTTTGCAACTGGGCCTGGAGAATTCTGAGTTGCTAGCTTTTGGTACTGGGCTAAACTTAAAGATCAGACATTTAGAATAATCTCTAAAAGGCTGAAGATTTTTCCCAACTGATGGTGTCTGTAATTAAGACCTAATTGGTATTCCAGATGTATAAAAAACAAATTCAAAGCTAGAAGCCAAAAGGAAGCTTCTACTAATCCAGACTCACCAGCAGGCGTCACTACAGCAGCCACAAGAACATCACTGCCTGTCATTCTACCAGTGTAGCTGAATACAAAATACTGCTGGGGGCTTCCCACGAAACACTAAGTGGTTTTTTTTTCACTCACTATGTGTTTATACACCACTTTGCATTTAATCATTAGTTATTAATAATCTCTGGCTGTCTTCCACAGTGTGTTTTTGTCCTGTCTTTCTCCCCACACCTCCAACCAGTCACAGCAGAGTTTTGTCTTCCTACTGTTGCCAAATGCTTGCTCATAGAGGGTTGTCTGATTGTTGAGTTTTCTCTGTATTGTTGACGGGTCTTTACCATGCAATTCAAGTAAACTTGACATGGCCAAATGTTGCGATTTGGCGCTATATATATAAAAAAGGGAATTGAACTGAATTAATGTCATTGCTTTGACATAAATCATGGGTTTATCATCGAGGAGATGTGGTTCTGTGTGGGAGCTTTGTGTTTGATATTTGTTTCTATTTGTTTTCACTCTCTGGTTAGCTTGCTTTTACTCACTGGTTAGGTTTAAGCAACAAAAAAAATGTTCACATGCTAAAAGCTGGAAGTGAAATCCATTTCACTGCTGCCGTAAAAACAAACACAGTGCATGATGGTACTGATGCCACATTTTGTTTGACAAAATTGTGCTTTGGGAACGAGAACAGTCTCACCTTCCCAGATTGAGTGCAGCTAATTATATTCTTTGGAATTCATGATTAAATTCGAAGCACCACAATGACACACTGAACACGAGTAACTAAAGTGGAGGGTGAGAGTTTGACCCCTCTGTTATTGATGTTCCATTATTTAATAAACTTCTGCTCCAAAAACTCAACCGCATATTTTGTCCTTTCAGATCTCTGCAAGAAATGCAGAGAGCTGAAAGGCATCGGGCATGTATGTGCCCAATGCCCGTTCTATTTTTCAGCTCTGTCCAGATTTAATGTCAGGGTGTGAACTTGTGGATGGGTGCCTTTTTCCGCAATGATAGTCATGCCAGGGGAATAACAGTGTTGCCCTGTCTTTCTAAATTATAGGCTACTGACAAAATGGAACTAATTTCAGTCTCAGATTGTTACCTGCTTCAAAGTACTTTGGAAAAATCACCATTTTTTTCTGTCTAGCTTAAAGATCAAAGCGTAGGGAGCAGATAATTGAAAATGAGCAGTTTCTGTGTTTCGCGTCACTTAGTTTGCTTATAAATGATTAAAATCACAAAAGTACAAATGCCATGGACATTGGAGTAGTTTCTTTAAATTACGATTTCAATTGTGAGCTATGCCAAATATTTTATATCTCGATGAATCATCCCACAAACTATTCAGAAATCTCTTCTGTCATCTTGAGATTTCTGCTGATTACTCCCCTCCCTGATTCTGCCAGCAGGGACCTGATACGCCGCTGTAGCTTTTTACAATTCGGGAGGATTCAGATGTTTCTCCTATTATGCTTTTGACACCAATGGCGTGCTGGCAAAGTTTGTTTGAAACAATTCAAAATGCTTGTTACGTCTCTAGAGGAGATGCTACTATCAGAGAGCAATTTTTGTACAAACATCACTCCACGGCTGCTAAGACACCCTCCCCTGTGTTTTTCCCGAATATCTTTAAATGAAGGGCTCCAGTGGGAGAAGTATGAAAGGCTGTGTATATGTGTGTGTGTGCCGTTTAACTCTGATAAGAACTGAGTAGTCTTTAGAAAGGTTGCAAGGCAGGACAGTCCATCTACCCTGAATATGTGCCATCTAGAAAGCTTATTGATCATCCTAAAATATCCTCCTCTGTCTGATAACTTGCTCAATAGTCTGGTGAGGCTCAGACAGTGATGACCAATAGAGCTGCTAAAACAGACAGCGACACTTTTTATTTTTTATCAAGCGCATTTATAGTTTGTAAATAATTTTCACATAACCGCGGATATCTCTAAAAATTTATAGCTTAGAGGGTTTATTCTCCAACACAACTGAAGACTTGTGAAGAGGATTTATAATAATAATGGATTGCATTTATATAGCGCTTTTTGGGGCCCTCAAAGCGCTTTACAATTCCACTATTCATTCACACACTGGTGGAGGCAAGCTACAGTTGTAGCCACAGCTGCCCTGGGGCAGACTGACAGAGGCGAGGCTGCCATATCGCGCCATCGGCCCCTCTGGCCATCATCAGTAGGCGGCAGGTGAAGTGTCTTGCCCAAGGACACAACGACCGAGACTGTCCGAGCCGGGGCTCGAACCGGCAACTTTCCGGTTACAAGACGAACTGCCAACTCTTTGAGCCACGATCGCCCCTAGTCCGCACTGTGACATCATCACCAAGATCTCTGCTGTATTTTCCAGTTGAAAATTTGAAGCAAATCACGGGTTACATGGGTACATTTTGCTCGTGACAAGACCACTGAGGCATTAGTGTAAATTGCTATGCTATTATGTAAGTCGGGCGTTTGAATCAATGTGGCTAAGAAGATGTGCAGAGGAGAAAAGTGAGGACATCCAAAAGACAGAATTCCTGTTGTTTTTGACCTGAGCATGTCTAAATAGCAATGCTGAAATACTTAAACATGCAAATGCTTTAGTCTTGTTTCTGGCACTCACTTGAAAACAGGCTTAAAACATTGCATTGCACATGAAATGTGTCGGAGCATCTGAAGGAAAGTTCTAGAGGCTTTTAAATAAACACACATGTTCTGCAGTTAAACAGAACTTTAATCAGACTTTTTATTTAGAAGGATTACCGGAAAGGTGTTAATCATAAACTGACTGCACACACCAGACCAACTGGATAAAGAAGTCCATTTGTATATAATTTAATCTGGTTGGTTGTTTTGTGTTCACTGTGTTTTTACTGTTTGCATGCTATCATGTCTCTCCCAAGCTGCATGCTGACACACCCAGCCTCAGAAAGTCTATGTGCTTGAACTTGTGTGAGCATGTGCAGGAGCACAGAGCTGTTTTTTTTTCACATTAACATTCTCATAATGATCATGCTGATCAAACTCCAGCAGCAGACAGAAATGTTTGAATATTTAAGCACCAGGTTCTGGCCTGGGACTCGGTTGTTTCATTATTCACCGTGTTTAGCGCTGAATGCGTCAGCAGAATGACCCCACCCACAACCCACCGCCGCCACCAAATACTAGTACTGCAAAAATATGGTGAAAACAGCTGAAAAATCAAAGTAGCAAGACTTTGGCTGGTATCTACGCTGAAATGTAACAGTTAACAGAAGGTGGAAAAAGGGAGAAAAAAAGAGATAAAGCCATGATAGCGCTTGGTGAAAATGATGAGTGAAACAGAATCTAACAGGAAGCTAGAGATAGAGATATTCTGCACTGTTGAACACTGACATGTGCTGCTTGAAAAAACATAACAGACCTGGATAGAATGATCTTTATTTCCCATACAGAATCGTTAAGCATTGATGTTCTGAAAAGGCCATACTGTTTTTATTTATTTTGCTGCTAGGTATAAAGGTGGGAATAAAGGTGTGCACTTGTGTGCGTATTTATTTATTCATGTGTATTTATTTGCATGTGTGTGTGGGCGTGTGTCAAGGGGGGTACAAATGTGCAAGCAAGTGTGTGCACTTCTTGATAATGTTTAATAGCCACGGGCCTAATTAGTGTTAACATCATCCTAATTACACTGGAGTGGCCTTCACAGTACATAAACAAACACAGGCTGAAGCTGGTGTAGCCACCCTGTCCCTGAAGTGGTGACCTTATGAAAAAATGGCTCAAATTGTAAAATTACACAAGTGGAAAAGTTTTTGCATGAACCGTGCTCACAGGGCATAGAAGTTGAGAAATGACATGGATACAAAAGTTGTGTTTTTGGGGTTTTTTTTTCACAGAAACCTGTCAGATAACAGATGCTACTAGGAAATTATTAACATGAGCAAACTAACCATTACCCTTTCTGGCTAATTATTCTGCAGAATTGAACAGATACGTTAATAAGATGTCAGAAAACAGAGACATGAAATAGTGAAATACAAAAATCAGTATTTTGTTTTTACCAAAAAGCGACCTGAAATTTTTGGTTTACAACAACCACTTCATTCCACGGCACAACAACCAATTTAATGGAAAATCTGCAGAAAAAAACACTATTAAACTAGTGCAGAATCCCTACTCTGCTACTGGTGACCACTGGGTAAAATTAGCCTCCACTGACTTCACCTCTCCAGCTTGTTACATGGACATAATGGCCTCTCAGAAATACCACTTATCAGAATCAGAGTGAGAATGTCAGCACCTTGCACAATCAGTTTAGCCAAGCCAACATCATCCTCCACTTTAGCAGCTTACAGCCCAACATGAAATGGACCCTGCAGAACACTTGACCAAAGGTGGGAGCAAAATTCCAAATGGTTCTTTAATGAAATGAGCTGAGAGCATTTCAGGGTTTGGATAACTTGTTATTGTGGCACTAGAAGTGGAAGAGTGTTTGAAATATGTACATCTAATAGGATAATGACCTTCATCTTGGAGAAGTAGATGCTGGAAAGTGGAGGACAGGATGGAGAGAGTGATTGAAAGCAACGAAAAGAGGCTGAGAAAGTGCAAAAGATGAAAAGGGAACAATGGGAAGCTTCTTCCTATTGCAAAAGCACAGATCCACTCTGTTTTATTCCCCAAGACTGTATTCCTCGGGCTCCAGGGTATCCCACATCAAAGGAGGAGGCGGATGAAGAGAGGAGATGAAAGAAAAAAAACACAGTCTGCTCGATGTGTGAGGTGCATGCATTAGATACTGCATGTATGTGTGTGAAACTGTGGGCGCATGTGATGAGCTGGAACAGGTCAGTCCACACAGGACTTTGGGATCATATGAAGCTTTGAGTCTTGTTGACACGTGAAAGCTGCCTGGGTGGGATTCAATGTTGCATGTCCATTTCCCAAACAGAATGGCCATTATCTAGTCAGAAAACTATCGTGAGTTTACATCCATACAGATTAGCCCCAGAAGGGAAAAATGAACAAACGTGAGCATGCACCTTTAAAGACCGAAGGTGGTCTAACTCCCCTCTGATCTCACAAGGCTCATGAGACTGCTACATACTGCTTGGGTGGTTATTGAAGAGCCAAAAGCTAAATGCAAGGGATTGGTTATCCCCCACAGATGTGACTGTGAAAAAAAAAGAGAAAAAAAATCCTCATGCCAGTTCTCTGAGGAGGGTAGCTACTGAAATGTCACTGGATCCTCTGCGTTCTGATGCCGAGTGACTGGATGAAGCAAAGACAGTTGATTGTATTCTTTTCATCTCTCCCTCGCTTCTCAGGCCCGGGGGGACTCTTGGACATGGGGCCGGCTGTCTGAGTGCGCCTGTCGTGTATTTCACATGCGGCGATGGGGTAGGGTGGGGACTGAAAAGATGGATAAGCAGGACAAGGAATGGGAGATACTAAATGAATGACTGCTTAATGCTGAGAGTCCTTCAATGGAAAAAAAAAAACAGACCGAGCCAGACTAATAAGGTGATGAGACAAAAATAAACAGAGGAGGGGAAGAGCAACAGCAAAGCAGATTTGCTGCACCGTGTCCGGAACCACAACATTTAGCCAGAGGTTCCTTTCTAACTCCTCGCTCCCTTTCTCACCTTCTCATTCGCTTTATTCATTTTTAACCCTCCCTTTGTCCACTGTGCCTGTTTTTCTTTTGCAGATTGGCAGTCAGACATAGCAGGCTCTGCCTCTTACATAACAATCCATTTGTTGGCTGGTATTGAGAGACTGCTTAGCAGCCGTTGTGCAAACAGCAAATAAGGCCCTGAATGAGGGAGGGGGGGGGGGAATTACAATTCGCAGACACTGATGTGCACAAACAAACACAGACTGTAACAAGACGGTGAACAAAACTGGGGTTACTCGTAGAGGACTCGCGCTCATCTTTGTGTGTGTCATGTTGGCTGAGGAGCCAGCTGGAAAATCTGTTGCGTTTAATAATGATCTGCTTAAGTCAATGACATTTAATCCTGTGTGGTTTTATCTGTGTTGTTTATGGACACAAAAAAATGTTGTTGCAAATAGGAGCCGTGTCTTTCTTTTCAAAAATGGGAATTTACACATAAAACTAAACTTTTTTTTTATGTTGCTAGAATAATAATATTAAAAAAGACAGGGCATTATCCCAGTTTACCCAAACAACCTTGATTTGATAAAGAAAATCTGCAAAAGGAAATAAAACAAACAAGGTTTTATCAGGCAGAGAGGGTCATCAATCGTTTTCGCAGCACTCATATAAGGCAGTCCAGAAGGGACTTAAAATGACTACTGCCTGTTGGGAGCAAAAAGGCGGATAATGCAACAGGCTTTCCCTTTTCTTTTGACAGTAAAATTTCCCTTTACTGTGATCACAATCATTCAATAAGCTTTACCTTAACAACAATCATTGCCCAAACATATGTAAGGGGATTTTTTCTGCTCAAACCCAGCATAACCATTGACGTGACAGTAACGTTTCATTTGCAAACGTCCAGCTCTACTTAAGATAACAGCAAAAATTAAGTGGCACAAACCAAACAAAGTGAGCCAACAAAAAGCCTCTTTGTGTGCAACACTGTTTTTATGTGACAGATTTTTTTACAGTCGTCGCTCATAGCTTTAGCTGAATTACACAAATTCATCCATCCATCTCCGCTTATCATTATCGCTGCTACCGTAGGGTGAGTGGCAGGGTACGCCTTGGACAAGTCGCAAGTCTTTTTCAGGGCCAACACAGAGAGACAGACAACCATTCACACACAAATTCCCAATTTAGAATCTCCAGTTATCTTTGGACTGTGGGAGGAAGCTGGAGTACCCGGAGAGAACCCATGCAAACACAGGGGAGAACACGCAGACGCCACAGTGAAAGGCCCTGGCCAGATTCATCTACATACAAATGTGTCTATACGGTTCACTCTCCCCGATTTTGTTGACTTTTCCTGATACGCTCTGGGCAGTCTAACCTTCAAACTGCATCGTTCACATGCAGCTCCCTCTGCATGAAGCCAGTAGGGCTGCTTGAACCTAAATAGTGCCGATGTACACAAAGACACCGCATTTTCATGAGAGGATAGAAAATGTTTGGGTGGGGTTGCCGACACAAGTGCTTAGCTCCAGGCTATTCTGGAGTGCGTTAGGGCACTGGTGACGCGGGCTGGGACTGTTAGAAAGCCATTTAAATGTCTTAAATGTCACAATGGTGTAATTCTGTAAAAGAGGAAATATTTATTTATTTTTCCCCCCTGCTGAAAAAGACCAAACGCTACTTCTCTGGCGCAAAGACATTTGTTCTCATTGCGTGCTCATTCAAGTGCCTTGAAGTAACAAAGGAGTGTTCCTGCTCTCTCTCTAAGTGAAGGGAGACAGGTTATAGAAGTGAATTGCAACCAAGATGGCTGAAAGGAATGCTCGAAGGCAAATAAAGCACACATTTCATTTCATCTTGTCTTATTAACAAGTGCAAGCAGATAACAGCACAGCTGCCCCTGAACGCTAACTGAAATGTGATTTGATTAAACGAGGCAGCCGTTCCAGTGTCCACATACTCCAGTGGCATCTCCGCCACCACAATAACTCCAGCAACTCAAACAACCCAAACTCATTTCCCAAGTTCATATTTAGTGTGTACACTGTGGCTAATGAGGAAAATTAGACAAATAACGACTGCAGTTCACTCTGGATTTGAGTCAACACATCAGCCAGTCTGGAGGGGCCTCGCAGTGGCAAGGAAATATATTGTTTCAGCCAGGTCTCGCTCGTAAACAAACAGCAAACATTTTCTCTGTAATTAGCAGAGCTTTCCTGCTAAAGCATGGACAAGATCGGGTGATTACAGTGATCACAACCTTCCTGAGCCCTCAAGATGCATGCGGGTAAACTTCTGCATCCTGCTGTCTTTTGATAGGTTTTCTGTGGTGATGTGACAAGCTTTGACTGTATTACCACAAATGCAACACCCCAAAATACATGACAACCACTTGTCTAGCTAAATGGATGTGTAAAAAGACGAATCTACAGCTTTGCTGTAAATTAGTGCTAATTATACTATAATTATCCTCCTCATAGGACAGTTTAAAAAAACCTAAAGTGAGGTTAAGGTTGTACACAGAAAACTCCTGTAGTACTTTCTCTGCTCTCACTCTCAGTGAACAGATTAAAAGAGTTTTTACAGATGTGCTCACTTCTTGTACAACAGTCTAAGAATACAGAGACGGACATCATCATCTCTTCCCTCCCTTGAAATCCTGCCAAGGTTCAGTGGATGCAGCTAACTGGCACCCCGCTAGCTTTCATACCATGAAAGTGCAGAGTTTATACAAGATTTGACGTAACACAAAATAACCGGGACGCTTGTAAGTCACAAATTGTGTCCTGATTTTACAAAACTCTGACAGTGTATTACTGCTAAAATGTACAGGAAAATCTGAGTACACAAGCAGGCAGTGTAATTATGTTTTAATTTGTTTTTAGCTAAAGCCCGAGAAGAAGGAGGATGGTTAACCTGATCATAATAAACAAGCGTTGACTGCCCAATGTGATAGAATAATTACACTCCCTCTCCCTCCAACTATGGAATCCTTCAGAAAAATGAAGCCACGATAGCTGAACCAAAACAAAAGCACTAATGATAGCTTGTTAGTATGTTTAGTAACAGGTAACAGAAATGGTGCAAAAGAAATGAATCCCATTGTCAGAAGACATAGAGAGGGCGAAGACAGAGCACGACACAAATCCAAAGTAACGAGAGTGAACCTCTCGAACCCTGAGCCAACTTTAAACATGCTCCAGATAAAGGTCTTCTATTAAGTAGACACTACAGCATAAAAGCCCATAAACGCAATTACTGCTCCTTTTATTTTAAAGATAGATTCATCATGAGTATGGATGATAGCGACCTCACGATATTTTTCAGAGCTGCTCTTTGCTCCAGGGATTCATTCTCCCACGTTCTACTTTAAAACGTTCTAAAGGTGTTGTATTGATTATAAGTCAGAGGGTATATTTGTCCATGTTTTCCTTCTTTCAAAAACTCTCATTCGATTACTGCGCTAGACAAAGAAACAGAAAAAAATCCAACTGGATTCACAGATCTATATATAAACGCAGCCCTGTAGCATTGCACTCCCACCTCCTTGTTTCACGATCACAATATGTAGTCACTGTGGCAGTCCTGGCCAGGTCCGCTTCAAACATGCTGGAGACCATCTGATCCAAACAAATTTATTTTGGTTTCACTGACCTAAAGGTTCTACTGCCAAACTTCTATTCATCGTCTGTGGCAATGTTAAATCTCGCTGCTTCATGATATTAGACTTAACTGGAAATTATCAGTAGAACTCCTTTATTTCCATCAAGGATATGCTCTGAGGTCTAGCATTTTCACTCTGAACTTACAACACGAATTACATTCTTTACTCTAAATTACAAAATCAGTAAGAAATGTGGAAACATGTAGCTTCCAATGCTTGATGCTAAAATGTGCCTGCTTTGGTCGCCAGTGAGTTATATGTATTGTTAAGACCACTCTTTTAAAATCGAGTCCATCATATGCGTATGGTCTAGATGACCCTACAGTAGAGGTAAAATAAGAGCACAGACTCTCAGCATACAATAAAGCTGGTGTCAGCCATGACACGGGGATGTACTGTGGGTGCAGATGGAGCAATAAGATGACATTTTGCTCTCCATTTCCTCTCACAGCTGTTGCTAGCAGCAGGAAAAAGCAGAAAGAGGGGATAGAGGTTGACATTGTTAGAGCAAAAGATGGTAAAAAACAGTGTGAAAAGGAAGCAGAGAATTACTTCTATCTCCTGACCTTCAACTGCTGCTTCTGTCCTTGCTGGCTGTCTCTTTCCTCACCTCCCTCAATCTCTGGCCTCATTTTTCTCTCGACCTCTCTGCAGAAGTCGACACAGATCACACACTGCCAGTAGGCTCATCTGGCAGGTACGAATGTGGAAAAGGCCTTGCTGTTTCTAATGAGACACCCTCTGTGAGAGTTTTAAAAATCCACTCTGTCGTTTGCCTCCAACAACACTAGCACACAGTGGTGGATGGCAAAAGGTTAGAGAGTAAAAAGGGGAAGGATGAGATGTGAGGGGGGAATTAGGAGGAAGGGACAGAAGAGATGAAGCATGAAAAAGAGAAGCAGGACAGAGGGAGAGGCAAAGCAGCAGAGGGGAACAAGACCTCTTATAACCTCAGCCAAGTCAAGGCAAGTCCAGCTTTTTATTCTGACCGGGGAAGGTTGACTGATTGCAGCATCTGTGTGAAATAGTCTGAAATACTAAGCTTACACATGGACAATAAGAGCATACAATGCAGTCCTCAGGCACGTAATCTAGAGCCAAATTGGAGTTCTCTCTTGTGTTAAAGATCTGAGGCTGCACACTGGCTCAGAGTGGGTTCACAAGTACATGAAATAACTTGAGGGCAAGACCTAATTGCGCTTGAAATATTGATCAATGAAATCTCTCCAACAGGGAGACAGTGAAGAGATGCCATTACTGTGGGCATTTGTGATTTTCTCTGTTCAGGTCTGAAAAGTTCCTGCAATCGAGAGGATGACTATTGAGATTACAGATTTCTTTTTCCCTTTATGATTAAAAGTGTAGCAATACGGCTATACTAACATCCATCTGAACGAGCTATTCTCTGGTAAAATGTCCTAATGTCCTTTCACGGCAGATGGCTGACCGTCCCGGAGCCTGGTTCTGCCGGAGGTTTCTTCCTCTTAAAAGGGAGTTTTTCTTCCCACTGTGCCCAATTGCTTGCACAGGTTCTCTGATTTTGGGGGTTTTCTCTTGTCCATGTAAGCACCTTGAGGCAACTCTTGTTGTGATTCGTCACTTTACGAATAAAACTGAACTGAAAATGTATTTTTAAAAGGATTCCAGTTGCTGTCACTATAAGTAATCTATCACAATTAAAAATCTAATTTTATCCAAGCTTTCAAAACAACAAAAATAAAGCTTAAAGATGAAGACTAGTTTACATTTACATGTACATAATGGTGCAAAAAAATAAAACTTGCTTATTACCGGAATTCATGTGATTACAAGAAAAAAAGGTTTAATTATATGATACACATGATAATACACAAATGTGAGTAGGAGTTATTGAATGGGATGGCTTTTGTGAATTGCTCATGCAAGCGGAAATGAAACAAAGAAGCTGTGGTCTAGAGAGAAATTGAGGGAAACAGATTCAACATTAATGAGAGAAATGAAGGAGGCGTAATCAGGAGAGCTGAGGGTTGCGTTTATAGTCGTCACTCTCACAGCTTTACTGCAAACCACTTCTTCCACGTCCATTACAAGATGTCGTCTTAATTGAATGGTTGACTCTGATATGAACTCTTTGAATTTACAGTCTATGAGCGACCGCTGGGGAGGCGGACTACAACAACAACAACAACAACAACAAATCAGGAGACTCACCTGCTGGTGTTCCACCAGGATGACGCAGCACTGGCATGAGACATCAATGGAGCAACGCTAACTGCACACCACTGCCAGGCTGCCCATACTTCTCACCAGACTAGTTCTCAGGAATCTTGCCAGAGGCTTGCAAGACGGTAATAGTGCAGCATACTGTGTTTGCTGGCTTCCAATTAGTTACATACGGCATATCAACTCAAATTAGTTCAATTTTAATTTTTCAAAACACTGGTTGCCATGCCTCTCACTGAAACCCCCTCCCACTTCTTCCTCGAGGAGCTGTGGACAACTGCTGGGCTGCACAGTGAGATCACCGAGTAAACTGGTGTAGTGGCTGTCAGACAAATCGAGTGACTGAAAGCATCCTTTATTTGCTTTGCACAGATTTATGGCTCAGCTCCAAAAAGTTACTCTCTCTTGATTAACCATGCCAGCCTTTAGTCATCCCTTTAACACTTGACCTAAAGGCAAATAATAAAGCTAACAGCTCTACAGATTTAAGCACTTTTGCACAAAGCAACCAGACCCACTGGAAGCTTCGTCTTCAGGCAAAACTGAAGAAGAACCATTCATGACAGTTCAGTAGACTAAAGGGAAAACGGTCGTATTAGATGTCACGGTCACTGATACTGCAGTTTCTTGCAACATATCCTTCTAATTAAAACTGCGGATGTGAGCTGACATGTTTCAACATTAACATTAGCTCATTGTTAATGTGAGCCTCGTGTAGAAATGCGAGATTAAACTGGGGAATCAGGAGTCGCAGCATTGGGAAGGAGCGATTTACAGTGGCCCGGAGTTTTGCAGTGACCTACTTTTGACTTGGCAGGGAGAGAGAGAGAGTGAGCGATCTTAAATAAATGCATCACAGCTCACACTTTCATTTCCATACGGTTTGTAGCAACAGCCAGAAGACTTTCTGCTGCTGACAAGACTCCTGTCATGTATCGTTCCGTAGGTGGGAAAAAACGGTGAGATGGAAAGCTAATTTGATCAGAGTGGGTTGAAAGCCAAAATAGAACTCCTAAAAATATCAAATGGTTGAAAAAGATTCATCATTAGACTGTTGAGGCTTTTTCACTGCTAGTAAAAAAATGGCCCATAGCCTTCAAAACATTCACCCAAGTCGTGATTTTGCCCACGCAATACAACAACTGCATCTTTTTGCATCAACATTTAAACATGATAATTTGACTATCATTAACAACATTAAAGTGAATACAGTAACAACACAAAGCCTGTATATCTGCAATAAAAATGTAATAATATCTCCAGCTTAATGCATGATATTTGATCACTTTGTTGCCTAATAACTAGTTTCACATGCTCTCACTTGCAGTAGGTGGAACGAGGCTGGTAAGACTCACTCAGGTTAATGGAGGCACGGCCTCTGCTAAGTAAGCCTGTTGTGGGGACTTGTAAATTAATTAGAGTAATTTAATTAGATGAGCTACTTCACAATGCTCCAAAGCGCTACCTGATAACCGCAGTTACGAGTAATTCTGGTTGAAAATGTAAGCGAAAAGCGAAAACGAGTTCTTTTTTAATCATTCACTCGGTGACTGACACACGAGGAGAAATCAAGACAGAGGAGTGGGCCGCTTCCTGCTTGGCGACAAACAGGAAAGAAATCAGAGAGTGACATGCACAATGGGATGGTGACAGAATGAGCGACTGTTAATGACAGAGCAGAAAATCACAAATGCCCAAACGGAGTGAGCCAGAAGTTTTAATTTGCAAGCATTGTATGTTTGACAAATAACCGTTACACATTTTACATACAAAGTTTATTTCTAAGGACACGTATGGCTAAAAAGTAATTCCTCCTCCTTTTCCTCTCCTCCATCTCGCTCTTTGCCTCTTTAAGCCCGCCTAATTCTCCACGGCCATCCACACTACTCGGCTCTGCACTAATCAACCACCGCCCATTAAAATCCACTCTTTTGCCAGTGAAGGCGCACTGGTGACAGGAGGGGAGAAGGAGTGATGGAAATTGGCCTTAATAACAAGCACACAACATTTACTGCGAGAGAGAAAGGGAGAGGACAAAAAGAGAAAAGGGTGGAAGAAGAATGAAAGCGGGGACAACCCTGCGCTGATGAGCACACAAAACATACCACTGACCTTTTCAAAATGGGGATGTTTTTGCCAGTGAGAAAATGGAGGATGACGCAATGAGGCTTCTAATCTAGACCAAAATTTGTGTGCAAGCCGTCATCAAAAGTCCCAATGCTCAGTTTCTGAGGACAAAGTGACTAATGTCTGAATTAATATCATTAAGGCCAAAGCAATAAGTCATGTCACACTAATGTAGGTTACTAAACTGTCACCTTAGGGGGGGGACTTTGGTACTGGAGAGCCACAACGTGCCAATTGATAGTTTTTGTAATGGAATCACTGAAAAACAAACAAGCTAAGAATGGAACTAAACAAACGAAGACTAAATAAACCCCAAAAAGATAAAAATAGATGCACGACTGGTGAATCTCTCCAAGTCCCTAATTGCCAATAAGACATTCAGGATGACATGAAAATCTATTATCTTTACATTCTGCACTCTAAGACTTGCATTATTTTATTCTTTCTAAAACAATGCATACACACTCTCACTGAGAGAACAGTGCAGTGACAGTGGCAGCCATTTTGTGCCTGTGTTTTCCCCCTAAGCCTAAGTGCTGAGAGAATAAGGAGAGAGTTGGGATGGGAGCCAGGACAGCATTTTGGCAGGAGTAGATGTACAGGCCAATGCATGACAAATGAGAGTGTCATGCATACTGTTGAGCCCGGGCAGAGACCTGCCCAGCTCATCCGTTTGGTGAACACGGCACAAGTCAATTTAACTACAAAGACCCCCCCACACCTACACTGCTGCATCGTTCTCCCTCCTCCTGCATCTGGGAAAAGGAACAGGGACCTCTCTTGGTTTGATTTCAAGGAAGGGAGAGGCTTAGTGAATGAGTGGGGTGACAGGGAAATATGCGAGGAAGGAAGGAAGAAGGAAGCGAGAGGCTGTCAAGCATCCTGACAGAGAAGGAGAGCGATGGGCAGCAGAGACACATAAACAGACTGTGAATCAGGAAGTGACATGCACGAGGAGATGGTGATAACTGAGAGAGAATTAATGGCAGCAAAAACTGGGATAGATTCAGCACGGGGTAGAGAGGGAAAAAAATGCAGGGAAAGTTTCCGTTTCTAAGCTTCAACCACTTTTTGGGGCATTATCGTGACTTTGCATTTTGGAGATGCTCCTTGATAGGCACCACAACTCCATTAGAACACATACAATATGCACACACAGTAGAGCCCTTGTTCTTCCTGCGACAATAAATCATCTCCTTCTGATTGTTTTATGCTCAACGAAGCAGTGGCTTTGACGACAGTTCATTTCATGCCAATTGTTCACTCCCCCCCCCACAACCCGCCAGTCAGCCCCCTCATTCTCTTTTCATTTGACAAAGACAGACTCCTGCATGCATCTGATTAAAAAGCTTGCTCTGACAAGAGGCAAGCTGTTGGCTGCTATGTGAGGAAATCAATGGTACCCAAGGGGTCTCTATATTTTTTTAAGGGGGTGTTCAATTTTTAATCTGGCAAAACATCTTGTGCATATAGACGTGAGTGGCATCTGTTGGAGGTGCAGATGCTACTCTTTTCACTTGAAATGCCACAGATGCTGAACCTAAAGCCATGTTGTCTAGAATGAAGACAAAGCCACTTCTTAAAAATGGAAGTCACTGTGTGTCGAACATACGGTTCTTCTTTACAACTACTATCACTCAGAATATGCAAACACTCAACATCCGAAAAGCAACACATATGCTCAGAGCTAACAAGGAAAAGCTAAACATTATACGCATTATAAGGTGCACATTTCTCCAGTGCTTTTAAACCACAGGTGTCAGCTTTGGTTGTTTGTCAGTTCTCCTATATGTTTACATGAGTTCTCCCTTGTCTTGGTCTCACCAGGCTGCAAACAGCATGCAGATGCCCATGTACCTGTGATGGGAGTGGGTTCTAATTCTTCTCTACAGGCACTGAACAGACAAAATATTCTATAATTTTAGCAAATTCTGGCTCTACAAGCAGTTTGAGGCAGAGCAACGTCTCTTTGACAGGTTCAACTGACTTAAGAGATACTGAAATAGCTACTGTTGTTTAATCTTCTAACAGATCATTTGTCTGGCTAATGCAACAGACCCACCTATGTTTCTCCACAATCAACAGGATCTTCACCATTAACTTCACCAATGTACTTTAAAAGTATATTTAAATATATTTACATATTCATATTTTATATTTGTTGCAAACAGACTGCTGTTAGCTTCTGTAAGCTGCTGTTAGCTTCTGTAAGCTACTGTTAGCCTCTTTTAGTTGCTGTTAGCTGGCATGAAACTATCTGAAATGGATGTAAGTTTGTTATACTCTGACACTTGGTGAAGAAAACTCTCATACGATGTGAAAATGTAACTGTTTACCAGAGAGAAAGTGTGATTTTAGGACACTCAAACCCAACTAGCTGGCATATGCTAGCTTTTAACCAGCTACTGTTATTATTTAGCTAGCTCATCAGATTAATCAAGATTTGATTAAGAGGCCAGTGATCGTTCGCATCTCTTTCCTTCGCATTTTTCCTTCTTTGATGAAGGGGAGCCCACTGTTAGATGATAAAATACAGATATGACAGATATGATCTTAAGTCAGAAGGTACAGAAATTTAGGTGTCCCTCTATGACTCGCAAATGGCTGCAATTTCCTTTCTCTGCCGCCTTTGCCATATTACACTGTTGCTGTACCTGTTCTGTTCATGTCTCTATATTCTTGTGCCTGTTTTTGACTTTTGGGGATCAGCTTTAACAAACTGCCTTTTCTTTCTTGCCTTTTTGAAGGGAAGCCATTGGCCTCTACACTCTCCCCTTTTCCACAATCTGTGTTTTAACAGTTTCAAAATCCTCCAACTACCATGAAAGCTTGAAAATAAAAGGTTTAGATTAAGATTTGGATAATGGGTTTTGTTAATGGTTGAAAAGACCTATAAAGACATCTGTGTCTGATGGGATGTTCCTGCACTTTGCCCCACAAATTTGTCTGAATCAAATTTCCCTTTTTGCAGGGGTGTCATCAGTGCATTCAGTTACTGTAGACCAAGATGATTGTGATTTGAAGAAACACTACTCCCTATATTTTCATATATCTATCTTTTAGCGCACAAAATCAACAAGCACATTTTCTGCTACTTCAAAATATTCTTTAACTGTATCTACAATGGTTTGCCAATGACCAGGGCCACATAGAGCTATGATTGGAAAGGGAATGAGAAATATAAGAGAATAAAAATGTGATGAAAACATTTTCTTTTTGCATACTCATCATGGACTCTGAAAACAGTTTTTTTTTACCAAGCAAAAAATAGACACAAATCATCAATTTAAGACTGTTTGGGTGCAGGGGTGGCAGTAACAAAGGTCAAGATCCGTATGCATCAGAGGCTTCTGGACAGTGCTGATGGTTCATATTTGGGGCTACATTAAAATTTAAAAGGTGCATTGGGCAGGCTGCTTAAAAACAGCCTGAACTTGAATAATAAAGTGAGTTACATTATTAAAGAAGCAGAACTGCAATGCTTTTATACTTTAAAGTACACCAATGGGACAAAAGAAGCAAAAGATCTAATGGTGTGTCTTTGGATAGAGGACTCATTTAGTGCTGTTTCTCCATTTTTTTTCTTTTTATTAATCCCTTATTGGCATGAAGAATTTTTTCTGAATTTTAGTGGGTAATTAAAGGAAAGCCGTGGTGTCTCAAGAGGGGTAATTTAAGTTGATAGGATGACTTATTTGTACTTTAAAAACTGTCTTGTGCAACTTTTCTCCTTTTTCGTGTTCTCCTTTGAATTTTATGTTTCTTTCTCTTTCATTTATCCCCTTTTTGAGATTTTACGCCCATGAAACCCAATTACCTTTCTGCTATGTCGTCTTGCCAATCAGTTCTCTCATCTAATCTTTGCTAATGTAGGTCATTGTCATTGGCGGAGGAGGCTCGACTGGGTCAGACAGCACAACAAAGTCCTAATGATGCACCGCCAAATTAAATACCTGTAATTGTACAGATGGGATGTTTAATGTAGCATTGCCACAAGACACATCAAACTAAAGACATTTGTTAACAGCCATCAGTCCTATTTTTTGTGGTATTTAATAGTTAGCTTGTAAGAAATACAGAGGAATATTCAAAGAAAGATTATGGAACTGTTTTGGTCTATAAGGTGTCAGAACTAACAACATTGATAGAGGAAATAATCAGACTGCACAAGACATCTGATATGAACCTCCTCACCTTCCCCGTCAGATACTAACAATATTTTGGTCGGAGGAGGGCATAATTCACTGGTGTCACACTAAAGTCCTAAAAGAAAGAGCAAAGTATTGAGGGCCACCCACAGGCAGGCATCATCCGAAACCATCCTATCTAATTAATCAAAGGTTCAAGGATCTGGACCACCCTTAAGGTGAGTTAATTAAAACCACTTTTTTCCGCAGGCTGTCTTAAGTCTTTACCTCTGGATAAAAAAAATCAAAAACGTCTCCCCTCGCCTCTGGCCCTTTAGAGGCATAAAGTGAAAAAGCCAACTGTTAATTTAGAGCTATTCAGGGTAAGCGGATTGCACAGGGTGAGGCTTGAGGCTTAGTGCAGATTGCAGGGCAGTGTGTTTAATGCAAGAGAGATAGCAGGGTCATTTAAAGCATCACTGAAACCACCGGCTCCACTCCCTGCAGCACCGAACCTCTGTTCGCACATTGTTAACTCATCTGCTCTCTGCGACTCCCTATACTTCCTCCTGCCTCTTTGCTCTTTTCTGCATTCATTTAGTCATACAAGTAACATTTTTCCGTCCTAATTTATATTCAAATGTACTGGAAAGAAAACAAAAAGTCTCAAAGAAGTTAACTCAAATGGAACTCAAACTTTGTTGAACTGAAAAAGAAGAAAATTCTCCAAACTAAAATGTAAGAAACTCTGTATAAGTCTACAGGCCGGAATAATCGGAGCTAACAGGGTTAAAGAACATGTCCTGGGCCGTCTCGAAGGTTGCTTGCTTTACAGGGAAACAATGTGCTGAAGATGAAGGGAAAACAGTAAGTTGCTGTCATTCTTAAGTATTTACTTTGCAAGACTTTTTCAATGCTGAACAAAGTAAGTATTTGCCTGAAGGTTCCTTCTGACTGTCAGTCATACTGCCAAATCCAATCTGGCAGAGGATCAAAACAAAGCACTTGGATTTCACTGTCACCTACAATGTCTGTAATAGGCTATGCATGGTTAATCATTAAAGAGCCGATATTCTGAATGGAGCCGTTTCCAGTGACAGATATCTTCATAAGGCAACAACGAAGCACTACTAATGACGGATGGCTTTGTCTGGGAGAATAAATCTTCACAGCTCATTTTGCCGAATTTGAGAAAAAGCTGGTTTTCAGATATGCTCAAGGTGAATGTAATTTAACAGATACTGCAGCATAATTAAACCATGACTGAAACTTTATGGGGAAAGCTGTGTTATTGGTTTTTAAAGGCACGAATACTTTTGCTACTGAATCATGCTATGTTAGTGCTTTTTAAACTTTTTTTTAAAACTCTATGAAAAAATATTTACCTCCTCCCTGATTTCTTGTCTTCTTGCATATTTATGACACATATGCATTTATTAAGGGCAAACCCATAATGAAACCTTTCTATTTCACTTTAAGACTCTTGTTATTTCAAAAAATATAGAATATGAAAGTCATATGACTACACGCTTCCTGATGTGGCATCAGTACTTATTCAGAAGATGCTTTTTCCTGAATAATGACAAAATCCTCCCTGATGGCATTCAACAGTTTATATTGAGATGTCTCTCAAGGAAAAAGGAGGCTTTTTTTTAACCAGGGCATGCTGTTTGATAAATGTTGGTCATCTTACAAAACAAGAAAACAAACATAACTCAGCCATAACCGAACAAAGTACTGCTGAAAGTGTGCTAGCTTCAATCATGCACATCTTCAGCTTTGTTGAATGGGGCTTGTTTGACGCTGACTCGAGCAATTCTATCTGTCACTCACACATGTACCATTATTTGGAAAGAGCAGCAGTGCAACACCTTGGACTAAACACAGCATGGTTGGTGGTTTTAAGAGACAAAATAACATTATAACATTTTTTCTCTTTATACTGTTATGATGGCTCCGCTCTCTTCTTTCTCCTGGCACTGGTGAGAGCCTCCTGGCTAAATGCAGAAGAGTAATCATAACTGCATGCCTTGATTGCGCTCTTGCAGTCGATGCTGAAAGAAGCATATCTGTATGGATTTATATGGATTCTCTTTTTGTTCAAGTATCTCTACACTTAGAAAATAAATGTTTCATCTTACCGCTTCTCCTTGAAAAATCTTTTTTTTTTCTACGTTGCAGATGTCTTCTTTTGGCAAAGTACCACAGCTCTTGTTACCCGTCTTTCTCAGCTCTAATAATATGTCACCATATGATGTGCCTGGTTTCATGTATTTCACGTTTTTAAGATTTTTTTTTTATCCACAGTTTGTAAATTGATTTAAGATAGCTTCATATTTACCACCTGGTAAATCACTGACACTGCATAATAAGTCATAAACGCTTAAGAAATTTGATGTCACACTTCATATTTATCCTGAATAAAACAAATTAACAGTCTGAATTATTAGTATTGGAGTAATGCTTTTAGGAAAAGAAAGAAATTGTCAGTTCTTAGAAATAAGACTGTTGTGAATTCCATGCTTCAGGAATTTAAAGGACAATTTGGGCTTACAAAAAAAAAAAGGTTTAGGTGCTTATGTACAGATGTGTCTTTCTGATTACTTATACAAACCTTACTCCTAATTTTCTTGCAGTGAAGTGTGTGTGTGTGTGTGTAACCCACACTCACTGCTCACATTGTTGTCACCAATGAGCCAGGAGGGCCTTCTCAAGAAAGTATGCAAATGATTCAAATTACAGAGTGCGCTCCATCAGACCTCATGAATTTAAACAGGCTCATGTATTCCAAATACAGCTGTTTGACAACATCAGATGAGAAAATTAAATTGAAACACATGAGCTCATGTGAGGCAATGCATACGCACCATCTCGCTCTCTCTTCCTGCCTTATAAGGTGATCTTAATAACAGCGCACGACAAGCCCGGCGTTCTATATTGAGCAGCCACAAGTAATGTAAAAAAAAAAAAAAAAAAGACAGATATGATGGTTTTCATTATTACATAAAGGACAAAAGGAGATGGAGAGTGAAAAAGCATAATGAAAAGACAGAAGGGTGGAATGAAGCCAAAACAGCATAGACGCAATTTACCTTTGTGCTGGTGAGGGGGGGGAATGTAGGGTGGCAGCAAAATGCACATGGAAATGTCGGGAGAACACAAGGGTAGGACAAAATGAAGTTAGTGAGGAGGAAAGTGTCATGTGCCACCTCTGATGCAGTCTGCTGTGGGTGCTAATGAGCACCCCAATGATACTTTGTTAAAAGGAACCAGCACTGAGAGAGAAAAGTGGAAGTACACGCCGCATTTGCTCCATCTGGTTTGATATAAATTAGCCCATCAACAGCACTGAGATGGTGGTGTAAGCTGCCCTCATTTGCACATATAGTAAGTAATTTACCTCTAAAAAAAAGATGACAGTTTCCCCCCTTTTATAATCACCATATGTATAAATATTTCAGTGTCCTCTGACTGCTAAAATAGAGAAACGTGTAGAAAGCGACTCAGCGTTAGACGGAACTAGGATCCACTGCAATCTGATGCCTTTTAAAATTTAATGATAAATTCAAAGCCGCGAGAGAACTCCCTTAAAAAAAATCTTACAGTAAAGGCTTCCCCCATTTGAGCTAAATATGTAATTAAAAGCATGCAGCAGACTGTGCCTAAATCAGTGCCAGAGTTTTTATGGGAGAAACTGGCCAGGAAGGCAGTTAGAATAATTCTTTTTTTAAATTATAGATTTATTTGACCAACACTTTTCACACAGATGCACGGATATAATGTGCACGCCCTTTTCACATTGAGAAGGGGAGGAATTCTATTAAAAGTCATCAGGCAGTGGCAATGCCTCACTACTGAAGAATCCTTATAGCCTATTCGGCTTTTATTCTTCACTTGCCACCTTAGCTTGGCATCTCACAGACCCAGCTCTTTCTAGCACAGAAAATGAACAGAATAACTCAATTTGGCATTTTAGTGTTCAAAGAGGGATTCTGTCACTTACCTATTTGGTTGTTTTCAAGGCATCGGTGGGAGGAGGAGAGCATAAAGAGAGGGAGAGAGAAGGAGAAGGAGAAAGAGAGGAGCTGGTTAGTTCAAATGCACCTCAACGCGATTGTACATTAATCATGCGCTGATAAATTCATCACTCATTTATCATACTTAGCCACGGCTTTTCTATAGAGGATGTAATAAATGCCGTCCTTTAGACAAAGTCATTCATCCAGGACAAAAGAGAAATCCAAGGCAAAGATCAAGAGCAGGAAGTAGAATCCAGATTCACAAGATGTAATGTGAAAATTCGCACATCCTAAAAATTAAAAATTGGACTAAAACTCGGGACATGGAACATATTTACCATGTTCTCATGGCATACGGCCCCTGTGCATATATTTGATACCCAGCGTCTGCCCTATTTTGGCAATGGTGAAACAATGCAAGTATAAGCAGGGCACAGTCATATTTCTTTTAGCGTTTCTCCACATTTCAGATTGGATCGAAACATACAGTCAGCATGTGGTGATGCATAAACATTACCTCACGCTTTCCGGGTGCAATCACAGTGAATGTGAGATGCAGTGTCTTTCAACGTAAAGTTACAAGTGAGGTACGACTCTGTCCCAGTTTTTGTGCAAACATACATAAAACCTTGAATTCTGAAGTGAGACATTCCTTTATTTAGAAGAAGGCAAAAAGAAAAGAAAAAGGGAAAAAGAACTAGGAGTGTTTGGAAACAACAGCAAGGCCTGCTATAAATACTGCCATCTGGAAGGAGAAGAATATGCAAGTGCCTATCGAGCTACATAACAAAAGGCTAGTCTGCAAGACCGTTAAAAGGCATTTTGATTCTGCTGAAGTCGTGTTTTTTTTCCATCTCTTCGCTTTTCCCTATCTAGGTCACCAAGGAAGATACTGAAAGGAAGGCAGGAGAGAAAAAGAAAGAAAAAGGCTAGGAAGTGGTGGTGTGGACAGTGTGTGTGTGTCTTTGTTCTCGAGGCTGTTGAACGCTTCTCATTTTCTCACTGATTGGTTGAAACGGTACGCAGATGGAGCAAGGTAATGGGGGGAGAAGAGAGGGGCAGTTCTCCAAGAGAAAATTTGGCAGCCAGTGGAAGTTATACTTCATTGTTTATTAGCAGCTATCTTAAAAATTTCCATATCAAACACAACGAGCAAAAAATGCTTTGTTGAGCGTTTTGGCCTCCTTTCAAGGGAGAGGACAGCCTTGTTGGGGGTGTTGACAAAGCTGGGGAAGCTGGGTGGTTGCGGTTCGGTGTTGACACATTTGTGTGTGTTTGTAAAAAGAAGCGAGGCGAGCGAACTGAGAGTTTGGGGAGGTCGAGAGTGTGGGGTGGGAAGAGAGGAGGGGTAGGGACGAGCCATGTTGAGGGACGGAGAGAATGCCAGCTTTCAAACACGTCTTCTGTCACAGACAGCGTGGGGGGGAAAACTATTCCATGTTGGACCCCCTTAATTAAAAACACCATCGCACATGCAATCATGCAAAAAACACACATTCGCACGCGACACCTGCTTTCCTTCCTCCGCCTGCATTAATAGAATCAAGTCTGCGTGCTATCAGATACCTGCTATTTTCTCCTGCTAAATCCAATTTGCTGATATTTCCAGAATGCCTCTCTCTCTCTGGTCCATCCTTCTTATCAGATTGCAAACAAACTGTCTGGCTGTGTGCGCCCTGCTTAGTAACATACTGGTATGAAGCTGGGACAGTGGGAGAGGGAGGTAAAATCAAGGGAGGAAGGGATGGAGTGTATCCTTCAGGATGCAAAGGCAGCAGATAAGTGTTTGCTGCTGTGGTGACACGCTATTAATACATACTCAATGTTAAGGGGGAGAGAAGCAGGGAATAGAAGTGGTGGTCGGATTTACCAGTAAACAGGCAAAAGAGAGAGCCTGGTATCAGATAGATAACAATAATAATAATAATAATAATAATAAGCTATCTAAATTATAATATCATCTGAATTCTGCTGCACATACCAGCAAAAAGGCATTATAGATTATAATATCACACGTGCCTTTTCCTCCCAACTTCTCCGTGCTAACTTATAATCCTGCCGAGATAATACAACTCTATGTCAGGAGAGGCCTCTGTGGCCTGCCAGCACCCACAGGCTTCAGAATCATAGTGAAACCCCACCAAACAAAATGGCACCAGTGGGGCACAGCCTTTTCCATCTGTGTCATGCCAGGAGGGAACATGAGACCATAAGGGATGCTGAGATTGCTGCAGAGCCCCCGACCATTACTGGCATTTTAGATAGAAGGCAACAGGAGGAGATGGGTGGAGTGAAGTCCAAAAGCGCTGTTAGCATGCAAATCAGAATGCTGTTTAGTGTTCACAGTGAAATTCATGCTAAGTGTTGCCCCTGCTGTGTTGGCAACTGATTTTGCTTGTTCATTTAAAAAAATAATAAATAGATTTTCTGAAGCAAATAGAGAAAAACTGTCATTTATACAACACATTTCCCCCCAAAGTAAGTCTAAAAACATTTGTAAATGACTAATTTGCTTTACCAAATATGTTTCAAAGGACAGGTAATTGCATGAATTTGGAGTGTGGGAACCTGTCGGTGTAGCGCGCTGGAGATGCAGAGGCATGCTGCTCTGCTCGGGGAAACATTTTTTTAATGTAGTCTCCACTCCAAATGTGCAAGTAGAATGACTCTAAGCTATTATATGTGGTAAAACATCGTGATGGTATCAACCCCGCTAGCAATTTCTAATATTGTCTATTATTGTCATTTTGGTGACAGAGGAGCCGCAGCAGGGTCAGTGAAACCGGCCGCCGGTCTGCACAGCTTTAACTACTTTTGCTATGACCTACTAGAGCAGGGCTAGTTTTATGGTTGCTAAGTTGTTGTGGGAAAAGCCTGCATATTACACAATCGACTATGAAGAAAACTGCTACCCCAGGACCACGCATATTATATGCCTTTCTTGTGGGTCAGCAATAGTGCAGGTGTGCACTTGGTTGGCACAAGAGGCCAATAAAAGCTTGATGACATCTGCTACATTGTGTGCACGAGAACGTGTATGGGTGTGCAGAATCAAAGCCCTGTAGATGGTATTTATAGTATAAAAACATGATTCCTAATCAGCAGCCTAGTTGCTACCATTACTTTGAGATGGTATCCAAAAATATGTAATCTGGGCAAACACAGTATCTATAGTCGGTTTACACCTGCAGTGTGCCAGCCGAGGTCACCAGCACCTCCCCAGATCACTGGTGCCTTGCTAATGATGAGGAAATTGCCCAGCAGCTGTCTGTCGCCCCCTGACATTAACTTCTTAGTCTGCCATGCAGTTCACATGTGACATTTGGCGTGTGTTTCCATGAATATCCACATTCGACAGCAGCCATTACCAACCCCCCCGCATCAGTGCCTTCCTTTAACATCTTTATTTTCACCCACTCCTCCAACCCCACCTCCCAGCGAACACTTCCACGTTAAATGTCAGCAGAAGCCTTCAGGGAGGTAATGGTGTTTTCATGCCAAAGACAGAATAACTGTATACCCATTACAGTACAGCAGTAAAATGGTGCAACCTCCTCCCACCAGAGGTAATCAGGTATCATCGCTAAGCTTTGCACGGTGATAGCTTTTGGGGTGGATCAGCCTGTAGTGAGTGTTTGAATATGCATCAGGACCTTTGCAAGCTGCCAGTTCACTGGAGTATAAACGAGATAGAAAATGTGGGGAAAGTGTCTTTACCTCTGCATTGTGCAGTAGTTACAAGATACAGGTGTGGCATTTCTTTGTCCTGGAATACATTTTGCCTCTCTTCTCCAATGTGTGCCCACAAAGTAAATACACAAACAAAATGAATGAAATAGTAATGTGTCTGACCTTCCTCAAAGAGATTATACTAAAATAAATCCACATACTTTGCTTATACATGCACAGGCGAGCAAAGGGACAGAGAGAAGGTCTCAGGAAGTGTGTCTGTGTATATATGAGGATGACAGCTTGAGTAATGCAGTGAGTGTGTGTGTGTCTGTTCTGTAAGTCACTGAATTATTTACAATCTCAAACCCCTGACACTGCCTCCACTGTACTTATTACATTTTTAGAAAGCATCAAGGAAACAATCCTATTCTCTGGCCTCTTTTTGTTTTTATAGTTTCTGCCTGCATTTCCTGTTTCCTTCTCTCTGAGAAATGGTTCTCTCATTTTCTCACGAGTGTATAAGGCGTATTGAATAGATAATAATGTCTTTTCCAAGACATGCCATGTCAGTCGAGTGGTTTTATTGCAAGTGATCACAAACAGCCATATAAAGAGAACTGCATATCCCATATGCATCCAAGTGCATTCTCTTCTTATAATCGGATCTCTTGATGCTTATAGCACTAATCCAAAATACATGACAAAGAACAGCAAATGCTGGTTGCAAACTTCCTTTGTGAGGACATGAAATCCATTAAGATAATATACAACCTATTGTTAACATAAATGGGCACTGGTATAGCCTGACCTGTTGAACAGGTGACCCATTTGCCACAAGGCGATTGCAGAGGCCCAGGTTCAAATCTGGCCCAAGCCCTTGACCAGGTCTCTCTTTCCCAGCTTTCCTGTCTCAATAAAGACTAAAAAGCTCCACCAGAAAAATATGTGTCGCTTCATTATGACATTAAGAGACTTACAATATCTTTTTTAGAATCATATTAAAAACAGCGATGTGAAGTGATTGACTGAGCCAATACAGGAATACAAAAATATGATTCAGTCATTTCGTCAATGCAGTAGCCTTCAATTATTTCAAAGTAGGCCTAGTTTTTATTGATTTATTCTGTGAATGCAGAACCATGATTGACTGTCATAATAGCAATTTTCATTTATTCATAAAGATATACACAGCTCATTGATTCACTGCTCATTGCCTGAAGCCTCTTTTCTTCTCCTATTCCACAGTTCTGCTTTGATTCACTGTGTGTCAAAATGTGTGATCAAGAGGACTTAATATGAAAAACCACTGGTAGAATGTAACTAGGTAATATTCACTCAGTACTAGAAGTACAAAAATATTAAAAATGTATTTAAATATCTGTTACTTTGTTGCTACTTTTTTACTGTGATTTATTTTAAACCATATTTACTCATTATTTTACTATGTACAATATGTATGTAAAATATATATTAAATAAAAAAGAATGACATAAGATTAGAGATGAAACTACCCAGGACCATATAGGGTAAATAAGCTCCAGCAGTAATTGGATCATCAATAATTATGATCTAATAACACAGATGCTTCTGGCCTGGGCCATTTGGATGATAAAGCTCTGATGCTAGCACATCTATACCTTTACTAAAGAACAATTTGAATGCCAGATTTTGAAGGAATAAGTCAGAAAACGTGATCCTGATGATATTGGGTTCTCTGCACACAGCTGGAGTGTGTGATAACAACATGTGGATGTTACTGATTTGCTTAATTATCTTTTATCTTTGTATAACTCTCAATCCACAATGAAATGCATTAAAACATTTTTTTACCTCCTTTTCCACAAGTTCTGGAGACAAACTATGAAACTGTGATTAAGTTGTCAAAGTGAAGACAGTAGACCGCTGGCTCTCAGCTGGTTATAACTCTGCTCTGCCCGCTACTGATCTCACCTGTTGACTATGCTGTCCAACACACAACTGTCCTGTCACATTGAATATACTTTTTTGTTGTTTTTTTAGATTCCATGTTGTGAACCAAATAACTCTTTATGAACTCCTGATGCGTCAGGATATCACAGATGTCTAACATCATTCAAAGTTGGGTAAATTCTTAAAGATAACAGCAAACCATTAATCTTAACGCACATATTGCGCACATCAGGTAACCTGACAACGTGTGTAGCTTTCTCTAGTAAGGCAAATTTACATTGTTTAACAGAACAGCTGGTACTGTTAGATGTGTCGTAACTTTGAAAGCAAACACGAGACCAGCCTATTTAAGGTGTAAACTGTAATTTAATGTATATGATAATCAATGTTCAAACAGTAGAGCCATAGAGAGACTTTACCTAAAATGTCCCCACAATGGAGGTTACAAGCTAGTTTTGCTACTGCTATGATGGTTTATCTTCTTATCTTCCCACCCTCCCCTCAGTATCACAGTTGGCAAAAGACAGAAACCTGGGATTGAGAGGAGGGGGGAGTGAGGGTGCAGTACAAAATGAGGGATGGAAAAGCAAAGGGCGACCGAGAGAGTCTCCGTGTTTCTCTTCCAGGCCTTTGATGTCCTGAGAGACTGAAGAGAGGAGAATAGATGAGTGGATGGAAAGGAGGAGAAGGACGGTGCTGTGGGGTAGGTGTGTGTCAAGGAGTTGAGGTGGTTTCATTTCTTGCCAGCGTGGCGTTTCTCTCCCAGCAAATTGGCTCCAGCGATTAAAAGTCAGTGAGGTGAGTGAAAGGAAAAAGGAAGCTGAGGAGCATGCGAGATCGGGTGGGAGATTTCCCAGCGCTCCTTTCACTCTTCCTCTCTCTTTTTTTCCTTTTTGGTTTATTTCACCTTCCTAAGCATTTTTTCCCAAATATAATACCACATCAACATTATAACCTCTTCACCATTAGATTAAAAATAGCAGATCCTTCCCAATCAACTTTTGTTCACACATTTAAAACTAAACCTGCATTTAACAGCATCAGACAAAGATGTGCTGTTAGATCAAAATCAGCCTATGTGATGACAACAGTCACAAGATGGCTCACATTTACATGAACACAAGGTTTTGCATATACACCCAGACATTCTTGTTTGACTATATAATATTTGTAATCACTTTTTGACCAGTGAAAACCAAAGTAATGTGGGATGTCACATTGCTGCAGTTCAGATCTTTTCTTTACGAAGCACGATTTAAGAATAGCTGAAGGACTATAATCTTAATTTTAGCATAAGTCTTTATATAAAAGTGGTGACCTTTTACAAAGCCCTCACAATCTTCTGCTCATTAATCTTGAAATGTCAAATGAAGCAAACTTAAAGAAAATTACTGTGATTGGTTCATGTAATAAAAGTGATGAAACTATTCGCACTTCTAAAATGAAAAGACAGGAAAATGTAATTAAATAGGACTGAATTACCTTGCTTTAGAAGAATGTAGAAAATGTAGAAAATGTTAACAACTGAGGTTTCATATTTCCCCTTGTCTAAAAGCAACGGTGAGATTATTCTGGTGGCTAATCAGCTACTGTAGCAGCAGTCCCAGGAGTGAAGGAGAGAGCCGTGGTTTCAGCACCATGGACAGCTCTGCTGGGCTGTTGCTGCTGTTGTTTGTTCACACTCACTACGCCAAGCACAGGTCTGAACATGGATGAACACCACCACAGAGGATTCTGTTTCTGCACAGCAGTCTGGTGCAGAGAGATCCCCAGCATGAATGCTGTGTTGTGTTGTAGTATGCAGGAGACCCAGGGACAGATAACATGGCTTTTCCATTAGATGAAGTAGTGAAGTGCCAAATGTAAAAACCAAATGCACATATCGCCATCTATCTGGAGAAAAACACTGCACAAAATTATAGTAAGCTATATAATACCCTAAATACAAAACAAGAGTGATAGTTGACCAAATGTTAGACAATGACTACATGTAATATTGTAAAAACTCTGTAAAAAATCTCCACATGACCAAGCCCCACATCACATATTTGACATGCTGGCAATGAGAGAGTTTGGTGCATCATTCATTGACTAAAAACATGACGTATTACTTAAAACACATAAGACGCCTAACGTTAGCAACTTCAGCCATCAAGACTGCTCTCCTTGAGGGTTGTTGTAACATGTTCATTGACATGAATGGCAAAAGAGGAAGTTGTATGAGGCTGAGTCAGGCACCAACCTCATGGACTTGAAAAAAAGCGGATATTGGAGAATCAGGGTTCGACTGCGAACCTGAACTGATAAAAAGAAAAAGACAAAGTGCCAAAAAGTGCAATTCTTTCATTGGCCACTTAAAACTGGTGAGTCAATTCCTGTGTTAAAAAGCCATCTTGCTAATTTCCCTCTTAATACAGAGATGGCAGTCTGCTAGGTGTTACCTGAACTAGTTCTAAACGCTGAGCTAGATCTCAAAAATGTTTGCAGTGTTTCTTCCTTTCATAATATGGTCTGTTGAAATGTACAGCCTGTCCAAGGCATTTGCACTCCAGGTTAAATTCTAATAGCATACTAATTAGCACGGGAATCAAGTATAGTTATCAGTGAGCTTGCATGTTTACAGTTTGTAGATGCAACTTGCTAAACAAGCCTGATAACAAAGACTGATGGCATTAAGTCCTAATTTAGCACTTTGGACTGTAGCCCAAATATGTCACTTTGACTGAGCGCATCAGTCTTTACTGTAGGTTTAAATGCAACATTATATGTTGATATATCATTATGCACGTTAGGGGCTGCTGTTCTTAAGCGCCCTAATTGATGGTTAAACTGTGTGTTTTGGCCTCGTTTTTTGTTGTCTCCAGACCTCTGCCCATATTTCCACCAGCTTTTTCCTTTTCTTGCTTCGTTGGTGTGTGTGTGTGTGAGTCTCTTCTTCAGCCCATCTGTTTGTAACTGTGCACGTCTGTCTGCCTTACACCAGACTAAACACACACAGACACACAGACACAGACACACACACACGCACACATACATTCTGCTTTTCATTAAATATACCAGTGACAGGATATGACAAGCTCTCCCAGCTTTTTAATTTAGCGCTGGTGTCCGCCCACCTCCTCAGAGAGCTGGTCTAAAACCTGTCACTGCCAAAAGTTGAGGGATGACAAGGTAATTAATAGTTTCACTACAATGCAGCCAACTCTTTTAGGAGCTGGACAGACAGGATGAGCAGTAAAACAAGGAAGCATGTGGAGAGAGGAGAGATTAGGAGGCAGGGATGAGCAAAAAATATTGACAGACAGAGCAGGAAGATGAACAGAAATAGTCTGGTAAACCAGACGGCCCCTCTTGACACTAATCACATGATGTAGAGGATGCAGATATAAATGTATCAATGCAAAAACAAACAAGCACAAATCAGATTCAAGTTTCATTGTGTCTCAGAGCTCTAAGCAGATCTGTCGGCCAGGACTCTGCGGCTGAAAGGCTGCCAAAAGATGAAAAATAGCTCTGGACATTTTATGAAGCCATTAATCAGCAGGGCAAGCACCCTCACAAATATTTAGGATCTCTAATTCAGACAGAGTTTGCCACTGTGTTTCATCCATCTCATGATGAAGCATCCTCCAGTGACGTATAGAGGTTATATATGCATATTCTTCAGGGTGGAGAGATCAGTGGCACTCAAGCTGTCTTCAAGGTCTTTGATAGATTGTTGATGCTGCTCATAAAGCCGGTTTGCAACTAAAAGTAATTCAGCATGGAAAGACCAGTGGAATTTGATGGTCAGGTAGCCAACAATGAGGGAGCTAAAAAGCTATGGGAAGCAAAATAATTCAATTTAGGAAGCAAAAAAAAAAAAAAAGGAAATCACAAAGTTCTTCTCAAGAGATTTCAAAGCTCTCACATGATATAACAGCTTTTAATTTGGTTTCAAAGTTTCACATTATAGTGTTCAGAAACCTGAGACCGGAACATGTTACAGTACTATTACTGCAGTCTCCAGAAACAACTGCTGACTTTCTCCTCTTACAACCAGAGATGGGCAGTAACGCGTTACTTGTAATCTGATTACTTTTTTCAGGTAACGAGTAAAGTAAGGGATTACTATTGCAAAAACAGTAATTAGATTACCGTTACTTTCCCGTAGGAACGCTGCGTTTCTGCGTTACTAAAACCGTGATTTTTTTTGCGCGAATGTCTCGTGACAATGATGTAAGCAAGTGCGACGTCCGTGACAACGGCTGTGTGCAGATCAACAATGGATCACATATCGATTGTGGGAGAGAGTATGAGCGTGCAGCGTTTCAAGCGTGGAAGTACTGACCTTATTTTGAGTTTGATTCCATAAAAAGTGACAAAACATTAGTGTCCGTTGTGCGTGGGAAGACAACTTCTTTTTACAGTGAAAAAAACCCCTAAACTTCCAAGCAAGCACCGAGTGCGCTACCACGTAATGGGAAACTCACAGAGAAACTCGTGGATTCTTCAACTGACCGCTGCGGCACACCTGCACCAGGGTAAACCTCCGCCTAACCCACTCCTGCTTTACAGGTGAAAATAGAGCAACAGGACCGCTAGTCTTTGACTTTATTTATTTTCTGCTGTGTTTTACTTGCATCTATTTGAAAGACTGAGTGTAAACACAAAAAACTATTTTATTTTATGTGCTGGAATGTGCAGAAAATCGGTTTAAATGTTAAACAAGTTTCTTCCAGTCAGAGAATGTTGCATATAATTACATTTTTGCTTGATGCATAAAGTTAAAAGACTAAAACTAACAAAACAAGTTTTAAAAAGAGACTTTTCCATTTGATTACATTCTGTATGATGAATTATGCAGAAAAAGTAGAATTGGGCTGAAAGATCTATCGCTTTATTACCTATTCAGGTTGTAAATAGTGTTTGTAAAAAGTAACTAAGTATCTAAGTAATTAGTTACTTTTGAAAATAAGTAATCAGTAAAGTAACGGGATTACTTTTTGGGGGGAAGTAATCTGTAATTAGTTACTGATTACTTTTTTCAAGTAACTTGACCAACACTGCTTACAACACACTGCCAAACCCTGATTTGATTCCTTCCGAGTTCAAAAAAGATGAGAAATGTTGGGAACATCTTGCTCTGAGTGGATTCACTGTCACCATCTTCTCTCTCTTTTTTTTTTTTTTACTTTATCCAGTTAAAGGAAATTGGATAATATTCTACATCAAAGTTTCCCTGGTGATGAATGCTGAGGCAAAATTTACAGTGAGTAAATTAGACCACCTAGATGATTAATAAATTAGTGAAAGAAATGATCTTGCTTTACCAGGAGCAATTGGACAAAAAAATTGGTAGGGGGTGGGGGTCATGTGACTACAAATTCAAATAGATGTAAGGACTTCCATTACACTGACAACTCTCCGCTTTGACAGCCTATGAGGGCTGTAAACACACATCCACGTGTACATCTCCTCTCCGAATGTCACAACATCATTATCATGCAGTATTGATCCCAGCGAGAGTGATCCATTTGAATTCCAATCAGGATGAATGTGACAGTTCCTTGGCTGCAGCACCGCCGCTGTTTTGGTCTTGGCAGTAAACACAGCATTGTTAGTCTTTTCACGACCACAGATGGCCACAAGATGCTGGAAACTCCCTCTAAAACATCCACCGATTAGTACCTGGGCTCTGTGTGTGTCGTCACACTGTGCTATTCACCCCCAGGTACAAATATGTGTTTTCACTTAAATAGATTAATTCAGCTTAATCATTTTTTAATCCTGAATGATATATAAGGTTGTGAACGTGTTTTTCCTCCTCTCCTGATTTCTTCTATATTTGCATCGAATATGATTACATGACTCAAGTAAATACGAAATGCAGCTTTTAAATGATGATTTTATTTATTAAGGGAAAAAGCTATTCAAATCTGGCCCTATGTGAAAAAAGTAACTGGTATTGAGTTTTTCACATCACCTTCCTTGTTTTCACAGACTTGTTTTAAATTCAGTCACGCTGGAGACTTTTCAAGGGTGAATCTACTATTTAAAGTCATGCTAAAGAATTTCAGTAGGATTTAAATATATTAAATGAAATCATCACTTAAAAAACTGCATTTACTACTTACTCGGGTCATCTTTTTTCTAATATTAAAATATGCAAATATACAAAAAATCGATAGATTATTGGCTCTTTCTAGTATCCCAACAGCATCTACACAAAAGCATCTGAGGAAGAGTCTGAGGACAACGCAGGCAAAGACCTAATCATTTTCAATTAAACATGGAGGAGTGGAAGCAATGTCAGTATTTTTATAGGTATGTGTATGGCCTTGGAGATGCCTGTGATCACATGGTCATATTTATAGAGCTTCTTCTAACACTGCTAAAAGAACTAGCAGCTCTACGTGCACTGAGCATGAGCTTACTTGTTCTCAGTTTCTTTTCTCCCTCTGATCTTAATGCCAGTGCAGATAATACGAGCTAATCTTATCTCTTCTCTCAATCACTATGATCTCGTCTATTCAGTGTCATTAGCCTGGCAGACGCCCATGTTTCCTACAATCACTTTTACTATTTCAATTTTCTTTTTCCTCCCCCACTCCCTCGCTCTGATTCTGAGCAGTGCATTAGCATCGACAATGCCACTCAAGAGTTCAAGTGCTCTCTCCATTTCTCACTCTTCGCCTCTCCCTCCATCTCTGCTGTCTCCTTCAATTGTCCGCCACCTTCCTATTGGTGGCCAATCATGTGACTGATGAGAGAAAACTACTGTACAGAAATCAAATCACATAGCAGCGTGCACGGAAATGCACAATGTGGTTAGCCTCTTTGCCTTTGCGTATTGCTGCTTCATCCACATTGTTATTATGTTAAAGGTGTGGACAACATAAAATGATAAGTACTGCAATTACACGGCAATTTAACACTCATCCAGGGCTTTGGCTCTACCCAGAAATCAAACATGTGATACATAGGATTACCTGATTTTTCCTCCCTCCTTTCTCTTTTCTGCTGTAATGGAAAATAATCATGGAAGCTCTGTGGTTCTGCAAGATTGTTTATTTTAATGAACCGCGCTGTCAGGGGGAATAGGAGGAATACTTTTGGCTGGGTACTAAAGCTAAACTTGTGCATTGTTGGTGACATATTGTATTTGGGTAGCAATGATAAGCTGCTAATGAAAAACGTTGGTGAGTAATGTCGGCCATATTAAAAATCAAACAACTGCGGCAGCCTGCAGTGAGGCTAACCCGTAAAAAAAAAAAAAAAAAAGTACGGTTAGCTGCATCTGCTTTGCATCAAAGGCCGAAGCGCGGAGATTCTCATTACAGCTCCTCTTCCGTTTCATCACTTTCATCCCAAGGCCATCCACCTCCCAAACACAGATAACAGAAGCACCCCAAATATCTCTCTTTAAAGGAACTACTTAAAAATATGCAGTCAAAGAGAGAGGGACTGTGAAGAGTGTGAAGATCCTCTCAAATAATTAAGAAGTGGGGCATGCATTGCAGATAATGAGTTTCTAGCATCACTGACTACACAGTATTCCCCTGTCTTATCACCTGCTGCTGTCAGTCACTAATGAAGTTGCCATTTCCAATTACTGCTCCCTATTAGGAATCATTATTAGGCCTGGGCTGTTATTGTGGCTGCATTTGAGGCTGGAGATGGAGAGCACATGCACACAGTGCAGAAGTCAAATCACAGCCTTACTGAAGGGTGATGAACATATTGTGGAGGTTTTCATGTCTTGAAACAAACTTGAGTTCTTCTCTAGAATACATCAGCATCATATTACCCATAAATACTGTACGCTTGTGTGGTTTGATGATTACGTTTGCTGTGACTATCTAGACAGAGGGGAGGTATTAAACTTAGATGATATAGCTTATTTTCCTTTCAAATTAGAAGCACAACACTGAAGTAGCGGAGCTCACCCTAACTCAGTTCAGTGCACCCAGATATTCTGCTGCTACAAAGCAGCTGTAGCTAAAGTAAGAACACTTTAGACAGACTGTGCAGTGGAACTGACAGTTTGCTGATTTTACAGACCTCTATACTTATGCTAATGGTAAACCTTCAATCGGCCACATTTTTTCTTCAGCTGTTTACCACTGTATTTCAATTGTCATTGCAGTCAGAGTGGCAAAGAAACAAGTGCTGTTGATCCTAGACACTTTTGTCACTCTACTGACTAATTAGCTTCGGTGTAATGGTATATTTACTTACTTTTACTGCAGTTAAAACGCAGTATGGCAGACAAATGGTGTAATTCAAGAAACCTAATCCTCATGTTAAGGTATGAAGAATGGTTTATCTTTCTCATTTTTCAGTATGCACAAGACCCACATCGTAACACAGACATGAGTTTCTCACTGTCAGAATTCAATGATAAAACAGAAGTTTAGAGTTATTATATATAAGGAGCTCAATTTTTTCTCTTACAAAAACGTCTCACTGACTAGCTCTTACAATATCTTCAATCCTTGACTTCATACTGTGTGTGTGTCTATAATTTGGTGTATGAATTAGTCAAACCTACATGTTTCAGTTCATCAAGAAAATGTTAATATTAGGACAACATAGCAAGATTAAATACAAAAATGTAGTTTTAAATGACGATTCTCTCTTTAAGGGAAAAATCCTACTCATATCTACCTGGCCCTATCCAAAAAAAAGTAATTGCTCACCCAAATCATAAATTTACTATGATTAACCACAATTTTTGGAAAGCTGAGTTTAATTTCGCAAGCCTTTCCCAGGCTAGATTACTGCCAGATCTGTTGAATCAAGGAATTACTTAAATAGACTCTGTCTGACAAAATAGGAAACGAAGTCATTGACATTTATCAGTCTGGGAAGGGTTACAAATCCATTTCTACGGCTTTGGGACATCAGTGAACCAAAATGAAATCAATTATCCATTAAAAGAGAGAGCCTGGAACAGTGGTGAACCTTCCAGGAGTAGCCAGCCTACCAACATGACTCTAAGGGCACGTTTGACAACTAATCAGACCACAAAAAAATCCAAAACATCATTTAAGAACTGCAGTAGTCAGTTAAGCTCAGTGTTCATGATTCCACAATAGGAAAGTGACTGGCATCCATGGGAGAGATCCAAGAAGAGAAACACTGCTGACCAAAAATAAAACACAGGCTCGTCTCACATTTACCAAAACATCATGAGTCTTTTGGGAAAATATTCTGTGGACTGATGAGAAAAAAGTTGAACTTGAACTAAAGTTTAACAGCAAAAACTAACAGCAATTCACACCATCACACCCCCAGTAGAACAAGTGGTGTTATGATGGAAACACTAAGAGAGGGCAGAACTCCTCCACAGCAATGTAGAGTTCTTGCATTTTGTATTTTCTTAAGCTTATGCTTGTCTAATATTAGATAAACTATTCTAATATTAGATATTAGATATTTACCCAAGCACACTGAAAGCTAAGCTGGACAAAGAGTTGCCTTCAAGAAACAGAGAAAGAAACACACATCCTCATCTGTCACTTCAGAGGAATTTTATTGCTTTGTGTCAGCGGGCCTTAGTAAGAGAGCAACACATTGTGTTTTTGCGTATGCATTTCCTACAAGGTGAATGTGTGCTAGAATGTGTGTACGTGGGTTTCTGACACGCCTGATCACCACTGTCTGCAATCAGTAGTCTGTCTGCTCTAATGCAGCACCTTATCAATCTCAATGCACAGGACTTGCCTCTCTGCTCTCACACTCAGCAGTTACAGATAAAGCATGGCGGCTGGCAGGACAGAGGCAGAAGCTACACCCAAAAAACTTCATCTCAAAGACAATTCAGTTATTATAGGCTGGAAAACTAAATGTATATACACTATCAGCTTTTATTGTGATGTGTGTGTGTTGTGGGGATAACCTTGGATAATAATTGTTGCACATACAGCAGTCCAAAATATATTTAATGGGTACTTTTCTGACAAAAAAAACTTCAGGACTTTTAATATCCAATGAATTTCAGGCTCATTTCTTGCAGTAAAACTTCCTCCAGCACACTGTGAGTTGCATTTCTGCAGTGCTAAAGCTCATGGAAGATTAAGCAAATTAGCCCCTTTTGTACTGGTTATTCAGTTCTGATTATAGTCAGCGAGCAAAAACAGAGAACAAATTGTTTGTGGTTACAGGTTTTTTAAAATGCCTGTAGTATAACAATTCTAGAGCAATCAGTAATGTTCAGTGCTGCAAGCCCCAAACTGAAGTTACTAAGAGTGCAAAATATTTAACTTAATAGAAAACAGCAAAGTGCTGCGTGCTGGCTACTGTAACCATTTGCAACATGTTACTCATCTACTAGGCAGAGAGGAAGACTGTGTGCACCTTGCTTACATACTTTTAAAGGCCAAATTAAAACAAGAAACGATATTATCTCATGCTTTAGTGCGTTTTGTGAGTCTGCAGGGGTCCATTGTCCATTGTGCAAATATACACATAGACAAGCTGTAGTGGGGATGAGTAATTCAAATTATGCATTCTATCACAAAAGTACGCAAATGTCCTGCAGTGAATTAGTAAAACAAAGTAAAGCTCTTGCGAAACAAAGACCCCACCAGCAATAAATCATTGTAATGTTAGTATTTTCTAGCACCAAATAAAGGGCAGCCTAGAGTCGCAGCTGTGTGGTCATTAAACTTCAACTGGAGCCGGACGCTCACTGAGTAGCTAATCCAATGTGGCGGCAGCATTAACTGGAAAGAACTTCATGTTACTGATAATGTAATTAGCTGCAGTTCTAAGTGAGTCGAACCCTAATTACATGCAAAAACCTGCAAAATGTAAAAAACTGGCACTGGTGTAAATTTGGACTAAAACAGATCCAGCCTGAAGATTAGCAGACATTCAAAACTTTAACCATGTCAATGTGCAGGTGTCTAAAATCTGTGTTCTTTTATTTCATGTGACCCTGGAGAACATGTTACAATGCCTGAAAAGCAGAAAGAGAAACTGCAAAGAGAAGATCCTTGGACAATTCAGACTACGTCTTTCAGACCTTGAGTCTCTCTTTCAGCTACATACAAGCTCTTCTGCTATTGTCACATTTTACCATAAAAGAATTCAAAATTAACCACGGGAAAGCAGAACACGGTGGAAGAGCTGGAAGGTGGTGGGTCAGTGCAGTACTCTCCAAGGGTTTACACTGGCCCTTTGTTTAAAAGACAAAAGGGTGATGGAGTGAGAGATGAGGCACGAACAAGGCTGTTTGACTGTAGTGATGCATGAGTGGCTATTTCTGCTTTCAGTGCCCCCACCTCCCCTGAAGGACATGGTAGAGGAGATGAAGTGGGCAGAGCGCTTAAGGAAACCAAAGGAGGTAGGCTGCAGACTGGAGAGTGGGATCACGAAAGGAAAAAGTACACTGCATTTTTGCAGATCTTATTTAATACAAAAAGATACAGTAGAACGAATTGTTACATTTAAATTCAATGTCTTTTTTATTCTTCATTTTGATATATATATATTTGCTTCATCAAAAACATTTGTTGTTCAACCACTTCAGATGCTTTGCCGACTACCTGCCTCTTATCGTAAAGTGAATAACGGCTGCCTTCTTCAAGAAACAGAGGTGTAAGTACTGAAGCGTTGTCAGGGTGCCACAAAACCACTTTAAGTGGAGACTGGAGTGGATGTTGAGCATACAAAGGAACACATCGTTTACAATAACAAAAAAACTTACTGTTAATTTAGTGGTAATCAGACACACAGGCACATGTTATTGCACCCAAAACAAATTCCTTTTGCAGTGGATTGAATGAAGAGTTTTTGAGATGGACAAAGAGCAGACACTACCATAAGGAGAGTCCTAATTTATTAGTGATCTAAGGATAGAGGAACTGCTGATGGCCTAATCAGACCTACAACTGATTTCTGCTATGTCAGTTCTGGGCACAATAGCTAATTGTGTAAAATGTTGCACACTAAACTCAAAACTCAAAAGACAAGCCTAGCCTAAAGGACTGAAAAAGAAGAAGAAGCCAAAGAAATGTAATGAAAGAGCAATGATTTGTGCTTTTCCTATCTTACTTGCCTTTGACAGTACTCTACTGTACACTACAAGCCAAAAAAAAGAGGCCTGAGTCAGTGAAAGACAGTCGATGTCACCAAGGACAACTGCTTTGCTAATTTCACCAAGGGGCTGAGCCCATCTGCCGTGTACCTACACTGTGGACAACAACAGGATGACCTCAGCCAAATTACCGAGTGCTCTCTTCTCCGTCTCCACTTCCATTTAACGCACTGACAGACACGGAAGTCTTTGCCTTGGGGAACCACAATGTCCTTATGAGCAGAGGACAGAAGGTCTTTAAAGAGAAATAAAAATGACAAAAAGGCAAGTATCTTCTTTTTTATTACCAGACATGCCACAAATCTATTAATATACAACCTCACATTTGATCAGGATTCGCTGCATTTTAGGGGTTTCTAGGGCAATGAAAAACACACATTTAGACACTGACAAACTGCTACTGGATACACTCTTTCACCTTTTCCTTTTACCTTGTTTTCCAATGTCTGGATGTCAATAGAACCTACGCATGCAGCTGTGGCTACACTGCATCATTTGTCTCTACAGCAATCCAATAATCATTTACAGCCGTGATGACATCAGTCAGGGGAAGCTAATAACCCAGTCAATACTGGTGATGACAGTGGACAGCTGTGGTGGCCAGAAAATCAGTGCTAGCTAAGTGTTTTGATTGGTGTCTAGTGAGAAAAATAGGAGCTGCATAATGAACAGTTCACTAAACACAGGTGGAGTTAGTGGAGAAAGATTTGGAACTGGCTGGATGAGGTTTTGCTTTATTGTAGCTTCCTTTGCAAGTTTCTCTTCTAAGTAGGTCAAAGGCTGCGCCCATAAATTATATTTTTGGGTTAGAATACAAAGCACATCCTGCACAATCGCATAGAGTTCAGCCATAAACACACACATACATCAATACCAGACGGGCCGGTTGGTAGGCGCATTTTTCTAATAAGGAAGACACCTGTGGACAGAATTTGTTTTGCTGCCAAATCCTGAGATAAACATGGTGGCTGAATCTGCAGGTGTGAAAAACTAAATCCTAACTTGAACTCCGTTTTATCAAAATAAAAAAAGATAAATGAATTAATATTAAAAAAAGTACCTGTTTAACTGTGTGGCTCCAGTAGCACCAACAGCAAAGCTTAGCTTAATCCAAGTTAATCCAAACATTAAAAGATCATCTGTCTACACAGTAATTTGCAAGACCAGGAAATATACTGAAGACAACTGAAGACTTTTTACACAGCTTCCGCTGCGATGCGAGTCCTTATTAACTCTTTTACTGTGTTATTTAATTAAATAGAATGGATGCGATCTGTACTTTGGTTATAACTCATCTGCAAAAGTAAAACTGATGTTATAGCAAGCCATAGTAGAAATGTGTGGGCCTGTTCTATGCGCTACAGAGAGCGAAAAACTGAGCACACTACGTGGTGGGTGGATGCAGTCGTCCACGTCTGACTGTGCGAGTGTTTGTGTACTTGTGTTTCTTCAGCATAACAGGCACAGCGGTCGAGCCCAAGGGAAAGTGAAAAGCCTGCCTCTTTGGTTTGCAATACAAAGGTTGCACTGTGCAGTATGTCATGCTGGTTATTGACTTTAATGGTAAATCCAGACACCACACATCTCTATATCAGCCCTCAGTGAACATCGACCACCATGTCACCTACGTACTGCTACTTAAAAGTGCTGCTGATATTGTCTCTATACCAGGACTGATTTGGCTTTAAATAATAAGCAGACATTATAGACAAAGCCTCCCGTGGTAGCCATCCCCCGCAGAGGTTACAGAGAACTTTGCCTTTATTTTTAATCTCCAGGTAGTGCTTTTATAAAGCTCTGTGCGAAATATCCTTTTCATGCTATTTTTCCCCATCACCTCCTACACCCCAAGAGCTGTTCTTGGATCGTTTATGTTTTGGCTTTGTCTCCCCTTTGAGCCTTACGACACCGGCTAACATGCGTTACTGCCTGGTAACCACACTCGAAGCTCCATCTAGGCGACCTCATGAATTATTTTAATGCCATAAGTTTAAGCTTTGTGTTTGCTAGGCTGGGCTAATGAAAGAAACATAAATCCCCAGTGGGAGCTCAAACTGAATGAATGTGCAATGGCGAGTGCATTAGCTACAGCTTTGTTTGCCACCTTAAAGCATAAAATAATCACGTTTAGAAGAAAAGCAGCTCTGCAGGTCTCTACCCAAGGGGAAGAGAGAGGTCACTCGTGAATAATTCACCAGGCAGCGTCAGAGTTGAGTCAGTGGCAGTAGTTGAAGGGAGACTTTGCCCAGAACCGTGTTGCAATTGGCTAAAAAATTGAAGGCTTCAATCAGGAGCTGACACACTCGTGGGTCAGGCCCATGCAAAAAACAAGGAAAAAAAAGACGCATAGTAAATAAAAGTAGCTGCCAGATGAAAGTGAGAGAACAGCAAAAATGGAGACACAAGAGGTGAGATATGGAAGTAGAACATGGGGGCAGGAGGTGAGGACAGTGAGGGAGGTGACTGGACTCTCAACAGCTCAGCTCAACAATGCGCTTTTATGCGCCTTCGAACTCTGTGGCCAGGCGCCCACTAGATTTTATGTACACACTTATACACAGCTGAGAGCTACCGGTTTTACAGTTTCCCCCATTTGTAAATCAATTTCATTTTTTGTATGCTGGAACATTCCTGGTTTATGGGAGCTATGGAGGTAAAGTACAGCTTAAGGGAAGAGTCCCTCTCTTTCCTCTTTCTTACAAGGGCCCAGACTCCCTTCAGGTCTAAAGTGGAAGTCTCGCTTGCTTTTGATTTAGAAATTCTGTTATGAAAATGTATTCACTTCCAGTCAGTGTTAAGCCAACACTTGTTCTTACCTTTGGCAAAAATTTCAGTGTGCTGTTTTTTGTCTACAGTATAGACTACACCTGTGTAATAATGTATGGAGGAGCTCAAATACCGCTGCTTTTCTGCTTCTGTGTCTCGTGGCACTCCAAAGCTAAGTTACATTTGCTATGCATTTCCTTCCGCCTCCTGAATTTCAGTGCTTGCCTATTGATCGCGGTGCTATTCTCGGCTTCCCCTCAGTAGCCTCACTCTGTGATTGCTAGACCTAACGTGATTGGTGTCACCAGTGGGTAACAGACATGCAAGTTCATAAGCAGAAACTGAATGCGGAAAGAGCTGTGAGTGAAACAGAAATATGAGAATCCAGGTGACAGCTAACCCTTCTAATTTAACTAAGTAAGAAAGGCGAACAAATATGTAGATAAACTGGGGAAATACAGGTGTGCTGAAGACACTGCAAGAGTTGAATACATTGCCGTGCATTGCACCAATCCATGAACTGAAAAGCATCAACTATTACTATGAAATGTGTGCAATTTGCTATTAAAGCGTTATCAACGACTAGTGCAGAGGAGATATTCTGTGGAAAATGGTGAAGCGGCTAAAATAACAGCTGAAATTCATCTCTGGCTGGGAGCTATTCCATCACCCATCGTGTCAGGTGAACTTCAACGGCATTTTTACTTTTTGTACAAATGTGGATAAAGTGACAGTGCAAAAAAATGGCTTATGTGCCCAATTACCTTCATTGACAGGCAATTTTGCCTGTAGCTGGCAGCTATTAGCAAGTCATCACCTTCTGTTGGCAAGGCTGCTTCCAAATACCCCCCCCCCTGCAGAGACAGAGTAAGTGCAGTGACCTCCAGTACACTCAATTATGGAACCATAATCCAGGACGGTGGGAAGCCCTGACTAACTCCTAACTGGTGGTCTTTTTATGTATGAGGTTAGCTTAAAGACGGGAGTGAATGCACTGTGGGGAAATCAAGGCCTCTCCGCAGGCCTGTCACTCAACCAGAATTGCTTAAGACTGAATTAATTTCCATCTTCAAACAAATTGGGTCATTGCAGTGCATTTGTTCCTTGCTCTTCTTCATACTCATAGTCATGATGAGCTGCTATAAATATCCCTGAATTATTGTGTCTAATTGTAAATATAGCTCCTGAAAGAGAGGTAAAACAAGTAAAAGGAACTATTTCTGTACCAGAATCAGATGAAAGCTGAATTTCTCAAGCATCTGTTGCTTCATAGTGAAGTATCCTTTACATTGCATCAAGGGATAAACTTTGATCTAGTTGGCAGTCTGTGCTACAGATACAGCAGTCGTATTCTCAGTGAGGTCTGATGGATGAAACATTAGATTGAAACATTGGATTTTCAAAAATACTGTTGAAACACTGCTGGGCCTCCTTGCCAGCTGTGATGGACATCACATACCTTGTCTAGCATTGCCGAATCGGTTACTGGTGCAAATGTAATGGCTAGCTGCCAACAAATCTGCCAATAAATCTGCCCTTTACATTTGTTTCCTGCTATACCAGTTAGTAGAGTGTTGAAGAATTACTGCTGCATGCAGGGTGGACCCTACCCCAGCTGCCAAAGGGTGAGAGGCAGGGAACACCAGGTCAGGTCGCTGGCCTGTCGCAGGGATAAAGGGTAATTTATGGTCCCGGCTGTGTATACATTTCTGTTTGAGAAATATACTATCACTATCACATTCAGACCTACGGCAAATTAAGAATGACACATTAACCTGACCTCCATGCATATCTTTGGATATCACTGTGCTGCCCTGCTGCAGACATCCTTTTGGTAAAATTAGCTATTAATCAGTTTGACTTGAAATAACGTGCACACATCAATCATCATGACACAACTTAGCAGCACAGGTAACACCCATTTAAATCCAATCTCACATACGATCATGTAGAATAAAGGTTGGAATTGGCAGTCGCATACTTGAGGTTCTCGATGACTGCTTACAGATTAATCTTGCGGAGTCGCCAATCAAGGCTTTCAATCAGTGAGCAAATGATAAACAAAGACAAAGAGGAGGAATCTTTGAAGGCTGGCATTAGAGTGCAAGAGACTGACAGACTATCAACACTGTAATCCACCAGGGAGCTGCTCTAATACACCTAAACGCCCAACTAATGGAAGCCATCCGACAAGCAAAGCAGGCTTGATTCGCGTATCAAGAAAGGGCGACAGGGTGAATGTCAACAAAATGTCAGCTTCAATCAAATGTGAATGACAGCCTTCGGTCTTTCACTGACAGCATATTCGCAATAACCCGGCAAACACGCTCACTGCCAGCCTGAGAATAGATGTATCCATTTGCTACAGGTTTTTATTGTGTTTTACTCTTATCCTGCACTTTGCTACAGGGCAACTCTACTGCAGACACTGAATAATCTGTGAAGTGGCACTTGGCAGTCTGTAACCAACTAGCTACTTGACAGCAGCCACTTAAAGCTACACTATGACTGCAAACAGCAGTTCTTAAAGGGGAAACACACAGCTAAACAAAACCATCGTGTTTACATTGCGTGAAATCATCCCATCATGCTTTGAACATGAAACAAACAGACATCCATCATATAAAGTGTTACATTAGACTAATGCTTTCAGCGAAGGTGCCATTAATGATGCATCCGCAATAAAAATAGATACAGTCTACAGTTTCCATGTTTAATATTAATGCAATTATTATGTTTAGAATTTATCTTCTTTTCGCAACTCTTATCTCCCTCACCCAATTCCTTTCGAAGTGACACACATGGACTAAATTATCGTGCCATTATTAATTCCACTGAGAAGATTCTATTAGTTGCATGCAGTAGTGGGAACAGCTTGTTTATCAAACACCATGCTGAGCTTCAATTAGTCTAAGCAGTCCAGCCTACCAACAGATATACACCGCATTAAGCCACAGGGGTGAGTCCTCACCATTTTTCCAAGTGTGATAGATCTGGGTAAAGCTTAGAATTACAAAGGCCATAAAGGAGCTCATTTTGTAGTGAGAGTGGGGGAATTAAGCTGGTAATACAGCAGGAAAAGGAGAACATTGAACCTTTCTGTCAGTGTCTCTTCATATTCAGGAGAAAAAGCAAACTGGGCCAGTGTGAAGGAAATGTCAAGGGATAAAAAGGCTAAGAGGTAGCAGATCCCCAACTCTCACTTTTCAACAGCGCTAAGAGAGACGCACACAGACACATACACACTTCCAACACATGCACTCCATTGCTGTCTAAGCAATCCCTGCCTTGAAATTTTAAATTTATACTTTCTGATCTCAAGTAATTGCAACGTAGTTCATGGGAATCAGTGAACTAGAGAAAAGTGTGAATGCTTCAACACTGAGATTGTCCAGAAAAAGTGATAACAGCGCATATCGTGTATCTTAATCCACCTGACTTTGGCTTTGTTAGTGTGCTTTTGCAGAACACACTGCCTAGTTTTGATGCATGCCTGTAACTGTGGGTGATTGTAGCTCAGGAGGTAAAGCAGGTCAACTGCTGATCGGCGGGTTGATGGTTCGATCCCTGGCTCCCCCAGTTTGCATGACAAATATCCTTGGGCAAGATGCTAACCCCAAATGAATGTGTTTGAATGATAGTTAGAAAGCACTCACCGTATAGATAATAGTGCTTGTGCGAATGGGTGTGTATAGAGCGCTTTGAGTATTCCAGGAGAGTAGAAAAGTGCTATATAAGAACCAGTCCATTTACCATCTATATATTTTTAATTTCTGTTAAATTACATTTACATGTGTGTGACTTTATCCGACTAAGGATAGATGCGTATTTCCACTATTTAATTCATAAAGACACCTTCATACTCGCAAAAGGAAGATGGAAGGAAAAAGTATGTAATTTACTCCAAGCCAACAGGGAAGTTGGAAATAGTGAAGGCTGGAGTGTAGCATAATTGCCAACACTAAACTGAGGGCAAATAATATCCTCAAAATGAAACAGATTCCCAAAAGGGTGTAGTACCTGAAGCGGCAGGTCTTAGCATCAGTCATGATAAATCATTCTTTTCTGTATCCTTCTATAGCAGTGGCACAAACCTCTGACTGCACCTCTCCCCAGATTAAACAGACGTCAATGTGTAGGAGGCGCAGGTTTGCCACTAGCATATAGATGGCACTTTAAATTAAATTAGCTGCACTGAGGGCCAATAAAAGTGTCCAATCCATTGGATTTATTACATTCGTGTAATGATGTTGCATGCATAAACTTTAAAAGATGTTTTTGTTTGCTTCTTTAAATGGCGAGAGACAGTAAATATAGAAGCATCAGGCAGGGGGCGATATGACGGAACTGTCAGTTCCAGGTTATTTAAAAATGGTGTTATTTTTAGGTTTGATTTTATAGATAAAAGAGTACTTATTCATGAAGTCTTATACTTTGCGTCAAATGCGGTGCGCTAAGGTTAAACTGTGATCTGAGATCAAGTTTGGGGCTTCTTTTTCTGCATCAAAAAGCAGCAACGCAGATGTTTGAGTCACGATGGGGACGACAAGACAGGCAGCATGAGAGAAGTAGAAGCCAGAAGAACGGGGAAGTCAGGTGAAAGCGATTGCTAACTGCTGGCAGGGGATTATGCCAGCCTTCGGCTTGGTACATCAGAATGTGACCTTTACCTTGCCACTCATCTCTATTAAGTTTATCTCCCGTCTGATCTCCAATCACTAAAACCAAACTCTCACAAATATGATTTTTGTTTTGATCATTTTCAGATTTCTCTGCTCCTTTTTTGTCCTCTTCATTAATGTTCTCCAATGAGCTACATGTTAGTGGCCGGACCAGGATAGATAAATGTATAAATAGTCAAGTGTTACTTGCTGTTTTTCTACAAAGCAACTGTTCTCTACGGAGTTTTGAAATGTAAAGCTTTCATACTGCTCACGTCTGATGTAGCGGACTACAGAATGTCAGAAATGCACACACTAGGAAGTCTGATTGCGGCTTGAACACAACCCTTCTAACAACATTGTGGTCACTACCAATCCCCTCTCTGCCACTTCAGCCCTCTTCTCCCCGAGTGCCCTTCAGTTCCCCGCAGGGACAATCATTACTGCAGCGATGCCCCTCACCACTTTTTTATCAAAATGAAAATGTACAAACTGCTGATTGCAGAGGCCATTGGGAAAATCAATTCTCATTTCGATGGGAAACATTTGTCTTTGCGCTCTGGCGGTCCGCAAAGGTTTGACAGCAAAGTTTAGCGTTAAAGGGTAAGTGTGCGAACAAGGGGTGAGAGCTGGTGGAATGTGGAAGAGACACACAGTGAAAGAGGGGTGTAGCTTGGGGCGGGACTCTACTGTACGTGGGTGCATTTGCAAAATGGCTGCCTTTGAAGTGAGGCAGGAATGGGGAAGGTGAGGAAAAAAATCGAAAGTCCCGAACTCTTCTTATCAATTACGTGAGGACCACAAGGGCCTAAAACCCTCAGGCAAAGCAGTGGACTGGAAGAAACATTCAAAGGCAGAGTGGCTGCGTGAGTATATTAGCAGAAGATTCATTGGAGCAAATAGTTTCTTAGTTCCCTGACATTTAATGTCGGCATTCACACTTCATAGAAAGGCCAAAACAAATATCCACTTAGGCAATGTGACCTGGTAGGTAACAGAAACACTGCTTATCACAGTGCATATATTTAATTCTGAACACATTTCCTCCTGTTTGAGCACTGTGTGCCTGTACTTCATATTCATATATTTATAGTGTGTACATTTTTCTGCATGCTGTCTAACTATAGACATGTTTTAAAGCTATTTATCGAACGTCTTCAGCAAGACACTACTTAACAGCTAAAAGTGCTTGTTAAATTTTAAGTTCAAGTAGAGGTTCTGTTCAAAAACAGTATACTTAAATTTGAATTGATCAACAGCCCTGTTAACCACAGGGACACTTAATTTGACTGGCTCATCGTGACAAAACACCTTCTGGGGATTCTTTTTCTATTTTTTTTTTTTTTGACAAGAGGAATAACCAGGTTTTATCCTGAGGTTTGAAACCATCGGAGCACTGGTGGGAGAGACAGAAAAGAAGACCTATCAGAGGAGAAGGACAAAAAGAAATGACAGCTATATTGGTGCCAAACGCAGCGGGAGCAAAGTTGGATCTTTTTTCTCTGCTTTTGTGTTTCAGGTTTACTTTTTCCCCTCAATTTAACTGTTGGTGTCTGGAGCATAACAGAAAAATATTTGACAACAAAAAACCGCTGATCTGAGATGAACCTGTGCTGGCTGGATCCTGGCAGAAGCCCCGGAACATATTTAAAATTGGACCTGGGCGAGGACAAATGTACAAAAAAACCATGCAAAAATATATTTTCCAAAAAGGAATTTGTCACCAAGAAATAACTTCCTTAGATGCTGCTGCTAATGTGAATTACGGCTAATGAAGGATAAAACCCTGGCACGGAGGAAATATTTGCCTTTCCAAATGTTCTAGGCCCCTTTAATGCAAAGCTCAAAGGGCGAATCCATTTCACACACATAACTACATTCTCCATTTTCCTCTGCTGCCTTGATCAAAACACATAACACCTCTGCCTGGTTAAAAGGGCCATTTTTAACAACCATTATCTAGCAGCACCACAGCAAGTACTGGTAGGCTGGGGAATAGGGCTAATGCTATTATACCTCCTACAGATCAAAACTGCCAATAAATTCTAATTTGCATCAAAGGTTCCAATGCAGAACACTGTGTCAGTGTACTTGTATATATTTGTGCCTCTGGCTTTAAAATAAACAGTAGAAAATGTAGGTGGTATACAAGGCCAAAAAACCCATTTATATACCAGTTTTCTAAATTAATAGCACCTTTAACTTTAGCCGACATTTATTACTATGCCTGGGTGAGTGCATGCATCTGGAAATGCGCGGGGATGAGAACAACAGAGACTAAATTGGCTGCATCCGCTTAGAGTAATAACTTACGTGTGGGAGATGAGGTTCTGCATGGAGGGTTCCAACCTGACTATATCACAAACAAATGAACAGCAATATCATGGGAATACTCCATTATAATGTATGCTATTAGTCTACCGTGCATTCTGGCAAATCCAATATTCAAGTAATTCAGCCTGTATGTGACTAGCTGCTCCATCTTGGAAATGAGTGAGTAGAGTCTTACTGGGAAAGCTGTTCTTTTGCTCTGCATAATGCAAAACTCTGGCTTATGTTAAATAGGTGATGAAAAAAGGCATTTCCTTCCTTTAATGTATGTTAGTAGAGGACTTAACTGTAGTGTCCTCTTGTGCTTCTTCTTGGTAACGTTTTATGACAGCTGCCATTTAAATCTCCCTCCAACATTGCCACAATGGGACCTTCTGCAGAAGAAAGGTTCCAGTGACATAATTCAATTTAAATTTGCATTTATTCTCATTTAGATGATAAAATCTTTATTTAAAAGAGCACTGAAACATTTACAAGGACCCAGTCAGACAAAAACAAAAATGCAATAACAAAGAAATCAATGCAATTATTAATTATTATTTAAAACAAAACAAACAAAAAACAGATAATAAAGCTTTTCAAGGCAGTTTGAAGTTCACCCCACTGAAGTGGTGCACAGTGTGCTGATAATAGTTCTCCCAGGGTAAGTGCGTACATTGGGGATATTCAAGGTTAAGTCTTAGCTGGATCCTGTTCTGTAGCTGATTTAACTGAGAGAAGAGACGTGGCATACAGGGTTTAACTGCCGGAGTGCGGCTGGAGCAGCATGACAATCTTCACTGTCAAGGACGTTGAGGTTAACTGCGCAACGGCTTTACAACTGGAAGGAAAAAAATATCTGTTAATTTTTATGCCAGAAGCCTAGCCTGGTTTTTAATTTTTGAGGCAGATGTTGAATAGGAAATGAAATGAATGATATGCAGTTTACATTACTGATGGCCCTGGAATAAATATGTGTATAAACACACACTTTCCCGAAGAGAATCACAAGCTAAAACCAGATCAATGGTGATTACTTATACGGTTATAATGAGTGATCCCAGCTGGGCTGCTGGTTGGTAGACTTTGTAAAGCAAATGTATATGCCATCTGGTGTTATGAAATGATTTTGCAAGTCCATATTTTACTAGAATTAGTTAAAAAAACATTTTGCTTATGGGATATGTCCCAGCACTAACGTGGTTCCTCAGTACTTCAAGTCCTTTTCACTGCTGCTCACTTGATCTGTCGGTGTTGGCACATTTTCTTTGGTGCAAATATTTCACTTGCAGAAGTAGCAAAACAGTTTGTTTTTCTTTTCCAGATTAGTCTTGGAGTTATAAGTAGACTGATTTTACTAATGCGGTTTTATAAAAGTCTAATTTTTTCTCCATTTGTGACCTTTTCAGCATTATCAAAGTCTAAATTTTAATCTCCTTTTTAGCCAATGGGAGGAAAAAGAAAAACAGCCATTAGAGAGACGGGTAAAAGAAGATGGAACTGTAAACAAGCTGCTGGAGAAGAAACTGAATGAGCCGAGAGCCTGGAGAGACATGGTGTTTCATTGCTCTGTGGACAGGAGCTCAGTCAGTCAAGTTGCCTGCAAATTATGATCTAACCTCCAGCCTGACTGTGCACGTACGCTTGCGTACAATATGTGTGGGCAACACCATGAAGCCAAGATCAGGCATCGGAATGCAGTGAATGTTCCTTCTCCGTGTGTAACCTAGAGACACGGTGTGCGGTGCATCAGCGTTCGAAATGTGAAACTGCCAAACCTGACAGTGAATGCGGCTGCAACTCAAATGAAGTGAAAGATATATTTAGCCTGAAGTAGATACTACATATGCAGATATATGCACTGTAAGAAAAAGTATAAAATATACATATATGGACTGTGATTTTACATTTCAAATGTAAATTAATGTAAAATCACTGTAATGTAATAAAACAATTTCCTTGTTTTTTAAATGTATCTGTCTGTACATGTGCATATTTAGATTGTTAAAATACTTTCACAAATGTATCATGATTGCACAAATATGTGTCCGTTATGTGAAGCATTGAACTGTTTAATTCAAATGTAATGCTATGGAGAAATATATAACATGACTCCTATAAACTCTGTTGACATCAAATAATTATTACTATTATTGCTATTTAGGGCGATCGTGGCTCAAGAGTTGGCAGTTCGTCTTGTAATCAGAAGGTTGCCGGTTCGAGCCCCGGCTCGGACACTCTCGGTCGTTGCGTCCTTGGTCAAGACACTTCACCTACTGGTGATGGCCAGAGGGGCCGATGGTGTGATATGGCAGCCTCGCCTCTGTCAGTCTGTCCCAGGGCATGCAATCCATTATTATTTAAACCAACTGTTAACTGTATATTTCTGTACATTTAAGTATTATTATTCATATTGCCGCATTCATTGACCTTGTTTATAGGTAATTTCATTGTTTAATCACATTAAATTGTTCCTAATTTAATGTTTAAAAGCACTTGAAAAAGGCAAAATCCCATGTAAAATTAGGGCAACAAACTGTATTGTCATTACTGAAAATAACCGTATTTTCATGGGAAAGTTATTTTCTGGTATTTCATGGTATTATTTTGGCGCCTCAGCTGCCAGAATATTACTGTTTTTCTAGGATTTGTTTTTTAAACAGTGTACAGAACGTGCTCAAAATGCTTTAACCTACTACTATATACATAATCAGTGAGAGCAGCATTAACATTTACTTTTGTTCAGAAACTACGATGCTCCTCCAGTGTCAGACACACAGTGTAATTACCCGCAACTGCTGGGGAGAGTGGGTGTTAGGAAAAAAATTCCTAAAGTTAAGATACGAATCATTTTATATATTTCTCCATAGCATTACATTTGAATTTAACAGTTCAATCTTTCAAATAACGGACACATATTTGTGAAATTATGATGCATTTGTGAATGTATTTTAACAATCTAAATATGCATATGTACAGACAAATACATTTAAAAAACAAGAAAATTATGTTTTATTACATTTACAGTGATTTTACGTTAATTTACATTTGAAATGTAAAATCAGTCTATATATGTGAATTTAATGATATTCTAGAAGAACAGTACAAAACTGTAAAATACACAGTAAAAAACTTTTATATTACAATTTTTTTTTACAGTGTAGTATTCTTTTCAGCCAATATTTAGTTAACAAAGCATAACAGCCCCTGCTGGTGAATTCCCAAGGCAACTTACCACAACTCTGCTCCTCTTTCTCAAATGCAACTTTACTACATTTTTAACTTTATTTTTCCTAACTGTTCAACACCTATGACCAGTGCAGCGCTCGATAGCAACCGAAAGAGCCTCCAGGGAAAGACATTCGACTTTTTGGCTATTTCGTGAGAACAAAGACTTTCATCACATTTTTTACTGGTGGTAGCAGCAGAAGCGTCCATCAGCAATACAACAAAGTCTCCCAGACGGTCAGAAATAAGCTAAACTAACAAGAAGGTCTTCATTGAGTTTTAACACAATGTTTTTCCATAAAGAATTATAGCTAATCAAAATGATGGAAGCTTCAATCCCAATCTCATGCTTTGAGAAGTAACCAATCCTGTTTCAGAACACAGAATAATACAATGTCCATGCATATTCCCATATCAACTTTTAACGTGAATACATGCAATGTACCGTATGATTCTTATCAAGCAGAGATGCCTCTTGAAAGACAATCTCGCCCAACACAGGCATGCAACATCCACTCATCCCTTCTCAAACCCTCAAACTGCCCCCGAGCTATAATAGGCTTGCTTTTGTAGAAAAGACATCTGTGTCAGGCACTAATTGGACACATGAAAAGGACTCGTGGCGCCCTTGCACCACCCCATCAGTTTCCGTGATAGCACCTGCTGTGGCTGTCTCTGAGTGATTCCACGCTCACACAGGTATGTTGTTATGCGTGTGTGTGTAGATCAGCCCATTCCCCATTAGGATTTTTCATACTTCTGCTCTTTTCACTGACCTTCATTTTAATCAAGCACTATCAGTGTGGGGTTTGGGAAAAGCACACCCAGAGTAGGAAGGAATGGGAGAGAATGGAGAGGATGGGTAAGGAATACAGAGAAGGGGATAAGTGTGCATTGGTAAAGCAACAGGGGTAAAGATAGTTCATCACCTTTCCTAACCCTGGATTAATAGAAAAGATGGGGACTGGGTGGGGGTGCGACATGCTAATGAGCTGCAGAGATAATTATCCATTTATATGTTGATGTGTTTATTTATTAATCTGTTTGCCTTCTTGTTTGTTTATTTCATTTTTGAGGGAATTTAAATTGAGAGCTCACGCAGAGATTAGGCTCCAATAGGTGTGATTGATAATTTAAATGTTTTCCAAACAGGAGAGTTCCTTTAAAATAAGCTTGCATACATTATTTTAGTAATTTACAAACAGAGAAAGAGCTGGAGAGTACATTTCCATAAGCAGCTGCTAAATTATGCCCAAAGCAAAATCCACTAATGCTGTTGCTATGTGGGCTTTAGACTCTTAATAAACTGGAGTCAAACCATCCGTATATGTCCCCATATATAAAAAAAAAAGACTGATAATATCGTGCATGACAGCAACGTTACACATATCATACCAAACTTGACTAAAGTTAAATAAGACAAGAAAGCAACTACAATGCATATTTTGTCAACGTCCACATATAATCCAGAGTTTTTCAGAGCCTTGAAAAACTCCCCCCCTTGCGTATATAACCATACAGATACCCAGCTGACTCCTTCATACAGGCTGTCAAAAGTAATCAGACTGGAAGCATCTGTTGGACTCTTTGTCCCATCTACACTAAACCAAACTGTGCCAAACTCTCTTCAACGCTTCGACTATTACGTTTCTTTTCCCCCTCATCATCTCCAGCCTTAGCAAGTGTCTCCCAACATGACTGAACAGACAGACCGTGCAGCCGGAAAACAAGCAGCCATTTGGAAGCAGGAGGAGAGTGGAGATGACACAGTAGCAAGAGGGGAATGAGCTAGCATCAATTTCAGCTGAGTTAAGCCAATGTATGGATGAATGGAAAATAGCACACAGGGGGTTTTAAGAACCCAGCAAAATGCAGATATAGATGGATAATAATGACCTGAACACACTGTGCTCTACTGTGGAGTCCAACTTTTCTCTGGCCACCCTATTGTGATTCATTTGCTATCCAGTCATATTTTGCAATCTTTAAGCACAACTAAAACTGCAGCAAATCCAACTGCAATCTAAAACAAAAACTGGAACATTAAAAAGCTCCTCACTTTCCATTTGTCCTGGAATTACTTAAAAATCTCTCCCCTTAATTTCGGTTCCACTTGGGAATCTCAGACAGGTACATCTGGTATGAACTGGGATGAAAAGGACGCAGAGGCCGGTTTTTCTGGCTGCAATGAACACTGGTATGGATTTGAATTCAAGACATAATGTGCTGGTAAGATGCACATGAAGCATACACAGATAAAAATCATTATTTGTAACATTCTCAAGAGGATTTTTGTAGCTCATCCTAAATTACACCGTGATTATGCATACTGACAAACAATTTGAGCATGGAATAAAAAAATAACATTTATGTTAAGTTGAAAAAATAAAACAGCGATCAGATAAGGGTGATCGGGCTGCAAAAACAAAGACGAGTTTCTCAGTGCTGCATTAGATTCTTGTCACAATTAATTTGGATCATGGCTAGAAAGCCTGAACTTGATATAGAGGCAATCTTCGTGCTAATGGCCTGCATTTGTATAGCGCTTTTCTAGCCCATAGGACCCCAAAGCGCTTTACACTACATTCAGTCATCCACCCATTCACACACACATTCACACACTGGTGATAGCAAGCTACATTGTAGCCACAGCTGCCCTGGGGCGCACTGACAGAGGCGAGGCTGCCGGACACAGGCGCCACCGGGCCCTCTGACCAGGGCTGGAACAGCAGGCGTAGGAGGGGCTGCTACCCAACCGGGAGATGGTAGCATCAGTACATGTAAGGCAGGGAAAGACCCCGCCCTGTGGCCTGGGCCTGACTACACCTGACTACAGTCAACAAAAGAAGTGAGGAGATGAGACTGTGGCAAAGCAGTAAACTGGAATATATGTCCTCAGATTTCTATGCTCTCAAGTCAAAAAAGTGAAAGACAATGTGCTAACAGTAAACTTTGTCGAGGTTTGATGCATGGAGTACAATGGAAACTTATCCTGATCACATCTCCTGCTACTGAATGAGCTTTTGCTGCTGTGGCTCCAAAATTTGACAACGCATGTTAGACAGGCTTCTTTAATACACTTTTTATGTACCTTAATACTGTTAACTTCTACAGCTCTTATTTGTGCCTTTATCTTTGACTTTATGGCCTGTGTTTCTCTTTTATGTTTGTTTGCTTTGGGTTTTTTTTGTCTAGCAATATTTTTATGTGCTTCATAAATAAAGTGCTATGTTATTGTATTAAACATACAAAGCATAAAAGCCGTAGCCAAAGTACAGACTTCTGAAACGTAACCAAAGATCTTAGCACATACTTTTGAACAATGCGCTCAGTAAAAGATAAATATCCTTGGCAATGATTTCCTCTTTTTTGTGACAGTGTGATGCGGGAATTCTGCTGTATTTATGCCAAACTCCAAATAAACACTAGGAATTAGTACATGCAGCTGCTATTATGACCAAATACAAGAAAGCGTGTGTGGTTGAATTTATATTAATAAGGACCTCTCAGCCTTTTGAAATGAATTCCCAACTCCCAAACCGTGTAATAGAGTGAAGCACAGCCTGGCAGGCTTTACTGGAGAGAAAACATCTCTATTTATATCATCAGCCCTGTGGCCTAAATATTTAGTGAAGAGCCTGCTTCAAAGAAGGACCTCAGAAGTGACGCCCAGCCCAAGGCTAAAGTACTTACAATTTGTTAAATATGATATTTTAAAAAAACCTGTCAGGTCACACAGTGAGGTCACAGGTAGGTTCTAGTAAATGATTCTTCTAATTCTGGTTATTCCACCTATAAAAAATACATAGGAAATAAAATAATGACGCCCCTATAATGTTATTTTATGCTGATTAGAAGTGTATTCATTAGAATTGGTGATGGTAAAAATAAAGGTGTTTGTTAGTGAGGAAAGAGGATGAGGAATGACGATTTGGCAGTTATTAATTCCTATTTGCTTGCAGTTGATTTTATGCAAGCTCTGTAACTGATGTTTCTAGTTCTCTCGTCACTTGTGGTCTTTACCCCAACTGCCCTTGACTCTCTTTGCACTTGAGTGTGCTACAATAAAACCCACAGAAATGGATTTTGTCTTTATGGAAAAGAAGCCTGCACACTTCTGCTCTTTGTCCTTTGTACAGCTGCTTTCAAATTGAATTTAGTTGTGAAAGAGGGTCATCCACTCCAACATCCATATTAAAAAGCAAAGATTCTGCACAGAGAAAATCCATTCATTGGTGTCAAAAGATTTCACCATCAAGAAAAAGGTCTGAGGAGTAAATGCTGTGATGCAACTTTGGTACTTTCCCAATTACCGAACTGTGAACATCTTTGACGCCCACAGCCTGGAAAAGCCTGAGCACATATGTCATCTACGCTACAAATCATGCTGCATTCACAGTCATTTTGCCTTGACAAAATGTAATAGCTCATCTGGTATTCATGTTTTATTCCCGCTTTTCTCAGACATACCTCCAGATTGCCACAATGACCCTTTATTATTTTTCTATTTTCCCACTGAATCTATGGTGATACTTCAACTTCATTCTTTTCTTGCATAATGACCTGCTCGCTCTCGCCCCTGCTCTATTCCTCTCCCCCACTTATCTACCTCCCCCTCTTGCTTGCTTCTCTCCTGCACCCTGATACGCTCATACATATACATGTCATCTTCCCCACAGAGGGGCGCGTGCGTTAAGCACAGCTTGGAAATTAATGAGCAATGTGGCGGTCCCAAGAACACAACAACGCTACTACCCCGTTGGCTGAGGGAGTAGGGAAGCTTAAAAGTGATGTAAATATTAGATGGAAACGGATGTTTGTGTGAGTGTACATATACTTTAGCTAGATATATATTAAAGCAAGTTCTAAAATAACACAACCGCAATTTCAAAAACGTGAGATGTAAATTTCTCATAACGAAGGATATTTAGAAATCAAAGCACAGAAGATCTCATTCTATAACCCCGATCAAGACTGGATCCCTAACATATCACATTTGTAACAGCAGTTGTGTAAATATAATGTGCTGTACAATAATTATTTTTATTTTTCAACCACTTCAACACTATATAGTGCAGAAGTGGTTGAAAAATAAATCCAGATGAGTGGCCATAGGGTTAAAATATGTCGTTGGGTACCGCATAACTTTGCGTGCACATGGGAAAGACTACCGTAGGTGGATATCCTAAATAAATTAGCCAAAAATAAGGAAAAAAAATTCTCCGAGCATGTGCAAGAATCAAAGAATACTGTACAAAGCAAAACAGATGTGTTACTGCAAAAACTGAGTTCATAGTGTTAACATATTTCCAAGATGACAGGAAATCTGCTAATGAACGACTGAGACTCTAGCAACAGAATGATACCCACTATCCCATATTATGTAAAAGCTGTATTGAAAGGAGCAAAAACATGTAAAGTCTTAATTTTCTCTTACAACCAAGCATTGCCTGCCTTGCATGTCCTGACAGAACATCACTGCAATATATTATATATCAAGTAAAGACACATTACTTATTGTTAAACTTTGATGTCTGAATCAAACTGATCTTGAGGTTGAACTCATGAATGATGGCCATGTAACTGAAAGGAAAGTCCATGAATGAAACTCTTACTTTTCCCCGACAGCTCTATTAATCCAAAATCTCTTTATTGAGCCTTTATTGAGGCCACGGTTCTTTCATTTTAACATTATATATATTAGACCAAAGACGACTCCCTCTCCATTGACTTCTTTCCACACCCTCCCTTTCTTAAATTCCCTTGTGTCTTTCTCATAGATGCTACATTCAGTTAACTTTATCGTGTTTTCAACCTCTATATCAACCTTCTGTCTCCCTCACTTTCTTCCAGCATTTTTTTTCTTTCACCAGACTCCGTATCTTTAAAGGAAGCATCAGAACCAACACATTAAGATAAATGAGCCAAAAATGCAAAAAGATAGAAAGGATAAAACTTAAAAAAAAAAACATGCATGCATGCACACACATCACTGTGAAACTCAGCATGTTAATCAGTGTGCTGCCCAGCTGCCACGATGAAACTTTTTGTGTGCCTGTTTGCATAATGATATGTTAAATGTGGGTGTTTGCCTGTTACCTTGTACCTAACATGCCTCCCCGCCTGTGCAGGTTGTGCTCTTTGTGACAGTGAACTGCTACCAATTCTCTCATCAGTGGTGGTCCAACACACCCCATGTGTTCCTACAGATGAGTGCTTAGTGCAGCTAAGCATCACACGCATAAGGAGATCCAGATCTGTACAGATTTTGAAGCTTCCCTTTGTGCTTTCTAAATTAGTTTCATTAGACTGATGTGGCACCAAGACACACCTTACACAAAGATCAACAGTTTATGCCACTTGTGAGCACTTGATGATAGGCCCTTTTCATTGCAAAACTAAAATGTAGTTTTAGTTTTGAAGTTTCATCACACAGCTCTCCTTAACTGTCTTTTTTAAGGCAAACACAGTTTTCACTGATTCCATACATCATTCACAAGGCCCGCCACATGAACCGTGAAATAACTGCCAAGAAATTATTTTTTTTTAACTCTTGTGTTTATTGAAGCTAATGACATTTTTAAAAAGAAATTAAGCATCAGTTTCCATATATGCATCTCTTTTGCAATTTTACTGCTCGCAGCTTGTTTTTATTAAACAAAAGTACAACAAATGTACGGAGGTTTGGGTTATTATAATGATGTAGAGGTTTCAAAAACTCATGTATCAAGTTAAAAAGGTGTCATATTGTGTGACACTGAAACTAGCTAACATTTGTGGAAGATTTTAAGAAGTAGCACTATAGGCCTATAAAAAGAACGAATATGATATAGAGCAGAGAAGAAATATCTACAAATAAAACAGCTGATTTTACTACAACCCCAAGGCCCATTTCTGTCCTAATCTATCCAAGTATGTAAGCCACATATCCATTTTTTAAATTCTCCACAGATAAGATACCAGCATCCTTGTACAATGCATTACGCCCAGATGTCTCTCTGCAGAACAGCATTAGGCATCTAATGTAGCTTTCTGCACCACAGCTCTGTGTTTTCCCCATTTCCCCATCAACCTTCCTGTTCCATATGGTTATATCCATCAAGTACCTAGCCATCGATCAGCCTTGGCGTTACTTTCTTCTCTGTCTGCTTCCTAGGTTGAGCTCATAAAACATCCGAGACATTATTGTGCATTAGACAATAAAGATGTGCTGGAGGGAAAACCCATTAGCTTCTATAGAGAGAGGTGGCATGAATAGAAATGTCTAAGGTCTTGACTGAGATGATCCATCTTGCTCTCTTGGGTTGACGTGCAACAGCTTTTGTGCTGTTAAACCAGAGTCAACTTTCTGAGGGCGCGGGTGGATTAGCATGTGTATCTCAGATAATGTCTTTATATGCATGACTCTCATTAATATGACATGGAGGGAAGCAGTTAGGAGTATTTTTCTCTAATCTGTTTATTCTACAGTGAAGCACTCTGCTGTTGAAATGCTGGCCACTAATGACTGGATTGCCATATCATGTAATATTTATATCAATGTTCCTACAGTGAAGAATACTCCTTCATTTTTGCCGGCCATCATTGCACATTTTTTTGCTTTTCAGCCTAGAATCAATGCCCTAACCCTGCCCTTAAACACAACCTTTTAACTTTTCAGCTGCTGTTTAAAAATGTAAGTGACACATGAAAAAGTTACAATGCACTACATTTGAAATGTAGCATGCCATTTATATGCAGTCCTTGATTTCCTATTGTCATCCTTCTGTATAGCTTCCTCCAATAAGAGGATCAGGACATAAATGATAAATAACCTCCTTCTACTACTGCAGGGATTTATTATATCCCAATCTAAGAAGAACACTGATTACATTTTTGGGGGACTTTGCTTTAAGTTTGTAATTTAATTCCACTTTTTATGGGGTCCTAAAATAAAATATGAGCAAAAATGATTCAAAAGAGAAATATATCATAATGTATATTATGCTGTTAATAGAAAAAAAAAGAAAAAAAAAGTGTGGTTACAAATGTTAAAGACCATGCATATTGTTGGCTGGAATTAAGCATATTAAGCCTCTGGGAAGCTAGAAGCAGAGCTGCAGACCTTTACCACTGTTAAACATTTATTTATGCAGGACAGTCAACTGAGCATGCATGCTCTTTTACAGCTACACTCTGACATTCATACAGTTCTACTGGGAGCTGCCCAGAAAGATTAGAGACCGCTAATGCTGGTCAGAGCACTGGCACGCTGCAACAGTTGGTTATATTCCTTGGCTGCCTCTCTCTTGAGATAACATTGGTATTCTTCCTTCTCTGCCACAACCAAGCGTCTGTGGCCTCGAGGTTACTCAGAGTGTAAACTTATTTCTACTGTCAACTCTTATTCATCCAGCTGGTTATTTTCTCCGTCTTTGTCACAGCTGCCAGATTTGCCTCTGTTTGCCTCACATAATTCTCCTCTCTTGCACTGTTTTTCATTTCAGCACTCAGACTAATGTATGCTCTTCTGTGAAATAAGGCATGATCTCAAGGGAAGGGTCCCCAGGCAAAAGGGCAACACACTCCATTTCTGTCTTCCTCATATATTTTTAATGGGGATGTAGTTTATTTATATGGCCACATGAAGAGAGAGACTTGAAGAGTAGTCTCTGTTATTCTACATTTGTGATGTGTATGTGAAAACAGTGCCCCATCGAATAGAATGAATGACTGGGCATGCAGTTTATTATTATTTTATTTAGATAAATATATTTAAAAAGTTTGATTCAAAGATAAGATAAAAGATACAACTTTTTCAAAGTTACATTTTATACTCAGTTGAAATTGATTTTAAAAGAAAAGTGTAAGAACACAATAAGTGCTTTGAAAAACATGAACCTTATCAATTGTGACAGTAAAAGTCCCATTTAAAGTGACGTATGGGGCAGTAACTGCAATGTGCTGATTTTATTTGGAGACCTTTGCTACATTATGTGTCCCTGTTTCTCCATCTCTTTTCTTTTTATCATCAGTGATAAAGAGAAAAAGTCATAAAAATACCCATAAAAAATGTCTAAACTACACATAACCATACTGTAAATTAATTGCACGTGTTATTGTCTGAAAAAGCTCTTCAGCACTAGTGAAATCTCAACTTCTTAACTATATAAGTAAGTGCGGAGCAGTTATTATATATCAAATATGAACTTTATATAACTTTGCTCACTGACACATCTTATAGCCTTAAAAAAAAATTTTTTCTGAAACATCAGAAATACTTCTAAGACAAATGAACAGCATGTTGTCTCAGGGTTGATCACGATAGTTTTTCAGTTCTTTAGACGCCTACCAAGCACCGTGTTGACTTCACAGTTGAAAAGCTTTCCTGCCATAAGGCACCACTTCAAAGTAGCTTTCATTCCTCTGATCACAGCATACCGAGTTCGAATTCCCTTTCATGCTGTGTCCCAAACTTTGACCTTTTTGTCCACCATTCCATCTGATGTGTCCTTTCCCTTCACATCCTCATCTGTTTCATCAGTGTCAGTGGTCACCGTGCCTGATATAATCTCTAAAGTACTTTTCTGGGGTATTTTGGCACAAAATATAGAGTATACATGTTTCTCGTGCTCCTTCTGAGCCATATTGCTAATATTTAGTGGAATTTGCAAGTTAAGTAAATAGTAAACTGCAACAAACCTAGTCAAGTCTTAATATACTGTTCATGTGAGCAGCCAAACTGCTAGTTTACTCTGTCACACTGAGATGTTTCAGATCATCGATCGCATTTTAATATTAGAAAAAAAAGAACCTGAGCGAATACAAAATGTAGCTTTAAAACTATGATTTAATTTTCTAAAGGAAAAGAAACTTATGCAAAACTAATTGCCTCTTAAAAAAATAATAACTGGTTGTGCCATCCTTTTTAACACAAGGTCAGGTAGGTTTGGGTAGCTTAATAAATGAAATCACAGTTTCAAACCTGCATTATGTATTTCCTCAGATTATCTTTCTCTAATATTAGAATTAGTTTGGTGTTCTGAAATATGAAAAATTGGCAATAAGTAAATCAGGAAGCGGGCAAAAAGATTTTTATAGCACACTATGAGCTACTGCCAATGCATACACTATCAAGTCCCTCATACATCTTTCTGTGTATGTTGAAATCAGCAGTAGATGTTGACTCTATCCATGATTCATACAGTGTCTCTTTTTCTTTTTAAATACATTGCATCTACTCAATCGTATATGCCTTTATTGGACACCCCTTTGGTCACAGTGACAGTGTTTTCCAGTGTTGGACCAACTGTCACTTGTCACATGTTAAATCCACTGAAGTGGGAACATTGTTCTGTGTTTGCATTACTGCCATAACAGCTATGTGTTATTGTGTGTTTGAACGCAGGTGCGTCAGAGCAGGTGTGCATCTGCTGTGCGCGCACTGTTTCCTAACAAGGACAGACACGGATGCATAATTCTGTTGCTGTGCTATGAACGTTTGTGAATTTACAAGGCTTATGTACAAGCATCCAGGCTCAGTGACTGTATAATTCAGACTGCAGGATACCTGAGGGTAGCGCCTTCTCTTCTTGCTTGGTTACTCACCAGAAAAGAAACGGAAATACACCCCCGATCAAGCATCAGCAAGGAAACAAATTGAGCTAAAAGGTCAATCACCCTCCCACTCCCCACCAACTTTAATTAACAAATCAGTTGAAAATGCCAGAGAACCAGAGGCTATGAAAATATCACACCGTAAAGTTGCTTCTACCTTGCTATTCAGTGCTAATTGGGCACCACTTAATAGACCAGTGAAAGGATGTTAATCATTAGCTAATATACCATGGCTTTGTTCTTCTTGGAATGCCTCTTATGCCCTGCTGCTGTTAAGAGGCTGTTCATGTGACTGAAATCAGCTGTGGTGTGCAGCGTGACCCCGACTATTACTGAAATAAACTGTCAAGTCAGACTAATTAAATGAACAAGTGAAGTCAAAATGGAAAGGTTTTGGGTGGGGTTTCAGATACTGCATGGAAAGCTACTACAAGTACTTTGCTTCCATGCTTGCTTTGGAGGAAAAAAAAACCAAACCCAATAAGCACTGCGCCTGCCAAAAGTGCAATATCAGAGTTATCTGAAACATAGCCATTAGTGGAATTCAGTCCTGCTGCTCAAGTTATCCCCTTTGGTCCCTTCTGAATGCAGTTGTTGTTGTTCTAACCCACCATTTATCAATCCCTCTGTCAACCTGAATCTCAATTAATAGCAGAAGAAGCGGAATCACACGTATTTGCTTGGAGCCTTATAACAAATCCACCAAATCTGTCTGGGGTGGACTAAAGGAGATGAGAGGCAGAGGGAAAAACAAGTGCTGGAATTGCATTAGCTGTAATGAGGAGACCAGAAAATAGAGATGAAGCTTCTTTGTTGCAGTGGGACACAGAGAGAAACAGAAAGAGGAAGGATAAATGGATAGCATGGAAAAAGATGGCAGCAAAAAGGAAACTAGAAGGATAATGAAAAATGAGAGAGTAAAACGGATGGTGAGGAGCAGAGGCTACAGAGAGAGGGCATCAGGGCCATGTGGCATGAAGCAGTGCAGGAAAGATGGTAGAGCCAAGGAATAAAAAATGAAGGAGTGGAAGGGGTGGGAAGCAGATGTCTGATTCACTGACTCATCCTTCTGCCCTAGCAATGAGCTGCACAAAACCAGCAAGACAGAGTAGAATGATGGAAAACAGAAACTAATGGGTAGAAATAGGTACAATGGTGGGAAAAGGTTTTTTTTTGTCATATTTAACTCACGTATTTTAGATCATCAAATCAATTTTAATATATTTTAATAAAATGATGATGTCATTTATTGAGGGGGAAAAACATCCAAACCTACCAGGCACTGTGTAAAAAAAAAGTAATTGTTAAGTCACATTTAACCACATTTTTCAGATCGCTGAGTTCTAAAGAAACCGAAAAGAAACAAAGTCACTGACGTCTGTCAATCTGGAAAGGGTTTCAGAGCCATGTCTAAAGGTTCAGGGCTCCAGCAAACCAAGTTTAAAGGAGAGAACTTGGAACAGTGGTCAACCTTCCCTCACATTTGCTCAAAAATATCTCAATGATCCCAAAGATGTTTGTTAAAACATCCTGTGGAATAGCAAGACAAAAGCAGAACTTTTTGGAAGGTCTGGATCCTGTTACACCTCGCTTAAAACTACAGTTACCCGAGCATTATACATCACACCACGAGCCAAACATGGTGGTGGTAGTGTGATGGCCTGGGGCTGCTTTGATGCTTTTAGCACCTGGACGACTTGATGTAATTGACAGAACCATGAATTGTGCTCTCTACCAGAAAATCCTGAAAGTGGAAGCCCGGCCATAAGTTCATGCCCTGCAGTTCAAGTGCACTTAAGTTATGCAGCAGGATAATGATCGGAAACACAGCAGCAAAGCCACTTCTGAACAGACATCCAAATGAGATGTTTTGGCATGGCCTAAAACAGGCCATCAAGCTCAAAAGCCCTCTAGAGTGGCTGAATTAAAACAATTCTGCAACTAGTGTGGAACAAATCATGTGGAAAAACTGCAATTTGAAATAAAAAGAAAAACAAAATGTCATTCAATTAGTGAATATGTACAGCTCATCATACAGTCAGATCCCAGCAATAGGAATGGACATTGTGAGTTGTAGGGGGTCGCTATTGGAATGGCTTGTGTGTGCTTCTATTAACAGAAAATAGAAGCACGGCTGCTTCCACTGCTGTGTAAATACACAAACAACTGTTTTTCATTGTCACATGAAAGAAACCAGATTAGCTGAAAGTAATAAATCAAGAATTCTAAGTTACAAACATATTATTTGCTTACTTCATTTAAAAGTGTCATCTAAAGTAATACAATCGTGTCACTTCTAAACTAGCCTGCATTGGCTTTTTATCTCATCAGCATGCCTCCACAGATATGGCCCACTCTGCTCCACCAAGGGGACTGCCCCGGGGGAGCCAATTAAGAGTGTCCGCTGTGCTGGTGACAACTGCTTCAGCCTCAGCCCTGAAAGCCTCCCAGCTCCACATCACTGATGGGGAAATACTGCAGAATGACCTGGGAGGGGCGGAGATTTAACAGAGAGTCAGAAGGGGGAAAAAGATCAATGAAGACAGCGGCGAACCTAAAAGCATCAAGACATCATTCGAGAGGAACTGTTGTTGGGAAGTCGAGAACGGCGTGACACCTGGAGTTTTAGAGATTTAAATAAAGATGGTTGCATAAAACTTGATTGATCTAATGACTGGCTGGATATCTTATCAATCATAAAAATTAATATACTAATGTTATACTGATTATTCTTCTGATTAACCAACTAATGGACTTTTTAAAAAATTTAGTCTATGAGAAAGGTTGGTTTGATGAAAGGATATCTTTTATGAATTTTCAGCAATGTGGCACAAAATTACTTTTAGCACTGACAGTTTTTGCCTGATGGAGCTGTAAAATTTAGAGGTCATTCCAAGCCATCAAGCTTTTTCCTCTAAACAACAAATCCTCTTATCACTACATCACTTATTTTATCACTCTAAACAAATATTTTGCTATTTTTCACTTTTACAGCGGACAACTTCTTGTCAAAAACAGGAAGAAGTCACTGAGGTGAAGAAAGTTAAAGTAACAACTGATTTGATGTACGTTAAACAGAGTTACTGAAAATGGCTAAGGATTTAATTGGGGCCTCTGAGATAATGCTTATGATGCAGATCACCAGCAGGGGTGGTGGTGTGTTGTGTTGATGATGCAGTTCAAGCAAATTAATTAAATCCCTGACCTCTCTTTTTCAGGTGTTTGCCTTAAACAACCTTGGAGCTTTTCAAAGGGAGATACTGTATCTTACACTGGGTAAAAGCACTCTGCAAGTTTCCGTAGGTGGGATATTTGGTTATTTGTATGGATTATTTGCTTAAGGAGTGTGACTTAAGAGGTTGAATCCAAAAGTGTTAGTCCACCCCTCAAACCCACAAAGTATTTGGCTGTTTTCTGGAAATCTGGCAGCCATGTCCAGCTTAGGTAACACTGGCTTCAGATCTAGTCACAACGGAAGTCACCCGTGGGCTTGTGTCATGTCACAGGAACAGTCTGCCATGCCAGCACACCTCCGCTAGATATAAAGCTGGAATCTCACCAACCATGTCTCGATGCAGGGCAATGTTTGGGACATTGCCCTGCATCCCAACCCACTGTGTTTGGATTTAGCGTAAATGAGTGTTAAAGAGACAAAAGAATATTGTTAGAATATTGTTCTCAGAGATTCTTCTTGCTGAATGACCATCAGCTATTCTTGAAAGAAATAATAAGAAAGAAAAGACCTGTCTGACATCAAGCTGTCAACACACTATAGGGTATAGGCACATCATGGGTTTCAGTAATGCTGCCATGTCCAATAGTGCATGAGCAGAATCAAAAAGTAGAGCTGAGTTACAGATCATTGGAGTTTTATCTAATAGTGTCTTGGTCTTGGGATAAAAGAAACATTGTAATTCGCTTGTAGAATAATCCCTTGTCTTACTGCTTCTTTAGAATATAAGACGTCCTTGAGTCCCAAGTAAATATCAGGAAAAGATTATCAGTTATCTCTTGCTACACCTGAAGCAAAGTACCTGCTCATTTCAAGCGTGCAGGGCTTAATTCACAATCAAACAGCAATGAGAGGCAAATGCAAGGACAAGATATTCTTCTGCCAATCAACTCCCAGCTTCAACTGTTTGTTTAGAGTCAAAGTCACCTTTCCAGATGCTCGAATGCCAGCTCCTCTGTTATATCTCACCTCCCCCACCCTTAAAACACACACGCTGCCTCCACACATGCAAAGACGTGTATGATACAACGCACACAATCATTTCAGTATGAGGAACCTTCTGTCACTTTCCACTCATCACTCCTAGTAAAGCACTAGCACATACATACTCATACATCTTGCTTGGTACCATTGTTAGGAGTTGGATACAAGGTCAATGATAAACACAAAGCCAGCTTAGGACAGCCCCACCACCAATTGTACACACCCACAACCTGTGTCACCTCGTCTGTCTTGTGCCACATCTGCTTAGTTCTGAGAGTACTTTGTGTCAAATCTAACACTGACTAACATTAGACAGAAACCATGTCGTGCAGCTTTGTATTACAGCTTGGGTGTGTGAAGAGAGAACAGGGCTCACTTCCTCGATATACTGGCCACAGAAAGCTTTCAATAGAGCTCAGGGAAACGACACCACAAACGCAGTGTATTATGGGATCGTTGTTCATTTAAGCCAAATTTGATAATGGAAACTATAGTGAAAGAGGCTGCTTTTGTGTTCTTGAAAATTAAACTGTGGCCATTAGAAACTCATCAAAATGGCTGGCTGCCATGTGGTAAAATGACACTGTACTGTACATATGATCGAAATAAGATTTCAGAAGCAACAAAGCATCATTTGGGTAGCAGTTGGAAGGAGGAAAAACATCAACTTACACAATATTTTAGAAAATATGTTTGTTTTATCGGCACTGATATAGTGGTAAATTATAAATATACTACATGTAACTGTTATAATTTATGTAAGGTTATGCTGCACACTTTAGGTGTGGTTATCTTCACTTTCAGGAATGACAGTGTAGCTAGAATCAAAGAAAGTCTTCATGCTTTTGTATTTTACAAAGTTTCTCAAATTTGAGAATGTGTACTGGGACACGCAGAACTCACTGTGGCTTCTCTGACTGGTATCTGTGGAGAGGAGAGAGACTACAGGTCTGCACCTGCTGCAGCTCTAAAACGCAGAGCACTTAAATGAAATATCGGCCCATAATAAATGAAATAAAACTACTTTAGGTGTGAATGACTTTTATTTTTAAGATTCACAATGCCGTTGAGTGCAGCTATAGGATAGAACAAGTATTTCTTTGCTATTAGATGAAATATAAAATGCCAAGTAAAACTTTGTTTTTTAAGTGCATATGCAGTAGTAGTGCAGTGTTTTTAAACTTTAATGCGTTTTCCTCCTTATCACCTCTTGTGACATCTATGTTTTGGTTTTGCTTGAACAACATGGTGACCAGACTGAGGGAAGGATGTTTAAAGGTGGAGTCCAAAGTTATTTTAGGTTATTTAACTGTATTTGTAATATACATATATTGTCAAACTTAGAATTAAAACATTAAAAAATATACAGGAGCAGCCACTGGTTTGTGGAAGCTGGTATATTGCTCTGCCATCTTGAATATGGTGGCCAAAATTACTATTCTGCCTGAGCGTGTTTTATGCATGTAGCATTATAGATAGAGGGCCTTACAAGTTCATTTTAATTTCAAGATCACAAATGCCTCTTTTTAGCTTATTATAATCATATTACATTTGTACATGTATTTGTACATCTCTCTCATCTTCCTCTTCATGCTTCCTCCTCATTTTCACTCAAGGGTCCTAAAAATCACACTTTTCCGTTGATAAACAGTGTGATTATATTCTCACATTGTATTTAAGTCTAACAATGTTAGAGCCGTTTCAAAGAAATGGTAAATGGTAAATTGCCTGTATTTATAAAGAAAGTTAACTCCTGCTAACAGCTGCTGACAGCAGAAAAAACAGCAACGCTTACCATCAGAAAGGTTCAGGATATTCTCAACAGCTCACCTCAGTATTGGTGTCATCAGACATATGTAAGCTTTACTGATACATTGACTCTTATCAGACTCCTTTCAAAAAGTTTTACAGCATCCTCCAGAGTAAATAAACATGGAAACATATTAATAGCTGAGCTAAACAGCAGCCTGACTGAGATAGAGACAAATGGGGGCCACAGGTTAGGATTATGCACTTGATTTGGGCGGTGGTTAAGGTAAAAGAAACAAAACAAACAAAAAACAAAAAGCCAGGGTGTGCTTGGGCTGTGCCTTACTTAGTAATCAACCATGTGAGTGGGTGGTCATGCAAAGTGTCTCATCCATGTGGAAAATGAAAATCTTTGCCTGATAATCAAATATACTGACATGGCACTAAAACACTTTTTGTATCATATACAGACATTTGAGGCTATTTTGACAGATATTGCTCATAGCCTCAGAGTTTACTTTGGTGTCTGCTTGGTTCCACGTACCAAACTATTGACTATGGATTAATGTGACATTACTGGTAACAGACTAAATTTTGCCGTTAAACTCACCGGACAAGGTCACATATAAGTTATTCAGACTATGGCTGCTGGCTTTTCGCATATTTCTCATAAAACCTGGACCTGCCATAAAGATTCTCCACAGAGATACCATTTTCCAGTGGAAAGCTTGAGCTGTTTGTGTGTGAAATCGCAGAACCTTCTGGCACAAGTTCAGGTAACCAGTGAGCAAGGACTGCAGCTGACATCCTGAGGGTCCTGGATACAGTCTGATTAATACATGTGGCAGATCAGAGAGAGAATGTATAAAGGGATGCGAATCTTTGCACTACCTCCTTCTGTGCTGAATGCCCACATACCAGACATTAATCACGAAGGAAAAGAATTGTTTTCTCTCCACAGCACAGCACAAAAATAAAACTTCATCTGCGTCTAGGGCGAAAGGAGGGGTAATGTTGCGTGACATTCTCTTCATATCATGGAGCTAGAGGTCACCTCCCGGCACTGAGAGAAAAGAGAAAGGGAGAAAAAACCCAGAGCTCTCCATCTCTCACCTGCTCGCCCACTGTGCATGCATTCATCAATTCTCTCTCTGCTCCCGTCCTTCCATCTATCTGGCCTTGTGTGATACACACACAGCAACAGTGTACCCATAACACATACTGCTGTCTTTGTTATCTGTTCAAACGGACTCCAATGCCGATATGGACTGTCCAACAACATCCTCCACGACAGGGGTGGGTTTTCCAAAGGGGGCCACATGAAAAATCTAGACTTAGGAGGAAGGCCCCAACAGCTTGGGGCCTAAACTGGGATTCATTCTGCTCAGTATTAATTTTTATCTCTTTATAAACTGCTACTGGCAAGACTAGATGTAGATTAGGTAATAAAAGTGTGAAATAGGCAGTCTGTGAATCTGTGCCCTGATGTACTTATATATTTTAGTTACAAATCAAAAATATGATTAATTTTTAGCAATGACTTACACAACACCTCCTGGTATATAATATAATTCAAACATACTAATTTCACTGTAGTCACTTTGTCTGTCTGTTTCTGCTTCAAAAATGTATCAGATTTGCACAGCCAACGGTAGTAACACCTACTAGTTTGCACCATTTCAAACCAAGCCTTTCCGAGCATGAACTTACCTATGTGAATAAATCACTCCCCCCCTCGTAGTCCTTTTTATTGCTGCCAGCTTCTCTGTAATCTTAAACTCTTCCCTTAACCCATATACAAAGATGAGAAACTGGGCTGTGTCGCTGAGGTCACAGCTCTCCTCCAGAGCCAAGGATAGAAAGAAAAAAATGCTAGTTTTAAAGCTGAAACTCCTGCAATATCCTAGTTCTATCTTGTAATGTTTTGCCCAGAGCAGGGCTTCCTTCTTCTGGGCATATTAGCATCCACCAAACATTCTTTAATAAACTCCCCATCATGTCATTTTTGTGATAGCTGGCCTTGACAACTACATTCCTGGATATGCAAAGCTTGGTGAAAAATCTCTTGTTGGTTATGCAGCTTTTCTAGCAAAAGTTCAAATGTCTTTCTCACTGTAAATCAGTCACGTTTTTTGCATTTCTCTCCGTGTTTAGTCTTTTAATTATGATTCAAACTGTAATCCTTAAACCCAACAATCAGCTCTCCATAAACTTAGCCCACGGCTTTACTTCATACATGCTTTGAATTTCCTGTTAAAAACTCTACATTCTGCATCAAGCTTTCTTTTTTTAAATGTGAGTTAGTTAACTTAGACTAACTTATATAAATTTAACTGTGGTCCTCAAAATAAAGCAACAAAAATCTCAAAAAACAGTAAACCTTTCTCTATTAGGGCGTTTGTTCACGGCTGAAATGGGACAAACTGCATATGCTTGAATCCTAATTTCCCATTGGCTGGATATGCAGAACAAATAAGGGTGATTGTACAATGCCTAGGTCTGCTTCATGACTTTTATAAAGAAGCAAATGTGAGTCATAAAGCACCCTGAATATGCAAATAGCCACCATGCCTTGCTGCTGGTGTAAATGCTATGGAGTTTCAACAGCGCAGAACAAATGTTCTGCAAGTAAAAATGACACTATGTGGTAATATATTTGCTGAAGGACTAATGTGACAAGGACCTTATTAAAAAGGTACAATTAATAGATATTGTGTTTAACATTTCAACGGAAAATCGGTGCCATTAAAATCCATTCCCAAAATTATTTGTGCGGGTGGACTCGATTTATGAACCAGCCTTTTGGTGTGTGTGTGTGTGTGTGTGTGTGTGTGTGTGTGTGTATGTGTGTTGGAACAACACTTACATTTATGCCAACAGTTACATTTACGCAAATGCAATGAGTCATAATGGAGTGACAGGATACAATACATTTACAGTCTCTACATCATAACTTGTGAATCATCTGCATACTTTGAGCCTGTCTGACTCACTGACATCACTGAATAAAAATAGTGATGATTTCTCACCTCTGTCTGTAAAAGGATTGGAATTATCTCCAAAGAATAATGTGTTGCCAAAAAGGAAAGGCTACAAAGGGAGATAAATTGAAGTTTTAGTAAGTAAAAGCAAGAACAAAAAGTTGCAAACATTCCTATTGATGATATAACTATAGTGCATCCATTATCTACCACTTAAAGGCTTCTGCCAGAATCCAGCATCAATCTTGTTTATTACTGTTCAATAGCACTGACCTTTTGATGACCAAAGTACGGCTTATGTACAAAAGCTTCTACCTGTGAGTGAATTGCAATCAATACCGGGGCAGCATTATGTTTCTATGCACTGTATGAAAAATCAGAGAGCAAGTCCAGACAGGGAAACGGAGACTATGAAAGCAGGGAGGAACCTGACAAAGCAGGACAAATGACTGACAGGAAGACTTGACAGGGGTAACTCTCAACTGGGGGATCCAATTCAACTCAAGTGTAATGCAGGTACCACCTGCGCATAAAGCAGATGCCAATCATTGACAAACAGACTGTTTATCTAGCTCTCAATAATGGAAACAAGGTAACAAGATTGAAATAAAAAAAGTACAAAAGCAGCACTCAGTCACTGGCTGCTGTGCAAGGAATGTTTAAAATACAGACAGACACAGACACCGAGACAAGTGGGCAGGGGAAGGTCAAGCACATTCATCTGCATCTGAGAAATGGTGTACAGGTAGAACCCGGTTGTTTGGCAGTGCCACGGTGTAGTCCCTCTAATTCCTCAAATGCCAAATGACTTTTGCCGCTCGCCCGAATCTGTCGCGATGTAATTTGTCTTCGACATCACGGCAACGTGTTTGTTTTGGTAACTATAAATCAAGCAGTCCTGTAATCTGATCATTACAAGACCCATCAGGACTAAAAATACAAACCAGCCATGCCTCTAACACTACAACAGTACTTTGCCTCCGTAGGATTTTGTTTCATGGTGACAGTTAGTTGAAATCTAACCCGCTTTGTGGGTAAACCTAGCCCTCTATGAAAGCTGAAAAGGGCAGGAGAGCATGTGCACTGGACAGCCATTATCCCAAAAGATGAATATGCAGATAGCGCTGCACTAACCGAGGAGAGTTCCAAGGTTTCAGGACAAGAGATACACGAGTTTAATTGAAAACATTTCAAGGAGCCCAAATTACTTTGGAGAGGCAAATTAAGAGTGAATTCTCAGTATTTAGGAGAAGTCCTCGATGCCATTTTCAATTTATTTGGCTAAGGGGCCATTTAGTCCTCCAGCATAAACAAATAAGCAGATGAAATGTCATGTTTCTCCCTGTTAAATTTTTCACAGAGACAGTCTACCCTTGTGTAGAGTTTAAAATTGGAGATTGTGCGGAAACAATCCATTTTTAAATTCCCTGCCAGACTGAGCCTCTTAGCCCACCCACATTCCCTGCCATTGGCGGTCAATAATCTGCCCAATGAGGAAACATTAGCTGTCTTGTGAAAGACGAAGAGGAGGAGGTGGATAGGGTGAAGCTTGTAGAGGATGGGCGACTGAGTGATTTGCCTTACATACAGGCCATGAGATAAGCCTCTTGGTTTCCCCCTTGGCAGATAAAGGCCCCCACATTACAGTTATCACCGCAGACAGATTATAGACTCTACTCTCTCTGTAAGTACAGGATGACGGTGAATAGGCCTTCACTGTGCCACTACCATTATGAATGTTCCACTTGCACTGTTCTCCACTGCAATCAATCAAGTTTACAGCCAATTCGAGTTATTGCTTTCACTTGAATCTCTCTGAGTATTGACCTGGACTTTTCCTTCATCCCACAAGAGAACAAGCACTCACCTAATCTGCACATCATACAATCAGATGAATGGGAATGTACCATATGCTACAATATGTGATCTTCTTTGTTGTTCTGATTAAGTTAAGTCAACCCCACGTTGGAAAGGATGAAACAAACACACAAACTAATTGCAGACTATTTGCCAAATGGACAAATAGTTGATAGTCTCGTAGTTCTAGTCGCGTTCAGTAGCGTGGTCAGAGATCACAGGGACACGTATCAATCCACATTTCACATATGTCAAAGTGGACTGAAAAGGTTTAAGGCTCTGTTGCCCAGAAGCTGAGTTTGGCTTTGGTTAGCCCCAAATGGGATAGTCACCTGGGCTCACTCCTGAATAACCTATTTCCACACTGAAATGACTGATGAGGTGGGATAACGTAGCAGCAGCACAGAGTAGAGAGTGGAGCAGAGTGCAATGTATCAGGGGTTCGCCTATCGCTGGTTCTGCTCCAGGAGCGTCTTGGTTCATCTCTACAGCTCCCCAAAGACCCTGGGGAGGAGATTTAAGTGTGTCAAGGCTCTGTGTGCAAGGAGATGAGTTAGGGTTTCAAACACACAGTACCAAGACTCTAGCTCTGTCTGTAGTTCTCTCTCTCCTTCCCTTTCCAACCTGCATTTGCCTTCCCTGCTGTGCAAGCTCTCCTTCTTTTCCATACTCTATTAATCTCCACTCTTCACCATTCTTTCTCATTTCCACCAGATACCTCATCTTCCCCTCCCTCCTTCTCCGATATGGATGCTCCATGCAGGGATGACTTGTGGGCACATTAGAGGTAGTGGCAGGGGAGGATGATGGTGACTGATGTTACGTCTGTCAGTCATCACAGCCCTGACACAGATATGTCAGGTGGAGATACTGAGATCTTTGAAGTTCACTTGAACTCTGCAAAGTTACTTTCTGCAGGCAGAACATGTGTGGGTGTGCGCATGTGTGTACATGTGGATGTTTGCGATACAGGGTATGCACACACGCAGTAGGAGGTTTCTTTTTGACAAACATCTTTAGTCAATCTTTATTTTCACATCCTGACATATTACTGCAGTCATGATACATGCTTCCGCTTAAGCGTCACATCACATTTTGCCAAACCTCTTTAACAACGCAATTGAGTTTACAAAATGCATAAATAATTAAATGAAGGCCCAAAAACATGTGTGGTCCTGAAGGACTGCATGAAAAAAAGTGAACTGGTAGAAAATAAATGTAGCCAGTACATCATCCAGTCCCATGGGTTATGTCGTCAGATAATAAGATGGAAAAAATGAGAGCTGACAACAAAAGACAACCTGCTTGCTGTGAGTGCTCTCAGTCAAGGAAGCTGCATTTAAATATTTCATTCATTCATTCATTCATTTCATTTATTTATTCATTTTCAGGCACAACAAATACCTATATTGAACATAAAATACACAAAACAAAAAACAAAAATTGCCTGAAAAAGGAGTGGGACGAAGAAAACTTATTAAATCCCACCCCTATACTCACTCATCAACAAAAAAAACAATAAACTTCCCGCAGCTACGCCCATCATTGCATACAGACCCATCAACAGCTCCGGGCACATACAAGCATCTAAGCGGCAGCTCGCAACCAACAATTAGAGCCTTCATAACTGAATACAGAATATATAAATTATAAATTGCATTACCACAGGTAACAGGCAGTAATAACTACAAGTAACAAACACACATACATATACATACATATATATCTACACACACAAGTACATATATGTACATACATACGCACACTTTATTTATTTTTTTTATTTTGGAATCCATACCAGCAATGGTAAGAGGACAGACATTACAGAGCACACTAAAACCCATCATTGAGTATACTGTGACCAGACCAACTGTTTGTAGAGAAATTTAAATCTATGAATATTTTTGCATTGTTTCAATTGTAAACTCAGACTGTTCCAGATTTTCACACCACATACAGACACACAAAAGCCTTTACGGGTTGTTCGAGTTCTGGGTAATTTGAATTCTCCAAAGCCTCTCACATTATAAACCTTTTCTCGAATTTCAAATCTAGTTTGTAAATTTGCCGGTAAAAGTTTAGTAAAAGCTTTATAAAAAATTATGGATGTATTGTAATTAACCAGATCCTGGAATTTAAGTAACTTTGCCTGAAGAAAGAATTTGTGAGTATGATCTAGATAACCAGCCTTGTGAATAATACGCAGTGCTCGTTTCTGTACTGTGACTAATGGATTAGTTGTATTTTTATATGTATTTCCCCACACTTCCACACAATATGTAAGATATGGAAGAACCAGGGTACAGTACAGAGTACGAAGTGCATCTTTATCAAGGAATTGTTTCACTTTGTTCAAAACTGCGAGGCTTCTAGAAATTTTGGTTTTTATGTGTCTGACGTGGGGTTTCCATGAAATTTTGTTATCAATTATAACTCCCAAAAATTTGTTTTCACTCACATTATCAATTGGTACACCTTCAATGATAATTGGTAATTCTATATTATATTTTAAATTACCAAAAAACATTGCTTTAGTTTTATTTATATTTAATGATAATTTATTTATGTCCATCCATTTTTTTATTAATTGTAGCTCCCTGTTTACGGTCATTACAAGATCAGTATAATCATCGCTACTGAAAAATATGTTGGTGTCATCTGCGAACAGTATGAGTTTAAGTACTTGAGAAACATCAAAAATATCATTTATGTATACATTGAAAAGTTTTGGTCCCAACACTGACCCTTGGGGAACACCACATGTAATACCAAGTTCCCGACCCGTTAGGTAACTTTTTAACCAGTTACCAGCTTTCCCTCGAATACCATATCTTTCCAATTTATCCAGTAAAATTGAGTGATTGATTGTGTCGAAGGCCTTTTTGAGATCAACAAAAATACCAACTGCATATTTATTTTTATCCAGTGTATCAGTAATTTCTTCTACTGCCTCAATTATCGCCATTGAAGTGGTTCTTTGCGTTCTGAAACCATACTGACCAACATTTATTATTTGATGTTTTTCAAGGAATTTTTCTAATCTTGAATTAAAAAGTTTTTCTAGAACTTTTGAGAATTGAGGCAGTAGAGAAATAGGCCTATAATTGGTAAAACTGTGTTTGTCATTACTTTTATATAGTGGTATTACTTTCGCAATTTTCATTTTTTTTGGAAAACAACCGGACTGAAATGATAAATTACAGATATATGTTAAGGGACTAGCAATATTCAGAATAACCTGTTTAACTACAGACATATTTATGTCATGATAATCCATTGAAGACTTACTTTTACATTTTAATGTGATATTTATTACTTCTTGCTCATTTGTAGCTGAGAGGAACAGTGAAAAGGGATTTGATTTTATATTACTGATATTTTCATTTTTATGACACGGGATGTCCGCTGCTAGTTCAGGGCCAACATTTATGAAGAATTTATTGAACCCATCGACAATATTACTCCTGTTGTGATTTTCACCATTTGCATCAGTAAAATATTCAGGATATGATGTTCCAGAAGATCCTTGTTTAATTAAGTTGTTTAACACATCCCAAGTTCCTTTTATATTGTTTTTATTTTCATATAATCTTCTTCTATAATAAAGTTGTTTGCTCGTTCTTATAATATCAGTCAATTTATTTCTATATGCTTTATATCTTTGTTCCACTTCTTTTGTTTTTACTTTGATAAACTGTTTATACAGATTGTTTTTCTTTTTGCAAGCATTAATAATTCCTTTTGTGAGCCAAGGACTTTTTATCTTTTTTTTCTTTGTCATGTGTTCGTTTACAGGACAATGTTTATTGTACCACATAGTAAAAATATCTAGAAAATTATCATAAGCCTTGTCCACATCTGACTCTTCATACACCGAACTCCAATCTTGTTGTGCTAAATCGAAATTGAAGGCATGAATTGCTTCTTCATTTATTGTTCGCTTTGCTATCATGATCTTGGTATCTATTTTTTTTAAATCACAGTCACACAAAGTAAAAACTGGTAAGTGGTCAGTTATATCACAGACAAGCAGGCCACTATTAATTTGGAAATCCATGACATTAGTAAAAATATTGTCAATAATAGTGGCGCTATGTGATGTTATTCTGCTTGGCTTTGTTATTGTTGGATATAGTGATAAGCTGTACATTGTGTCAGTAAAGTCATCAATGGCTTTTAACCTTGTTGGATTTAGCAAATCAATGTTAAAATCACCACAGATAAATAGTAATTTGTATTTGTAATAGTATTTGAAGGCAACATAACAATAAAAAGCTTTTTTAAATATGATAAAAGCCAAGCAGCAGACCCACAGAGAAAAGCTAGCTCTATAGATAAATGTTAAATGACCCATACAGTGTTCTCTGCGTGGGAAGAAATGAGACAATGAGCCACATTCATATAGCTGCAAAGCTCATGAAAGTATCTTCATCTGTCTCCTAGAGTTTGGTCGGGTTAGGCAGAGAAGCAGAGGTGAGGGTTTTCCAAAGTGTCTTTCATGCATAATATAAGCCCCTTTTGTTTATTAATGCCCAGCACTCCCACTAGAGACTGAAATACGTGGCGTGGACCCCACGTTGTCTGCTTTAATATTTGAAAGATAAATAATTAAAGTGGGCTGACATCAGTGCACCCTCTGCAGGTCTGGTTTCCTTGTCTTTGCTGTCTATAAAGCTAAGGCGTTGCCCCTGCCCATGACACACTCCCACTGATGCATCTATAGTGCTTTCATAAGTAAATCTATTACACACATTAAAGTAACCTTTAACCCCCCGCCCCATAAATGACTTCTACTCTTGATTTGTTTGTTTTTTTACAAGAAAGAGACTTATTGTTTCCATGTTTGGGTGGGCATATGGTTGTGGTAGAAAGCCAGTCAATGTACCTTGATAGAAAACTAATAGAAAATCTAGGCAGTATCACGTTTCCCACTTAAACAGGAGTATAATTAGGGTGTTTGTTTCATTGAAGGGAAACTTTTAAATTTCTTTATATGATATGTTAAAAAGGTATTTTGAAAAATAGCTGAAGTAGCAGATGTATCAATACAGTAGACTAGTTGACTTTCCTTCAAGTGTAAAATGTCATGTTTCCTGTTTAAATTTTTATTTGAACACTAATTACATAATTTTCTTCAGGTTTAACAAAAGTCAAATTCTACCTAAAAATGTGTCACAGCTGTCATGCAAAGGCAGTTAAGTCTTGTTGAATGTCTGCTCTCACAAGCTCTGACTAATTACCTATCAGTGCTCATTAGGATCTTACATTTATATAACGGGGTGTGCCACTCTGGCATCTATAGCTAAAACGATAGGGTAACAAAATTCCACAAGACATAGTTGAGCATGAAAAAATAACTTCAGATACCCTGAAAAGACAGCAAAAGATACACTTTTAGACATCGGCCAGCACATAGTTTTATACAAAAATGGAAGCCCAAACTGAAAAAAGCACTTCCCTGTATGACACTACATGTAAAAAAAAAGTTAAAAGCACATTATCTCAAAGTATGGCTGAAGATACAGTGAAAATATTGAGGGGAACAGTTAAATTAACCAAAGCAATGGTGGGCTCAACAGTGAGAAAATTGATTGTTGATTACATGCTTGCTGGATTTTTGGAAATTTTTTGGAAAGGTGTAGTCTGGCGCTTTTATGTGTTTCCTTTCAGCGTAGCTCAGGTGTTAAAAAAGGTGGGGGGCTGGGTGTGTGAAGGACAGAAAATGCCAAACCAGCTAGCTTATCTTAACTGGCCAGAACACCTGAGGCGTTCTTTCTGTTCCTCATCACGATGCGCATGTCCGTGCATGTGGTTGTGTGCCTTGGACTTCTTGTGGAGGCAGAATCATGAATACTAATAGTGTTCTCTGAAAGAGAAGGGCTGTGACTTGACTCTCAAAGGAGTGCGCTCAAATGAGTTCACAGATACACACACACACATTGCAACTGACCTCCCCCTGCAGCCCAGAGATAAAGTGGTGATTATCAAACATAGCAGCCTGTCATTAGCACAGTAACCAGTGATATAGGCCATTGGTGAAAGACAAGGACAGGGCTTGAGTCAAGAGGGCCACACACTGGGTGGTTCTCAGCAAGGATGGTGATTGGGCCTTTGGAATCAGAGGGCCAGTGAACCTGCTTGTCCAGGATAGGACAGATGAAGGGGTGTATGCAGCAGCTGACCTCATCGGTATGCATGTATGGTCAAGGCAAACAAATCTTAGCACACAGAGGACTACAAAGAGTGAGTGTTCTTTTGGGGAAAGTGGACCGCGTCGTGCAGAAATTATAGCTCTAAAAGAAGAGAAGGCACCAAGGGAAACAGAGTTTTGAAATCTTGCCGGATGATAAGTCTAACAGATAACGGTAATGTAGAATTATGATCTAGTGACTGGACAGAAAGAGACAAATATATTTAAAATTTAAAAAATGATGAAAACCAAGACTGATACTAGAATTCTAATGGTTATGATATATTATACTAATTAAAAAAGTAAAGCTATGATAAATATAGCAATTAAATTTATATAAGCAGGTCATAATGTGTGACTCTTTAATACATCAATTACTTCAAGGGCACTATATGTGTGTGTGACTGGTTGTATGAGTATTAGAGAAGAAAAGCACTACATCAGTAGCAGTCGATTTACCGTTCTCGAAGTTTTTATCCTTCTTCCTGATGTGGATGTCCCGTGGGATTGCCATATCTATCACAGCTTCCGTTTCTGCTCTTTTTCAACCACCACTATGTCTGGTTGGTTGGCCAGAACCTGCATGTCTGTCTGGAACTTGAAGTCCCACAGGACCTCAACTACCTTTGGTGGTGTCTCCCATGGAGACTTCTAGTCCATATGCTCACAGCTATACACAACCCCAACCACTTGGTTGTGTCTGTCTTCTGGAGAAATTCAGGATTCTTCATGTTTCCTCCTTAACTGTGGCTCTAACAGAACTCTGTGCATTGTTTTTAGTTTTGTTGTCAGTGGCATCTACCTCCTCCTGTGGCTGGCTTATTATTCCAGATGGGTATCTGATGACCAACAGAGCGTATGCATTGATGCCTTGGATCATACTCCTACCATTCAGCTGGTTTCTCAGCACCTGTCTTACCTTCTGGAGGTATTTAGCTGCAGCTGATCTTTGTGTATCTTTATGCCATAATCAAAGCTGCCCTGGAGAAAACAATGTGTTTTCTTTTGCTGGAAAGGTTGCATGTTTAACCATAAAAGAAAATAAGTCTGTGACATATGCTTCTCACAATACACACACACACACACACACACACACTATAACCACAGGCGAGGTTGAAAGGCCCAGGTGATGTGGAGCAGTTGTAATTATGGTCCTGTCTAAACTACAAATTATAAGATGGCTTGGGGTGATTGAGGTTAAGTTTTCATTTCCTGCCTACATTCCATTTATGTTCCTACAAATACACCTGAGGTTGAGTCTGGCCTCATTTCCAAGATGACCGTTATGAAGTGCAGGTAAAGAAATAAATGATCCTGATCATTACTGAAATTTAGCCAGAATTTAGAGAGATTCTATAGTGTTTATATAAACTTGTAAGTGCACATATTAGTGTACATAAGCACTAATGAAAATAATATTCAAGTTCCATCTTTCTCCACACACTGTTGACAGATGTGAATTTGAAGGACTGAGCCTTGTCAAGGCTATTTCTTTTTAAAATTTCACCACAGATTTTCAGCTGGATTGAGATCCACCAATGCATTTACTATTGAGGTAAAAACGAATGTCTCCTGTCCTTTCCCTTGCATGCAACCCTATCCCATAAGTGACTGGGGAGATTTGCTGGTTTTCTTTAGCAAATTCAAATGAAAGATTCCAAAATGCTTCATTGAAATGCTAGCAGACCAAAGTTAAAGCATAATCTCCTTAGCCAGTGCACATCTGTGATTCATGATATTCATCAATGGCTGCTCCTCTTTAGCTCACTTTAACTTTGAGTTCTCCTGTTAAGGTGCTGGTTTCTTTTGGGTTTTCTGTATGTAAATCCCTGTTCTTATAGCTTTGTGTCACAAACACTGCCTCTCGCTCTACCCATTAGTTATTCTATTAGACTGGTGCATGACTGCAGATGCGGCACCAGGAATGCAGGAATGATTGTGACCTATGGTCACAAGCTCCGAGTAGTGACCAAAAGACCAATTATGTAAAGAAAAACAAAAAAAAAAAAACAAAAACAGAAATGAGCTTTAGCCAAAGGATGTCTGAGATCTAATTTAGACACAGCTTGGCCATTTGGGAGGACCTCAAAGTAACCCAGTAATCCACTACATCAAAAGGTTCAGGTTGTTTTGACTGCTTAGGAGGTCCAGATCCAGAACATGCTGGACACACTGCATCTCTTGGCTGGCTTGGGAAGGCCTAAGTGTCCCCCCTGAATAGCTGAAGCAGGAAGTGCCAGGAAAAAGGGAGGTTTGGGTTTGTTTACTTAAACTGCTTCCCCGATTACCCAGCAATGGTTGGATGGGTTCTATCGTTTTGTTTGTACTTGCTCCATATTTTGAAAAATTCTGACTGGGAGTAGCCAACATCTTTTGCCACCCTCCTATTGTATTTTTTATTTAGGAACTGGATGATCCTTTCCAGTATGTCAACTGGTTGACAACTTGTTGAAGCCACGCTTTCTTTCAATCAGCCTGTTTCAAAAGCTTCAGTTCAGCAGACTATTTTACTTTTTTTTTTGTTAGTGCAGGTATTTGTTTTCACAAAGTGATTACATAATATTTTTAAGCAAAACGGACTGATTTTATTTATATCATATGATGGCTTTGACCTGTGGTCTTCTCCTTTTTAGATACGTTTCTACATTTTAACTTATTTTTTATTTTTATTTTAGATTTGTCTAGTCACAGGACATTTTTCCCCTTGCATTAGTTCTTCCTAAATAAGCTGAATCCCAGAAAAGGTGGTGACTTCTGGAATCTGTTTATTTGTCTTGTCCTTTTTGAGGGTGGCATTTTAACTTGCATTTCTGAATACATCAATGAAGTGCTTTCACTTCCACATCATAATGTAGTTTATATTTTTAAAGCAGTGCCACGTGATATTTTTGAATAATTTCATATTCAGATGTCTGCTCACTTCTGTTCTAAACTGTATTTCTTAAACAAAATGAACATTTATTATTTTCTCCTTTGCCTTTGTAGTATTGGCAATGAAAAATGGGCTTTATTTGAATAGTAAATTAAATATAATTTGTAAGTCATTTTGTCACATCCCCAGTTTTTCAAAAACAGGGTAACACGTATACAACCAGCACACTTCTGGAGACACTCAGTGAATAGATTCCACTGATCTACACAGAAGTCGTATGTCTTGGAGGCTCCCCAAACACATCAAAGACAGAAATGGGCTTTTTAATCCCCTGAGTCCTATGCACCGAAGTGTTCAGGCGTGGACTACCCTGCATGGTAAACATTTTCTTTGTCACCAATCCAAAGTCATACAAAGTGTGCATAAGGGTGTGACTGCCGGCAAGCACAGGTGAGAGCCGGTAGACGTGACAACAAAACCATGGTCATGCCACTGGTGCACATCAATGATGATCACACATGTAAATAGGCTCTGGGCAAGCCTTATTGGCTTTTATTTGCAATGACACAGGATGTCAATACCTCAGTGCAATCACTCCCTAATTCCAGTCCTAGCGTATTCACACTTGTCGTTAAAAAGTATTGTAAATGAAACATATTAATTCAGCCTCATATAGTTTTTGTACTTATAAATCATAATTTCCCTATCTAATTCAGATACTGAGTAAACAATGTATATGTGTAGGGGTCACTTAACAGGCATATAGGCCAGCAGAGCATTTCAACCTGTGCCCTTCACCTAGTCTAGTCTGGGGTTAAAGGCAGCTGATTTGGTTGTGGTCAGCAGAAAATCAGAATATAAAAGTTTCTCAGTACATAGAAGCAAAAAGCAAAGTAAAAGCTTCTGCATCAAACACAGTGGACCATCTATCATCAGCAAATGACATAGTGCCCCAAATCATCACAGACCACAGAAATTTCACAACTGAACTTTAAACACTCTACTTTTCTGCTAGACTCCAAGACGCTGATTTCCAAATGAAATATCAAATTTACTTTCACCCGATAAAGAGAATTTTGGACCAGTCCTTTTTTCTTTCTTTCTGGCTCAGGTAATATGTTTGATACTTTCTCTGGTTTAGAAGACTGATGATCAGTGATCATCATCTGGACAACAGTCAAGAGTCAAGTCAGCAGCCAAGACTGAGAGGCACAGAGTATTTACACAGGTTGAACATTAATTTACTCAAAGAAAAATGAAATTTTAAAATAATTTCAGATGCCAGAATTCTGATTTTGATAAACTGTAGTCCATAATCATCAAAATTGAAATGAAAAAAGGCTTTTAAATGTTAAAATTTTACTAAATGTTAAGGTTTACATTTTTAAATGTAATTATGAAAAAAATATTATAAATAATAATAAGAATATATATATATATATACATATATATATATATATATAATATTTAAAAAAAATGACATTAACAAATTGCCATATATGGTATTGCAAGATACATGTAGTGTAAGACTGGTGTTCTGTAGCATTATAATGACAAAGCAGGAAGAGAACATCAGATAGTGCTTGAGCCTTGAGTCTTATGGACCTGATATGCTAAAACCCAGAGCTCGGCACAGGGCCACACTGACAGTGTAATGAATTGTAGGTGCCTACTTTCCTACTAGATGGAAGTAGCTTGGCAGTTGTTTGGCATACACCATTCCAGGGAGATAGAAAGCTCCTGCAGAGTTTTGGTGCCAACTTAAGATCTGATCGAGATGATGTTAGTGAGCGAATACATGAGTGACGGGAAAGGGTCCGCTGCAGCGTTGCGACAATGACATCCAGTTGAGAAACTGCCTACTGAAAGTGCTCTGAAGCAAGTGGGCTCTTATCACTGAGTGGGGTATTAGCTCTAGTAATAAGCTGTGGCACTTAGTTGACAATATGTGGAGAGCTGGCATTTCAGACAAGGACTTGATATGCCAGGCTCCAATGGAAGTATTTATAATGGCGACTGTATTTGACTCCCCACACGAAAGGAGTGTTCTAATGTGTGTGTGCTGTCTTGTAGTGGATAATGAAAATGCTGAAAGTGCGATACTAAAAACAACACAAACCAAATGAGAAGCAGCAGTGTTTGCTGTGTAGGCGTGCATTAGTAACTGCTACAGCATACTGCTAGGGAGAAAAAAGAACAACAAATACAACCAACCAGTGAACCAAATAATGTCCCCATCTTGCTTTAGCAGCTATTCCGCTCAATGTGTACTTTTTTTCCCCTTTTTTTTAAAATAAAATACATCACAGTAAAACTTCCAGCACACGAGAACAAACACACAAGACCAATAGACCTATAAAGTGTGAGTTGAGCTCCCAGCCTGAGCTCTAAGTTTGCTATGGAAATGTAGTCTTTCCTTTTCACAGGGCGAACAGACCATATCTCTGGCAGACCAATATTCTTTGACAGCCATAAATCCACAGGAAGAGAGCCAGAGAACATTTTTATGTTAATTATGTCAATTTAAATAGCTTAGCAACTGAAGTTTTTAAAGGGGCAATCCAATTATCTAAGCTAGAAGGAAGAGAAGGCAGGAAAATGAAGAAAAGACACCAGCTGAAACTGTCATTTTAGAAGAAAAACTGCCTGTTACTCAGTACCGTATTTTCACAACCATAAGGCGCACTTAAAAGTCTTAGATTTTCTTCAAAAAGTACGGCGCGCCCTATAGCGCAGTGCGCCCTGTGTGTTGTAAGGAGGACGTAGTAGAGAACACCATGAGAACGCTAAAGGGTGAAGTGTGTGCGTTGACTTTATCGCACATACCTGTATAAAAGAACAGGTATGTGCGTTATGCAGGACATCGTTGTTTTAACAACCCTGAAAGTGGCAAAGAGACACGCTTACGAAGCACAGTTTAAACTGAAGGCCATCAGCTACGCGGAGGAACATGGAAATCGAGCAGCGGCGAGAGAATTTAAGATTAACGAATCGATGGTTCGCAAATGGAGGAAGCTAGAAAACAAGCTCCGGCAGGTCAAGAAAACGCAGTTGAGTTTCCGTGGACATAAGGCGAGGTGGCCCGAGTTGGAGGAAAGACTCGAGCGGTGGATCATCGAGCAAAGAACGAGCGGGAGAAGCGTTTCGACGGTCACCATTCGGCTAAAAGCAGTTTCACTTTCACTTTTTATGAAACGGTGCCATTTTTCCATCCGGACCAGGACTACGGTAGCGCAGCAACTTCCAGCGGATTATAAGGAAAAGCTGGCCATCTTCCGCTCCTACTGCAGCAAACACATCGGCGACAAACACATCCAGCGATGGATGACGGATGGAGACCACAGTTTCACCAAGAGTGGAAGGCAGCGCCCGGCGAGTTACGCCACAATTTGCCAATGGATTGTAGATGCTTGGGCTAACATGTCTGCTGGCACTGTTGTTCGAGCTTTCGCAAAAGCCGGCATCATTTCCGAGGAGCCGCACGGCACGGAAAGTGACTCTGACAGTGAAGAAAGTGAACCTGGCATGTTTGATGGAGATTTAGCGCAGCTGTTCAATTCAGACCCAGAGGATGAGGACTTCGATGGGTTTGATTGATGATAAAAATGTGAGTACCAAACTTTGTTTTGCTCCTGCTTTATTTTTAAATACGCACACTTGTATGCTTGTGTGTTGTTGATGATGACGATTACTGGTAATAAAAATGTGAGTAAGGTACCGAACTCAGGTTTGCTCCTGCTTTATTTTTAAATACGCATACGGTACTTGTATGCGCCCTATGATCCAGTGCGCCTTATGTGTGTGTTAAATACAGTAATGGCACACATAACTGAGACTGCGCCTTTTAGCACAGTGCGTCTTATGGTCGTGAAAATACGGTAGTCAAAAAAATGGGGATGCATTGGGATGAAACACTATATTTTAGCAACGTCACTGAGGGAAAAATGATTCAGGTTCTTCTTCAAATACTCCATGTAATATGACACCAATTACATCACAATAAAACTGAATATAAATCCAAAGCATCAATAACCTAAATCTTAATTGTATTTAAACCCAAAAAAGAACCACCTAAACTTTATCAATATGTGCCTCTCTTCTTTTTATTGAGTAGAACATGTCTAAAAGTCAGCCAATACTTAAAATTCAAGTCAAGTCAGTGCACTTAATGGGAAATCTTATTTGTCGTTTGATCGCCCTGTGCTTTAATTCGGTTTGCAGCTATACTGAGAAAGCGAGAAGGGCAGTAATTAGTAAGAGAAACTGGTTTACAGAAAGATCCAGGGTTGTTGGGAGAACCAACTAGAAGAAAATTGAAAGACACGTGTGTGAACACGGTGAGGAATCAATAAACACTATTAGTATCTCTTGTCAAAGTAATGTATGTACAGCGCTTTGAGAAACAACAAGGAAAATATATTCACGGAAAAGAAGAGAAGTAACATTGCAGTGGAAAAGGCTGTGGCTGACAAACATCAAAGGAATCATCAGTGTGAAACTCTGTCTTGTCCCTGACAGCTTAGGCTAAGAACACCATGGCAACTGATGCACCATAGAGCACTGAGCCAAAGACATATACTGTGGAAAGTAGGACAAAATAAGGAGTGCTCAAGCAATTATCAGTGGATTTTCTCAAGTACACAATGTACCATGACAATCGGCATACGGAACTTAACATTTCCACAACCACTTAAGGCCACTCTCCTTTAGTGGCTGCCATCACATGTCAACATTTACACTACAGGTTGTGATTAGATAAATTGGCCACAGTTCAATAAATCAGCAGACCCAAGATGGGTGCTGGATTTGAAAGACAAGTAGCAGAATACAGTTGGCTGGGGATGTGCTGAAAAAACAAAAAACAAATCCAGCATGAAAAAGCTTCTAGACATTTTATCCACCAACTCAGGGACATGAATTCACCCACTGGCCTATGGGGAGCTGAAGCAATGAGACTGGAAGCCCAGGCTTGGTTCCACTCATCTTTCCTCAGATGACAGGAATCAATGGAGGGATAAACCAATACCCTGTGCGGGTTTGTTTTCTCAGCTTGGAACTCATTACAAGCGTAATTCAACCTCTTGAAGAGAAATTCCTTAAGGTATAAAAATGCACTTTTTGGGATGGCTCAGGAAAATCACTGGTTAACATTTGACTGATAGTTTTTAGAAGTGTTGAGAGGGCAGTAATTAGTAACAGAAAGAGAATGATCTTACCATGGCCCCCACGTGTAAGAAAGGGCATCCGGTTGATGGCAATGGGCACAGTGCCATGCTTGTTGTGGAAGTGGTGGACATGGTGGGTGGTACTGAGGGAAGAAGAGACTCGTGCGGCCACGGCTGGGCACGGGAAAACTAGCAGTGCCAGAGAGAGCACCAGCCTAAACAGGAATGCTGGACTAGCCCACACCACAGGTGATGCCGCACTTGGCCTGGATACCATTAGTAACCCTCCATCCACCTCCACTTCCACCTCCTGTTCCATAGGGGTGGGGCCTGAAAGGATTGTAAGGCCCCTCCCCCTCATACGACACACACAGGAAGTGAACATCTTAAATGAATCCTGGGCCCATGATCCCCAGCCTTCCAGCCCGGGGAGGAAAGGAAAATTCAGAATAAAAATATAAGCCAAAAAAAAAAAAAAATAAAGATCCCGGTTTGAAAATCCCAAAAACAATTGGAATTAAAAACAGAAAAAAAAGACAAAATCCTTCCTGAAATGAAAGAACCCCAAGAATTCTCCAACAGTCTAGTGCTGATATCCAAATGCGTCTGACTTGATCCTTGAGAACCACAACAACTCCGACTCCTCTCTCAAAACACTTAAACCTTTTGATAATAAACTTAACCTATTTTGTTTAAAGAACAACCTAAATCCATTAACCAAAGCTTAGCAGCACTGATTTAGTGAACAAAAGACTCCATTTTAGCTCCTTGAAAAATGTCTTGTGTACAGCTCTTTGAGTTAATTGTTTGATAGGGTTTCCTTTGCCTTGGGGAGAGCTTCAGAGGGCTTCTCCACCCATAATCCAAGCCTGCATCACAAAGAAAAAGACTCATTCCATCCCATCTGAGCTTTTAGGAACCAACATAGAAGACCAGAAGAGCAGGCGAATGAAAAAAAGATACATAGAAGTAAAATCAGAGTGCAAACTGGAGAGGCAAAAAATAAGAGCAGAGACAAGGGTGCTGCGATGAAGGAGCAACCAAATCCTGTTTTGGGGCTTCGAATCCCTGAAAGAGCTCTGAATCCTTTCAGTCTGCAGCTGAAATCAGAAAAACAAGGGATGAATAAAGAGAATAAATGACTGGATAGTAAAAAAAAATTTAAAAAAGGGATGTCGACAAGAGGGCAAAACGATTGGCTATTTCCAAGTGCGACGTTGCTGAATTTCTCTCCTTTTTTCTGACAAACAAATCAATATGGGTCATGGAATGCAGAGCAGGACCAAGAAAGACACCTTAACAGGATTAAACCACAACCAAAGCATCAGAGAGGTTGATGTTCAGTTCAACATAACATGCTCCTAATCCTTGGACTTGTGACCACGCTCCGTCCTACTTCTGACTGCTCTTCAACCTTGGAGGATAAAATTCCGTTTCTCTGCCCCTTTAAACAGTGCTCTCCAGGGTGGGAAGCAGATTAGAAGCAGCCACTGGTCCTCTCAATAGAGCTCCGACACAAGGTGCAGCAGCTGGCTTGCTGAGAGAGTCTGGTGATGATGCTGCCGCTACTGCCTCTGCTGTGAAATTCATGCTAATTGAATCAGAAGCTGCAGCAACGAGCGCATCCTTCCTGCCCGCACAGTTCTCCCGTCTCTTTTTCCTGCTATCGAGTCAGCCAATCCCCCCCCCCCCAGCGGCACGCGCGCACAGCTCCGTGCTGGGCAGGGCAAAAATCAAGAGTCAGGGGCAGAAATAATGCTGGAAGGGAGGGAAAGGTGGACACACTCGAATCCTTTGAACGCACAGACGGTGACTATGATACATAGAGCGGAGCAGACACAGTGAGAGAGTGTTTGTGCGTCTGGTTGAAGCAGAGAGAGAGAGAGAGAGGCAGTGGGAGGGGAATGACTGGGGAGAATTGAAGGAGGAGAGCACGCACGCAGGAAGGATGGGAGGCACGCATGGATGTTGTTTGCACACACATACAGGCGCCGGTGACTTTTAAAGCAACGCCAGCAAGCACATCGGCTGAAGTATGCATGGCCAGAACAAGGTATATAAATCCACAAGTGACAATAAAGACTGATACAACTTCATACACGCAGATAAACCTCTCTGAAATCAACGTTCCTTTTATAACTGCACCTCAGTTTATCCCTCTGCACATTACTTTTCATTTCTGCACACCATGTACTCACTTTCAGCTATTCATGTCAAAATGAGGGCAGGGTATGTACTGTGGAAGGGGGGAGAGTGACAGGTGGGGATGTTAAGACAACATGACAGTAAGTGAAGTGGGTGGAACAAAAGGACTCAATATAATGAGGATGAAAAAGATGGGAGCAGAGTACAAAGAAATGTTTACTGCAAGAGGAGAGGCAGTATGAATAAAACAGGGATAGAGGGATACAGCAAGAAGAGAGAAATTTCAGGAGATTGTGTATCAGATAAATCATGGCCAATAGAGAGTGCAGTTAGGACATGAGCTCAGTGCAAGAGACAAGAGGCAAAATAATAGCCAAGATGGGGAAAAGGCAGCGCAGGTCTTTTGCAGTGATGAAGAGAACTAATTTTCTCCCTCCTTCCCTCTCTCACTCCCACACACAGCTACACACACACACATATGCACACGCACACACCGCTGCCAGGTGGGATCATCCCGGGGGACATGTGAGATGCTGTGCTTGCTGCTGTTAGCGTGAGGGAGATGTGACACCCAGGGTGACCGAGGAACATGTCCTGATCTTGCAGAAAGAATGAACTGCTGAACTCAGAGGAAGAAACCACACTCTGCTCAAACTCATGAACTTCTTCACCAACTTTCGATTTCCCTCTTGTTTTTGGGAGGACGGGTGCTTAGCCAGACTCTCTCTGCACCCAGAGGGTGACAAAACAGGACTCCGTGTTACACTGATATAGCACTGATAGCTGTTACACAACTACTATACTGCACAAAATCTGGCTTAAAATACTGCAGAGTTTCCTGAGAAACTTTCTGTAGTGGGACAAAAATAAGCTAAAATTATACCTCATAAACTTCCCTCACCATAAACATGAAGGAAGACACTGAGTGAAAAGCTTTTTGGCCAGACAAGTTAATGGTTGTCTGAACAAAACCATAAAGTGAAGGTTGTCTCTTTGAAATGTCACACATGTATTAAATAATGAAGCTGGTGGCCTTCAGCTTCATTATTTAATGAATGGCCCTACTTTATTCGGCCTGTTCAGCTAAAGTGAATGCAGGTATGCTGCTTACCGTATTCTGCTACTGTCTCGACATCCAGCCTATTAAACGTCAATGTGCTTAACCACATAACTTCAGTATCTACCATCATTATCTCACTAAACAACTGAACAATGCTGACATAACCTGGCAGGTTATTTGATTTTATTGTTTACCAATATTATCTTGATCATATGAAGCCAAATCAACATTTTGTACCTCCAAGTGTCAAAGAACACAAATAATACAGTAATGTCACTACTTCTTATTCCTGTTATTGAGAGAATACACAAACTGGCTCCTACTAAGTTGTGGACCAGTCTCAGTGTCCATTGTCCACGTGTTGGAAACGCTTTCTAGATGCGAAGAAGTATTTGAATGTTTTTCCTTTGTTGGTGAAAAAGACGAGGACAACATGAGAGTAAAATGCAACACTACCGCAGGATGATTAGTGCCTTTACACTACAAAGAACATACGAAAAAGCTTCTGCAAGCTAAGCACAGAAGCTCTACAACACTGATTGGGAGACTGATACATCCAAAGGTTAATGCACAATTAGCTACATCCTTTCTGGAAAGAAAATGAATGGCAAGTAAACTGACTCTGATAAATCACATCTGGCAGTATGAAATGCTGTCAAGTAAAGGCTCAGTGACATCAGAGTAAAAATAGCAACCTCTATGCAACCAAGAAAAAGAAAAATCCACTATTGTTTTGTTTTGTGACCAACTGCAAGTAGCTGCAGTGACCAGCTGACTGCCCAGAGGTAAACCACACCCTCAAACTCTAAGCAATCACTTTTGATTGCAAGGTGACTGCATAGGTCGCCTGTTGGGAGGCAATCTTTCTCCAAACAATCACGGTCCAATTCAGACTGACTGCAATCACCATGAGACAGATTGGTGAAGGTTTGCAAATAACTGTGAACAAATCAGACAGATTGATTGACATCAAATAGGCCATTCATGCTTGAAAACTCTCCAATACAGCTGAATTAAAACAATTCTGCAAGGAAAAGTGGGGCAAGACTAATTGCTAGTTATCGCAAAGGCTTGATTGTAATTCTTGGTGCCAAGCATGGAACAAACAGTTATTGAGTTTAGGAGGTAATTACTTTTTCACATAGGGTCATAGTAGGTTTAAATAGCTTTTTAGAGTCTTTTATTTTGTAATACAACAAATTCATTTAAAAGTAATGTAGAAAACTGCCACAAACTCACTTCATTTATATGACATCAGCTTTGCTCTAAAATAGTCAGTGCACCGAATAGTAAACATAAATGAGCAAATATATAACATTTAAGCTTGTTACACCATATGAAACACTTTAGCTAATCTCTTTCCTGCTGCACACCTGGAACTTTCCATGCAAGGCCACATGGAACAACACAGGTAAAAGCAGACAAACAAGTTGTTTTTGTACAATTTCCCTCCCTTTTTTTTTTTGCTGTCTTTAAGGGTACTGCATGTCAAACAAATGCATGTCTTGAAAGTATAAAAATTAATTTTAAGTTGTGGCTATAAAATCATCCACAACAACGAAAGAAAGTGGCAATGCTTAGAGCAGTCAAAAAACAGAGGGAAAATGTGAAAAGGTCAATAAGAAGCACAAATTAAACAGGAAATGTATGTCTATAATATACCAATTTGACAATTACCACTTCTACGTGAACCTTGTTTAAAAGCAAATTCAAAGGTATGGAGGAAGTGTTGTGGTTTATTACGAGACTGTCACTGAAACTATAGATGTTTCCTTCAGAGGACGGCGTGTGGACTGGGAACTCATTATGATGAAAAACACAGAGGACTGCCAACACCTGCTGCTGCACTCCCCTCCGGCACAGAAAAAAAAACAAAAAAACAAGGAATACAGAACACAAAAATACACACAGGTGAACAATCACTCCAGACACACATGCATGCATACTAATTGTATTACACACACACACAGTCATCATGTCAGTGATACTATTATGCACAGACACTCCTACAATCCCAGTGGCTAAAATATGTGTGCTTAAGATGCTGTACATGAAACAACACACTCTAAAATCCCTCGGGGCAAGTGAGGTCATAGGAGGAAGTGGGCTTAGTTTGCAGACAGATATGGGATCAAAGCCTCTATGCTACAGTCAAGTCCTGAGGAAACATTCTTGCCATTTTGCACCTAATTAATTAGACCTCAAACACCGCTTGATGTTAAGAAGCTAATATGACACAAGTACAAAGTGAAAGGGGATTTCCTTTTTTTAAGAAAACACATTCATAGTGATTATGTATGTGTACACTGTTAATGCATAGATAGATGAAACGGATGTAAGCAGCAATGACACCCAAAGAGGAAGTAGACAGAAAGGCTTGCATTTTTCCATTAGGTGACGTCAGGAAAGTAGGACAAGTTGAATCTCTTTGTTGGAGCGAGGGGAGGGGAGGGAAGTCATCAATTTTTAACTCCAGTCTCCTGTTTGTGCTATTCAGTAGCTTTCTCCCATACTGAGGCCCCGTGTTAGCCGCTTATGTAAGTGCACTGCTGGATGCAGCAAACTGGGAAATAAATATATCTCACTGGGCTCCAACTGGGCACACTTAAAAAGCAGTTAGTTATTAGTGCTTCGACCTGTAAGCTATCATGTTCCAAATTACCTTTGTGAAAACACTGGCTAATCAATTTGTACTTGGGTAACTTTAAGCATACTCTCAAACAGTTCAAATGGATATCACATGATTTCCGCATATAGTGACAAGACTCCTTTCACTATTTAGCAGTTTGCTTGTGATGGCTTTCCAGTGTAACATATTTGTGTATTTTCTAATCTGCTGCCACTATTACTAGTACAACATTGTTTTGTGCTCCAAAAACCCACACAACCATTACAAAAATGATGAATGTGAGCTAGTTTGCAGTTTCAAAAAGATTTTTAGATACAACGCTGGTATCAAGCCACTTTTGCCTTTGACAGAAAAATAGCTGCAAGGTTTCTCGTCAGTAAAATGTAACATTTTCACAATCAAACCCTGATAATTGCAATTTGTTATTTCATGTGTTATGCTCTCCAGAGCACTATCCAGATGAACCGTTCTGCTTTCATATTTAGTTGTCCTCTCAGAAAGATGCCGGAGATCCTCAAAGCACGCTATTAACAGGTAACGTTATCTGAACAACAGACATGTAGGGAAAAAAGGTTCTTTGATATGTAACTCGCTATTTATTTATTCATTTATTTGACAATCTTTGTACTTGTCTTGGTGTTTTGGCTTATAAACAATATCTTGAGGCTGGTAGGCACTAAAGCATTATTTTAATTATTTATTTATTTTTAAAAGATGCCATTTTAAGAAGACATTTTTCTATTTATTTGTGAAAATACAAGTTATTAGGATTGTATAATTGTATTAGGTATTGCACAGGTGAAACACAAAAGAGTCGTGATTTTATTTTCACATGTCTAGTTGTTTGCGCTTTGGTCAGAGTGTAGGGAAACCATGCTGTGCCTTTAAAGCCAGAAATAATTAGAAACACAACACATTTTAAATAGTAGAATACTAATAGACAACGCAATCACTACTACTACTACACCACAGCTTTTTCCTGCTCCCAGCAGTGTCACTTGACCCAAACGACCCATCAGCCCTAACGGTTTATAACGCAGCCACAGAACTGTAGCATTTAGGGCCGGAAAAGACAGTAACATGGGCCAGCAGCCAATTTGTGGCTGGTAATGTGATTCATACTGTTTATTTACTTACTTTAATATGCTGCTCTCAGGGAGGTTTTGTAATTAAAATCTATTGGTTTCCCACCAACCCAGCATCAATTATCCTGTCGGTAATCAGATGCATACATTTACCCAACAATGCCTTCAAAGTAAGCCACAAAAAATGAGTGTAATGGAGAATGAGAGGAAAATATTAAGTCATCTGTACAGCTGATGATACATTAGAGCACAGAGTTATGAGCAAAGGAATTCACTAATAGCATTGTGGCTTCAATAGCTTTGAAAACTAAGAATATCTACTTAAACGATATCTTACACCACAAAGCAGCAAGGTAACAGGAACTGAAAAGGATAATAACACAGAGGGTTAAACCATTGACATCAATACAAAACGGTAAAGAGAAGGGTTATATAAAACGAATCAATCAGGTTGAAAGACACAGGAGGGGGAAAAAAGCAGGAATTGTTTGGTAATTAGAGGGTAGATATTAAAGAAAAAAAGTGTGGTGGGAGAACGAGAAGCTACAGTTAGAGAGAAGAGAGGAAAGATAACTAACCAAGAGGGGTGTCTCCTGTTTCGCTTGGATGGAGGAGCAGGTTGCACACATCTTAATCATGTGAAATGATATATCCTCAAGAGGAGTCATAGGGAGACAGCAAGGAGATGAGGATAAAATATAAATCACTCGCTCACCCCGCCCCTCTTCCTTTCCGCTGCGTTGTAAAGAAACCTTTTTTTCAAAGATTTCATTAATGATCATACGCTGAATGACATTGTCTGCCAATCTTATGTTAGCTCTCACTGTCCTTGTTAATTGGATGTTTGGTAATTACAAACTGGGATGTTGAATATTTAATAGTGCAGGTATGGCTTGGCCCTCAGGGGGCTGTAACACTGTCTCATCCGCTGAATCAGCTTTATTTCCACCCACAGTCAAAATCATTCACTCTGGTGACAACACGGGGACAGATGAGGCTTGATTCACCCTGTGGTAAGACGATGGTGGATGCTGCAAACAAACTCTTTCTTTAATTTTTAAACAGGTAATCATGCATAGATCTCTACACAGCCATCAACAGAAGGTTATGGCACCGCTTATCTGTTTATTCTCCTTTTTTATTAGCATTTCATTTCTTCTGTTTACTTCATTTGTAATCATAAATTGGACATTTGTGTATTGTGAAGTAGTGTCCACATAATATTAGAATATAAAGTTAGAGGTTTATAGGCTCTAAATTTTATTTTGGTATTGCTCGTGTTGCTCATGTTTTGATGTCAGACAAGCAAATATGATTACATTTCCTTTTTAATCCAGATCAGAACTTTACATCCACTCATCATGGGCATTAATGTCATGGGTAGTGACTTAAAAAAAAAACAAGAACTGGCCACATAAGTTTGAATTTGTCCACAAACTTGTGCACCCACTTTGAAAGTCGGACCTTCTGATCACAACTGTACATCAAGGTCGCATGTATCCTGTGTGATACTGTTAAAATCTTGTTGGCTTATAACATAAAATAATATAAAATAAAAGTTACAGAGTTAAGTACCCTCACGCTGATCCTTGGTAATTTGACTACATTTCTGTTCGGCAATAAACTAAATGACGTTTTCTTTCTCCACCTCGACTGCACCGTCAGAGAAATACAGACTAAGAATATTGCTGGTAGCCTGGCAAGCATTTTCCATCTCTTCTCACCTCTACATATCGTCTCTCCACTGCTTTCTTCTTCTCCCTCCAGTCATCCATCCATCCCTGCCGCCTAACACTGTGTGTTGAGTCAGCTGTCACTGTCTGTCCCTCCAGCTGTGGACCCAGCTGTCTCGGCCAGATGGGCTCATCTCCATCTCATCCTCCCTCATCCATGATGTCTATGAGGAGCCTCCTAACCTCAAGCTATGGACAACTGGGCCTGGAGTGTATTAGACCCACTGAGCCAAAACTATATGAAAAAAGAGGCTTCTAGTGCATTCTAGCAGACAACCAAGGTGTTAGTGTGACTAAGTCGTTGTGACAAAGCTCCAAGATGCAATAGCTCTTTATTATTATTATCACAAGCAGCATAACAATCATTTTTTTAGTGATTACTCTTTGCCTTGTAAGAACTTCAGTGGGTGATTTACAGGTTTTTAGGGGACCTAAAAAGGATGCTTTTCTGCATGCCATTGTAAAGGTAATAATCAGAGTACATGCTGAAAGATTGGTGGGGAGGGAGAGTGCCTAGTAAAGCTATTTCAGAATAATACTGGCTTGCAGTAATCTCTTGCACACAGGGAGAAATTTTGACAAGGATTTAAGGATTTTAAATACAATTTCTATACGCAATGAAGGGCCAACAATAGCACTGGAGGAAGAGGGAAACTGAGCACGGTGCAATAGGAAAAGTCAGGAGAGGATAGAGGAGAAAGGGACTGTGAATGAGAAAAAGAAAGCTCTTACTGGGGAGCCAGATTGCAGAGCTCTAGGGTAGGAGACACCCCAGTGTTTAAAATGCCTGCTGAATCACATCTAATTTATCTAAAGCCTACATGAAGAGGAAAAGCAGTTAAAGTGAGCCTGCGCACGAGAAACAGGGGGGGCAAAAAAAGAGCTCAACAGAGAGACAGACAGGGTGTACTATACAGCAACTTATTTAAGACATAAGCCGTTCTTTATGCTCTGTTAGTGTCTAAGTTCGATAAATGGAAGTGCCTATCGATTTAAACTCGAGATAGTGAGCGCAGAGTCCTTGGTGTTATCACCAAGATTAACACAGAACAACAATGAGAAATCTGCAGGGAACAGATTGGGGAGAATTCCCCTGGTCTCATCCTGCGCATAAGAGATACACGGCTCTGGCAGCAATTTCAACCACTGCTGATAGGAGCCTACATAGTTTGCACCACACCAATTGATGCTGATGCACAAATATAATAAGAAAAGCCACCAGCATTGTGCGTTGTATTTACTAAACACTACCAGAGGCGCACACATGGGCTCAGGTTTCCACACATAAGTGGAAGTGAGCTTGACAATATTTTCGATGAGGATTTGCTAAGCTAAGAGTAACACCGTGAACAACCAGTGACTGCAGTAAAGGTCTCCAAGTTTCGGTTTCTCAAAGAAAGCACTCTTGCGTTTAATACTGCAACCTGATTTGAAATCTAACTAAACTCACAAAAGTAAAGTTAAACGTAACAGTGCCATGACGGGTCGTAAACAACACCAACATCACCACAGGAACCATGTATACATAAATGATAAAAGGTTGCTGTATGTGGACAAAAAAAATCTACAAAAACATGTATTTTTATAATTAATTGCAGTACAAGACTAGTAAGGATACAGATAACAGAAAGACCTGCTGTAACACATTACACAACTTAAATTCAGCTGCGTGGTTATCTGCACTACCTTTTGATGTATCATCTAAATTGCTTTGATTAAATGTTCTGGAGTTATCCACATAGGCTAAGACCAACCAGTATGAGAAAAACTCAGCATTACTTAATTAAAAATTCTGCACCAAGACATGATCTCAGTCTGAGGTCCTAATACGTGTTAACTCACCTGGGATAAGTCCTTTTATGCTTCAATCCTTCATTAACATACACTGTGAAAAATGGGATATAATGTTACACTGTCACAACAGTTTCTGGTGAGTTAAGGTTTTTGAAACTTCTCTGTACTGTCCTGTAGTCTGTACTTGCTTGTTGGAGCTCATCCATCTATTTGGTGGGGCCTGGTGGAGCTATTGGGCAAAGGCAGATGTGCTTTCTGTTTGGCAACGTTTGGATTTGCCTTTACAAAAGCCCTCAAGGACAGTCTTGGTCCTGATATTAATGCAGAGACAGTGTGTTCTTATGTGGAGGGCTGATGTGGGAGTGGGAACATGAAACTATGTGTAACTTTACAGCCTCACCATACTTGCTCTTTGTGCCTGCCTCTCCTCTTTAATAAGTTTTTTTTTAAACTAAATGTTTGAAGAGTCTCCTGAACAAATCTTTCTATATGGGCCACATTGAATCATTTACATAAGAATGAAAGTTGTTTATGCCAAACAGTAAATACATTCAGCTGGTGAAACAGGGCCAGTCCGTCTCAATCTTGTATCGATATTTAGACTTGTGATTTAAGGCCTCTCCCCGAATACCAGCTCCCAGTTCTTTTTTTCACTCAGGTCTTTATCATTTTCTCTCTCCAGGAGGTAGTTTATAATCGGTCATAATCCCGCTTCAGATATTTGCTCCTTCTTGTGTCAATCCTTATCTGATGGAGAAACGCTTGAAATAAACACTTTCCACTGATTTTGCCTCGGTGAAAAATGTTTCTTCCCAGTCCCAGGCCTCTCTGTGTGCAGTTTCACTTTTTACTGTGAAGGAACATTAAAAAAAAAACCAAAAAAACAAGCAGAAAATATCCTTTTTAGGGCATGTCTTGTGTGAATTTTGCATAGGTTGAGACAGATTGTGAATGTGAGTGTGTGTGTATTGTGTAGTGAGTGCAGCCAAAGTGCAGAGCCTTTGCTGCTGTATAGCTGACTGGAATCAGGATTTCAGAGTTAATGGACAGGGTGACGGCTGCCTCCTCGATGTGTCAGCCTTCGTTACACGCTCTGCACACAGAAGCCACCGCTGCTGCTGTCCGCAACACAGCAACCCAATACATATTTAAAAAGCAATATAGAAAAGGAAAACCATTTGTTTAGCAGAGTCTTGGGTTTAAATATTCGGAAGAATTGTATCTGATGAGTCTGATTCCTGTTTCCTCTTTCTTTGTTCTCAATTAATAAAACAAGTACATGTCACACGTTAAGTTTTTAATTTTAAAAAGTCAGCCTGTACCCCCTGTGTGAGATTAAACCGATTCATGATTTGTGTTTGTGTGTGTGTGCACGTCTCAAAGTTTTATTTATTGCACAGTTACGATCATACCAAGTTGTTTTATATTCAGGGTCCAGTTGTTTAAATTGTGTTCTTGCCATTTATTTTATAAGAGGGTTGGTGGCTTATTGATCATCTTTGTGCTTGCACATCTTGTGCTGGAATTCACAAGATTGGTGAATACTGGTTGTATTGATTGCTGAGTTGGCTGTGGCTCAGGAGGCAGAGCAGGTCATGTACTAATTGAAAGGTTAGTGTTTCGATGCCCAGCTTCTCCAGTCTGCATGCTATAGTATCCTTGGGCAAATACCGAACCCAAAATTGTTCCCAATGTGTTCATCAGATTGTGGAAATTAGATAGAAAGCACTTAGAAAAAAGTGACATGACAGTATAAAAGCACTATAGAATAACCAGTGTTTTTACTATTAATTTGAGAATGTATAATTGTTGTAAAGTAACTGAATGACTGCAGAATAGTAGGAAGCTAAAAGGATCAGGCACTGCATGATGTTTTTACAATAACTCCACAGTGTGACAGAGAGAGCAAACAAGAGAGAGTAGGAAAGAAGAGGAAAAATACGGACACTTTCAGAGAGGGATCCAGGAATGTCCTTGATGTTTCCGCACCTCTCTGCCTCTCATCATTCCATTCTCCCTTGTTATCTACCTCATTGACAACAACTTCAGCTCAAAAGAGGAAATTAACCACCAAAGTGCAGCCCTCCTGCCGTGGCTACACGAGGACTCATTAGGGAATGAAGCTAAAAGAGACAAGTTTCAGAACTTATCTGCAGAGATGCAAAAGTGCCGCGTTGAAAAGCGAACAGGTCGAGGTTATCAATAGGCGGTTTTAAATGAGAAAATTACTTCTCATCATTGCACTGACTGTTACTGCTGTTCAGAATTCTATAAAGTGCTGACCTGTACATTTTACTAGCCAAATAATGGCTGATTATTTCAATTAGGAAAGAGTTAACTGCTTAGCACACCGAAGCAAAATAAGACATTAAGATATCAGTGTAATTAACTGCTGAATTAATTCCGTTAAATATATTTTTCAAGTTAGGCTTACATGTTTCTCCTCTCTCATCTTCATGCATAGATATGAGCACAAACAAAGAGGCAGGAGGTGACACTGCCAACATAATAATTAGTCACAAAGCCATTGGCTGTTTCTCTCACAGACTTAATGACCTACAGTGGCGGTACGGCTGGTTATTAAATGAAGTCATTTCAAGTCACCATGAAGAAAGACAGCAAGAGTAAGGGAAAAGAAATGTATCTAAGAAAACTAGAAAACACAGCAAAGCCATGCGGCTGCCTAACAGTCTCTAAGTCATGATGGTGAATACAATGCAAACAGTTATACGGGTGAAATGTTTACCTTCAGTTAAGATACAGATACAACTGACCACTGCCTAAACTGTCGTAAAAGTCAAAGGAAAGGATACAGGATGCATCGACACATCAGTTATTCAGCATTTACAACAAAATGTCAAGATGAAAACTTACGAAACACTTGCTCTTATAGTGATTTGTGATCGATTGTGACTTAATGTTAACACCATGGTGTTTCCTGATTTTGTGACAGAGTACTTTTATTTTATTGGGGAAGCATCATTAACCACTAAAAGAAATAAATGTGAGAGGGAAAAGAAACAGAACGTCTTGTCAAGCACTTCAGTGGCAAATGGAGCAAGTTGACATTTAGTCTGCTGGGTTGGAGTATCATGTGGAGGAAATTACATGGTAGGAGCCGTCCAAGAAAAGGATCAGTCACTGAAAAATCACAGCGGAGAGCATTAGACATGTCCACACATCTCGAGCCAGCTACTAAAAACAAACATATTATCCACAACTTGGGGGATGTTTCCAATATTCAGTGTATTGATAGCTATCGAAAGTCAGTCACTGAAAGCCAACTCGTGTTCTGGCTACAGGTTCATGTTGAAGGCTTTTTTTTTTGCACATATTATGTTCCGATTGCACGGGAGAGTTACTGTACTTTACCAAAAAAAATATAAAGTGTTCTTATTCTCTGACAGCTGTGCCCTCTACTATTACAATAATGCCTGCCACAGTTCAGAGTGTTGAAGCTGTTTACTTGGCCTTTCGATCTCAATCTCTATCTGTGAGATGCTCTGGGAGAAGAGGGCTAATGCACGATGCCCTGAGCTTGAAAATTATTCAATTCCTTTATTTGATGTTGGATTATGATGCAAATTAATACTTACATTGTGTCTATTTCATATTTTAATACCTACTACTAACCTACTATTACATTTTCATAAATGTACTATAGCAGTGAGTTGTTTTAAGGGTAAAAGGTCATGTATGTAGATATGTATAAGTGTGTGTAAGTCTACTGACAAATAGGCTCTTATGTTAAATTAAGAATGTACAGCTATTTGGTGAGATTGGTCCAATGTTTGATAGTCCTGTGAAAAAGTATTTGTAAAGAGTTTCACAGAGTACTGAGGTGAAAACCACACAAAACACAAAGGCTCATCTTTCTGTGGAAAGATGAGAAAAAAGCTGAACACCTGCCATAAAACGAATACAACATTTTATAAAAAGCACATCACACCAGCAGTCAAACATGGTGGTGGTACTGTGACAGTCTAGGGTTGTTTTGCTGCTTCACGACCTGGACAGCTGGCTGTAATGATGGGACTATGAAGTGTGTTCTCTCGCAGAAAGTACTGAAGGCAAATGTCCAGCCATCAGTTTATGCTTAAGTGTACTTGGTTTATGAGTAGCCTAATCAAGGCATAGACCTAAATCTCGTTGAGATGCGTTGGCACGAAAGCCCTCCAAGGTGGGTGAATTAAAACAATTCTGCTAAGGCGAGTGGGCCAAAATTCCTCCACAGTGATGGGAAAGACTTATTGCCAGTGATCGCAAACACTTGATTGCAGTCCTTGCTGCCAAGGGAACCACAGTCAGTCATTAACTTTAGGAGGCAATTACTTCTTCACATAGGTCCAGGTAGGTTTAGATAGCTTTTTCCCCCTTTATAAATGAAATCATAATTTAAAACCTGCAGATAACTCAAGTTATCTTTGTCTAATATAAAAATTTTAAACATGTAATTTTGACAAATATGCAAGAAAATAAGAAATCATAAAGCTGGCAAATACTTTTTCACAGCACTGTGAACCTATATGCTCTGGCTAAGTGACATGGACATGTTTGTTGTAGATATAGGGTTGTCTAAGGAGCTTTTTGGAAAGAAAAGTGTCTGGACTTCTTTGAGTTGCTTGAAGACGTTTCACCTCTCATCCGAGAAGCTTCTTCAGTTCTCTGAAAAAGCTTCTCAGATGAGAGGTGGTTTAAAACACTGAATCCAATGAACATAATAATTAAGATATAAAGATACAAAAACAACATCAGCATAATTCTAAGGAAAGTTGTTCGAATACACTGGAAATATGCCACCTCAATCTATCTCATATCACATGCTATTTATATGATGCAGCATTACATATTCATGTCTGCACAGGCCAAGTAAACACATCGCATGAATGCACTCAATAATTCAGACTGAAAGAGGGCTGTGAGAGCACCTTCCAGGTGCAATCCATTTCTGAAGACTCTGTTAAACATTCAGACTTGCTTTGATATTTTAGTTGTTTTTCTGATGATTTCTATTGTGATTTCCCTGAAACCTCTGCTGAACAGCTATGAAGTACAAATGAGCTCCTTACCACTTACCACCATATGGATTTGGTAACAGACAAAACTGATCCAAACAACTGGCTAAACAAAGACAGTTAATTTTGCAAATAATTCTACAATACAAAAGATTATAGGGTTAAAAAATTAAAAACAGCATTGCATCACTTGTTGCTCCTAAATTCTGATTTATTCAGAGGCCAGTTCTTCCTGTGCTACTAACATCAGGCATAAACTATGAGTCGCAGAATTCACTGATATATTCGTTACACCAAATATATCTGAGCTACACATTTTTACAAATTAAAACACACACACACATTACCACAAAAATGATGAATCATTGCTGATATGTGTTGTTCATTCTTTTTCTTCTTTCTGTTTAGCCGGAACATTTTCACTTATATAAGCACTTGGTAGTGTGGGCATTACCCTCAGTTATTACTGATAATGTCCCGTGCATGATAAATCTGATGTAGATTCACTTGGCTCACTAACATGGATACTTTTTCAGTTATTTACTGCACATGTCAGCAAAGCTGAGAGGATATAAATGTGTGCATCCACACAAGAAGGACGGTTGGCTTTCAGTCTTCTTTCCACCATCAGGCTCTATAGCTGGCAGTCATAATGCCCTGCTGCTTATCAAATGCCAAGATGACAGATTTAATTAAAGACCCCTACACTTTTTATTCAGCTCGGCTCCATGTCTGGTCCCACTTACACACTGCAGGGGTTTACAGGAATCACTCTGTGACAGGGTCTGATAAAGTCATTAGGCTTCCACGCTAATAATAGAAAATAGGCAGGGATGTCCTTTTGTTGGCCAAGAGATACGCACCGCTGCAAGCATGTAACCGAGGAGGATGAATGCTTATGAAAATGAGAAAGGAACATGTAATGGAGGATTGCTAATCTAGGATGATTGGAAGAGCAGAGGGAACGGTAATATAAAAAAAGCACATAGGATTAATGGCACACAAAAACGACCGAGTTGAAATTCAATCAGGGGCAGAAATGGATCTGTGCCTCAGTGGGGCTAGTTTGCGAGCGAGCATCAACTGTAGGTTACATAAACGAATCAGTGAATGCAATATTTAGAATCTAGACCGGGCTACGGCAGCCTCTTTGAGCCCTGCACTTTTTTTAATGGCTGCCGTAGCCCAAACACAGTCGGTCTTTTAAACTAAAAAGTGGGGCTGACGTGATCAAATCCGGTCAGGGCTCACGGTGCTACAACCTTTCTGCTTCGGTGGACAGGGGGATGCAGAATTTCAAATAACTTTGTTGAAATCATGTTCAGAGTTTGTCTGTGACAGAGCGCTTTGGTGCATGCATGGATGCAACAGTGTGCAGGAAAATCTCAACACATACACACTTTTTCCCTCATCACTTTATTTTCACTCCCTTGGCCATGATTATAGTGAGCACATTTAAATAATTCAATTTGTAATGCCCAGCTACATAATCATATCCTTCCTTTTCTGCCTACTTTTCCGACTGATGTTTTAATTCCCCGTGGGCAAATTTTTTCCCTTTGTCTCTTTCTTTTAGAAAGACTGTTTTAAAAATCCAGATACTTTGACTTGAAGGAAATTATTCTTTAGGCACTCTCCTCACTTATATTAGTCGATGCTAACTTAATACTAGCCACTCCTCCCCTATTTCTACCGTGAAGGGCTATCAATTACCTAAACCCACTTGCCACTACTGTCAGTTAAGTGGCCAATCAATGTCATACTAGACCTCACACTGTGATTTATGCTGAATTGCATTTTGCTCCCAAAGAAACCAACAGTCTCTGGGCTTTGTTATGGTTAGTCTAGTTAGTCCATGTCTTGTAGATCACATTGCCTTGGTCTCTAGTGGTGCATAAACTATGCAGCAGATATCCCAGTATTGTATTGATTTTAAATAGCAATGAACTCTATTTAATGTAATTAAATGATTAAATGTAATCCAGAATACATGATCGTCCTTGTTATTTCCACATAACTCTGTGTAGAAGCAAAGAAACCAGCAAAGAGAAAAATGTACGGTGTATGATCCAAGATATAAACCTGGTTAACAAACATTTAACTCAGGTAGGCCGGGTGATTTCTTAGTTTTTTATGGGAAGAAAGCCAAATGACTCTAAGCTCCCAAAGAGGGCCCAAACTGTGTTTCCTGGTTCAAAAAATTTGGTTCACTCCATCACCTCCTAATCTGGACTGTGTAGCTTTTTAAAAAGATGATGACTATTTCTAGGTGTGCTATATATCTCTGTGACAGCAGCGGCAGCAGCAGCAGCATCTCACACAATGGCAGTATTTTACGCACTGGGATGAGAATGACAGACACGCACACACACAGTAGAATAACAAAAAATGCTGAACTAATGAAGGCTTTGAGAGAAAGTCAGATAGAGCTTACCAAGTTTCCAATTAAAGTTGAAACATCAAAAAATGTTCAAATGTATTTCCAAGAAGGAAGAGTCAGCAGCTGTCTGCAGATAGGAATGCTTGCCTGTGTATTATGCACAGATCTCATTAGCATGCAAAGCAAACAATTCTGTTTTTGTTTTCTCTTTTTTTTTTTAACATGGAAAAGCTCTCTTAACCTAGTGCAAGGACGCCAGGTGCCAAGTCAAAGCAACGGTGATGTACTACTTGAGCATTTCTCATGCCCGTGGTGAGGGCGTTTAGAGTCATTGTAGCCTCACAGGACCATCACTCTGAAGAAAATGGAGACCATAAGCTATCTTGTATGGCATTTATTTCTCCCTCTAGGATTTAGGCTTTCATATCACATTACGCTTCCATTATATGTGGTCTCCATAGATTGTGGACTCAAAAGCAGTGATAGGATAAGGGAGGACAGCAAAGTGCATGTGAGTAAACAGAGACACGGAGAGGCAGGCAGAGAGGGGAAATATGGCAGTCAGATTGTGCTCTGGGAAATATGGCAGTCAGATTGTGCTCTTGCACCCTGCTATTGTGTTGGCACAACATCAACAGCCTGAAGACCAATTAGTGATAAGTAGTGGGCAGGTGGAAGCCTATCAGTCAGAAATCTTGCACGTTCAAATTCATCCTTCCTACCCTTCCCACTTTTATCTTTTTCTCCCGACATTCTTCCTCGTCCTTTTTCCCAACAACCGCCCACTCCTTAGCATGACTCTCGGAGGGCTTGGCCCCTCCACAGGGGCCTGCTAAAGCCAGATGGCATTCACAGTTGTGTCAGTGTCTGTGTTTGTATGTTAGCGTGTGTTTGCTCCTTCCCAGACAACCAGCCACCGGCCCACCATAGCTGCGGGGCTTCGCTTCAGCTATTGGCACAGATTAAGACATGTTGGGATGTGCCAGGCATTTCATGCATACACTCATCCTCACACACACACACACACACACTACTCTAAGTATACATTGTATTTATATAAAGCAGAACCACATGCTGAAATTCTTGTCCAATCTGCTATCTGGCCTTCAGAAAAAAGGGTAATCTGTAAATGCCTATCACTGACAAAAACATGCTTCAGCGGTCATTCACTAATGTTCCCCTAAGTGCCCTTCATGATTGGACTGCTCTCCGATATAATCTGTGATTTTATAATATAAAGGCCTTTCCATTACTTCATGACTTTGTGGCACCCTGCAGCAAAAGCCAGCCATTGCATTTTCCATTCATTAGGCCTATAAAAGGCTCATTTTAATTTTGTTTAATTTGATTTTAGTATCAGGTCCTATAATCTGGAAATGACCTGAGGCCCGAGCAGTTATCTGTGTTGAATACATGATCAAGAAGAGTGAATATAATGTAGCTCTGCCTTTTACTTATTCAGCTGTAGTGAAGACTGACTAGCCTTCATGCTTCACAGATAAGGCCGTTTAAAAAGTACATCCATGCATCTGTGGGTGCTCAGAATTTGTCACCCACCGTAGCCATTATCCTAACTAAAGGGACATGGACGTTTATCTTGATTAGATGGACAGAGACTGGGCCAGCGGCCAGATGGTCAGCTAAAACTACATCAGCAACTCAACACATTAGCCTGCGCTGCTTCATTGCTCAGGATAACTATTTCACTAGATAATAGCTTTCAGATTTCAATCTCACACTGCATGCGTCACCAGAGAATGCTGACTTAGTACACAGTGACGTTTTATATAGGATTCAAATTCTGCTTTGGATCGATAATCACAATAACAAGAAAATAAAAATTAAATCCTGCAAGGGAAATTTACTGAAGTAGACAAATTATACAAGAAAAGCACATGCATACTTAGATCAAAGTGTTGAGGAACCGGAGAGGATGATGTCACACACGTGTGGTAGATTCAGGAAAACTGAAACCTTCCTTGATATACAGTGTGGGCATAGTGCCCTGGCTACTAGTTCAGTGTGACTGTAATGTGACCCGGCTGGCATCATTTGTTTTCAATAAAAGCACCAAGCCATCCACCTCTCTCCCTGATTGCTCACCCTCTTTCAAGCCTAGAGAAAAGAAAAGTATTTGAAACATCCTTTCTTCCCTCCACTGTGTAACAGTGTCCATGCTGGTTCACTAGCGACCTTTGTTCTTTAGCGCTGGCTCTGTGACCATTTGCGCAACTCCCCCATCAGTCTAAAGATGAGCTCCCTCTTCATTATTTGAAGGCTTCTGTGCACTCCATCTTGTTTTACAGGAAATGGGCATCACCATAGTACGACGCTATTCTGAATTTTCCAGCCCATTTCCTCACCGTGCTCCTCTCATCCCTCAGTGAGTAGAGACGATATTTCCTCCACCCTTCATTCTCCATGTGATATATCACAGCAGGTAATCCACTATATGAAGATTTGTTGGGGGAGGCGTACAAACGGAATCTTTTACATCCAAATACAGACTGCATGCAAGAAAGAGCAAAAATAAGCAAATGAAGCAGAGGAGCAGGATAGGGAGAGGGATGAGGTGAATTCTTCATAAGGCTCTGATAACGTGATTTGCATCATTTTATTAGCAGTCTAAAACAGTTTGTCCTCATTGTTTTGTTGTCTCGACTAGCCCTTCATTTCTTTAATTTTCCATCTCAAAATGCGCTTCGTTGAGAGAGGCAGTCATTGCATCACACTAATATCTGTGGGCGACCGTGGCTCAGGGGGTTGGGAAGCTCTCTGTCCTGGTCGTTGTGTCCTTGGGCAAGACACTTTACCTACCGCCTACTGGTGTTGGCCAGAGGGGCCGATGGCGCGATATGGCAGCTTCGCTTCTGTCAGTCTGCCCCAGGGCAGCTGTGGCTACAACTGTAGCTTTCCTCCACCAGTGTGTGAATGTGAGAGTGAATGAATAGTGGCATTGTAAAGCGCTTTGGGTGCCTTGAAAAGCGCTATATAAATGCAATCCATTATTATTAATAACCAGTCATTTTAGGTCAGCCAGCCACATTTCAATTGGTAAACGTGTAGTATTTATCAAAGATATCAATCAGGGCATGTGTATTCTCATAATCACATTATCAATCAAACTGAGCTCGGCAGTGGACAACCATTACTCAAGGGATGATAGGACTTACTGAAGCATGTGATATGCCCACCAAGCCCCTTAATGCATAACTAAGGTAAGCCTTCCTCAAAGAAAATCACATACTGTACATAATCACACACCGTAGACTAAAATAGGAGAGATAAGATGTGAGGAACAAGTGTCAACAATTCTCAACAGCAAACCTTTGCTCTTTATGATTAAGTCAAATGAATTGACTTTAAATCTTGTCTGCAATAATCTTATGACATTTAGTTGACCTAAAATAAAATAATTAAAATGCCAAAATTATGAATAAAACTTAAAGTCAAAACATTAGTATTTAAAGTAAGTCAAAACTGGCACTCAAAATTAACACTGATACACACTGACATATCTGTGGTTGGCCGTCTGAACTTACAAATCAGTTCAGATGGTGTGACAGAGTGCAGAAATGTTCAAACAATCTTTGTTTTCAAAATCATAATCACCTAAAACAGCCTTTTGATTGAAAACTGAGACAAGCAGAGAGATCAAGATGTGTGATGGACCAAAATATTACCAGTTTTTACCTTTTTATGTGCCTGTCATGTCTAGCAATTTGAACAGATCTTGTCAAACTCATGAGGATTTTAATGCCGCTTATTAGCTAAAAAAAATGATTCTAGAAAGCCAAAAGAAACAAACAGTGAGCCAGGGAATGCAAAGCAGAGAACAGTGGAAACACTGTGCAGGGAAACAGGTAGCATCTGCAGACAACACAACAAAGAGAAGACAAAAACACAAGGCAATGAGGGAAGTGGAATCAGGATAGGTAACACAGCTGAAAATGATATCATGCGACAGGAGGGAAATAAATTCAACTAAAGACACAAAAAACAAGAGTTACAAAAGTAAAACAGGAAGGAACACAAAGCTGAGCAGGGAAACAAGATTAACTTGACAAAACTAAACAGAGGAAAAAGAAAGAAGGAACACAAAGAAGTGTTAACTAAAACTAAGGGACTGGAACTGAAACTATGGATAACAAATCCATAAAGAACCTATACTAAGCAGAAGATAGCAAAACTATCTTATTTAATTGTACGCATAAGTAAAAACTTGGGGACAAAATATTCTCCACAACAGAGACCTGCTAACAAGGAACATGTGTGCTTTATTCTTTATTACCTCCAACAAGGAGATATTTTTGGGAGCGTTTGCATGACATTCTGTCTGTTATCACAATAGCTCAAAACTTACTTAATGATTAATGATCTACTTAATGATTTAGGGCCATGGCGGATGTTTGTTTGAACACATTTATGATGTTGTAAAAATATAAACATGTTCACAAGTCCCACCTTTACCTATAAGTTTCAATTTCATGCTGGCTTGAATATACAGTCACACAAGGTTAGGCTTGAGTGAAAAGAGAAAAGGTGTGGTTCTGTGCGCATGACAGCTGAAACCAGTGACACTCTGTCTTCCACTTACTCGGTCCTTCTCTTCTCCATCTGCTGCCTCACTGGCAGAAGAACACCTTTCCTGTCATGCTCATAAATTACCCCCGTGTTTGGGAGATTACAATATTACAGAATATAGTTAAGCATAAGTGAAATTGTGAAATGCTGTTGTTGAGTTTTCATGCACCAAAACCTGTCAAATCAATATGCATACAGTAGTTAAACTGTGACACAATGATTGAAGAGGCAGTTATTCTTGAAGCTCGATCAAATCGATACCTCTTAATTATTTACTGACCCACTTCCATTACTGTCCCCAATCATGATTGTATGTCTTTATATGCATAAGCACTCTGTGCATTCATAACATTTATTCATGTCTTATAAGCATCTCTGCGTGTGAATGCAGCAGGATAAAGTGTGCAAAAGCGCATAAAAAGGCATGGTTGTCTGTGAATCTGCTTTGAATAATACTGACAGACACTGAGGCCCCATCACACACTGCATTGTTTCCTAGTCAAGTCAGATATACTGTGTACCCCACAACATTTCTTTTCATGGTATTCATCATATCAGTACAGGGCTTACAGATCACTTGGGGCTGAATAGAGATGATATCTATTGTATTTATTCATGAAATTACTGTCTAGATACTGGACTCAACAAAGTGAGAGCAAAGACTGAATGTTAATGAGAGGCAAGCAAGTGTATGAAGATACTGTTGGTGCATTCACAGTGTGAACCCCAAAGCCGTGGGGAGACTGTGTGTCATGGATGTCATATCTTACATTTGATAAAAAACGTATATTGTAAAAACAACGCACGATTACAGTCTGTAGCAACTATGTCAATACACAAAAACTCTTAGATAAAGTTAATGGGGTATTTCACGTAAGAGACCAAATGTAAAAAAGTTTTGAATGGACCTGTGGAAGGTCACATTTTCTAACAACCTACAACCCTTTGCACTACCCCCATTAATACATGGCACAGCTTGGGTATCTCGAAAGGTTGCTGATGTCACAGGGCACCAGAAAAACCAATAACAAGATGAAAGCTAGTAATTCACTTCCTGGTTTTTGACTGAACAAGGCATCTGTGCTGACCCTATATTGGAGAATTGCCCAGAATGTAATTAAGGACACAAATGTCCTTCAGGAAAGTACTCCTTGATTTCTCCATTACCGGAAAAATCTTTTAATTTCCTATCGAGCCTGGGTCAGAAGTTATCTAAAGCATACTGGGAGACTGATTAGACGTTGCTAGCAAGAAGTAATCACTTTGTTTTTACTTTGCCCCTGTCTGCCTGTCAGGCCTCTTTAGCGGTGTTCACTAGGTGTGGCATGCACCAGCAGGAGTTTTTGACGACATGGGGCTGATTCATGGTGATAAGCGAGGAAAACGTAAAAAGGGAGAGAGACATTTTTCTCTGTCACTTTGCCTTTTGGGCTTCATATTTCACCATATCCCGGAGTACCAAGAACGCCTCATCCCCCCCTGCTCCTTCGTCCACTCATTACACCTTTAATCACATCTAGCTCCCACTTTGTCTCCCATCACCCTCCAACCTTTTCCTTGGCCAGCTCCATTGACGGCGACGGCTTTAAATTTGCCCAATCGTTATTGCTGTAAATTAGACTGGTGAGTTGAAAAGGCAGGCTGGATTTTTGATGGCAGCAATGATCTAAATGGGTCTGCACCCTTGAATTGTAAGACGAGGGGCATTTTGGTTTAGGAGAGGGGATGTCAGTCACATAAAAAGTTGAGCACTGCACTTCAAACAAGTATAACTAAGAAAAATCAAAGAATGTTTGCAATTTGTTGAAAATATCATCCATCATTTGTCTCTACCTGCGCTGTTTAGCCATTGACTCGACCCCTTTGACCTCTGGAAATCACATTTTTGCTTTGCTCTATCACATTTAAAGAAAGAATTCTGCCAGTGCTACCTCTCAGCCTCCTAATCGATGCAGCTGTCCTATAAATTGAAATGACCTCCTTCTTAAATTATTCCATCACAAGATTTTCAGAAAACTTGATCTCTGACCTTCAGATCAAGATTACTGAGATTCGACTTCAGAATCAGAATCAGAATACTTTATTAATCCCTAGGGAAATTACTTGTTCAAGAGTTTTAGTAGAGGCATTTATAGCATCAATTTAAAAATCCCACGTTGCCTTTTTCTTGAGTTATCAATGTTCACAAAGTCGGCGGTTCTGTCTGCCTGCCTCGCAGGGTGATGACGATCCCCCAGCTGCCTTTCATGGCTGAGGGGTATCTTATTGTCTCAATGCTTCTGTTTATTCAGTTGGTGCTGTTTTTGTTTTGCTTTTTGTTTTAAACTCCAGCAACTTTATATTAGATTCAAAGCTACAGCAGAGAGCTACACACTTGTTACAAGTCAGCCTCCCTTCTCTTGTTGCATTTGCCACCCCTGTGTGTCTGGGTCATTCTGTGAAAAGACTCGGTAAAATTGGTTGCAAGTAAAAGACAGTAGGTAGTAATAACCAGCCACAGCACTCAGCCACAACAATCCAGCAAATGCTAAGGCAGGAAGAAGGTTGAGGGCAGATCTCACCATAGCTGCCCATGTCTCTCAGCTGAGTCACAATAACACACATTCAGCATCACCTAGGCACACGAGTATGCCCAACTCTGCAGAACCCCCAAACGACACACACACACACACACACACACACACACACACACACACACACACACACACACACACACACACACACACACACACACACACACACAGGCAGGTGCACACTGTGCCTTTTTCTTTCTCACTATCTCTGAGGAACTGAAACCTGCAGCAATCATCACTGACCCCTCTGCAATCAAGAGATTCTTTCTTGCCCCTCTCTGTCTTTGAACATAAAGCCAAGGATTTGTGGACACAGAGAAAGAGAGAGAGAGAGATGTTTCTTATTACAAACAGGCATCTTACAGTGTAACCTGGACATGGTTCCAACAAGGAAAATCCTGGCAATATTCTTAAAGAAGTTGTCTCAAAACTGTGATGTCTCCAAACATTAGCCAAAGTCATGTTGCCACATTGCCACATATTGCAGGTAAAACAAGGAAAGACATGCTTTTCACCCATGTGTCATTTAATGGAAATATTCCTGCTTATATTGATGGGTGGCGTAGAATTTCTTGCTTTTTCTTGGCAAGAAAACACAAAATGATCAAAAAGCCAAACTTCACAATCTTAGCTGAACTCCAAAAGGGTTGACAGCCGCCACAGTATTTCCCAAGAGTGGAGGTGTGCCGGAAAAAAGAAAAAAGGGGAAAAAAGTAGCTCAGATGGCATTTTAATCCAAACATATACAAGTGCATGGGTGTTCGAAAGCCAAACTATGCACCAGAGTTTTTGTCACACTGTCAACATCCAAATAACTGAAGCCTAAAAAATAAAATATTAAGTATAAACTGGAAATGGATGTATCCATAAGCACAGCATCAAAGGGCTTTTTTACAACATGTGTGACAAGGAAGCAGTGAAACAAGAATTCTAAAAGATATATATAGAAAGAAAGGAGAGAGCTAAAGCGATGGCTTTGGAGTGAGGAGGCAGATGTACAAAGGCAGAGGAAGGAGTAGGAAAGAAAATGCTAAATTGAGGGGAAAAAAACATGATTCAATAGTGACTATCAAAATGCATCACCTGCATTTCCATCCTATTCCCTCCTCATGACAAATGAATCTGTGTGAGAGAGAGAGGAATGGTGGATGGATTGAAAGAGAACACACATGGCCAACCAAGAAATGCACTCGGATAATGAGAGCAACTGAGTGTTCTTGACATCGAACCATGGAGCCTAACCATGAAATCACTATGACTGCAGCAAACAGCCCTGATGAAGAAGATCAAGGTGTGCAGCAAGTCTGTATATGAGGTTCAACTGATACATTGTGGGTCTAATGCTAAAGTCACCATGTTGATGTGTCACGGTACTGCGTCTGTGACCCAGTGCTTTTGTGTTTTAGTTGTATTCTTTGATTAGTATAACTCATGGGTGTTGTTTCTGCTTGCGTTATATTTTTAGTCCTGGATCTTGGTTTCTGTTATTTTGCCTTCTTGTGTTCCTTGTCTTGTCACGCTTGTCTGAGACGCTGGTCTCAGTGTCAAGTCTGCGTCTCTATGTGTGTTATACTTCCTGTTTTACTTTGATAGTCTGTGTCCTTTGTCAGTGTATTCTGATTTGCTTCCTTTGTCTCATTAGGTCTGATTTGTCCCAGCTGTTACCACCTGTTCCCCATCTATTTAAGTCCTGTGTCTGTCTCTGTCAGTTTTTGTGTTGTACCCTCACTATGCTGTGGTTTCTCCCTTTGTATTCCTGAGGAAATTCTAGTTCACAGACCTGGTTTGGTTCCCAGCTCATGTTTCTTAGTTTATAGTGTCCAATTTAGTTTTTAGTTTTAATGTTCGAGATTTTTGATTTGTTTTTTATGAAGTTTATTTCTTGTGGAGAATCTTCCCAGCAATAATCGTGGCTGAAGGGGCGATCGTGGCTGAAGAGTTGGGAGTTCGCCTTGTAATCGGAAGGTTGCCGGTTCGAGCCCCGGCTTGGACACTCTCAGTCTCAGTTGTGTCCTTGGGCGAGACACTTCACCCGTTGCCTACTGGTGGTGGTCAGAGGGCCCGGTGGCGCCAGTGTCCGGCAGCCTCACCTCTGTCAGTGCGTCCCAGGGTGGCTGTGGCTACAGTAGCTTGCCATCACCAGTGTGTGAATGTGTGTGTGAATGGGTGGATGACTGGATATGTAAAGCGCTTTGGGGTCCTTAAGGACTAGTAAAGCGCTATATAAATACAGGCCATTTACCATTTACCAATAAAGCTGCTGCTTTAGGTTTCATTCTGTGTCCGTGAGTCCTGCAGTTGGGTTCTACATCCTGCCTGCCACACAGCAAAACATGACAGAATGTTCATGCGTCTGTCTTCTCTTATCCACATGCAACTGTTGTTTGGCAACACATGGGCTCAAAGTGCTCAAAATTGTCAAATTTGCTCTTTGTTAGCTTGCTGCCATTGATTGCCCAGCTTTTGATGAAAGTGCTGCATAAAGGCAGTTCATTTAACAACGGTTTTGGAAAAGGTATGAATAAAATCTGACAATCCGAATTCCAGTAGAAATTCATTTTGGTTATGCATTTGTGCAGATTTCTTAACCAGTGCTTACCTTTTCTAATTCTATTTGATTGAAAGAGCAACTGCAAATTTCTTTCTTTGGACTACCTGCATACTTGCACATCCAGGAGTTGCCAAGCAACATTTTTCCTATACTCACACATATATTGAACAGACACCCCTGCTATATTTCAAAACCCATGCTATGCGACGAGGGTGAATCAAAACAATAACACTGCCGGCCAGAGAGCCAAACAATGAGCTGAAACTCAAGATTAAGCTCTAAAGAGTGGAGAGGGAGCTGCAGATGAGTGATAATTTACTGCAGATTCATCCGGAAGACTCATATGTCGGTTTGGGATTTGATTCATATTATATAATGAAACTATCAATTATAGTTACTTTACAGTTAAATGGATAATAAGCTGAAAATCATGACAAGGAAAACAATTTTTGCAGCAAATTAGATAAAGACTTCTCAGTTAATTTTTCCAAACTATCCCCCCCAAAAATGAGTTCTTTCAATTAGTGTAACACTGAGACAATAAAGCAAAAACTGTATGAAAACAGACTGACTTCCTCTTTGATATCATGACCTAACCAGCATCTGAAGCCGCAGCATATAAGAAACAAATGAAACAGAAATGGAACATTAACAAGCTTAATGCATTTAAATGACATTATAGGCCTATTTAAAACAAAGAGCCTAGCTAATGGAAGGTTTTATGAATCTTTTAGTGTCTAATGTCTTTATTCACATTGTCCCTGCTAAAAAGCACAGTGCATGCATTTAAAAGCTTCAAGATAAATATCTGCAGAATTTCACATCCAACATTAGCTATATTATAGAAAGTGAATGACAGCAACACGAATGTAGGAACAATATTAGAATGCAAAACAATCCACCTCGTGACAGGAAATGCAGCTCTATAATGTCAGAAGCGATTGACATCCGTCAAAGTGATGTGACGGAACACAAAGGTTACGTCTGACGCGTTCGCATCGCCTCCTCGCATCTCTTCCTGCGGCTGCTGAAAGCAGGGAGGTGAAGCGAACGAGAGGGCACGTGATAGCTATGTTGTATTCTCATGTCTTTTTGCACGGTATCTCTCTCTTAAAGCTGTCATTTTGCTCTCCTTCACATCTCTATTTCATCACTGCCAGGCCTTTTTACCTCTTCCAGTCTCTACTACATTTGCTTCCTCTTGTTCAGCCTTTATCTCCTTCCTCTTTGTACCATCACTTCTGCCTCCCCTCTCGTTTGCTCTCAGTCTGTCCTGACATTTCTGTTTTTTCTAAGCAGAGGTCTGAGGCCAGCTGTTCCTGTCTTATTTGAGCCGTTTCAAGTGCTCTCACAACAACAAGGAGAGATAGTGATGGTCTTGGCAGAGTTTGTGAACACTAACAGCTGAAGGATGCGGATCACACAGCAGTGGGTGAGGATATGTTGGAGGCTAAGATTATATCACCAGTAAAAAATTAAAAAATTTAAAATTTAAAAAAAGTTGCAATACAAACAAATATTCCTTTAACAAAAGGGTTTATTTTGCTGAAATAGATAAATAGATACGTGTATATATTTTGCTTACATTGCTCAACCACCAAAACAATTCACAGAGTATATATAGTAAAACCATAACAAGTCTTCTTTAAGTACTCATAAGAGTAAATTCAGACAGTAAGGCATTTTTTATGATTTTGTATTAAAATGCATGAAATGATAGTTGTTAGCTGGTGTCTTGCTGTAGATCAGTCTCAAAGGCTCTCCACTCAGAGGAAAGTGTAGCGAAATCAAAACTAAGCCAGGAAAACCTGCGTTTTCTGCCTCAAGTCTTAAACAGCTAAGAGATCCAAAAACATCGACTCCCTGCACACAAGGCCATCCTGCCGCAAGAAGTGCAAGGTAAGTATTTCCTTGCCCTCCTCCCAAAATTAATTTCCTCCCTTTTAATTTCTCAACCTTGTCTGCCTGTATACACACCCACTTGCTCAAAGGGGTGTAGGTCCCAGCAGTGAAGGGGGGAAATAGCTCACTGCTAACATGCTTATTGTTCACTTTCATTATTCATGGAGGCTAATGGAGGTTTGGATAGCAACCACCAGCAGACACACTCAGGAAAAATGGGGCTGAGAGCAGGACGAGTGTTTTGTCTCACCTCTGTTTTGTCAATTGCCCTCTTTCTCTCCCTCTCTGTTCTCCCTTTCCTCCGTCTCTATTGCTGACGCAGGGCTTTAACTAGGTTTCAATGAATAAGAGCTCTCAGGCTGCTGTGTGAGTAATGGGACACTGAGAGTGTCTGGAATAAATAAAGGGGGCGACCGGAACAGCCCTTCCTGCCCCAGCTCATCCTGCTCCACCCTCACGTGTTGCAAAGCGATTAAAACACTTCCCAAATCCTGAGACTTCCTGGTAAATAGAATATTTTTTTAGCCCCTGGTGCAATCTCTGTTTTACAAGATCTACACACGCTTGCTACCTGCAAAGCTTAAACATTTATTTTGTATTCATATGCAAGTCCCTTGATCTGAACTTGATCCCCGTGGCCACTCTGTTCCCCGGATCCTCTGAAACAAGGGCTGACTGCTTTTATCCATTACGTACATCAGGTAGGAGAAAGAAAATCTGACTAAGCAGATACTTTCACTGCATGAATTATTCAGGGCTGAGGAGAATGCTCTGATTCACAGTCATAATGGGAGGTCCTGAAAAGGCGTGCCGTCTCGCACCCCCTCATATATATTTCATGCTTTGGCAGAAAGTCTGTCATGCAAGAAGCAGAAAGGCTAGCCACTGTGGAAAACCTGCAGGAATGGGAAACAACTAGTTTTAGGTATGGGCAGAGATGTCCTCTTGCCTTGCTTGAAAAGTAAAGTTACTGTTGATCATTGCCAGCCAGCCGGCGCACTTTGATAAATGTCAGTGCGTTCACTGCAAAGCATAAAATAAAAACCACACGAGATCCCGTATGTGCTGTAATAGTATCACACGGAAACCCAAGACTGAAGGGTATGTGACTTTCTTTCTACTATCTGCTCTCATTAGATGATACATGTCACCGGTTCCTAGAATATAACATGTGCTGGCTGAAAAAAGGAGCAATAGTGATTTTTTTCTCTTCCATTAGGGCAGAAAAAGGCAGCCTCTCAGAGGCTTCTGAAGATGTAGCTGTGCACCATCATTTCAGCTTCCAACTTGCCATTATTGTTGGCAGAATGATACATCACACCACAGTGTCTTTGGATACCTCCTTCTCTTTTCCACCCACACACTGATACCCTTGTTTTGCAACCTATTAAACTGGCCCTGTTAGTGTTTTCTCTCTTCTCTTTTATTATGACCAAAGAGAGGAAAGTCTGATGAGGACAATCCAACTCTGAGAGGTGTTGTCTTGTCTAACAGCCCTTTCTCCAGTGTAGTGCTGCTTGCTGACTCTCTGGCTGAGATAATTGCTGTCTAGATTCATCCAACTCAGCAGATCACTCCAAGTCATAATGAGGAAAAGGCTGTGCGCTCGTGCACACGTGTGTCTGTGTCAGGTAAGTATAATGGCTTCACGAGACGCATATGCACAGAGATATGAACCATAGCACAGAGCAACAAAGCTAATCAAAAAGATCTGTGAGGACCCAAATGATGCTGACGAAGCACAAAGGCAAAATTATACAGTCTACTGTTATTGAACATTATTACGAGATTATCACGGGATAGTTAGCTCAGGGCGTTTTGGCTGATCAGGCAGATTCCAACTGAGGTGAAGGGTTCAAGGGTACTGATTACACAAGTGAAATAATTAGTTCAGCAATAGTACAATACAATAATTAAGAAACGATAAGAAGACAGACAGAAAAAATAGCTTTAACAAATTGTCTATCCTAACATATACACTATGTTCCTGTAAAATGAAGCAATAGTTACAACAATAAGGACTAAGTTTATCTATATCCTGTTATCCAGGCATCTCATGGTTTCCTTTCTTTACTTTTCCATGTGATGTCTCTTATGCACACTCCTCGCTGCTACTTCCAGTGTATCAATTAGTCCAAAGTTTTGTATGGGCTTGGCTAATGGGAGTGTGATTAATGGTGAGGGCTCAGCACAGAGCCATTAGCATCCTGACTCCCTCAGGAAAAAGTTGAGGGATAGAAAGAGGTAAGGAACGGGAAGTAGATAGGCAGACAGAGGGAGGTTTAGGGCACGAGGCCAAAGAAGAGAGAGAGACAGCAGGGCGGCGTGCTTACACTGTTTCTGTAAAGAATCCATCACCATTGCTTAATCTATCACGTATCAAATTATCTCTATGGGCAAAAACTGCAGATGGAGTCTTCTGGCCCTGCAAAACATACCGACTGACTTGCCAATGAAGTTCACTTCCATGTTAGGATTCAGATTATTTTGGAGCATTTTTAAATGAAAGCACCATTAAAAATTGATACTGTTTAGTAAGACAGTCAGAGGTGGGACCAAGTCATTGTTTTGCAAGTCTCAAGTAAGTCTCAAGTCTTTATCCTCAAGTCTCAAGTCAAGTCTCAAGTAATGTCAGGCAAGTCAGAGTCGAGTCTCAAGTCACTGGTGTAAAAGTCCGAGTCAAGTCACAAGTCTGAAACTTTGAATTTCAAGTCCTTTCGAGTCATTAAAAAAAACGAAAAAAAGCATGTTGCAGTTATGCTAAATGTAAATATTAGACCATGTAATTTTTAAATCTGTGTTTTTCTCAACACATGACAAAATAGTGAACTTAGAAAATATACACAAATTGTGAAATTGCACCTCTTTAAAATGCAGCTCAATTAAACCTAGCTCCAAGAATAATTTTCACCGACAGTTCTGAGATAAGCTGCATGTTATTCTTGGATGCGGTTGTAGGACCGGCTTTAAAATCGCATGACAAAAATATCACACACATTTAAAAAAAACTGCATCACCAACGTAGCCTGGAAAACATTTGCTAGTTAGATGAAGTCAGCTTTCTCATATTTATATGCATATTTATAAGCATACGGTTCTTGGAGTGAGTGCATACACTCATGAAGTTTAGTAACTTCCGGTCACTGCAACAAGCCCAGGTACAGTTTACCGCCGGATGGGTACAGGACCTTGAAATGCACCGTGTAGAACGAAAGACCATCGTACGTATCATAAGTTTACCAGTCTCACAAATTGTCTTCATAAATACACATTCGTTAACCGTTTATTAATAGGACCTTTGAGCTCAACGGTAATTAATTAGTAGTGGAAATAATTTCTGGTACCCATCACAGAAATGTAGCAGTGACAATAATACTGTATGCTGTAATCGTACTGGGCAATTAGTGATACAAAAAACCTGTTTTATCCTGTGAATAAAAGTATGTGTTTTTGTCAGTGTACCATAATAACAGAAGCGAAACGCAATATTGTGTCAGGACAATTCACTATTTATGCACAATAAACAAAGGAGCATAGCGCGACAATTTCTGTTCAGCGCCAGACTTGCTTGTAACCTATATCACTAATTATGTTATGAAAATGACGTATTAACTACAACAGCAGACTGACCTTTGTGGAAATGCTTGGAGCAGACTAACCTGTGAGCTGGAGTGTTCTGGGACGTTATATTTGATCTTTGAATGGCTGCAATCCAGGCCATCCGTCGCCTGTTTGTCACTTCGGAAACATGAACAATTTCTCTTCAACGACGTAATCCGATAACAACCGATCTCTTTACCCGTCGGCTTCCCGTGGCTGTCATGCGACCGGCTATTGCAGTTAATAATACAACAGCTTCTTGACATTTTTGTGTTTCTTTTTATCGCTGTGTGACTGATTTTAATTGAAAGCCTGCGTGCGCTAGTACTTCTTGCCACGAGTTCCCAGAATCCTTTGCGGTTCTACCCGTGAATGACGTCACATTTTCAATCTCTATATAATATGCATGTTAAATTTTATATTTGGGGTGAAATATCAAGTCTTTTCAAGTAAACCGGTTCAAGTCCAATTCAAGTCCCAAGTCATTGGTGTAAAAGTCCAAGTCAAGTCACAAGTCTTAGAACATTTTTTCAAGTCAAGTCTAAAGTCATAAAATTAATGACTCGAGTCTGACTCGAGTCCAAGTCATGTGACTCGAGTCCACACCTCTGAAGACAGTGTTTTCAAACTGCATAGAGGACACTACCAAATTTATCAAAATAACATCTGCAGTACTCAGAGGTAAGCAACACTTTAGAAAACTGTGAATCAGTCACAGTTAAAGAACTTCTGTACGATTCTCACGGTCTGCTACAGATTCATGCTGATGGCTTTCTCTCGGCCTAGCAAATGTCTCTCTAGCATCTGCAGATGACCTCACGACACAAAGTTGTGGCTCAGTTTTTGTTCGTTTTACACTGTGTTTTTATCACATCCCTCACTGACAGGAACAGAAAAGTCCATCTCTCTAAACTGGGCACACTGAGCCAAACTGCTCTGCAATAATCGAATTCATACACAGGCTATAAAAGCGATTAACACCATCACGAACCTACAAGACAGTGACTAAGACACAAACACCTACTATTAAAAACAGCTTAGAAGGCAGATTGGAGTAAAGCAGATATATACATACAAGCAATTTGAGAGCAAGGGACTGTAAGACAACTCATTGAATCTTGAATGTTTTAGATTATAACCCAGAACTTTTCCTTAAATGAACGTTTAGTGATGACATAATGTCCAAACCTACAGAGACCCTAACTTAAAGCTTGCAGTCTACACTTGTAAAATGATTATGATGTCTGCTGGCATTACGCTCTCAAAAGACGCACCTTAGCGGGCCTACATAGAGATGTGGGGGTGTTATGGGTAGCACCCATAGGTCACATTCTTCATATAATTTGCTAGACTGATGTTATGGTTAGAAAATGCTGGACTAATGATAGACAACAGTGACTGGAGAAGAAGCAGCCCCCCCACCCCCCAAAAAAGTTCTAGTTCTCGTTGCTTCTAATCTAACGCAATCACTGTTCAGTGAAATGGTAGCTGTGGCAGTGATTGCAGTGTCATTCTCCATCAGCAGCGAGAGCACTGGCATTGATTAAGGGGCCTCTACAGCGTATGCTTATATTATATTACCCATGCACGCATAGGGTATGAAAAGCCAAGCCTATCCCTGTCGTGTGTTGTACAGAGCAAGGGCAGATCGAGGCGTGCTTCAGAACACAAATGGGTGTCAGTCAGCTTCATGAAACCAGGATAAATGCACTGTCCTCCTCCTCGTTTCCCTGCAATACTTTTTTTTTCCTATTCAGTTTCTGCTCTGTTTGTTTTTGTCATAATTTATTCTTTGGAGCAGATTACATTGCACCTGTGAAATTGTCTTGACAGCCACGCACCAGAGAGTGAGACAAGCAAGAGATGGAAGGATATTATGAGCCAAGAAGAGTCTGGGAATTCAAAGGGAAAGATAAAAAAAAGTAAATAAAATGAAATAAAGTAACATAAAAGGAATGTTAAATGACATATAATACAACCCTATAACAGCTGTTGTGGCTGCATTTTTATCTCAGGAACAAGCCGGCTAGTATAATGGCATTCACATCGAGAGAGCACTGCAGGAAGTAAAATGAATGTGAGCTGTGGGTGAGAACAATCCATCAATTTATTTTGTTCATTTGCATAACAGATCTGATTTCATATGTCTGTAAATCACCAAAACAAAAGAGGGCCAGTCCTTATGATGCCAAGCGACAAACTGGAACAAGAAAAAGAGCGGCTGCAAATTATTTAGATCAAACAAAACGGGTGCAGTGAAACAACAGAAGCCGGTGGAGACGGGGGAATATGGGGAGTGTGTCGATCCAAAACATGTTCTTCACTTAGACTCAAACGGTGGGGGAAAAAAAAACGTTTTGCAAATAAAAATGCAATATGTTCAAACTTTGTTGGCCTATTATTTAAATTAAGTTAAAACGAGATGTATACACCCAGAAATTGAAAAACAGTCTTCAGGTTATTTGTTTGGATGTCTTGTTTGTGATGGAAATTGCAAATGCTAATAGGACAGAAACGAACTACACCCAGTGTACATCCACAAAACAGTACGGCACTGAGATAATTAGTGAAGTAAGCGAACATGTCATCATAATGCCTCCTAACTTTTCTCCACCAAAAAGCGCAGCTGAGACAAGGAAACAGACTGTGGTCTAATCAGGGTTTTTGCCCTGATGAAGTGTGCTTCTGAGAAGTGACAGCTCTGAATGCCTCTCTCACTAAATTTTCCCAATTTGCAGCTGAAGACTCGCTACAGGTCCATCTTTTCCTCTTATTGCCATTTCTTGTCATGAATTTAAGAGCTAGAAGATTTATATCTGCATGTTGCGCGGATGCACTGTTGGTTAGAATTCATCATTCCCCGAAAACGTCTGCACTAAACTGATTACTATTTGACAACATGAACCACTGTTGAAAACTTGCAATCCACTGAAAAAGAACTAGAGATGACAATGCATTCATGCTCTGCTAAGTGTATTAGATATATCTGGTAAGTGATTGAGCGTTCTATTGTGTTGCAGACATCTTCTGTTTCTTTGGAACCATCACAGGCTCTGCTGGTTACCAAAGAACAAACACAGAGACCCACACAGAGATAATGTTTTTAGTAATTTGGAGCAATCAGTTGAGTGAAATAGGCTTCAATAGGGTTTTGATTGCACCATCTAACTCAACAGGTCTGTGATTTACCTATCTGAACAGCGAGCCAGAAGAAAGCATTTAGAATAAATAGCCTAAAAATGGTTAAGGGGGCATTATCAATTCTTCAGCCAAAATACTTTGTTGGATGTTTTATTGCTGTATAAACTGAGTGCATTATATTGATCAACACTTTCTCTGTTCATCACTATTTATTGTCCGCCTCTGAGAGTCAGGGGAAGAAAAAAATCAAGCTACAGGCTTAAAGCAAGTAGTATGAAAAGCTATTAGTGTGGAGGTGGAACACAGAATGTGCTTAGTTTGGAGTAAAGACAATGCTTAATTTGGTTGGCAGCTGTTGAAAATAAGGGATCTCTTTCTTTCTTTTTCCTAGCGTCTTCCCAGCACGGGGTCTGCTGCGTGGCTTTGTCTTCCCCATTTGGGTGTCCTCTGGGGCGAGATCCATTGCGCACATGTCTTCGGTGATTGCGTCCATCTGCCGCTTCTTTGGTTTTCCTCGCTGGTCGACGGCCTCCAGGGTGGAGTCGAAGGGCTGTTCTTGACACCGAATTCTCCATCAACCAGAGCATATAGGTTGGTCTCCATCAACTTGAGCATATAGGTTGATGGTGGCTTTCCTGTCTTTTGACTTGTTTTTTGTGTTCCTGTCAATTCTGGAAAGTCCATTTCTGGAGTTATGTCTATAAAAGTAAGCATGAAAGCCCTCGGTGGCAACTAATTAACTACCTAACTGTCTAGTTTTTAAATGTTTAGGGTATGACTGATTTAGGAACAAGCTGCTAGACTTTACAATAAAGAGCTGTCTTTTTCCATTTTGTACTTCATAGGTATTGCCTTCCCATTAAGCGACAGCCCAAATCAGAAATGAATGCCTTACACCTTATTTGTGGTGTACGTCAAGTGTTGTTTAGCAACCAGAATTAACTCTAACAAGAAGCACTCTGAGAGCACAAACCTCCGCTGAGCCAGCTCACTCTTTAGGCAGTGTTTACTTTTAAGGGAAGACTTTTGTATTTTGTATATAACTTTATATGTATTTGTTTTCTTTAGTAAAAGAAAATCTCTTTCAGGAGCATTGTGCATGTATTCAAGTTGTTATGTATTTATAAGGTTATAAGCTGTTACTGTAATGTAAAGTAAGTCAAACTGTTGCCAGTACAAACAATGGCAGTAGAATCTTAATCAGAGTTTTAAAGATTATTAACCTTATTTTATCTTGAAGAAGAGGTCAGAGGTCCAAAGTAAGTGATGCTTAAAATCCCCATACTTATACGTCATTCTCTACTGTATATGCCTTTATGTTGTCAAGCAATGAGAGTAATAAACATGGTTTGAAATAGCTGCATATAGGATTATTATCACTTTAAGCTTCAGATCAATCACATGACCTTGAAGGAGAGGTCAGAGGTCAAATTTGGCATGATATTTTAAATCCTTAAATATTTTGCAGCACATTTAGAATCTCAATAAATCATTATGCTGACCTTGAAGACCTTGTGGGTGTAAGGCAAATTTTAATTGATTGTGAACATGATCCTACTCTACACCCCAAGTTTTAACAGAATTCATTCTATCTTGTTTACTGACAGATTGACACACACGAAGCAAATACTAGTACAAATATAACTCCATGCCGAAAGTAACCCAAAAAAATCTTCAAATCCCTAAAATATTATTAATTCTGTAGGTCGGTCCTTGTTATGGGATTGTTTTTATGTTATATTAAGTCCATTACTGCTCAAATAACATGGAAACACAACCAATGAAAAAAAAAATGTTAAAAAGGTGAAAATAATGAATGCAATTTTAAAATTTAGAATTATTTATCTACAATTCTTAGAGTCCTGTATTTATGATATACATTGATACAAATCTATATTCCTATAAGGAGAGTTACGAATTTACAGTCATTCATTCTTTAAGCTTTGAGTGTTTTATTTAAGCCGATACACAAAAGACTAGTCTGTACACATAAATATTCCCATCTTTCAGGGCCTTTGCAAGCAAGGCATGGGCATGAATGGAGTTTGGTTTAAGTCATAGTACAGTAAGTGTGAATATTTGTGAGAGCATACTGACAGTTTCGAAAGAAAAAGGTTCTAAAAAAAAATCCATGACATATTAATGTGTCACATTTTGGCCCCAAAGACCACACAGATAATATTTTTTTCCCATAGAACTGCTACATCCAACCATTTCAGAAAGAGGTCTGTGAGGCACAACTTATTCAGTAGACAACACAGCTACTGATTCAGACCTGAATGAGATTCACTGACACTCCCAGTGATCAGTTTAAGTTTAAATGCAGTTGAACTCTCAGCACAGTTACTGTCCTGAACATTTATGAAAGCAGAGATTGTCAGGCCATCTGGATTTCAGTGGAGCAGAATAGTTGGAAAACAGCTGGAGAGTGTTAACTTTCTGGCCCTGTAGTTAAAAATGCCATGATAGCAATATTTTTGTTCTTGTTCTCTTGTGTGACAACAGGAACAGAAAATATACACAGAGAACAGATTAACAGTGAATTTGGCTGTATTATTAAAATGTTGTGCAAGTGAGTATAGATGGTAGAAGAGAAACAAGCAGATGAAAACATGTAGTAAAGTGACATGAACACAGTAACACTTCTCTGTTGTTATTAACAGACCCTCAAAGGTTATTCCCTTGGTTTCTGATGTAAATACAAATATACAAATAAAGCTAACAATTATGTTAGCCATGCAAGAAACAACAGGATTTTCAAGTCCCAAAGAAAGATTATCTGGGTTTTCTATCGTTCAGGTGACATGAAAACCTGGAAGTTTTAGTTTGGCTATTTGTAGGTTACATTTACAGTATTTTCATGGTTTTACTTGCTCTCACATTATTATCACAAAGTCTGATAATAATAGTAGTTTTACTGGGGAGAAGACAGGGTTGGTGTGCAACTTTTAGCACACATTTATATACCAAAGCCACACAAAGAAACAAACTGGTTGTGCATTGTGCACGACAAAAATACGTTTTTCTTACTGTTAGTGATAACTGATGCTTGTAAAGGATTTCTGATGTTTAAGGCTCAGACTTTCTATTGAAAACTTTTCAAAAATATGACAACACTATGAAAGGACATTTTCATGATATGGGGCCTTTAATAACATCAGTAATAAAGGTTGAGGTTTAAGAAGAGAGGTTTAAAAACCTGTATTTATTTTGCTGTTTTGATGAGTTTGGTGATATTTCCAGATTTGGTGATATGCCCTCGTGAGTTTTCAAATTGAAAGCGTTCAATTGGCCAATATACAGACTGTGCAACTAAATGAATCATAGTCCTTCTGTAGAAATTATCCAGACAAAAAATAAACATGTCAGAGGAAACACAGACACTGACAGTACTACGTATAACTGCAATTCTTCAATTAATCAATTCAGTTAAACTAACACATATGTATAACATTATTTATATCTATATATGACTCTGTGAGTAACATCAAAGGAAGAATCTGCATAGCCAAAATGCTAGTATTAGTAGATTTAGTATTTTACTTTAATGTTGATTGTCAAAAGTCATGGTACTTTTGTGGTGATGTTAACCATAGCAGCCTGTATAATGACAATGAGTCCACATAATGGCTTTACAATTATCTCCCAGGTTTACAGGTTGCTGAAGAGAGAAAGGAACCATTAAAGGTAATCACATTCAACGGTTGGTTAGCCAGGGGAAGAGGCTAGCGTCAAACAACTTCATTATTTAGTTGGTGATGATAAGAGATGGGGGGGCTCAGTAGTGCTAGAGAGATATGATGGGACGGACAGAGTAATGAAATGGAATCAGAATACTGAGTTTATACCACTACGTGATTGGGGGAGGTCATTATGATTCGGTTGCAAACTTAAGTAAGACAAACAACATATTAACTTGAACACTATACCCATGACTCAGTAACACATCACACTGGGGCAGATGTACAGCTATAACGCCACCTCTCTTATTACAAGAAGTTGGTGGCTCCAGTAGACCAAAGCAGCCCTCTTACTGTCAGTCTAGCCAACGGGTGTCAAACTCCACTCCATGAGGGCCGGTGTCCTGAACTGTTTACATGTGTCCTTGCCACAACACACCTGAATAAAATTAGCTGGTCAATAGCAACACTCTATAGGATTGACTGCATGCTGAGGTGGCAGTTCAGCCATTTGATTCATGTTACAGCAGCTCATGAGTGAATGAACATGGTGCAATAAAAGTACCTTTTTCCAAACACTGTCATTTACTTAAATTTACTTGAGTAGAGTTACGTTGTTGCCACCTTAGCATGCAGTCAAGTACTATAGAATGTTGCTAATGACCTACTAATTTTATTCAGGTGTGTTGTGGCAGGGACACATGTAAACATTTCAGGACACCCGCCCCCAAGGACTGGAGTTTGATACCCCTGGTCTAGCCTACAACCTTAACAGCTACAAGGTGTGACAACCCAGTTGTGACCTGACAGAGATGTATTCCCCAGCTTTGAACTATTTTAACAAAAGTAAGACCCGAGCATGGGAACAGTTTTTCAGACACTACTCCTGCATTTTGGCGCAGTTTTTCTTAAATATTAATACGGTGTAACATTATTAGATTAGTCCCAAGCTCACAGTGTGAAAACTATGGTTTTACTGTGCTTGACTGGCCACACAACCCCAACTCCTGACCCAAACCGCTTAGAGATTCTTTGGGACATTGTCAAGAGGAAAATAAGAAATGCTCAAGCCACAAATAAAGATGAGACGAGATGAATCTCGCTATTAAAGTAACCTGGGCTACAGTAACAACTCAGCAGCAACCCTTTATAGATATTCAAAAAATGGGATGGGGTTGAGAGTAAGAGGTGGAGTCCAACTGATCTCACATATTAACTTCTGCCAGTAAGGCAGCTTGCATAAAAAGAGGGTGAAGAGCTCTGGCGTTTAGGGTCCCTTTTGTAGAGGCTCTGATCTGGGCTTTTACTCCAGCCAGCTCAGCCTAAGTGAAAGGGACAATCATGGAGCTTTGGATCTCCACTGCTACTCAGACCCTCTGTGTAATTCATTGTCTGCCCAGGGAAATCAAACCAGACCGAGGCATGTTGTTGGCCAGAGCCAGTCTAATGACAGAAAAGGAAGAAAAAATCTTTTAGATGAGTGATGAAGTCATTAAATGAAGCCGTGAGAAAGGAGATTGAGGTGGGCCCCGGTGAGTGTAGCACAGGCCTTGTAATTTGTATACATCCATATCAGTGACAAAGGAACAAGGTTCAGGTTGAAACCCTTAAGTCTGTTCCACTGAAGGCTGTGGAAAGATAAATGGAAATCCCTTAGCATGGCTACCTGAAAGTAGAGTAAGCAAAAGTTAATAACTGTAAATACTGGAAGATATTTTTCAAGATAAAGCAGGGTAGAGGGAGCAAAGAGGAGGTTTTCTCTTGTAACACAACATAAAAAACTGTCACTTCTGACAAGCTGAAATACTGTCACTGAAATAGTATCACATCATTATCACAAATAAAAGAAAATTATCAAAATATCAGGAGTAATCTTCAGCATGACAAAAGAAATGCTTTTATTATCTCGGGATACAACAGTGATGCTGCACATGTAATGAAACTTGTGGATGCCTGTCCCTGAGGAAATTATGAAAATTACTTTTATCACTGACATAAAACTGAAGGTTACCTTAAAGACGGTGACTTAAGTTCTCTGTCTGATTTTACAGGGCTTTTAAAAGAGGTAGCTGACCATTCATAAATTTGACCTCGCCACTTACATTTTAGCATGCTGCGATTCTTTCACAGTCCAAAAGAAACAGCTTCAGCTCAGCGATGGAGGGCATAATCAGAAAAGCAAAGAGGACTCTCACAGAGGAAGAAGTAGAAGGCAAAATTCGTTTAACTGGGCTGACGCTGCAGTCTTCCATATTGCTCCCCTCCTTGCCCCCATTTCTGAGCTCATTCACTACGTCATTTGGTGCTATAGGTGAAGCAGTTTTCAAAGTTTTACATGTGGTTGACAATCATGCTCAGATGTGTTTATTGACACTACTGCAGAATACCTATCACTCTTGTAGACCTGTCTTCACACTCCAAACTTTTCACGCTCCAACAACTAAAGAAGCCATTATGGTCGCTATCTTTACACCACGTTTGTGTGTCAAAAGATGTCTATTCGCAAGCACCAGCAATACTAGAAAAGAGCGCACCATGAGAAGGGCATATTTACTGTGCAATAAGATGCCAAGTATGATGATTAACAATTAGAATGTGGAAAATTGAAGGAAGTTGTTTTATAGCTTGACTTCAGCTCATGAGTCTGACAGATTTCAGTTTTTAAGATCCCATGACTAGTGTATCCACCCTTAGCAGGGCTGAAGCGGCAAATATGGAAATGCATTGGAATGAGTAGAGAAATATTCACGCGCTCAATATCCATTTGTCCGAATAGCCCTGGAGAACTGGAAAAGTGCTTACCTTTAAATAAGCTGAAAGAACTCAAGTAACTCTGACAGGCAATTTACTGATCATAATAATGCAAGTGTGAGACATGACACTGTAACTGCAATAGCTGTGTGACGTCTCAAACTGACAGCTCTATTTATAACCCAAGTTCGGAGGACGACTCTTTTCTGAGCAGTGTTCTGTTACTTTGAGAGCACAAAAATGTCAATAAGAAGGGTTTGGATGGTGAAAGCTATCGATCCCGAGCAGAGGAGAGGAAACGAGAGAAAGACACAGAAACAAAGACAGAAGGAAAGACACAGACATAAAATATGGTAGAAACAAGAGAAAAAATAAGGTGGCAGCAATTAACCTTTAATTCAGAGATCACTTTAATTTATGTTTATTTCATTGTCACTTGGAAATAGCACAATAATCTATAAGTTTCTAATGATAATCAGTCTAGATTAGATATGGTGATTTGACTGTCCTCACCACAGTTTGAATTGGACAACGCCAATATCACCAGGCTGCATGCATACATTGCTCCAAAAGCAGGCTGGTCCTCGTGACTCCTTTGGTTGCCAGCAGATTGCTGCTGTCAGCTGTAGTTTGTGCAGAAGACTTGTCCACAAAGGCCCACCAACTACTCGCTAAGCATATTATTAAAATGTAAAGAGCGGCACACAAACTGGAAACTGAGACTGGTCACCTTCAAAAAAAGGTGCCCTCCCACACCCCCGGTTTGTGTTGCACTTTTTCAAGCTCTGCAACCATTTGCTGGTTAGTTAGCAAGTGTTTGTAGACAAGCTCGAGTGTTTGATGTAACAGGGCAACAACCTCCTCTCAACCAAAGCAATCACAGGACATTTTTTAGTGAAACACCCTCTTTGCACCTGATTTCACCCAGCGAAAGGAACCTCCACCGAACACTTGTAAAGGGATACACATCTTTCCCTAATGACCAGTGTATCACTGACTGGTCTCTATGCCTGACTGACTGAACATCATTACTGTACATACAAAGAAGTCAGTTACAGTTTTAAATTTCAACAACCACTCAAACTCTCTGCGGTCCCAATCCTTAACCAGGTAGACACCAGAAAAATTCAAGAGTAAAAAAACTGATGTCTGTTCTCTGCAAAAGAAAATTGGTAAAACTACCTTTAATCAGAATAATAATTCATAGTAGTTAGGGTAAAAACGTGTGCACTCTACAACCAAGCCAGTAATAGCACCTGATACTTTTATACTTTAGTTTGTAGGCTACTGGAGAGATCCTCAACACAACTTAACTTGGGTTCTTAAAGTGTTGTACTTATTCACAGCTCATGGAAAAGTAATCATACAATTGAAATAACAAAGCAGCTTATTATAAATCAAGGACTGGTAAAAGGTGCATTAGTCCACAGCAGATGGCACTGTGATTGGTCACTAATGTCCTAATGTCCGGTAAAGAAATCTGCACATGTTTCAAAGAACTAACTACTACAAGTCAGACTAGCCCCTCCCTGCACCCTCCGTTGCATCATTAGTAAGGATAATGTTTGGTGACTGTTGAACTAAAATGAAACTGAAGTCAACCTTCGATTATGAGAATAAAACTATTGTTTTGTGTAATTACCTATCCTCTAATTCTTTAACTGACCCTGTAACTTAAGTAGGTGACCCACTGTGTGCATTTGCAGCTGAGTAAAACAAATAAAGGCATAAACAGCTTGAAGTTAAACTCTGACCCCTTTTTGAACCACCACTCCTCAGAATTTAAGCCAGAAACAAGAACAGTCTTATGTATAAACTTTTGTAGCAGGAACAAAAAAAATCATTTACACAATCCTCCCACATACGTTCACATTTTCTTTTTTTGCCATCAGTTTGGTGAGTTCATCTCGTGCATCATAGCAACTTATTTCTTATCATCTTCGTTTAACAGAGTATCAAATAGAAAGTCTTTCACGACACTGTGACTGAGTCAAGAAAAGCGATATTTGTCATGTTGCAACAACACAGAGGCGATAATGTGGAGCGAGAAATGACTCTCCATTTGAAAAATGCTGCACTGAAAGTTTCTGTAGGATGTTGGCAATATGTGAGACCAAAAGCTGTGACCAGCAGAGCAGAAATATGCCACTTTTTGCCCCATGAATAATTCCCATTACATAGACAGTAATCAAACAAACGAATCTGCATCCACAAATTGTTGCGGTTACACTGTAGAAAACATAGCAGACACACACATGCCCATCTAATTGGAAATTCCAAAATGTGTTATCTTGGAAGCTGTCCTGGTTTCCATGACAGGTTTAGTGTCCCCAGTGGTGCACCTGAGAATGACACTGAGACTGATTTTGCATTTACCTGCTTTTCCTGTGTAATTTTCACTACAATGGAGCCCTTCATGTAAAAAAACAAAAGACATTTTCAGAACCTGCAGGCTGATCTACGAAGAAGAAAAACATTCTGCTCCTCCAAAGACTAGAAACTCCTTTTTTTTAACCACTCCATATGAAACTACTAACCAGATTCAAGATATTCACAGAACAAAGCCAACAGTGTTATTGCGTTGCACAGGAAAATGTGTAAAACAAAACAAAACACTTTGCCCCTGCTGCTAGAGGCTGTTTATAAGAGGTTTTTGAGCTTTTCTCTACTGTGCCATTGTGTTGCTGATTACCCTAAAGGCATGACAATGCTACCTCGCCTGTCTGCATCCATCATTGTTTTGATGTGCAACTGTTATTCTTTCAGTTGAATAACTACTGTAGCACAGTCATTACAATGTCTGCACCTAACTTCAAGACACTGAAATGAAATGCCTCCTGGCATACATTTTTGACCAGGGAATACCACAGCCCTGACATACAACACCAATGCATACACACACAAACATAGAGGCACACAAAAATGAGCACTGAGATCACAGCACAGCCCAAGGCAGACTGAACCTCATGAATACCTCTGACTTGCTGAGGTAGGTTAACCTTAGAGATCCTCTGCTGTTATTCGGCCTCTTGTGGCTGTTGTGCAGCAGGATGCTTATAAAAAAGGGCTGTAGCAGATCAACAACACAGCCAGCTGAAACGAAGACCAGGGCAGATAAAACCGCTTTATACTGTTTTGCGGTCAGTTAATTACTGCATGAAGCAATATCTAAACTAGGTCAGACAAGTGTGGCTTGGCTGGTGTCTGCGGAGCTTTCTGATGTCTCAAAAGACGATGAAAAAGCAAAAGAAAAAGTAGTCTCCTGTCACGAGGATGAAGTAAATTTATTGTTTTGTATGGCTGAGTAAGTTCAAAATCCATAACTCCTACTGAAAAGTTTGAAATACAAAGAAGACAACGCAAAGTGTCACATGTTTGTGTCTAAATCTGCTAGTTTGTTTCAGATAAACTGTACATCTAGCTAGTTGCTTTGGGCCTCTGTCATGGTTTATGCTTTAGAGATACAATATTCAGTCAGGTACTTTATCTGTCTGCATCGCGAAGGAAGTCCAAATGGGTTTGACCTATAAACGGACACGATACAACTATTCTCATTTTTCACCATAGTGCAGGCACGTTTCCCTGTTGTGTTAAAGTGCTTTTCACTGGTTGATTTTTTAGAATATAATCCTACTTTCTGTCAACTTTCTGCCATCTTGTCTCTGCTATGCTGAGCTGCATGCATTCATCCTGGGCTCCTACTCCTTTTGAAGCAGGAGCCTTTCATTTCAAAGCTTTTGCAAAGCAATGTTTTAGAAGCGTGCTGATCATTTTTAAAATGTCCTTGAAAACACGTATGCTTAATAATCAGTTTATCCAGCTATCTGATATGAAAATCTATCAGGAGATTGAGATAAGCAATAGTTATAGCAACACATAGCTGAGCTTCCTCTGCACCTCCCCCATGGTCCTCCTCCTCCACCCACTAATGCTGACAAATGGACAGAGTGTGCCAGTAGTGGACAAGAGAGATGCTGAGACACCAGCTAGTCATCCATCTGCTCTATTCCCTCGCGACTGTCTTCACTGTGGCAGAGGTCACATACTCGCTGGCTCAACTGTTACTACAAAACACACACTTTTCCTGCCGCATACACACTTCTTTCAGTAGCTGCCTCTTCTCATGCTCTCCACTCCCTCCCACCCCCAGCTTCCTCATCCTTCATTTTTTTTTTCCTGAGATATTTTCACAAACAATTCTCCTGCTGCCTGAATTATGCAATGCTGCCATTCATCCACCTCACATCTTCTTCCAAATATCATCTAAACTAAACAAAAGCTCTAAGCTTTAGAACCAAACACAGCACCAGGGACAGCTCCTCCCGACACGTTTCAGCTTCACTACTAAAGGTAGGTTCAGCATGTCTCAGTTACTCACTTTCAAGGGGAGGGAAAAGAAAACAAACAAAACAGGAACATCTTTCTCAAGGAATTCAGGTTATTTATAACAGCAGGTGTGTAATATGATAAATGTATTTAAAAATGTTTTTCTATCTGTGAAAACACACAACAAGTTACTTGTTTTCTGTAGTCTAAGTGAAGTTCTTTTAACCACATTTGCTAAATTAAGGTTCAAATAATATAATTTACAGCTGCAACATGGAATTCATAGTATTGTAGAGGTGGTTAGCATTAGAGCGAAAAGAAACATTATCTCATCATTATCTGCCAGTTTGAGGTGGAAGTTTCAACCTGCAGACGAGTTAAGAGACAGTAAATTAATCTAATGATAACAATTTTATCCATAAGGATGTCTATTTTTTTCTGTTTTTTCTGTATATCATTTGTTTACATCAACATGCAGCAAGGTGAAGACGACATTTTTTTCTTCTCATATTTATGGTCGTATATCTTTCTGCTGTCTATAATGACTTACATGCAGACTTTTAAATGCAAAGTGTGTGCCTTATCATTCTTTTGGCAAACTGTTATGCCACTGCTTTTAATATCATTACACACTGTTTAATGTAAGTCTCTTGCACTTAAAGCCCCAATCAAATCATCAACCCATCCATTCATTTCCACTTATCCAGGGCCGGGTCGCAGGTCAGCAGAGAAGCACAGATCTCTCACTCCTCGGCCACCTCCTCTTGCCTTTCTGGGGAATTACCAAGGCGTTCCCAAGCCAGCTGAGAGCTATAATCGCTTCAGCGTGTCCTGGGTCTGCGTCAGGGCCTCCACCCGGTGGGACGTTCCCAGAACACCACGCGCAGAAGATGCCCAGTAGGCATCCTAGTCAGATCCCCAAACCACCTCAACTGGCTCCTTTCAATGTGGAGCAGTAGCAACTCTACTCTGAGCCCCTCCCAGCTGGCTGAACTCCTCATGCGATCTCCAAGGGAGAGGCCAGCCGCTCATTTCCACTGGCTTTGCAGACCAAGCTAAACGCAGCAACAGGCCAGATACCCCATACTCCTGAAACACTTCCCACAGGACACCTTGAGGGGCATGGTCAAATGCCTTCTCCAAAAAAAAAAAAAAAGAAATGAATACGAACATTCTGGTCAGTGGAGGAATGACAGCTAAAATATGTTGTGCTATTTTCACCAATTCTAAGGTGCAGGTCTCCATAACATGACAGAAATGCTAGCTAATATGTGGGAGATGACAAATTCAGATTCAATTCATCCAACTCCATGTCTGCCTAAATATATATATAGTCTAAAATGAGGTACTTATATGGGATGAAGTTAAGCTGTATATAAGATACATGCTCATTATATATATGCATTTACTCTGTGTCAATAATTTCCACCAACTTATTTTTAGTTTTCTCCTGATCCCACCAAACTCTCTCTCGCTTGCCCCTCTCTCTATAACCCTCACTCGCTCTCTCTCTCTGACAAAGAGACCAAACTCAGTGAGCCAGCTGCTCTTGAGTGACAGAATAATCAGTGATTAAACACTTCAGAGATGGCACTCACTAGAGAGTAGATCACAAAGAATACTACACACAAGATTGATGTGTGAGTTACAAACTGTGCATGTGTGTGTGTGTGTGTGTGTTAGCATCAGCCAGCACAAACACCCACATCTCCTCCACAAGCACATTTCACATTGAAATGAAAGCATTTCAGTGATTTTCAAGAGTGCATCCAAGGTCTACTGGGGCAACTCCAATTCATTCCTGTTTCATTATCACCTCTTCTGTGACAAGATGATACCGAATTAAGAGGTGTTAAGCCTTTCCACAATTAATGTTTACACAGACAAATATGAAGACACTGTCACTGTTGTTTTTAAAATGAGTACGACCCTCACAGCAACATGGAGCTGCACTTAACCTTGTTTACTGCTTTATCGTGGTGACTTTTTACGCTTAATGGATCGTGAGTCCATAGTACACAGAATCGGTTAAGCCTGAGAACCTTTGCCCAAGAAATGACAACCTTGACTTTGAGGGCCCCAAAATAAACAACTTTACTTTCATATTTCATCTTCAGCTGCTCTGCTTATGCAGTGAGTGGGATTTATTAGTATTCTGCGTGAGAGGGAAAAAAATCTGGAAAGCTTGGATGAGTGGAGAATGCAAAATGGCTTCCTCTAACTATTATTCCCCCTCTTTCTCTCCCAGCCATCACATACACACTAGTAGTGGACCTCTTGTTTACTCTCAGACAAGCTAATTGACATGCAATCAGTAGCTTACCCTGGTCTCCAACACGTATTCCCTCCCAACAACAACTAAAAAAAAAAACTGTGGAAAGGACCACCTTCAAGTACCAAAACACAGAATCTGAGTCATCAGCCTGCATCACATGGCACACTCCTATCAATTAGGGAAGTTGTTTTCCATGTCCAAGGGCAAGGGTAGGAATCATATGGGAAGCTTAAAACACAGAGGGAGCATGTTTTGAGTGTAAAGACTCACTGCTTGCCAGCTTGTCTCCATCACTAAGGCTAGGACATATTCAGCAGGGATCTTTGCTACCCTTGAGAGCTGGTGTGTTGTTTTTTTACAACTGGTAAACAAGTTTTGCACATCTTGCAGCTGCGGGAATCAAAGATGCTAATAAAACACTAGGGCTGGGATTATAGGGAGCTACCGAATAACTTTTAATAACACAAATACAGGGAACATAAAGGTATCATCTTCAGATGAAATCAAAAGCACAGTGTATTTAATATTTTAACCTAAACAGCAAAACTGTAATGGATAAACAGGGTAATATAAAACTATTATTAAATATTACTATTTATTAACCAGGGCGAAATTTGATTTTAAGCCTACCTTTATGACAATACACAATACAGACATCTTTGGTCCATAACATTTAGCATAGCGCTTCTTGAACCTCACATCCTGAAGTACTCAGAAAGATACATCAAGAACATTCTAGCAAAAAGCTGCAAGTTCCTAAAACACTTGCATTCATCTGCTTACATAACTCTCTCATGCAAATTCTGTGCAGCACCAACTGTTTGTTGACGTGACATCAAAAAAAGTCTCTGTTTGATTGTCATCTGTCAAAATCAAGCAGCTATCATCAAAGCACAAAGACTAGCAAGAAGACTTCAACAAAGTCTTTTCACTGGTCTTCAGCTACGAAATGCAAACATATGGCTCTGCACTGCAGTAGTGAAAATAGACTGCAATTGTAGCAAGAGAGATAAATTATAAGAGAGACTTGCCAGCAGAAGAACAATGGATGGGAAGAAGAGCGGCTGGGAATGACAGCAAAATGCCTTATAGGTTTTTCTGTGAGTGAGTGTGATGAGAAATGTGAATAATCTCCTTGTGAGATCTCCTTAGGTGATATATCTGTGAACCTGAGGTTTGGACTACAATCAAACCAAAGACCATCCATCCATCCATTTTCTTCCGCTTATTAAATTCAGGGGGCTGGAGCTTATCCCAGCTGCCATAGGGTGAGAGGTAAATCCTAGACAGTTTGCCAGTTTGTCGCAGGGCCAAAACCGAGAGACAGACAACCAGTCACATTCACACCTATGGTCAATTTAGAATCATCAGTTAACCTAACTGCAAGAACTGAATGGGAGAAAGCTGGAGTGCCCAGAGAGAACATGCACACTCCGAAACAGGACTGCCCCAGATGGTGGATTCAAACCCAGCAGCTTCTTGCTGTGAGCCAACAGCGATAACCACTGTGCTGCCCTCAAAACTAAATTTTCAAGGGTTAGATTTAGATGGTTCTATTAGCACCGGATGTATTAAGATGATAATGTTTTCATAAGTGTATTAAACAGCTGTAACTGTGAATCGCTGTGTTTCATTATTAAAACAAACACTTTCACACTGACATAAGGAGCAAATCCTCTTGCAGTCCCCTCTGAGTTGTGCCACAATGATTAAAGACAGGGTTTTTTTTTTTTTCACATTAAAGCGAGGCCAAACACTTTACTGTAGATGTTTTAATTTGTTCACGACTTTCCCTAAAGAGGTCAGCTGGCTTAAGCAGAGGAAACTTGTGACTCCTGAGATATGCTCTAAATGACAGCAGGAATCAAAGCCAATTCAAGTGAGACAATCAATAACACAACTGAGAACTGATTGTTGTCACGCAGGCTCTCAATATGCACAGTGTTTTTCACCGCAGGCCAATACTCTCTGTGTTAGTCATTTACTGAAAATGTCACAAATAAAATTAGGACATTGACCTAACTGACACATCCTGACAGTGTTAGAATTCCACTCTGGCAACCTAAGCTCTAATTTAAAAAACGAAAACCTGGCCACACACACTTACACCTCCATCTCATCTGTTACCCATCACCAGGACACATACTGAACAACTGATAGATAAGTGAGGAAGGATTAGGCTGATCATTGAGATTAACATTCCCTGCTTATGTGGTTGCTGCTGCTGGTTGTGGGAGTGATGGGAATCTTGGTTGGCGGGCTTGTTAGGGGACAGGAAGGAGCTCTGAGTAATGTTCCAGGACACTGCTTACACAAAGCCTGACATGTGGAGACGGGGAACATTACTTTCCCTCCTTGAGATTCCTTACACGGGAACTGAATGCAGTTCACTTAAACTCCTGTTGTCCATACAGATGGTTATTGCTTTTCTAAACACAATGCTCTGCGGTATTAAAGACAGAACTTAATCTTTGAGGTAAATGAGCAATGCTACATTTGTTTTCTCACCAGGATACATCCTTTATAAATAGTCCCTTTTTGGGCGAAGGAAGACAGTATTGTTAAATGCTCCTGTATGTAAGTGTACTTTTATAAAATGATGGAGCACAGAAATTTCTTAGTAATTTGCAACCAAAGGTATCTAACTCTCTCAGGGCATTCATTTGTCCCTCATTCTCTGTGTATATTGTAACTCACTTCAATTAAATGGAATATGAATGCTGGTGCTTTCCCTTTGTAAACACTGCCTTATCATCCTACTCTGCTGAAGCCTGCCTCTTGTTTATCTCCTGTGCTGGTAATGGGACAGAGTAATTTCTCATTTGTAACAATATCAAAAAGCAATTACAAGCCTGTGACTAAAAGCCACTGAACAATGTCCACCATCAATCATGGAAGTTAAAAAAAAAGCCAGAGCGTGTAGAGACATTTCAACCCACTCATTTCCCCTGCCTTGCTCTGGTATTTCTGTTCAGATGAACTTGGCCCCAGCTTTATGGTGTTTTGGTTGCCACCGTGAAAGGGCAAAAACCTGTTGCTGATTCCAGGCTAATTATTAATCTTATTTACGAAGTTAAAATGTCACTATCTCGAAAATTTTGTTTCTATTGGACATAAGAAAGCTTCTGGAAGCTCTGTCACTGTGTGACAAAGTCACAGCTAGTATTACTCTAATTTTATTCCACAGTTTCTAATAATGATCTAAATAAAGACATCGTAAAGTAACCTGCTGATATAAATATCAGCAAATAACATTTTAGATTGTAATAAGGCAACAGGAGATCAATTAGACAACTACACCTTCTGCAGATTACTCAAAAGATAAGATATATAATGGATCATATGCACTTCAATGCTGAGGAGTTTTACTCACAGTTTAGATTTTACATAATCCAAGCATCCTTACTTTAAATAAACTTTGAAATAAAAACATACTACAAGAAAGGACATAGTTTCAACATATATTTCTGCAATATTTGATTGACACAAAGTTGGTTTTTAATATATGACCGGAAATACTACATGGGATATTTGACAAAAGACTGAGGAACAGTCTAACTAAGAGTTGATTCCTGTTCTTAGTCTGGCTGTGAATGTTTTGAGATCTGGGTTGGGGCTAGTGTAACCCACTCTTTTTATTGGATCCCCCTGGGCTTAAAAAGGCAACTCAGAGCTGGCTCAAAAAACTAGTAAATTCCCATAGAGTCCCATGATAACTTCAGTTAATAGCGTTGCACAAAAACATTTTTAGCTTCTGTAGCTGAATTCCCCCTGCATAACAACTCTGTGTTGATTTTCTTTCTTTTTTAAGCAACTTAAACTTAAAATGAGTGGTCAGGTCCCATTGATTGACAAGTGTGCTAACACTGGCAGCTGTAGGTGTTTGGAAGGCCAGCTGAACTGAGGCTCATGTGACCCCAGGATGTCTTCCCTCTCCCTGATTTGATTATGTGGGCTGAGGGTGTTTTTAGTAGGAGTTTGCTTAGCTTCAACCTCTTCGCTGTGTCTGTGGTAGTTGGTGTCTTTTAGATCTTTATTGAGGTACAACAAATGTAAAATCATGCATAACCGATCAGGCATAACAGTTGACCACCTAATGTTGTGTTGGTCCCCCTTTTGCTGCCAAAACAGCCCTGCCCCATCAAGGAATGGACTCCACCAGATCCCCCAAGGTGTGCTTTTGTATCTGGCACCAAGATTTTAGTAACAGTCTCTTTAAGTTTTGGAAGTTGTAAGGTAGGGCTCCATGGATCAGACTTGTTTGTCTTTTATATCACACTGATGCTTGATTGGATTGGGATCTGGAGTTTTGAACCCAAGTCAACACCACAGAGCATGAGAGACCACTGCAGACTGGGAACACACAACAAGAGCTGCAGCTTTCGACTAGCTTTGACTTTGTAGCCATCATAATTTAACCCTCGCTAAACTCCTTAGTTTTCCTGCTTCAACTTTGAGGACAAAATGTTTATTCGATGTTCACTAACGTGGGCCATGAGAAAGAGATAAGCAGTGTTAATCACTTCATCCATCAGAGGTCATAATGTGACATCTAAGAAACCTGTCCTCCTGTTTTAGTGACTAAAATGTTAATATTCTATTACATGGTAAATGGCCTGTATTTATATAGCGCTTTACTAGTCCCTAAGGACCCCAAAGCGCTTTACATATTCAGTCATTCACCCATTCACACACTGGTGATGGCAAGCTACATTGTAGCCACAGCCACCCTGAGGCGCACTGACAGAGGCGAGGCTGCCGGACACTGGCGCCACCAGTCCCTCTGACCACCACCAGTAGGCAACGGGTGAAGTGTCTTGCCCAAGGACACAACGACCAAGACTGTCCAAGCCGGGGCTCGAACTGGCAACCTTCCGATTACAAGGCGAACAAGGCATCTGTGTTTGAGCAGTGTATGGATGCAGCTCCCAAATGTGGAATCCAGAAAATAATTCATAGGTTATAAGGCTCTGTTGATCCTTTATACAGTCTACGGTTTATTATTGTATTTCATAGGTTTTTCCTTGTATGTTTCTGATATATAAAGCATTTTCCTATCATGCCATTATGACTGTTTTGTATTTGTTTTAATTATATGTGAAAATCAAATGAAGAAGTGCCTGCTAAATTCATTGCCTACTTAGATCTAATCTTTTTTAATGTACAGTTATGTTCAGGCATGGAATTCAGATACAGCAGTGAACACTACCTTTAAAGGAGCAACTGGTTCTTAAAGATGTCTCAGTGGAGGTAGTAGAGGGCTGGATATACAGCATTGCTGGGGGATCCTTTTCAATTTGCATTTTTTTCACCCTCTTGCAGATCAAATAAATCACACTTACACTGAGACATCAGAACATTACAGTTTTTCTCAAATGTTAAAACACAAAAGCCAATCCTGTAACCCAAATGACCAGTAGTCTAAACACATTTACCAAATGTAGCCACCATATTCCAGTACCATAAACACATGTCACATGAAGACACAATTCACAAAACACAACCCTCTGTACTCATAAATCTAAACACATTTTTCCTTGCTAAAACACATGTTGCAAAACAACTCTGCTCATATTCTCAAATGAAAGCCCATGTGATGCAAAATGCTTGCCACAGTCACCAATCTTTGAACACAGGGAACACACCTGGCGTCATTCACTACACACAATGACTCAAAATTGAAGACACTTGTTGCTAATGCTGTACCCACATGTAAAAGCAAGTTCAGAGTGCACAGTATGCTGAAGGTTCCAAACAAACACAATGGATGAAGGCAGAGTCAGGGGAAGAGGAATTTGATGCAGAGGAGGGAGAAGAGCTGGCCCTGGAAGAAGAGGAGCAGGCCAATGAGGAAGAGGAGTTCAAATGAGAGGAGGAAGAGGAGCGACCAACGAGGAAGAGGAGAAGGCCAACATGGGAGAGGAGAAGGTCCAGGAGGGAGAGCGAGACAACCTCGCACCATCATTACGGACGAGATGCGAGCAACAGCTCAGCGACATGATGCCGCACAGTGATTGTGGTGTGTGTGGTGTGAATAACGTAAATACACTTCACACCCTGTTCATGTTTTCAAGATTACTGTTGTGTGCAATAGATTCTGTTTTTGCATTGAGTTGTGTTACAGTAGTGTACGTACATGCAGGATTTTCTATAGATTTATACTACTCATATGAAACTCACAAATCTAAATGCCTAATCCTCTGCAGGGATCTACGACGATCCGTTACTGTATAGTTTCTAAAATATGCATTGGCAGTTATGGAACAAAGAACCTTCTCACAAATTGAGCATTGTGTTTTCAATTGTTTTGCTGTAGTGTGTAATGCTGTGTATAGTGTTTACAGTTTTGACAGCTTCGAGCTGCTCTCTTGGTGTGGGAGTTTGAGTTTTGCAGTGGGAAGGTGTGGTTGTGTTTATGTAGCTTTAGAGAAGGGTGTTGTGTTTGGACATTGGGGGACCTGGTGGTAACGTTTGTGACATGTGTTTTAGCATTTGAGAAAAACTGTAAATTAATCTTGATGTCAAAGATTGACTGCTACCACCTCAGGCATGTTTTGACACCTGCAGAATAGGGTAGCTCACATTTACCTTGTAGACATAAACTCCTTGTCTGTAAAGAAAACATTCACACACTAAGAGCTGCATTGTAAAGGTTGGTTCCCGCAGCAGGGTTCATTTTGAAAATGCAGGACTTTGACTTTAAAGCTGTGTTGACCGACGGGCATCCTCGATCGATCATCAAGGTATTATATCGTAAAGAGAGCACCCAGTGTCTCCATCTGCCATGTCTGTCATTGACATTTTCTCTGCCCAGGGCATTTATTGACAGCCTGTTTCCTTTTTACCCATCACCTCTCTTCCACACACATCATGTATGTGTGTATATGTGGACTGGGTAATCAAAAACAGTGGAAGGTGTCCACAGAGCTTAAGTAAATGTATTCTTCTGTGTTGGTGTGTGTTTGTGTTGAGGGAAACACACTTTTGTTTCCCTCTCTAAAATTTCAAACAGGTATACTACCCAATAGGAAGAATATGAAACCATAGGAGGGTGATCAAAGACAAAGAGGAGGTGGGGCTGTTTGGGATTGACCTTGGAGAGCTGAGCATTAGTGTGAACAGACCAGGTGTGTGGCCAGAGCTTTACACAATTAGTGCCGGTCAAAAGGTGACAGCACTGAACACGAGGACACGGAGCAGCCTGCAGGAAGGTCAGGGTTACCCACACGATGATACGATCGGTTCTACCTCATACGTGCACATGTAGCTCAGCAGACAGGGCTTCTGTATTTGGGGCTAAGAAACTCTTCATGCAATATACGGTCTGATGACTATTTGATGAGATTTGATGCCGGTGTATTGTGAGATTTATCGGAACTGGCAAGGGCACCCATGCATTTTAATGTCCTGTCTCTTTCCCGCTACTTTGCGGTTGTGTTTCTCTCTCGCTGTTGTCTTCCTTACCCCCCCCCCCCCCCCTCTGGCTTAGTTTTTCCATTTCTCTATTGAACAAGCAAAGACAGAAGGATTATGCTGATAAATTCAACAAAGGCAAGCTGAAGGACTGAGTCAGAGGACACAGCAGTGAATGAGTGTCCAAGTGTGTTTGACAGAGTGTTTGTATGAGACAGTCAGCAAACAGCTGTCTACACATGCATATCTAAGCGGGTGTTCATCCATTTGAACAATTTTGTCCTGAGAAATACTTGACGTTATCACCCTACATAATCTACAAGTAGAGTGAGATTAAGATGAGAGACTTTAATAAATACCTGCAGCCTCACATGGCATGTGGGGGGGTAACAGAAGATGTGCACAGCAAATGTACAGATGTGGCACAGTAACAATACTTTATTAATACGTATATGGGTGAAAAGTGCATGGTAGATCCCGTATCTTTTCCTATCTACAGCAAGCTGTACTCTATAAATCTCAGTTGTGTTAAGTGGACAGTTTGTAATAATGCAGGTCTCTTCTGGATGAATCCCACGGTCCTCCTGAGCTCAGATTTATTCAAAGATCACACACATTTATCCACAAACTGTCCTTAATAATTCCTAAAGGAAAGGTTCACCCTTACAGCCTTATATCACAAACATATTGATTCTCCTTCAGCTGCCTCCCATTGATCTGAGCATCGATGGTGTTTCCAGAAAGAAACACATGCATAAAACCTGTTAATTTCCACTGCAGATTCAGATTGCTGACCATTCATGAAATGAACTGGATGTGTCTTTGTATGTATTTTTTTTTTTATACAAATGCAACCTCAAGCTAATTTGCCCCACTTAGTAAAATCGAGCTTATGTAAACATCTCAGCTAGAATCTAAAGTTATTGGTAGGCACTTGCAGAATGAGCCCCTTTTGTTTTTTGGTTTAAAAAAATTATAATTTTCTCTCTGCCTTATTCTAACTCTCTCAGCATTTCTATTTTCTTTGTTCTCTATCCAGCATGGCAAATCTAAAGACATGCATGGATGTTAGTGCTGAAGGTCTAAGGGTCAGTAAACACACATCAAACACACCGAGAGGGAACGAGCAACCAAATTGACTCAGCTGAACAGGAGGCCCCAGACTCCCTCTCGCTCTCCCTGTCTCTACTTCCACTTTCCCTCTGAGGAGAACACACAGTTATTTTAGTCCACCTCCACAGTCTGTGATGCCAAAAATGGAAGCGACAGAAAAATAAAGGGAGAGCATGCCAACGTTTTTCACACTAACCAGAAAGTGCAAATTAAATGTCTGTGGTCATGTGCATGTGGGGCTTCTGTGTCTTCAAAATTAGAGTCTGCCATATAGATGTAGACTGAATGTGTGTGTGCAGGTTTATGTATCCTGAGAATCTTGTGTGGCAGCATGTCAATACCAGCATTTGCATTTAGTGTGGATTAACACATAGACATGTGTGACTTTATGCGCCTGCACGTTTCCATTACAATATAAGAGACAAGTGTGTGCTAAACGAGAAGTGGCTTCCATTTGTGGAAGCTCATTATCAATGCCCCTTGCCCTTGCTATCTCTCACTCTGGCCTAGGGTCAGCTGGGCTCCCCGGACATTCCTCCACAATCCTATCTCAGGATCTGGGCAATCAATATGCACTGGCTACTTTTTTAATTATGCAATTCATCCTCTCCACATGCTGTCTACATCCCAATTTCCTTCCCTGGATCATCATCGCTCTCTATTCCTGCAGCAATTTTCTCTGTTTCTTCAATCTCTGTGCTTTTAAATAATTATCCCCACAGTGACTAAACGCACAAAAAGAAGGTAGAAAGAAGGTAGTGCACATACAAACACACACATATTCCTGCAGTCTCATTTAGGCCTATTATTAATAATTTCCCACCTGTTTGCTTGGCATCCTGCTGATACCTAATTGCTGGTAGGGCTGATTGTCATGAACAAAGACGGGCTACAAACATCCACCATGACAAAAGGAACAGAAGAAAAAAAAGTTGGTAACCACCAAAACTAACTGATTTTCCTGTGGGAGGAACTGCAGGTGTCAGAGGGATAGTGGGAAGGTGAAAAGGTGAACTTCATTAAGTGTAACTCTGAAAATCTCAAGAGGAGGAGTCCTGTCCTGATTAATGAGTAGGGGGGAAATCAATTACCTTTATTATAAAGAAAGCACACAAAAAACAAATAACGTTAATGGTCAACGGCATTTGCTCTTTTTTGCTAACATCTTACCTATTTGTAGGAACTACTTTCTCAAAATTTCATTTGGGAACATTTTATTTCTTCTTAGATATCTAATTAGAGCAATTGCTATATCTCTGTACTCCTTGGGGAACAATTTTTTAATTAAAAAACAGTCATTGGGTGTGATAAATGTGAAATAAGAAATAAGAACATTAGGTCAAGAGAGAAACCCCGTAAGCCAGAATTTTTGGAGTTAATTCAATCAAATCTAAAAAAGAAACCAGAGTTTACTGTTCCATTCTCCCTGGACCAGATAGTACAAGCTAAATATCTGAATCTCTTTGAATTAAACATAGTACAAACATAGTAATTAAATCAATTAAATGTTTAACCTGACAAGCTGTCACATTGCATTTTACTTCCTGAGAAGAACGCCAGGAGGTCATCACTCTTCACAAAGAAACAAAGACAATGGCAGATAACTTGGTACCTCCTCTAAAGAACTTCTGTTTTTGGTAGCATTTGTTTGAATGTCATTCTTCTTTAAGCACAATAGCTCAAAATAACCTGAGTCAATTTTGATCAAACTTTGTAGAGGTGTACATGTTAACAATCCATTTAAATTTGCCTCACGTCAAAGCAGGACTTATTGGTCCAAAATTTACCATCACCCTATTAACTTCAAGTAGAATTATTAGTGTGTATGTGTGTGTGTGGTGTGTATTGTCAATATATAGAAAGAACCATAAAAAGATTTCAAATATCATCCCACATTTGACCTCTGACCTCTCCTAATAGATTGGTCTCAAGGTTAAATGATAATATTGCTATATAGAGCTGTCTTACTGCCATTTTGTGTATTGACAGCATATAGCCAAAGATATATGGGGATTCTGAATATGGCATTACTTTGCACCTCCGACCTCTTCTTCAAGGTCAAACTTTCAAAAATAAAATGTCTTTTATCATAGCTTTAAAGATAAAATTCTACTGCCTTTGTTTGTATGGCAACATTTAGGAAGCAATAGAGGTATGGGAATGCTAAATATCACTTTATTGCAGTGTGCATCCGAATATTATGACACATTTGACCTCTGACTTCACTTTTAGATTTCACAGTTGCTTTGCTTTCAAGCTGATCCCAATATGCTTAAAGAGACTGAGCTGCCTAGTTAGTAAGAAACATATGTTTGTATAATATTATACAATAAGCTCAAGTTAATCATGTCCAGTTATTTATCAGTCAATGCTATTATCTATTACCTACTCCTACATCTTTATATACAAAATACAAAACTACTTCCTTTAAAAGGAAATGGTGTCAAGAGCGTGAGCTGCCAAGGTGGAGGTTTGCGCTCTCGGAGTGTTTCTTGTTTTATACGTGTGTTCTACACTGCAGGTCTTAAGTGCTATATAATTTTTTTTTTATTTTGCTGGGAAAATGGGAAATAGGTGCACAGCCTTAAATTTCTTGTGCTAGCATTGTTGTAATTTCTTTAAGTAGTCTTCAGGAGTAGTTCTCCAGGCATCTTGAAGGACATTCAAAGCTTTTCTTTCACACCGTGGCTCAGGTGATTAGAGGATCATCAGGGGGTCCTTTTGTCCCTCTTTGGGGGGGACACCCCCACTGGGTTTAAATCTGGGACTCTCTGCCATTTGACCTTAGAACTGAAGAAGCTTCTCAGATGAGAGGTGAAACGTCTTCAAGCAACTTAAAGAAGTCCAGACGCTTTTCTTTACAAGCTCCTTTGACTACGATGACCTGGATGACTGAGAACCTTCACAGACATACTTTTCTTTGAATGTTGCCTGCCTTTTGTTCCATTCTCTGTCAATATGATACCATCCTGTTGCAATAAGTTTGTGGTCCAGGCTCTAAGAGGTCAATTGAAGTAGTCCATAGTGCGTTTTCTTATCCAGGTATGCCTTTACTTCATTAGAAATGCGTTTGGCATCATTGTGATGCCAAACAATGATGCTGCTGCCAATCAGATGCATCACGTTTGACAGGTTCTCCTAAACCACTGACAGAAATGCAGCCATGAGCCATGACAGAAGTTCCTGCGTGTTTTAACAGATGGCTGCAAACACTTGCTGATGTACCTCTCTTCTGACCAAAGGGTAAAACTAGTTTTCACTGATATTTAGTCCGATTTAGTCTGATATTCTTGCCTGAGGTATGTCAGGGAGACAAGGCCTGAGGTATGTCAGGCCTTGTCTCCCTTAAGAATGACTTCTTGACAGCCACCCTTCCACTGACAACTTTTGACGAGGCTTCAGTGAACAGTAGATGGATCAACTGAAGGACCACATGCATCCCTTGGGTCTTGCGTCAGGTCTTTGCCAAATTCTTTCCCTATTTGTTCCCAGATAGTGCCAATCTGCTCTAGAAAGGTTTTGTAGACCTGTCCTCTTCCACTTCCTCCACCTGTCCAATTTCCTCACTTCCTCCTCATTTACTTCACACCATGCCGAGATATGCCAAGGTGTTGCGTAATAGCTCTTACTATTTTATATTTGTCAAACTATGTTTTTTAGATTTAACTAAATATATGGAATTGGGGTTCCCGAGTATAACAACTGATATGAAAACAGTAGAGAATTTATTTTACAAGAGCTCAGCTGAATACTGAGGTCCCCTCCCCTTAGTTCTTTCTTCCTTGTTCTATCTGAAACTCTTTGTGACACACACACACACACACACACACACACACACACACACACACACACACACACACACACACGTACGTTATTTTATGCATGAAACTAAGGTAAAGACAGGGTTCAAAGCCTGAGTGATTTCTGGGAGCAGAGGATACTGGCTGCATCTTAAACTAAAATCACCTGATCTCTTTTCTTATCTTTTCCCACACCGTCTTTTAACTTACCCTAGTGTGCGCGCGCGCACACACACACACACACACACACGCACACACGCACACACGCACACACATACAATCTCATCAAGAGTAACCAATCAAAAGATGCACAAACTTTTAAAGACCCTCTTTCTTGCCTCTGTGTCCCTCTTAGCCATTGTTCCCTGGAGGACACCCTAGCTCTACTTATTCCTCTTTTCATCCAGACAACAGGGCAGGGCAATGTGCTCTCCAGAGGCCTGTGCTGCAGTGCGCTGTTAAATTAGAAAGACTTGTGAGTGAAGTTCGGTAAAATGGCTGGAGCTGTTATGGTACGAATGTGGGGACATAACCGAGGAAATGATGTAGGATTGGAAGGTGGCGATGAAAAGGAAGGAACATGGGAAAGAAAGAAAGAATGAATAAAAAACTGTGAGACGGAAGGAGAGCAGGCTGAAATGCAATGGCCCAGGTTCCAGTTTGACCCAATGCTCTCGCCTTTCTTCTCCACTCTCCACTATCTAATGAAGTCAAAAGGCCCAAAAGATGTATTTAAAAAGAAAAAGAGAGGATTTAAGGAAGAGTAGAGGAAGGGAAGCTGATAGAAAGGGGGGAGTGTAGGAAGAAAGTGTTAAAAGCTGGAAATGAGTCATAGCAGTGGAGGAAAGGAAGAGGAGAAGCCACAGGAGAGACGACAAGAAGGAAGGAGTGAGAATCTAAAAAAGTAAGGAGTAAGGATAAAAAATTAGGTACAGAGAAATGAAAGATGGTAAAAGGGGAGCAGAGGGGATGAATCAGAAAAAGGTTGCTGAAGGTTTAAAAGCCCCGCTTGTTATCTAACACCAATCTGAATGTGTGTGTGTGTGTGTGTTTGAGAGTTCTGCTGGTTTGTGCTCCTTTCTCCTGCTCCACTGCTGGTTCATTCTCTAGAGACTGCAGGAAGCGAGGAAGCAATCTCCTCCTCCTACAGTATAGATCTCATCTACCCCTCACTTTTTCATCATTGCTTCCCGATTTGTCTCCAGTCTACCTGCTCACTTCCACTGATGTGATCTGATAAAAAAAAGAAAGTCCTCATATTGTTTCAAAAACATTAAGTAATATATACTGTTCTCTGTTTTTTTTAAATTAAATTAATATATTGTTTTGTTAAATTTTTTAAACAATGATTTTATTATTCATAGCATGACTTTTTCAATGTTATATGTGCTAATTATTTAGTACTGCAGGTTCTGCTGCTACACATGAATTCCTTACCATTCATTTATTTTTTACATTTTTAGCTGGTATTGTGTTTTTTAGATAAAAAAGGGACACATAGCTGCTGCAAATTACATGAAGTCACAGTACCTTGCTGTTACGCTGCTTCAAATGGCAGCCGTTCGCCAAGTCGTCACATTTCATTGCCTTTGAATATCTGATGTGGGGGGAAGGGAGACAGTGGCTGCGTGCCTATATAATGGAAAAACTATAGCTGAGTTTGCATCACACCTAAGAAAATGATGGAATTTATAAAGAGGGTCTCCAGTTTAACACAAAAACAGTATGTGAAACCTTACTTAATATTTTTTTCTTTTTAACTAGAAAAAGTCTAAAATCATTTGAATGTTTATTCAATAAACTCAATGAGGATATCTCAAGATATTTTGAGTGGCTGTGGCTCATGGAGGTCGAGCAGGTCATCTACTAATTGGAAGGTTGGTGGTTTGATCCCTTGTTGCTCCAGTCTGCATGCCAAAGTATACTGGATGACTTATCGAATGCCAAGTTGGTCCTGATATGTTCATCGGAGTGTAAATCTTAGATGGAAAACACTTAGATGCAGAAAAGAAGTGCTGGTCTGAATGAGATATATTGTTTAAGTTTTGTGTGTGCGTGTATAAATATAGCAGTCAGTATATGTGACATATTGATGCATATGTCCACCAATAATAAAGGTGTAGTAAATAAATCGGCAACTGACTACTTCACTTTGCGTCTCACATTTGCGTAAAAAGTGTTTACGTTCAGCTTCACGAGCATTTACAGGTTAGATTCGGAAAATGTCCATAAACTGCAGGGAACTGATATGGAATCTTTAACTTTTGGCAGCAGAGATGTCTGGCACCTCACCCTGCCCAGACTGTCAGCCTCGGGGAGACTTTCACATGAAAATGAAAATGCTGTGAGCTATAACAAAGGCAAAGAAGGAAAGAATGGAATTACAACTGCTCCAAACAATAAAAACTCCATTTTAGGATACCCTCTGGCGTAAACGGATGTAACTTTGTATTTGCTTCTACTTTCTTATTGACTTACTTTAATTTTTTATTGTTTCAACTGCTTTCATTTCTATGCTTTACGGACCTTGAAAATGCAGTTTGTGTCTGGCTTTACTTGACCATGAATAGAAGTATCAGCAGTGGCAGGAAGTTTCTCTGCCATCTGATTTGATAGGTCGCTTGTAACTTACTAGCAAATTAAATGACCACGTCTACCATTTTTGCCTTCATACCTTTTCTATATACCTTTTAACCAAAAAAAAAAAAAAAATAGGTGCCACATGTAGTTACCAACCACTGCCCAATGACTTGTCTCTCTGTGCTCACTGCTTTATTGCTGTGATGAATTACTGCTACATGGGAGAGGAGTGTGGCAGGAGAGGGAGCGACAGAGAGCATCATATTTAAACAGTGGAAATAAGGTCTGGTTCCAGTGATGCAAAATGTTTCAGTGTTTTCAAGAAAGATGGAAAATGCATTTAAGAAACTGAAGTACACACACAAAAAAAAATCAAAATAAAGGAGCAGCATTCATTTCCTTGCTCTGTTACTAAGATATACCTGTTCACACCTCTAATTATTACAATTCACCCCAGAAGCTAAAGGCCAGATGCATAAAATATGAATGTGTAAATCCATGACTTAAGCTATAAAGATATATTTATCCCTAAAGGCAGAAATCTGCATATGCTATATTTCTGACAGATTTATAAAGCCAACGCTTCTCTTTCCAATCATGAAACTAAGCACAAGCCCACTTAATATTTAAAGACACGTTAAGACTTAAACACGGTTTATTCACATACATAGAATAGCAGCTGAGATAAATATTATTAAACTATGAAAACTGAAATGAAATATGACAAATGAAATGTGTTTGATTTTGTGATCTCAGTTCTGGAAACATAAGTAGAAGGAAAAATGTATGGGAAGCCATTAATTTGTGAGTTCAAAGTATAAACAAACAGAACAAACAGAATACAAATAAGAGGCAAAAGGCCCACACAAAGAAAGCACACCGGTAGTCATGGGTCAGACATTTAGAGCACATAATTACAAAAAGTGAAACTTGTGCAGATGAAAAACAGCAAGAGATGCAATCTACACACGTCTCTTTCTGCGTCATACGAGACCTGACTATCTCCTGAAAAACTGTGTAGGCTTTGTCTGAATTATTTATGTGCTCGACACACTTAATAAATGACAGCTTATATGCTGGAAAAGGAGCACATGTGGTTTCCTTGCCTTCACATTTTTATCCACTCAGCTCGCTGCAGCAGCATTTTATGAACGACCACTTTTGATTGGATTACTGCAGCTTCTATCCAGAGGACACTCAAGCTTCTGTTTTTGAGACACTACATCGTGTGATTCATAAATGAAAATAAAACATAAAAAAAAATGTTGTTGTTTTTTTAAAACACATATAGTGCCATATTTATTTACACGACCTGTTGATTGATTTGAATGTGGGATGTCTTTCTTAGTGCTTTTGAATCTTGTGCAGTTTTCCTACAATGTAAACATTCACGTCAACAACAAAAAACAATGAAGGTGATTCATAGAAACAATTTATGACTTTATTATAAAATTTGCAACACTAAAGTTGTATGAAGAGCTGAAAAGCAGAGCTTTTACTTTGGCGTGCTCATGTGAATTATGCTCAGAGTTCACTAGTGGGGCGATTTTCTTACCATTTCCACTACCATTCATACAGTCTACACTTTCCCATGTCCTCTAAGGTGTGGTCTTGTATGTTGGCAGTTTTTACAGTGGACCACACTTTTACTAAGAGCTAACCACATCAGCCAAGATGTATTTAAGTGTTCCATGTATACAGTGGCAAGAACACGGAAGTTTGTCTGAGTCAAGCCTTCTGAACAGCACTGTCATGTCTCATTATGCTCTTATCCTTAAAATCATACATTGTCTCTTAATTGATGGGAAGGGTAGAGGTGAGGTATAGCTGGGCAGGATAGCAGCTGGAAAGGAGGGGTCAGGGTTTTTCTGGAATCATGATATATGAGGAGCTGGGGCTGTGCTGTGAGCTGAAAACAGCTTCAATATTTTATCACTGCAGCTAGGCCCAGCATCAAAAGTAAGGATTTTTCCTCCCTCTTTCAGTCCTTGACAGCCACAAATGCCACCAATGATGAGTGTGGGTGGAGAATGAGCTACTGAAACTATATACAGACACAGTTTTCTTTCTCTCTCTGTTTTTCTTTTCCTCTTTTACCTTTATGCCAATTTCTTGAATTCACCACTATGTTGAAAAAAAAAATCTATATAGCCAAAATAATAAATTCTCTCTTTCTCTCATGTCTGCATTTCTTTCTAGGCTAAATCAAACTGAATCTAATCTGCAAACAGCATTGGAATTTTTAACTGGTTCCCAATCTGTATCCAATCCCAATCCCTGTTTCTCCACTTCAGTTTTTACCCTTCTTTTTTTTCTCCATGTTCTATATTCACATTTTGACAATGAAATCATTATGTGTGTGTTGGGCTTCAGTTAAAGTCCTGTACCGGCTGGTTACTTGCCTCTACCTTAGATGACTGCATCCGTGTTTCATTGTGTATTTATTGTGGAATTGATTAGCACTACACCGGCTGTCGATGAAAAGCCCTTAACACTCGGAGAGCCGATAAATTCGGGAACTCGCAGAGAAAAACAACTTCTCATTTTCTCACATGAAAGCGGAGTACGTTTTCCTGCTATTTTCCAATTAGAGGGAACAGTTTATAGTTGACGAATTTCAAAGCAGATTAACTTCACAGATAATCTGATTGACGGAAAATGAATTTGGAGTTCTTTTTTGTTGCTGTTTTCATTCTTAGGAAGCAACATCTGTATTACTACTAATTATATCATTGCCAATAATCACTATAAATAGAGTTCATTCATCTGTTATTATGGATTCCACTGAATCATGAAGCACTTCAGTACCGACGGGCACAATGTGAATCACGAGATAAGACAAACACATTGTTTCTGCATATGTATGAAGCCGGCTGAGCCATCTACATTTCCAGTATGCAAGTGCGTGTATGCAAGCAAGGGGCTCCAGGCTTTATAGACTATTCATAAGGGAGCGAGAGGCAGAGCACAAGAACCTTACTCAGCCTTGTTTGACTTAAAAGGTTTCATGTGACCCTTTGGCCTTTTCCCAAGCAACACATTCTAGTGCTGCTGATGGCAGCTGGCTGTGCACATCTGGGATGAAGCAACGTGAACCTTGCTATGTGAAAAATTCTCTGCTTTACAATAAGCACCCATCCCCCTTCTTTGTCAGCTTCTTTTTTCCCTTCTGCCAGCTGCTTGGTATAAAATAATTGATTAAAAATAAAACCAAGCGGGGCTGATCAGAGCTTTTGTGTTTCTGTGGATATATGCTCAAGATTTGAAGTAATTCAGCTGCAAGATCAGAAGGAGAACAGGGAGTTGAGATATATGCGAGACATGCGGGGAGAAGGGGAGACAGAAAAGGGAGAACGAGAGAAAAGAGACTATTGATCAGGTAAAGCTGTGCTGGCTTGTCGATAGAGGCCTCTCTCCAGGGAGTGGAATGACACAAAATACGGAGGCAATATTTATTAGGCTGTGTGTCCCTGACTACGTGTGTGCGCGCCCAAAGGGAGGGTGTGGGAGTGAGCATGCGTAGACATTTGCACAATGGGGAATGTCACACTGATGGGTTTTTAGATCGAAGCAGTCTTAATGCCTGCATGCAGACAACTCATGCATGCTCCATCTGTGGCAAGTTGGGAAGATAGGCCAATTTAGTAGTCTGTAAGCCTTGTATCGGAAAGTCAAGCTCACATTAAAACAGAAAATCATTGAAGGAAAGCAGAATTGCATCTCTTATAGCGTAATACTTTATGATTTTCCACAAAGACTTCACAGAAAAAAATTTTTTTATTCTGCCAAGGAAACTGCAAAGATGTTTGGAAAGGACGACCCTTATTTCCCAATGATGCGATACAGAAGACAGGATGCATTCCTCGGTCTAATTTAAACACCCAGATGCTATTTAATGTCTATTTTCATAAGATTTTAATATACAAGTTTTGTTCCATTAAAACACCAGAGAGCCTGATAATCCAAGGTTAATAATTCAGGTCAACCTAGCAGCTTAGGTCCTTAATTAATGAACAGTGATTTGCACAAAAACACACTAAGCTGATTACACTTTGAATAAAATTATAGCATTTATATCATTGCCAGATGAGGGGAAAAGAGAGAAAAGAAATGCTGAAATACAAAGATATGTTAAGGTGGGAGGAAAATAAAGCCAGAGCCATTGGCAGAGTCTGTAGAGGTGACAACAGGAATTAGAACAGCTAAATTTAACTGTAGGGGGCCATGGTGGTGGTGGTGATGGCTGTGTGTATGGGGTGACTGTTGGGTTTGCTGGGGGTGAGACAGACCGAAATTATTCCGACTCCTCACTTGTCTTTCTCAGCAACTCGGCTACATTTAAACAGCCTTAGGGTTAATCTCAGAACTGAGTAGCGATGTGCAAAGCGGTTCTTTCTAAAAGGTCCTGCTTCACAAGTTGTTTTACTGGTCTGTAGACCTGTATAAAGTACACTTTCTTTCTTCACTTGAAACAGGTCATTAAAAAGATTTGTTCAAAAGACACTTTCACCAAATCACTGACCAGAGCTTCAATTACGCAGTTCCACTCACTGACACGGCTGGGAGTTGCATATTCCTCATCATCCCCGGTTTCTGGAAATGTAAGCATTGTGATCTTAACAGACATGCCAAATTTATTTTATGATTCAGCAGTCACTGGAGACAAACTCTTACTTTCTCATTTTTGAGCTGCAGTTCGTTTTTTACCTTGCTTGGCTTGTGTGAGGTATTTACAATCACTCATTCCCTGTATGGTATGTGAGGAAGTCCATTCCTCTTTGTGAAGGATTTTGGGAGCTGGCCCATCTCCTGGGAAGTTCTAAAAATTTTGGTCAGGCTTGAAAAGATCAGGTGGAGCCTTTTGTATTAGCATGATCTGAATGTCTTTAACTTTTGCCACTACAAAAGCCTTTAAGGATTATCTGTCTGCTCACTGATCACACAGATGTTCGCTCATCTGTCTCAGTCCACAGAAAATTTAAACCAGGATCATTATAGCTGCTCTGACACATGCTCATCTCTTTTCTCCTAAATATTAGTTATTTACATAATAAATATAGTTATAATTGATACTTTTTACCTCCTCTTCTATGGTTAAGTATGCTCTAGGGATAAATTGTTTCACTCATATCATAGCATCACAGCAACTGCACCGGCATGTCGATCCACACGTCTTCTACAGACCAGTAAAACAACTTTTGGCTAAAGGTGTGTGTCTTTAGGTTTATGTGGCTTTATATGCAGCTACATTAGGAATTATGTCATTGATTAGCCCACTATGTTAAAGCAGGTAGATCACAGAAAAGAATGGCCTCTGTACTAGAGATGGACCGATCCGATATTACGTATCGGTATCGGTCCGATACTGACCTAAATTACTGGATCGGATATTGGAGAGAAATAAAAAATGTAAATATCAAATATCAAAAAAGCACCTCACAAAACTTGCGACATAGCATAACTCAGCTCATAAATGTAGCACGTCGGAGCATTATGCTCACATGATAGAGTGGCTGTGGCGTGTCTGGTTGAGCATTTGGAGCCTCACTACCTACACCATTTCATCTCAGAGAAAGTTATCCCAGAGAGAAGTAAAGCAAGTGTGTAAGTTCATCTCTGAATGTTTGCAAAGCATTCCAGCGTTAAGCTTAACAACCGATATATGGAGCGAGTGCCTCTTCTCTCTCCCTCCCTCTCCTGCTGCTACTTCAATCAATGATCAGCTGATCGGCTTTTCTGTCGCGAGTCCGTCTCTCTTGTTTACCGCCCACTTCGCGCCAGAAAGAGGAAACCAGCGGCTGAACAACAGCAGCACGTTTAACCTTGATAATCTGTTGTTAGAATTTATTTAATATTACTTTCAACACCAGGATCTTTTTCTACGCAGCTGACGGCTGGTAACTGTGCAGGGGCGGATCTAGCAAAGTTTAGCCAGGGGGCCGATAGGGCATTAACAGGGAAAAGGGGGCACAAAGACATACTTTTCTTTCTTATTCTCATTTAAAATGTCTAGCTTTTAATAAATAATTATCTGAATCTTACAACCAAAGTTTTAATCTGATGTAAAATGTATAGAAGTCCATTACTGTATATAGTAACTGTTAAGTCTAATATAGAATAGAATAGAATAGAATTCAACTTTATTGTCATTGCACATGCACAGGTACAGGGCAACGAAATGCAGTAATATACCCTAGTAAGCTAGTACTTTTTCCTTTTGGGAAGATACCATCTGTGCAGTCTGCAGTTCTGTTGAAGAAAGATGTTGAATCTATTTAATTATTCTTGAAAAATAATTGATTTCTGTGCATTTTTTTTTTTTTTTGCTGGGAGTTTGCAACCCTATTAGTTAGGTTGCTTACTCTTTAAAATACCAGAATAGGGAGGATGGAGAAGGTTAAGTTTATTAGATTGATCAGTATTGCTGAACTATGAAATATTTTGGGTGCAGTGTATTTTTTGCATACAGGTATAACAGAATAGCTTTAGTCTTTTGTTTTGTTTTTAAATTTGAGTTTGAACTTATACAAAATGCAGCAAGATATAAAAAAACAAACAGTTTTATTGATTAAAAAACACACTATATCGGATTCATATCGGTATCGGCCGATATCCAAATTTATGATATCGGTATCGGACATAAAATAGTGGTAACGTGCCATCTCTACTCTGTACATTTAGTGCATCTCTGCAAGCGAATTTCTTAGCACACGGGCAAGCAGGGCAATTTCAACAAGAGGCCTGAAAGTTTCCATTACTTGCTAATCTGTTTTTACGTGCAACTTATATCTTGATATATGAACTAGTTGAACTGCCAGATGGTGAAAACATTTTGTTTAGGAAAGAAAAAGTGGAATAAATATTTAAGACGGTGCAAGGAAAAAGTAAGCTTTATAATCGTGATGAATGACATAATATGTTTATACCTCAGAAACACTCGACTATATCTCGATCTCCAATTTGCCAGAGTTTGAAAATACTTTGTTCTATTCCTGAGTGAAGGGAATGAATTAGGAATGACAAAGCACTATACAAATTGACAAGCACGATGCAAATACATTATTCAAGAGTACTGCTGCTGTAAGCACATTTTTGACTTTTTGGAAAAGTAGAGGCATAAATTAGTTTTCAGGTCTTGTTTGTTTAGCCAGTGCTCACCAAGGCTCCTGGTTGTGTGCATGTGCGTTTCTGCGGTGGGAGTGTAGTCTTAATGTTGATATAGCGTTTTGTTTCACTGTCATTATTCTGCCCATTTCCCTCCCACCTTTGCTTTTAAAAGCTCTTACAGTAGAAATGTTTTGTCAGGCCTGCCTGTGGTCCCTCCGATACATGCCAGCTGACTGGGCAGCCTGAGCTACTCTATTTACAAAGAACAGACTTGCCATGAATAATACACGAAGTGCCAAGCACAGGGAGACAAGAGAGCGGAGAAGAGGTTCTGGCTTACTTTTTAGCCGGTAAAGCAAAAAAAAAAAGAAGACAGAACCTTTTGAAATCATAAGACAAATACTTTTCTAGTCAGAGAGAGAATGCAAAGCTGGATGTTCAGCCAAAAGATGATTTATGGAGATGGGTCAAATCCTCCAGCAGCATCAAAAATGGGAATAAAACTCTTCTTGATTCTCTTAGAAGTGCCGCTAACAGATTTGCTGAAATGCATGCATTCTCAACTTTACAGCGATATACTTTCAACTTGGGTTAGAATGGCTGCATTCAGAGAGGAGCGGCCTGTCATCATTGGGGGTTATTAATGGGGTTTCTGCCTTGCTCAAGGACACCTGTCTACTTTGTTATATACATATGCCTGGCCCTGCTCTGCTTGATTTGTGTGTCAAGAAACGCAAAAGATAAAGACGATAAAAAATTCTGGTGAACAGAAAAATCATCATAATAAAAATAAACCAACAACTGTGCAATGGGGTGTAGTAAGCATATACAATGACACAAGTGTGAAGAAATGTGTGTTATTAGCAGACTAGTAACACTAATTAGATGTGACTATACCTTAAGTACATGCATTAGAAATGTACACAATAAATTCCTGAAGCAGGAAACACAACTTTACATTGAATCATAATTATCTAAAGATAAATAGAGTCAAGGGGTTTAATTAATGCATTAATCAGTTTGGTATGATGATGATGATGATGATGATGGGGCTCTGCTTGGACACAAATGCTTTACTGAGCTGGATTTGCTAAAAAAGCAACAGATAAAATCAGAAAAAATAAGCTTGTGTGCCTTACAAAGTCAGCATCAATGCCTGCTAAGTACTGAACATGAAATATAGAACTGAAATTTAAAAATACAAAATTTGTCTTGTGTCAGATTGTTAGGGGACTTCGTTTAGAAGGATAAGAGCAGGCTGACTTGATTATACATTCCAACTGTGAAAGTCAAACTTTCCCTCGACAGCTAAGGAAAGGGAGGCTTTGAAACCAGTGCCATCTCTCTCTCCCTCTCTGCAGGCGTCCCCGTCTACATCTTCGCATGCTCTCTGTCTTTTGCTTGCTCTCATCTGTACTTGGCCCATCCCCACGTTACCCGTCAGAGTACAGAAATCAAAGACGCCGAAAAGAAACATGTATGATAATGTGGAGAGACTCAACACAGCACATCTCAATATAGTACCGACATAAAACACACAGAGGGACATAGAAGCACATACACCACGCGCACATACCGCCACTGAGTCGAACACTTTGAGTCGGGGAAATCAGGCGTACATATACTGGAGATTTGAAAAATTAGTTTGTGAATGAAGTAATAAATTAAGCTGAAATACTTTAGAATTTTTACGTTTGCACAGAATAGCAATGAAATGACATAAAATTACACCGTGGGGTTAATAATATGGTTCCAAAGGCTGTAAAGCTGTACAGTGTGCATCAAAGTACAGGTTTCTTTGTTCTGTTTTTTCTGAAATAGAAGGGCAGTGAGGGATATTCCTGATTTATCATCCTCCGTGGCCACTATCATTTATCAGCTCACTGGGCAACAGATTAAGGGCCGGTTTTAAAATGGCTACTGGGCTGTGTTGCTCGAGCAATTCTATTACTGGTGTTTTGAAATAGAGGAGAAGATGTGAGTACAAAACATATAAACCAGTGTTCAGGTAGGAGTGAGTTTATGCTACAATGACTTTCCTGATTTGTTTGAATATACTGTAAGAGCATGTTCACTCAATATGTACACATCTTGCAGGTTAAACCTCTTGTACTGAGAAAGCACAGGAATAAACCTACTTAGACATATCTTATGTTCTTGAGAGCTCATTATTGTTAACAAGACAGTTACCGGAACAATACGGCCTATTTCCACTAATTCAGTTGTGATACATTTGACAGTAGGTAGACATTTACATACAGTTCATGAACAGCACACTTGATTGTGTACATGCCCTGAATACATCAGAATATGAAACTAAATGCGATTCTTGTGCTTTTTGTAATTTTCTGTGATTATTCCAGTCAACCTGACACAAAACTGCTAAACAAATACCAGAATTCGTGGCACATGTTTCTCTTGCTCCTTTATTGCAATTACGCATGCACTAGATGTCTCATTTCCCTTTTTTTCACTGAGGAGGGAACAATGTCTGAGGAGTTAAATCTTGGCTTCAAATGAAGCGCATGTTTTCAAAACCCAGTTTAAGCCTCTTGCTAACACATAATCAATTGTTATTTCTGGAGAGTGTGCAAATAAAGGATTCTTGTTCAAGGACACCAAAAGAGTTCAAAGACACGCTCTGTCTAATGATTCTTCCAGCAAGAAGCTCAACCTGCGTTACTTTTTTCTAAAACCGATTTTACTTCTGTTAATTTTGCAGACAAAAGAAGTACAACTCAAGGTTGAGCAAATTCACTTTTAATTAATTACAATAATCTTTATCTCTAAAAATGTATGGGGACAATACAAATTCTGAATGGTTTATGGTAGGATGGCCTCCACGTATATATCCCATAAACTTTGTTCATATTTTACCCTGAATGAAGTCGTCAGGGTTGAATAGACTTGAAAGACCACAATTACTCTAACATCCTAGTATTAATGTTTAACTTTCTCATGCTTTAAAAGCTTAATCCCCGTTACCAGCAACATGGGATTTTCCCCAGCCTACGGGGAGCACCAGTGAAAAAAGAGTGTAATTGGGGTTGTACGGGGTATAAAGGGCAAGGAGCTAGAGAAGTGGAGGAAAGGGACAGGAGAAAGGAGACGAAGGACAAGGTGAAGGGGAGACTGTCAGCTCAACTTATCGACAGCTCAACCCCCACTGGGATAAATACAAGAAAGGAGTGCGTTTGTATGCATGCGTGTGCATCCGTGTGTGTACACGTCAGTCCTGATGATCTGCTATGTCAGCTTGAGTAAAGGTCTCCCTCTGTGCGGATGCCCTCAGGAAACACTGACATTCTCCGCTGAGTTTCTTATGTGTTTTCATGTGTGTGAGTGTGCAGGAAGTGAGAAACCGCCTAGCATCGCAGCATTTCCTCCGACGAAATCCAATATGTTGCCAGTGTTGTCCAATATTTCAAGTATTTTGGATGCAGAGCCACTCCTAAAGCACTGGCTATTATTTCAGGTAGTCAGCACTACCGATGACTGATGAAAATTGGGCATCTATTCGTCCTGAAGCTGTCATTCATGCCAGGGAAGACGATATCTTCTTCCAGAGATGAGCTTCTTCTGCATGGCCAAAGGTTTGCAGTGCAAACATTCATTTCCTTAATTTACAGAAAGGCAGAAACACATTCTATGCTCCAGAAACTGATCATTTACACTTCTTGAAATGTTTGAATGTGTTTGAAAATCATAAACTGAAACCGAAGCTGAGAACAATGAATGGCACATAAAAGAAATAAAGATCTTTTGACAGATTAACATATCCATCCTATCTGACAATGAGTCAAAACAAGTCAGAATACAGTAGAAAGGGGATTCAATAAGTGACATGGCATAAAGATCTTTAGCAGCTGCCTGTGACTGGCACCTGTGTAATTCTAACAACTGCGATAGCGTTCACGAACACATCACAAGAGAATTTCTCCAAGTTAAGTTTACTTCAGTTTGATTGGAAGAACGTGTACTGTATCTGTACCACTCAGTTCAGTCAGGTTCAGTATATTGGCACTTGGCCGCTACTAAAAAAGTGTGAACAAAGGAAGTAACAGATATTAAGTCTGGCCTACCTGCCAAAGCTGCCAGGCTCACAGACAGACAGACACTCTGGGGAAAAGAGATGTTTGCTGAAACTTGAAGTTAATGATCTTAGCAGAAAGGGTTTAGAAAATCTACAATAGTTTTCTAAAACTGTGCTCACAGCTAAACAGATGAATTAAATGAGAACTACTGCCATTGTAATATTTAATATCTACCTCCACAGCGAGCTACACGCTTTGTCATGTATTGCACGTGTTCAGAGTTCTTAAAACATTTACACACTCGTTGAAATTTTGAATTAACATAGTGCAAGTATTCCACTCACTACCTAAGTCTTATGCACCACAGGCCACATAATGTGGGCATCAACCCTCAACCAATCCCCTTCAAGCTCTTGAAATAGTGACTTCTAAAGTCCAATGGGCTTAGCACTGCCCTCTTTTGCAGAAGCCAAAAAAGCATTTGCATGCCCAAACACTATTTCATTACTCACTCACACTCTATTTTCCACTGCTTTCTATCCATACTTTCATTTCTCTGCCCATACTTTCACCCCCCGTGTCTGCAAATGGGAAGATAGCTGCAGCCTCCCTGGTCTCTCTCCATCTAGTTTTTAAAGCAGCCCACTACTGAAAAGTGGAGAGGGAGCTTGTTGTGGGTCTCTGTGTGTGTATTTATGGGCACGAAAGAGAAAAAAAGTAAAGTAATTATTCAGGATTCACACTGTGTTTCTGGCTTAATGAGGTGGCGGTTAATCGCGAGGTCCAAACAGCGGCACTTTGGGACCAGCTGGCCAACAGTGCAGAGAGAAGATGGTAGTCACAGAAAGGGGTGGGAGGAATGAATACCAAATCCAAGCATTAAATGATAATGCAATGCTACAGAGAATATAACAAAAAAAGTGAGACCCAGTCACACGTTGTAACAAACCTTTTGGGTTATAGCACCACTAGGGGGGGTTGCCCAACTATTGTAGTAGCTGTGGGGGTCTCCTAGTGGGTGTGTGAGTTGTTAGCGGCAGCCATTTCATGCTGCTCATGTTCCATGCTCCAAGAAAGCACCTTACTTACTGTTGTGACAAGCTGGCGCTGGTGGTACCAATCCCCGCGCATGTAGGTTCGGACGAGTACAGCCGAGGAGACCTGGCTTATAAAGTGTAATGTTGCTGACGGCGAATAAAGGTCTGTTATTGGATTTAACCGACTGGTTCCGTGTTATCCGGCTAACCTCCACACCACATGCCCGCTGGACCGGCTAGCCGCTCCTTCCTCGCCAGACTGCTGTTACAAAGTGGCGCCCGAACATTGTTCTCTGGATCTTCATCGTCATCCGGACCGACAGACGGTGGGGCTCGGATGTTTTTCCCGTGTTTTTCAACGATCGACACTTCGGCTGAGGTGGCGTGTTTTTTTTTTCTCTTCGTCTGGCTGTATTGGCCGGGCCGATAGGACCCCGTGAAGGAGCCGACCCCCCGGGATTTCAACGACATTTGCAGGCATGGAAGAGCGCCGACCCATCGCTTGACACGCTCGCCTGCGAGGGGGAGTACTCCGTGAGTAACTGTACGGTCCGTCGGACCGCTAACTCAGTGCTATTGGACCGTTACGACATCGGCGGTGCTAAAGCTAAGGCTAACGCTACAGTGACTTTGACTCAGTGTTCATCCAGAGGGACGTTTTGTTTTGTGTGAAGCATCAGAGTGTGCACGGACGCTCTCTGTCTGATGGATATTAACGCTTAGGTACTCTGTGGGAACGCTCTTTCACTTTGCCATAACTTTTGTGAGAGAGAGAGTGGTTTCGGCCATACTTTTGAAATGGCGTCCCACCCAGACACAGGCAGCGAGGGAGACGGCTGCGACTCAGATGCTGAAGCTCCCAGCCTGACTAAGTACATCATCCCTCGCTCTACCCCTCATGACCTCAATCTTAAGGTGGAAAGCTTGCAAGAAGAGGTGGAGAAACTGCGAGTCTGCTTGCACGATTCGCTGGAGCTACAAAAGAGCCTTCTGAAGCACTTGGATGGTGGCGCGAGAGGGGAACCGGGGGAGCAAACACCTCCTCAGAGAACCCCCAACCCAGTGGCTTTTTCCACGCCATTCACGCAGAAAGGGATTAACACAGAGCCCCCTCCGCTTCTCCAGCGTCAGTCGGCGGAACTCTGCAATACATCGAGGATGATCGCCGCAGCGCTGCACCAGGCCAAGCTGGAGCCCCCAGTGTTCGCTGGTGACGGCGGAGTGTCACCGGAGGAGTGGCTCCAATCAGTGGATAGCTACAGATCGTCGCTGCGCCTAACCGACTCGCAGGTTCTGAGTGAGCTCCCTCACTTCCTCAAGGGAGAGCCCAGTAAATGGTTTAGGGCCCTCAGCTCTCACATTACTACATGGGCACATTTTTACCAACTTTTTGAATCAGTGTTTGTGTCAGCTGATAACCAAGAGCACGTTTGGCGGGGCATCCTCGATCGCGTCCAATCACTAGAGGAGCCCCTCCCAACGTTTGTAGCTCACATGCTCGGTGAGTTTAATAAGCTAAGGTGCCCGCCGCCGGAGCATGAACAGATCGAGCTCATATGTAAACATTCATTGGAGAAATATCGGGTTGCGTTGTACGGTACGCCGGTCCCGTCGGTTATGGACCTACTGCTTCGCGCGCACGAGCTCCACACAGCCTTAGGTCCAGTTGGCCGCTCAACCCCTACTTCATCTCCTAGTGTTGCAAGCGCGAGAGAACCACATTGTTTTAAATGCTCCCGCCCAGGGTTTACCACACGCACGTGCCCAAGTTGCACCTGGGTTGCCCCAAAAGAACGAGGTGCTGCCAGACCCAGAGCAACCTCCCACCGACCTCTTCCAGGACCACCACCGGGCCTGGAACTGGCCGATGCTGAGGGGCTGGATTCACTGCCGGCAGCTCGTGCGGCCAGTCAGCAGTCGGGAAACCCCCGGGGGGGGAGGACATTTTAATGAGGCAGCCCTCCCCCCATTCACAAAGTATGCCTCGCCCGCATGATGCCCACCAGATTGTGCAAGGCATTGTGGGGCACATGGAAGATGTAGAGTCTGGAGCACACTGGAACACCCCACTGAAAGCCAAAATTAACTTCAACTCAGTGGCAGTGAACGCTACGCTAGATACAGGGGCATCCCTGTCTGCTGTGCGGGCTGAACTCATTTTGGAGAACAACTTGTCTCCCAGCAGGACCCACCAGTGGATGGGTCCACCGGTGAGCCTAGTAGACGGTGCTCGCTGTCTCCCGGAGGGTGTTACATGGCTGCCCATAGGGTTCTTGAACAAAAGGTTTTATCACCGGTTTGCTGTCATCCGCAACTTGTCGTCCCCCTTTGTCTTAGGGATGGACTTTATGAGCAGGGCCTCTTTGACAATCCACATCCCCTCGAGAACCGTAGTTATGGACGACAGTCCATGCCCAGGCGCGGATGAAGAGGAGGGTTGCTCAGTTGATCTGTTGAGCGATGATAATGTCATTATGACGCTTGACATGGTAGAGCCCTCGCTGGAGACCAAAGCTCTGGAGGCAAACCTAACAGATAGTCAGAGAGAACTATTAGTTGTCCTCCTTGAACAATTTAGCTGCATGTTTGATGGTCATTTGGGCCGCACGTCTTTAACTGAACATGTGATCGACACGGGAGATGCGAGGCCTATTAACCTCCCCCCATACCGCACCTCCCCTGCAAAGAAACAACTCATTGAAGAGCAGGTCCAGAAAATGCTGGAAGATGGCATAATTGAACCGTCCATGAGCCCCTGGGCCGCACCTGTCGTGATCGTTAACAGGTTGGGCGCTGACCCACGGTTCTGTGTGGACTTTAGGGGGCTGAACCAGGTGACTCGGAAGGACTCATACCCCTTACCGCGGGTCGATGAGTCTCTCGACTTCCTAGCGAGAGGTCGATTCATTTCAACATTGGACCTGGCGAGGGGTTACTGGCAGGTGCCGGTCTCAGGGGACTCACGTCCTAAAACAGCCTTTGTTTCCCATTGTGGGCTGTTTCAGTTTCGCGTGCTCCCTTTCGGCCTCTGCAACGCACCAGCCACCTTTCAGAGGCTGATGCACAACGTCCTCAGCGGCCTTGTTTACAAGACATGTGCTGTATATCTGGACGACATTGTGGTTGTGTCCCCTACCTTCGAACAGCATTTGTTGGACCTGCGGGAGGTCCTTGAGAGACTTAGGTCTGCGGGTCTCTCATTGAAGCTTAAGAAATGCCAGTTCTGCCTGAAGGAGCTCACCTTCCTGGGCTACCGGGTTACCCCGGATGGCATTAAACCGGACGATGACAAAATCAAGGCTGTGATGCAGTTCAGAACTCCGTCCTCAATGAAACAGGTGCGGCAGTTTCTCGGTCTGACGGGATACTACCGCAGATTCGTAAAGGAATATGCTCGCCATGCAGAACCTCTGCACGCCCTGACAAGGAGGGATGTTACCTTTCAGTGGGATGACAGGTGTCAGGAGTCCATGGACTTCCTGAAACAGAGCATTGCGACAGCGCCTGTCCTGTCACTCCCTGACTTTTCCCGGCCTTTCTTTATCCATACGGATGCATGTGACCTTGGCTTGGGGGCGGCCTTAATGCAGAAGGATGCAGAGGGTAGGGAAGTAGCGGTCGCTTACGCAAGTCGAGCTCTTCACAAGGCAGAGAAACCATACTCTACGCCAGAAAAGGAGTGTCTGGCTGTGATTTGGGCTTTAGAACACTTTCGTCCCTATGTGGAAGGGCTTCATGTGACGGTCTTGACTGACCACAACAGCCTTAAGTGGCTGATGTCACGCCCAAACCCTACTGGCCGGTTGGCGCGGTGGTCCCTGCGCTTGCAGGACTTTGACTTTACCATCGTACACAAGGCGGGGGTACACAACAGGGTGCCAGACGCTCTGTCTCGCAACCCACTGCCTGCACCAGAGGGTCCTCCTATTGAAATCTTGCCGGAGCATGCTGTCATGTGGGGCATGGATCTTCGTGCCCAGCCTCCCCTTTTGTTAGAGGACCGAACACAACTAAGGCAGCTGCAGTTAGATGACCCAGGTGCAGTTCCAAGGCTCCGAGACCTGGAGTGTTCCCCCAATCTGGGTTCGGACGCCAGTCCTTCACCGTCCTTGGTGGTCAATGACGGCCTACTCTATTACCGAGGCCCGAAACATAAGCGCAGTCTTCGGCCCCAGGAGGAGCTGAAGCTGTATGCTCCTACGGCTCTCCGGGGTACCCTGTGCGGTTATTATCATGACCACCCTACAGCAGGTCACCTGGGGATTGCTAAGACACTAGCGAGAATGCAGTCTAGGTTTTACTGGCCCAAGATGGCATCGGAAGTTAAACGCTACGTCTTGTCGTGCCCAGTATGTCAACTCACAAAACCCAGTCAAAGAAAGCCAGCGGGCTTCATGGTCCCCATTTCGCCCCAGCGACCCTGGGAATACGCAGGGGTCGATTTTGTCGGACCACTACCTCGCACCGCTTCGGGGAACTCGTACATACTGGTCTTCGTAGACTATTTCTCGAAGTGGATCGAAGTGTGTGCGGTTCGGGATGCGACGGCTCGAGTGGCAGCCAGTAAGTTCATTAGCGAGGTATTTGCTAGGCATGGGGCCCCTAGGTACCTTATTTCGGACAGGGGCTCACCTTTTGTCAGTGAGCTGTTTGATTCTGTTCTCTCCACTCTTGGGTCCACCCACCGCCTCACGACGGCGTATCATCCGCAAACTAATGCGACCGAAAGAGTGAACAGAACTCTCAAAACGGCCATCCGTGCATACGTGGGCGATAAGCACGCGTCGTGGGATAAGTTCATGTCCCAAATCTGTTTCGCGCTGCGCTCAGCCCCCCATGAGAGTACAGGACTCAGCCCTGCTATGATGTTGTATGGTAGGGAGCTGGAGACACCCCTTGACTTGCTTACTAAGCCGTCTGGAGAGAGCGAGGAGTCATCCATGCCCTATCCGGAGACCCTTAAAGCGTCGCTTCAGGAGGCCCACGATCGAGCCAGGGAGACACTGGCTCGCAGCCATGCTAGGCAGAAACGCTACTACGACCTGAGACGCCGGCCGATGACCTATGCAGTCGGAGACTTGGTGAAAGTCAAAGCTCATCATCGATCGGACGCTCAATCTTGCTTCACGGCCAAGCTGGCACCCTTGTTTACAGGGCCCCTCCGGGTTACTCAGAAGCTTGGGGAGGTCAACTACAGATTAGCCAAGATTGACACTGGTGAAGACGCAGGAGTCTTCCACGTCGTGAACGTTCAGCCATTTTACTCCTGGGACTCCACATCTCCTTCAGGGCACCGGACTTCGTCCCATGAGAGCCTGGATGAGACTGAAACGGGGGAACAGCCCTCATTCCCGAGTTCAGGGGATATCGGAGCAGGCGGGCACCCCGCTGAGGGCGCCTCTGAGTCGCCACCGGCCAAGGGGGAACAATATCATTTGAGACCCCGCCGGTGCCCCAGAATCACTGAGGGTTGGACTGCTACCAGGTGGACTAACCGTCATCATACGGACAGACTCAATGTTGACTGAGGTTTGGTTTCATACATGTACATGCTGTAATTGTTCTGTTCATAAGGGGTGATTACTTGTTCTGTTCCACTGAGCCCTGGTAATCGTGGCCCGTGAGAGCCTTTGTTTGGTTTTCTGTTATACTGATTTGAGTGACCGGTTGTGTTGTATGTCTGACTGTTTCCCTTGTCTATGACCATCTCTGGAAGATGGATTGGCAGTAATACTGCATGTTCTATATTGTTTGCTTCAAGCACTAATTTTGTTTATTGACTGTACCAATGCTATAAGGTAAGGGTGTCTAACAATTCCTCCACAACCTGCTTAGTACCTAATGTAACTATGTATAGTGAAGAAGGGTAGCGGGAGGAGGGTCACCTGGGTCCGGCTGAGGACAGCCTGCGAATTGCCGGGGGGGTGATGTAACAAACCTTTTGGGTTATAGCACCACTAGGGGGGGTTGCCCAACTATTGTAGTAGCTGTGGGGGTCTCCTAGTGGGTGTGTGAGTTGTTAGCGGCAGCCATTTCATGCTGCTCATGTTCCATGCTCCAAGAAAGCACCTTACTTACTGTTGTGACAAGCTGGCGCTGGTGGTACCAATCCCCGCGCATGTAGGTTCGGACGAGTACAGCCGAGGAGACCTGGCTTATAAAGTGTAATGTTGCTGACGGCGAATAAAGGTCTGTTATTGGATTTAACCGACTGGTTCCGTGTTATCCGGCTAACCTCCACACCACATGCCCGCTGGACCGGCTAGCCGCTCCTTCCTCGCCAGACTGCTGTTACAACGTGAAAGGCAGTTGGCTTTTATGTCTTTCTTTTGGATGTCTTCTTGGATCCGTGGTTGGATCAGGAGGTTTGTGGGAGACTTTTTTTCCCCTCTATTTTGCCGGTCTGCTTACTCATTCCTCCTGAGCAGGGGTGCCCAATCCCGGTCCTCGAGAGCTACCGTCCTGCAGCTTTTAGATGCATCCTTGTTCCCACACACCTGAATCAAATGAATGGCTTGTTATCAGGCCTTTGCCAAACATGATGGCATGCTGAAGAGATCAAACCATTTGATTCAGCTGTGTTGGAGTAGGGATGCATCTAAAAGCTGCAGGATAGTAGCTCTCGAGGACCGGGATTGGGCACCCCTGCTCCTGAGCTTGGACTGAGTTAGCTGGTGATGAGAATGTGAGAGGGCTAAAGCCTCCCCTTAAGTCTGTCCTGATCCATGCTGCGTTGAGGACACGCTGTCCATGCTGAAGGTAGTGTGACCTTCATCACAACAAGTGGCATGACAATCGATGTTAAGCCTAAACCAAGTGCATTACACATAGTGAGGCAGGATTCTGTCTTGCTCCGGAGACCAGCAGCCATCATTGGGTTTTTTTTATTTCGTTTTTTTAAAGCTTTTTGTTTTTGCTGTTGGTTTGCCTTTCGACTGAAGTACCAAGCAAACGATCACCTGTAGAGTTGGTGGAGCGGAGGAGAGCGAATGCATTTCAGTGATCGGCTTTCATTAAAGTTCGGTAAAGAGAGACGACAAGAGGAACTTGCCGTGACCAGTGCTTGTTTAAACCTATCAAGCTCATCAAACATTAACAGTAGGCTAGCTGAAGCAAGAAACACAACACTTATCGATCTGCATTTGGTCCCTTTAGAATTCTTGAAGTCAACTTATTTGCTTACTCATATGGTGATATAAGTAAGAGCCTCGAGAAAATTTAAAAAAATGCATGCTGAAAACCAGATAGTGTTCACATATCGGTGCAAAGAAATGTAACAATGATTACAGAACTTGGAATAAATAATTGTTTGTTAGAAATTACATGCAAACATGTATTTTACAAATTATAAAGAAGCAACGCAACAAAAAAATAAAAGACAAATTGTGTGCAGAGTTCACAAAGACTCTAGATAGAAAGTCCAATTTCAGTGGCAATCTTTTGTACCACAAAAGCATTCTGATGAGGTCGTTTTTCATGCTGCGTGTGGGAATGTTAATGGAGAAAATAAATCGAGATGAGATATAGGGAGAGGAGGCAGATTGAAACCAGCAGCAATGCAAACAAACTGGCACTCTGTGCTCGATTAGTATGCCTGACAGCACTATGGCCTCGCAGCTGGATTCGTTGTACACATGCAAGTTTTGTGCTAATGCCCAACCAGTGCATATAGCCACACAAAGAACTGCACAAACAGAGCATCTCCTCCCTGGCTCTTCCTCTCCATCCCTCTCCGTCTCGTTTTCTCTCCGTTGTTCTCTCACTCACATAAACAGAAAAATGAAAGAGCAAGAGAGAAACAAAGTCCTCGTTCCACACGCTCTTACACAGCATCTCTGTCTGAGTTGGTTCCAGATGAATAAGGCAGAATACGAAGTGGCCCACTTATACGCTATGCAGAGACAAATAGACCAGTCAATCACTGCAGGCTGCAGCGGAATAACAAATGCTCTCTGGTATGTGTATGTGCGTGTATGTGTGTGTGAAAGAAGGGGTATGAGCTTTTTTATTATTTGCTGCTCCACAAATGCATCTGCGTGCACAAACATAGTGTTACAGTGCTGGAAACAACCTGCAGTTCTAGATGAATGTGATGTGTTTTGAAGCATTACAGCAGACCCAGTCTGTTTCTACTGTTAATGAGAACAGGAGAAAAAAAAGAGCGACGTAGGAAAAAAGAGATACAAAACACTGTTGGAGCGCCTGTGTCTCAGAGGTGCTTCCAAAGTAAAGCCTGTTGAGAAATGCCAAGTGCCAATTTCATTTGTACCTCATCATTCCCTTCAGCCATATTTCATTTATTAACACCCCCCCAAACTGTTTTCCTAAAGTGCAGTGCTGTAGGCCTGCCAGACTAAACTGACCACTGAAGGTCACTGAAGAAGCAAAAACAATACTATTCAGCAGAATGAGAGCTGCTCTATAAATATTAAATGTTTCAATTACTTCAGATATCTGCTCAGAAGAACTGCATCACACAAACTAGAAAAAAAAATGTATCCGGCATGACTGAGTGACAGACCATCCCCTTACCTCGGATGGTGTGGGGATGGTGAGGTAGGGGTAACAGGAAACATTGTTAACACGGGCTACATTGACCAGATCCAATATCAACTTTCTGTCACAGGGAAATTAAATGTCTACAGCGTCACATTTCTTTTCTATAACATCAGTATCAGTGTCAGCTGCTAAGTCTAAATGAAATCGCTTCAGTGCCACTTACGGAAACAACTTCAGCAAGCAGGCAATTGTACTAAACCATCCATCTATTTTCTTCCTCTTATCCAATCAAGAGACATACGAGGGGGGTGGAGCCAGCTGTCATAGGGCAAGAAGACAGACATAGACATAGACAACCACTTACCCTTAGGGCTAATTTTGAATGACCAATTATGCAGAACTCACATGCATGTCTTCAACCTGTGGGAGGAAGCCAATGTACCCAGAGAGAACCCCCTCAGACACAGGAAGAACATGCCAACTTCACCCTGCCCTAAATTGCTAGTAGAAACGCTCAAAACAAATAAAGAGACATCTTGCAGATAGCATGACACCAAAACTCCACGAGTTCCAAAATTCTCACATTCAGATGGGAAAGTAAAGTATTAAAAGTATTCAATAAATACACATTTTTTTTGAAAAACAATAATTTAATTAAACATGAAAGGAAAAAAAACAATACATTTAACTTTAAATGTTTTTTTCTCTGTGTTTTCGCTTCCTCGCATCCCAGGTAGTGGATATGATTGGCTGACGCCCAACAGGTAATAATATCCAATAGAGACAAATAGCCTCACTTTATCTGGTACGACACATACGCTGTTATGGAATCGCTTCTATCTGTATGTAATATCTTCTCCAGTGAACTGTGAATCTGCATTCATAAATAATAACTGCAGTGTCAATAATTCTGATAACCTTTCCACCTAGAGTGAAACAAACGACTCTGGGACTGGACTGCGGAAATGACTCGAGCTTTTTCCACTGAAAAATATTCACCACGTGAAACACGTCTCTTACTGTGTTCTTGTGCGACTGAATTAAGCTGTAGGTGTGGGACTGTGCATGTTTGCACCACTCTGTTTTATGTGTTTGTGTAGAGGAGTGTAGTGTACATGCAGAGAGTGATTAATCACCCAAAGACCCTCTAAGCTTTGTCTACTATGGCCACCAAGAAAGCTCTTTTACAAACAACAGCGCAAGAATGATTACTGAAATAATTATGCATTATTTTATTCCCCACAGAGAATGAAAAGCAGTGGCAATCACATATCTTTTTTATTAAGTCTGTTTGTGTGGCCAGTAACACCGAAGTGTGATTGTGCGTGCGCTATATCTCTCCTTCCTACTGCGAGATAAAGAGGGGTCTTTGTCATTTATTTTTGCTCACCATATTTCTTCTATTGATCACATGCATTTAAACTTTTTCTGTTAGAGTTAGGCGACCCAAACACTTGTTTATCCCAGATTTATTGTGATTGTGCAAAAAGACAAACAAGCAGGATCTATATAGGTTTTGTTGCACAACCCATAACCCTATTGGTAAGAGTATGCAACTGCAAGTCGTCTGCATCCAAGGTAAACATGTTGAAATATCTCGGGATCTGGAGCACCCATTTCATTGCTACCCAGTATCATATTTCCTACCTTGGTTTTTCACAGCAATCTGAAGAAAAAGAAAAATCCTTGAAGTTCGGAACGTTTGAAATTTTCCTTACATAGTGATAAGATTCAAGAAGTATGAAGAGAAGAACGTTAAGATCAGAAGCCAAGAAGCCAAAAGCTCAAGTTAGTGTGAGCTCTCAAAGTCAGGAGATGAAATTTGATTTTCATAGTTTCAAGCAGACGGTAATGACAGCAGAAGGTCAGGTCAAAAGATGCGGCGCTGTTGTCGGGGGAGAAAGGACAGGCTACAACAAAAACAAGCTACAGCAATGCATGAAAACCTGGAAGAGGCTGACATACTGCTGTGTTAGACATTTGGAATAATGTGTCAGTCGACATCAGCTTAGTTGATGATTATTGTGCTGATTATTCCAGACTGTTTAACAGTTCTTCAATGTATCATCTTACAAGAAAAAAATACTGATAGGGCCTTAATGTTTTTCAGTTTAATTTTAATTAGCTATGCTGACATGTGAAAACTAGCCCATTGTTGTGTCACCAACAAATTTGTGATGCCAACAGTTTTTTTTTAAGCTGTTATGAATGAATATTATGAATCTTACACTAGTATGTCAGCCCCTCACTGAAAACGCATCATATCATTTGCAGCAAGTTGTGAGAGAACTTTAACCAGCAGCCAACAGATCTGTAAAATTGCACTTTTATAAACAAAAAAAAGACGAAAGGCCCATGTCAGTGTTTACAGTCTTACATGTCTGAGATTTTCACAGCTTGATTTAAAGCTGAATCCTTAATAAGACTTTTCTGCACTGCAGACTCAAACTTGTTCTACATAGATGCTTCGTTTTTTTCTCTGCAGTTACACAATAGATTTGATCGGGCTGCTGGTGAAGTCCTGTCCTCCATTCTATACATTCTCACAAAACAGACACATCTTCCAGATTCTTCTACAGAGCACATGTTGGTATACTCACTGGTTCCTTATATTTCTACCTGTCATGTTCGAAAGCAGCACAGTAAAGCTGCTAACGCGCCCCACAGGCAACAACTCGAGCACAGGAATAAGCCTCCTTTCCCCTTTTCTATCATTTGCTCTCCCCTCCCAAGCAGCGAAGGATCTCTGCTTATCTCGGCATAGCTGTCATGCCGACAAAACAGTTATCACCTTCTCCTCCTTGCTTGAGAGTTCCAGGAACCAAAAGAACACCTTGCTAATCAGCTCCTTACTATCATGCCCGGTCATATTCTGTATAGCTAACCCAGCAGCCAATATAACGAGGGAAAAAGCACACAACAAAAATGAAGTCTTTCTCAAATAAAACATGGATTGGTTTAACAAAAGAAAAGAAACAGCAAAGAAGCTGAGGCTGGTACTTCTTAACCCACCACTTCATGAGCAAACAAAGACTTGTGCAAACAAGTCTATTAGCCTGTCACCCTACTTGTGCCCTTGCTTACATCAAGCCTGTGAAGAGTGCTGGATGCTAATTGTACATACGCTCCAAGTTACCAAGCAGCACACTGCTACAGACAGGATTCTTAAACAATGCAATATTTATTTATTTTTTTAAAAAAGGTATAAAATTAGCTTCATAACTTAGCTTTAACAGTTAACAACATAATGCATATTTCTACACTAAATCCAGAACAATGACAAATCAAACCTCACAGTCAGGTTTCTTATAGCTTATAATAAAACCTTCCCCATCAGACATCTGGATATTTATGAAGTCATTTCCACACTTCAGTGAAGCTAGTTCACACTTAATTATAGGGTGCACAGCTACTTCACCCCCAGTGAATGCCTTAGCCACAACCAGATTATAATATTACAAACGTACGAGAGGAAAAAAGAATGAAAAGCATTGACCTAAAAACCACATAAGTGACTAACCTGTGTCTCGCTGTTCTCTACCTTTTTTCTTTCACTCCCCAGCTTCCAGCCACCCAGCAGGGGGCTATGTGGCAGGTACATGGGACTTAGATCACTGTTTCTCCTCACAGCATGTGTTAGCACTCATGGTAAATTTCATGGTGAAGTTAGAGTTGTACAGGATTTTACTCTGAATAACAAGACAGTACCATCACCATCTGAAGAGTAATGAATGAGTCCAATCTGTGTGGCCCTACTGAAGTGCGATAATGACTTTACCTTGTTAAACAATGTTTATGCAAGCTGTAGAGCTTGTTAACATTTGACTGTTCACAATTAAAATATCCTAACATTAGCTAATAATTATAATTATCCAATTAAAGTCATTATTATTAGCTAATGTTTAGATATTTTAATTGTTAGCAGTCAAATGTTAACAAGCTCTGCAGCTAATTTACAAAAACATTTTTTAGTTCCAAACTGAGACACCGGATCTGTGAGGATGTGTTCATGTATGTAGAAATGCAGCACAAGAACATCCATCTACTAAATGACGGCTTGAAGATTCATGCAAAAAATTAAATTATCAATTGGAGAATGCTCACCAATCACTTTATTAATACAATACAGATCTCTTTCACTGACACTCTGAAAGCAGACTTACAACGTTGCCTGTGGAGCTTTAACTTTAAACCACTAAACAACAGCTAACCACCACTGAATATGTTTCCACCGCCTGACTCACTGCACTCACACACCTACTAACCATTTTTAAACAATTAAAACAAAAACTTTGACTTACGGTCGTTGCAAAATGAGCCTCCATAGGACGTCATGCTGCAATCGCAGGTGAAGCCCTCCCATTGCTGGAGACACACCCCCTGATGGTAGCAGGACTCCTCCGTACAGGTGGTACTGGGTCCTGAAGACAAAACCAAAACATACGCCATCACATTTTTTGTTCAATCTCATTCAAAATTAAATATTTCTAAGACCAAAAGGCAGAAGCAAACGATCATGCACTCTGGATAATGAGAGCAAAGGACAATTTTTAAAGCTCCATTTAGCAATTCGTGACTTTTCCACTGTGGATTACACACACTATTGACCCAACAGTGCACTGTCACATCAGCTGGCAAGATTCAACAAGTGTTTTGCCTTTGCTGACTGACTGAAATGGAAGAAGACACGACTTTCCAAGAAAAATAGATTTTGACTACTTGTTCTCAAAATAAAGATGGTAATGGTAAAATGATAATGCTAGAAGGCAAAAGAAAATAACAATGAACTACTGTTATAAGATTAGGATACAGATCACATGTTAGGAAAACAATGGTTCTAAAAATAAATGTGTGTGGTGGCTGTTGTGTTGGTGGGGTTTCTCATTAAAATCTCAATTAAACACAGACATTTTTAAAGAACCATGGTTCAGTGCCAGACTAATTTGTTTCCACAAAGATAAACAGACATCTCACTGTGCCATTTACAAGTGGTCCAATTAAGACACCCTACCCCCCCCCCCCCCCACCCCCACCCGCGTGCTCCAAACTTATAAAAATGAAATGTTTTATTTTGTGTTGTTTATATGCCAGTTTGCATTTAATCATTAGTTTTTAATAATCCTCCACAGCATGTCTTTCTCCCCTCACCAACCAATCACAGCAGATGGCTGCCCCTCCCTAAACCTGGTTCTTCCTGGTTTCCTCCTATCAAAGGGGAGTTTTTCCTTCCCACTGTCGCTAAGTGCTTGCTCATAGGAGGTCATCTGATATTATTGTAAGATCTTCGCCTTAAATATAAAGTCCCATATATGACTCAAAGTGAATTAAATTGAATTGTTTTAAATTGTCCACTTTCTGTGTTAACTATGTCCTTATTTACTGATTAAAACTTCCCTTAAGGAGCTAATAGAATATATTGTCATAAGCAAAAGCCATTAAATGATTTGTTCATTCTTCCTTTATATTACTCACGTTATCTTTGCATTTCTTCCTGAGAGCTCATGAGAACATGCTATTAGGTGCCTTAAACTTGTTGGAGCATAAGACTCTCATCTGTCATGTTTGCTCCAAATGTTCAAGAAAAGGTAAAAAGCAACTGAGCACATATCTCCATTACCTTGCTGTTGACAACCGGGTGCTCGATTAGCAGCTTGGTTACAACTTGAACATCTGCCTACGTACTAATAGTGTGCTTAATTGAGTTTCTTAAGCAAATATTTCACTAATCCTTGCAAAAATTATTATGTAGATTACATGCTTTTTTAAAATTATTTACTTATTTATTTTGCATGATTAGAAAATGTAAATTGAAAGCATTTTGTATTTATCTTGGACATAGACTGCCCATTTTTTGCTTATTTCTCCTGTCTTGAGCTACAATGAATAAGCAACAGTGCTTTTGTACCTTGACTTCAGTCTCCTTCACTTCCTCCCCTCATCTTGTTTTTTGTTGTTGTGATCCGCTGAGTCAGTATGCAGTTACAAGAGAAAGCTCAATGTTCTAGCCTTTGTCTGGCCTTATCTCTGGAGAGACTAGACCAGCAGCCACCTCTGACCACTCTGTATCCCCAGTCCACAAGCTAACAATGACCTAAGAACCAGGTTGGTGCGGACCCTGGCAGTGATCCACATCCAGGAAAATAATACATCTAAAAAAGTCACCTTCAGCGGTCTTGCTTTTTCTTTTGAAACCCAGCATTTTAAAGATCGAACCTACCAACAGATCAATCATGTACAGTGGAGCAAAAAAGTATTTAGTCAGCCACCGATTGTGCAAGTTCCCCCACTTAAAATGATGACAGAGGTCAGTAATTTGCACCAGAGGTACACTTCAACTGTGAGAGACAGAATGTGAAAAAAAAATCCATGAATTCACATGGTAGGATTTGTAAAGAATTAATTCGTAAATTAGGGTGGAAAATAAGTATTTGGTCACCTCAAACAAGGAAAATCTCTGGCTCTCACAGACCTGTAACGTCTTCTGTAAGAAGCTTTTCTGTCCCCCACTCGTTACCTGTATGAATGGCACCTGTTTGAACTCATCATCTGTATAAAAGACACCTGTCCACAGCCTCAAACAGTCAGACTCCAAACTCCGCCATGGCCAAGACCAAAGAGCTTTCGAAGGACACCAGGAAAAGTATTGTAGACCTGCACCAGACTGGGAAGAGTGAATCTACAATAGGCAAGCAGCTTGGTGTGAAAAAATCAACTGTGGGAGCAATCATCAGAAAATGGAAGACATACAAGACCACTGATAATCTCCCTCGATCTGGGGCTCCACGCAAGATCTCATCCCGTGGGGTCAAAATGATCATGAGAACGGTGAGCAAAGATCCCAGAACCACACGGGGGGACCTGGTGAATGACCTGCAGAGAGCTGGGACCAAAGTAACAAAGGTCACCATCAGTAACACACTACAACGGCAGGGAATCAAATCCCGCAGTGCCAGACGTGTTCCGCTGCTGAAGCCAGTGCATGTCCAGGCCCGTCTGAAGTTTGCCAGAGAGCACATGGATGATACAGCAGAGGATTGGGAGAATGTCATGTGGTCAGATGAAACCAAAGTAGAACTTTTTGGTATAAACTCAACTCGTCGTGTTTGGAGGAAGACGAATACTGAGTTGCATCCCAAGAACACCATACCTACTGTGAAGCATGGGGGTGGAAACATCATGCTATGGGGCTGTTTTTCTGCCAAGGGGACAGGACGACTGATCCGTGTTAAGGACAGAATGAATGGGGCCATGTATCGTGAGATTTTGAGCCAAAACCTCCTTCCATCAGTGAGAACTTTGAAGATGAAACGAGGCTGGGTCTTCCAACATGACAATGATCCAAAACACACCACCCGGGCAACAAAGGAGTGGCTCCGTAAGAAGCATTTGAAAGTCCTGGAGTGGCCTAGCCAGTCTCCAGACCTCAACCCCATAGAAAATCTGTGGTGGGAGTTGAAAGTCCGTGTTGCTCGGCGACAGCCCCAAAACATCACTGCTCTCGAGAAGATCTGCATGGAGGAATGGGCCAAAATACCAGCTACTGTGTGTGCAAACCTGGTAAAGACCTATAGTAAACGTTTGACCTCTGTTATTGCCAACAAAGGTTATGTTACAAAGTATTGAGTTGTATTTTTGTTATTGACCAAATACTTATTTTCCACCCTGATTTACGAATAAATTCTTTACAAATCCTACCATGTGGATTCATGGATTTTTTTTTCACATTCTGTCTCTCACAGTTGAAGTGTACCTCTGGTGCAAATTACTGACCTCTGTCATCATTTTAAGTGGGGGAACTTGCACAATCGGTGGCTGACTAAATACTTTTTTGCCCCACTGTAAACAGCGCTTCCTCTCTGGTATATGGTTCGGGGAAAATATTCTGAAAGTGATTATAGTTAAATTAGATCACCAGTCAGAATAGTTTTTGATCTATTCCTGCAATATCAACAAGGGAAAACATGGTTTTGCAACAGCCCCAGGACTAGATATACTAATATTTGTCAAAAGAGTCCACCGTTCCAAAACTGGTCAATTACTACTGCTCAAATCCCTGGCACATCAAATCATTAACTAATATTAGCATCCATTTCTGGTGCCTGCGGGATTCAATATGATAGCTTAATGCAGTTTTAAACTCTGTTTGGAGCGAAGTAATTGTGGTGTATAACTGTAGGCAGGTAATAAGGCTGGCTGGCAGAAGTAGCAGCGTTAGGGAGCAAGAGAAGGGGGGGGGGGGGGGGGGGGGGGGGAGAAAAAGCTGGATCACTACTGCATCTAGTCGGCCAATGCGGTCCTCAGGGAAATCAAGTCTGTGCTCTCCAACGTTCTGTATGCCATTGAGACGTGGTGGAGGGGAGTTAAGGGTGGGGTGTGTGGAAGGGGAAATGCTATAGCCAAAATCTACTGTTATACTCAGGATTAACTACCCCACACCATAGCCATGCAGCCTGAGACATGGTGGCCAGCCCCGCGCAGCAGAGGTAAAAACATGACAAATGCAAGATTGATGAAGCAAAAGCCAGCAAGGGTGGAGCACTGCTGAGATTTGCCACACTGACAATAACATTAGAGGGGAGAGGTGCTTCCCTCATGCAGGTTTTATAGTGCAATAGAGAGGATATACAGAGGACAGACTGTAAGAACTGTCCCGAGCTCAGAGAATTGGGCGTGGCCATTGGCGATATTAGGGAATAAAGTATATGGAAAATGGACTCGGTTACTATACTTCAGTGTCTTAAATGGTCGCTTAGCTAAAGAAGCAGGCTTATGTTAAAGCAGGTCACAATGAAACTTTAAGAAGGCAGAGTTACTATTAGAAATAAGATTTTTACTCATGTCCCAAAACAACAAACTCAACTTCCGAATCGTTTCCTCATAATTGCAGTCAATATGTAAAGTGAGAAACTGTTGACCAGCTGGCATTCACTGAATGAAATGACTCTTATTAATATTAAGACAAGTGTATTCTACACTAGATGGTAATCATTGCCATTTGATTTCCCCCTAGTGACTCACAGGTAAGATTTAATGATTGATTGAGTGATTTCTTATCTTTAAACAGTTTAATTGCATATTAAGCTCAGTATATGACAGCTGCTGCTTCTACTTACCATCGCAACCTCGTTCCACCTGGCCCACCCTGTGGAGGGCATCTGCGATCAGGTCAGGGAGTCTCCCATTCAGGTCCACAGAGGCCAGACAGCCCTGGTACCCGTCCCGAGATGCAATCAGTTTGGGCAGATTGCTGTACATGCTCTTTGTCACGCCACCGATGTACAGCTCCCCTGCAAAACACACCCATAATAAGACCAATGAGAAATAGCCAATGGTTAACATTAGTAGAAATCCTTTAAATTTACTGGTTCATTTTAGTTAAAAACAAACAAACAAAAAAACTACATTTTGATTTCTAACAGCAACGGGTGTCAATAGGAGGCTTTTATACAACACGGTCGTAGTATAAAAATAGGTTGCCAAATATTTCAGTGGTCTAGAAATAGAGCGATGATGGAAATACATACCAAATAATTACATCCATATTTGGAGTATCACTCAGTGACTGTAATCAACTCAGAAATGGATTATGAATGCATCGCAATATCTGCGTGTATGTGTGCCGGTATAAAATGTCAGATACTCTAATATAGTTTTTGAATGAAAAGCACAGTTATGGAAAAGAACTTGAACATCATGTTAGCATAATAACAACACCAAGTACTGTGACCGTGGCTGCTGGTATTTTGAGCAAATCATTAAGCCATCTGTAGGTACATGGGGTTCCTATGAATGCCAAACTATGCTTGTGCACTGTGAAGATTTGTACCATCAATGTTGGGAGGTTTTTTCTCCTGAGAGACACTCTGACAAAAGGCTTGTCACTGAGGTGGCAAGAACATGTCTGAAGAACATGTTCGATTCAAAGAAACAGCTTATGGTTGACATGTGTAAACTGTACAGTAGCAAGCCACAAGGATTGGCAATGTCATGTGAAACCTGACAGACGTATTCCACCAACATGTCCGTGTACTGCACTCTCATGGAGTGAAAGATAAACATATAAAGCTCTTTAAGCAGACAGAATTTGCGAATCCTAAGCAAAATGATAAAGCTACAAATGAAGGTCTCTTTATATTACTACATAAAAGGAAATAACCATCACTTTTTCTGTCTTCCAATTATTTTCCCTCTCTCTTTTTCTATTTCAGCCCTCTGTTCTGGAAAGTTTTGCAGAAAATGCCAAGCGAAATTATGATAAACACAAAAAGGCCTTTGATGTAAATGCATATGAATAAACACGGTTTGAAATGCTTCAGGCTTTTCATATCATCAAAACTCCTACTTTACGCTTTATCTTTAAGAAGGCATAAAACGAGCATCCGGCAAAACCTTTCACACAGGGGCAAGATCCTGCTACAAAGATAAGGCCATCTGAAAACCTTCCTACTTGGACAAACTACAATAATAATTTTTTCACAGCTGAAAACCAGAACTTTCAACTGAGAAGCAATGAGCCACAAGGTCAATTATATGTGGACTTTGTGTAATGGAATGAGTCAATGATGTTTGCCAAGTCGTGTCTAGAATTAATGAGTACTTGACACTTCATATTTTCCAGCCAGGGCTCCCGGGCATTATAATCAATACAAGGAAAGCATTAGCTGTCCAACTGAATGATGTCCTGAAATCATGGCTGTAAGAACCATTTAGCAAATATGAAATTATCAGTATGGTATTAATCTCAAAAGAGCAAACAACGCATTTCTGCAGAAGTCAACAGCATGTTAGAGATTGTACTAACCAGTAGGGGTGCAACGATATTCGTATCGATATTGAACCGTTCGATACAGTGCTTTCGGTTCGGTACGCATATGTATCGAACAATACAAAATTTGTAATTTATTTTATCAACTTTCCTTCTGACTATGCTGTCTGTGTTGAGCACTCAGTGAATCTGCGTTTGACTACTCCGCCTAGGGTCGACAGTGCAGCCTAGGCGGAGTAGTCGAACGCAGATTCACTGAGCGCTCAACACAGACAGCATCGTCAGAAGGAAGAGCGCAGGGCAAGCTAGCGAGACAGAAGTTAAGCTCTCCTTACAACATGGACCTCCCCCACCCTCATTCAGATCTGGCGTTTGGAATTATTTTGGTTTTCATGTGGCGTATGACCCTGAAGGTAAGCAGTCATGGACTAAAGTAAAACAGTATGTTGGATGTGCCATGCAATGCTTAATTACATGGGTGGGAACTAGTGTGTTAGCGCAGTTAGCTCGTTAACGTGTTGGCCGTCTAGCCCCATGCACGGGGCGATCGGCGGTAGCTCGTTAACGGAGATTTGCCGTGTTGTGGCGTTAAGGTCATTTCAACGAGATTAACCTGAAAGCACTAGTGGGAACACAACGAATATGACTGCACATTTACGCCGACATCATCCTAGTGCAAAGACAAGTGGAAGCAGAAAAAAAACAAGCAAGCATGCTACTAACTTTAGCCGAGTCATTTAGACAGCTGTTAGCACATGATTCTCCTTATATATGTTTAATATGCTGCTGAGAATATAGCCCAGAAGAAGCGGATAGTATAGCTTTTATTTTGGAAAGAGACATTTCTCTGTAATAAACTCTCTTTTCCAAAGATGAGTGATTCCTCAATCAGATACAGGGCTCGCAATATCGCTAGCCCAACGTCCTGGAGCTAGCGATTTTTTTCAGTCGGGGTACCAAAATCTATCTCTGCCCTGCCCGTCGGGCTATTGTAGGAAAAATATATGTCAATGCTTTTGCATTCTTTCAGAAATGTAGCTGGGTAATTATGTCATTGGCATCGGTGAGCCACTGTCAATATGTGACATATTGAAATCGCGTTTGAATTTGCGCTTGTTTTTTTGCTTTCACTTTGCAATCGCGCGAACTGTGTATAGAGAGCGACAGCACTGATCTGTGAGTGATGATAATTTGCGCACCAATTCCTCTGACATCGTCTTATTAATTGTTAGCTTACTATGCAAACATGACAAGTGAAATCTCCCGCAACTTAAACATGTGAGAGGTTGATCGCGCAGAGAATCGCTGAGCTTATGTGAGTACGTGTGTAAAAGCAGCAGGATTTATATTTGACTACGATGACCTGGATGATTGAGAACCTTCACAGACAGATATATATTTTAGTTCTGCTGAGCCAAATAAGACAGGTCAGGGTGAAGAAGTGACAGCCAAAGAAAAGCTTACCACAAAACGGAGAAGTTATGACAAATCAGACTATACGGCAAAAAGAAAGTGCAGCTTTATGGTTTCATGGACAAAAGAATTTCTGTGGCTGCAATATGACGAGCTAAATAACCAGGGCTGCACATAAGTGGTCCGCAGGTGCGCATTCGCTGTCAAAATAAAAAACACGCACAAGGGTTAGGGTTAAATTTAAAAACTGTACTTTTGAGTTAAAATATATATTTATAATTTTAATAAATGACAAATTAAAAAGGCATGAACATTTTTTTTGTATCGAAAAAATATCGAACCGTGACACCAAAGTATCGAACCGAACCGAACCGTGAATTTTGTGTATCGTTGCACCCCTACTAACCAGCTGCATAACTAGAGCAGACGAGACAGGAGGGAGGGCTGTGCCAGATGTACTGTAAAAATTAGTCATGCAAGTTTTGTTTTCTTTCAGTGGAGTAAAGAGTACAGCTGAAGAATAAGTATGCAGCGTAGATGCACACGCCCACTCAGCGAACTGGGGTCTCGCTGTGCTCCGATTGGAGTTGAATATCTTTTCATTTGAATTACAGATTTCTTTGGCTAAAGTTTTGCCTCCCTTGTTCATCTGGGCCATGGACGTTTTATTCCACAGCAAATATTAAAGCTCATCTACCTTCATTTTTTTGGTTTTCTGTTTCTTTCATCTAACACGGTTTCAGCATTGTTTTACTGTGAAGGTTCCTGACATCTGAAGAGATCACCTACTTACATCACAACTTTCTTATCTATTAATTTTCTGTTTATACAGTAGAATGCTTCAATTTCGCGCAGTTATAATGAGCACAATTTTACCATTTTTACATTTGACAGATGCTCCTAATTTAGGCTCATTTGTTTTCACACTTATTTGAAAAATAACTTTTTTTTTTTGGACGGGGCTATGGCTCTCTACATCCTCTTGCAGACCATTACATGTGGAAACCATTTGAATACAAGCGCGCTGATCCACACAGGTGTGCACATGGGTGTTCACTGTTCGTAGACTTAAATTACACCTTTCTTGGCTACTACTTCAAAGCACATTGTGCGTTGTCTGTCCTGCGTGCTGCACAACAACATTGAATATTTAGTATTTACTGCTGTTTACACTTAGCTAGATTAATGTGATGGTGTTGTGTTTAGTATGTTGCTTTGGTTTTTTTGCTTGTTTTCTATTCTTTCTCTCTCAACAGGTGATCCAGGAGATTTTATTTTATTTATTTATTTATTTTTTCCCCTTTCTCACTGTCCCTCTCCCCTTCTGTTTTTCTTTTCCTTCCTCTTTCTTTCTCACTTTCCTATCCCTCACTCATGTCTGTCCCGTCTGTAAAAACTGAAAATAAAATAAAATAAATAATAAAAACAAAGGTCGATCAAATGGACCAATACGGCAATGCCACGATGATCCATTTGGCAAAATAAATCCATTGGGTATCCTTGTTGGTCTTCAGACAACAATTGTGACGGCAAAAGAACCAAATGGGACAGGCAAAAAATAAAAATTAAAAAATTAAAAAAATAACTTTTTTTTTTTTTTACTTTTAAAACATAAAACATAAGTAAGGCGCCGACTTTACTTTCAATCACATCTATAATTTGCTGTGAGCTGTGATTTAGCACACAGTGCTACTGATAGTCAGGTTCAGAGCTTAGCAAAACTCTCTGTTTATACACCACTTTGCATTTCATTATTAGTTATTATTAATCTCTGGCTCTCTTCCAGACAGAGTCTTTTTTCGTGTCTGCCCAAACCCGTCGTGGCAGATGGCTGCTGCTTCCTGAGCCTGGTTCTTTATGTTCCAAGTCCTTGCTCACAGGGGGTGATCTGATTTTTGGGGTTTTCTCCCTATTACCGTGGGGTTTTTACCTCACAATATAAAGTGCCTTAAGGCAACTGTTGTGATTTGGCGCTACACAAATAAAACTGAGTTGAATTGGATAAAATGATTTCTGGAGAGATGATGTCTATCATGTTGTGACTACCTACTTTAATATTTGAATATGACGAGTGCAGTGTTGTTACAGTTTTGGGACTGTTTAAGAACAAAAGTTTAGAACGATGAGTAACCATTTTCCTCCCAGCCAGAGACTGTGTCGTGGTCTGGGCTCTGCTGTCCCAGCAGTAATGCATGGCTGTTCTGCTGAAGAGCTCAAAGACATCCACAAGACGGGACCAATTACAGCCTCCCAGACCTCACCGGAGAACACCACCTCCACATCTCTACGGTTACCATAATGACCTCTCAGGGGCTGATGGGAGGAATTGGGATGCTTGGATACAGAGCTCTAGAGAGTGTCTGACAGCACCATGTGCAAGAGCACACTGCATAACGTTTACACTAGACAAAAAAGATTTTAAAGGGTTTTAAAGTAAAATATAGATCTCCTTAATAATGGTTTCATTTCTCTTTCATGGTGTGAAACCTCATACAAAAGACTTTGTGGGACTTGGATGGATCACTTTGGGAACAATGGAAGGTCTTCAACACTTGACCCTTTTTTGATAACTCTCAATTTTATATTCTTAGAAGTGCAATGTTAAAATCTATTATTATTTAGCCCACATTGGAATACCATCAATTTACTGTAAGCCTGCAAAGTAGCAGAAGATTTGTAAATAAAGAAAAATCTTAATTATGTAAAATATTTCAGCAACATTTCCATTGCAGGATTCACATTTAAGCAAATATTTGCCACTGGCCATATTACCTCCTTTGCTCAAAGGGTTGGATTTTCTTGAGCTGTATTGATTCCAGTAAAGCACAAGCAAGCTCAAAGAGTACTCAAAGATTTGCTTAGCTGTTATAAATATGACTGTGCTGAAAGTTTCAGGCAGAAAATCGTATAACAGCACAGTGACAGTGGGAAACGTGGCATCAGATCTAAGTGAAACTGTCAGAAGTTAAATTGTTTTTCTAAGAAAAACCGGGGCTTTCTCGGCTTCAAATCTGAAGGTTAGCAAGAAGGCTGACAAAGAGGGTAGTACATGACATTGAAAAATGCTTTGCATAAATTGAGAAGTTGGATCCGAAGCAATATCACCCAGGCAAGAAGAGAAATGGAAAACAATTTCATCACAGACACAGAATTTCCTTAAGTTCTCTCTGTTGTCCACATTCATGGTGGTGCACAAAATGACACTAAGCAACACAGTGGGTTCCCTTCTCATTTAAATATGCAGAATGATTGACGATAAGATTCTACCGTAATTGAAAGCGAGAGTCTGGTTTAATATCACAGTAAATATCACAACAAATCCTCTTATCACCGGGGTAGCGATAATTTTGTCCAAGCAATTTTAGATGTCCCCACAATAAGAAAGTATTCAGCTCTTTTCACAGCTTGTTTTATTCTATGACAGACCAGCAGCATGCAGGCACGCAAGACAAAGGAGCTTTTTGTTTCCAACTTTTTTTGGAAGAATTTTGTTTCAGTGAGATGTATGAGTCCGGACAGTTTCGGCTGTGTCTGTGTATATCCACTGTGTACTTTGGTCTGAAAAATGGCCAAAGTTTGCAGGATAAAAAAAAATGTTTGAAAGACATAGCCGCATTTAGTGCTTTGTCTACAAGTCCCAAAGCTCCAATTTGATCCCTTTTATTATTTTATACTTATCTGCACACCACACAAAGCTCTTGCAAAGATACATACATATGCATAGAATAGTTGTTTAAGATTTTAATTCATTTTCTGAAAAAAATGTTGTTTAAATCCAATAACAATGTTAAGCTGTTCATTTTATGCGGTCAGTATGGCTCGTCAGCTCAAGACAGGAACTGTATCTCATCCCTCCCTGTAATTGGCTCCCAAAGTGCAGTGATGGTATTGCAGTCTTTGCCCATAACTTGCAAAACATATTTTTTGTGTGTGTGTGTCTATATATAATATAAAGTCTGATAATGACAACAGGCAACGAATGCACAATGCCCGATCCGGTCTCTAAACAACACTCTGGCTCCTTCTTGCTGATTCCCTGCTGTACACAAAGCTGACCATTAACTTTCATTGAATGCTCATGCATTTCTCAAGTCTTCACTCTGGCTGTTGCTTCTTTTTGCTTCAATATTATGCTTGCTACAAGTTGCTAAGATTAAATAATCACTGAAGAGAAAGACATGCAAAAACACGCATTTATACAGAGTGTTAGCAATGGCAGAGCACGTTACTGCAGAGGTTTGATGAGGGAGGGGATTGCACTCCAGGCTTGGCTGGGACAATGGCATCCAGCAGGAAGATGCAGGGAATCTGTGATTGCTAATTACAGACGCTCAAAAAATCTGTAAGGATGCCTCAACAAGATGACTGGTGTAGAGAATAAATGTTGACGCAGCTTGTGCGTTAATTGCTGATGCTAAATTATAAGACGTATAATTATGTTGTATGTTATGTCTCTGTTTTGGATGTGTGCTTTTGAGATGTTTTGAATACTGCCTGAGGGGGTAAAAAAAAAAGAAAAGATTCAAGGCAAGTAAAGCTGTAATTATATGATACAATTGTGACAGCAGGTGCATTCTTGCTCTTGCTCCTGCTAAATGTTACAGCAGCAACAGGTGGAATTCATTTTTAAAACTAATCCTCGTCTAAAAAAAGGACCACAGACAGAGTCAACTGAAAAGACCAGTAAGGTGAAATGCAGTCTAATAATATTTAGCTAACATCACCAGCAAAGCAATGATGAATATTCACGTTGATTTTTTGATCCTTGATAGGAAAAGCTTTAACCCACAGCCACGTTAGTGATACTTTTTGCATAATTAAATGAGCCATTACATTTCTTTGACTGCAGGTAATACGAGCAACAGAACTCAAGAAGGGGAAGAAATGTTCTTGATTAGCAATTTGCTCATTATTGTTTGTTAATCTACATCAACAAAAACAAAGTATGACTGAATTAAATACTCTAATAAGAGAGACGTGGCTTCTGCAAATACCAAAAACGTAGTAATTGTACAAAACATTTCAGGTCTGATTCACAGTAGATTAGTTGTGACATCAACAAAACAGCAACATAAAATATCGCGCAGCCTTATGAGTCAACTAGAGAAGAAAACTGAAATGTTCTTTTATAGGTGACAAGAGGCGTTGTGTGTCCCATGACCAAACCTTTCAGTTGATATTAGCACCATAGTGAATGGGATTACAGTACATAAGGTAATGTAATGTGTTTTTTCATCAAGAATAGCATTGCTTGTGGTGTTAACATCCATAAGGTCTGTGCTGCGCTGGAACTGGTGCGCTCTCTTTTAATAAAGCCCTCGATACACTATAATAATTTATGGCATAGCCTGTGGTATTAAAATTATACAAGCTATAACCAACCCATAATTTCCCCACTGGCTGTATATCTAGATTAGAAAAAGAGAAGAAAACAATGGCAAACTCATTATTTCTACAACAAAAAGGGAAATAACACACGTAACCGCAACTTTACATTGACGCAAACTCACTCTGTTGTCACGCGAGTCCTTGAAGGGGCTTGAGCAGAATTTGTGCCCGTGCTTGCCTGTGACACTTTCTGAAAGATTGTATAGTGACACAGACAGGCATTATTACACACTTTCATGCTTCCATTCTCTCTCTATGAAATGTCACTCCATATTCAATGTCCTTTCGCTTTGCCTTGGCTCTATTGCACTTCAGCTTTTTCGACTTTGCTCGGTCACCCTTCTTCACTCTCCATTTTGCCCGTATTTGTCTTCATTTCTCTGCCCTCTTATTTCCCATCCTCACTGTTTTACACTCACAATATTCTTGCCTTGTCTGTCTTTATCTCCTTTTTACAATCCCTGTCTCTTTGCTTTACTTAGTTCCAGCTGACATGCGGTGCAAATGCCAGCACAGGTCAGTTGTTCTTACTGGTTATGCGAGTGTCTGGTTTTCATTACATCAATCAAAACTAGCAGAAGCTGAGCACGGACAGCATGCACTTTTGAACTGATGATGTCTTTTAGGTAAGACTTTTGGTTTTGCCCATAAATGAGTGCCTGATCAATTTCTGGTTAATATAGCACAGATGTTACAATCACAGAAGGGTTTGAGATACCTGCGAATCAGACAGTTTGCTCATATCTTTCCCAGTAGCTGCTCCCACAGTGTCCTAGCAGCTTACTTTTGATGAAACAAGTCTGCAATATCACATCAATCTTTCTCTGCTGAACAGATTTCACACATTTTAAACATGTATAATTCTGTGTTAACAAGATCAATAGGACCAAAGGTTGGCTTCTCTATCACAGTTCTTTCTTTTCTGTTATTTTCCATTGTCCAGATATATCTCTATTTACATAAACTGTGATCCACATTATACAGCTTATGTAAAATGAAAATTGAGTGACTTTTATTCAATTTTTTTTTGCTTCTTTTATTTCCTCTGACTTCAAAAAAGGTATCAATCACAGCCAAAGGGATTTTTTTGTTTTGTTTTTGTAAGCAAGACTCAGTTGTCATGCAATATGTGGATGAAGGAGAATTAAATAAAACATGGAACAGTGCAATGACGTGCAAGATGCATGAAAGAAAAAACACTGAGGTTTCCCGAGAACCAGTAAGAAGTCGCTGAACTGTTAAAAGATCTGGGCGAGCACGAATAAATTTGCTTTGATAAAGGCTTGTTAAGAACAGAGAGAAACGTTTAGCTTGGAAACTGATACACATAGCACTGCAAATAGTTTCAATTACTGATAAATGGCATCATATGGTCCAGAAAGGTGGAGCTGTGGTTGGCTGGTAATGCTACATTAGCACCAGGGAAGTTGCTCTTTTCAAAGGGATGTTAATGCTTCATGATGGCAATTACAATACGTGGAATGTGTTTTTGATAATCTGCTGATTAATTGTAACAAATCATCAAAATCCAGAGTGTTATACAGGACCAGTATGTCATTAATGACACCCTGCAGAATGATATGTAAGCAGAATCTATACAGCTGTATACAAAAAGAAATATCTAAAGAAATATATAAAGAAATATCATTTTTCACTTGTATTCATATCCTGGCTGTAATATAATTGTTAATTAATAAAGACATTCTTAATCATCGTGAAAAAATACAAACGTAACTGAACAAAAATGTCAAACATGGCGTAACAGCGGCACATTCTGGAGTCTTTCAGCCTCTCTTCCCCAGTATTTCTGACATGATGGAGAAGGGGTCCTGTTAGTTTGGAAAACAACACATGCACCCTTGACAATTTTGCATTCATAAGGGGCATTATTACTAGCCAGACACCTGCAGGTGAGTATCACCCAGCCAATGGGGCTCTAGGGAGTTATGACGATTTGGAACAAAAGCAGTTCCATTATCTGCTAACTAACCAACACTGAGTGTGGTTGAATTAGAGACCTTTTTTGTTGGTCTAAATTGAAAATCGTGTGGAAGGACAATTTGAAAGGTTCTATAACTGAAACAGTAGGAAATTGAGTCCAGTTATAATCTTTCTGGTGTTAGATAAATAAATTATTTTGCTACAGTTCTTGCATAACTGTCACCCATTACCTTTCCCCGCATTAACTGAACTTTCTGCTTTCTGCACTAATTGCTTACTTAGTTTTTGAAATGGCTCTCTTTACTGTGTCTCCTCTCCCATCAGTCCTTCAACATTTCACCTGGGAGTTATGGAAAACAAGATTTCTTTTCACTGGCTCATCTGCCAGGAGAGATGTTATAAATACATCAGTGGAAAAACAAAGTGCCATCTCCTTTCTGCCCTTCTACTTGAATGGATAAGAATTCAAGTGTTTTTCTTGATGAGCTCAATTAAATGTGCTTTTCCACGCCGATTAACTATCGTGAAACTGTTTAATATACATTGCATTTTTTGCATTTGTCTGCATAAAGGTTGTAAGACAGCACAGAATAAAAAGCCTAGAAAAGAGCATTAGGGTGCAGAAACAGACACACTCTCAGAAGAAATGCTCACTTTATCTCAGCTCCACCTTCAGTGAGGAAGCCAGCTTTTGAGAGAGAAGCCAGAAATGGAGAGAGAAGAAGGTGGGGTGGAAGGAAAAAAATGGCCAAAGCTCAGAGTAATGCCACAGTAAATTGTATTGGAAGACAGGTCAGAGCAAGAAAAAAAGTTAAAACACACTGCTCTATTGCAGCACTCATGCTCCCTAGGCCGTCATTTACTGAGAGAGCCCTGACACTGAGCGGAAAATAGAGGGGGTAGAGAAGGATATGGGAGGGAATTGAATCAAAAGAAAACAAAAGGAGTCTGGATGGCAAGTGAGACTTTACAGGAGTATGCGGAGAACCTGTATAGAGGATACTGGGTTCGCATGGCATCTGATGTCTCAGCACCATGTAAAAAATAACTTTTCTTTATTGGATGATGGGCATAAGCTAAAAACTGTAATTACAATCAGTGCTTATGTCCGTTTTGGAACTATGGCTGATTAAACTGTAGTTAAAACTATTCTAGGTGTTGATTGTAAACGTTAATGAGGAAGATAAGGACAGTGATCTCAGCATCATCAATTAAGCTGCTGCTGATGTAGATTGTGACAAATAAACGGTGCGATGCCTCTGAAATCATCCCGCCCAGATTGCCAACACTGTCCTCACCTTCCTAAAGCTTCGCAGGAATATGCGCCATTCAACCGGGTGAGGAAACAGCTCGAGACAGTTATACTGTTTGATTTCAGGTGCTAATCCGATTTGTAGCATATGATTTGTTCGTTATTATTATGCAAATGCTTCCAAGCGCTGCTTTGGCAGATCTTCATTACATTGCCTTCTCCCTCTCTGTCGTTCATGATCCAACGCCAGGTGCAAAGTGAAGCAGTGTTAAAGAGGAAATTGAATACAGCGCATGTTCTGTAATTCATCTGGTACACAGGTTTTTCTCACGTTTCTCTTCCAAAGTAAATGAGATTCTAGAGAAAAATCAGACATCCACACCAAGTTCACTGTTTATGCTCAGAACAGTTACAGTTAAAAATTCCCAAAGGACCACTGGGACCTCGAGAATGAACGAATAGAGACAAGTGAAAAAGCTGTTGTCCTTTACCTGACGCAACAAACTGACTTGTATACAACTCCATAACAAATTAGAGGGACCATTTTTTATTTGATAGTCAGTGCTGTAATCAGGCTCATACCGCCCACAATCACTGGACGAGAATTTGTAATTCAAAACATCCAATATGATTCATTACTCTAAACTCCTGTGTAAATGCTTCACTTTAAACAATAAAGAGGCGTGTGCAGTGACTAACACAGATAATGTCTGGAAAACTGACACTGTTTTATTAACAGCTTTATCAATACCTTACTTGTTTAAGAGGAAAAAATATTGGATTGGTATTAGGGCTGTGCGATATGACCAAAATCTCATATCCCGATATAAGAATTCTATCGTCCCGATAACGATATAAATCACAAAAATGTAACATTTTCTGTAAATTATGTGAATCTCGGGCAGCTCGACTTGCGGGAAGTGTTTCCAGCTGCGCGTCATGTAGCTGGAGTCGAGTGTTTTAACCAATGCATGAAACTATACATTTTTAGACATAAATTGTAACAGCCGCCGTTTTCTTTGTGAGTATTTATTACACGGCGTGCTGCGGGGAAAAGCCTGTTCTAACGTTTGAGTCTAAGGTTTATTTTTTAGCACCTGGCGGCTCTTTTTTGCTTCTCATCCATAAATAATCTGCTCTTTCACGTGATTCAGTTTATTTTGAAAAGTCTCAACAGGATCTTGAGCTTTATTGTGAAAGGTTTATGTGGTACATAAACAAGCGGACACGCGGTGGTGTTACCGTCGTTGTTGCTAACGACAACGCATAAAAACAGGCGCTTGTCCGTCGGTAGTGTGGTTATATTAAATATAAGAGAAAGAGAGAACTTTAAGAAATTAATATAGGCACTACAGTGACCATCAAAAAGGTGAAAAAAATATTGCCGTAAACAGTTTATTTTGTGACACCACGAAACAAACGATAGCGTAAAATGAAACGATAGACGTTTTTATATCGTCATCCGATATATATCGTTACATCGAACAGCCCTAATTGGTATCGGTACAGGAGATATGAGTTATCTGTATTTGACATGAGCCATTCTTAATTCAGATATCAATGAGTTATTAATATGCTCCCAGAAAAGCAAAGGATCTAACCTAGTGAAAGCAAAAATAGTTCTTTGTAGAGTGGCCATTAGAGAAGTTGTAGTCAATGACACCTCCACACTGGTTTGTGCAATCAGTCAGGGTGGCTTGGCCTTGACATTTCAGATTGCTTTGGTTGGCTGTCAGCATATTTGAATAGTTGAAATTGTGTATAGAGGTGAAGAAGAAGACTGGCAGTATTTACATTTAAGACATATAAAGCACTTTGAGTGCTGGAAAGGTGTTACATAAATGCAAGTACAGCCTGAAATACAGGCAAATGTAATTTCAATTTTAACTGTTGGACATTTTTTTTGTTGCACTGTACGAGATCTTTATTTAACAGTTCTTTTGTAACTGTTGGCACAAAGAAGCAGGCTTTAAAGGCTATTCACATGGACATGACACTCAGAAAGAGGGCGACAAAAAGAGGCAAAAGAGATGGAGAAGAGAAATGTATTCCTTTCACATAATAGAACGGGCCCTAGCATTATGGTAATGACATACAATATAATGGGAGGACAGGAAACCCCTCGGGATGTAATAGTGTATGTACATCATCAAAGGATGACTAGATTTTGATGTTTTAGGTCCATCCTGACAAAAGATTCCTTTGAATAAGCGGAAATGTGAAACCAGTGGTGACAGTGTTCTCAGGAGGACGGGGCTGGGCACCCACGGTAGCAGCGATGATGTTCTGCTCATGACCAGCGCCTGATGCAAGACATTGTTGCCCTTACAGTACACCCTTCAAGGCCCGATGTTGGGCAGCGGAAAATATACACAGTCAAGTGTTTATAAAACACATACTATGGCTGAGTCAAGGTCAGAGGTAGTTAAAGTTATGTTCATTTTATCTCAGAATGTGGGGACGATCACACTGTTTACCGAATACACTCGAAGCCACTGTGTCCTTGAGTGAGACAATGAATTCCTAGCAGCTCCAGGGCTGCTGTACTGCTGCTCATCGTGATCCTCTTACAGAGAAGGGAGGCAAAAGATATATCTCGCCTGTGGGGAGGACAAGCAAGCAAAAATTTCTATGAAGTGTGACAATATTCCCCTAAATCCATAATATAAGAATGACTGAACCACTTACATATACTAGTTTGCTATTTTTTTCTTCATGTATCTTGGCAGAGAGCAGATATACTAAGAAAAGCACAGTTTTTCTGAAAACCCAGAATGGTTCCTAGTAGCCACATCGCTGTTATGCATTTGAACATGGATGAACAGTTGCGGCCTTTCCATATTTTATGGGATCACTTCAGATGACATGGTTCTGTTTCCTGACAAACTGAAAACCTTTAGAGTATCTATCAGTTTTGGGAAGTAGATTCTGCCTTTTAACTCTATCCACTGCCACAGGAGAGTGCTAAAGTTTTCCAGGAGAGAGGAAGGTAGCGATCTAGGTTTTCCTAACTTGGAAGTAGCTGACATAGAATATAGAAAAATGAAAGGGCATCTCAGCAGCATGAAACTTTTGATTAACGACACCGACTGTTAGGTATTTTAGTACCATGGTAGCATTTACTGGATATTGTTTTATAGTGACATTATACAGGAAAACTGTCATTCAATAAGGCCCCTTTGTTTTAGTTATTTTTCTCTTTGACCCAAGAATTGATGTGTGAGAATCACAGGCTGGTACAAGGTTGAAATACCACAGAGATCACTCCCTCAGCTACATTAGTTTCTTAATCTTTTAGACGCCTGTTGAAGGCCAAATGGTTTGTTTCAGATTTCACTAATGAAAGAACTCTTTGTTTTGTGCCTTGAAAATATGTCGCTGAGATAATCACAATTGTAGCTGAACTGATACACTACACAAAGGATGCTTCTTCACCCAAGGGCAGGAAGACGCTGCCTTATCTTGGTCTGTACTGGTTTAAACTGATAAATCTGCTGTCTCATGAATTTTACCCTCTATATAAACTGTTGTACTTGTGAATAAAGTTGAGTCACTTTGGGAAGACAATCTAAAGCAGTCTCTGTTTTCTTGTTCTCCCAAGCTGCTCCCGAGCTCGTACTAACACGCTGAATGGCATGCTTGAATATTGCTTGAGAATATATTTGACTGTGTTACAGACTAAGGGACATTCTCTGCTGATAGGTGAAGGTACATTCTCTGCTGATAGACGTCCACGCCTCGAAGGAAGTCGATCCACGGATTAGGCCCTGGAAACCGTTTCCTTCACCGACGCTTTTGAATTCTGCCTGAATCCTGTATTTACTTCCACTGACCATTTGCATGTGCCTCTAAAAAAATGGTAACAGAAAAAGAAACTGAAATCCACGAAGAATTAATCTTCTGGTCTATGTAAAATATAAAAGGATTTTGGTGCTGTGGCTGTATTCGTTAGAGACTTTAGGTAGTGGTCAGATGCTGACATTATTGCAAAGCTTTGGGTCAATCAAATGGCTAATCTCTATTTTACTGTGGAGCTCATTAAATGTGTGTACCTGTTTGTCTTTCTCTCCTGTTCTCCATATTGTGCTTCAATTTGTTCTGCTTTTGTTGGGAAATGGAATGTCATTGCTTTACAATTCCACAAAAATATGCCTCATTAGCTAGCATCTTCAAAAGAAAGGGACACATACTGTCTAAATACGCTCCTCCTAGATTCATCTCCTCATCCTGAATAGATTTATTCTACTGTTGTTAATGTCCCTCATTTCCCCATCACTGTATAAGGCAATTAATATCTTTGACATTCTCGTGTTTCTTGTATAGTAAAACAAATTATTCCCTCAGGGCAATCAATGTTTATGTTTACCTCCTTTTCCACAGGCACTGTTCACTTCAGTTTCAGATTTAAAAGAGGTAAAAAGCATCACTGTAATAACAGTCAGCCTGAAGTTAAACTAGCAGTCATCTGCTTCGTATTGGGGCAGCTGTGGCTCAGGTGGTGGAGTGGGTCAGTGGATCAATCCCCAGCAGCTCCTACTGATCCCAGAGTTGAACACAATGCTGTGTGTGCAAATCTGTGTGTGACTGGGTGTATGATAGAGAGATTAAGAAAGCACTTCGAGTGCTCAAATTGAGTAGCGCCAGTCAAATGACCTACATTTAAGAATTTATTGTTTTATTTTGATGAAATCTGTCGTTAGTGCTGAGGTTTAAGGCAGCTCAGCTTCCCAACTTAAATAATTTTCTCCCAAAATTCAAAATGCATAACTGAGATTTTAATATGTAATAACTACCATGTGTTTAGTAAAGTACATTTCCGTGCATCCATAAGAATGGATCTCCATCCAACAGTATGACTGCTACAATAGTAGTAAAAATGTGTATATTTAGTGTACAGGATGTAGCAAAGGACACATATTCTCATTGGCTTTAGTGAAAAACGAATTACCGGTAAGTGTCCTTATATAGCACTAATGAATTAACGATCAACATATCATTGTTAAATTAATTGTGATAACTGCCATAATTAGCATAAACAAATTGGGTCTCTTAGCCTTTGTCCACCCCAAATGGTGTTGTTGGTGCAAGCGAAATGAAAACATATCATGTATACCCTGTAGCTTCCTGTCACAACGAAAGAATCTGCTAATTGTTCTTGTTATCTTTCCAGGGGGAGGCTGTCGTCTTGGTGATAGTCTCGTTAATATAATTATAGTGAAGCCTGAAAATGAACGAGGTAATTAGTAATGTAACATGATATCAGTTAGACCTTGTGACATTTAAAATATGTCATTATTGAAGACTCAAAAACAGCATTAGTTAAGAGATGAAACATTTCAAACAGGAAACGTGGGGATAGACCAACACCCCATCAGATTTAGGGTTAAAAAATGGAAAATATGGAAAGAGGCAAATGGAGCGCTCACAGCATGAGGCATCAAATGAAATTCCTGCAGAGAATAAAGCGAGTGTTTAATCAAGAAAATCCTTTTTTACATTTTTATTTATTCTGGGGTAATTAATTTTGTAGCAATAATTAATAATTAATTATTGGATCAAAGCAGAGACTCTGCAGGCATGTTAGTAATCAATAACAATTCACACCAAGACGAAGCCAAAGATTCTACAAACTGTTTCAATTAATTCCGTTGTGTCTTTTGATTATATAGGACAAAACTAGTGGTAATACTTATAATGACCCTCATGTGTGATGATAATAGTTATTATTTTACCCCAAACTTTGATCTTACTAAGTCTAACCAAGTAGGTTTGGGGCTCAAACCATCCACATAATTGTTTGCAAACCAATTATTAACCAATCTGTAACCATTAATAATCGTTGCATTGTTTTTACTGTAATTTCCTATCTATTATATATTCTAAACAAGTAATAAATGTGTAATTTCACGTTCCATAAATAAGCCCTCATCGTGATATCATATTGAGCTCATCATGATTTGTGTTCTCTTTGACCTTATTATTGGGTCTTTCCATCATATGCCATCATATGATAATAATAGTTTTAAAATGTCCTAGAATAAAACAAGCTATTGCAGTAGAAGAATATGGTAACAACTTGCAGTATGTTGACAAAACTGACGCAGCCGTATTCCCTTTGTGATGTATGTTGAACATGCATCACAACGGGTCTTGCTCTAAGACCTGCCTTTACTCTACAAAACCGCTCAGTGCTATCCTTGGGAGACTGTGTGTGTTGTTCCATCATCATACTTTAGCTGACAAAGAGGAATGCCTTGAAGATTTTTTGCCTGTCCAAAAACAAAGGAAAGGAAAACAGAGAGCACAAAACCCATTTTCCCCATTTTCTCTGTGCAATTACACAGATAAAGCTTGGAGAATTGGATTTTTTTTTCCCCTTTGAAATGCAGACTGAAATGGTGTTAAAGCAAAGCAAAGAGATTGAGAGGAACGTCTTATTGTTGCTATTTCGTCTGGTTTTTTGGGTTTTTTAAACACAGCTTTGTGTGTAACCACTGAAAAGTAACACGAGTATATAAAAAAAGGGGAAAAACATATTCTGTTTATCAAATTTAAATATATATATTTATATATATAATTCTCGAGAGCCTTTCATCACCTATGAAACTATACACATTTAGCCCTGGTGGTTTGTTCTCGTGTTTACAGTGTTTGAGCGCAATATTTTGTCAGGAGGATTGTCACAGATATTCTCTGTGGTTCTACTGTGTTTGAATGCCCAATTTGACAAGTGAATTGAGGATAGAGACATCCCCTAACCCCCTCAAAAGTCCTCTAAAGTGATATTTACAGCCATTATTCTTCCCACTAGCACCAAGCTGCTTCGATATCTACCCCCTGCAGACAAGAATTGTTCAAATAAAGAAAAGGAACCCTGAAAATACATAGATTTTGAACACAGCAGCATGGACATTAACGACACAGATGGAGGGTTATTCCCCAGCCATGTTGAGAATGTGTTGATTGGACAATGAAAAGATGCCTTCTGCCCCATTTAAGAAAAAGAAAATCAATTTGGTGTCTGTAATTTTGAATATGCAAATTGTGCCATTGTTGCTGTATACTTCTGTGCTGGGCAGCTGTCTTTGTATGTTCAGTTGGAAGCATATTATTAGAATCAAGTACAGTTTGGTATCACTTCAGTGCATAATCAGTAGTTGTATTGCTTGCAGAAGAGTTCATCTGACAGCCACGTGTAGTCACGTGTAGATTAATATAACCATGCTGTCATCACACGCTTGCATTCTGACAAGTATCGGTGGGTGTCATGGTGTTACATGTCTTCACTCATACATACTGAATATTCATTAAACAAATTCTCAAATAAACTCTGTGTTTTTCTGTTTTTAACACAGAACAGAGCGTGTGTGCAATAGCGACTTAAATGCAGCTAATTAAGCCTACTTTGTGGAGCAGCAGCCAGTTCTGCACTGTTAAAAACACTAATTTTAGAAAATTGCCACATCTTTTGAAAAAATGGCCATAAACACAAATTCAAGACAACAGCTGTGCTTTGGTTGCAGCTATATTTACAATGATCACTCTGTGAGCAAATTCTCATGCACAGAGAGGAGACATGCAAACACATGCAATGTAAATAATTTGTAAACTATAGGAATATAAATGGGATTGTCTCATTCTGTATCTCACTCGTAATATATCCAACCTGCTCGCCTCGCAGTGCACAGTAGACATACTGTATACATGCAGTGCATGGGGAGATATGGATTTCCCATTCCTCTATACGTCTTCCTCTACAGACTGCCACAGGATTATTCTGTTTTGGTGGACTGTGCATACTGCAATGGACAAAACTGGAAAAAAGGGTAAGGTCTGTGAATAAATCATTCCCCCCAAAAAAAGCTTTTTGATCTTTTGACTCCTCACAGACATCAGTGTGCCCAGTGAGTCACCCTGACTTCTGATGTGTCTTACACAAAAATTCCCTGTAACCTCAGGAGCACTCCAAGCTCTGGGACACAACACTGGCAAAATCAAAGTGTTTCCTCCAGTGTCAAACGTAATGTGCGTTCATGGTGGCACTTGAAAGAGTCTAGCCGTGGTCACACGGCAGTCTATCCTCTGCTGTCCATTGTTAATACCCTACATCCAAGAAGTGCGTGTTACTTTTTGATTGCTGACATTCTTAAAGCAGACCAAAGATATTATTCACATGCTGTAAAACATTTTGTGGAACTGCCGAGCGCCTTCCTTTGAAGGCTTATATTTAGAGCGGATTCACAGAGACGCAACATTTAAAAAGTCAAAGTAGTAAAAGGTGCCTCCATCACATAAGCTCATTATTTTGTGGGTAAAAGTAATTCACTATGTGTTTTTGTTTTTTAAAAATCTTCAGTCTAAACAAGAAGCGATGAGCAGTTATTGTTTCTGGTATGATTCTTTTTGTTGTGTGATGTTGGATTTAGGTCAGATAGTGTTATTGCCCTCCTCCTGCTGAACAAGGAGGATCACCTTTTAAAGCAAACAGCCTTTTTATTTCAACCACTGTCCACTCTTGATTGGCCAGCATATTTACACATGAAGCTCAGGATGAAGAGAGATTTATTTTTCTCTGTTAATCACATATGCCCGGACAAAGAAACAAAAAACAAACGCACCTGGTAACACAACCAAAGTGGATTTTGGAGCCATTTTTGTGCAATATGTGTGAAAGAAAATGGATATTTAACAAGAATATCAAACCAGAACTGTGCTACATGCCCACAAAAACAAAGGAATCCTCAAGAAAACCAATGAATATGCAGAAGTCCTTTCCGAAAAGCCACTGGGATGCTCAGAGTGGTTATAATTTAGATGGATTTGAGCTGGCGTGTGTTTATGGCCATCCTCCAACAACACTAAAGGGACAGGCCAAGGATGACACTGGGATAGTTATTTCCTGCAAGTGCCAATGTTTTCTGGAAGATTTTACAGTGCTGCTGTTACCTTTGAGGTCCAGGTTGCGCGCTCCATTGGAGTGCTGAGTAACGGTGCGTGAGTCAATCTTGAGTGTGTGTACATTGTTGGCATCCCGGGACACCACCACATTGTGCCACTGGTTGTCGTTGAGTGGTTTGTCTGAGTTGCCCTTCATCAGCGACGGGCCATTGCCAAGATCAAAGACGTAATGGATGTACCTTTGAAGAAAGACGTCAGGATTAGGACTGTGTTCCTAACTCTTGTAACTCAACAGCGGTGCACGAGTTAAACAAACTCATTTGTTTCAGGCACTTTTTATTCCACTAAAAGATGCTCCAAGATGCTGTAAGAACATTTTTTGGGGGGAAAATACCAACCGTTTATGTAACTGTACCTGGAAACTGTGATTTGTTTTGGAGTTTTTTCTGGCTGGTTAAACATGTAAATATAGATACCTACTTTGTCTAAAACTCTGTGCTTGGCCACAGGCAGATGAGGTGGCACAGTTCCCTCCTTCACACAAATATGGCTGTCTTTTGTGTTGTGGGTTAAAGCTAATGTGCTTGTTTCATTCAAGGTATGTGATTTTTTTTCTACCTTGAGTCCAATTCCTTTATGTAGCCTCTTGTCTTTTCAGGGTAGAAGCAGCTCAGGCTTTTGTGTTATAATGATGCCGAATTCAGAGCACAAGGGAAGAGACAAACACTACCAAAAGCCTCTTTTGGAGACCCTAATTATAAGCAGCTTTTAGGTTGATAAGATTCACAAGTCCAGCCACTTTATTTTGGGGTTGTGATGGCTTTGTCAAGTCTTTGTAGAAAAAAAAAACAACCTGAGAAAAACCAGATATCTCTACTTCCTGTTGACCAACCACTAACAAGCTACAGCATGCGAAGCTTTCAGCTGAGCTTTTAAGATGACTGATTATGATTACTCACAAACATACTCTAAACTAAGTTACACCGAGCCCAGTCTGATTCATAGCAGCATTAAATGACTCACTGATCTGTGGGGAAAATATATGTGCTTATGTGCTCTATGTAAAAACAAGGGCTGGTGGACAGAAATCTGCAGAGCGCAGGGGAAAAGCAACATCATCTTTTTTAGGCATAGCATACAATAATGAAAAAACATAAAATGATTTAGACAATTAAGAAAAACCCAAGTAAAACTCACCCCTTTACCAGTTCCACAACTATAAAGTCGCTCCCATCTCCGGAGTTGAAGAGCATCAGGCCATCAGGCGTGGTGGTTTTAAACTGAAAGAACAGGTGCATGGAGGCATACGCTTGTAACGTCGCTAATGCTAAGTAGCTGCCTTTTGTTCGAAATGTCACCGGATCCGCAATGATGTGGCGCATGCCAAAGCGGGCATTCAGCTCGCAGTAGGAGATGTCCCCGTTTTTACACTGGTCTAGATATGGCACACTATTGAAGGTCAGGCCCTGCAGATGGCCAATGAAGTTTGAGGGGACCACGGATATGAAGCGGCGCTCAGTCATGATGCCCGTCTCAATGTTGTGGAACTCAAGATGTGTGTGGGCACCAGTCATCTGGCCTAAAGATTGTGGATAACAAAGATAACAAAGAAAAAAAACATTAGCAGATGGTACTATATTTCATTATTATTAGCCTTTATTCATTTATTTTATAATTATTATTATTATCTTTACAGTATAGTAATCAGTTATATTGCTGATCTACGCTAAACAATACAGTTGTGTTTCAGGACAGATAAGGAGTAATCGTCTTGGTAAACTGCAGATTAAAATCCTTTCCCTACTAAAACCCAGAAGAGCCTGCAAGGCATCTCTTGGCATCATTTCCTTTTTTCTTTCCCAGGCACTAGTTTGTGAATAATGTCAGTCTTCACAGGGTTGATTTTCACTAATGGTCTCGACATGCCCACTCTTTTTTTTCCCCTCTGCATCTACCACACACACTCAAACTCACCTTTTCGCTCAGCCTTTGCCCTCCCATCCTTTCGCCTGAGGCCACAATGTTATGTGTGCCTCTGATGCCACCTTGTATTTGACCTTTTATCCTTCTCTTGGATGCAGGCAGAACCAATTTCTTTGAACTTTGTTCATTGGCTTGCTCACTCGTGGTAAGTAAAATAGCAATCCCCAAAAAAGCTCTGGCTGTATTCAGCGTCAAATATGTATGTATCCTTTTGCTTTTTATACATTTTTATGGCTTTGCCAGGCTTTGCAGCTAAGGTACCTGGCATTTAAGGGCTTTAAAAATTAGATATAGCGTAAGTCACTGTGGGATGCTTGGAAGGTTGTCATGGAGATTGGGAATTGGGTACAAACATCTTAAATTTAGCATTATTGGTAATATAAACGCTTGCCAGCTGAATTGCCATTATCTCTAAATATGAGTTCAACAATAAAAATGTCTCATTCATTTTAACTCTAATTTGTCACCTTTATGTCTCAAATCAGATGTTTTAATGACAACTAGCAAAACAGCTGCTGTGAGCCTGTTGTACATACATTATCAGCAGAACACATGGATTTGAGAATGCAGCACCACGCTCATTTACAGCATCTCACACCAAATGAATCCTCAGTGTCCTAATCACAACTAACCTTCCACTGTGACGTTATCCACAGACAGCTGTAGGTTCTTGCCTCTCCGCACCACCTTCACCATGTGCCACTCGTTATCGTTCAGCTTCTGCCCCGCGAACAGCGTCTCGGGTCCTTTGCCTGTTGTAGGGGGAGTTAAAATCACAAAACAGCACAGCAGAGATGATGTGTGCGCCTACCAACCCCCACCCCAAACACCTTCCTTCCACCTCCACCTCCCAGCCACCCCCCCCAGCACACACACACACACACACACACACACAGGTCACACACTGTAGGTGACAGGGTTGGTAGAGAAAACCTGCATGTTTGCAAAACACATTCGTGCTATTGATTTTCTCACTATGCTAGGCATGAAAGGAACTGAATATCTAGCCCGACACATGCTGAGTTGCAGACATTATATGAAGGCATGTCCTGCTTTCACAAAGCATCTCGATGTGCTGCATAAGTGGAGGAGACCAGGTGGTTTAACTGCTCACTCCTAAAACCTCCCTCCACCACTCTCCTCCTTAATTCTCTCTTTCCATTTCTCTACTCCCAATTCTCATCGCCTCAGCTCTACCACTAAAGGATACACAGTTTTGTGGAATGGCATATGGTTTTGCTAAGATGCTCTATAGAGAAATATTTACATAAGAATGTTTTCAAAGTGGGGAGAAGGCTATTTATAAGCTGCCAATGACAGAGCTTGATTTCCTCAACATAAGAAAAAACTGCTGGCGTGAGGTACCGGCAGCAGAAAAACAGTGTGGGTTTTTATTCTGTTATGAATGCAGCAATGATCTGCTGATTTTATTCTTCGCTAAAAGTTAAGGTAGGAGCACGTTGCGTGGAAGAGCAGTGCCAAATTTTGTGGACTGAATACAGATGAATAAGCGTAAAGGCTATGGCCAAAAAAAAGTAAAATCCTTATATCACATGGATTCAGACTCTAAATGAAGGTCTAGCTGTAGTGGGACTGGGGTGATCATTATAATCAATGATCGGAGAGAAGGAAGAGAGTTTTTGTCAACAACAATATAATGATGGGAAACTTTCACCTCAGTGGCAGCAGGACACACTGAAATAGTAGAAAGCCAAAAGACACCAGTCTCATCCATTCTTTTAGGCGGCTCTGAAGTAGACTGAGGGCCATTGAGGCAGATCAATAGAGACACGATGACATCAAAAGATTGTGGCTTTCTTACACCATTAGCACTGATGATTTGCTTATTTTGAGTCTAATATTTGCTGCCCCACACCAATTCCAGGGTCACTGCCTCGCTTCTGACTAGTTAGCCGGCTGGAGCTGGAGTGTGCAGCTGCTCGAGTGGATGATGTAGTACAGCCTGGTGAAATATGATGGTCCCTTTCCCAGTTCTGTGTGAAATTATTTAGTCTAGAGGAAAAAAAGGAATGTACCATCAATTGATGGCCCCACTTGGCAAGAACACACACTGCCCACTGGAGAACCGTTTTCCCATTTACCCCTGTCCCTTTTTCATTATATTGTTTTTTCATTATTTTTTTTCCTTTGGCTACATAAAATGTGAAAGAAACACTTTGATCCCTCATATGTGAAAGGAAGAGGCTGCTATATAGATGCAAAGAAAGCAAGTGTGGAGGAAAGTTGCAAGCAGAGAAATTAAAGCTGATACAAAGATATGCAGGAGTGCAGAGATAAAATGTGAAAATGGATGACAGCGAAGAAAGAAAAAAAAGAGCCCTACAAAAACCTAAGAAAAAAAAAAGTGCAACAGAGCTGCAGTAGAGCTGGCTGGCTGATGTAAGAGTGTAAAAGTTAGAAAAGTACAACAAAAATGAATGGCAACAGCTACACTTTCAGAATGGAGTCCATGTAATATTTATTTTCCCTGGCTTCTACAGGCCACAGGAGAGCCAGGTCCACCGCTACCCACACAGCAAGAGTCATTTGGCTATAATACCTCTAACAATGGGGGGAAAAATGTATGCTCCTCTGGCCGGGCTAGCCAAGCAACAAAAAGTTCTGGGCAGAAGGTGGTGAAAGTGCAGCCAGGGACCTGTTAGGCTGTATGGTCAAAGTTGGAAACACTGAAGGGAAAGCACAGATAAGGTGGGGATGCAAGTCCACTGTCAAAGGTTAAAGACGAGTTTTGCTGACTTTTGTTGATTTTAAAATAAAAAGGCTTTCAGTTAAAGTAGTTTAATACCTATGTGGGTAAGACGGGTTAAGTCTGTAACCGGTGATTATCTGATTTTATGCTACAAACATCATGAATCCCCAAAATGAAGAGCACTGTGACCAGAGCTGTTAGCCTTGCTGAGAAGTTGGAGACGTATAGATTGTTGTCTGTAGCTCTAAAGGCTCACTGCTGCTCCCCCTCCTTGTCCCACTACTCTGTTCAATTTTTCAAACTTATTCAATGTTAAAAACAACAACGTGTTTTTAAAAAAACAATTACGGTAAGTGTCAAGTTCAATGACATTTTTTGACTGCTTTTTAATAAAATGTCAACTTGTGTTTTCTTCTTAACGTATTACTCCTTTTAGTGTAAAGCTACAGCACTGGGGAATGCTTAAAATGTCACCATCACCAGGTTTAATTACAGTAAATATCTAGATATGTAAATGTTACCTCATTAGGTGCCAGTGAATTAACATTTCATTTCAGTTTTCACTAAAACTTGAAAGAATTTAATGTCCTGATCCTAAACCCATCACTGGAGAACACTGACTGCCTCAAACCGATTGTGATGAAGTTGGTGGTGATATTGCTTGCAGTTAAATTAAGTAAAGCCTTACTTCACTGCCCAGGTAACAAGGCAAACAGCAACACTAAGGACTTGCAGTATGGGGTTAAATGAGCCACTAAGCTGGTAATGTAGCCACTCTCTGAGAGAAGTACTCCTTGGTGAAAAAACAAGGAGGGGAAGAGGGCTCGTTAATGAAGAAGCTGACAATTATTAAAATGAAATGAATTCTCATTCTGCCACTTGTGCGTTCTTACTCTGTCTTGATCAGCGGGGCAAAGGGCTGTGATCATATAAACAGAAGCTCCTTGTGCCTCTATCTCTCCCATTCCTTTGTTCCATCCTGCCACTTTTCTTTACAGCTTCTAAATGCATCACAGAGGCACTGAAAAGAGTAAAAATAACTACGATTGTGGACTACTTTCATTGACTGTGTCAGCTCACCATTAGTGAGAGGTGTGATGCTTGTGGGCTGTTGCGTAATTACCAGCAGCCATCCATCATTGGTTGCTGTTTTCTCTCTGTAAACAACCTTGATTAATGCAATCGGATCAATGCAACACAGGTCCTCAGCCAATGGCTGCAGGTTGTTGCCATCAGCCTCTATACAGGCTGTGAGACTGCTGGTGCAACAGCAAGTACTTGAGCACAGTTGTTTAATTATTTTGTCTAAACTCTGATCACGGCAACTTATGAGAGAATAGCTTATAATCACTCAGCGAGCAATGCTGACAACACGATAATCAAGAAATAAAACATGAAAAATGTTTGTTTTCTCTTACTTTGCAAAATAGTAGAGGTCCAAATATCTCTTAGACCACTGATAATATGTGTAGCTAGAAGAAGAATCTGACAGTTTGAATATCTCGCCCTGCCTAATGACTTTTCTTATCCCTGTTCATATTTGTCACAGACACCACGACTCCAAGCCCCTTTATTAAACACAGTATGTTTCACTTAGATTCTTTTGCATTTTGCACAATGTCAGAGTTTTGTGTGGTCCTGTTAACATCTAGCTGTCACATAGAATTAGCTCCAAATAATAATGGCTATATATAGTATACCAAGCAAGCTTTCTGGCATGATTATTAAGTCAACCAGTGCACCAAAGTCTGGCCAGAGGGAGCAAAGCCAGTCTGAGATTTGCTGGGCAAATGTGCTTGCCAAAATGACAACGCCACAGCACACCATCACAGGGCTACAGGCAGTAAGTTTGCTGCTGGTGTAACAGTGGACGACTATGAAAGCAGCAATGAGTCATGCAGTCGTACAGAGAAGCGTACAGAGAAGCGTACAGAGAAGCGTACAGAGAAGCGTACAGAGGCCGTTTATCGGGGTTGCTCGAGCATATGCAGTTAGTGTGTTGAGATTGCAGGGGTCAGGCGCAACTGCAGGGTGCGTCTGCGAGTTAAAGGGTCAAATTTGTCTAGGGGCAACTGACTGTGATGGTGTGTCTGATCTAACAAGACAGCTTATACCCCGATCTACTCAGATTAAAGAAAATAAATAAATAAATAAAATGCCACAGGATTCACATCAAATGTAGCAAAACATTTATGTTCCAGTATCAGTGCAGCACTGAAAAGTCCCCAATCGGCTATCACATAACAAAATAAATGTAAATGCAATGCGTGTATTATAGGATAATGTTGTTCCCTGATGGCACCACTTTTTTTTTTTTATCTCATCACTCAACCAACCATCCAGGCCAACCTGAGCTACTATCTTGGTTGAGCTCCAAAGACTAAATCTCCAGGAATCATATCATTTTATGATGCTTGGCAGAATGTGCTGTCTTTAACTATGGGATACAGAGGCGAATACCAGCCTAAGCTCTGTGATTTTAATTCCCTGGAAGAAAGCACAACCCTGACTAGCTACTGCTCTGGACTTTCGAGGTCATGAGCTTCTGCAAAGCCATGCACAAATTTATGCATTCACATAAACGCACACACTTGCAAGCACTCGTGGGAAAAAGGTAAATCTAACAGCGGACTACAGTCTAATTAAAATAAGCTCAAGAAAGAACCCCACTGCCATTTGTTTCATTCTTGGCTCAGCAGCCCCACTCTGAGGGGGAAAAACAGGAAAATGCTGATTCTGTGTCACTGAACCGACGAAGCCGGAGCAAGGGAGACTCAGAGGGGCTTGTGCAGTCGGGAGCGAATGGAAAATGAGAAGATCGTGGATACCAAATGACTGAAATTGATTTTTCATGCAAAGTGGTATAGAAAACAGAGCCAGAGAAACCAGTGCTGACCAGGGGGAATTGTAATGCTTGGCTTCTTCACGAATTCATATGGTAAAGAGGGGCATTGAAAAATCTGCTTAGCAAGACAGACAGGTGCTGTAATCATATATGTGTGTGTGTGTAAGTGTAAGACTTGTTTATGTTCATGATTAGCATTTCACTAACAGGTGATAGACCTCAGGCAACCCCCCTTTGTGCACCCATCTGGTAAAGCACATTGTGCGCTCAGCACACTCCAGTGTTCACACTCCTTCCCACACACAAGTATGCAAAGAACTGTGAAAGGGAATATAGAGTTTTAAGGTAGGTAAAAAGGATATACATCCTCCTCTTTTAAAATGAACTAAGGGCCATTATTAAGCAGGAGTAGCTACCTATGTTTGCTGCCCCATACCAATCTAAGAGATCTAAGAGAAAATAAACAATTCCTCTCAAATTAAATGAAAATTTCTCTAAATGTTAAAAACAAAAAAAAAAAGCCAAATAGTGATAGCAAGCAATGATAACATAGTAAATTTGATAATTAAGCGATAATTCAACAAATAACAGTCCCTGAACAAAGTTGACTTTTTCAAAAAATTTCAGGAATAAGAAAATATGAATTGGAGGTGAAAATACAAAGCTGGTATGAATACGACTCAGATTTTGCCCGCCAACAGAGCAACAGAGAAGATTTATGAGGACTAGTTAAAGGCTGACAGCCTATAGCTATTTTATACACAGGGGAACTTTACAGAGCTTTGAAATTTTAAAAAGAAATTACAACTTGGGGACCGAGGATTTTTTTTTAAAGATATGTATAAATGAGGCACTAGGCAAATAAAATTATCAGGGAAGGGTTGGGCAAAGCGGATGATATATTAAATGTCTTCCTATCAATACATAAACAAGAAAGCAAGCATAAAACAATATCAAAGCTTTACAGGGGCCTCCAAGAGTCCTCAAAAGCAAATATCAAACTTATTAAAAATAAATGGGAGCGAGAAGGTGAAACAAGTAAAACAGAAAGGATGAAAAAAGTTTAAATCACAAAAGAAAAGCACCCTTATAGCTATGGGTAAAAAAAAAAGGGTTTTAGTTATTGATGTACAGAAAAAGCACCAACCCTTCAAAGATACTAGTGCAGGCCTTTCATCTTTGGGTAAGTGTGGGTAAGCTTTGGGATTGTACCCACACTTATCACACATGGAGCTCAAGTGGGTGTGCCCACACAAGGCCCACAGCAGTTTTGCCCTTTGGGTTCCCTGCGTGGATTTTTATATGCAAGTCTACTTTGAGTAGACCACAGAATACCCATGTGGGAAACACAGCAGTTTTGCCCTTTTAGGACCCTAAGAGGGAATTCTGTGGTTAACCCACTGTGGGTTGCCCATAGTACATGTAGATGGGGCTCCATTGGCCTCTTTGTGAATTAGCCCAGGCGGGCCAGAAGCACTTTTACCCTGAAAGGCCCCCCATCACATTTTTCTTTGGCCAAAATGGGTTTGCCAATAAAAACCCATGCTGGGATTCCAAAGGGCAAAACTGCTGCCCGCCCTGTGTAGGAACACCTACATGGGCCCTGCGTGGGATAACTGAGTTTGCCAGGCCCACACAGCTTACTGATAACCTATCTACTGTGTTCCTGCACAAGCATGTTTGTAACTGTGACTACTGAAGAAAATGAAACTATAGAACATTTTTTTAATACACTGACAGAAATACAAGGCTGAGAGAAGATGATTGATTGAAAACCTGAAGGAAATAAAAAGTGAAACTGGATCTTGTTCATAAACTGCAAAAGAACTCAAGAAGCAAAAGACATATTCCATTTTGTATGATCGACTATCTTGGTTGAAAGGATTTGAGTTTTCCTTTGTGTGTGTTTGAGGGCAAGTGACTCTATAGTGAAGTGGCTCACATGTTCGACTATCGTCAAGCAATTGTCAGGAATGAAGGGTTTAAAAATCTGCCAAGTCACCTATCTGGTTACTTTGACTTGATGAAGTTACTTTTCTTTTCCAATTAATGTTCTGATGTACACTACATCCAACTGGTGGCAGTAATGTACCATGTTGCACATGTGTGCCCTGAACAATAGGGGTAGGGGAGTCCACACCAAGTATATAGGTATACTGTGGGTATGCTGCTACTCTCTGCTTAGTGTGGGGAGCCCATACTAAGGGCTGTCCCACTGGGATCCATGTGGACCCAAAGTGCAGGCCACAGATGTGCCCTACATATCATGCTGGTACTGGGGCCTGTGGGTCTGCCTACAGTGCCTGAACACAGGTCACAAGGGGGATGTTTGCAGGTAGGAACAAATTGCTGATGGATTATCTGTAGCCAAATAAACAAACAGAAACTGTTCTGGGGTTTTTTTTGTTGTTGTTTTTTGGAATAGTATTTAAATGCATAACTATACAAAGACCAATTTAATTCAGACCTGCTATTTTGTTTTAGTCTCTTATACAAAAACATGAACATCGCTGTAACACTACAGCTGTTAAACCAAACTGGACTAAAATAGAGCACGAGTACAAAAAAGTTATCACTGAAAACTAATTAATTAATTTTAATTACACCGAGAGCTTATTAAATAAACAATAAACAAAAACCAGATGAAGCCCAGTGTTGCTCTTGTAATCACCACCTATTGATCAGCAATGCTTTCCAATTTATTAAGAATAATAAAAAAGAAAAAGGCAAAGCAGACAATATAAAAGTGCAATATAAACCAAAAATGCTTTTAGAAATATTTGGTTTAGCCAGTGCAGGAATAGCAATCAATCAGTATACTTGATCAGTTTCACCTTGTGATGTCTCATTCTCTATATAGAGCCATGTGTACAGGTTTGTTGCTAGTGTTAAAAGATTGATTTTCGTGCACCAAAGTAGTTACAGCTGTAACAATGAGAAGCTGGTGGGTGTTTCTTAGGTGTACCGCAGGCAGTGAACTGAGACTACATGGTCTTCTTCCTTCCTACATTTGTGGGAGGTGCGTGTATGAGTGTTTGTGAGTGAGAGAGAGGGAGTGAGCAGAAGCGGGTGAGAGCTTACGCTTCCGTTCAACCTTGCAGAGGAGAGCGGTACATGCTGTGCACAATAGCTACATCTCCCACACACAAACATGTTGTCCTGTTTTCATACTGTACAACAACAGTATTCTAACTGGATGATTGGGATCTCTGTGTGTAAGCTTGGGTGGATAACCGTTAAAGAGAATGAAAGAAAGTAAGACCAACCCATTTTCAAAGAAGTACTGTTAAAATTTTAATTCAGGCCTTGGGTTATGGCGTTGGCGGTGGTGAGGGGAACGAAGGCAATGAGAGGGCAGAATATGTGTGTGGACAGAAGATGATGACCGGGATGCTGTGTCAGCATTGCTCTTTTTCTGGCCAAGAATGTGGCACAGGAGCGCCGCGGGATAATTTGATGACACGTTTGTGTGTTTGAAAGTGACCTAAGCGAGGAGGAGGCGATATGTACGCGAATGTTCGTGTCTATCCACCTGTACTTTATATCACAATTATCTGGAAAACATATTGAGCTTTGAGGACTTATTTGTTAGATTTACATATTTTTTATGATGGTTTGAGTGTGCCAATGTGTGCGGTGCATTAGAGTGTTTCGCAGTTTAGTGCCAACCCCGTGTCCCCTCTCTCCTTTGCCATCTGTGCTCCTGGCATGGCTCCTTACTGTCGGTAATGAAGAGGAACCACCCCCACTCCCATCTCCACTCTCCTCCACCCACCCACCCCTCTCTCTCACTCTTTTGCTTACTTGTCTGGCTCTCTAACAAACCTTTTCCTTTAACTGTGTTGTCTTTCCCCCAAAATGACTTTACTACCTAGAAATCTCCATACACTCCTAAACTCCCGAACTCGCTGCTTTTGAAACATCCCCCTGAACTGCAGCTCCCCTGAATCTGCTTGACTTGATATTGATTCTTCTTTAAACAGAGCCTCTCAGCATGGTGCCTCTTAAGTTCAAACATTTGAAAGCCTACTTCCCACTCAAATGAACAAATCCTATAAATACTGCACATCTGTGTTCTAAAACCCACACTCACAGCCTAACATTATATATACTTGCACACAAATAAATGTAATCACACGTGAACCATACGCATATATCACATACGATAATATGAAATGCTAATGTAATTGGTCTTATATTAGCTATCCCCCAAATCAGTACTGAAGCCAAATTCAGTTTTAACAGCAAATGTCAAAGTTGTTTTATGTCAGCAAAGCTACAATTAGCATTTAGAGTCCTGTTAAAAACTAAATACAACCCGTGTTTCAGTAGCTTCTCGTACTACCTGCAGCAGCAATAATTCGAAGTGATAATTTTCTGCATCTAAGTTTCTTTCTTTCATTGTAGAGAAATCCTGACTCACCATTCTTAACAATGTTGCTTCAGTTCATTGAGGTTTGTGGGCATTCATTCATGCACAGCTCTCTTAAGAGTCCTCCACAGCTTTTCAGCTGGGTTAGGGTCTGAACTTTGGGGAAACTGGAACCCTTTTATTCTATTCTTTTAAACCCAAATCATCACCCCTCCACCAATGTGTTTGACAGTTGTAATGAGGTGTCTGTGCTGTTACTCTGTATTTGCTTTTCACCGGACATGCTGCTACGCATTACGACCAAATGTCTGCACTTTGGCCTCGTCTATTCAAAGAACAGAAGTTCAGAAGTCTCGTGGTTTGTGGTTTGTTGAGGCGCAATGTTAAGATGGAAAATGAGGCCTGTAGAGTTCGAGATGTAGCTCTGTTTATTGGAAGGATTTCTGCTTCTTTGGAGATCCTCACACTTGGTGATGATCAGTTAGTCAAGTGCAATTAATCAGCAGCACCTGGTTCCTATTTAACTTCTGAATTCTTAGTAAGCAGTGTGTACTTTTTCACACAGGACGCTATGAAAGCATTTTCCCATGATTGTATTTGACACATTGTTGCTAAAGTTTCCATCCAACTCTGAACGGAACACTTGGAACTCACATACAGTATCCTGTGATTATTGAAAAGATGTGTATTTAAACTTGTCTTTAACAAATCATTTTTTTTGTGACTGACCCTGAAACATAACCAAGTTACAGTATTTTTAAGTATTATTCTGCAGAATGAACTGACATTAGGAAAACAACACAACAACTTCAACTGTAAGTGAACTATTGTGTAACTGGTTTATCCACTGTCTCTGCTCTTCTACTCTCTACTTAAAACCAACACTCCCTGGTTCTCCATCACTCCCTTGTTTCTCTGAGAAGCATTTTGGGGGGAGTAGTTCAGGAGGTCTTGGACGCCATGCATTTCCAAACCACAGGTTCAGTGCACTTTTCCTCATGTTTCCCTCTAATGAGCCCTCCCTTGTGCCAGCATAGCCTGGAGCAGATGGGATGGTTCAGCATGGCATCACCAGCCGACACAGTGGCATGTCAAACAGGCGGTCATGGGCCTGAGCATGCCAAGCACAGTCATACTCTATCGCCATATGGGAATAATGTGCACTGAGATCATGCTGGATAGGCTGACAGAGTGCGATACATGGCCTGAGTCGCCTGCAAATCAGAACAAATGCCTATGGATGCTTAAGCATATATGTATAAGTCTCAAGGCACAAACAAATGACTGTTGACCAGGCTGAGGTCAAGGCTTCAAACACGCTCAGAGTACTGCTGTAGACACTCATCTGTTCACACATGCAAAATGCTCTCTACCCCTGCAGACACGTGCTGTGCACTCACAAATTTGCAAACAGACACACACGCACAATCCAGTCCATTCATCAAATGGCAATAAAAGACAGACACACAATTCTATACAACGCTCACCAGCCCTGGCAGTTGCTCCCATTCACACACCAATAGAGGCACACACACCCCCTCCCCTCGGTCCTCTGCAGACTGTGATGATGGCTTGTGTTTGGGAGGTTAATGGCTGTTTGCTCCCCACAACCTTCACACTTGATTACTCAAGTCGACTGCTGTCTGGACTGCGGGGGACACCACAGCCCTTCCTGCCACCACTCTCATAAGTATGCCTTGTTCATTAGAAATGTTAATGAAGTTTGAGGACACAGTGTGCAAAGTGATGGGAAATGATCCTCAGTGTTATTAGACCACAGCATTAGAAATGATTTAGCAGTGCCTTAAAAAACATAAAATAAAGGAAGAAAAGTACATCTTGAAAGATGGAGGAGCAGAACAAAAGTGTTCTGCATTATGCAGGTCACATTTTTATCTATTGCGTTTTTAAAAATTCAGTGTGGGCTTTGCAGTGCACTGCATGATGACCGTCTGATTTCCATTTGAAAGTAAGGAAATGTGCTGTATGGATAATTTGTGAAATTACTATAAAGTGTGGGAAATTACACACCCACTGAAGTAGTGCAGTTTTTAGAAAAAGTGCCACAACTTCAAACGCTGCATAAAATATCTGTTCCCCAAAGTAGTTAACTTGGCAGTATTAAAGCAAACAGACCTTTTAGTCTTTACTTAGAGAGACTCCAGTGTTGGCACTCGTCCCAAAGTGTTCCAAGTGCAGGTAAGAGGCAAATTCACTACAAAAAAAACATAAAATTTATATATATATGGTCATTGCTTTGTTGAAAGCTAAAGTCTTGAACCTATTAGTAATCTGCTAAAACTAACATTGCTCTTTATTAGTGGCTTGCAGAAATGATATTGTTCTGCAAACTGAATACTTCTGATTACAGGTTTCTGTAGCTCGCTTGGTCTGAAAAATATCCAGTTTGTTAAAAAATAATTTGACGAGCTGACTTCTGAAGTTGAACAGGTGTGCTTGTTTAATTGAAATGAAGAGCGGGCTTGTGGGAAACACATTTTACACTGCTGTTGGTGTAAGATGATTAAAGAGTACATTTGCACACCAAATATATACAGGAGAAATACTAACATAGTCACAGAATTGTAATGAGCAAATATCCAAATAGATAATTTAAGTAATCATATATCTGTCAATAAAACAAGGCACGAGGCAGGTAAAACACTTGGAAATAGCCTTGCAGAGCAAAGATTTGAGTACATAGTTCATGATGTGCTATTTTTTTATGCACTGCTTGTTTATCTTGCAGTACTGAACACACCAGTCTATGTTCTATTAATTACAGCCACGGGCACATGATTTAAATTATGTCCTGTTTAAATTATCTGTGGATTTGGTTAAAATATATACAATGCATACATAATCATGTAAACCGAACGACTGCAGGCCACAGACATGGGTGATAACTAATTTTGAAAAATCTATTATTTTGCTTTCACAACATCATGCGACCTTAAAAATAGAAGCACAGAAGAAAAGTAAAATAATTATGCAAATCCGCAGGAAAAAGATAATTCGTGAAATTTCATTTTGCCACTCAGCGTATGATGAGGCCATAAACAACTGAATTATTGTTCAGTGGTTTTAAAATGCTTTCAGTGACATTACATACTTGTTTTTTGCAACAGAATGCAGCACTACTAGATTTGAATCACAAAATCTGCTCCCTGCTATCCACAAATGTCTCATATATGTGGTGAAAATTGAATTTACAGAGGTAAAGACTATGCAAATGACGCCTTATTCGGAAACCCAGGGGTGCCATTTTATGATTCATGACTGGTAACTGTGTTAACTACCTTCATTGACTTTCAGATGCAGAAGTGTCTTGTTTAAAAATGAGCTATGCGATGTCTAAATTGGAAGGAGTATTTTGGCTGAGCCACAATATTATATAGATTATACATGTGAGTTTGGATAGACAGCCTTATATCCTTCTGCTCTGCAGGCATTGGTGAAGCACCATTTACTAAATGGCTATTATGTACATATAGCAAATGTGGGAATGGAAGCTGAAACAATGTTTCTACTCTGGTGGGATGTGGTGTGCAGGAGGGCCAAGGGTTCTTCAACTGGGGCAAGTGATCCATTTGGACATGATATTGTTTCTGTAAGAGGAAAGGCTCGTAGCAGAAATAGTTACATAAGACTCCAGAAGTTCATATTGTTTCTATGGCAAGAGACAGGGGTTTTATTTTGCTCTTCAGTGTTATGAGGATAAGACCTCTTTTGACGATAATGCCATTTGGCTCCTATCTTAAGATATCATATTTTGTGACTCACAGGAGCGCAGGCCTATCGCTGCAGATCTAATGAAAAGCTGGGTGTATTTTTGTGCATGCGTGTGTGCATTTGTGTCTGCATGCATGCCATCTAAATGGCAGCCATCTGCTAACAGCAAAGATGGCTGTGATGGAAAGATATAAGCAGAAAACAGAGATAAAAATACAAGGAGACATCTATATCGTGATCCTCCTCTTCATCTCCCCCCCCACCCATTTTTTTTTGTTACAGCTACTGCCTATATTTCTATGTGCCTTTCTCTGATTCAAAACTACATTTCCCAACTCCATAAAGTAACTCGCCCTGTGTGCAGGAGCTCCGAGGACAGAGTCACTTTTTTGTTAGGAACTGTGGAATCGGGAGGGATGTGTTTTGTTGGTGCATGGAAGGAATTGGGGAGTGGTAAGTGGGGGGTCTGGTAGTCAGTTGAGTACATGGTTGCATGCTGACACAACAGCAAAACAGCCCTCCTACAGCCACATCCAAAATATCTCATGCATGGTGCTGCATTACACACACACAAAAAGATGAGAGGTGGCTGAGTGTGTGTATAGACTACAAAACTGTGTGTGTGTGTTTGTGTGTGTGTTGATGGGGAGGGAGAGAAGAGAAATAAAAAGCAGGGCGGGGAGCAGCAAACAGATTATGTCCCCCAGCCATGATTATCTACGCCTGCCGCTCTGACCCCCCGTCCCAATTACCAAGATAAGGCAGCCTGTGTCCATGTGTGTGCCTGTACAGGAGTGTGTCTACTTTCCTTTCGTTGAAGAAAAATATGTGATGCTTGCTCGTTCATAGGGCATTTGTGTTCACTGGTAGCTATCAGGGACCACACACTTTTTACTTCCCACTGTTCTTGCCCCATTGCAGGAGGGTTGTAGGTGTGGTGCTTTAGAATGATGAAATAGCTTCTCTTGATAGTTTCTAGAATTGCAGATGGACAAGAATACGTGTTTGAGTCAGGAAGATGTTGAGAGGACACCTGATTGATTTCAAAAAGCAGGAAATGAATCATACATTTTTCTCCATCCTCTCTAGAATTTTAGAGCTCCTGCTGGAGCATCAAAGACAGGCAACTCCCATCTTCCCTTTCGTACTGCCATCTGCGCCCTGCCTCTTTGCTTTGCCTTTTCATCCTCACCCTCCTTTGCATGCTTCTTATCAGTGCCTGTCATCTTCTCATTTTTTTTTAACTCCCTCTCTTTACATCTCTCTTCCCCACAGGTCCCGTAGGGGATGCTGATTTATGATTTGAACCGCATTTCCCAACATGCTGGAGTAAGAGGGTCTGATCCCACGGGACAACCATCAGTCCTGTAAGACAGCATGGGTCTCGACAGCTCCAGGTTGGTGCCAGTTCTCTCATTAGAATCTCCGCAATGAGTCAACATGTAGGCTGTCACTAAAGCCTCGTAGCGCTGAAAGGAGGCACAATGACCACCTGGACTACTGTGATGCCACTGAGGGAGCCACAAGACAGCTCAAGACAAAGATCCTGGGGGAGGTGTGGCAGTTTATGCAGCACTATCCGTCAGTAATATCACATACTGTGTGTGGCAAAGTCAAGAACACTGTTATCTGTAGGCCTACGCACACATTTTTCAGTGGTTCAGCAATGCCTATGGTTTGATAAAATGCTTTTTTTTTAAACAAATATTCTAACACAATCATTGGCCAATGTCGATGGCCCATTTCATTTGCAGGATCCCATCAGTTGTGAAAGCTGCTTTTGTTTTCCTGTTACCATAATTCTGAAATGAAATGAAACTCCTATGTGGATATGAAAAGTATTTTTTTACTTCATTACTTATCACTAATCCCGACATATGATTACCAGCTATCTTTTATACAGAAGCACTAAAAATTTATGAGAACTGCAGTATTGCATACTTTTTTTTTTTTTTTTTTAAATATACAGATAGGAACAAAATTATTATAAGCACTATGGAATTTAAAGTTTTTGTCAAACTTTTGTGCTTTTTTAAAGTGCATTTTGAACAGAGCAGGGGATTCTCAACATTGGATTTCTAAACATACTAGTTTTCAAATAGAAATAATAAATAATTTCTATTTGCACACCAAAGAATTATTTCAGAATAAAGCAAAAACTACTAGGGTCAATATTGTTAACCCTCTGAAAAACTGAACTTTTTTTGTGAGCCACAGCACAAACTACTGCTGTGCAATGATGTGCTTTAATGTTTTAATGCTCAAAGATGTAAAATCAAGTTCATTTCAACTTTCACTTGAGAAAGCATCGCGCCAAAAAAATTGAAACTTATCACAAAACAGGAGATGAATACGCAAAATTTGCAGAATTTCTAAGTGTCATGAACTGGAGTGATAATTATTATTAAGAAATTCCAGGAGAACTACGCAGTTGGACCTGGCAGAGGTAGGAAGTGAAAGATTTTAAAGACTCTGGAAAGAAAATAAGGGAAAGTTGTTTCTAAAGCCCCCACACCACTGCCAAGACACCAGTGAAAGAATCTTTGAGAGTACAATTCCCGACTTGACTAAATCAATTTCTAGATGCTCGCAGACTGAAGCATGCCAAGGACAACCTGGATAAAGCTTTTGCATACTGGAAACACATCATTTGCTCTTATGAGATGAAACTAGAGCTTTTTAGCCACAGAGAGGCTGCTTATGTTTGGAGAAAGAAGGGAGAAGCATACAACCCAAAGAACACCACAGTGATATCCACAGTGAGGCATGGTGGTGGGAGCATTATCTTATAATGCTTAGGCATCTGGAACTGGGAATCTCATCAACGTGGAAGGAATCATGAAGAAACAAGGATGTATGAAGATTTTAAAAGAAAATTTCAAGTAGTCAGCAGCAAAACTTGGTTTGCATGATTGATTTGTCTTCCAACACAGCAACAAGCTAAAACACAGGCCACGTTTGGCGAAGAAGTACCTCCAGAAGACCAAAATTGAATGTTAAAGACTGGTCTGCATAAACATTTAACTTGAGTTCCACTGAAAAAACTTTGGGGTGAATTTAAGGTCCATACCAGAAGACCTACAAATCTGAAAGAGCTTCGGATATTAGCCAAAATGAATGGGCTGGGATAATTCAGTTGACATATTTTTGTCAGCTGAAATTATTGTGTTGTGAAATGATTTTGTTTCTGTGTGCAAAGTAAAATAAGATATAAATCCAAATTAAGCAAAGACATTTGGAAAAAGATGTCTTAAAAATTCCTTGCTCTGTTTAAAGAGCACTTGGGAAATGGGAAATTTTTATGGGGAGGCCAATCATTCTCTCCTTACCTGTGAAATTGCTGCTACTTTTGTTCATATGTAAAAGTCCCAATCCCTTTAAAACAACACTAAAACATACTTTTCTTACTTTGTTCAGCAAAACAATAAAACTGAATGAGAAGGTATGTCGTAGTCCAGACTCCAAAACTCCAACACAACAGTGAGACATCAGTGACGGACAGCAGTGGGACTGGATATGTGTGGAGAACAACTTGTTAGTGCTAAAGATGGCTTAACCGCTTGGCTGCCAAGATGAATCCCCTGAAACCAAAAGGATCCAATACACACACTGCTGAGGTTTAAGATGTCAATGAGCAAGTCAAGCTTCCCACATTCCTTTCCAACAACCTCCACAAGCTCTTCAGTGGACCAGGAGGGCAAAAACGGTATTCCTAAACACACTGTTTTCAACATGGAAAGCTAGACACTGAATCTGTCTCTCTCTGTTTTCTCAAGTTGCAAATCTGAATTTTTTGAGAGGTTAGATTTGGTGTAGAGAGTGTAGACTTGTGACATGAGACCAATGAGAACTTTGCCACAAGGTTCTTAAATTCAGAGGAAGCAGCTAGAGAAGGGAAAAGGAGGAGGTAAATAAGAAAAAGCACAGCGAGAATCTTTTTAAATCTTCCACATTCACTCAGTTTAAACTGCAGCAACTCTGGTTCTTCACCTTCCAAGTATAAACTTCAGCATTGCCTTATGTTATCTTGTTATGTATCATTGGCATTTGCAATCATTCATAGCTACTGGCCTTAGCACTATATATAATTACACAGGTTACCATATAGCCCGATGTAAATTAGCAGACAGCTGCGTACACATACAATTTATTATGCTGCCATGTTTCCACACAAACACATTAGTACATTCCATTGCAGTTTTAGTTAGAAAATGTTCTGATTGCTTATTCCTTTGATGTTTATAAAGGCTTCAAAGAACTTCTTTATTAAGTCATGCCTGTTTAACATTTAAAGAGGCATTTGGTTTGTTTCCATTAAAACAAGCAAAGAGCTAAATGTGAGAAAATATTTTAAAATGAAACAGAGTTGCACAGAGATATTTATGTGTAGTTTTTAACAGGCTGTTTTGTGTGTGACACCACACTTTTTTTTTCCTACGCAAATGCTAGGAGGGCTGCATATATTTAATGCATTTGTTTTTTTGCTGGTGTTCAGCATTTTCACCAATTCCACAGTGACGACTGCTAATTTTATTCAAATGTGTTAACTACTGGAAAAATGCAAGATTCATTTCAGTTGTCCTTTACTGAGCGAGATGACTGATTTTAACACAAGTCTGCTTATATTAAATTATGCACCAATCCCTGAGGGTGCACCAGAGGCATTATGTTAATAAACCTTCTCTCATTGGCTCATTGCATCACACTTGGCCTGGAGTTTTGGAAGATACAATGAACATTAAATAAAAGAAAAAAGAGCCATCCTCCATTGGAGCATTAAATTGCCTTTAAAAATCAAATCCCAATCCAAGCATTTCCAAAACAAAATTTATTCAGTCTCTCTCTGATACATGCTCCAACTTTCCAAACTGTAGGATGTTGCGAATGCTGACGGCAACTTTTAGTGCCTACTGCAACTCCATCTTTGACATCTACTTGGCTCAGACAAGACATGGTGACTCATGATTTAAGTGAGCGATTGGAAACTCATTCAAATTCAATATTTGTGATTCACTGAGAAAATAAGAGAAAGCCATCTGCTCGGAGGCAAGTGAGACCAAGCAGGGGAGGTAGATAAGAACCCAATTTGCTACAATTTAGACTGAACAAACTACCTATTCAGATTTTCAGTTGTCATGACACCTGAATATATATATATATATATATATATATATATATATATATGAATATAATGAATTGCATTTATATAGCGCTTTTTGAGACCCTCAAAGCACTTTACAATTCCACTAGTCATTCACTCTCACATTCACACACTGGTGGAGGCCACAGCTGCCCTGGGGCAGACTGACAGAAGCGAGGCTGCCTTATCGTGCCATCGGCCCCTCTGGCCAACACCAGTAGGCAGTAGGTGAAGTGTCTTGCCCAAGGACACAACGACCAAGACTGTCCAAGCCGGGGCTCAAACTGGCAACTTTCTGATTGCAAGATGAACTGCCAACTCTTGAGCGGATCAAGTTATATACAGTGGGGCAAAAAAGTATTTAGTCAGCCACCGATTGTGCAAGTTCCCCCACTTAAAATGATGACAGAGGTCAGTAATTTGCACCAGACGTACACTTCAACTGTGAGAGACAGAATGTGAAAAAAAAATCCATGAATCCACATGGTAGGATTTGTAAAGAATTTATTCGTAAATCAGGGTGGAAAATAAGTATTTGGTCACCTCAAACAAGGAAAATCTCTGGCTCTCACAGACCTGTAACGTCTTCTGTAAGAAGCTTTTCTGTCCCCCACTCGTTACCTGTATGAATGGCACCTGTTTGAACTCATCATCTGTATAAAAGACACCTGTCCACAGCCTCAAACAGTCAGACTCCAAACTCCGCCATGGCCAAGACCAAAGAGCTTTCGAAGGACACCAGGAAAAGTATTGTAGACCTGCATCAGACTGGGAAGAGTGAATCTACAATAGGCAAGCAGCTTGGTGTGAAAAAATCAACTGTGGGAGCAATCATCAGAAAATGGAAGACATACAAGACCACTGATAATCTCCCTCGATCTGGGGCTCCACGCAAGATCTCATCCCGTGGGGTCAAATTGATCATGAGAACGGTGAGCAAAGATCCCAGAACCACACGGGGGGACCTGGTGAATGACCTTCAGAGAGCTGGGACCAAAGTAACAAAGGTCACCATCAGTAACACACTACAACGGCAGGGAATCAAATCCCGCAGTGCCAGACGTGTTCCGCTGCTGAAGCCAGTGCATGTCCAGGCCCGTCTGAAGTTTGCCAGAGAGCACATGGATGATACAGCAGAGGATTGGGAGAATGTCATGTGGTCAGATGAAACCAAAGTAGAACTTTTTGGTATAAACTCAACTCGTCGTGTTTGGAGGAAGAAGAATACTGAGTTGCATCCCAAGAACACCATACCTACTGTGAAGCATGGGGGTGGAAACATCATGCTATGGGGCTGTTTTTCTGCCAAGGGGACAGGACGACTGATCCGTGTTAAGGACAGAATGAATGGGGCCATGTATCGTGAGATTTTGAGCCAAAACCTCCTTCCATCAGTGAGAACTTTGAAGATGAAACGAGGCTGGGTCTTCCAACATGACAATGATCCAAAACACACCGCCCGGGCAACAAAGGAGTGGCTCCGTAAGAAGCATTTGAAAGTCCTGGAGTGGCCTAGCCAGTCTCCAGACCTCAACCCCATAGAAAATCTGTGGCGGGAGTTGAAAGTCCGTGTTGCTCGGCGACAGCCTCAAAACATCACTGCTCCCGAGAAGATCTGCATGGAGGAATGGGCCAAAATACCAGCTACTGTGTGTGCAAACCTGGTAAAGACCTATAGTAAACGTTTGACCTCTGTTATTGCCAACAAAGGTTATGTTACAAAGTATTGAGTTGTATTTTTGTTATTGACCAAATACTTATTTTCCACCCTGATTTACGAATAAATTCTTTACAAATCCTACCATGTGGATTCATGGATTTTTTTTCACATTCTGTCTCTCACAGTTGAAGTGTACCTCTGGTGCAAATTACTGACCTCTGTCATCATTTTAGGTGGGGGAACTTGCACAATCGGTGGCTGACTAAATATTTTTTTGCCCCACTGTATATATACATTGTATCTGCAGGAAAAATGGTTGCAGGTCTCTTCAACTTTGTTATTTAATTCAGTAGCCAAGGCTGCACATAACACTGATGAAGCACAGAATGTGTTTTAATTCAGGTGTGTGTGGAGGGAGGAATTATTCTTTCATTCCTCCATTGTGGATCACATCCAGTTTCTTATTGGATATATTGTACAATCACTCACTTTATTCCAGTGTTTCATTAGAAGTATTTAATTGTGTGGATGTTATAAAGAGAGTGTGGACATAATAAATAGCATACTAAGCAATGGTACTGAATAGTAGTCGTACAAACACTTACGACTTTGTGTCGATTGTAATTTACAGTGCTGATAACATTATATAGCTCCTCTTGCATTCTTTCATATTATATTCTGCATATATATTCTGCTCCAAGTGAGTTCAAACAGATAAAAACCAAAGTCAACATGAGTACATTCAACTGAGAAACCAGGACATTTGGAGAAATCAGGTCACGCTGGTAATATAACCTGGATACTGCATGTGCAGCTGATCAGTAAGGAGTTAAAATACTGCTACCACTATCAGAAAATAGTGGTGAAATCTTCCTGCATGCTGCACAAAAATAAGCGAGCACATAGAATTACTATTGGATTCATCAACTGCGCATGTGTCTCATGCTTCTTTATAAGGAAAACATTACATAAAGGTGTGTCATGGCAGAAAGAATGCAAAAGAAAATGTAATGTCCAAGGTTAAAACCACACAAGGTCCATTTTAGTTAAGCATTACCTTGAAAATGACATTTTTTTAAGGGGGGGGGGGGGGTTGCTTATAAAAATAAGTTGAGCTTAGGCTGTGTTAACAGATGGCAAATGTTATGTTTCCCCAAGACACAAGTGATAAAAGAAAAGGTTTCACATGAGAGTGGACTTATTAAGCTTATTTCCAGCTCCATATTACTATTCTTGGATTCTGCTAGAGTGGCTTTGCACGCTACAGTCAAAAGAGATCATTCTTTATCTCATATTGAGCCTTGGTGCGGCACCTCAGTTCAACCATGAGCCATTTTAGTTATTCACCCTTTAAAGCCCTTTAAGCCAGCTGTCTCCTGATTGGCTGCTGAGATTACAACATTAAGGAAGATCTACTTCACAGCATACAGATCTAAGAGAAAAAAACAAAAAACAGTGTTCACGACAGCATGTAGGCTGAACTCTCAAGTCTGAGAAATTACTTGTACATACACTGACCTCACTACCATATCAGTATGGCGACAGTACGCTAGCAGTGAATTGGGGAAGTGTTTCCCATTAAAATAAATGTTATGTTCGAGAGGATAAAGTGTGCATATTAAGATAAAACTGCAGCTTTTTAACCAACTCTCCATTCTGACCAATATTTCATTGCTAACTCTTCTAAAGCTGCTTTTTGATTATTTTGAAATGTTCTTTTGGAAAATGACAAATGTGCATAACTAGTGAATGAATTTGTTACAAAGCCTAAAAGGTCCATTTAGTCTTGTGATGATTTCTACACCCTGTATTTTTCAGTCCTGCCTAATGAACAGTTATTTGTAATGTCTCCTACACACTGGGCGTTTCAGTCTATGCTGAAGTGAGCACTTTCAGATGGATGGGGCAAAGGCTATGGCATTAGCAGACGGAGTTCTCACACCCCACATGCTGGCCATATGTCATGCCAAATCGCATCTCATCTCTCGCTAAGAGAAGGTGCTGCTGGAGGCTGAAAGGCCACCCTCCAAACCGATATCATCAGCTTAACACCCTGACCTGGACAGAGCTGAGGGCTACAGCTATGCTCTGTATCATATCTAGACACATTAAGTCAACTGAGCTACGCTGCAATAAAACACAAAGCCGATCTTTCAAAACTAGGCAGCCCAAAGTCCAGACATAAAAGCGGGTCAATAACAGTGCAGTCCATTAAATGCATTATTTGTGGGTACTACCAAATACTTGTGAATATATATCTTAATGTCATAATTAACTGCATGGTGGTGTGGTGGTTAGCCCTGTTTCAGTGTCACAGTAAGAAGGTCCTGAGTGGGAATCAAGGCCTTTCTTTGTAGATTTTCCATGTTCTCTCTGTGTCTGTGCAGGTTCTCCCAGATACTCTTCATCCCACATTCCAAAGAGACGAATGGGGATAGAATAATTAGCGACTATAATATGGCTGTGAATGGTTGTCTGTCTCTACTGTATGTGTTAGCCCCATGACGGATGGCCTGCCCAGAGTGTCCAGGAGAGGATACATGAATCTTCGTTATGGTTACAATGTAAAATGAATGCTCAGCCTGCAAAATCTTTGTTCTGCTGGCTACTTTCTTTGTGGACCAACCAGCAGACACTTCGGTAATCCTGACTTTCTTACTAAAATTCAAGGCTTAAGCTTTTGTAGGACTCGGGAGGCGATATCGACCAGGAGATGTCATGGTACTGAATAAATTGTTGTCTGTAGTTCTGCCTGATTTGTTCCCTCACTGCTTTTTCTCTTCCTCTCTCTCTCTCTCTCTCTCTTTCTCTCTCTCTCTCTCTCACACACACACACACACACACACAGATACAAACACAGTCCCTCGCTCTCATCCAGTTACACTTACTGTATATACTTGAAACTCTCACACACTGTTGTGTGACCGAGAGAAGTCCTACCCATAAAAAAGGAAATTACCAGACAAGATCAGTCATGCAAAGAAACAAAGAAAGGTTAAATAAAATATTCCCTGCAAAACCACTGAATTCCAAGTCTGCAACAAATTACTACTTAAGTAGAAAGAATGCGTAAGAAAATCAATATTTAAACTCAACAGCTTCTTTTGAGCTTTAACAATAAAGCATACAGAACCTCTGATGCCACAGCTTTCAGTACGGAAGTTGTTCAGTTTTAAACAGGTTCACAGTGAAATGTTTGAACGCTATGTTGGAACAAAGCGTATGTCAGTCTTTAATCGAGCTAAACCCTTGTGTTAGTCTGACATCTAGTGGTTAATCCAGGGTATTGTGCTCTTTTAAGCATAATTGAAATGTTTCCTCTTCTGGTGTCTCTTCCACATATTTAGGGACATAATTCGACATACACTAAGGCCACTTCGAAACCCGATGGAAGCTCATGAGGTTTTTGCATTGTAGTTTTGTATGAATAGCTTTTAGGTGCAGTGATGTGAGTGACATAGTGTAACGACAAATGTGATTAATCTGGCTGCAATAACGAAGTAGAAAATTAATTAATGCCCAATTCTCTAAACATACACAAAAGAAAACAGAAGTGATTTATTAATTGGTACCTTCTCAGCTGTTGTTGTTAGACACAGATCAAAGTCATGCCCCAACCTTTCCCCCTTCACAAATACTTCATCGAAACTGAGAAACACACCCACACACATGCAATCATTGGCAAACAAGAGGTTTTCTCTACTTTGTCACCACTGCTGGCAGCACTTACCTGTGGGCTAGTTGTTCAATTGTCAGTGACCGTGATAGAAATAACAGTTTGCTATCATTTTGTCAGCATGAGGCAGAAAAACATTAGCTTGCTCGGAAAACAAGCACACACCAGGTGGTGCCATCTCTCAGTGGATAAGCAATTAGCTTTGAAGGGGGGGGGGGCAAAACTACAGTCCCCCCCCCCCACAAAGAAAACAAGCAACACCTGTGTGTGCAGCCATGTGGAGCCCAAACTCAGCGTCGCATAATAGAAAATAGGGACATCCAACAGGGGAGTGTCAAGTTGCCCTTTTCTGAATGTGTTTGTGGAAAAGGTTGACAGGAAAATGACTAGAATGGGGAATAAGCAGGAGGAAGGCAATGAAATAATTTCATAGCTGAGAGTAGACAAATGAGAAAGGTTGTGGGATGGAAAATTCTAATAATTACGCAAGTGAAACATTAATTAAATCTATGTGAGAAAAGGGGAAATTAAAGTGACAAAAGGAAATAAGAAAAACACAGATCAGGTAATTAAAAAAAAAGGGACAGACATACAATAGAGGCGGGAGAAAAAAGCTGAATGATGGGAAAAAATTAAAAGTTGTGTTTTCAAAACTAAGAAAATATGGGAGCAGAGACACGGGTAATGAGCGGAGGGAAACAAATCATGTGGACAGAAGAGAGCAGAAAGCGCCACGGCACAGAGTCAGGATGAAAAAGACAGATACATTTTAGTCAGAAAAATGGATAGAACCACTTACTGAGGCTACAGTCTATCCTGATACAATCTGGCGGGAGAGAGAGCGAAATGGTGAGATCAAATAAAAAGAAAAGGAGGAAAAAGGATAGAAAGAAGAGATTGGATAAAAGAGAAAAAAAAGACATTTTTACATCCTTCAAGGTACATTCTGCAGACAACCAAACTTTGCTCTGGGGCCACCATCCGGGGACAGGCTCTGAGTCAGGATCACCCTTTCCCTTCATCAATCCCATCAACCTTCCTTCGCCTTGCTCCACCCAATCCTCCCAAAGCACAGTAGAAGGCAGACTTGCAAAATAAGATCTATGTATTACAAATATGAAAATAAACTATACAAAGTGGTCTACTGCTGACACTGAATACCTAATAAGACTACTTTGTGATTATAAGGAAAACTAAAGTAAATTCTGTGCTTGGACTCACTTGGTTCCTATTAAGCACAATCTCTTAATGGCCTTTTTATCTCTTCCACTGCTTATTGTGATTTTTATTCCTCATAATAATAATAATAATAAAAACATCCTTTAGAAAACTGTTTAGAAATGGTCTAAATGTGCTGGTTATAATCACGCGGTTTGAAAAAAATGGTTTGAGTACTATCTAACTGATCCATTCTCCTCACACTGTGGACATAAACGCTGCAATACCGTCATTACAGCAGACGTCGCACCACGCAACTGTAACGTCAGCTGCCTTTCCTGGTAATTTGAGATTCACTTGCCTTCTACAGCACTTTGGGTTCGACAAACCCGACAGTAACTGACACGAAAAGGTGATCTGCACATCCCAGCCACCTCATGCCTTGTGCACAGAAACTGAAATAGGCCTGTATATATTTTGTGCTACTTGCTACAAGTGGTGCGAGGAAAATGCCGTAAAAAGTGTTTCATCATTTTAAAAGGTTTAAAAATATGATCTTGTGGCTTAAAGCACAGAAAAGCTCAGTTAAAATCATGCAAAGTGTCCGTAAATGCCCAAGAAACTCAATGTGACTCTTCAGCGTAAACGGACCTTTGACTCGACTCTAAATGGAGCTAGGGATTTCTTTGACAGGAACTAGTACACTCTACCTGTCACACACTGATATGTTATGATCTACGTGTGCATGTGGCAGAGTGGCTGGGTTGTGGTCTCGAGCTGTCAACCGCTACAGAATAGTGGACACAAACAGCCAGGAACCAGGATCACTCTGTAGAGATTTGGAGGTCATACAAACACAATGATATTAAAATGCTTTTAGGGGCCACGAGCATCGACTGATGTTTTCCGAATACATTTAATTCAGGACAAAAGCGACATTCATGATTGTAAACAGTGTAAAGCATTTTGTAGAGGAGGTCTAATCATGAATTACTCATTCAAGAATCAATAAATACAATATTTATGGCATTAGGTAAAACATGCCAGCCGTCATCTGGCCTACACATTGCAGGCTGAACATGTTACCGTCACTCTCTATCATTAAAGATATCATTAGGACTACATCTGCCCAATTATAGCAGTTCCTAGTGATTAATTACCAGGATTTTAATTATCTTAACAAGGATTAAGGCCTTAACAGATCAGAAGGATTCCCTTCTGACTTGTTTCACTTTAGTTGTTAATTAATTTTCTTGCAAAAGAGCAGTGGAAATCATTAGCATAGCTAAGCTGAGTTTCATTTAAAAGCCGGTAAGAAAGGAAGGAAAAGGGGCTGGTATAGAAATTATCTTGAGGATTAGCTTTAAGTGTGGGGGCATAGCTGAGAGGTTAAGATGTGGCCCTAGGTACATTAAGTTCAGCTGTGTATGCCCCGACAGCTACAGCTGTGAGCTGGTCTCTGACTGTTTGATCCGAGGGCCGCAGACATACAGGCCATTGAAGGGATGAAAAGTTCCATCTTTTGTGTCCTGGCCAGGAGGGGTTTTATGACTGATGGAAAAAAGTGAGAGTGTGAAGGAGAAAGAAGATAGAAAGAGGAAAGAGAGGGGAATGGCCTCCTTCATTTATCCCACTGTCCCCATTCATGTCTCTAAGGTGGCTTAAACTCTAATATTCCAGAGTGCACCTCTGTCATGCTCCTCCTGGTTCACTGCTGACAGTGTGGTCCTTCAAAGGGTCAGGACAGATTTAAAGTATCTAGAGCTGGAAGGTCATACCATCTTCCCCAGAGCAATGGTATTCATTGCAATGAAATTTTAATAAGTCAATAGGAAGCATTATTAGAGGGGATTCATATCCCCTTCCTAAGATTCCATCTAGCTTACAAAATCACGGAGCTTCTCCTATTAACACTCAGGCTGCTTCACATCCTCAAACCTCCCTTTCAGCACATGGGCCTATGAAAAAGACTCCTGCCTACTCGCAGCACCAGGGAAGCTTTGGTAGAGCTCCGGTATAACGCAAGAACCATTAGGAAGCGCAAGACAGAGGCAAGCCCACCCTGAAGCTTTAAGAGCAACCTTCAAGGGCTCAGGGTCAAGGCAGTGATATTGTTAGAGATGGAGCTTTTTTACCAGGATGAGGAGCCATGGGGCTTCACAGAGTACAGGAAGAAGGGGATGAATGCAGAGGAAGTGGGGGCAGGGGTCGAAGCATATTGAAGAGAAGTTACTGCAGGGTGTCTCCCTACAGAGGCTGCAATGACTGCGTTCTGGAGCTAGTTTTACATTTTGACTTTGTCTCATTTTCTCACAGTTAGCAGTTGGTAAGGGATAAGTTTCTCTTTGTTCCTCAGTTTTCTCACATAAATAGCTCTTTAGCACTGTTGGCAGTTAAAAACATTAGGTAACGGCCAGAACCTACTGATGTAACAGAGGGACGTGTTCAGAAACTTTTCCCCAGCCAACTACCTGACAATGTTATAAAAAAAAAAATCATGCTGTGAAACTCAAAATGTCAAACCATTATTCTGAGTACAAAGGCATACAATGCTGAAATACAAAGTGAGTGTGAGGAGACAGGGAAGGAGGCAAGGGAAAGGTTAGCGGGGACATCCACAATGAATCACGGGGGCCTACCGAGGTTAACGGTGAGCTTGACGCGGCCTCCGTCCAGCTCCAGTCGCAGGGTGTCCGCTGACTCCTTGGAGGTGGTGGCCATGAGCAGGCCGTACGCTCGCTGAGACATGAAGCGCAGCGCCACGTCTTCGGCCTCTGTGTGCATGGTGACCGGCATGATGATCTTCAGGTACATGCTGCCGTCGTAACTCAGCACCGTCGCCTCTGCAAAGGGGCGATGAAGAGGATGAAGTAAGCAACGAGTAACAATCGAGGGAACGGTGTCTCCCGAACAAAGGTCGGGCCGGTATCACAGCTAAGTTTAAAGTAGCTGTGATAATCCACGTAAGCTTAATTACAGTTGAAAAATCTTTCAATCACTCACGTCCCGCTTTCTCCAAAGACGACAGCTCTAATTCAAACAGGATTTAGACAAGACGTGTATTTGGACGCCATATCAACAGCATAGGATCAAGGGAAAATTCGGCATGAATCAAGATCAAAGCCATGTATGTCTGAAAACGTCACACCAAAACAAAAGGGGATATAAATCTTGTTACACCTCTCAGACATTCAAATTTAACAATTTCATAGAAATAATCAATGCGCACAGCTTCTGAATGTCTTTTTCTGTGTGTACACTTTTAGCACACCTTATCATTTACAATGGATTTGTTAAATATGTATAACATTTGCTTAAATTAGATCTATCGGATGGCCTAGGAACGCCTTAGGGAGGTCTGGGCTTCTGTGACCCAGCCCCCTGATAAGGGGATAAAAAATATGGATGGATAAATAATTATCTCATAATTATGTTTACATTTGTTTACAAGAACCCACATTTCAAGAAAACGCTGACAATTTTAAAGTGTAGTGTATTAATACAAGAAGAACAGGAAACCACAAAAAAAGGACTTAACAAAAACATCAGATGCTTGCCAAGCTTAGAAAAACAAAACTCAGTCCGTGCTGTAACACGGTCTTCATGTTCACACTACATTGAAGCGTGGTTACTTTCTCTAACATCGCTGCTGCCATAAATAGACCGCTGTTGGAGATTGACAGTTCCAGAGGAGTGCTCTTATCTTGGAGCGTGGGTCGATATGTGTCACCACAGGCTAACATGAGTCACTTTCACAGGGTGCTTCAAGCATTTAGATTTTAGAGTGTACAAAAACACGATGTTAAAAGATGCAGAAAAATCCCTCCTACAGGCCAGCAATCGCTTAAAATGCTGCTATTTCAAGAGAGCACATCAGATTCGCAAATCCTACACAACACACTGTGTGTACTTTGACAAAAGTCCCACTTGTATAAAAATGTGATGCCGCTGCATTATTTTATCAAAACAGTGAACGGCTAAAAGAGACCATTCATTATTGCATAATCACCATCACTACAACCTGCAGGGCCCTGTCCCTGTCAAATCAATATCACAGATTCTCCTGTCATTCAGCTAATCTGTGAACTCAGTTTATATACACAGGTGTATCTAGCTGGGTATTACAGAAGTGTGCCTGCAATAATACAAAAATCCACAAGATGGCAGAAGAACATCACTTAAACCACGCTTGTCATCCGAGGAACCAAATAGTAAATTGTTAAAATTATCACCCTTCAAAATAAGGATATTTCATCCTATACCCTGACTGTCCTGACTTGAATCCAATTTCTCCTTCCCTCACCCTGCCTCGCTGTGGTGCAAAGGCCACTCGTGTGTGTGTGACTGACACAGATGGCGGCAGGAGGCCTGGCTGCTCTGTCGCACTCCTGCCAACATCCCAGCACTTCAGCCAGTGGGCTGAATGCAAGCAAGTCTCAGGTGGCATTTGGTGCACACACAGCTCCTTGTTGGTTACAATACAAGGAAGAATGCTGTCGTATGTGTCAGCACATTAACTTAACAGAAACTTTTCGTTGTTTGGTGTTGGGACTCTCATGATTTCCTTTTCATTCTTACTGCAGTGCATGGGGCCTCATATAAAGGAATATCTTTGCTTGTGTGTATATGTTTGTCCTGCTTTTAATGCGATAAAAAAGCATTTCATTTCTTTTCTGGAGTGTAGCCAAAACAATTATATTTATCATAGTCAGTATTCAATTATATACAATGAATTCAGATTCTATAATTAATCCTTAAGTGGTCAAAGAAGCTTCACTCTTGGCCCTTCTTACCTATCTCACAGTTGGTACCAAGGTATCCGGTGCCAGTGCAATCACAAATGTACCGGTTCCAGCCCTCTTTGCAAAGACCTCCGTTGCCACAAGGGGCACTGCTGCAGCGTTTCTGTAGCTCACGGGTGCAGAAACTGCTGACACCCAGGGCACTCTGGATCTCAGCCAGCCGGCGGACATCCCGGCTCTTGCCATCGATGAATAGGTCACGGACGCAGCCTACGTAGCCGTAGTTAAGGAGCGCTGTCCAAACTTCTGGCGGCAGGATGAGATCTGACTTAGATTCGGGCAGCCCGCCCAAGTACATATCAGTGTCCAGGTCCAGGATTTCACTGCCCTCTGGGGAGCTGAAGGGCATGCTGCGGCTGTTGACTGAGATTGATCCTAAAATACAGAAAGAAAGAAGAAACAAGCAGCAAGATGTTAACTTTTGAATCTGATGTTACTGGCACCTGGATACATCACCCTAACTGCAGCTACATGAATGAATATAGGTCCAGCTTATCTGTGCATGACTGAGCATGCATCTTGTATTTAGTGCTTGACTAAAGTGATTCAGATGGTCAGGACTGAAAATGTGTATAGTCTATATACGTAAATGTGAGTGAGCGGAATAGCGGGAGGGGCAGTAGGTGGCTAATTTAGGGAAACAGAACAGGGACAGACGGAGACAGAAGGACATACACGCCACAGAAAGAATAGATGACAGTAGAGTGTGCATCCATATGCGTGTGTGTGTCTAATGTGTCTATAATAGGCTAAATGGAGGAGAAGGGAAGCAGAATGCAGCAGGGAGTGGGTGAAACAAAAGGCCCTCTCTCTTTCGGTGATTAACGACTCCATCTTAATTTTCTATTAAAAGCCAATTACAGGAGGAGCAGCAGTGAGATCCCATGCGTGCATACACACTCACACACACACGTATGCACGCACGCATTCACACGCTTCCTCATTATAAGGCAACAATTGAGGGAGATATAATGTCCAAGGTTCTTTCCCACCTACAGATCATTCATCAGACAATGCCCACTCAAGCATACAGATGCTCCTGTTTGCACCCCCAGAAGGCAGAGGAATTTAAAGACATCACACAGTTTTTAAAAATAGATATACTGTTAGTATATGCAATCACTACTCTGCTTCCAACATGATTGAATTGTCATGAAGGACAAAACAGTATTAGACTATGACAAAGTCAGTTCTGTCCCCTTTTCCGTGCAGAGTCTATATTTCTGTCTTCCTAATCCAGTGAGCCGTTCACATGCACTTAAATCGCATGCAACATAAAAAAGTGACTAACCCAGTTTTAAAGCACTCCTCACCTTTCCTTCCTTCTCTTTGGAAATCCACATGGCACCATTCCCCATCGTTGACCTTCTTGTTGCTGGCCTTGAGCTTTGTTTTTCCGGAGCCCATATCAATCAGCAGGTACAAATACCCCTCCAGAAGCTCCATGGCAAAGTAATCAGTCTTCAGCTCCCTACCAGGCTTCTGCTCTTTAGGCCCCTGAGGCCGTCCGTGGCTGAATAACAGAAGGCCGCTGGGCTCTGTGGTCCGGAAGTCAAAAGAGATAGAGCCCGTCTTCTTGGTGTTCCACTTTGGCAGAGAGATGTAGGACTCGGGGGTCTCAAAAGTTACAGGATCCAGGGCTGCTACATCCTCACAGCGGAACACCAGGTCACCATTCAGGGTGATTTTCGGGTCACGCTCGATGGCCAGCCGTGACAGCTCCAGCTTAAAGTCGTTGTTCTTGTACACCACCTAAAAGAAAAGCAAATGGTTGAAAGGTTATGATTGTGCATTTGGAGTCAGACTATGATTTAAAAACATGTGACTCAAAAAACAAAATGCAGTTTCAACAGCATAGTCTGTGTTGTCATGGCTGTTAATACTGAGAGCCAGCAAATGCATTTTAATTGCTTCAGGTAGTTTCAAGTATTAGTTATAGTCGCTGCCGGGGAATCTCAACAGCACGGGGAAATGACTTAAAACTTGAATAAGTACATGACTTTTTCATGAACTGCAGTGTGGAACAAGTATTAGCGGAAAAGAAGCTGCTTTAGTATCTCCTGCACATGACCCGGTAACAACAATTTTAGGTCAGAGAAAAGGTTTTGCTAAGGGAAACAGGAAGAGCCAAGAAGCGAGATGAAAGCAGGCCGAATGCCGATGTCTGCTAGTACTGAGGTGTGGACCCACAACTTAAAGAGTGTATTGTACTCTCATCACTGGTGTTTAAACTCCTGAACTCTGGTTCATTCCATAAACCATACAAATGTTTCTTCTTGTACAAAACCATTCCTCACAAATGGAGTAAATATGCATAATAAATTGAAAAAATTAAAAAGGCTCCAGGGGATATCCAGAAACAGAAAAAAAGCGAACGTTGCCTACAGCTCCAATGCAAATGTCTCCAATGGTCTTTGATGAAATACAGCTCTATTGTTTGAGCTCAGAGTGTGCCTCCGTGTATGCATTCATAATGGATTAATTGCTGAAGGCAAAGCAAATTGTTCTTGTCTTTTATAGTTTTAGTTTTCTTTTTATTTGTTGAACACTCTGTACACAGCTTTGTGAGAGGCCTTCCTCAAGGTAATACTGTGAATCAGCAGAGCTCTCTCCATTTGTGCGCTGTTCGCACTCTCTGTTTACCACACTGCTCACAATAAAACAGAGAAAAAATAAGCTGGTCTTCATTTCAATCCCTGATTTCTGCTGCTGTCTAAGCTGAAAGGTTAAGGAGATTGTTCCGGTTCGGTTTGATTCCGCCAGCAGATGTTCTCATTTGAATTGTCAGAGAGTATAAAAACAGAAAGAGCTACCTGCTCTTTGTGTTTGGAGTACAATTCTTGTTCTCATGAAAGGATGGAATGAAAGTCATCACCTTCTATTCATATCTACTACTTCCCACACTGGAAAAGGGTGAAATTTCAATTGCACAGAGGTCAGAGTGAAAATGAAGGTAGAAAACTTTTTACTATGCTTCAGAATTAAGTTTCTCATTTATGAAACACGTTTCATTTCTTCAATCATGTAAAAAAACAAACAAACATATATGACAAGTTGAAGTGAAGATCTTATACTTAAGAAAAACTGAAACCTTGAAAATATTCACTAGTTATGTAAGTGTATTCTAGTTTGGGAAGCATAGATGTCAGGGTCCTGGGACTGGGCGACCCAGGATCTCTGAGCAGTTATTTATTATATTATTATTATCATTATTATATGTATTTTGGTGTTGCTTCCCTTCTCTGTGCTTGTGTGTGTATATATGTGTGTGTGGCTGAGCACCCGTTTATAGGCGGCGTCAGGCCCCTGCAAGGGGACTGGCCACACCCGAAGCCACACACCTGCTGCTGATCAGGCCTCGTCGGGGGAGCTACTTAAGAGAGTCTTGGAGCTCCCACCGACGCGGGATCATTGCATGAGACTCCACGTTAGTCACCCTGTCTAAGCTAAGTCTGAAAGTATATGCCTGCCGATCTGAGTGTCCTGACAGCTGCCGTTATTGTTTCCCGCAGGAAGAGCGTGGAGGGCACGGAGAGCAGCGAGCACCGGGGGGTGCTGAAACGGGAGCAGAGAGCACACGGACTATTCACAGGAGACACGACACGGGAGTCTGGGAAAATACGGGGAGTTATTGTTACGTTGTTTTTCACCTTGTAAATAAACACTGCCTATACATAGAGCACCGCGCCTGGGTCCTCCTTCCCCACTCCTTCCACGGTGTGCCATGCCGCACCGTGACAATAGACATACGACCCTGTCCTAAACTTCTATAGCCAAACATCTATAACATCTGTAGCCATATCTCATTTATAGCAGCAGAAGACACAATTTCTTGGAAGAGACCAAGTTTAAGTTATATCAAGGACTTGCTTGGGTATTTTAGGTGCTAATTGTACATGCACAACCAAATCATGGGTGCTCCACTTCAACTGTGCTGGAACAAGATAGAAATAGTGAGACTAAATAAGAAAAGGGAGAAATGTATTGGATTTGTATGATTTTATGTTTTAATTGTAAATACACGATTTATGGGTGTGTTTGGATCATATTTTTAAATATATAAAGTATAATATATGAATGTTTACATGCTTTAATTGTTTTCTTTGGGAAAATGTGGAAGCACCCCTGGCGGGTTATGAGCAAGGTGTGGCTCAATAGCAACAGGATATGAAGGACTGCCAATTACCTGATTTGTGTGCGTTCTGTTTGCATGTGCTGAACAAATAAATACTGTTGGGAGTCATCATAAAGTTAAATTTAAGTTTAAATCTGGTCCCTTTTTTCATTAATCATCCCAAAGTCATTTAAAGTTGGGGTACACAACAGTACCGTAACTTGATTAAAAAATATAACTGGTGCAAAAGGGAACTACACTCCTGCATTGCCTCTGGGCCCTGAGTCTATCCTGCAACAGTAGATGTGCCTTTTCAGACCAGATCAGAAAAGTATAAACAAATCCGGAGATGTCCAGGAAGAAAACAAACCAGCATTGCCCTGGTGGTATCTTCACAAAATATGTGCATTATTGACTGTAAGCCATTCTAAAAAGTACACAATTTTCTGTTTTCTGACTATGTAGCATTACTTTAAAAAAAAAACAACAACAACAAAAATACAATATCTAGGAAACTGGGGAGAGTTAGTACAGTTTTGGCTGCTATAAGAAGACTTGATGAAGATTGCACCAGTCTGGGTGAGCAGACTTCACACAGTTTCCATGCAGAGGACCAAGATCTTTGAAAGAAGTGGATCATTAACAGGAAATACTTTGTTCCCAGCAAAAACAGCATGAAAGGTTTTGGTTAAGGGTACTTCACTTACCCAGTAGAGTTATTCAGCTGTCTAGCCAAGCATGATGCAATGCTTAGCTAGTTAATGTTAGATGCTGTGTAACCTGACTTAGATTAGATGGGTTTGATGGATTTTACCAAACTGCAGCTTAACCTAACTAATATGATGTACAGAATATTGTATTTCATTTCTTGTTTTTCACAGAATTTTTACCCAAGCTTCTAACTTACTGAGCAGAATTATTAATGCTGAATTATTTTGTGTGTATTGTGTCACATTTTGGTTTTTATTTGCATTGGCCTGTTTTTGCATTTGCTTGTGTGTATAATTTGCCTTCTGTGATGTGGTTCATGATTTTTTTGGCTGCCTAATTTGTCCAGACCGCTGCTGTCATTCCTCATTGTCTTTCATGGTATCTCTTTCAAACGCCCTCCAATCTAACCTATTTTTTTTTCTTGCACACGGGCACACTATCTCATCCACTCACTCTTCCTTTCTGTCAAATGCTACACCTACACACCGGCACTGAATGCTCAACAAGAACACAGATATGCTGGGTTATTCTTAAACTTAAGCCTCCTTTGGTTATCTTCAACATTAACCACGCTGCCACATGTACTGTACACCTCATAATGTCACCATTAGCACAGATTAGTACTGGTAATTAGGTATGATAATACTAAAATTGGCAGCAAATAAGGCGTAAACTCCTCTTGCTTAAGGTGTTAGAAAAAGAGAGAGATAGGTGCAAGAGAGGAAAAGCAGCATAAAAAATAAAAGCTTTATTTTTTTTGATTTATTTACAGGTTTTCTCTTGGTTTTGCGTTCAGCTCTGTATCCAAAAAAGGAAAAACTGTCATTACCATCATTGCAGAGACTGCTTGAAGAATTTCCTTTGTCTTGATCATTCAATTGTTGTTTGACTTTGCCTGTTTACTCATTTCCTGTTTTATTTTGTAGTCATTTGTCGCCTATGTTTTGCATGTAGCTTTATTCCCCTTGTGTCGTTATCCTAATTAGTTTCACCTGGGCCTTGTTCCACAGCTGTGTCTAATTCCCTGATTAGCCCTCAGTGCATTTGTGTATGTATATATAGCCCCATTTTCCTTTTGTTTGAGTGTGTGTTAATCTACAGTTCTGCGTTCCTGTCAGTGAGTGTGAAGTGTGGCTATTTTTTTCTTTGTTTATGGACTTTGGTGTTCCACCAAATAAAAGGTTGTTTTTTAGTTTATTTTTGTGTCCTTTGTTTGCATCATTCCTGCCAAACCTCTTGACAAACCAAGTGCTGTGCTTGTTATAAAGAATCACACAACATGTTTGAAAAGACAAGATGAGGCAAGAAATCCAGCCATAAACATCTTGTAGCTGATGACTTTCAGCTTAGAGACTCCAATGACTGATTTTCAATAACAGACAGGTCTGCAACACTGTTGACTGGCTACTTTAAAGATGAACATATATTTTAAACACTCAGAGTGTTGAAGGGTAATTTTCAGGTAATTTTCATCACTTTTTCTTGAGTATTAACTTTACAGCTACTTGATCCAGATAGACTATTATGTGCTCAAACTTACATAGAATTTAGTGTGTCCCTTAGAGGGTTCTTTTTATAGGTTTTCGGAGTCAATAACAACAGTAAGGGTGGCCAGATTTCTACTATATTTGTGGTTTTCTCCTTTCTTGTTTCCTGGAATTTTAGTCAAAATTTTTGAATATGATTCCTTGAACATAGCACTGATGCCATAAAATATATTTCCAATTTTATATGGCAAAGAGGGTAACAGTCACTAATGATGTGCTTTTAAAAAGTATACAAATGTATCCATTTGTTTGGAGCCAACAAATAACCTGGCTAGGCAGAGGCAGGACACTACAAGCATAACCACAAATTACTGCAAGCTTTCAACGTGTACATGACATCAAAACCTTTGTAGGGTTAGGATGGGTGTTACTAGTTAGAACAACGATGAATGTAGGCATTTATCTTGGTGGCAGATCAGCTACTACTTACAGTAGTGATTCAGCAAAAGCAGAATTGTTTTGAACTGCCAGTTCAGGTGGCTGGTACTGAATGGCAAACATGTTTAGCATGCCTGACTAGGTTCAGATGCTCTGTAAACTCGTCCTTATCATACTAGCACCTGTGTGAAAATCAATTTTATTTTCATTTGTTGGAAACACTCCTTGTTAGTTTTGGTGAAATTATCTATTAATTGAGAGATAAGCCATCTTTTCAGCCAGTTATGTCTACAACTCAGTCTTTGGTAAAGGGGTAGATTAGCTAGAGGGAACACAATGTCGTAAAATGCTAAAGACGGTAGAAGAGAGTGGTGTTAAGCAGTATGGAAAACAGGAGAAGATGGTGGCGAAAGACAAATGAGAGGGTAACAGAAGGACAGAGGGCTACATGGGAGCACTAAAGCGTGTAAAGCATACCATCACTCACAGTTAAGCCAATGCCTTATAGCACATGTGTCAAACCCAAGGCCTGCGGGCCACATCTGGCACGGCGGACATTTATATCCGGCCCGCGAGATCATTTTATATAGATTTATTATTATTGTTATGCATGGCCCGGCGATATGAGGCGCTAATAACACACAAACTACAGATCCCAAAATGCAGCACTGCAGCCTCCTTGACGAACGCTAGGCTAGCTGGGAACATCCCCACGTCAATCAAGTCAAACTTCTGTTATTGCGAAGCTAGCCCCTCACAATGGCGAAGAGAAAAGTTGATTCTGAAAAAAGAGCCTTTCAGCACCGGTGGGAGACTGAATATATGTTTACAAACATTGCCGGTAAACCCGTGTGTCTTATTAGTGGAGCTAATGTGGCTGTAATTAAGGAATTTAATTTAAGGCGACAAATAGGCTGAAAAACCTAAATGTCGAGCAGAAACTACAGAAAGTAGAAGAGCTAAAGAAGAATCTAACATTTCAGCAGACTTTTTTCTCCAGAGCAAAATCACAAAGTGAAGCTGTTGTGAAAGCAAGTTTTATTGTAGCAGAGGAGACAGCCAAATCAGCCCGGCCATTTACCGAGGGAGAGTTTCTGAAGAACTGCATGATGAAGGTGTGCAACGTCTTGTGTCCAGACAAAACGCAGATTTTGGCAAATGAGAGCCTGAGCAGAAACGTATGTCAAAGTGTAACCGACATGAAACTGCCCTGGGACAAACTTGTTGGACTTACAACAGATGGAGCGCTGGTGTTGTGCGGTGAAAAAAGTGGACTAGTCGGCAGGATGTGAGTAAAGATGCAGGAGAACTGTACCAGTGAGTCAACAGCATGCTGCATCATACACCAGGAAACGCCGTGTGGTAAAGTCCTAAAAATGGAGCATGTAATGATCACCGTGACGCAAACCGTAAATTTTATCCGAACTAAAGGTTTAAATCACCGTCAATTTCAGTCTTTTATGTGGGAAATAGATTCAGAGTTTGCCGACGTGCCATCACTCAGAGGTCCGTTGGCTGAGTTGGGGAAAAATTCTCAATAGGGTTTTTGAGCTCAGCAAGGAAATCTGTCAGTTCATGGACATGGCATGTATGATGCGGTGAAGGCATTTCAAGTTAAGCTGTCACAAATGTTCAGTGCAACTTGCCTCACTTTCCCTGTTGCCAAGTAATGTTGAACCAAGTCAGCGCAACAGTGTTCCCAGATGCGCACTTTGCTGATAAACTGAGCGCACTGAGTTCGCACGGCGCTTTGGTGACTTTGAGCCACAAAATGAGAATTTTGAGCTGCTTCACAACCCATTTACAGTTGACGTGGAAACTGCACCTGTGCAGATTCAGATGGAGCTGCATTCTAATGGGACACTCAAGGGAAAGTACGACACTGAATGGCCCGCACAGTTTATTAGTTCCATTCCTGAAGCAATGCCCCAGCTCCAGATCGAACCTTGTGTATGTTTTATTTTATTTTCTCTGGGGTATTTGACAGCATGTTCATATTTCTGACTTGCAAAATTTTGACAGGATATATTTTTATGGAGAGAAAAATATTTAAAGTTAAAGTTTATTTTTTTAAGTTTATTTATTCTGGAATTATATTCCTGTCCGTATTCACATTTATGTTTAAAAAACATTGTTTTAGTGTGTTCAATAAATGTTTATCTTGTTTGGCCCGTGACCTAAAGTGTGCTTTGAGGTTTGGCCCCCTGTGCAATTGAGTTTGACACCCCTGCCTTATAGAGTCTGCAGTCAGACAGGGTCAGGTGTCTTTACAACTGCTTGTGCTCACGTTGCATCCTTATTCCTACCATCTGTCTTTCGCTCACTACTTACTGAAAACTCACTGCTATCAAAAGTTTAAAAAAATGCATTGTTCTTACACAAATTAAAACTGTTCCCCTTTATTTTTGATCATCACGTCAGACTTTAAAATTCACTGACTTGTGTGGCAGTGATTTGTTCTTTCTTATTCTAGCAGTGCAGCTAATGCAGGGCCAAAGCCTCCCACAGGGGTCCCTCCATTGATTTGTTTTGTTATTGAGAAACTCTTCAAATTCAAAACCCTGCAGGTCTGGAGAACAAATATTTGTTACTTTCTTCAGATACTTGGTGTTGTGGATATTTGATGAAACTATACACCGCACGGTTTGAATATGTTGGTTGATACACCATCCACTAATCACTTCTGTACCGATATCAATTAAATGGTACCTTAAAGACTTTATGTATTTATAAACTTTCGTCTCTTTCACTGTTTATTAGTTTATGAAGCATTCTGAAGTACCAGACGTTACACTAATGGCTTCTGCCTAAATAAAGAAACAAAAAAAACTGAAAAGTGCCAGTGAATATTGACTTGTGGCAGGCAGGACATGAGTTAGGGTGACGGGTGACTTTAAAAGATTCTTTTGTGGAACAAAGGTGAAGCTAAGAGGAAGCTACAGGTGAAGACATGAAGCATCAATATGAAGTTGGGAGGACAGGAAGAGAGAGCGTAAAAGAAAGTGAGGGCAAGGAGGAGAGCAAGCGCATTCATCCAGCACATGGAATCAGTCGAAGAAATCAATTTTTAATTTGGCCATCAGGATGGCAAAGCCATTGGTGTACCAACGGAGCTACAGTGCTACACTTAATTACACAAAGCTGCCCCTGAGAAAGGGAAGATGGGAGGCAGAAAGAAAGAGATGGAGAGAAACTATGAGAGAGGCAGGAAGAGTGACAAAGATGAGCACATGAGGAGAGGGTGGTGTGAAACGAGCGATAGCAAGGTCACTGTCTGCGAGAGACACAGGGTGGTGGAGGTTGCAGTGGGGAGACAGATGGTGACATATACAGAAGAGAAGAGAGGAATCTGTGGAAACAAGACTTGGGGGCTGAGGAGCAGAGAGACCTGATTTCACACCCCACCTCTCTGATTAGGAGCCTAAGGAAACACACATCACCCTGTGTATGATCATAGCATGTGGGTGACTTTGAACACATGGAGGCGCACATACACAGAGAGCAAATAAAAACTTCACAGGGCTTCAGTGTCTCTTTTGATGCCTTTTTACTCTTCTTCTGCTGCGCTGTTCCTTTGGATTTCTACTGCCTGGAGGGTGCTGGCCGAGCGTATCAAAGGCATTTGACCACGGTGGCAGCATGAAAGCCTTGCCCTGGACCATAACACGACTGATAATCCGAGATGTGCCACAGAACAAGCACTGCCTAACCCCCAACCACTCACTTTCTTTTTCTTTAGCTGCTACAGCTTTACCTGGTGCTCTCAGCTGCTCTTATTGCAGCTTTTCTCAATAGCTTTCTAGGTGTGGTTACTTTTCTGGCTCAGTTTAGTCTTGAAAGCTTGACCTCAGCTGGAAATTACAAACCGTAAGGCTGCTAGAAAAACAACCTAAGGTTACGTCCACACGTACCCGGGTATTTTTGAAAACGCAGATTTTTCTATGCGTTTGCACCTTTCGTCCACACGTAAACGTCGTTTTCGGTCACTGAAAACGGAGATTTCTAAAAACGCCTGCCACGGTGGATAATTTCGAAAACTCTGTTTTTGCATTTACGTGTGGACAAGAAAAACAGAGAAAACGCAGAAAACGCAGCGTCAAAGGTGTGCGCCTTTTTTGACGTCACACTGTGCGCCACGTTATTGTTTCGGTGAAATGAATTTCTACAATACTGTTACTGTTAATTGTACTCCCTGCAGTGTTTAAATGCTTACATATACACACAGTTACTGTCCCTCCACACATACGACTCTGTTCTGCTTCTATGCCCCAGCTTTGTTTACCATTTCCCACCGAGGCTTCTAGACTTCTGATTGGCCAACATTTCTACACGGTTAGGAATATATCGCCACCTGTTGCTTTGGCATGTTCCTAGCAGCGTTTTCCTTCATTTCTGCGTTTACGTGTGGACGGGATTATTTTTTTAAAACGAAAACGGAAAATCTCCGTTTTCAAAAATAGTACGTGTGGACGTAGCCTAAGCTTAAGCTTCTGGTAAGTTCATGTCTGGGTCATGTATCTTTCTGGCCTGTCACCAAACAGATGTTCAGCTATTGAGTCTGAAATGTATTACTTTAAGTCATAATTCTAAGAGTAGAGCAAACTACACTTAAATGATTTGCTTTTCTTTCTCTCACTGGGGAAAGTTTCATTCTATCTCCAGTTTTACACTGGAGATTCAATGTAGCTTGGGGCTACAGGCAAGAAGTCCAAAAGTAAATACATAAAAAACTAACACAAGCCCCCAGATGCAAACATAGCAAGTGTACTGTGGAGTCAGATATCCAAATATCCAAAGAGTTCACGAAAGAAGGAAAGTTATTTTCTTGCTGTGCTTAACCAAACACAAACATATTACTTTAAAAAACAAAGGTGAACATGAATACCAATATCTGATGGCTACACCACTTCCCACCTGTCTGGAACTTGCTCCCTTTTCTTTGTACAATCATCTCATCATCTCTTTGTATCTCATCTCTGTCAAAAACCTTCTAGTTATCATTAAATGGAGAAATGGCTGGAGAAACTGATCAGGAGGGCTAGCTCTGTGGTCGGCATGAAGCTGGACACTCTGGTGACAGTGGCAGAGAAAAGGACACTAAAGAAACTGATGGACATCATGGACAATGCCAGGCATCCTCTGCACACGGCCATTAACAACCAGAAGAGTCTGTTCAGTGACAGGTTGCTTCTCCCCAAGACAAGAACTAACAGACTTAAAAACTACTTTGTCCCACACGCCATCAGACTGTTTAACTCCTCTCTGGAGGGGAGAGGGAGGGGAAACAGGAGGACAAAGGAGGGGGGAACAACTAAGCTGCAGTGCCTCTGCACCTCACTGTACAATACCTTGTGCAATACTTTTTGTAAATAGTCAACAGTGCAATAGACTCAATACTTGAAATGTGCAATTCACTTGTATTTTTATTTTTTATTCCTATTTATTCTATTTATCCCCTTTGTATATTTTATTTATATTTGTCTCTGTATTTATATATGTGTGTGTGTGTGTGTGTGTGTGTGTGTGTGTGTGTGTGTGTGTGTATATATATATATATATATAACAGTTCTGTAACTGTAACTTCGGTCGTTGCTGTGCTTTTTTTGGAAGTCGAATTTCCCAGAGGAACCCACCCGAGGGATTAATAAAGTTCTATCTTATCTTATCTTATCTTATCTTAAATTACCCCCCTTACGTTGTTTTCATTGTGCAGTCCAGTCAAACAGAAATACTTTTTTTGTTGCTGTCACACCTTCTCTCCCTTAGCTTTAAACAGGAGATTACACAAATTAAATGATCAAGTCTTAAAACATCTGCTCTTACTTTTCATTTCTAAAAGTTTGGTCACACTGGCTCCTTAATATCAATTTCTTTTGTTACTACTAGCTCTTACCACTATCTTTTTTAAACATTTAGACAATTTGCCTTTCTTGTGCTTTGTGTGTACACTGACTGTAAATCCAGCCTTGTCTTGATGAGACAGAGGACTGTTAAATGCCTAGGGAAGTTTAAGACCCACAAGGGATTCTTCTGATAGCAACCCAAATAATGAAAGTGTAATTCTACAGGGATAATTAAGTTAGAGATAGGGTGATTACTGTGCGATCCATTAAAAGTGATGGCAAAAGTAATTACTTATTCAATCAGCATGGTTTTATGAGGGAATGCGATGGCACCATGTTGCGTTGCCTCTATACAAGTCATTACATTTACAAGGGCATAGCACTTTGAGCTGTGATTGGTTCTCTTGACAGCTTGTTCAGCCATGAATTAAGACCTTGGTGAAAATAAAAGTAATTTTTATCAAAGTTGAGTTGAAATAAAAATTTTAAAAGGCAACTGTCCTCTATATAGCCATCCACAAATATGAGTGGACGTGCTACAAATTGTGATCTGTCTGTGTGTTCTGCGGTGTGGTTAGAAAGAGAGAGGCTTCAAAGGGATTCAGGAAGCTGTATGTCTGACACCTCCTACTCTCACATATGGGAGTTATAACTGCCCAGACGGATGATTCTCCAGAGAAAGTGTCAGTCAACACAAATGTGCTTCTGTAAATATGTGTGATGATACCATGCAGCAAACTGTGTCATTTGTTCTCGCTTTGTCTAAAACAATAAAAAATGCTTCTAATTCCATACTGTGGTTTGTGAGCCACCACTCATTTCATTACATTTTGCTTCCGAGGAGCCAGACTTTGTAAGACTTGAAAAATAGTTCTTCAGGCTTTTTGAAGGTTTTTCACAGTTTTTCTTTGGACATTGGCTACTATTTTCAGTCCAGTCATTTTACCTAATCAAACTGGAGAAATACAAGACAAAAGAAGAACTGGCAAGTTTAAAAAACTATCAATAGCAGACGAACAGTGTCTGAACGTCATGTCCAAAGCTTCATCAGAAATGGTCCTACGGAAAGCGTGACCAACCTGTTCTGAAGGAAGGGAGACAAGGAGAAAATGCTCAAGTACAGATGAACTGGCCTGAAAATTATTAGCAACAGGTCATTTTAAATTTTGGTTCAAATCACTATGAATATGCACAACGGAAGTGAAGAAGGATGTACAAAAGTGTACAACAGATCTCTGCAGCCATCTGCAAAACAGATGGTGGTTCTGTCATGGTTTATTTTTACATTATACATTTCAGTCAATGGTGTGGGAGATCTCTCACAGCAAAGTACTGTTTGCCAAGCAATACTATCTGGAAAGTACCTGATACATAGAGTACAGCCCTTTGACCATTGATCATTGTCGAAATTTAGCAATGATTACACAATGGACTGGCCTTCCTAGTCACCAGAACTCAACATTATTCTGTCAAGACGTCACACATAATCTTGACAGTGGAACAAAAGGTAGCCAACACCCAAAGAAGACCTTGGAAAGAAAAGCATCTGGACTTTCCTTGAAGACGTTTCACCTCTCATCCGAGAAGCTTCTTCATTTCTAAGAGCAATTGGTGGAGAGTCACAGATTTTATGGGAATGTCCCCAAGAGGGTCACGGACCACATAATGATCCTCTACCTAATCTGGGACTCTCCACCAGTTGCTCTTAGAACTGAAGAAACTTTTTGGGTGAGAGGTGAAACAGCCTCAAGGAAACTCACCTACCTCGTACCAACCTCGTACCCTACTTCGTCAAAGAAAAATGCAAATTTCAGTTGGTTTGTTCATAAGAGTTTAAATATTAAGCACTTTACACTTACGTCTTTCAGGCAGCCCATGAAGTTGTTGCTGACTGGAGATCCAGGCAGGTCTGCAGTGTTTGGACTACCTCCAATGTAGAAGAAGTCATCAGAGCCCAACATAGTGTAATCTTCCTGGGTGTAACCAGTGGTGGTCAAAATACCATCAACTGAGATGGTCACCTGGCAAAAGCATGTCCCAAAAGAGACAGAAAGGAACAGATAGAAATAGAAATATAGAGCAGGAATAGACAGAAAAAAGAAAATAATAAGAAAGGAGGGAAATTAAGAGAAATGGGAGGAAAAACAAGGAAGAAATTGGATTAAACACAGACGCTTGATTGGGTTGTACCTTAAATTGTATCGCTCAGTTGGTGGTTTTTTGGTGTTGGTCAGACTGAGGGCTTTCACTTTAGAGTGCAGTTGCTAAAGGTAAACCAATGGAACGACAGTGTGCCAAATGTCTCATCACTACCAGTGGTAGAATAACTAACCTGGTTTAGCAAACTCAGTGCAAAGGCCATAATCTACAGCCTCAAGAATTAACATTTCAGTCATGAACACTAAAAACAGCTATCTAAACCACACACTATGAATTTAAAGTTACATAAGTACAAGAACTTGACCTTTAAACAAGCACCATGTTTAAAATGCCAACTGGGCTTTCCCTGAGATTGGCATAGCTACGTTGTAACACTTCATTCACAGAGCTACCAGTAAAAATGACTTCCCTTTTTAATATTTAATTGCCTCCAGTTTCATATTTTGTACAAGGCCATACATTCTTTGCTGAATTTTGATTGGTGACAGAAGCACCAGGTGGAACCCAGAATCAAACACACGGCTGCAAGCTAATGGTGTGAGATAATGTGCGAACCGAAGTGTAGAAATGATGCCTCCCATTTTTTTGACATCTCCGGGGATCTACTAAGTTTTGTATTTTTTTAATGAGATCTATTATACTCAAATCATTTTAAAGTTTTTTTTAATACTGATTCCCTCTTCTACTGTTTTGCTATTAATAGAACATCATTAAAAGAAATACAACAGCATGTGTGGGAACCACTCCTACAGTGTAAGACTAGTCCTTAAAACATGAGGTGAGAAAGCTCTTTTCATGTTACACCTGACCTTATCCCATCTTTACAAATAATACCTGAAGAGTAAATGAAAAGAAGAAATCATATATATATATATATATATATATATATATATATATATATATATATATATATATATATATATATATATATATATATATATATATATACTAGTCTGAAACGTGAAAGCATCTCTCCTCCACAAGTTTTCAAGGAGTCATCACAAAAACCCTTGTATTTTTACATTATACTTATTACAATGAAGCAAATTGTAGTTGTTTATGTAAAATACTCAAATCTATCATTTACTTAATTGTATTTCATCACGACTGGATTTAGTATTGGTACGACAGCGATGATCATATACAAACACCCTGCCAGATCCTGATGTTTGATTCGGGAGAGACTTTTGCAGTTAGTGACCAATTTGTGGTCTAATTATCCTAAAAGAGCTGGCCTGGGCGAAAGCGAAGCACTCCAGTCTCTGATTCAACATCTGTTATTCTGCATAAACGTACAAATGCAGCACTGCTGGGAGCCACACGCACAACCATCTGGCTTTCATTACCTTTGCATACTTCAAAGTGCCGGTAGCACTACATTTCATCATTTCATCAAGGTCCAGCTTTACATTTGGGTCAGTTAATTGTCAAGTAAGATCTAGAAATGGTGCTTTCCTTTAGCATGTCCTTTAAAATATATTCAAAAGTAGTGAATTCAGTTAGCAAAAACATCAGTTATCCTCTATGAAAACATCAACTATGCCTAAATTTATTTTAAGATACAGGTCCACAACTATAGCTGTGGCAACTGTAACCAAAAAGAAACCTTAGCAACTGCACTCCAAAGATTTTATCTCCCCAGCTGAGTTCTTATCTTCTGTTTTCCTTGACATTTTTCTTTTTTTTCCCGTACTTCCCTTTGTAAGAGGGCAACTCATTTTTATGTCTGCTGTTGCTACTTGGTGAGAAAGATGAATCACATTGGCCAGATGTATCTGGCATGATGAATCTGCAGTTCACAGTGCTGGTATGTTGGGGTCATCTTTGGAGATCTTGGATAGGGATTTCAACAGGAACACTTCATTTGCCCAAAGTGACAAGCGAGACCTTACTGGCTATAGAGAAGAAATGGGTGGGAGGGGAATTGTTACTATAGGCAATGTCAAACATGTTCCTACTACTGTGGTTGAACTATATAGCCATGGTATTACCGTTTCTTCAAAAAAGTAGATTGGAAATGTCATAGGGTAGAGAAATATCCCGTAAACCTTTTAAAATAAAGGGGTTGGCAAACGTGCTGAAAAACACCAATATTGGCTATGGCTAAGCTAGGCCCATGGAAGTTTTGGGATAATATTGGGATTGTTGATGGCACATCTCAGTGAATCAGCGCACTTACTCGGATAGTGGGAAAACATCAGTGACTAGCTGCCAGACACCTATAGAGTTCCCAGCAATGTGTAAGTTCTTTCTCTTCCCCTCACTTTCATCCCAGATTGTACTCCTTAATATGTTAAAAGCTTTAAACACATGTGATTTATTCAATAAACTGTCTGAAGCAATCCTGTTATATTAGTGATTTATTGTTTGATCATAGGTTTAACTTATACAGCATTAAAAGCCCCGTGTAGACAATGTGTCGAAATACTAAAATAAGCACATTAAAGGTTGTCTGAAAAAAAAAAACGTTTTCTTTGAGGTAACTTTGTTATAATTCATAAGAGTTAGTGTTTCAACCAGGATACACACTCATTCCTTTGACAAAATTGCAAGCCCTTGCATCACTGGCCACACAGGAAGGAAGGAAGGAAGGAAGGAAGGAAGGGCTTGATGGTATCAGAGGTTGCAAGTTGAAATATGCCGCATGCGTTCCCATTTTAATTAATGTGCTATAAATGTATTTAGACTTTTCTTTGAATAAACGCCAAGTAAAATATTCCCATTCTATGAACAGTCTCTGGTTGCTTTTTCTCTCTGAGAGTTGTTTTTGAATTCAAATTAGAATGAAAAAATGTAAATTTGGACTTTTGACTAAACAAAGTGTGCAACACTTATAAGCATAAGTACTGATCAACTTAAAAAAGTAAACTAGACTCTGTGGATTGATCAGTCTATTTTTTAGACAAGCAGCTCCTTGTGCATTCAAAGTAACTGACCAACTTTTAATTGCAATAGTGCAATTAAAATTTGTCTTTATATGCAACGTTCTCATCAATTTCAAAATTATGCTGTTGTTGGCAGCATAATGTTATTTCTTCTCCTGGGGAAAAAATAGCATCCTGGGTGCACACAGCATATGGCCTGAATATTATTTGGTGTAATTGTGTGATCACAGTTTCTTTCTTGAAACAAAGCTTAATGTGAAAATTCTAGGAAGGAAGGATGACAAATATAAAACTGCATCAGATTAATTCGCACATTTCTAGCATTCTTCGCTGTTCTTTATTGTGTGAACGTCATTCTTCCGGCCTTTCTCGTGTGCCTCCAACAAGCAGCACATACAGCACATAATACACAGACTTAACTCAAGCCCCAGCTGCAGCCTTTATTGGATTCTCGGTTTTACCCAGCTGCTCGCCAGATACCTGTTTAGCCCTGTACATACAGAAAACTAAGAAGACCTTGCTAAACTCTGCTGAACTGATTGCCCCAGGTATAAAAGACACAATGAAGATGTTTAAAGCTGAATACACTATGAAGAGATTGGCACAGCTCTAGGGTTCAAATCATAAGAAGCAATCTATTTCACCCACTCGCATGCTGCTGAACTTGATTCTTTTAAGCTATTAACCTCTGCTTTCAGCCACTCTCTCATGTCTACTTGTTCCTGATAAATCAGCATCTACCAACAGACTAGTTTTTGTTTTTTGTTTTTTTTAAATTGGACTTTAAATGTAGTCTATTCCAAACCAGATGTGGCTTCTATGGACATTTTGAGCATAATTCTATGCTACAGTCACAATAGGGAAAACAGTATTTGGAAACTGTGGCACAATCAAAAGTATTGCCACTATGTCCAATAAACTTCCAACTTGGATGACTTTGAAATGGTTCAAAGCTGGGGACCAGAAATGCAGCCACGTTCAGCTGTCTACAAAGTGACTTTGATCAAGATGACCATAACATGGCAATTAGACGGAATCAGTCTGCTATCAGTTTGTGATTGAATAGGGCCAAGTCACCAATCTTTTGCCATGTGCATACACAGAAATTCACATTAACTACTTACATTTAAAGAAAATAAGAAACAATGATTCAATACTCACCCACAGAATAAAAATGAAAGTGAAAAAGAACATTAGAACGTGCCTAGACGATACTGGTTACGTACACATGGAAGTCGTATGGTTTCCATATAAGAAAAATAAATTTTCGCTTTGTATCAGTCGCCCACGATTGCTTCATGTTCTACCTAAAATTCAACAACAGCCATTATTTTGACCATCCAATCTTCATAAGGCCCATTTGTCAGAGATTTCTTTCCTTTCAGTACCATCACTCCTTTACTACACTTATCCATGCAGGGGAACATGTTTACATAGAAATGTGTCACTTACCCTTGTTGGAACAACATCTGATTACTGTCACAGGTCTTTTAAAAAAAGGAACAATGTGTTATCTTTAGTAGTTGAAACAATATATTACACAGAAACGAATGCATTCCCACCCATGCGATGGGTTTCCATAGGTGTCTGGCAGCGAGTCAAAAGTCCTAACTGGTCGCAAGTGGAGAGAGCCCTATTTTTGAACTTCAATGTGGAGTTTTGACATGTAAACCCTGAGGTGACGAACTAACCTGTGTTAGTAAAGGCATGGGGGGAGGGTTGGGAAGCTTGGGGCGAGTGCCATTTGCGCAAGAGAGAGGGGTTTTAAACTATGCGCCGAAACGAGTTAAAAGGGTTGGAGGGTGAACAAAATCGGTTAGTATTTTTGTAAGTAAGGGGAAGTCAGACACAAAAATGGTTGTTAGTACAGTTACAACAAAGGTTTTATCCAAACAGTAGATTAGTAACAATTTAGTCATAGTGAAAAAAGTATGTGAGGATTCTTTAAAAGTCCTCTGCAATTTGATTGCTCAAACCAGATCCACATTTGGACTGAATGTGTTGTTTCAAGTGACAAGGGTTTGTTTGATTAAGAAGAAACAAAATGAATCCATACAAGCTAACAGGGTGACACACAAGCCATGCACTTAAATAAAAAAGATGACCGGAAGGATGGGCTTGGAGGAAGAATTCATTGAGACACAACACAAAAAGGTCAACTATTAAAAGAAATGTATAAAATAAACCATCTGGCAAAATGCAGCAAAATGGGCGAATTTAATCGCAGGGCATCACGACACCAGACAAATGGGAAAAGGAAAAGCAAGAGAGCTTTTAGTGTTCGGGGTTTTAGACAAGAAGGCAACATAAAAAAATGCATCAACACACGTGTACAACAAACTGACACGTGCTGGGATACAGCAGCATTTACACCCTATAAGAATGCTGATGTGAACACTTCTAGCCAATAGAATCATGCAGACATGGTGCAGGAATACAGCCACTGGATACTCAGTTTGGAGGTGGAAGTTGGAGAAAATGGGACCGGAGTAAACAATCACAGATGGAATCCATGTACATGAGAGGGTTTTTTAAAGAATAGGAAAAACTGAGAGGGGAGAGAAGATGTTCAAATTCTGGTCAAAGATAGCAGGAAATAGCTTTTCACCACTGTCCACGTCCTTCATGGTATTGGACACAGAAAAAACACAAAAACATCTGCTCGTGATTGCAGTTCTCATTATGCCTCTGCTACAATTTCACTACAGCTTTTCTGATGCGAGTTGAAAATTGCTTTATCACTTTTGTCAAATTTGAGCCAAGTCTCAGTGAGTCACTACCAGATACAGTGGCTTTCTGCACATGACACTTTTCTTTTCCAACTCATGGGATTTGATGGATTGGCCAGATTTATTCCTTGGGGCATCAATTCTTTATTCACCAGAAAATGAAAATCTGTCTCCCCTCGTTATTTTTCCCTTTTTTTTGTTTTAGCAAGATAACGTGTGAGGTCATTATTCATTTTAGTAAGTTAATTTTGAAGTTAAAATTATATAAGAAATAAAACAAAGTATAATAAAATAAAATAAATAAAAACAATAAGGAGAATGTGGCTAACATGTCTTATGGCCATATTGATTTTAGTAGGACAACTGATATATGTATGTATATACGTTAGCCGTGATATATACATATACATATATACTCAATGCAATCTTTGTATCAAAAAACAACAACAACAAAAAGAAGATCGAAGAGGATAGGAGTCTTTTCATGCAAGGGGTGAGGGCAGTAAAGTATAAGAAATATAAGTTAGTGTTAGTGTTAATGAGGGGTCGATCGTACACAGATTTTCCCAGTCACTTCCCTTTATGTCTGCATCGATGGGCAGACAGTTTCCTTCATTGATTGGGCAAGTCCAGTGAAAGCAAGTAAGGCTGGCTCTAGCTACACCCTGATGGCAGCATTACTGTTATGTACTAAGGCCTAATAGGAGTTAGTAAAATAAGATCTCAGTAAGGCTTTTGTCAGTCCGTCTTTGTTTACGTATTTTTAAATATAAAGGTCTACGAGTTATTTTGCCAAACTTTCCCCACTTTGCTGGTTATTCAGTGTAAAACTGTCTGATCACCCCTGCACCTGTGTTCAGGGAACTAACTGTCCAAGAAAACCTTTTATTACGTGCGCACATCGTCGTGTAAGAGAGGAAGACTGTTCAGGTACAAGACTGAGAACAGCCCCAGGTTGATCATAAATCAGCCTAAGGCCACTAATGGGATCAAGCCCTCATTTGAAGCCTTCTTTACAGTGAGGGCTTTGACCGATAAATCAAGAGCTGTAAATAATCTTCATGACTCTATAAACCATAAGACGGCAAACCTAGATTACAGGGCACTCAATAACATGCCAAACGAGTCTAACTGAAATACCATAGCAAAACAGTGTCTTTAGTGGCATTTCTCTCACACTTTTTAAAATATTGGGAGAAAAATGATATAAAAAACAGAAAGTGAAAAATGTATTTTTACTTCCTTTCACTGGAATGGCCAGAGTAGGCTGCTTGAAAAGTCTGCTGTGTACGTTCACTTCAAGGGTTCTTCTTAAAAAAATACAAAATAAATTTAAAAAAGGGAATAGGGATTAACAAAATACAGTTTCTCATCAAAATTTCAGAATGCTAAATTGAGAAAATATCTTGCGTAATGATTCTTTATTTCTTCATACGGATAGTGTTTAAAAAGAAGAACAAATGAAAAGACAAAGAAAATAAACAACAACCAAAAAAATTAAAAATAAAAACTGATATAATTCCCTATATCTTTTCTTTTGAGCAGACCTCATTGGATGAAAACATTAAGTCTTAACAGGAAAGGGAAACTGGATGGCAATAAAAAGCGGTTAACATATATAAATACAGAGAGAGGGCTAAAATAAAAACAGAAAGGTGGAGTTTTTCCAGCTACCTTGGAATTGATGGAGGATTGTAGTTTCAGTAAAGCAAACAGAATAGAAAGAGGTAACGGAAAACCCAGGGCAAACCAAAGTGTAAGACAATTAGAATGATATCTACCATATAATGCAGTTTGTTTACCATAGCGTGTCCAATGCCTGCGTGCTTCAGGAGAAAACAGGGGGAGGAGAAAGAAAAAAATGACAAACCTTAAAAAAACTCAAAACATACCTAAGCCCCGAAAAAAGTGGGAAAGAAAAAAAAAACGAATCGCCTTTGATAAAATCAGGCAATTTGATTGTAAAAAGAATAGTGAAAAAGAAAATATTATTTTTTATATAGCTGTAGTAGAACATCCAAATAAAGAAATAAAGAAAGCAACTGTAAGCAACTATTTCGTTTTTAAGGGTCATTTTCAAAATAAAATTCATTAAAAAATAAAAGGTATAAAAGGATAACAGTACATTTGTTAGTATGTAAGTCGCAAGTTAATTAGAGAAAACAACAGATGGTTTACATTCCGTGAATGACACAGTGTTAGTTGTTGAAATCATAAAAGGTAAGGGAAAAGAAAATTCACCCACGAAAGTAATCAAATTGGAAGAATTCTGAACCATGTTAGTAAGAGAGACAAGAGTTAGCAAATCAACTTCCACAGAGGGGATTTGGGCAGTTTTGATGGGGAGGTTTATTTTGAAAGCGGGAGGGAATGAGGGAAAAGTACATCAGTATTAGTATTCACTCTGGCAGACTAATCTGTTCAGTGGGCTTTCTGTTGGTAGGGTGTCGTTTTTGATGACTTGAAAAGGTGCAATTCTCTATTATAAGCAAAATTCCCACAAGTAGTCATTTAGGGCTGCTGTGATGTATGCAGGGGAAGACAAAAAAGAAATTACTCCATTGTAAAATAAAAAAAAATCTTCAATTATGGGAAAAAATACAGTATAAGCATTTAGGAAAATGGAATTAATTCAGGATATACTTAAAAGAGTGAGAAAGGCTGAAGGATAGAGAGGAAGAGAAAGAAGGACAGAAAGGTTCGCTGTGGTTCTGGTGTCTGCAACAACCTAAAAAAGATAGATGTTCGTTTAGTCATTTGAATCATTTCCACTGTAAAGAGGAAAGCTCGCAGTCCCTAAAAAATGAAATAGTGAGCATGGAATGACGCGTTAGTCCTTTCTGTACATTCAGTGTCCTTCTGTCTTTAAATGTCACGTCATTGATCTTATGAAAATTTTGCATTATTTGAGGCTTTAATTTCATGTTGTACATTAACAGAAAATTCAGTTTCTCACACCGTGCATAAAGCATTAAGACTCAACCATGCAAGTGGAGCATTAACACTTCAAAAAGGTAAATGGTGTTCTGGAATTTTTCCTCCGAACAGAGTGGACATATTGCATATTGATTTTAACATTTTAACTACTGTGAAGGATCGCAGCTGACACACACACTGGTAAAAGGAGTTTCTCTCCTTAAATCCCAGTTAGGTCATCAGATTTTACACAGAGTAATTAACTTGCCAGAAGCAAAATGTCAAATTAAAAGAACTATATATTAAAAAAAAGCTCCAAGTAATGCTGACGAGAAATTAAAAATAATGGAAATTTCAACCATCGTTTGTATGTGAGCCTTGTATCATCTACAGCAGTGCTGTAGATGATACAAGTGTGTCTGTGTGTGGGATAGATTACTGTGTATTCATGCTATCTGTGTGGGAGCTGAATGTAAGTGGTGACCATGACGAAGGTCTTTCCCATGAGGGTAACTGGCCAAACTGAAGCTTCAAGCACACCCACTCTTTGATCTGGGGTCACAATAAAGTGCTGTCACCAGTCACCCACTGTGTCTAATGACTTCTCTTAATCCATTAATTAGGCAAAGGAATATTCAGTGGTGGGTGTAAATTTGCATATAAGCACCACAATGAACTCTCTGAACACTGTCTCTGAACTTACTAAACATTATAGATATGATAGGAGGCTTTAAAAAATGGACCTGACAGAGGTTTATTTACTTGGTGACAACGACTTAAGCTTTCAAAACAGATGACCTGTGATGCAGCAAGAGAAAAGGAATTAGAACTTATTAAATGCAAAAGATAGCATTTGCCAGCTTTAAATCCCTCCCATGTACTTGATGTTTGAATGCTTAACTTATCTGTTGGAACTATCAGTTCTTCGACAGCCCTGGAATGGTTGTGAAAAGTCTGTCCTTCACAAAAATCAGATGACCTTGAAAATAATAGAAAACGGTTAAATATAGGTGGTGGAATGCTTTATGAAGAGTAGTTTTCCTGAGTAGGTCTAGGTAAAGGTTTTAAAGGGACATGTATAATAAAATTCACTTCATTATTTTGTTTGCTTTTTTTTAACATACATAAAACACTATCCACATATGTTTTTACCCCCTTGTCAGGGCGAACGTCAGCAGGGCAGCAGCTTAAAGGGAGATGCCCAGACCTTCCTCTCTCCAGCAATCACGTCTAGCTCTTCCACTAGGATGATGAGGTATTTACAAGCCATCTGAGATACATAATCTCTCTAACATATCCTGGGTTTACCCTGAGGTTTCCTCCTGCTAACCCAGGAGGCTTTTAGGAAGCATCGTAGGTACACATTTAGCCCATTTTAACTGGACCCTACTAATATGAGAGCACTTGTTTAAAAAAAAAAACATGTTAAAAGTTTAATTAACATTTAAAGTTTAATCAATTCAAAGTGAAAAAATACAAGTCTGAAATGCATTCAAAGTAAGAAAAGTAAAAGGAAGCTTTTTCAGCTTGTCAGATATTTTTGTCCAGAGCTAACTGAACGTGCGACATTAACATAATTATAAAGTAATATTAGTACACGGGAGTAAAACTGTTTTGTAGTTGTGGTTCCGTTTTCTTCACTACTCAACGATCATTTTTTTCTTAAGCGCTCTAGTAGGTTTTCTTTGTGTGCCTGTGCTGCTCTGAGCTTTACTAGTTAAACAAAAAACATACTTGGCAAGCTAACCTGCCCAGTGTTTTCATGCAGCCTTTGAATAACACATGTTAGCTTTACATTTCCAGTTTATCAGATGCCACGGAGCAGCCCTTAGCTGTTAAAATAATCTTTCTTTTCCTCTTCTGCCCCATTTTTCCAACATCTTAATCCTGAGTAGAGTTATCTCGTACTGTTTTCTCTCCCTGGGAAATACATCATGTTTAGCTAGCAGACACACTGTGTAACAAACTGCACATATTATTTCTGTGTTTGTTAAAACCTGTTGAGCTGAGAGAAACACTGCAATTGAAATTGCCATACTATGTTCCCCGCTTTATGCTCGCTCCTTTTCATTAGCGCTAGCTAGATGCTGAAATACAAGGACCTCAACTTGTAGACAAAACACAATTTTAACAGCTGAGTATAGGTCTGTAAATGATGCATACACTAAATTAGATATTTTTTGCCTCACTTCTTTTCTTTTTTGCATACGAAAATGTTTTTTTCCTGAGGGCAGGAATGTAAATCTACCATAATGTAAAAAATTATTTGCCCACTTCCTGATTTCTTTTCTTCTTGCATATTCGTCACACTTTGTCACACGAGGGGGAAAAACCTACCTGCCATATGCGAAAAAGTATTGTCCTCTAAACTGATTACCTGGTCGTGCCGTCCCTGCCAACAAGAACTGGAGTAAATTTGTCTCACTCTTCTTTGCAGAATTGCTTTAAATCAGGCACATTGGAGGGGTTTTAATCCAGATTTAATCAGACTAGGCTTCTTCAAGACTTGGTCACCAGTTTTCTGGTAGGTAGCATAATTCATGGTTCCACAAATCAAAGCAGGTTGCCCAGGTTCTGAAGCAGCAAAGCAGCCCCCCACCATCACACTACCACCACCACATCTTTGTGTTACTGTACCAGTAAAATGACAACTTTATCTTCACTCAGCTCTCTCTTCACCACAATAGACCCTTACAACATCCACATCACTGCAGGTGCTGCAACACCATCTGTCACTCTCACACTCCAGTCTTCCACCACCGTGAACGAAACCATGACAACAACAATGTGGCTGCAAACCACCGCTGTACGATACATAGGTCACTGCCAGTGCAAGACAGGCTCTCCACCTTTCTCTTCTTTTCCCTGTAGATCATCAACTGCGTTAAGGTTTGAAGGTGATGGTGAATTCAAAACCAGTATGAACAGCCCAGTCTCGTGAACAGATCTGTATGCGCAGGTTTTTCCTCTTGAATCTTAAAAGGGTGGTAGGTAAAACTTTAATACTGGGACAATCAGAAACTGTGGAAACAAATGGAAAAAAAAATCTATATTTTAGAACTGCAACGTCCTTTTTGACACTCTCTATATACATATAAATTAAGAACAAGGAAATGACATGTGAACTTTTTTTTCAAAAAAATGTAGAAATAACATTTTTATCCACATTAACTTATTTCCTTGCAGTCATCTGCATGTGGTCCCATTCCTTGCTCCTCCCTATCACTCACAGTAGCAGTTCACAGACTTATACTCAATGCCATTAAAAGTCACAGTTAGGAACAGAACTAACACAATGGGTGTAAATGAATTGTACATTGAACATATGTGTGGTTTTCTGGGCTAAAAATTAAAACATAAATTGTGATATTTGTGACAAAAATGGTTTATAATATGCCCACTTTAGGCCAACATGGTCAACCCATGCTCAGTCATGGATTATAGATTATGACTGAGGTGGTCTGATAAAGCTTAGCATGCTACTACAACCTTTCGGGGTTTTTTTTGCTTTGGTTTACTCAACCATTGAGCAAAAGAAAGTCTACACCGGGATTTAGAGTGGTGATATGATTTAAAAATAATAATAAATGGAAAGCACAAAATTAATACACTACCAGACTAGAAGTCAAGCGTGAAAGTCGATGTGTAGAGGCAAAACCATTGTATAGACTTTTTACAGCAGGCTTGACAACCTTAAGTACTGCTAAACTAGCGTTCCACAGTCAAGATCAATCGTGCAGAAAATTAAACTTTTGTTCTACTTTTGCTCTCATGTGGCAGACAGAATGGTATGGAAACCAGTTGGTTTTTAGGTTCTCTGTCTTGATTTTCCCACTTTGTTGCGCGTTGAGACATTTTAGAAATGTTTGCAACACTGCTATACGAGAAGGCTGTCGGCACTAGTGGCAGTGGTGATGATAGCGTTACAGAAATACCTGAGCTGTTGGGATTGCCAAATATTAAAGTCGACAAGGGATTTTGGAAAACTATAATGCAAGACTATATAATGCAAATTTGACTCTCTTACAGTGTATTTCCTCATCTACCCATCCTATTAAACTTTCAAACCCAGCATGCCTGGAGCTCCTGCTGTGACAGTCCATTGCCCTCTCTGTAATTGACCCATCTGGGAAAACAAAGACTGTGAATGCTGATATGTGCTGATGGAGCATAAATCTCCCACTCATGTAAACAACCACAGGCCCAGACAAACAACTTTGTGTTGCATCTGTCTCAAAGGGCCCCCGAATTGACGAATCATGTACTAAATCTGATACCGAAGTACGAAAGGTCTAGAAATGAGCTTGTGTTAATATAAACATGGTACCTACTGTCTGTGCTTTGTAGCGGTGCACTTTACAGGTGAAACAGTCGACATGTCTCTGTCACTGTGTGGAGAAAACCAACAGGATGCCAGCCAGAGTTAGCTGAGATGTAAAATGATGCTTTGTTGGTTGCTGATCTTTTACACACTCATCATGCTGGCCACTACTGAACTGTGGCCACCAGCGAATAAGCTGAATAAATATTTAATGACAAAGCTCTGCAAATGATCAATGGATAGCGCCGTGGAGCCAAGATTCCCAGGCCAGATAGATTTATCACTGTAACTGAGAAAGTTCTAAGACTGATGACCGTTCTCGCACAAATTTCCAATTCAAGCCTTTCAAAATACTGAATAACAATAATATTGCAATGGTCGAAATAGGTGCTGTTTGTCTTAGAATTTGAAGCCTGAATTAGTGGCTAGTGACACATGGATTTTTTTGGGGGGGGTGCAGCCATGACTGTGCGCATGCATTTATATATACCTTTGTGCCCAGTTGGCTGTTTGTGCGCGTGTGGTGTATCGGGCTGTCGTCACTAACACAGACACTGCAGGTGACCCTGTCATACGGCGTGCAGCTGGGCTTCGATACAAAATAGCTCTTTCAGGTACATTTGGTTCTGCATTCATTCCAATCATGTGGCATTCAGTCAAGTCTCCATCTCTCCAAGTCTGGCTCCAAGTAATGGAAACTGGCAGACAGGCTTCAGGTGCAAATATAAATGTCACTCCGATTACAGCAGAGAGAAGTCTGCAAACAAACAGCAGGAGGGTGTGTGCTTCTGCATAGCTATGTGGGTGTAGGAAAGTATAAGTGCGTGAAAATTGCAGCAGAGCAACACAGACATGGTGTAAATGGTCATAATTCTCTCTTTTCCCATCGCCGTCTTTCTTCTTTCTTTTCAGATCACATTCTCATCAAAAGAGGCAAAGTTCAAGGTCAATCCACAAGTGTGATGGCTGAGAATTTAAAATCTTCCAGTTTCAAAATCACATGTTTTTTAAAGATGTACTTTACAATGTTTCTTCGAACATCCATTCCATAAAACAAAAACACTAATTGAAGTTTCATTGGAATATTCTGAGGATGCTTTTCTTCTCCAAGTTTGTGCCACAGTTGTCGCCAGGCACAGTTCTCGAAATGCCACTCAGTCTAAGAAAATGCTCACATTCTTTTTTTTTAGACAGATGGCTCAACTAAACAAAGCATTGCAATTTAAGAATTTATAATAAAAGATGAAATGAATAGTTTACATTTATTTCTCCCTCTGACTCTTAAAATGCGTTTTGATCCAGTTTGTGAGCACGCTGCTATAGCAGCTGAACATGAATATGCATGTTTTAGAGAGAGTAGCTCAAGCTGTTCATAATTGTTTATATTTCGTATGCACTTCTGAGCACCCTTCATAAGAATAAAATGTTGCAGCTAGGCTGGAGAGAACCGAGCGCATAATGAAATGAGAAAAGGGACTTTCGAGAATGAAACTGAACGGAGAAAAAACAAATTGCAACAAAGGACATCAGCTGTAAAGGTGTGAGGCTCTGCTGTTTGTCCCTGAGGATTCAAGTGAAAGGGTGTCATTTCAGAGTGAGGATTCTGCACAAATACTGAATTATAAAAAGTAGCATGGTGTTGACAACCTGGACACAAGCCGTAATAAAGACGCCAGTTTCTTCACCAATAACTGTACGACAGACTGTGACAGGATTAGACTGTATGTTATTAAAAGCTGACAGCTAAATCCAGAGCAGATAAAATCTAATTAAAATTCAGTTCAATTGTATTTTATGTACGTAGTGCCAAATCACAGCAACACATTTTACAATGTAAGCTAAAGACTACAGAGGAAACCCCAACAATCAATGACCCTCTGTGAGCGAGCATTTGGTGACAGTGGGTAGGAAAAACTTCCATTAATGGGAAGTTTAATTGCATTAAAACAATGCATTGTCCTAATATGGATGCATTTGGATGCTCACATCTCAGTTTTCCATACAGACCCATTTTGTGTCATTCAAATATGTTCACTACCAGTGTTTTATTGTTTCCTACAAGCCCCTCTCTCCTATTTCACTTCCTTTGTTCATGACTTATCCTGTGTTTCACCATAATCTCTGTTTCAATCTCTTACCTGTTTCTGTCTCACCAGTGTTTTATTACCTGTTTCCACCTGTTTGAATGTGCTAATGGTGCATAGATCTGTTTTCTGATTATAGGTCTCCGAGGCAGAGGGATGAATAAACATTAAAGTGCTGGAGCAGGTAGTGACAAATGAGGCTGATGACTGAGAGTGTGTGGAAATGCAGGCTCATATGCTAATGCAGTGGAGATGTGATGCAAATGAGTTTTCTTCCCCTCTGAAATGCACTAACCCCCCCCCTCCCCATTGGTATCAAACAGCTGAGCTGATGTTTTAACATGAAGTGCTTGTCATTTAGGAAATGCATAGATAGGACCTGTGCTTGAGGTGTCAACCAGCATAGGGAAAGCGACACAGTGGAGAAAAAAAGAAGTAACAACGATATTTAAAAAAAAAAAAAAAAAAATCCTAAATGCACATCCTCCTACATGCACATGATGACGGTACCCCCATATCTTCTCAGCATGGCTGGAACACATTAGAAATACTTAAAATGTCATTGGCAGAAAATGGAGAGCGGATTACAGGGGTGTTAGTGTGCCATTTTGTACATCAAACAAATCCACTACCCATGCTTGTCTTGAAAAGCAATTTCTATCATCACCATAAAAGTGCGTGCTGTGTGTGTTGGCATAGACGAACACTCTAAATAGCATTTTTGATTTAGCTAGAAGAGCTTCGATGATTCATTTTGCTAAAATATGTTGACATTATTGAGATAGCTGGCAATAGCATGGACGCCCAGAGTTCCAGTTGCATCAGGAACCAATCAGAAACCTGTCAATCATTAAGTTAATTTGCTACTGTCATGCAACATTTTCTTTTTTCTTATTGCACTTACACGCACGGGATGAAGGCATTATGTTTCCCAAACCTTTCAACCACTTGTTTATCAATAATATCACAGCATTTAATGGCAGGACTAAGCTGAAGGAAAGGGGTTAATGCAGGACTGCAGCCAGGGATGATTCACTACCCAACAGCATGGCAGACACCGTTGCTAAGTGACAAATTGCTGGAAAGAATGGAACCGAGAGATAGAGTGAAAATGAGAGAGAGAGGGTGGGCAAGATGAGCAGGAGAGAAATTGATTGGCCCTCTCTTAGGAATTCTGGCTGAGGAAGGTTGGATGAGAGGGGAGGGTGGATGAGGGCTGGACGGATGGAGGATGAAGAAAAGGGAAGATTATTGCAGGTGATCATGCCTTACAGAAAAGGCTAAAAAACACTCTTAACAAGCCTGAGACAGATATACAAAGAGCAGGTAATGGGGGGAGTGTACTAGCATCTAGATTTGATTAAAGGGAGAGGGACAGCATTTTGACCTCTCTTTCTAGAGTATATATATATATATATATATATATATATATATATATATATACATACTGTAATGTCACAGTAACAGGCATTACATTTAAATGAGTGCATGGCTTTGGTATGCTACAGTACATTTAGCAATACCACATTTCAGAAGAAGTAATGCTTTCAACACAAAAAACAATGACAAAGAAGCTTTGGGATTTTCAGTCATTTTGAGCAATTCAACTGCGACTGTTTCTTTTGGAATTTAAAACCTTTCTTAGGTAGAGTGAAAGGATGTGTGTAAACATAATGTGAGTTGTGCGCATAATGTGAACGCATGCAGCTAGCACCGGTGTCTATCCGTTACGGAGGACTTGCATGCAAAATTGCCGAAGTTCAGGGTTTCATGGGGTTTGTCTGTGCACGTGTTTGTTTGTGGCACTAGTGAGTACTGTGTTTTGATCCTCCTGCATCTAGGTACACTCCTTCCCCCTGTGGAGCGTGGCTATCTCCAGTATATTATCGGAATTGTTGTAAAAAGGCTCAGAGAGGCTGCATTTAGCAGCGAGCTTGTTTGTACCTTCCATACTATGGCAGTGTATTCTCTCTTTCTGCTGGAAAGACAATGCTAAGTTTTCCTTGATTTGTGCCTTATTTGAGGTTACTTAATTGTTTCTTTGTTTCTGGTAAGAACCCAAAGGGTTTGCTGCTGCACATAGTGGCTTTGGGGCTACATTTTGTAACTAAATCCCCTTGAAAAATAATTATAATTGCATTTTCTCTCATTTGATAATAGCTGTGATTCCATTGTTTCTAAGCTAACTATAACTTTTTTTTAAATTCAAAGATAGCACTTCATATAGCACTTTTTTTTAAAAAAGGAAAGAAATCTGCCCAGTCGTTTCATTGCATTCTGAAGGATGTGAAGCAGTGCACAACGCCTGCTGTACTGTATGTGTGAAAGATTGGAATTCAACATGACCTTTGCTTAACTCGACCCTCGTACAAATCAAAGCCCTTCAGCTCAAGATGAACTCTGGGTCAGCCGTTGAACATCAGACCTATACACTACGCACTAGAACATAAAAAATTGTTTGATCCCTTCATTAATTCTATAGCTGCTTTGTTGCAGTTATATGGTGAGGTGCACGGATGGGAAACTTGAACATCAAGGCTGACGGAAAGGGAGAGTCATATTCTGTCCTAGCTAAAGAGAATAGGACAGATGATGTCGAAGGTGAGAGAGGAAAAGGGAGGAAAGGGTGACAGTGACACAATAAGGAAAATGGGATAGCAAAAAAAACGAGATATTGAGTTCAAAGGTCTCCCGCTCTCTCTAGGCGCTGGATAAGATACAGACCCAGTTCTGGGACTCAATGGATGTTGAATCTTTTGATTGTAAAGTCACATTGGGGAATTAAAAGAACGCTTTCCTCTGTTCTTGTGTTTGTACTACAGAACAAACCATTGTCTCCCCCTTTTGTGCCCCCCCCCCCCTCCCCTGGCCATCGCTGCACTTCATTCCCCACTCTCTGTTGTGCACAAAACTGCTCTTTCACTCTCCCACAAGCAAAAAATACAGCAATACAAGTGTTTATTTCCTTCCTTCTGTCAGCATGTGTCTCATATTTCCTCTGATGGCCTGTGGGACCCAAATGCCTGTTAAGCATTACAGTATGTAGGCCATTTTGATCATTCAAGTAATCGTCAACACAGAAAGTTTGCCCTCCAACAATAAAAATAAGTATACTAAGCGATGCCCGTCCAACATATTCCCTGGAACTGCATCATAGTTTTCTTAACAAATCACAGAATGGGTGCATATGTGTGGTAGATGATGGAAACATGCACTTACCACCAAGTGCCAGGGGCCTGCTAAGGAAAAATGCTTACATGCTTGCATACACTGGGCTTCCACTTAATCCTTTGTCCTTCATTTATCATGCGTGAACAAAACAGACATCATACACTTACAGCTGATGCTTGACACTGCTTTTTTTGTTTAACTTTTAAATCTATGGGGATAATGCTCATGCAAGTAAACAGCTGTCGGAGCTTTCTGTTCAGCGTTAACCTGTCCTGTTTCTGTGCTATAAAAAAAGCAATCAAATAAAGACATAGCCAATCACAAGCCCTGGATTTTCTACTGTTGCTCTGTAAAACACACAGACTGTTTTGCCAATTGTAACTCTAATTTCCATACTTTTTCTTAGGCTTCGAATCTGAACTACATTCTCCTTCAGTGACCAATAAAAGACAGATTCCCACTTCAGGAGTGTATGTGTCCAGTAAAAGACAGAGAATCATATGTACTGTCACCCAAGCTTCCTCTGGGATCCCTCCAGACTCCTCTGAGCAGAAATGGGAACACTGGAGCAGCTTTCATGATGGCAGTTTGCACCACTTTCTGGGTAATGTAAGGAGCGAGGAGAAAGAAACAATCATTTAGAAGTAAATGGCAAGCACCTATTATGTCTGCAGGGCTTCTGGGAAACTCGTACAAGGAATTGAAAAGATCTGAAAATCAATGCTCACTGACCATATGGTACAGTGGAAATGAGCGGTTTTATTTAAAATTGGATGCATTAGGAGAGAGAGAGGCCTAAACTGCGGACTAGTGTGGCATTGCAAACTTAATATTTGACCCATTTTTTTCAGTTCTCAGTTCTTTTTTGGTGCTGTGTGTGATATATTTATAATTTTCTAGGACACCTTGACATGAGTGTTTCCATCTTTGTCTTTTTTTTTCCTGCTGTGTGTTTGGAATCCCACAGGAGAGAACTGTCACCAGAAATCCAGGATGGTAAGCAACCATGCAGAGGGAGGGGGAGGGATGCCTTGCTAGTTGTTTAAACCAAAGTGTAAGTGAATAGTGTATGTATGAGTGAGCATGTTTGTGTATTGAGTTTAGAGATTTGCATTGATGAAAGGTCAAGATGAGTGCACTCACCTGTCTGTCAAATATACACCACTAGGATTAGACTACCCTCGCTTCACAGATGCTTGCAGTACTGTCGGTTACCACCAAGGGGAGCTCTGAAGCTGTGATCGCTTGTTAGGCATATAGTATACCCATTTCTCCCCACCCCTCCCCTTTCTCTTCTCTCTCTTGGCAGCAAGTCCCTATCATCTCACCTAATTCTGTCTGCTTCATTTTATCCTGCACAAAGCTGACAAATTCATAGGTTTTGTGGAGAAAGACAGCAAATATACACATGCAGAGGGAGAGGGAGAGTCAGAGAGACGGCCGGGCTTGTAAGAGCTCACAGGCTTTACTTATTTTGGAGCTTGTTGATGCAGACGTAGATATGCATGACGTTGCAAGAGACGTTAGAACAGTAGACGCATAATGGATGAGACTTTGAACACCACTGGTTCAGTACGATGACCTTAGCTAGTATTTGGTAGCTTGGTGGCTATATTTTAATATATCATGTTAGCTTCAATAGGCAGCAGAAGACAATGGTTTCAATTGTGTAAGTGACTGTTCACATTTTCAGTTGCATTTAAGGAACAGATAATATAATTTAAATAACTTAATTTATGTAAAGGTCACCAAATGTGCACATGCTGATGAACCAGTCTCTACAATTCTTATTTAATAGTAATCACACACGTGGTGTTATGTGCAGGGAATTTTAAGTAGTATTAGGTGAGTAGGATCAAATGAGTATAACATTCACCTTAATCCTCATATACTCAGACAACTGTTTTATATTTGTATACAATTATTACATCCATAAACGTATTTACAGGATGACGTCTTTTTCAGGGAAGGCCTTGTGCATTTCAGGCATGAAATGCTAAACCGCATACTGCATCTATTACAACAACATGGCTTCACTGTAGTAGAGTGCTGAACTGGCCTTCAGGACCTTTTATCAATTGAAAACATTTGAGGCATCAAAACTACAATAAAGAACACCCATGGCACTTTTCCAAAAATGTTTTGAGGTGAGTGCCTTCAACTTCAAAATGACCCAGTGCCTTTTTCTAATAGTTTTTTTTTTCTAGTTTCTTTTCGTTCAGTTTTCTTTTTTGAATAAAATATGTGTTTATGAGATTTGCAAATCATTGTATTCTGTTTTACGTACATTTTACACAGTGTCCCAGCTGTTTTGGAATTGGGATTGTAGTCCAACTTATTAAACTGTAAGTAAAATTTATAAAAGAAAATTATTGACTTCATTATTTGAGCTTAAATTGGCCAACTGTTGATAGACTATGGTAAAAACTTTGGTCATTTCTGACTAAATTTCAAAATTGAATGCACTGAATAGGACTGTAAGAACATCTGATGCCACACGCCACTGTATTCTACACGGAAACATGTCCGCAGTCATTGATCTGCTGGGTCAGAGGTGGTCAGTGTCACTGATATCTCTGTTTAAGTGTCTCTTCATGGGAAGTGTCCAGTGTAAACGTAGAGCTCTTCAACATTAGGAGTGCCTGTTAAGTCAATTACAAAGATCCACTGGGGATTCAGTCTGGACTGTCAGTCAATAGAGACTGCCTCAAGAACATGATGTGGGTGGTTAGTTTTTATACATTAAAGATGTGTAGAACTTTACATAACAGAAGAAAACTAGATATTTATTACTCAGTATTTAAAAAAAAATCTGAAAAGTTTTGTGTCAAGATTTCTCCACCAAGTTATAGAAATAAAACAATGTACGTTCTCATAGAATATCTAGTTCACTAGACATGCTTACTAGTTTCAAGACCCAGATATATTAAATATGTTATGAGGCTATCTTGACTGACTATAACTCAATGTTTTTTTTCCAATCAAGAAAAGATTCTCATAGTCAGCCGACTTGCCAGTGCGCAGCTTGAGCCCGTTGCGCTGCAGTGCTGCTCTGGATGGGCGTCATGAACAGGAGTAGACAGTGTATACAGTTGTAATCAGAGGTTACCATACACCCATAAAGCTAATTAGCCTGTATTTATACTTTTGATCATGTGTGGATTAGAAAAAAAGAAAAATGTACGTATTCCACACGGGAAAAAGACCAGCTCAAAGAAATCATTAACAGCCAAAACTGATCATGACATTCATGCCCATAATGAGGCATGAATGTCTAGGCATACCATACAAACCTCCAGACAGACAATAATGCTGTCAGTGTAGCAAGTGCGTATGTGTATGGCATATGTCATATTTACCTAATGATCATTATGGTGCAGTAGGTGGTAGGTGGATTGGCTCATGCTGTAAATTTTTAAACTTGTGTTGGCTTTCCAAACTCATTACATTAGTCTCGCTCTGCTGATTACACATTTGTCCGTACATGTGTGCATTTCTGAGCCAGGGTGTCTAAATGGAGCCTGTGTGTTTCTGAGTGTGTGATCCTTTGCAAGTACAGCATATGCTAATAAAAGATCAGCTTTACAAATGTCAGACTAACTTACCGCACTGAAATGTCCAAGAACATTACTGCAATACGACTCAAATTGCAGTGTGGTTAGCATAAAAAAATTCCCTATAATTTAACAGCACTTATTCCACATTAAGAATCACTTTGCTGTCATGCTTTTTGTACAACAAGAAGTTCTCCACTGTCTAGAAGTGGCTTAATACTACTGACTGCTTTTCACAGATATTTTTGAAGACAAACATAAAGAAGCTGATGCACCATCTTTGTGTTAATGTATTCAGGCTAGGCTTTTTTGCATCCAGACTGCTTACAATGCCCATTATTAGTTCTGACAAGCCATTTATTCCAATTACAATTCCTCCCAAAAATGTGAAGAAGTAAGCACGGCAGGTGTAAGTGAAATTGATTGTATCTTGCTGCTGGTATCTGCACCTGCCAATTGATGACTTGCTGCATCCAGAGGGTCCAGTATTCAGAGAGTTCACTGTCGATGCATGTCCTTTGTGCTTTCTAGCATACACAGACCCACGGTATGTCACAGAGATTACACACAAACCTGTGTTCTTTTGTTTTCCATTAGCTACCATTAAAGGTTTGCAAAGATGTGTTAGGTAATTTGTTCAGAAAGGTCTTAAGAGCATTGTCACCTTTGATAAATTGTGGTGCATTCCATTTGTGTACCTGAGTAAATTATGTGCATACATACTAAGCAGAGCACTTCTCCTCCTGGTTCATTAATAAGAACATTGCATAAATCTTTGGATTTCTTTGATTTCATGCATGTTAACTATAATGTTATCTGTCACATGTTTTTCGTATCTTTTGCCTTTGCATGACAGGGGCATGAAGATGACATGTATCATTGGTCGCCTGGTTCATCTTTGAAACAAAAAGCATTAAAATAGTAATAGAAAATAGAAAAGGTCCTCCTGTTCAACTTGACCCTGCAAAAAAGAAACTTCTGTTATGACAGAAAGGAAGAAAAACAAGCAAGAGAGGAGAAAGGTAAGACAACGACTCAACGTATTCTCCATATGCTGAGAGAAAAAAGACAATGATTCAAATATAGCGTGTGTGGCAAACAGATGCACAATCCTGACTGCTGCGGCCTCGGATGATGCAGACAGTGTTTACCTGGCGCAGGTTGCGGGTGACGCGCACATCATGCCAGGCGTTGTCATTGAACTTGCCGTTGACAGGCTCCACCAGAGCCTCAAAGGCCCCCGAGCCCAGGTTGATGACTAGCCAAACCGCGCCGCTCTTCAAGGAAAGATTTACATAGTCGGCCGACTTGCCAGTGTGCAGCATGAGCCCGTTGCGCTGCAGCGTTCGGAAGGAAAGCGTGATCTCGTCGGTGCTGCTCTGGATGGGTGTCATGGACAGGTCGTAGCAGAAGAACTCGTTGCCCTTGAAGGTGGCTACTGACTCTTCCTTGCCTGGAAAAAATAAAGTGGGGGTAAGGGGGAAAGAGAGGTAGGTCTGTAAGTAAAAGGACATTTCTGTTCAGGAGTTAAAGCTTTGAAATTAGCAGCATGTGTGTATTCAAATATCAGTCATTCTATTATTAGTTTACTTTTTATGTGGGGAAAAAACAGACATCAGAGGGTTAATTTAAAAGATGGCGCTTTGCAATATGAAGCTAGAAATGACAAATTAACAAATGAATATCCTAAATATCTATTAAGATGATCTAAAATATAACACTAAACACAACATTTTTGCTCTTTTAATTTATATTAACAGCGCAAGAATCACAGAATATCTAAAAAGCTTCTGTCATGTGAGATGTGTCCAGTACAAAGGCAACATCAGCATGGTTATTTTGTTAGCTTCATTTTTTATTTTATTTCTTTTGCTGTAGGACTTTTATACATCGAAAATGTATAATGTACCAATGTAAAGATTGGTACATCAAATCTGCTCATTCCACACAAGTTGAAGCGGAGACTTGGTGACTTGGTGAGGCTGCGGCTTGCTGCTGGTCATCTTGACACGGTGATGTAATTTGGATGCACTGGTGTGTTCATTTACTCCAGAAGGTTAAAAGCATTGTGAGGTTATATAGCCCATTTGGAGATGCAACTGATTTGATAAGGTTACTAATTTTAGTAGAACATTGATAGTTGCTGTCACTCTTATACCCCCAACAAACGTTTTAAACATGGAAGCTTTGCAGATCAAAAACAATATTTGCTCATAAATTGAATCCCACAAACAAGTAACGTCAGTGCAGACCGATGCATCTGCACTACAACACAGCGGCACGACAGCATCTTGTGTAAAATAGGATTCCTTTCATCAGAGCAAGGCAAACATCTGGGTTACAATTAGATACAAAGATGTGTTTGAATTACAGCAAAACAGAGAAACATGAAAGCAGAGACTAGACAAAGTGAAACTGAAGAACACTTTTTTAAAGAGAGAAGGAAGGGGAGGAAAAAAGGTGTTGACAACTTTGCTAACACCTGCCAGTCTGTCTGTAGCACATGGCCTCCTTCCACTACATTGAGCTTTATTCACACACTACCAGTCAAAACAGACAGTTTGTACAATGGACATATGTCAAACAGCAGCCTAACAGCAGCCAGGGAGGACACTGTGTGCATCTGTCAAGAAATGAACAAACACTTGCAGCTGTCACAACAGAAAAAACGCAGCAAGAACACAGAGAACAGTGACACCTCCGTCACTTGAGTCATGACGTGGACGCTGGATTCACTGAGCAGGAGAAATAGTAACATCTGGCTCGCCGTACTGTTTCTTCTGACTTGCAATCTACTTATTTACTCCTTTTACATTTTATATCTAATATTTTAATTGAACCATTTTCTGTCGCCCCAAATCTCATTACTCTTATAAAGAGCAATAACCTCATTTCCTGGCTGGATCAACTCTGTGTCATTTTAATTTGGGAATAATAGCAATTCAGCTGCTTGGCAAAAGAAAGAAAAGAGTATAAACAGACAACATCACCGACAACAGCATGAGCTCAAGTTTAAAAGAACTCTTGCTCGCTCTGCACTTACACAAATCAACTAGTTTCCTGACATGAGCTGTGATCTGAAGTGACACTCTGCTTCCTATGTTCATTTGCCCTTCTACACTTCTGTTTCCCCGAGGACGCCGGTCTGAAGAATCAGCCTTGAGTAATGAGGTTTAGGGAGGGGGAGAGGGCAAAGTCAAACTGCCAAGAGGACCCTGTATGGGTGGATCATCAAATCTAGTTTATCCTGAAGTTCCATTACACACGGAAAAAGAAAAAAAGAATCACTTCAAGACCTTGGTGCATTTCCCTGAGGAGAAGGGATGGGCTGGCCAGAAGGGGCGGCCAACCCATTGGCGGACAGATTGAAAGGCCAGATCACATGAGCAGGTGAGAGAGGAAAAGCGTGTGGTGGAAGGGTGGGCCGGGGAATAATAGCATGTCGATTTGATGCTCAAGTGCCCTATATCACCAAAGATTTTTCAGTGTCAGGCAGCACACGTAAGGAAAAAAGCACATTACATCATGTGGATGAGGAACAAGTGATGGATGGATGACACGAGCAAAGGAAAGGAGATCTTTAAAGAGTGCCGTGTTAAGTGACATACTAACAGCTATACTTCGGGAACATTAAGGAAGATGATAGCGCTCACTTTGAGACAAAACACAGCCATATGGGTGGATGCACTCACATAAAAGAAAACATTTCAGGAGTGACAAAAAAAAAGAGGAAGTGAGGGACAAATAGCATCCAGACAGAGACAGCTACTTAAAAGAGCATTTTGGCTGAAATCGAAATTTAGAGCAATCTCAACTGAAGTGTGAATTGTCATAAAAAAAAGGCATCAAGAGCGGAGAGAAGGAGATGGAGGGGACAAATGACACACAAAAGCAAATCCCCCCAAGAGCAGCATCCTAGCGGTGCCTGTGTTGCTGATGTAGGAGGAACAAAAGCGTAGCAAATGGACCACAGCAACCATTTTCAATTATGTACTAAGTTGGACCACCTCCCATACTATGGGCTGTTAACGGTAAGCAACAAACAGCTTGTCCGTGCTTCCATGAGCTCAGTGAGACTGAGCTCCATGCAATGCAGAGACAAACAACAAAAAAACTTTCTTTTGTTTATGTCTGTTTAATGAACAGAAGGCTGAGGGGAGGAGATAAGGCTGGAGAGTGACAGGAGAGGACAAATGGGTGGGTGGATTTTCACTGTAACACCAGACAGTTTGGTCATGATGCCAACAATGCCCTTCAGCAAATTATGTAAAGGTTAACACAGTCATATGATTTTTGGATAAGAATTTGGAGCCAGAAGTAGAAGCAAAAAAAGAAACAAAACAGCATCATTAGCAAGTCAGTAACACACTGCAGTGCTATCAGGGATCCACTGATCCTTCTCATGTTAGCCAGCTTAAGTCATTTCCAGTATCCTTTGTATACTCTGGGTGATCTTCCTACACACTGCGGAGCACTGGAAAAGCTCTCCTGCCGGTTCCCAGGAGTGACACGATCGCTTCAATCTAGGCGCAAAACCTAATATAAAGAATGACTTTTCTCTGAGACCACTCCAGCGCCTGTGAATATGAGCTTGTTCCTATGCATCTGTTTTTCATTTTACATCTACATCTCTATCTCGTCCTCCAGTTCCCATGGTAGCGCTCTTGCGCACATACACACTTGAAGTGTACGCGTTTCACTCTGATCAAATCTTTTGCAGTAAAGCCCAAGAGTAGACTCTAGCCAGAGGAAAGAGGAGACGCAGAAGCATGCAGAAGAGACTAAAGTGCTGTCAAGGTCTCAATTAACCTCACAGAAGCCCTTACTACATTACAGAAATGACTTATTTGAAATTTATCCACCCATAAGAACATCTTTTTTTTTTGTCAATTAAATGTTGAGTTCCTCTGATATTTGATTTTATAACATGTGTTAAATACACCTTTGGTGCTAATTTTTTTAGGGGCCAAAGTGATACACTCATTCCAACTATGCAGAGCAATCCATCCAACAGTTGCCTCATGAATACGCAGATTTATTGTGCGTATCATCTGTCTTTATGTACAAATGCAACTTCAGTGGCCTTTCCTGGTGTTCAGGTTGTTATATCCAATGGAAGCTTGGTGGTTTCAAACATTAAATAATGCAAGTATATAAGATGTGCAAAGCAAATTCAAACTCAGACTTGATAAAAATATGACGTTCAGAAGTGCTGAACCCTTCCAGTTTTTAAAAGTATCATACCACCTCTTTTTCCCCAAGCTCTCCTGAAAATAGTATTTAAAAAAGTATTAAAACACATTAAAAAATTACTTTTTTCCCACATAACTTTACACCTCGCAGAAAAATGGACACGCTAACCTCAACTCCCACTTACTAGCTCTGTCACAATCAAACCACCATCAACGCAGCAGCAGTTAAGCACTTTGCAGCAGACACTGTGTCAAGCAGTTTGTTTACTGCGCTATGTGGCCTTCTGTGTTCTTTGAGGATGTGCGCTTTATTTATGTGAACTGAAGGGTGAAGAGGGAAACAGGAAGACGATGGAATCCCAGCCAGAGAGGAATCAACGGCATTGTCTTAGCCTATCGCACACTTCGACCTACACACCCACATTCAGTACCACACATGCAGTCTTAACAGTACAGCTACCGTGTCACTTAAGTGCTACTTTATAAGCATCGGGGTATGATTAAATGAATATGCCCGCCTGTCATACCAAAGTGTTTCAAAAATTTGTCCTTGCTGGAAAAATAGGGTATCCTAAATTGTGATAAAATGTCATACGCAAATACAATCTGCGTTTGTCAGTGCTGGACCCAAAAGCGCCGTTTTAAGCTAACCATTGCTGGCTTTTACAGTAATAAAAGCACAGAGCAGCATGTGTTTTTAAATTGGATTCAGCTCAGACAGAGAGAGAGCAGGTTTAATAAGATGAGCTGCATGACTAGCTTCATCCAAACTTGTGCAGAGCATTAGTCAACGCATAATGAACCTTAACATACTGCTTTTTTGGCCGATTGGATTACATATCGGAAGTGATTACGTAGTTTTAGGGGAATTAGCAAAGAGAGAACGGAATAAGACGAGACAAAAAAAAAAATAAACGCCCGCGCATGTGTGCATGCAAAACCATTCAAAATCTCGATGACCACACGCTGGCAAATCTGCTCGTCACATCACATTACCTCACTGCTCTTGCACAGACGCACACGCCATGTGCATATGAAGTCACCCTCTATTAGTTTTCGATGAGTGCCATCCACCCTGCAGAGAGAGTATCCGACAGCTTTGGAGAAACGATTCGGCAGCAAGATGAGAGAGAGCAGTGGGAAATGTAAGGGACATATGAAAGCTTTGATGCTGCTTCATGAATCCAATAGGCCTGCTGGGTCCACAGACAGCGGCTAGTCTCCTAAGCTAGCTGTAAGGAAGACAAGGCCTGTGAAGTGCTGAAGAAAACATTTGTTTGGCTATTAAACATTTGGCCAGTTTTAAAGAACCTGCTTATGCTCAAATGCTCATGAAATCTGCACCTCATAAGCAAACACACATATGAGCACACCAATTCCCAAGGCAGCGATAAAGAAGCAGTGCCTACGCATCATCACTCTTATACTCATAACATGTATTCCACAAATTAAAATTGGAATTTTAGAGAGCTAAAAGATAGAGTACACTGACAGGAGAAGGAGGGTTATGCTGATTTTGAAAAGAGGGGTGAGTTCCAGGGTCAGAAGGTCAGGTGCAGGGAAACGCTCAAATCTCTGTGATCCCTACACGTTTTAGGTTTCATTTGAACAGCTGTCCTTAAATAAAACTATCAGCATTCTAAGCTCAGACCAAAGCTAATGAATTACTCTGACTGTTTAAAAGCATGTTTCTAAAACCAGCCATGTACTGGCACTTCGTTGTGGCCTCGTGGGATAACAAAAATAGCAGCATGTCAACAGAAATGTGTGCATTTTTGGTTAGATGTGGGTATGTATTTGCAGATTCTCTTGTTTTTGCACACTTGATAATGAAATGCACAACACTTTCTTCCTTAAATTGTAGCATTTAAGGATGAGCCCTGTGCTAGAAGCCTACCTCTTGTGTGGTCGTGATACAGCCTGTGGTTAGTAAGCCAAATTGGCAATTTGTGAATGCAGTTATGGATCTCTCCAGTCTCTTGCTGAGGCTGAAATACTGAGACATTGTTCCCTCCACCAATCCTTTTCACTCTACTTTCTCTGCACAGATAGTGATTACTGTATGTATCGATCCATGAACTGATTGCAATCCTGTAATGAAGGGACTATAATTTGGTGTCTTTGCAGCCTGTTGGCTGCAGGCCAAGGCTCTTTGTTTGGTCCTTCCTTTCCCGCAAGATGCTCATTGAGCCATAGTGAATGTGCTATTATGTCATTCACAGTGTTCCTTTTGCTCAGATGGATGCTGCTAAAAAACCCACGAGTGTCACTATTGAATTGTGCACACTGAGGTAATAAAAGAGAACAAAAAGGCATTTAAGTTGTTCTTAGCTTTTGTGTTTACCTCTTGAGCTCTACAAACACAAAATATTTATCCAGCTGTCAGTGATAGTGCCACAAAATTGGTGGAGATAACACAGGTGGATAAAGAGCTACAGGACTTGGAGATAGCATGTATTTATCTAGTCTTTAAATCATCGGCTGTAGTAAGAATTCCTCCAGAGAAGTTATAGACAATATATCTGAAAATAAGACTGGCCAGCTGAAAGAAAGTGTAATCCCCAAATGCAGTCATTCAGATGGCGTATTTTTGTTATGTTTTGTACTTTCAAATGTACTTTCATGATCATGATGTTACTCTTTTTGTCTTGTTCTTTTGTTTTGTTTTTTCTACAAGACATTCATTCATTTATTCAGCCCATGATTTAGCACCTAGTCAGCACACACTGGCATTAAAACACTGCACTGGATTTTTTTAAATTTTAATAAAGCTTCAGGTCAGATTTGGAGCAGGCAAGGTTCGTTGTAATTTAATTTCTTCATGTCATTACTTTGGTGGTATTTGAAGGGCACTAAAGGGCTGTTGTAAGAATACAATAAAGAATTATTTGCACACTAATTCTCACCTTCACTTCGAGACTGCTTCTGTGCGTTGGGTCAGAATTGTCTGTTAAGTACTGTCACTGTCACTGCTGCAAGTTTTTATTGAACCTTTCCATGAGACAGTTCTGCCTGCCCTCTATTCGTCTTGATGCTAATTGAAGATAGAGAAAGTAATGGGGGTAAAATGGTTGACTTTGATTGTCTGTCACCTTGGAAACAACCTATTTTGTAACATCAGACATAGTGGCAGCAAGCTCAAGACGCCCCTACACTTCTTCTGATTTGCACTTTTTCCTTCTTTCTGCATATTCATTTTCCCACTGTGGGTATGTGGCAGGTGACCATTATCACAGTGGAAAGCTGCTTAGTCTCTGGGCTCAAAGTAGACAGAAAGAAAATGTCAAGTAAACTGACACTAACAACAGGCCTGTGTGGTCCTGAATGGCAGGCCCCTTAGCCAACAGGGAGATGGCTAAGGGGCCTGCAAGACCGGCTAAGTGCATAATAAGCCCTATTAGCTGGAGCCACAAAATACACTCAACTTGAGCTGTCTCAGCCCCCTCATTGTCATGTTGCACTAACCGCACATCTTGTGAAATATATGCTGAAAATAGTACAAAAGAAACAGGGAATGATTTGGATGACTTGGTGTCTGTGCATTCAAAAACAATTGAAATGTAAAGAAATGTTTTCGGTTTTGTCGTGTTTTGTTGTGTTTTGCACCTCAGTGCCACCGTACATATGACTTATTTCCAAGTTAAATTAGCTGTACACTTTTCCCAGTGGAGAAAGATGACTCACCATTCTCTACTGACCACATTCTTTTGCCACAGCAAACACGTAACCAGCCATGTGAACGTCCAACGCATACTTTTTCTTATTATTTGAAATTTATTATTTTTTTATACGTTTCTTCCTCCAGTGGCTCCAGTGAACACTGGCTAAGCTCAGGTACTTGACTGCATATTAAAAGACAGGTCAACAAGTACCACATAACTCAAGTCGCTCTCTGTTTTATTAACATATAAACTGACTGCCTAAAGATAAACATACATCAACTTTAATGAACTGCACTGTGGCATATTATATCACAAATTACTGTCGATAAAGGAGAGAATAAATGAAAAACAATGTGGTGTTCACTTGGAATGGTGCCTGGTGTTGTTTTATGTGGGTTCTTTTAATTGTATGAGAATCCTTGGCAAATTGCCTGAAAAATTATTCATTGTTAATTGCTTTACTTAATATGTTAATGCCATCAACAGCAGCAGAGTGAAAGAGTTCAGGATACGTGTGCCCAACGTTATATTAACGTGAAAGTGTGCTGCAGCGCTGTGCTAGGATTTCTTTGTAAAATTACTATAGACATTTATTTCAGTACGCATCTTTATATCGTGGTATTCATTTATTTTTCGTAAAGTGACAGTACTTTTGCTGCAGTACAATTTTGGCTTATTTTGTCTACTTATAAGGGTCTGCTTTGAACCTTTGTTCACGCTGGAAAATAATAAATGAAGAGGACGAAGTTGCAAAGGGTAAGAATGACAGCTTAGGGGAGAAAAGACACACAAAGAAACAGCCTTACTGCAGGGTCAAATTACAGTAAATGCCAGTGTTGAGAGAGGCAATAAGTAATGTCATCATGTTGAAGCGTAATGCATCCAGTCAGCTGAGAAACCGTTTTAATGAGCGAAACTTGTTGCTAAAGGCGCTTGACCTCATGATCCCTGTATCAAAAAATGGTGTAGCTGCCCAGAGGAGCGGGAAGACGTGGCTTTTTGCAGACAAACACAGACTCTGCTGTGAAACAAGGAAAAGTAGGGACTGGCAATGCGTACCTGACAAACAATTCTAACAAAGTTGGAATTCATCTAACAAACCTGTCCTGCCCATTATTGTTTCTGTCATGCTATGATGGAAGAAAGACAATTAAATCTATAATGAGAAGAAAGCACACTAGAAGACCTTGAGTCTTTGAAAACAAAGATGGCAACTTGTAGCTTAATTTCAGCTTTCAGAAAAGAGAAAATGAAACATGAAATTAGAACCAAACAAACTTGCACTATAAAAAAAAATCACTGGTCACTGTAAAGGTTGAGGATAGTAGCACATCTTTTGTATTTAAATAATTTGCAATGGTTGATCTTAAATCAAACAATCAAGATGCAAGTGAAGTGCAGACTTTAAGCTTGATGGAACTACACACTGTTAAGCATTAGTAAGACATGCATGCACGATGCAAACATAACTCACTTAATGTGTACAGAATACTGAAATGTAAGTCCAGTCGCGACATTTCCGCAATTGTAAATATTCCACAGCTAACTGTTAGTGATAGCCAAGGCAAAAACAGCAAGTGCTGACCAAAATGCTTAACATTAAGGACATAATACAAATAAAACATAAATACCATATTAAAAAATATTATAATACAGTGGAAATGACTGGGAACAACAGCAACTCCACAAAGTGGAGTCAATCTCAACACACTTCAAAACTTCATGTGACCGTCAGATTAGCTCAAGAACATGGAATGGGTTTCCACGGCCACTCATCACCAAGCACAATGGAAAGTGAGGGATACAGTGGTGTAAGTCACATCACGACTGGACAGCACACCAAGAAACTTTAACAATTTCATGCTCCCAACTTAGTGGGAACGGTTTGGGGATGGCTCCTTCCTGTTTCAACATGACTGTCCACCAGGGCACAAAGCAAGGTCTATAAAGACATGGATGAGTGAGTATCTCACCTAACAAATGCGCTTCTCCATGAATGATCAACAAATTCATAAAAACACACCTAAACCTTGTGAAAAGCCTTCCCAGAAGAGCTGAAGCTGTTATAGCTGCAGAATTTAGCCCAACATCATAAAGGTAGCTAGCTAAAGTTTTTTATTATCATCAGAAACAAACGGGTGTAAACACTACAAAAAAGTGTGCATCAGCTTCCAGCTGGAAAATCTGTGATACCGTGAACTATTAACAGCTCTTAAATAGCTTGTTTGTACTTGATGTAATGCTTTATAAAGAAATAGTTTTGTCATTAAGCATGTTATATATGAGCTTATATGCTAAGGAGGAGTAATGCGTATAATTGATAAATTAAGTCTAAATTGATATCTTACTAATGCCTAATAGTGTTTGGTTTTAGGGGGCTGAGAAAGCCCTAGGCAGCAGCAGACTCATGTGCCTCAGGAGACCTGCATAGTAGCCAGTGGGTAAGTGACAGAGAGCTGAAGCCAACAGGCATCTGTCATGCGTCACAGAAAGCGGAGTGGATGAGAAACCGTTAGCAATTCAGAGGCAATTTCAGCTGCAGGCAGTTGTTAGTAATCCTTCCAGAGGTTCACCTGGAGAAACCTTGTCAGCGCGTCTTCCTCTAGATCTTGTTGACTTAAGGCTCTCCTTTAGTCATTTTGGGTCGAGCACTAAAAACGGAGTTAGGTCATTTAGGGAGTAGCAAGCACACACACACACACACACACACACACACACACACACACACACACACACACACATATATATATATGCATATAAAAACAAGAAGTTGGAGAGATAGTCAGGATAGTCAGGTTTCTCTGATACTCTGACACAACTGAGACAAGGTTTCTCATTTATATGCCAGTTAAGAAATCAGTAAACCAGAGAAGGTCAACCTTAACCTCATTAATTAAGAGACTACAAACACAGTCACTGTTAATTTGTATTAGGCTCTGAGTGTGTTTATTTGTATGTGAATACTACCTCTGCAAGCACAGAACCCGTCCAGCTTAGCCTGCAGCAAGGCTCCAGATTGTTAGACCAGAGTAATCACTCTGAAATGTTACCAGCCCAATGGGATTTCTCCCAATCCTCATGATTATCACTCTGCCCTTGGTTGCTCCCCCGCTTCATTTCAGGTAGATGACCTCATCCTGCCACACTGGCTGAATGCATCTCTATATAAAAATAAACATGATCAAATTCAGACACTATAAGCTAGTCAATTCTTTTTCCTTCGATTTTTTTTCTCTTTTTCCACTTGTCATCTTTACTGAACAGTAGAAAAACCTTTTTTAGTTTGACCAACAATGCCAGTGCACAGCCCATCAGCCTAAACTTAAACAAAGAAATGAGTAGAGTGACTATTCACCCAAGGTTTTTGCAATAGAGCTCGAATCTGTATGAAATATGGCATAGCAGAAGAATAAATAATTGCTCAGTTTCCATAAGTAAAGCAGTCTTTTAACCCTCTAGCACTGTATACACATAAGTATACACACAGAGTATGTATACGCTCATGTTCAGGTTTGTTTATCTCTCCCACTGGGTTAATAGATCCAAATTGAATATTTTACCAGAAGTCATGTTTTCATTTGTAGTGCTACTGAGGATTAATATGTGGCACTAAAGTAGTCTCAGTGATGTATACACCAAAGGCACCTCAATGCAGTCATACCCTCCCAAATGTAAACCTACGCTCAAGCCCATAAACGTGCATCAGCGCTTATGCACATATAGGCATACGCAACATGCACAGCTCTTCTTAATCAACAAATGAGTTGTGTTGTTAGTTGACGCTACAGTGGATATTGACAGTGAACTAGCAGTATGGGTGATAGGCTGTTTGTCTAATAACCAAGGCTGCATTTCAATTTCACAACTCACTGAACAGCCTGTTTAGCCACACAAGACTGATATGACACCAGACTAAGCAATAGGCTCTATTTGTGTGTGGCTGTACTGCTGCTGAGGATGATAATGGCAAAAAAAAAAAGCCACACATTGACCTCACGGTCTACACTGATGACTTCAGCTGTTTGAGCAAACCTTGAAACAGGTTGGACACCGAGAGACTTCAAGATGAAAACACACTTTGCAAACACAGAAACGAGAAAGAAAAAAAATCTACCCCCTGCTCAGTCCCAAGAGGCCCCATTATATTAGTGGAGCTTGAAAGTGACTTTCCCTTTATGCTTCTCCCTTCAGGCCTAGCTTGTGTCACACACACAGAGAGCACTCTATGTCTGGTCTAATTAAAGACTCTAATTCACTGCCTCCCTCTGTCCATGCTTCTGCATTGCTTCCTGTCTGTCTTTTCTGTCTTGGTGTGTTTGTTTTCAATATGTCACAGTGTTTTTTTTAAAATCATAAGAGCAGTCAGTGCTTGCCTTCACTTCCCCCCCCCAAAAGGTAATGTGTGACAAGATGTGACATCACAGATCATATTAATTCAGAAATCAGCTCTTGATGGGTTCCCCATGTTCAGTCCCCAAGTTGCTCCAGTTTGTATGGACAAACTACAGTTGCATCATGTTTTGATACAATATTTCATCTTTAATGTTGCGGAGAATGCCCATCTAATGCTACTTTCTACTCTATGTCACAACACTCTCTGTCTCTGCATACAGTAACTGCACCGCCATGTCTGGATGCCTCTCCCCCTCCTTTGTTACCCCCAGTGGTCATCATTTGCCTCAGATGTAAGGACACGCACTTTCTCTGAAGGCAGAGAGTTAATTAGACATCAGGACATATCTGTCCCACTCATCCCGTCCCTCCCTCACTATCTATACGCTCAGAAGAGTATTGCTGCTTCAGTGAAACCACACAAACACTTCCTTGGCACAGTGATGTGGGCAGTCACTGAGCGTGAGTATGTGGGTGTTTTATGATGTGTGTTCTGTGCTGTGTGTGTGTGTGTGTATTTCGCAGCCCCGTGGATATTTAGAGAGATCGCTGGGTTTCTTTTGTAGCGTATAATCCACAAACAGAAGCCCTCCGTTTGCCCAAGTTTGCTTTGCGCTGACAGCTATGCTGCACTTTCTGTGTTCCTCTTTAATATGACGGCAGCCTCATCACAGTCTTGTCAGATGTATGAGACATGACTACGCTGTGACTCCTGTGTCAGTGTCACAACCTTTAATGCAGGAGACATCTGAAGTGCTCTCCGAGACTCTGTTAGGTAACAAGAACTAAAAAGGTATGTTTGACACCACGGGGCTTACTGTGACATCTGCAGCTATTGTTCACAAGTCAGAGACAGTGAAAGTCCAGTACTGTGAAATATGCTAAATTTAATATAAGACAAACACATTATCTGGATACATTTACTACAGTTACATTTCATAACAGTGTAGATTGTTTAAGTTAAGTTATTACCTATCAGACTTCACAGAATTTAGACAAACAAATTCAATTCTTTAAGCTGTCTGTTTCCACAGTTAGGAACATATTGAGAAAATGGAAGACCACAGGCTCCGTTCAAGTTAAGGCTTGAAGTGGCAGACCAAGAAAAATCTTGGATAGACAAAAGCGACGAATGGTGAGAACAGTCAGAGTCAACCCACAGACCAGCACCAAAGACCTACAACATCATCTTGCAGCAGATGGAGTCACTGTGCATCGTTCAACCATTCGGGGCACTTTGCACAGGGAGATGCTGTATGCGAGAGTGATGCACAGGAAGCCTTTTCTCCGCCCACAGCACAAACAGAGACGCGTGAGGTTTGCTAAAGCACATTTTGACAAGCCAGCTTCATTCTGGAATAAGGTGCTGTGGACTGATGAAACTAAAATTGAGTTATTTGGGCATAACAAGGGGTGTTATGCATGGAGGAAAAAGAACACAGCATTCCAAGAAAAACAGCTGCTACCTACAGTAAAATATGGTGGTGATTCCATCATGCTGTGGGGCTGTGTGGCCAGTGCAGGGACTGGGAATCTTGTCAAAGTTGAGAGACACATGGAATCCACTCAATGTCCAGGAATCGGTGAGAAAGCTGAAGCTGCGCCGGGGCTGGATCTTTCAACAAGACAACGACCCGAAACACTGCTCAAACTCCACTAAGGCATTCATGCAGAGGAACAAGTACAACGTTCAGGAATGACCATCTCAGTCCCCAGACCTGAATATTATTGAAAATCTGTGGTGTGAGTTAAAGAGAGCTGTCCATGCTCGGAAGCCTGAATGAACTAGAGATGTTTTGTAAAGAGGAATAGTCCAAAATACCTTCAACCACAATCCAGACTCAAATATCACAGTGTGTGTCTCCTATATGATATATTTAACTGACATTTTTCATTGTAACAATTAGAGCTGGGCGATAGAACGATAACGATATGTATCGCGATATAACTTTTACTCGATAGAGAAATTAAGCTATCGCGATAGACCTCGCCGCTCTTGTCCTCTTTTTTTTTTTTTTAAAAGGTCAGCCAATCCAAATTAAGTAGCGCAGAGCCGAACCAATCACAGCCGCAGCGTCACGTCGCGTGACTTGTTACGTACAGCACAAGTGCACGTGTGTTTGTTTGGGAAGCAGCCAGCGGGTAATGGAGGAAATGAGTGTGCCGACTAGAAAAATCAACCGAGCGTGACCGAAGAGAAAACAGATGATGGCTCCAATGCCGGAGAGATTGTCGAACGGAAGAGCCATAGAAGTTCCGTAGTGTGAAGGTATTTCGGCTATTTCAAGTCTGACAAAAAACAGAGTAGCGTGCACTGTAAATTGTGCCGAAAGCAAGTCTGGAAATACAATAAACTGGTGCATGCGTCACACTGCACGCCACGTTATTGTTTCGGTGAAATGAATTTCTACAATATTGTTAATTCTACTCTCTGCAGTGTTTAAATGCTTACATATACACACAGTTACTGTCCCTCCACACATACGACTCTGTTCTGCTTCTATGCCCCAGCTTTGTTTAATTTTTCCCACCGAGGCTTCTAGACTTCTGATTGGCCAACATTTCGGCACGGTTAGGAATCTAGCGCCACCTGCTGCTTTGGCATGTTGATAGCAGCGTTTTCCTTCATTTCTGCCTTTATGTGTGGACGGGATTATTTTTTTAAAACGAAAACGGAAAATCTCCGTTTTCAAAAATACCCGTGTACGTGTGGACGTAGCCTCAGTCTCTGACTGGAAGCGCTAATTCGTCATTCGGCTTTTGTCAGACTAAAGTAACTGTTAAAACTGTTTGAAAAGCTCAGCTATACAACAAGGAGAGATTGAGAATTTCCTTTTAGTTCTCAGTTTATTTGATATTGACAAAAGTTAGTCAGTTTTGTCTGTTCTTCTGTAAAACAAACTAAGATTTATTTTTAGAATTAATATTTTGTTTCTAAGTGGAATTGACAATTTAGTCTGTTTCGTTTGTTCTATTTTGAAACTTAAACGCTTTAGCGGCTGCCTTTTGTGTAGTTTGCAATATTTGCCTTTATTTATCTGAAAAAGTCTCATGTTCCTTAAGTACATCTACCCTGTTGAACTTATTATGGGAAATAAATATTTAAATAAAAACAAGCTGCTGATTATTTCACATTTTACTTGTGAGCAACGGCACATTTAAATCTTACAAATATAGTTATTTGGCTTATATCGTGATAGATATCGTTATCGCCTGAAATGAAAAAAACATATCGTGATATGAAAAAATCTCATATCGCCCAGCTCTAGTAACAACCAACGATTTATACAGGAAAATAATGACTATTAACAAGGTTGCCCAAACTTTTGCATCCCATTGTGTGGTTAAATTGTGTAAACTTGACTCTGTTACCACAGAGATGAGGTTTTGAATTGTGCAGTTGTTTCTAAGTTGATGAGACAAGTTACAAGTTACACAGTATTTTCACAGAATGACAAAGGCAAGGGGATGGCTTTGCACAAAAAATGAATAAATAAATAATAGGCCCACTACATATTTGGGTTGTCATGAAAAGATACTCAAATAATAATATCTACTTAACTCAATATCGAATTAAGATAATTGTCAATAGTGTTGTTTTTGCTTCCTCTAGCTGTCAAGCAATTTTGCACAGCACTGCTGCAGACAGTCAGACACAAAGCTCCTTTCCTCCGAAAGAGCTGACGTAGTTACTGTTTCTAACACTGAGCAACACTTTAGGAGGAATTTCAGAGGTCTGTAAAGCTCCCATTTCAACAAGCCTGAAGTATTAAACAGTTACCATAAATGTAACCTGGCTGACACACGTTTGCCACTATGTGGAGGTGGTGGTGTGGACCCGAAAGCAAACACAACTAAAAAAAAATGCAAAGAGTCCCCAAAACACAGTAAAACTCAAAATATGATAATGCTAGGGTGTTGGGGGTCAGGGTGACGAATTAGCCACATGTTATCATCAGTAGTGGATTGTAGTTAGTCAGTCGTTAGTGGATCATGGATGGGATATTGAGGCATGGCAGACTGGAGTACCGATACATGGAGAACAGCAGGGGAGCCAGAGGATGTAAAGAGCAACAGACTGGCGGTGGACGAGAGAGAGGTTGCAGGTCTGGTAAGCAGGTGGCAGATGATAGAAGATGATAAACTTTTCTACCATTACAAAACTTTCTAAGTTCAGTTTCAGTATAAAAGTAGTGACCAGTTTTTTTACACTGAGTGCTTTGTTTTTTATATCTTCTTTATTCATAATGCTCTTCTTCTACAATAATTAAATTATTATGGGATTGTGTTGTTTATTTGTACTGTATTTGGTTACTAGGTTCTAAAATATGGCTTAATTTTTACAATCAGTAATAAAAATGTCTAAATAATTTGAAAAACAAATGAAAACTCCAAATGTAATTTAAATATTTACTTTGTTGAATCTAACTTGGAAATTAACAAGGCACCTTTGTAGAGATAGGACTTCACTGTTACTTGAAGGGGTCAAAATCGTCCCTGTAGTATTAAAAACGATATCGAATATCAAGTATTTTTCTCTATCAAGTTTGAAATCCTAGTATTGTGACGAGCCTACTATATATACATTTTTGTGACAAGGAATAATCAAACCACAATAGAGCTGTTTCTCCAATCTGTTTCTTACTCATGGATGAATGAGAAACTGTCTCCACTGTCTTGGACTGACAGTGGTATTCCTTGTTCTGCTCTGCAGCCTCAGTGACCCATATCATAGCATCAATAGCTCACCACTTGCTTCAAGTTCTGCTTCAAGTGGCCCTTCAGCTTGCAGAAAGAAGTCCAGAGCAAAAAAATATGACTGGTAGAAGAGTTGAAGTTTGTCTGAGTGTGACATCAGAAACTAAAGTCACTGGAATGATACTCAAAACTGCCACAACAGCAACTGCCCCGACATGCTGCTTAGCAGGAAAATCGGGAACAAGTTTTGTCTGAGAAGTGTATGCATGGGGTTAAACATGACCAATTCCCTTCAACTTCAGTTCTCCTTGTTTAGGTGTGGTACCTTAGAAAAAACACACAAGCACATTCCGTATGAAATGAAAACAGCTTGTTTGAGGCTTCGCTTTTCTCAGGGATCTCTCCAAACCCTGATGCCAGCTGTACTCAAGGCAGCAATAAAAGTCTATCGCGGTTGATGAGCCTCCTGCCTCCTAATTATTTAACCATCTTTGATTATAATGTATGCAGTATAAATGAATGGTAATGTGCCGTGTCAAGAATCCCAAGTTTACACTGTTCTTGAGTTTAAGCAAATGCAACAGAGAAATCAAGGAAAGAATGTTATGTTATATAATCTCAGACAGGTAGAAAATAACAACAGGAAAATAGATGGGTTGTGATGAGATACACACAGGGAGAACTTCATGGTTAAGTGAGAAAGATCTTAACCTTCCATCTCCCTTTCCTAACTGCCATAAAAAGTTCCCGTTACAACCAAACTCTCAGCATCAATATTACAGAAGTGATGTCTTTATCGCTGTTTTCTCACTCCCTTCGTCTCTTCTCCAGCACCATACCTGCGTCTCCAGTCATTCATATTTCATTAGTATTTTAGTGTTGAGAAGCCCTCCCTCACTGGCTCCCTCCAGCTGTCTCTTCTCTACCTCGCTTGCACACAGCGGAAAATGATCCAAAGGAGCTGTGACACCAATAATTAAAGAGTTATTGAAATTAGCATTGACTGGCCACCTTGTTGCTACAACAGAGGATGCTTTTAAGTTACTGAAGACAAAAAACAAAGGGAAAGGGAAACAAGCAGCAACTGTAGGTGGCTGCAGTAAGAGCCTGCAAAACATCTCAAGGCAGGAAACAACCTTTGGGGAGGTCATTGGGTTCTAGACTTCAGGCTGTCACTGATTACAAAGGATTTTTATCCAAATATTAACAGCCATTCTTAATTTTAAAAATGATCCAAATACTTTAGAATCTCTAAAAATGGTGGACTACGTTAAAACTCCTCATAATTTCTAAAGAGTTAATGCAGTTAAACCCTGCTTTGAAAGTCTTCACTTCAATCACACCCCGATTACTTGATCAATAACTTAACATTTATGAGTGTAAATGCTAATGCTAACTATATGCATCATCCGGCATGACATCTCCTGCTTCCCACCACCACCTTCACCCACTCCCCCTCTCTGGCACATTAAATTTCCCTCCATTTGCTTCCCATGCCAGTATCTTTCAGTCCCTCTTTCCTCCATCTGTGTGTATTCACATTTGAAACCTCTGATTATGTGTTCTTTCCCTCGTTGTGGATGCAGTTCCTCATATTTTAAATCCCTCAAAGACAGTTCTTTTTACATCTCCTACATCTCTGAAACCTTCACTCCCTCTGTTCCATCTTTTCTCCCCTCTGTCAGAGCCCATTCTCTCCTTCTTCCACCAGCTGCGTGGAACAGAGGCCTGCTGTGCCAAGTGCCATTCGATTAGCCTCTTTCTGGCAGCAGCAGTAATTGCATGGACATTTCCTCTCTTCCTTCTTCACCTCATGTTATCTCTCTCTGTATTATAACTGTGCTGGAGATGCATCACCATCATCATCATCAAAATGATCATACTTCTTGGTATACATCTCTTCCTGCATTCCCTCCCTCATGTTTCCCCCTTCTCTTCTTGTATATCTCGCACATCCCCCCATGACAGCTTGTTTCTTCCCACATCTCCCTTCCTCTAAGCCAGAAAACAAAGTTTATTCATTCTATTTCTCTGACAATTTTGTATTTGTTTCTCTTCGTCTCCTCCTCCATCTTCCTATTTCTTTGCTCCTTATTCTTTCCTACGTGATCGTACTGTCACATCTGAGTTTAAAAGGGCCAACTTCATTCATTCTCCAGATAAGATAACAAGAGGCAAATGAGTAAATGAATTCAGCACCTGATCACTTAGCCCTGTATATACAACAAAATGAATTGTGAGCTTGGGTAATTGCAAAGGAAGTCACAGTACAAAAAAGAGACACGGTAGAAAATAAAAGTTGGTGGGGGGGTTAAAATCGGTTGGTTAGAGGGAGGAGAGAACAGCTATTTCAGGAGGGAAGTGTAAACAAACTAATATTTATGGGTACAAACACTAGCTAGTTTTTTTCTTTAATGAAAACTCTACAGTGTCGCCATTTGTTTGTTTCGTTGGTAATGACTGTGGCACATACTACCCTAGTAACAAAAGAGTGTTATAAACTGCACAATGGTTGATTGTGTTGTCTCATCTAAAACACTTAGATACTGTCATAGAGAGACATGCTCGGAAACGTAAATTACCTTACCAAATCTGATAAAATCTGTTTTTCTCGTGTTCAGTTTGTGAGGCTCTGTCATGTTTTGTCCTGCAGCTACTCTGTTGTCCCTGCAGGGAAGCATAAGTTTCAGAAGACTGGCATAGGAAAAAAAAAAGTCCTCTGTAGAAAGAAACCTGTTTCATCAGCCAGATCAAAAACAACAGCCCATGAGCTCTGACTTCAGAAAAAAAAAGCTGGTTTGATACAACGCCAACTGTTTGTGTAGAGGCTCCAGCAATGCCTCGACAATGACTGTAAGGTAGTGGGAGGAACCATATTTATTTTTTTAAAGGAAAAGCAAAATTCAGATGTGCAACTGTTAAAATTAAAAGCATGAGGGGAACCTTTGAACGGAAATTTCATGCCAGAGATCACAGAAACATTCACTGCACTTAAGCTAGCAACTGTCGAAACAATTACAGAAAGATGTCCATACATGAGTGCGGGGTTAAAAAAAATGCTTTTGGTATTTCAGGGAAAAGGATCTCATTTGAGAGACCTGAAAGTTCCTGCAAGGCAGAGAGAAACTAAATCCATCAGCACCCAGTGGGTTCATTTGTTCCTACATTTATTTTACCATCCATCCATCTTCTTCCGCTTTATCCGGGGCCTGGTCGCGGGGGCAGCAGCCTAAGAAGAGAAGCCCAGACCTCCCTCTCCCCAGCCACCTCCTCTAGCCTATCCAGGGGAACACCAAGGCGTTCCCAGGCAAGCCGAGAGATATAATCTCTCCAGTGTGTCCTCGGTCTGCCCCCTAGCCTCCTCCCGGTGGGACATGCCCGTCACACCTCACCCAGGAGGCGGCCAGGAGGCATCCTTATCAGATGCCCGAACCACCTCAGCTGGCTCCTCAATGGCAATGCGAACCAAGCTCTTGCAAAGGTTGTATAGGGATCGAATGGCCCGTAGCAATGGGCCAGACACCCCATACTCCCGTAGCACCTCCCACAGGACACCCCGAGGGACATGGTCGAATGCCTTCTCCAAGTCCACAAAACACACGTAGACTGGTTGGGCAAACTCCCATGTGCCCTCAAGTATCCTTGAGAGGATAAAGAGCTGGTCCAGTGTTCCGCGACCAGGACGAAAACCGCATTGTTCCTCCTGTAGCCGAGGTTTTTCTTTTACTAGGGGAGTAATTGCTGTCGCTAATGTGTTCTTTTACTTTCACTGCAGGTCAATGGTAGTCATCAACCCTTAATTTAATCTGCAACATGTTGCGATGATGTTTCATTAAGGAAAACATCTGACATAACATCTGACATAACATACAAGAGCAACAAGTTAGATATTTTGACAGAACATTTTTTAAAGATTTATAAGTTAAGTCCAGTGATGCCTGGAGTTTGTGGAAAAAGCTAGAAATCATTTGGAGTACACAGCATTTCTTAGGAAACTAGTGTGTGTGTGTGTGTGTGTGTGTGTGTGTGTGTGTGTGTGTGTGTGTGTGTGTGTGTGTGTGTGTGTGTGTGTGTTTTAAAAATACTTTTTTGTGTGTTTTTTCTTTTTTTCAAAGTCATTTTCAGTTCAGTTTTATTTATATAGCACAACATCACAACAACAGTTGCCTCAAGGTGCTTTATATTGTAAGGTAATGACACTATAATAGTACAGACAACATCAATCAGTTCTTTGAGCAAGCACTTGGTGACAGAGTGAAGGAAAAACTCCCTTTTAACAGGAAGAAACCTTTGGCAGAAGCAGGGCGGGGCAGACATCTGCCATGACAGGATGTGGGTGAGCGGGAAAAAGACAGGACAACAGATGCACTGCTGCAGAGGGACAGAAATGAATAACTAATGAAAGCTGAAGGTTCTGTCTCCCATTCTACTTTTAAATATCCTAGGAACCACAAGTAACACAGCAGTCTGAGAAGGATTTTAAACTTGTGTCTGTGTTTATTAGGAAGCCAAAGAAGAGAAGCCAACATATGAGAACATGGGTAACACATTTTCCTTGACTAAACATTTATTAGCACATATTTTAGATCTTGTTTAATGACAAATTCATTGTCTTCCTTCCTGTATCAGAATGATATATACTGTAAATCTCATTCATAACTGCTAAACAAACATTTGATGCTCAGTGGACCTGACGTGGTTGACTCAAAGGGAAGCTTAAGGAGCCGGAGATGATTGAGGGAGGTTTTAGTCATCAATCTCTGCGCTGTCTTTCCTTTATAATTACACACACATATATACATATATGTAAATCCTATGTGCCAAATTCAATGTCATCTTGGCATTGGAGTTTAAGAACTGTAGACTGCATTCAGTACACTCTTCTCCAATATCACTAAAATGTAGGAACAGTATTCCAAAGTTTAAGACAAGGGCATTTAATCATATGCTTATTTAACAGAAGGCTAGACCACTCTGGAAATATACCCTAGAGTACAACAAAAGTGTGTATATCCCTCATTAGTGAAATTTCATTCTTTTCTGACTTTACTTAAGAAGACAGCCTGGATCCTCGTGGACAAAGATGTAGAACATCCTTTACAGGATTGTCTGCCATCTTTTACTGAGAAATGCTGTTTTCCAGTATGGTAGGGAGATTTTTTAGAAGACAAATTGAGACTTAACTCCAGGTCATCAGCTAAGCCACGGATCTACCTGTGACATCCATCTACCTCAGAACTGAAAAGAAGTAAGATCTACAAATATGCAAGTGACAGACTGTAGTCAAAGTAAAAAGAAGCACATAAGCACGGAAGTTTGTTTTTGTGCAAATACATAGATTTTTGGAGTTATTTATTTTTTACAGCTTCTAATGCAGTGCATCTTAAGAAAACACATGCAAGTGGAAAAGTGGAAAGGTGCTGCAAAAGCACACGAAACACAATGGAGATAGAAAAAACAACAATGACAACCAATGAAAGTTGAATAAACCACCAAGGAAACATTTTTGGAGACGCAATAATGTGACGGAACAGCTGACAGTGGATAACTGACAGAAGCCAAAATGTAAAGGATCACATGGAGGGATGCTTAAAAGAAGCAGTGGTGAGGAAGAAAAGGATACAAGTGTGCTTTCTAGTCACTATCATTTAGTGCTGCTCAGAGAAAAAAAACGAGCAGTGATCAATTTAAATACCTGTACTTCTACCACTGTGGCAGAATGATGTGGTTTTCAGCAAAGTGTTATGACTGTCTTCATAAATATTCATGAAAAAGAAAAAACACATGATGATTTAACAGGGGTGAAAACATGTGTCAACAACGCTCAGTGGAAGATAAAAATAAAGCAAACACTAAACAAGTTGTAAACTCATTTTGCTAATAACAACCCTTTGATACCCTTTGGAGATTCCAAATACTGAGTGAGAATTCAGTGTCCCTCTGAATGGCATTTGAGTTTATAGGGTATGCCATTAGCAATGCATTTTTGATTATCATTGCAAAATCGTAAACAATACTGTAATAAAACAAGTAAACAAGAAATGGACAACCAAATAAAAAACAGCTATGCACTTTAACAGAATTTCAATTGCAGTAAATGAGACAATTCCTTAAACACTGAAGTAAAAATCTCTAAATGTAGTTTGTTATGTGCACCACTGTTTGCAATAAGATGTACTTTGCCACATTACCAGCACACCAACACAAGTGAGTGGCTGAAAGAACTGGCACCACTACTTGGTGCATTCTTCCATGTCCACCCTGGTATGAACATTTTCCTGCCAACTTGCACAGAGAAAGGTTTTTAGATGCGGGGCACAAATTGCCAGCTGCCATCATGCAGGCATCCCTGTGCACAACTAGCCAGATGCTGAACAAAGATCATGATACCAGCTCAGCAGTGACATAACTAATTTGTATAGTGTTGGCTAATTATGTCAACACATGCAAAAGGGTCTTCCACAGCTGAAAGCTGGCACATTATGCAGCGCTATTCAAAATTTGGCTGAAATTCTCGGGTATTCCTGAGCCTAGCGTGTATTAATAATAATAATCGGTTGTGTTGTTGTGAATTTTCAGCAAATGAAGACAGTAAGGACAAACAGCTATAACAAACATATCTGAAATTGAAAAAGCCTGCACCAATTTTTCTCTTTAGGGAACTGAGCATGCCAAGGAAGAATTAGACCTGAAGCTGAATGAGAGGGGGAAAGAAATCCTTGTACTTCCCCACATGCATGCTCATATAAAGCTCAGCCATGCAGGATGTCACTGGCTCTGGGAAAACACCTAGTTGAGAGCTGGCAGATATTTAAAAAAGGACACCCCTATCCATTTTTCAAAGCTTAGCAAGGCTCACCTTTTTTGTGTTCTCCAGTGACAACCGTAATAGAAATCAATGTGTCTGGGGCACCGATGGAGCCAGATGAGTTAATGTGGAATCGATAGCTAATGTCACAGTCATTTTTCCTCATCCACCAACAAACAGAGGAAGGCACGAGGTGGTCTGCACTGCTGGGGAGTGGCTGAGGGTCAGTGGGCTGAAGGAAAAGTGAGGCCACAGAGGCCGTCCTGAGATTCCTCATAAACCTACCCGTACCAGTCTTAATGATAGCTCTTGATACTTGCTAAGGCAATTGATAGCTAAGACACACCTTAACACACAGTAAAACCATGTCTTTCTGGGAGTTAATGATAATATTCTGCCCCAGTTATTTAGTGCATCAATGCTTGTGCTTAAAAGCTTACAGCAGTCTGAAAAATATCTAAATACTGAACAAAAGCCCCCATTGTACAACTATGAAAACAAAACATTTGACACACACTTCTCCAATTGACCTTTGCTAATCTGTCTCTGATACTTCCTGGGGTAAAGAGATTTAAATGGGAATTCCATCAGGAAACACTTCACACAGAAGAGTGCAACTGAAGTTATGACGCACAGTTGTTTGCTATCTGAAGAGATCATAAAAACAAACAAATGTATCAACACAAATACGCCGGCAAAATGTATGAGGCATGGCACCGAGGGCAGCTGAAAAATGCATTCGCAGGCACACATTCAGAATCCCTCCAGGCCACTACAATTAGAGTTGAAGCTTCCCATAAAACCCAACCCTGTAATAATCCCCCAGTCCTTAAATATTTATGGACCAGTGCCTACAATCCCCCACATCTCCTTTATTATTTGTCAGCAGAAATGATTTAGCCTCTGGAAGACTGCTACATAGATACATGCATTCAGAAAATTACAGGGCCACTGCTCAGCAACGGTTATTGCACTCTTTATACTGCTACCAGCAGTCTAAATAGGGTAAACAAAAATCTTCACAGTCTATAGAAGGGAAGCAGACCAGTGTTGCGACGCAAACTGACAGACACCTCTCAACTGTGATTGCTGAGAGAAAATATATACTTTTGGTTGGGATTTGTAGCCGTCTATTGAATGCAGGCAAACTGTTAAGCCTGTGTGCACTGACAGGTGGTCTGGAGGCCATAATAAAGCACAGTTGTAAAGATGCAGTTCTATGGATTTAAAAAACAAAATAAACCAAAGAAGCAAACATATATGCCAAAGTTAAGGTGGAACATGCTCAAAGATGATGAATCCAAGATACATTACATAACTAAAAGTAGCCTTGTTTTGACTATAGTTCATGCTTTCTCACTGCATTAGCAGCTGTACAGCAGATAACCCTCTTTAAGCATAAAACCTATTTACTGTAATAATATTTACTAAGTAGCACAATGCCAGAGAAGTCTCCCCTAAATGACACCATACCCCAGCGGAGCGAATGGTTCTGTACATCCGCCTAAGCAGAGGTGGGACCAAGTCATTGTTTTGCAAGTCTCAAGTAAGTCTCAAGTCTTTATCCTCAAGTCTCAAGTCAAGTCTCAAGTAATGTCAGGCAAGTCAGAGTCGAGTCTCAAGTCACTGGTGTAAAAGTCCGAGTCAAGTCACAAGTCTGAAATTTTGAATTTCAAGTCCTTTCGAGTCTTTAAAAAAAAAAAAAAAAAAAAAGTATGTTGCAGTTATGCTAAATGTAAATATTAGACCATGTAATTTTTAAATCTGTGGTTTTCTCAACACATGACAAAATAGTGAACTTAGAAAATATACACAAATTGTGAAATTGCACCTCTTTAAAATGCAGCTCAATTAAACCTAGCTCCAAGAATAATTTTCACCGACAGTTCTGAGATAAGCTGCATGTTATTCTTGGATGCGGTTGTAGGACCGGTGTTGTACCAAAAAGTGATTGTCTGCCAAAAACTGATTTCCGGTATTTGCCAAAAAGCGATTGCTCATATTTAAAGTGCTATAAGTAACTTGTTGGGCTATAATATGTTAAACATATGTCAAATGCATCCCTTATGGATGACATAAAGTCATCTTGAGCCACAAACAACATTCGTGTAGCAAGATACAAGCCGCAATCAGTTTTTGGCAGCGACTTTTATATAACCTTTATTTATGCAGTAAAAAAAATCTCATTAACATTAAAAATGTATTTTGTAAGAGTAAGTTGCCCAACAGGACAGCAGAAATGGCAGCAAATATTACAATAGTTCTGTAAAAATATTTTAAGTGGGGATAAAGGACCGGATTGGTTATAATGTAAGTACAAGTTGTAAAGATACTTAAAAAACAGATAATTTTTTAATTCTTTATGTAACCCCTTTGTATCCCCTGTTCACCGAAGTCTATTTACGAACATACGTAAAGATATTACACATAAAAAATACACAGAAACACTGGAAATCACTTTTTGGCAGACAATCACTTTTTGGCACAACACCGGCTTTAAAATCGCATGACAAAAATATCATATACATTAAAAAAACTGCATCACCAACGTAACCTGGACAACATTTGCTAGTTAGATGAAGTCAGCTATCTCATCGTAGCATATTTATATGCATATTTATAATTATACGGTTCTTGTGAGTGCATACACTCGTGAAGTTTAGTAACTTCCGGTCACTGCAACAAGCCCAGGTACAGTTTACCGCCGGATGGGTACAGGACCTTGAAATGCACCGTGTAGAAAGTAAAGACCATCGTACGTATCATAAGTTTACCAGTCTCACAAATCGTCTTCATAAATACACATTCGTTAACCGTTTATTAATATAACCTTTGAGCTTAACGGTAATTAATTAGTAGTGGAAATAATTTCTGGTACCCATCACAGAAATGTAGCAGTGACAATAATATTGTATGCTGTAATCGCACTGGACAATTAGTGATACAAAACAACTGTTTTATCCTGTGAATAAAAGTATATGTTTTTGTCAATGTACCATAATAACAGAAGCGAAACGCAATATTGTGTCAGGACAATTCACTATTTATGCACAATAAATAAAGGAGCATAGCGCGACAATTTCTGTTCAGCGCCAGACTTGCTTGTAACCTATATCACCAATTATGTTAAGAAAAATGACGCATTAACTACAACAGCAGACTGACCTTTGTGTAAATGCTTGGAGCAGACTAACCTGTGAGCTGGAGTGTTCTGGGACGTTATATTTGATCTTTGAATGGCTGCAATCCAGTCGCGTCTTTGTTACTTCGGAAACATGGCTCGAACAATTTCTCTTCAACGACGTAATCCGATAACAACCGATCTCTTTACCCGTCGGCTTCCCGTGGCTGTCATGCGACTGGCTATTGTAGTTAATAATACAACAGCTTCTTGACATTTTTGTGTTTCTTTTTATCGCTGTGTGACTGATTTCAATTGAAAGCCTGCGTGCGCTAGTACCGCTTGCCACGAGTTCCCAGAATCCTTTGCGGTTCTACCCGTGAATGACGTCACATTTTCAATCTCTATATAATATGCATGTTAAATTTTATATTTGGGGTAAAATATCAAGTCTTTTCAAGTAAACCGGTTCAAGTCCAATTCAAGTCCCAGGTCATTGGTGTAAAAGTCCAAGTCAAGTCACAAGTCTTAGAACATTTTTTCAAGTCAAGTCTAAAGTCATAAAATTAATGACTCGAGTCTGACTCGAGTCCAAGTCATGTGACTCGAGTCCACACCTCTGCGCCTAAGTTTACAGACGTGCCATGTGTGTTACTTGGCCAAGTGTGAGCATGTGCACAAAATACGTCTTTTGAAGTGGCCCACAGATTAAATTACTTTCGGCATGGACAGTAGGGAGGGGGAAATTGAGGAAATGATTAAAAAATAAATGGAAAAATGATTTCCCATCCCGGGCCCTGTCACAAAGGAGGGAGAAGGCAATGGGGTGACTGCATGCTTATTTATTTGGTTGAGGCCAACGCACGCCTGATGTAGCTGCTCATTATAAGACATTACCAATTTATCCCCCTCTATCTTTCCCGACCACTACAGGCTGCGGCTCCTGGGCCAGATTACGTAAATGAAATAATCCTAATCTCTATTCGCAGTTAATTATGAACACAGGAAAACAATCCAAACTAGGCTGGCACCCTTTTAGCATGCTGAATTGGTCCTCACATGATACCCTGCAAGTGACCTTCAAGCTCTCAAGCTACATACTGCTCTAAGCATTAGGATAGCTATTTTGTAGGTTGTTTTCAGCTTTAACAAATAAGACACAACTACTTATTCAAAGCCCCACTATCGGCTTGAATTACTTTCTTACCTTTTGACAGAAACCTGTAAAACTTTGATTAGCTTCTAAGCTTCTGATAGCCACTAGGCTATCTGATTCAGGAGATCAGAGAACCTCTGCTGCCCTCTCCTTGTACTGGGCCATGTACCCAACACCTCAGGATCCATGTCACTCCGATTCGTTTATTCTAGCCTGTACCTGGACCTTGGGAATTGTGTGTCTGTGTGTGCTTTTGTTTGTGTGTGTGTGTGTTGAATGAATGGGTTGCCAACCATTAGTATTAAGTCAGCCATAAATTACTACACCGGCATCCATACTTCACCAGTTGCCACATAATTACATTTCAAAGACGCTGTGTGTATTGACCTCGGAGAAGACCAAGATGTCATAAATAACAATAACATGCTAAGTCTCCATGTTCCATTCCCTGAAAGCTTCATGATGATCCTGTATGCGCATACAGGCAGATGCACGGAAAAGGGTTTACACCTTGAATTCTCACTATGAGATTGTAAAATATTCTGATCACATGTCTCTATATGTTTCTGAGCATGTATAAATATAACATCACACATCTTTATGTATTAAGTTTTTTACTTTCTCTATTTTTTGTCATATCCTATGACATCGTCATATCTCAGGGTCGCTGATGACAGAAAAGAGAAGCTCCCATTAATCATCAATGAATCATGTAGCCTCTGTCATTTTAACAGTATGAGTCTCCATTTGTGTTTCACTTTAGAGAGGAACACTGTGAACACATTTTATATTTTGCAAGGAAATATAGGCATAAATGTTGTATATTGGCAATCTATCGTCAACACAAGTGCACCAAAACCAATTAATGAGCTGAAGCCCTGCTAAATATGAACTGCAGAGCTGCTCTCACTGTCTGAAAAGCACAGCGAGGCACACCTAGCGAAACAGCGAAGACATCTGATAAAGTGATATTGTTCTTAAAGACAGGGTACTGGTGAGCCGTGCACTGTCGCTGGGAGATGTGTGTGGAGGCTGAGACAGAGCAAGGGCAGGATGCATAAGGAAGCATTGTTTACGTCCTGTCTCTCCCTCCACTCTATCTGTTTGCCATCTATCAGCACCTGACAACCTTGACAGGTTAGAGAGAGATAGCACCTCAATACCACTGGGATAGGATGCGTAAGATACAAGCCGACACACGGCCTGGATTTGTGTGCCTGTGTGCCTGTGTGCCTGTGTGCAAGGGGAAGGAAGGGTCATGTCTTACCACCTACGACTTCACATCCTCATCTCATCCTTAGGGTATGTTAACAGACCAACAGAGCGACAAAAACAAAAAAACCCCCAAAAGGTCTCAAATAGCACTCAAGGAATATGCCTACTGTAGGTGTGTGTACCTGTGATTGATCTATTTATCTATTTCTTTACGCAGCGTGACTGTGAACTACACTAACTGTGATTAGATTTACTATGAACAATGTCATTTTTGAAGATGCATCAAACAAATACACAGAATTACCAGCTGGAGATATTACACATTACATCCTTTAATTTCTGTACAGTAGGAAACCTGGAGGTAAATGCACAACATGTAACAAAATAACTAAAAAAAAAGGTGTTTGAGCATTTCAAAATGATTCTGCTCCAATTGTACACATTTCATTAGTATACACTGTTGCAACAATTAGGCACAGGAAGCAGAAAGAATCTGAAAGAACATATCTCAGGAGAGATTTTATAGAGAATGACCCTGTGAAAAGGATTTGAAAACAACATCAGGTACAAGGAACTCCAGACACACACCCACGCAGACTATACATGCACACATGAGCACAGCACGCACTGATGAAGAGTTGTGCTGGAGCCATATGGACTAAATGGATTTAGAAACAGTGGATTATGCTGGCATGCTGAGCAGGTGAGTATATATTCCTAACTGAGCAGATGCTTCACAGGTGGAGGTGTGTGTGTGTGTGTGTGTGTGTGCATTGAAGGTAGGAACATGTGACTGCTGTGAAAAAAGTATCTGCCCTCTTTCTCATTTGTTTGTTCTTTTTGCATATTTGTCACGCTTACATCTTTCAGATCATCGAAATCTTTAGAAAGTTTAATATTAGATTATTGATTAATGATTATTATTATTTGCTGAAGACATTGTGTATATTTTTCCTTTTGTTTGTTGCTGGGTTTATGGAGATAATCTCAATTTATTTGTTTTTGTTTCCTTTTCATCTTTCTGTGCTCTGATTTTTCTGGCTCATGCCAAGGCGGTATACTTTACCTCTAGATTATTCATCAGCTGTTTGTCCTACAGTATATAAGACATGGTTCTGATTGGATATTATCACAGCTGGTCATGTTCAGGTAATTTAAGAAGACGACACACTGTTTTTTTACTGTCTGATGAAGAGCAGTTGTACTCAAAACATTAAATACTAGATGCATCAAATAAGGAAATTAGAGTTCTCCTGTGTTCTTTCATATAAAAAAAAGTTTTCCTACCTCCTTCCTGCTTTGCCCACCCCTCCACCCAATGTTAAATCACAAGTTAACTGTGATTAACCATATTTAATTCCCCTAGTCACACGCAGTCAATTGCTAGCCCTGCAAAATTAAGAATTCACTTTAATAGAACCTGTCAGAGAAAGTGAACTAGACTAGATAACCTCAAAGAGCAACACATCCTGCTACTAACTAAAGAAACTTAAGAACAGATGAGAAACAAAATCACTGACGTCTATGAGTCTGAAAAGTGTAGCAAAGCTGTTTCGAAGACTTTGTGACTCATTTCTCACAATTAGAGACAACTCGGTGTTGAACAGTGGTGAACTGTTCCAAAACGATTCCAAGACTGCATCAATGACTCATTCAAGAGGTCGCAAAAGAAACCAGAACAACATCAGAAGAACTGCAGGCCTCACTTGCCTCATTTAAGCTCAGTGTTTATGATTCAACAACAAGAAAGAAACTGGGCAAAAAGAGCATCCAGAGAAATCAAAGGATCATTTTATATTTGCATAAAAACCAACTGATCCCCAAGACTTTGGGAAATTATTCTGTGAGATAAAAGCTAAAACTTTTAGAAAGTTTACATCCTGTTACATCTGGCATTAAATATCATACCAACAGTCAAACATGGTGGTGGTAGTGTGATGTTGGGGCTGCTTTGCTCCTTCAGGACCTGGATGAGTTGCTGTAATTGTTGGAAAATCATAAGGGGGGAAATGTCCAGCCATCGGTTTTTGCCGTGAAGCTCAAGCGAACTGCCCAATGATCCAAAACATACCAGCAATCCCACCTCTGAATGGCTCAAAAAGATAAAAAATTAGAAAAAGAGAAAAGAAAAAGAAGGCTTTAAAATGGCCTAGTCATATTATGGAGTTAAATCTGATCAAGATGCTTTGGCATGACCTTAAACACACTATTTATGCTCAACCTCACCAAGAGGTTGCTGCCAATGGTTTCGTGTTTATGAACAACTTGCAATTAACTGCATAATTCAGCAAGTTTGTATTTGGTATTTCATCTCTTCAAGCAGGCATTTGTGCATGTGTGTCTTGTCATTTCTATTGATTAAACTTTAAATAACTCGCTGAATAAATACCAGGAATCACAAAACAGACATACAAACTTCTGCACCCTTGAGATGCAGATGTCAAAACCATCATCTTAATAAACATATATGCACCCAAAGTCTGTAAGCTTTTCCGACATGGCGTCCGGAACACCCAATCACAGCTAATAAAGGAGGCTAATGAACTCCTCTCATTATGTCGATGCTAATCATGTAACACAATCTTGTAATTTGATACACTTGATTTACGGAGGAGGACCCCCCACCCCAAACACCGCCATCACTTTCTACCCTCAATTCACCGCCCTCCACACAAACTATCTTTTACCATTAACAATCTGAGCATGTCACAGTTTGAGACGTGCATAATGACTTGCTTATCTCACACTGAGATGATGCAAGAGGGAACGGCAGAAAGAACAAATCGCAGTTGGAGCTGTCAAAGCGCAGACAATTTTAAGGTGACCGACAGCTGATGTTTCCAGCATGCAAGAATGCCGCACGTACATAGGTGTGCACAATTATACACACATGGCACGTAGTTTACAAATGTTATTTGGTATGAGTATGAAATAAATCCCCAACCTTACAAATCCTCATCACAACATCTGCTGATAAGAAGCATGCAGTCAAATGCTCTCAGAAAGACATCTGGACATGTACACAATATGCTTTATGTTCCACTGCAAGATTCTACTGTGCCCACAGACAAATATCAAATGTGTTTGCTGACACATGAATGATAACAAATGATTTAAATCCCTCTCTCAAGCTTCAATTTGTTGAACAAAAAGATTGCATAAAAATCTGAGGAACTAAAGCATTTTTAACACAATCACTTCATTTCATGAGCTCCAAAGTAATTGGACGAATTAAATAACTGGAAATGACATGTTCGTTTGCTGTAAAAACCCTTTGATGGCAATCACAGCCTGAAGTCCACATGCTGTATTCCCTCCTTTTTAATACTCTGCCAGGTCTTTGCTGCAGCAGCTTTCAATTGCTCTTTGTTTGTGGGCCTTTCTGTCAACAAGTGAAATGCTTGCTCAGTTGGGTTAAGATCAGGTGACGGACTTGGCCATTGAAGAATATTCCACTTCTTTTCTTTAATAAGCTCCTGGGTTGCTTTGGCTCTGTGTTTTGGGTCATTGTCCATCTGTATTATGAAACGCTGCCCAATCAATTTGACTGTTTTTAGCTGGATTTGAGAAGAGAGTATGTATCTGAACACCTCAGAATTCATCTGGCTGCTTCAGTCCTGTGCCACATCATCAATAAAAAGTGTCCCAGTGCCACTGGCAGACAGGCACGCCCAACCCATCACACTGCCACCAACGTATTTTACAGATGCTTTGGATCAAGAGCCGTTCCACGCCTTCTCCATACTTTTTTCTTGCATCGTTGTGGTAGAGGCTGATCTTTGTTTCATCTGTCCAAAGACCTGGCCTTTTTTTTTTAGATCTTTTTCTGCAAAGTCCAGTCCAGCCTTTCTATTCTTGAGGTTGATGAGTGACTTGCACCTTGCAGTGAACCCTCTGTATTTACTGTCATACATTTTTTTACATGCAGCCACTTCACTTATCCCTGATGATGACAACTGCAGCAAAGATAATGACTGTGAAGGAACTATTGATTATGTTAATGCCAGTGATGATGATGATGTTAGTAGTGCTGGTATTTGAATAATGAGAAAGATGGTGATGACTAACAGTCAGACTGTTAGCAATAATGAAAAAGGTGACAAAAGGTGAGGATTTCTCATGAGTCATTTGACCCAGTGTGTTGTGTTCTTGTATTTTCATGTCATTTTGTATTATGGTTTATGGTTAAGTTCATTTAGTAAGTCTTGAGTTTATTTCTATATTGCCTAGGTTGTCCTGTTTTGTTATTAGGTTCCCCTTGTGTCTTTGTCCTGGGTTTGTATGTGAGTCTTTGTGTCTTGTTTCCCTTCCTTGTGTTTCATTCCAATGTTTCCCCAGCCTATCATGTCACCCTCGTGTTTCTCTCTCGCTCTCTCCCTCGCGTTCCCCACTCACTCCCCCTTGCCCTCTTTGTGGTGTCGGTGTGTTGTCACTCTTGCCTGTCCCCGTGTCATGTTGTGAGTCTGCGTCTTTGTGTTTCTGTTTTATTTTTGACAGTCTTGTGTTCCATGTTCAGTGTGTTTAGTTTTGCTTCCTCTGTCTCATTGTGTACATTTGTCTCAGCTGTGTTCCCTACGTGTTTCCAGGTCCCTTGTCATTGTATTTTGTATTTAAGCCTTGACCTACAGGTACATTTAGGTTTGAGCCCTGCTCTGACGGCATTAACAGGAATGAGAATCGAATACGATGGAGAATTTAAAGCCATTTCAGCTGCTGTTTTGTGACTAAAACTGAATTTAGCCATTGCATCCAATTGAACATGACAATATGCTATTAAAGGATCAAATCCAATTTTCATGTCAAGAGTATCATCCTGCATCATTCAACAAACTGTCACAACAGACATATACATATACCAGCCAAAGTAACTGCTCTCAACATCCATGTCTGGTACATGTTGTTGTGAGGGGTCTAAAGAGTACAGAAGAGATATAGATGTATGTTATTTATTTATGAAACAGAGTTCATTATTAAAGCAGAAAATAGTGTAGAGGTCCAGCTAATTATTAGCTAATGTATGGCTGAGCAAAACCATACAGTGTACACACATGCTCAGAGTGCAAAGATGTTAAACCAGTGCAAGCAACATTAAGTAATTAATTAACTTTATATCAATAGCTACCTCTTCAGTTCTCCACTGGTTATAAAATTTCTTACCAGCCAAACAAGAAAACAAATTGCAGAAGATTTGATTTACATCGGCATGGCCCTAAACATTGGGCTTATAATCAAAAATCTTAAAGTATGTGGACAACCAGAGTGTGGCAGCAGTTACAGGCACAGAGCAAAAGAAAGAAGGCAATGAACGAAGGGAGACAAGTAACAGATGGAACAGAGACTGAGGTCATCTTCACTCGTGTCAGAAGTCAAAACATGATTATAATGAGAGGAATTCTGCCTATTCTTTTATCTCCCTGTCTAACCTACGGGAAGTGATGCAAATGATATATCATCCACAAATGTGTCTGTTTGGAAAGAGAATAAAACCGAGACAGAGCAGACCCTGAACACGGACTGATGGGCAGAAAATATAAATTACAGAATAATTCAAAGGGCCTCGCTTTCAGTCAAAGACAGAGCAACGAAGACACATTTGTTTTAACACAGACAGAGATTCTTTGTTTGTTAATGAGAATGTGTATAGGACTGTCACAGAGTCAATATCAAGCACACCCTTTTATCTACCGCGTGGTGGAAATCTGTGTCATTGCAGCCAGTGTGTTAAGATGTCGTTATTCCCTTATCAAGAAGAAACTCAGTAGACAAAGGCCAAACACAAGGCTTTAGACTTCACACTGCCTTCATTAAAATACAAGTGCTCTCCATGTTTGATGAAATATTGTCACAGCTTTATTGGCTGTAGGCATTTCAAACCATTGATCACAATCTCTGCTACAGCTCCAGCGAGGACAGCAACATTTTAATTTATTAACTAAATGAAAATGAATAACTAAAACACTAGCTTACGAGGACGTGACCGTTTAATTATATCCGACGGGTTTTCATCAAAAGCCTTTTTCTAAATTCACTAAGTTACAAAATACATAAACATGCAGCAAAACTAAATGCAATACTCTTGTGTATTCTACTCACACACACATTTTCATGCACGTAGTCATTAAGTGTATACCTCTTTGTGCCATAACCCTATTATTAAGTTACTTTGCTACAAGGCAAAGCACAGCTCCCCTTGTTACAAGGAAAACTACACAAAGTAGCCTCCCACACACGCTCGTATGCGAGTGAAGTGCATCTATCTGCATTCAGTACATAAGCATACTGTTTGGTAACCAGAAAACAAAGGTATACGCTATATTCAATAAAGGGATAAGAAGAAGCTATGCAAATGTAGCAGAGAAGTCCAAGGCCACAATTTTATCAGATGGAAACTAAGCAACAACAGTACACTGTAAGCTGAATGCAGCTGAAGACCCCAAATGAAGAAAGCTGTTTTGCTAGACTCCTCAGGCTTTGTGCAAAACATTTAATATGTCACAACTTTGTTATTAAATATAACATATACAGTATGTCATATTTATCAGTATACAGTTTGCTAAGTGGACTGTCTCAGGTTTGATACGTACAGGTTTGAGCTCACCGACTGCCATGTGTCTTGTAAGATTTATTACACGCCACCCAGCAAGTATGTCTGGAATTCACCGAATGGTGTCCTGTGCGATTTAGCCTGCAAAGTGAGGCATTTATATTGCTGCGAACAGGACACCTAAAATATGAATTATAATCATTGCGTCCAAACTATCTCATAGTTTCTCATAAAATACGTAAGTCGGCAGTCAAATTCACCACAAAGTTTCAAACACTACAATCTGTCAGTCATGGATTTAACAGTTTTTGCAGACCCATTGGCACCTGCACAGAGAAAGGCTTGGCAGGAAGCCCAGCAAATAGCAAATCTCTGGAGTGCTGATGCCAGACAGTGGCATGGACACCCCATCACCATGGAGACCGGCACCTGACTAGGAGAAGACTAGGCAATAATAGATATCGTACTACGTTATATATTTTTATCTCTCGATTGGCCTAAAATATGTGATTTACCAGTTTTTATATTCACGATTATTTCCAAATATCCCCCCTTTTTTAAATTATTTGCTCAACAGCTTTACACCTGATTGGTAAGTGACTTTCAAAGACAAATGTTTTATGTAAGATAGCAGTCATCAAGTGCTGCTGTGTGTGAGAGAGGTTTCAGGAAACTAATCTGTCATTGTGTTATTATTAAAGTTGAGTGAAATATTACTCCACAAGGATGTAAAATATTCAGAATTACTTTGCTTCAATTAAAAAAAGAGACCAGAACACTGAGAGATGAATTTTACATAATATACACTTTTGTTTTTTTGAGTCCTTGTTTTAGCATTTATTTCCTGTTTTACTTTGGTAATCCCTGTTCTATGTGTTTAGTCTCCAGTTTTACTTTCCCCAGTCTTGCTCTTCCTCGTGAGTTACAGCTGTGCTCCTTGGTGTGTCTGATAGTGTCTCCCACTAGCCCCAGTCATGTCATATTGTTTGCCTGTTGCCATGATCTTAGTCGCCCGTGTTAGTTTTCCTTGGTCCCTGTGGACAATACATGCCTTCAAATAAAGATTTGTTTTTTAAGTTTTTTAGTCTGCCTAGCGCTTCCTAATCATGACAATAGTATGGTTCGGCCATTGCCTAGTATGAAACTCTTCCTCAGATCAGGATGCAGCATAAAAAGTTATGATCAACAGGGTACAAACAATTTCTAAAACAAAACTAGAAGCACTACTTACAGTCTAATCACTCCTGTACCATTAAAATAGAGCAGACACCACAGGATGTAAGTTAAGGCTAAACGGGGAGCAAAATATTTATCTATTCATAAAAAACTTAAAACTGAAATATTAAAAAACATACATTGTTTCATTTAAAGAAGGTCCAAGGGACTATAAGTTTGTGCATGCTTTCAAAATAATATTAAATCATTATTGTAACACTGTTTTCTACTTAATTGTGTAAAGACAAATGAGTCATTCATTATATTTTCATTTTTTAATGCTTCAGTGCAATGATTATCTGCGTTTATGTTAAATACAATACACTGAATTATATTAACATTGATTATTATTATCATGTTGGTTTGTGTTAAACTAAGAATACTTCTCTTTTACAAACACACAAGAACTTTGGGTCTACGTGGAAACATCCTGCTCACATTAGCTTCGATATTCACCGCAAAACGAGGTATTGATTTTTCATCACCATCATCATCTCCATCACCACCGCAACCACACTCTATGATTTTAATCAATTATGCATACACCATTCAAACACGATCTGCACATTTCTAATTGCCTCCCCACTGATCTCCATGGCAACAAAGTCTCCAAGCACCACAGCCAAGTTTCCTCCCCATTCCCTTGTACAATCAGTCTCCCCCCCCCACCCCTCACTCTAATTTTCCTCATTAACTCTAACTCAGAAACCGAAAAAAGCAAGTAATGCTTTCATCCATTTTTAATAATGCTCGTCGCTTTCTGTCTACCCACGAAAGTCTCGTGTTTTCTTGCTTCTCTTGCCTTTGTCTTCACAAATAAAATCCAGACCTGTGAAGTGTGTCAACAGCACTTAGGATTATACTTTGATTTGAACAGTTTGGAAATTCCACTGGGGAGGAAGAGAAGAAAGTTTAGAGAATTACTTTTACATTCGTGTCTCTGTAGAGGTAAAACTTCTCCTGAAAAAGGAAAAAAAAATGAAACCTTCCTTGGTGCAGAGTCCCTGTGGAAGGATAGTATTATTGATTTTTTTTTTAGCTCAAAGTGGGTTTTTGTTTCCAAATTTTTGTCTTTCAAAAATGCTACCACCAGTCTAACCAAGTCCAAAGTTCCAAGAAAAAAAAATGAAACAAAAAACTAAGGCGATGTTATTCTAAAAATCAAGACTCCTCAATATATGATTTTTTTTGTGTGTGTGTGTGTGTGTGTGTGTGCAGGGAAAGATGAAACTAAGAGATGAAAGTCATTCCTTCCACCTTTCCCCCTGCTTTACTGTATGCCCTTTGACTCACATTGACATTTACAGAAACACACCCACAAACCCATTCTACCTCACCCTAGAATCTTACATCATGCAGACATCTAAGCAGTACATGGCTGCTAACAAGCTCTTGCTTCAGCTCTGACTGTTGATTAGGCCAGGTAGTCAATACAAACCACAGCCAGAATCCTAGTATGCCACACACACTCAGGTGTCTTTTATCAGCCTCGCCCCAGCCTCCAGCTCCACCAGCAGTCAATAGCTGGAAGAGACTAATCCATAACTGGAGCAGCAGCAGAGTATGTGACCTGAGACACCTGCGATTAAGAGTGAACAGTCATGTGGCATGAGCACCAACATCTGGCGGTCAGGAGCGACACTTGTGGCCTCATGTCACAAACAAGCTCCACACACATACACACAGTGTTGCGTGTGTATTTCATGTGCAAAATTCACACACGAGACTCATTTGACACAAAGCTGGCTGTCAGGACTGCACTGATAGATGCTTGCCCTGCAGTATGGAGAAAACAGTGATATCTCTTCAGAGGATGTGAATCTTGCACTGAAACAGAAAGTGCAGATATATAAGCTGTTACGTATGATTGTTTATATGTATGAGTGTGTGTGCGTGTGCATGTGGACCCACGGACATATTAACGCACCCAGGAAGCGTGAGGGTTTGCTAGTATACTGCCTTCCAACTACTTCTCACAGTAATCGCATGCAAATATACACAAATTAGGAAACAAACACAACCTGTGTTGTTTGTCCTCGTGGACATATTAACACTCAGTCACAGCAGCATTTATAAAAAAAAGTATGAACAAAAAACAATGTGTTTTAATGCAATCACTCCAGTCAATGATTAGCTCATCAAGGCAAACAAACCATGCTATTGTGTTCAATTTAAATGAGGTCTAGGTCACCTCAAATTAGTGTTGTATAAACTGTCTTAACCACTGCTGACTGAGAAACAGTGGCAGCAACTGTAATTGAACTTCACATTCAGGAGGGGTAATCACCATGTTGCCAGGATTTAAGCATCGCCTACTTTGCAGTGGCACAAATGTTTGCTGTGCTGCTTTTGATATCATTATGGAAGAACCACATTTTGATTGTGACTCAAACGTGTATAAAATTTGACTTTAGCAAGCATACAGCAAAAGACAGGAGAACCAGTATTTCCACTTCATGTTCTACTAACAAAGGAGCTAAAAGGTCTGAGACACTGAGACTATATCATTGTTTTTAGTACTTAAACAAAACACACTGATTGATAAAATGTTAATGAAAAGCAACACAATCCTGCACCTGCACATTAAAAAAATGGTGCATGGAACATCTCCACACTTCACAGTGTAATAGAGTTTGCTAGGCGATGCACAGTAGCCTCTAGCTGTGATCACTGTGCCCTTTGCGAGTGTGAGCCCAGCACGTGAGCAGTGTGTTTCTATGCCCGTGCACTTGTGTAAAGCACTACCGCCTGCCTGTGTGATGGATGCCCCTTTTTGTAGCACAGGTTAGAAGGCATCCTTGATGGGATAGGCCAACTGTTCATCAGTCCCCAGCCCCTACCGATCTCTCGTCTCTCCCCTTCGCACCGCCATTCATTCTCCTCCTCCTATTCCAGCTGCATATGATGAATGGCCTACACAAGAAATGTGCTCTATTTCTTTTTCCTCTGGTTCACCCTTTCATCTGATTGCTTCTTTTATTTTCTTTACCTTTTTTGCCATTCTCAGCCATCCATCTCTCATGGAAGGGTGGTGGTTAATGAATCTCCAGTGTTTTTCATTTAGCTTCAATCTATAGCCTGAAAAGTTAGACCCATCTTTGCTGAACTAAGCCAAATTACTTTACCTTTGCTCAGTTGAATTAAAGGTAGTTTAAAGAAATTCTTGCCCTTGTTGCTTTTGCTGAGCTTTTAACTTGTATTTATTGGTGCTTTAGAGCTTCTCTTGCTCAAGCTTTTAGTACTGGGAGAGACGTCATTCCTATTAGTTTTATTATTATTATTATTGGTTTTATTTTTCTTCAGTAAAAGATTGCACTGATTCCAAATTACAGGAGAGATAGTTTGATAGGAATCTATCTAAGCAGGGCTTCAATATCCTCGGTGCATCTTGTTTATCTAAGCACACATCCTCTGTGATGTGTCGGTCGAACGACATTAATCTGTGTTTATCCTGAGCTGCTAGTGAAGCTACCCTGGGATTTATGCACACTCTTCCTTCCTCACTTCAACATAACTGCTCCTTCCGCTGCTACTCATCCACTTATCTAACTAGTGAGATGTTAAGTGAAATGCATCACACCGAGCCATTACTACTGGTGCTTGTTGCAGTTTCACTTTTCAGTCAGATGACAAACAAGAAAAAAAAATCTTCAGGATCCAAATTACGATCCACTGAAGCCAAAGAAAATATCGCTGGGATGGAGACGGGGCTGTCAGCAGGCTTGTTAATAGGGGTGACTTGGTAAACGAAGTAATTCATCATCAATTTCCTTGGCAAGGTGCTGCAGAGACAAATTCTCCGCTCTTCTGGCATGGAGGGGGGGGGGGGGGGGGGGGGGGGGGCCCTGTCCTTGATGATTAATTTGAATAAACAGAGCAGCGTTAACATTAATGTTGATTGTTGATTAAGTTCAGATCCATTATGTTCCCCCCAACTGAGATGCCCCCTCCATTTTTCTGATATGCCTCTGTCTCATTTTATTTATCTACATCTTAAATATCTGTGAAGTCATGTGCCAGGACTCTTAGTCTGTGTGCCAGTTAGCATCAGGTGCAAAGCAGTTAGCAAATATTTTACTCAAAATAAACTTCATACATTTTCCTTGCAGGCATTGCCAGATCCAATAATTGTAATAGCCTTGAAGTCCTAGTTTACTGGCTGTTTGTTGTTCCTCCCCAGCTAACAGAAATGGAGATTTAAAAAAAACTGGACAATGAATCCTATTTGTGAAAACAAAACAGTGTCTGTGAGGAGTTATCTTGTATGGATAAGAGCTACTTAAAAGCATCCCACAGAGCCAAGTTAAAGAATATCAGCTACTTGTTAACACAAAAGACTGTCTTCATACGAAGGCAAATCTATTCTCAAGCTAATGATTTTTATTCAGTTCAAAAAGCAGATTAGAATTATTGTGTGCATTGCTCTCTGGCTGTAAAAACAAAGCTACTGTTTTAAAACCAATATAATCTCTCCCCATGAGAAGCCTAAAGGAAGGTTGGCAAACCAGGTTGAATAATACCACCAATAATGTAGTAAAAGCCAACTTGGCTGAAAACATCCACACTGAGAATATTGTCTTTTACAGCAGGGTCGGCGTACTGACAAGCAAATGAATCATAGAGCTAAACTAAATACTAGAAGGGGCATGCAGGGCACACACAATCCCATTTTACACATATATAACTGCCACAAAGTGATATTGGAGAATACGTTGGGTGAGTTTCATTTTTTTGGAGCATATACATTACACATATACAGGTGTACTCAGCATATCTATGTACAAATCTTTGCTTTTTACGTACATTTCTTGGTCACAACACTAAATTAGCCTTCACTCCTTTATAAATAGCTGAATGTTGCTAATCTCCCTCCCTCTGCCTTTGCTAACAGATATTTCATCATGCATTGAAAGTGCATCCTTTAAAGGAGCTACAGCCCTGTTAATAGTGAGGTGAATGTGTGGGGGCATTTAAATCAACCACGGTGTGCCATCTGAGTCTCCTGTTTATCACCCTGTCATGTGGCAGCTAGTGCTGATCACTAAGACCAAAACATGATCTCTTTCTGACACTAAAGTCTCTATGGGTTCTTAATCTCCTGGGTAAAACCACCCTGTGACAGCTAGAGTGTTTCTGTGCATACAAATTAGTGCTCCACTTTGCTCTCATCCCATCATGTGAAAAGTAGCTTAGCTACTGCTGTAGACAGACTTTTATTAGGGTTTCAAGGCAAAAAAATAAATAAATAACTAGCTAGGGGGCCAGACACAGGTCATATCAATTTGGACTGCCACCTTTAGAGACCCACTTTCCACATGTGCAGATATATATGGCCATGCATACATAGCCTTGCATATATACAGATGCAAATCTTTTTCTGCTGAGCACCAATAGGTACAAATGCATATTCCACATGATTTTATAAGTACCTGCGAGACGAAGGCACCGGAATAGCCAAACACGCCCTGAGTAGTTTAATTCCGGTGTTGCCATGACGATGACAGAGTCAAGATGTGCCCTTAGGCCTAATGAGCTGAATGGGCAGACACAGAGGGCAATGAGGAGGTTTGCAAAAGTAGCTGCATGTACAAGAAGCAAGACAGCATACAAATGAACTCAAAATGACAACGGAACACGCGCGCACATACGCGCACAAACTCAAACACCAAAAGCATCTTCCTTCCACAGTGTTTGTTCTGAAGCAACAAATGGCATCCCTTCCAAACCCTTACTTTAATGAAGCACTGCAACATGTTGAAAACACATACTTTGCCCAACTACGAACTGTGCTCACGCTCTCTGGAAGCACAGGGTTTTTTTTTGTTGTTGTGGTGAATGTAATTAATAACATGCTCAACCGTGCATGTATACTCACATACTCATGGAAAAAAAGGAAATTACACAATAGGAGGAGCTTCAGAGTCTGGCCTTTATTATACTAAATTAATATAATTTGATTGCTGCACAAGTTTTAGCAGTGCTTAAGACCCAACTAACTTGTGATCCATGACCAGATCCTCCTGTGTCAAATAAGCTGTGTTATTCTACAATAATCTCTATAAGACATATTGAAGTTTTGTATGCATTTTAACTCTACTTAACTACAAGGCCAAGGTCTATGAACTTCTTAATAGTGATCATGATTAACTACAGTCGGTAGTTTCTCAGAAACAAAGGATTTTTTTGACTGGATTGACTACTACTCAGGAAACTCAAACTGAAAACTGACATCTTGAAGCTTGACTGAAATTTGTAGCTGCCTCCATGGACAAGCAATGACAGCACAAGGAAAAGTTTTATGAACAGATGATTTAAAGATTGACTTGTTTGGCTATTATGACAAGAGGTAGGCTTGTATGAGTCTTCTGCCCTCAGCTGAATGTCTCTATTCGGCTTAAGCAGAGAGCTAAACGTTAAATGGCTTCAGTGAACACTCAGGAGACCGTGTCGCATCCTTCAGAGCTTTACCGATCCTTATTTTTCTTTGTAAAAGTGTAATAACAGAATCAGAATACTGTGTATTTAGTCTCCATGCAAATACACAAAGATTACATTCAATATTGTTGCCATGAGTAAGCAGTCACTACACAATCTCAACATCGACAATACACCCGCATAGCATCTCAAGAAATACAGCTAACACCATATGCTGGTATGTTTCATGCTAGCAGGTTAAACAAAGCACGAAAAGCTAGCTTATGCTAGTAATGTAACAAACTCGCTAAACACACAAGAAACTCATCAGTTCACTGAACAAGGTACTAATAAGCATCATGCATCTGGTTGTTTTGCTGCCAGTGGTTATGGTAGATTGTACGTAGTAGATGGAATAATGAAGGAGAACTACCTTCAAATTCTTCAGCTTCCTCCAAATTCCTAGATGGGTTTTGCTGTTAGACAACCAGCTCACATTTGATCCTTATTTGATTGACATGGTTTACAGAGGAGCCTGTGCTAACTTAATTACTGCAAGGTGCCCAGGTGCCATGGCTGCAAAACAAGCCCAAAAATCACCCCTCAACCTGGCCTTCAGACAGACGAAACAAAATTTAGATGCAACTTTGAAAAACCTAAACTGTACAGCAGTGTTCCTTACAGAGAAAAGACCCTTTATTCAGACAAGCCACACATGTTCAGTCTTTTTTTCTCAGTTCTAACATAAAATATTAACCAAGGCCTGCAAAGTCTGATAGCCCTTGGGTTTTCAGCAGTTTTTCTAAGCATTGTGTGGTTTTGTCTTAGGGTGAATTTGGTTGGATGTCTACTTCTAGGGAGAAAGGCGTGTGAAGACATGCACCACTTTTGTGTCTTTTCCATGTGCAAAAAATGTTCATACTCTAAAATGATCAAATTGTTTGGAAACAGCATTAAAATCCTTACCAGACTGAATGTAGATCATATCCTGTGTGTCTCCTGCTTGGGAATTGTGGCATTACAATCATTAATGAGCCAGGCCAGTCAAAAACCTCAGTCACATTTTCTGATGATCAATTAATCAAATGCATTTGATTTTCAGCACCTAGCTGCTACTTGCCTTCTTGATTCCTTTGGAAGCAATTAGTGTTTACTTAGTTTTTTTGCACACTGCTTCTGCATTTTGGCTTAGTTTTTGCTAAATAAATAAATAATGGGTGTATGTGTTTTTGTTCTTCTGAGGTTGTGTTAAGACGTAATTATTTTTGCCCATAATTCTATTTTTTTTAAATGATTACTTGCAGTCTCTTTTTTAGTTAGGTGCACACACCAAAACTACACTAGAGAACCGTTTAGTTAAAACAGATTCCTCTCACATGATTGCAGGGCTCATCATGTAAATGGGCCAGAGTTATCCTGATCTGTAGTCCCTTGGATGTTGATGACATGCATAAACCACATGCTAGAAACAAACTTTTCCAAATGTAACACACACTTTCTTCAGTTTAGTGTTTCCTTCTAAAGGATCCGTAATCAGTTATTCCATTCATTCACAACAGGTGGACAAAGCAAATAGAGATTTGTTTTTTTAAACCTTTTATACAAGGGTCCAATACTTGTAACAATAAAGGTTGTTGCTGATAGCAGTTGCATCCATTTATTATTCTAACCCAGTCTAATCAGAGTTAACTGACCAAATAATTGTTGCAAGTTTCCCTTGCCTATGGAGCGTAATATTTCTCTGACTGTTACTGAGGACAACAACATAAAGTAAAGCAGTGGCTCAATTTTGATATCAACATGCCTTTCCTCCACCCTCTGCCAACTTAAATTCTATAGAATTATATAGAAAGATCAGCACGGTCCTCCATTCCCTTCTCAGGATAATAATAACAGCTATCATTGGCCAAATGTTTATGAATAAAAGAACATCATCAGTGCAATCAAAGCAGTTATCCACGACGAGTATCCGCAACACTACGGATAAATTTAGCCGTTGAGAACAACCTAATCAAATGAAGAAAGAGAGACTGTAAACATTCTCCCTCTTTTCTGTTTTGATGAGCTGAATGAGCCTGGCTTGAGGTAATATGAAAATCTGAAGATGAAGAGAGTTGTCGACGTTGCGTTCTCACCACTCCTATCATAATCTTATTCCCTCGTCTATGTTGCATAGTAAAGCTATATTTTTCTGTCACTATCACCAAAGTAATGCAGACCCCAGCATGCAGATACACAATAAGAGATATGATAAGGTCCATTATACATCCTGCATTAGGCAGCATTGGGCTCCCTTTCTTGTGAGGCAGCCTTATTTTGGCTTTCATTACACTTGTAAAGAGATGAAAACATAATATTCAGGAACTGTTTTCTGTTTCAGGCTGGATAATGATGAACATATTCATACAAAAATTTGCAGTATGTCCCGTGTTCCCCAGACTGTTTCATTTGGCAAATCACTGACGTATTATTGGTACGTTCAAAGATTTGAAATTTACTGTAGTTATTACCAACAAGAGCTCAACTCCAGCATATTTGGCCATTAAGTGATAAATCATGGTGGAGAGTATTGCAATTTCCATAGGCAACAAAAAATTCAATGCAGTGTGTTAAATGTAAGCACACAAAAAGTATTTTCACATTTCCTGCAAGGTATTTAACTGATCTACAATAATCGAGGACTTACATATTACTTTAGCAATGTAACAGCAAATATATGATAATTAAACGCCTCGTCAGTTACTTCCCTCCTGCATCTGTCCTCATTCACAATGTCTTAAATCTATTGTCAGAACTTGAAAAAAGAATAAATGCCAAAAGTGATATGTTGCTAAATCTATGGCCAGTCAGCAGTCTTTGTTTACTGCGTGTGGTGTTAATTGAATCAGGTGGTGAGCATGCTCTCCTTCCCACATCTAGCCCCTTCCTGCTCCTCTACTCCCCTCTTCAACCTTGCCAACAGAAGAAGGCCACTTCACCTTTCTGCCATCACCTCCTCCTCCTCCTCCAGTGCAATGTTGCTACCTTAACTGCCCTCTCTCTCCACCACTTCTCTGTCCTTATCCATCTGAACACCCACACAAGCTTCCTACATGCAGTTTTATCATTCACTTAACCCTGTGTATAATACATTGTTCATATTGTCATTTTTGTTTGATGAATTCCTAAAGCTTGCAAGGTTGATTTTCAGCTTTTCCTTGAAATAGAAGATAAAAAGAAAAAGCTTATTACCAAAACACATCAACGCTTCACATCATTACTATTAGAATTATTATTATAAGTCATCTTGGCATAGATACAACAAGGTTGGAAACATTCCTTACATATTCTGGTCCATAGTGACATGATATTATTGTATACAGTAGTTACTACAGATTTCTTGGCTGTGCATCCATGATCCATGATACATCCTGTGCCACCACCATCCTAAAGGTACTCTAAAAGCACTGGATTTAGGTCTTGTGATTGAACCTAATGATGAGTTCACTGAACTCATCGTTATGTTCAAGAAACCAGATGATTTGAGCTTTGTGACACGGCACATTATCCTGCTGGAACGAGAAGGGCAGACTGCCGTCTTAAATGATGAAATTGGTCATCAATAATAACCAGGTAGCCTGTGGGATTTAAACATTTTTTACTCAGTACTAAGGGCCCCGAAGTGTGACAAGTGATTATTTTTATCTTCCTATGAGTTTAAAGGCTGTCTGTCTCCTCTGACATCAATAAGGTATTTTGGAGAATGATTGACCTGCATTTTGATGCTTGTTTTGAACATCACTCTTGACCAGGGCTACTGTACATGTGTTGCTGCCATGAGATTGGTGGATTACATATTTGGGTTAATTAGCAGTTGAACATGACAAATGGACTGGTTCTTATTTAGTGCTTTTCTACTCTAGATGAGCACTCAAAGTGCTTTACACAACTTGTACATTCGCACAACACTGTTTCTAAATGATTCCTATTTAACATTCACATGAATGCACACTCCCATGGATGCATCACAGAGCATCACCTGAGCTACAGCGACAGCCACCCCACGTTGATTGCACTGTACCTGTTGTGGCTGTTAAGTGCATGCAGGTTTAGAAATATTCATTACTGTGAAAATGTATGCAGATTGTAATGACTGACACACATACTGTTAGAAAGAGGATATTCATGAGTTTCACGCACTTGGAAACATTTTACATTGTTTTTTGTAAAACTTTTTATTCGACCCTGTATTTTAAAATTCAATGCAAGCTTCTCTGCCTATAACTTACAAAATGTTACCCTTTTGAAAGTAAATGATTCTTTTTGATACACCCTGTATAATAAAAAAAATATGTTAAAAATGAAAGCGGACATGAGCTACAATTCATTTTGCCAGATTGCTGAGGTGCAGGAAATTCTGTAAAACAAATGAGATGGAAGATTCACATGCTCGGTGCAGCTCCCACTGCCAGATAATTGACTGATGATAAATCTGTCTTTTTTTTTCTAAATGCTTAAAATGTCCAACTTTAATTAAAATATCTTTAATAATCACTTTTTCTGAACAAAGAGGCACCTTCCTCCTCTTTTACAATTTATTTTTCTGAAAGACAGAATTTAAACTGATCAGATTTCTACTTGTGCCATGAGAAGGCAGATGCTAGTAAACATATTATAGCTGCAGCTAAGATCAAGTGGGTTACTTTTTTTTTTTTTTAAAGCCGCCATTATGGACTCAACAGTTTGAACTTTGTACTCCAACCTCCACTCATCGTGTTTAACAGATTATAATGGCTGGAAAAAAGGTGCTGAACAGGGAGAGAGAGAGAGCCAAAGGGGCAGTTGTTAGGTGTGAGATAGGACATTTTGTCCCTGATAGTGTGCCTGTGTGTGTGTGTTTTCATACTGGCCTGTTCTCATAGTGACAAAGAAAGCCAATAGTCATTTTTCAATCTGTCTGACTGAGTGTGTATCAAGTGTTCGGGTCACACCACCTGCTTCAGGTGGAGTCAGTGTAGAGCGGCCGGTGATGACCACACAGCGAGCGCTCACTCTTAGCTGTGTCTCATCTGTCGGCTTCTGACCCAAAACGTCAACACCAAACATATCAACCAGTGTATACTGTGACAACACAGAATGCATTTCCTGTACATTACTGTAGTTAAAGTGGTGATTTGAAAGTTCAATTTCCTCAAAAGTTACAAAGCTTTGGATTGCAAATGGAGTTTAATAGGATCCGTAGGAGGTTAATATGGTTGTTGATCAAATTCCAGTAACTCAGTACTTAGTGAGGCAACTGCTGAGTGTGCTTTCTTTTAAAACACCATTTTTAATCTGTGCATTTTCTTTAATGAAATGTTGCAGTCTTCCCAAAGTAGCTTGTATGATCCATCAACACATGACCTGTATGCATGTCTGACCTGCTAAACTGACTTGACATGATATGATTGCTAGTTTGAGTATTTCAGAAACTGCTGATCTGCTGGGACCTTCCCTCACAACCATCTCTAGGGTTGAGAATGTAGTATGGTGTGAAAAGGGGAAAATATCCAGTGATCCAGTGCAACAGTTCTCTGAACGAAAATGCCTTGCTGAAGCCAGATGTCAGAAGAGAATGGCCTGCTTTGAGCTGATAAGAAGGCAACAGCAGCACTCACCACACATAACAACCGAGGTATGCAGAAGAACACCGTGCAAAATATGTCAAACTTTGAAGTGGATGAGCTATAGCAGGTGAAGACTGCACCAGGTGTTGCTCCGGACAGCTAGGAACAGGAAACTCGACAACAGAAGATTGGAGAAATATTGCCGGGTCTGATGAATCTCTGCTATTTGTACAAAACATGTAAGCATGGATCCATCCTGTACTGTATCAGCGGTTCAGGCTGGATCTGGGTGTAATGGCGTGGCGGATATTTTTTTTGGCAGACTTTGGATCCCATAACACCGACTGAGTATTGTTTAAATGCCATAGCCTACTTGAGCATTGTTGCAAATCATGTCCATCCCTTTGTGATCACAGTGTCCCCACAGCATGTTACAATGCTCTCATCATCTCAAACTGGTTTCTTGAATGTGACAATACTCAAATGGCCTCCACAGTTATCAGATCTCAATCCAGTAGATTACCATTGGTGTTTGGTGCTTTTCTTAATGGACATGCATGAAGTATGTGATGCTATCATGTCAATATGACTAATGAGTCACATTTCCAGGCTCTTGCCATGAAAAATAACGCAGTTCTGAATACGAAAGTTGGCCCAAAGTGTTCCCTGAAGATAAATACCAATAAAGAAGCAAACAGAACTTGAGAACTTTGGATCTGTTTGGATCAAAAACGAGAGGGGCAACACATATATTTGGTAGGAAGAAGGAAAGAGTTTGAGAGAATAACAAAAACCTAAACACCCACCCACCCAAAGATAAACACTACCAGCCTTCGTACAGATTGGTACATGAGGAGGATGTTGACACCGCCCGCTGCCAGAAGTCAGAAAGTCTTGTGGCAGCAATCACAGGCCAAGTGGTTCAAATCACAGCACTATTGTTTGTCCAAAACCACAATCAGAGCTGTATTGTCAGAAGCCCTGTTGTACAAAAAAAGGGCCCACGGTTTCCTAACACAATTAAAAGCCTTTGGGCAGTGAGCTCTGGCTCTTGTAATAGTGCTTCAAACACAGGGGGAGTTTTATGTGTACCTAGGTGACAGATACCACGTGAGGTGGTCTTGCTGTGAACAACTTCAAGGGAGGGAACAGTAAAAAAACAAAAACTAATAAATACTCTGTGTGTGTTTGGCTGTTTTTAAGACAAATGATTAAAAGTAGGTATATTCCATATGTTGACAGGTGTAGTCCGAGGGTATTGCAGAGCAATTTAAAGTATTTTAAATGTGGCTTGCTCCCTTATTCACATGGAGTCACCACAGGAGGTAGCTCTGCATGTTTGATTGGGATGATTTTCCTTCTTTTTTTTTTAGACTAAATGCCCTTTTTGACACAATCCCAGAGGGATTTGTGTCTCCTCCCAGGATTAAATCCGGGAGCTTTCACTTGTTAGGCAAACATGTAAATCACAGCACTTTGGAGCTACTGTGATTTGTTCTACATTTGAATACAGAATATAGTAGACTAACATGTTGCCTGTCACTTCAGCATTTTGATCATTCTGAGTGCTGTAAACCTCAACTTGTTTGATAGCTTGTGAGTAATATATCTAACTGCTGGTCATTAAGCACATGAGTCTGTCACCTCTGTTGGTTGTAGTGCCACTTGACATGGGTCATAAAAACAGGTAAACAGCGACAATCTTAGTCCACACATGTGCATGTATCTTTATAGATTTCTGAGAAAGAGCAAATACAAAAATCTGCAGCAGTCTCAACGTTAAAGCAGTGGAGACAAACTTCTCTTTGGTGTTTTAGTGTATCAGTAAATAATATTTGAATATGCTTTGAGGTTTCTGTCAAAGTGCTGTTAACAAATAAAACAAAGGTAAATCAGTGCGCTGCTGAGGTTTTCTCTGAGAATGAGTAAGATTACAACCAGCTGTGCATTGTTGTTCAGCACTCCTGCCTATTATTTGCATTCTTTGCTGCTTCTTGATGTCTAACATTTACTGAAAGAAAAGAATATCTGCTTGTTTTTTGCTTTTCAAAGTGTCCTTCGACATTGAATTTGTGGCATAAAACTCTCAAATGCCCTGTTTCTGGGAATACAAACAGGACTCCATAGGTGACCCTGCGATCAGCAGCTCCGAGGCTGACATGTTGTTATTCTCAATCACACGATTCAAATTTAGCCTTTCCCAGTCAGTCTGATTACAACCTGTTAAAAACAGGGATTAGACACAAACACAAACACCATTTTCAAGCACCATAAAAATATCCAAGCATACTAAATATAATTTAAAGTAAGACACGGATCGTACTCTTGACTAAAAAAAAAGTAAACAGAAGGCATCTAAATAGCAAAAAACTGTCCATACCTCCTCAAAAGGGGAATTTTTATACATTCTAGTCAGCACCAAATAATTTGCAATGATGCTAATTTGTCAGCAATATTACTCTGTTTGATTTTGTTGTTTTGTGGCTATACTCACATCCTGTCTTTGGCAAAAGCAATTTTATTTTTACTGAATATGTCATTATACGTACACGGAATTCACTTAACACAGAAGATAACAACATAAAACCTGTGTAGCTTTATGTTGCCTTCATAAACAACAAAACAAAGCCAAAAAAGGGAAAGTACTCTTCCATTCACTCAGTGCATTATGGCACTTCATGCCAACAATGCAAACCATTACTTGAGGCATGGACTGAAAACTCGTGAAACAAACCATCCAGGAAAACATCATCCATTATTATTAAAAAATATATTTAAAACTCACATTTCCTCATCATTAGTACCGGATGCTTTGCACACACATTATTTCAGCAGTGCGGTTCTATTCTAATATAAATGTGCTTTCAGTGGGAAAGATAGACAGCAAGCCAGCAGCAGTATAAAAAAAGAGCGATACCACCCACTCTGCAGGACCATGTTGTCCTAGTGAATAATGAAAATGCTGCCTGCCACTACAGGGAACAGCTAACTGTCAAATATTGCTCAGTGTAGCCTGATTAGCTTCAGCAGTGATACCATCTGACACTAATGGTGGCTATGGTGCTTTAGCATTATGCTGAAAAAACTAATTAGATGAAGCAAGATATAAAACTTCAATCACAAAACTATAAGGATCATCTAACATACTCGCTGCAATATTGTAACGAAAAGCCAAATACTTCAGTTATTTTCCTCTTTATATTTGGCAGCACACTTCTGTCACACTGCATTTCCATAAATTCTGCTTCAGGCAATGTTGCAACCTGTCTTCTGAGGAGAGTTTCTGCTGTCACCTGCAAAAGCTCCTGTAATTTGTCACTTAGCTTAATGTGCTCAGGAATGGTGCAATATTTTTGTACACCTTGCCTGATGACCTCATTTGATGGTGCAGAATTGGGAGTGCATTGTCCTATAAATGTGTCATTCAAAATATTAGATCACATTCATGCTTCACTTATCTCACAGAGGGAACATCCCACTGCTTTTTACCTTTATTGTATTAGCAATTTAATGTGCGACGCAAATATAAAGTTTTGTATATTTGGACTTTGTGTAGATTTGTCCAGTATATATCAGTAAACTGAAACGAAATGAACTTTATCAGGAGCTATTGCGACTAACTCTGTAACACTGAGCTGCAGACAAAAACACACCAAGAGCACTAGGATTCATAACCATATAACACCCAACCCACACGGTGCTGCAATGATGAAGACGTCGTGTATGTCATGTGGAAGGTCGGCCACTCTTATGGATTTTAAACCATGTTACATAGTAAAGGCTGTTTTTCTCAGAGCCCCTCAGTGAATCACAGCAGTCCACGGCCCATTTATCAAAGGTTGCTCATTGATAGCACATTGTCCTTGAGAGAGAGCTCATTCTTAAATGCATGGTAGAGGTCAGCTGTAATAATGTCTGTGCAATGTATAGCTGGAAACATGAGAAATTACAAAGAATGTTTTGGACAAGTAGAATTTATTTGTGGTGAAACGGATAAACTGCACCATAACTCACATCTATATGGGATTTTCAAATGACATTTGGGCTATGTTGCAGGTTTTAAAAAACAAAAAACTGATTTTCAACGAAGGAATGTCAACAGGCTCGTTTGCACCTGTTTTTTCTGGTTCATGCTTTATGTTTCTGAATCGTGTTCACATATGGCGTCTTCTTTGCACGATAGAGCTTTAACCTGGATTTGCTGATGGCACTGTGAACTGTGTTCAGACAATGATTTCTGGAAGTGTTCCTGAGCTCATGCAGTACAAATCTTCTGATGGTATTATGTTCTGTAGATAATGAGACTTTCAAAGTCTTCACAATTTTACATGAGAAATATCATTCTGAAATTGTTTCACAATTTGTAGATGCAGTTTTTCCAGGATTGGTGAACCCATGCCCATCTTTATTTCTGAGGAACTTTCTATCTCTAAGATGCTATTTTTATGCTCAGTCATGGTAAATGGCTTGTATTTGTATAGCGCTTTACTAGTCCCTAAGGACCCCAAAGCACATCCAGTCATCCACCCATTCACACACACATTCACACACTGGTGATGGCAAGCTACATTGTAGCCACAGCCACCCTGGGGCGCACTGACAGAGGCGAGGCTGCCGGACACTGGCGCCACCGGGCCCTCTGACCACCACCAGTAGGCAACGGGTGAAGTGTCTTGCCCAAGGACACAACGACCGAGACTGTCCAAGCCGGGGCTCGAACCGGCAACTTTTCAGAACATTAACATTAACTGAACAGTTGAAAGATGCTGTTTCTTGTAAGCCATTTTTAAAAAATGTAACAGTGATGTTTTCTGTTACCCCTTCAGATCTTGAGTTCTTGGCAGCATATTGTAAACCTCAGGTATAAAAAATCTTGGGGTTGTCTTTGATTCCTTTCTTAAATGTGACTCATGGATCAAATCAGTTTTTAAAAGCCAGGAGCCAGAAAGTCCACTTCTTTAATTAATGCTTAACTAAAGTTAAACATTTCTTTCTATTGATGCCACAGAAAACATTTGTTTTAAGATAAGATAAGATAAGATAGAACTTTATTAATCCCTCGGGTGGGTTCCTCTGGGAAATTCGACTTCCAAAAAGCACAGCAACGACCGAAGTTACAGTTACAGAATTGTTATATATATATATATATACACACACACACACACACACACACACACACACACACACACACACACACACACACATATATATAAATACAGAGACAAATATAAATAAAATATACGAAGGGGATAAATAGAATAAATAGGAATAAAAAATAAAAATACAAGTGAATTGCACATTTCAAGTATTGAGTCTATTGCACCGTTGACTATTTACAAAAAGTATTGCACAAAAGGTATTGCACAGTGAGGTGAAGAGGCACTACAGCTTAGTTGTTCCCCCCTCCTTTGTCCTCCTGTTTCCCCTCCCTCTCCCCTCCAGAGAGGAGTTAAACAGTTTGATGGCGTGTGGGACAAAGGAGTTTTTAAGTCTGTTAGTTCTTGTCTTGGGGAGAAGCAACCTGTCACTGAACAGACTCTTCTGATTGTTTATGGCCGTGTGCAGAGGATGCCTGGCATTGTCCATAATGTCCATCAGTTTCTTTAATGTCCTTTTCTCTGCCACTGTCACCAGAGTGTCCAGCTTCATGCCGACCACAGAGCCAGCCTTCCTGATCAGTTTCTCCAGCCTGCATGAGTCCTTCTTTGCTGTGCTGCTCCCCCAGCACACCACAGCATAGAAAAGTACTCCAGCAACCACCGACTGGTAAAACATCCTCAGGAGCTTCCTGCAGATGTTAAAAGACCTCAGCCTCCTGAGGAAGTACAGTCGGCTTTGGGCTTTTTTATACAGGTGCTCTGTGTTGCATGACCAGTCCAGTTTATTGTCCACCCACAGCCCGAGGTACTTGTACTTGTTGACCACCTCCACCTCCTCCCCCTCTATCTGAACCGGCAGTGGACCTTCTCTGGACCTCCCGAAGTCCACAACCAGTTCCTTAGTCTTTGAGGTGTTGAGTTGCAGGTGGTTTGTGTGACTCCATGCGACAAAGTTCCTCACCAGACTTCTGTACTCCTCTTCCTGATCATCCCAGATACACCCCATGATGGCCGTGTCATCTGCAAACTTCTGAATGTGGCATAATTCAGAGTTGTAGCAGAAGTCAGAGGTGTACAGGGTGAAGAGAAGAGGGGACAGCACAGTTCCCTGTGGTGCTCCTGTGCTGCTGACCACAGTGTCAGACGTGATGTCCTTCAGCCTGACGTACTGTGGTCTGTCGGTGAGGTAGTCGGAGATCCAAGCCACCAGGCAGGGGTCCACCTCCATCCTGTTCAGTTTTTCTTGAAGCATACAGGGCCGGATGGTATTAAAGGCACTGGAAAAGTCAAGAAACAGGATCCTGACCGTGCCTTTTCCCCCATCCAGGTGTGAGTGGGCTCTGTGTAGGAGGTACAGGATGGCATCCTCCACTCCGACACCCGCCTTGTATGCAAACTGTAGTGGGTCCTGGGCATGTTGTACCTGTGGTCGGAAGAAGTTGAGGAAGAGCCGCTCTAGAGTCTTCATAAGATGTGACGTCAGTGCCACCGGTCGGAAGTCATTCAGCTCATTGGGCCGGTTCTTTTTGGGGACCGGGACGATGCAGGATGTCTTCCATAGGGCGGGCACTCTCCCCAGTCGCAGACTGAGGTTGAAGACTCGTTGTAGCGGCTCCCCAAGTTCAGCAGCACACGCCTTTAGCATCCTAGGACACACCTTGTCTGGGCCTGCTGCCTTTCTGGGGCGAAGCTTCCTCAGTTGCCTCCTGACCTGATCCACTGTGACACTGGGAGATGTTTGGGAGGAGGGGAGGGGGAGAGATGTCTTGCTGCTGAGAGAGGGATTGGAGGAGGGGGGTGTCATGGTGTCAGGAAGGGGGGGGAAGTGAGGGAGGCAGGAGAGTGGGGAGAGGACTCTGTAGTGAAGGTGAGGGTGAGGGTGGGGGGGTTGTGGGCTGGTCAAACCTGTTGAAGAAGTTGTTGAGTTCGTTTGCCTTCTCCACAGTCCCCCCCACTGTGCTTTTCTTGGTGTTGTGGCCTGTGATGGTTTTCACACCATTCCAGACCTCCCTCATATTGTTCCTCTCCAACTTCTGCTCCACCTTCCTCCTGTAGGTGTCCTTTGCTTCCCTCAGGCAGCGTTTCACCTCCCGCTGTGCTGTTTTCATCTCCTCCTTCACTTTGCTCCTGAAAGCCTTCTTCTTCATGTTGAGGACAGCTTTGACTTCCTGTGTTACCCACGGTTTGTTATTAGGATAACACCGTACCGTCTTAGCAGGGGCGACTGTGTCCACACAAAAGTTGAGGTAGTCTGTAAGACAGTGTGTCGCCCCCTCTATGTCCTCACCATGTGGGCTCAGGAGCACATCCCAGTCTGTGGTGTCATAGCAGTCTCTCAGAGCATCCTCCTTTTCTGGGGTCCATCTCCGGATGGAGCGCGTTGTGACAGGCTGCCTTTGGACGAGGGGTGTGTATTGTGGCTGTAGGTAAACCAGGTTGTGGTCTGACTTCCCTAGTGGGGGGGGGGTGGGGGGGTTGTTTTGTTGGACTGAGCAAAACACTGCTATCACAGATGAACCTGGCTCACAATGATGCTGCTAGATTCCTCACAGGTACATGGAAGCGTGATTTCATCATATTCTTAAATTGTTGCACTGGCTTCCTGTGAAATAGGATCAATTTCAAAATATTGTTGCTCTCATATAACAGCTTGCATTGGCTATGCTGCTCCCTTAGGTCCACTGATCAAAAAAAAGATTATTATAGTTAACTATAATATTTATATATTAGTTAAGTGTAGTTAACTAAAACTAAACAAAAAAAGTTCAAATTTTTAAACTGGAAGATTTTAGTTACTTAAAATACAAATAAAAACTAGACTAACTAAGGTAACTCAAACAATTTCTTGAACTTGGAAAACTAACTAAAATAAAATAAAGATATGGGAGAAATATCCTTAGACTTAAAACTGTAGTCTGTAGTCTAAAAATGGTAACATTTTAGTAAAAACATGTAGACTTTGGAAACTGGATTTTCTACAGTCGTGTTATTTTTATACCTCTAATTATTTGCCAGAATCTTGCCTCTGAAATATGGCCTCCATACAATAATAATTAAAAAAGATCAAAGCGGACACTGAAATTGATAAAAACTAAACATAAACTGAACATTTGTCAACAATAAAAAGTCAAATGAAATAATAAAATCCACTCTGGAAACTAACCGAAGTAAACTGAAGTAAAACGAAAACATCAAAATGAAATAAGATTAAAACGTATATCGGAAATACAAAAGTACAGTAACTCTGTTCCTGATTCCTGATATGTTTTCTGTGATCTGTTGTGAATAAAATAGGGGTTTATGAAGTATATGGAAGTCCTTTCTTTGTGCTTTTAATTACATTTAACAAAGTCCAACTTTTTCGGATTGGGGCTCTGCTGTTTTAGTTGTGTCTTCATGCAGGACAATGAATGTGTCAATTAGTTAAATGCAAGTCAGTTAACAATCAAACAATAACAGTCAATAACAATAACTGCAAAAATCGCTTAAAGAGACAGTATCACAGATTATAATCAATCCATAAGCTTTTAAACTAGCAAGCAAGAGGCCTGCAAGGAATCAATAAAGGAACACCAAAGTGGCATGAACATGTGAAACTTTCATGTCACTTTGTTATTGATTGGTTGATTTATTTGTTTTTGTTTTACTTCACACTTTTTATTTATTGATTTTTTTAAGAGTTGAATCAGAATTTCACCTTTTGATCACCGTCCAAATATGAGAGCCTATCAAATCAGACAAGCGGGCTGCAGGAAATGGCTGGACGGTTTCTCTGGACCACTGGCAGTTTTGTAAGACAACATAAACACCTGTCTAAGTTCTACACGACATCCCGGCCTGTTTTGAATTCCAGTCAAGGTGGAGATGGACTATATCGAGCTATATATTTGTCACTGGCTGTCAGTGTTTTAATAAGTGAGAGCTTCTCTGCAGTTTTCATAAATTGCCTGTTTCATTGTCCACTCTCAATGCCTTTCCTCCCCCACATGTCAACATCTGCAAAACATTGTTGGCTCCCTTCTTTCCTTCATTTACATTTCTCCACTTCTGTCTCTGCCTCTTCCTTACATCACTGGCCAATCCTTCCTTTTCTCCCTCCATGCCACTCCCCCCCTCCCATTTTCTCTCTAGCTCTATTCTAATCTATAAGACAGCTCGTGTCTCTTAAGTCACTCTAATCTTACAACATCAGCCCTGTAATGCGTCTCATTATGAGTTGTGGGCAAGGCAATCAGACTTATAAACCCTTACTCTCTTCCAACTCCCGTCTCCCTTAAATCCACTTTAATTCAAACTCCTCAGTGCTGCGCTGGGGTTTCATTGGGTGTTATATGTATTCAAGGCCAAGGCTTCAGTACCATTCAGCTCTCACACACTTGAGCCACACACAAACACACCACCTGTGCTGTCTCATATCATGGATTGGTACTAATAAATATGTCACTGGAGTGATTCCTTGAAAATATAGATTATGTCTTAAAGGTAGATCTCCATCCTTAATGCACAAAATTAAGTTGTATCCTGATTATTTAAGTCTGTAGATTTACACAAGAGAAACTCTCACAGCCAGTGATATGAGGTGTTGCTGGTGTTTAGCTGTCTGTGAAAAACCACAAGCACATTTTAATTTATTATGTTTATGTTTACTATGTCATTCACATCACATGTAGATGGCTGCCATCTACAGAGGATCATTTGCTTCCCCTTTCACCCAGCCAGCCACATCAGTGATCGCTGTAATTTGTAGATGTTTTATGTCTAGAAGTAGAGAAGGAACAAATAGAGCGGGGGCTGTCCTTTTTTTGTGGTAATTATTTCCTCCTGAGGTAAACCCCTTTTTTTTGTACTTTGTTTTTTTCGGGTAGGTCATCTGAGTTTGTCTTGGTGAATGGTTCTGTTTGTTCGTTGTTTGGCTTTAGCTCATCCTGATGATATTTTGTTCTTCTTTGTTATTGGATCTACTAAACAATAAATAGAACATTGTGCTTCAATAGTTTTCCATTGGTGCTTGAGGAAATAGCTGCCGTTTCCATGTTGTGTCCTGGCCCCCTAGATGGGCTGCACTCAGATTTCTTGCTTCATGGTCATTTAGTAAGTACTTTGTGTTTGGTTGGCTGTTTTTTTTTTTTTCCTTTGGATAGTTTTGTGACCTCCCCTTCTTGGGAGAAAATAGAGAATTGCTAAAATGTAGATGTGCTTAATGTAGGCAATTTTGATGATATTCAGATTCCCTACAGTGCCTCTGAAACAGAGCTGAAGTCTCTTCTGTGTGCAAAGCTGGTTAAAAAACATGCTTCCTGTAGAGTCGCCTGAGGGAAGCCATGGCCGAGGCTACACCAGAGGCGTAGCAGATATGAAAGTGTCTGAGGTTGCTGAGGTGATCGGTGGTGTTGGGTCCGGCAAAGTCTTGGACCCTCAGAAGGCGGTGATCTATCAAGAACCACTGCAAGAAGGTGGAGGAGCACACTAAGCTACAAATCTCCATATGCCACATTTACACCTGCTTCTGTTCTTCCATGTGCACAGACCACTACTGCTATAACTCTGTAACTTCTGTCGGTGCTGTGCTTTTTTGGAAATCGAATTTCCCAGAGGAACCCACCCGAGGGATTAATAAAGTTCTATCTAATCTAATCTAATCTAATCTAATCTATGGGCTCTGATAACATGCAGCACCTATAATTAGTTCCACTATTTCCTGAAACTGAAGCTGATTTATATTTCTGTGCTTCTGAGTGCACAGCAGGTTCACTAAACTGTGAGGGCAAATGTGAGGAAGTATGTACAAGCTTGTCAGTAAAAGACAGTTTCAACTGTGAAATTGTGAAGAAAACTGTGGTGCACACTTATGAACTTGTCCCTGAGGCTTATCAGCACACATTTAAGAATTGTGGGAAATCTCCAAACCAGATATTTGTGGTTTGGTAAACATTTGATGTCAGGCCGATAAAGTCAAAACCCTGAGAGCTTATTTTGCTTGAAGAGTTTAATAAATATTTCCCAAAGCAGGTAGTTATCCGCCTAAATGAGCAAAAGGTGACATCATTCATCAGAGAAGCAGATCTGTTTACTTTAACCCATAATACCATGTTCTCTGCCTCTGTTTGTCTGGACATGAAAGTAGTTCAGGAAAGGAAAATAAAAGCAACATAACTGGGTTGGAAAAAAGTGCACGAGGTCAGCAGAAACCGTGACTGTTTTTTATTGCCATGAGCTGGGGCATTTAATTGCTGTTTGTACAGCAATCCAAAGAAAAAGCAAAGCAAAAAAAAGAAAAAGAAACAGGCCTTATTAAAACTGCCTCTCCATCTGAAATGCTCTTTGAGCATGACAAGAATCCTGATACTGAGGTAGATTCTCATTTTAAGCCATTCATGTTTGTTTCTTTGACTGGTGATGGAAAAAATAAGGTGCTAGCCACCACTGTTAGGGATAGAGTTGCTTACCATTAATTTATATTGGACTCTGTCCTGCCACTGTCGCCAATGGCCTTTCTTCGAGCACCACTACACACAATGCACCTGCATTCACCCTTAGCGATGAGCCGTGTTAAGGTAGGAGTGCAACCCCAATTACAATTAAAGGCATTTCATTCATTTTAGGGAAATACTTAGCTGGAGGCAGAGTTTTACCTACACCTGAAGCTATTGACATTCTGTTTCCAACTCTGTCACTCCCACCTTGGAGGTGCCAAATGTGTTTCTAGTCTGGTTGATGGTCTCGCTCTCCGAGAGCTAGTGCTAAGTGGGTTGCATGTGAAAGAAAAAATAACTGGTGAGAAGTAGGAAGTAATTGGATAAATATAGAGGCAATATAGTGTGTGTGTGCATGTCTACTTTAAGATGCTGTCACTGAGAACTTTTTGCACACTAATTATAATTCTCCTTCACCTTCTGTCAATTTCTTTCATTGAGAGAATACAATTATCCCAGACACACAGATTGTGGTGGTGAAGGTGTGTGTGTGTGCAAAACTCTACATCTAGCCAAACATCTTTGCTGTGACTTTACATCGGTGCTGGATAAAATGGCAGAAAAGAGAATCAAAGTTTATGAAATAAACATGGAAGGCTGGCAAAGCTCAGCTTTTAAGTATTCTATCCACTGTCCTAAAATTGCAGTGCAGTGTGGGATGCTACCTGCACATAAAGAGAAATAAACCTGACTTATAAAGACAGTTTTAAAAAGTGAATTCTGTTTTTCAAACATAGCACAATTTATAAAAATACAAAACAAACCTGGCAGCACCCGGTGCTAGCCCTCAGCCTCCCAGTAGATGCATCTGTGGTATGAATTTCAAAATTCTACATCATCTGCTTCTCAAGTTATGGTATTTACAAGACTTTCAGAAAACTTGACCCAACTTGATATTCAGGAGTGCTTTGGACATGAACCAGAGTGGACAGTGATTAAAGAAATCCCAAGTACTTAAACATCCTAGAGACATTTTTCACACACAGTTTAATATGATTGATAATTTGTGGTGTTTACACTTGTGTGTGAAGCTCTGAGAAATATTTCCTTTGCTTTGTGATGACCTTATTCATGTTTTAAATGAAAAAGTTTCAATATATATATAAGTTAGAGTAGCTGCTCAGCATGTCTCTTTCTGTCCTAGTCTGTCCTACTTACATTTCAGTGTTCTGCAAATGTTGAGATATGAGATATTTTTGCATCTTGCAATAAATATTTGTATGTTCTGTGCCACTTTGTGCTTTGCCTGTTTTTTTTTTTAAATTGAAGATCTTGAACAAAGGCTCAAGGTTCTTGCTGTTGACCTTCCAGTTTGATTTATAAATACAGATCGTCCAAACTTGAGATCATAGAAAATACTTAACTAGCCATGAAGTACAACATGAAATAAGTTTTTATAAATCCTGTAATAGCACACTCCCAGACAAACAGTTCATTTCATAATGTGTATCTGTATAAATGTGGATACATTCTAAATTGTTGTTATTTACTAAAACTGTTTAAATGACATGATGACTCATTAATGATCATGAATACCTTTTTTGTAATTAATGTAATACTTTTGTTTTTATAATAATGAATCCATACTTTATAATGCGTGAAAATACTATTATTAAGCATGCTACACATGAGCTTTTGTAACATGCAAGAATAAACCATTTATATTAATTTATAAATGACATACCGAGGAGGAGTAATGGGTTGTAAATGAGAGCGAGAGAGAGCGAGAGAGAGGGAGATTACACATATTACACTGTGTATGTGTATTGTGTACACACTGGCAGGATGATGCATGTTTATGATGTCATCTGTCCTCTGGAGCAGATTGGATTTAATTGGTTGGTCGTTTTCACAGCCACATGTCTCTTTTTTTCTTTTACAAGCACATCTATCAATCACACACACACACACGCATGCACACACACACACACACACACACACACACACACACACACACACACACACACACACACGGTTCTAGTAAAAACTCAATCATCTCGGCTGCAGAGCAGTATTTACGTAATATTACACTCAATGAACTATATAAAATTTTGTATGAGGACACTTAGTGCATAGACAGAGACATAAATTACAGTTCCTACCAGTCTTCATGAACATACACTGGCCCTCTTGTTCTAACATTGTTCTAACATTGTTTACCGAGGCCCTTACAGCATGAATCTGACTGTACAACGATAGATCAATGTTAGCCTCATGGCCTGGCTTTGTCTTACCCCTGAGAAAATATTGTGTTCTTCCTAGTTTGCAGGCCTTAGTAGCACTGATAACACTGTGAGTCTACTCGGCCTCCCCATTTATCACCTGCAAGTACCAGTTTACAGGACACTTTACTATATAGTACTAAGCACAGATTCTTTCTAATAATTGTTTAAAGTTAGCCTTGTAGTTATGCGTAAAAGAAACAAAAATAATTGGGCTCTGTTTCATCAGTTTCTCCATTTTCTGAGGTTAAAAGAGTCTAGATGAATTCCAAAGCCATTGCTAAAATTCGTATCAGTGTTATATTTGCTATAAGACTTGGGTGATTTTGCAAGTAATCTAAATCTAAAGTGAGCTTACAAATACAGCATCTAGTTTTAAAAAGTTTGAACAACACTTTATTTAATTTTAATTGACTCCACAGCTTCTAGTTGTTTATGTAGGTTTTAGATAATCTTAGTAGCTACCATCACTTGTCAGATTGTACATTTCTTACTGAAACAGCTTGCTACATATGGTAGGAAGCTTTTTCAGTAAGAAACTTTATTCAGCTTCACTTAAAAAAATGGATGCAGAAATTAAGAAACGACCGACCTCATATTTCCAGGTTTCTTGCTCATAATTAAAGTCTATTTTAGAGTAGAAAAATGCAACAACTGAGGAATGAGTAAATTTTCCACTGTTGTGGCCCTGTCCCCTTCACAGGTTTATGAACTTTCACTGGAAAACATCCTGTTGTCAACCATCAAGAGAGATATAGACAGGTCAATGCAGAGAAAAGAGCAGATGTGATGAAATCCTTTGCCATCCACTTGCATCCAAACATCCACACAGCAAACATTCACACTCCGTGTGAGATCACAAGCGGGGACCAGGGTGCTATCAATGCTAGCTAGTCCATCATAAAACTGCAGAGCAGCACTGCAGCAGCCTCAGTCCCACCACCAACTAGACTCCTGGCTCTTGTACCGGTGGCTGTGGAGTTCTTTTCTGTAGCTTTATGAGGTGGAATATAACAAACCTGGCTGCTGAGATGGTGGAATATAGATATTTAAAATCTTCTGTGTCTTATCATGCAGGGTAATAGAGATGAGTTGTGCAGTACATAAAATGGAAACTTTCTACTACAGTTTCAAAGTAAACTGTTCAACTTCTTTCCTTGGAAGTCACTGAAAGTCCTCTGTACTGACATCCCACATCAACCTACATTGCTAGTTGCCAAGTACTTTTAAATGAACTCAGTTTGAAATGGACTTAATTAAAGTCGAAAGCAACATCTCAAATATCCCAAAATTTAAGTGTATATGCGTACTCCATAAAACTACAGCAAGACAGACTGCACTGACTCTACAGATTATACCAGAGAATCAGTGATGTGAATGGTGTGCTTTGATAAACACAGAATTTGATGTGTTTACAGATAATAAGATTTTAAGAAACTGCAGCCTCAGTCACACTTGGATTCCCAGTAAAAACTGCATGTACATGAAGGCAGAAACATACATATATGTTTATGCATGGATGATCCTGAATTCCACTCCAGTCTTTAACCATGAACTCATGTAGAAGCTTGTTTGCACTAAAAATGCTTAGACAAGGCCATGAAAAGCAAACCCCCCCCCCCCCCCCCCAAAAAAAAAAACAAACAAACAAACAAACAAGAAAAACAAAAGCAATGTGACTTCACCTTAATTGAAATTCAGGGTTTTGTTGAAGCAGTGGAGAAAATGAGGTGCTTTATTTAGTGCACTAAATGCACAGTACTAACCTAATGAAATTATTCTAAACAATTAAAAGTAGACCACTAAGACTTTAATAAGGAACAATAATTTTTCTTTCATGTGTACAGTATACGTGCCTTTCACATGTGTATATATATGTGTAGCTCAGTGTCTACTGCATGTACCCTGCTATAAGTGTGCATGTGTATTGGTTTATATCCAGACAGGTTGATTCATGAGACTCATTCCTCCTATTGGGTTCCCTATCGATTAGGTCGGCTGTGGCTTGCTGCTGACCGGAGCCTGAAAACCTCAGAGCAGTTACCGTTAACAGATACACAGTGGCTGGGATGTATGGGGATCTGTGGGGCCTCTGAAGACGTCACACGGCAAGTGGGGGAGAAAGGGGTGTGTTGATGCCACGCTTACATATGAAACAATATGACACTACACAGCGATGAGGAGCAAGAGCGAGACCACATGGGGTTGGCTGCAGTTAGTTAAATGAAAATAAAATGAGGATTACCTAAAGCCAAAAGACTACCACCATAGTCTGTTTTACTGACACGAAGGTTTCACCTATTTGATAAATGATAAGTCGGCCGGTGCATCGAGCCACCTGGGGGGCTCTTCAACTGGTGGGGGAGGTTGTTACATCTTGCAGGAGCTTTCCTCTCTTCAGGAACTCACTCTGCAGGAGGGGGAGATACAGGAGAGGTGGAGGAAGATCTCAGCCTGGGCGTCTATTGTCTTCTGTATCACATGTATCAACACTACATATGAGTGGGCGGAGGGAGGTTTGGAGTCTTCAAACCCCCTTCAGCGGGGCTAGGAGGAGAAGTTGGCCGTCCGACTGGGGTCTGGAATGTGGGGCCTCCCTGCTGCTGCGGAGTCGGGGCGATCTGCTTCTCCCCACCGCAGGGAAAAGGGTAACATCACCTGGTTCTGGGTGCAGTTTCCCCCTCCAGGGGCAAGGGTACCTAGACCCGGGGCTTAGAGTACGCTTGGGGAGTGTGATCGTGTGTACAGCGTCTCTTTATGTCTGTCTCCACGTTGGGTGAGTGTTGAGTAATTGCATATGAGAGCATGAGGGAGGAAATGGATGTTTGTATATGTGTGTGCTTGTATTTCTGTGTCTATATGTCAGGTCGGGTATCAGACGCCACCTCTCTGGGGACATCTCAGGCCCTCTAAGGTTTGGAGGCCTATCTCCCCCCACCACTTCCCCTGCCAGTGGCAGACGCCCTCAGACATCGGTGCGTTGGTGGTTCTTTGTGTCCGGGGATGGGCGTCCAGGTACACACCGGCCCACTCCTTGGTGGCTGCTTATCAGGGCCTGGAGCCTGGGGCTCGCTCGGGCCACTTCGGGGGTGGGGTGCCCTCGGCCTCTCGGCCCGGGGCTCGGTCACTCTGGCGCAGCTGGCTGCCGGCGGAGCTCACGGGCACGTCACTGCTACCCCCCCTGGCTTATGCTCCGCGGCTGCTGAGTGAGCCCTCATCTGGGACTCTCCTCAGCTCTTTCTGGGACAGTGGCGCGGCTGCCCCTCTGTTGGTCTTCCTTGGTCTCTTGTGTTCTGAGGGCCTCCGGATGTCTAGAGTTTTGATCTCCTCCATACCTGCTTCATACCCTGGAGGACGGGGCAGTGGCTCCCCACACCCTCTAGCAGATCATTACATGAAGGAACCTTTTAAAAACAAGCGCATTCATGCTCACAGGTGTACACACGGGTGCTCACACACACAAACTACACCCTTTTTGGCTCCTACCTCAAAGCACACTGTGCGCCGTCGATCTTAGCACAATAACGTTTAATATTTAGTATTTACAGTTATATTCACATAGATCATCGTGATGTTGTTTATTCTATTGCTCTCGTTTTCTTCTGCTTGTTTTCTTTTTTCATTCTCAACAGGTGATCCAGGTGATTGATACATGTTTTTTTTTGTCTGCTTATTTTCTTGGTTTTTGTTTTTTGCCCTTTATCCCCGTCCCTCTTCTCCGCCGTTTTTCTTTCCCTCTTTCTTTCTCCCTTCTCTTTTCCTCATTCAAATCTGTGCCGTATCTAGCAAGTGAAAATTAAAAATAAAATAAACAATAAAAGGTGAATCAAATAGACCATTACGGCAAGGCTGGGATGGTCAATTTGGTAAAGTAAATCCATTGGGCATCTTTCTTCGCCTTTAGACAATAATTCTGATGGCAAAAGAACCAAACGAGATAGGCAAAAAAAAAAAATGGAAAATTGAATGAAACTGATGTGAATTGCTATTGTGTGTTTGTGTGTTGATTGTCCTCATTGTCCTCATGCTTTTGTTAAATTAGGCTTCATGTTTCCCTCTCCTCCTCCTCAGAAAACCTGATCTCTACGCAGTACTGCTGTGTAGAGATGACTGTGCTCACAGTCGATTACAGTTGGCAGGAGTGGACTGTTAGCCACCAACTCTGTCTGTCATCGCTTCCTCAGACCCACAGTTGTAGTGTCATGACCTTGAGGAAACACAGGAAAGTCTGCCTGTTTGTGTGCCTGAAAAATAAAACAGGACTGACATTTAAAGGTTGAGATTTGGGGAAATACGCTGAAAGAAGCGAACCTCTTAACCCTAAATGGAGTACTTCATAGTAAAATTACATTTGGTATTAAATTCATGTCCAAGTATGAGAAAAGGTAAGTTGAAAAGTTCATTTTATTTCCTTCTATTTACTACGGGAATGGATATCATCAAATCCGTTATTCCACTTCAAACCCACTCAGGGTTTAAAGCTTCACTACTCTTAGCAAAAATGTCATGATCCTTGATTTAAAGCCCCCTTTCAATTAAACTGCTTTCAATATTAAAAAATAACATACAATAAAATAAAATAAAAAATCACCAAAAGCAGAAAAATCTGATGAAAGGAAAATGAGCAGCAACAAACCACTGACTGAGCTCACTCATAATACCACACACTATACAGAATGGAACAATTGTTTTAAAAAACAGGGAAGTGTTGTTGCCAAATTAAAGTCATATGAGTAAAGGTGCATGGATGTGAATGTGTGATGGTGTGTAATAATGTATGCGATTGGCCCCGGGGTAGTAACCAGCACCAGCTGTTTGTAATAAGCTGTGGCTGGTAATGAACACACCCTCTAAGCTGTGGAGCTTCAGGACGCAGAGGCTCATCCACAGCAATGGTCTGATCCAAACTTAGCAAACACCCCTGCTGCTCCCATAATATAATCAAATTACTCTTTTCCCCTCCTCAAATGCTAGATGTTGCTTAAACACACATGGAGTTGGATCAACAGAATAGATGTGTGATCAACCTGGACTTGACACAAATGATGGGGGTATAAATTGGATGTGTTTTCACACCGCATGCACTAAAAATTCAAGAGTCTTCCAGACTAGCGTCCTCTCCTTAAAATGCATTGTTTTATTTGAACCTTTCATCTCTGTATCCTTGTTTTTCTAGGATTTTCTTCTACCTGCTCTTGTAAGCCCCGAAGACACTGCAGTTGTTTTTTTTCTTACAATCTGCTGCACGTTAGCCCTCACTAAAAGTTAAACATACCTTCAGCCTCACATTAAAACAAAAAACATCAAAATATCTGTCATAAATTCATTATCTTTGCTTCAGTAAAGCTTCCACTGATGAAAAAAGTATTTCAAGAATACTGATCAAATCCTAGCTCATTAGAAATTACAGGGAGTAAGTCGCCTCTATACTGCGATCTTTCAACAAGATGGAAAAATGAAAAAAGCTTTGGAGTGAAGGAAATCACATCTGAGGGCTGGTGGTCTGTGCAACTTCTCTTTGATTTGAGGATTAGAGCTATGGACTGTTCGTTGCTGTCTTAACAATTACTCTGAGGCTAATAGAAGTGGACATCATAAATCTTCACATGCTGGCATCAATGTGCATCTCGCAGAGCTCTGCATCTCTTATTTCTAACATGTAGTCTCACACTGTTAAGCAGAATACAGCAAGTTCAACGATCACACACTATCAACCCGCCATCATTTCTAACAATCCAAGGCAATTTCTCAGCAGTCAAGATATTACAGTTTAATTTATTTGTTTGAGGCAGGACAGAGATGAAATATAATGGCAGTAATTGCCATGTCAGAGATCTCTCCAGCCTCCGAAGAAAGGCTGGATGTCAGCAGAGCAGTTACATAGTCGCCAATAGGAAGAGGAATATTATAGAAGTCATTGATGTTAATAATAGTATTTCTAGGCAACACTGCAGTAAAACTAAATATACATGCTGACTCTTATTTGTCCTGATTACTTATTAATAAAGGCCTGAATATGTGGATGTCAGAAAAGTTAAGTTCTATAACCCAGTCCCTGCCAGACCCCACATTAGATATTATGCAGTGGCAGGATACATATTAGCTTAGGCAGGTGTATTAAAAAACAATATACCTTTCAAAATTAGCCAGCAAGAATAATCCTCAGTAGAAATCACACAAAAAAAGGTATTTGACGAGAGCTAAAGAGCGGAGTACACAAGAAGAATTTTGATAAGGTCAATAGCCGTTTTACAAACAGCTGTAAATCTTAGTTCAAATGTGCATCCATAAAAACGCCACTGGAAAGTGATTGTGATTAAATCAAGAAGAAAAAAAATACTGTATTTTTTTTTCTAATAATCTTAAATAGAAGAATATCCATCCATTAGATATCCAAATCTGCATCCTTAAACTTCTGTTGGCTCAAAATTTTCATATTTAAGTCAACACTCAATTAAGACACAGTGGGGCATAAAATGGCATAAATGGTGCCTCAAATGGAGCAAATGAGTGCCCATTTAATTGTAGTGAGTTAAACCGGTTCCCTGTGGTAAAGTATAAGAGCCGGACGCCTTGAGTAGTAATTATCTCAGGTAGCTATCTCATTACCATTCTCCTTTAGTATGTAAATTTGGCCACAGGCTTGAGTTTTTATTGTGGATTGCCCATTTTGTTGTGCTCTTCCTATCCTGTGTTATTTATCAGGAGGCAGGGAATACCTTAAGTATTGGTTACATTTCCAGGTATAATGGAATGTTATTTTTGTCCTGTTTGCAATGCTTTTTAAAACAAATGTAACAGAAATGTGCAAAATACACATCTTTCTTTCAAGGTATCAACTAAGTAAATGGTTTACAAAATGTTCAAAAGCATAAATCCCCAAGTGCTTCCATCATCTGAGAAACTGAAGCCCCAGTGGATTAAAACCACAAGGGGCATTCTTAACAAATTGTGCAGTTAATGTGGCTTTTATTATGAGGACTGAGCCTGTACAGGCCAGACGTACATCAATATGCTAGTTATGCTACGTTGAAAATGTGAAGTTTGGTTAAAAGGTTATATATATTTTTTCATTTTATTGTTCCATTAAATGTATTTTAATGTTAGCAATAAATTAAAATTGTTAGCTATTTAGACATTTACTGTCACGGACCCGGCTCTGGGGACTCGGGGTCCGTGGGCAGTGGGGACTGTGACTATTATTGTTATTGTTGTTATTATTATTATTATTTGGTGTGTTGTCTGCACTGCCCCTATGCACATCTGTATGTAGGCAGGTATGTGTGTGTGTGTGTGTTTTGCCTTTCTGCTGTGGCCAAGTTACAGGCACCTTCAGCCCTGGGGGCGTGGTCTAACTTGAGGGCTGGCCACACCCGAAGTCCTGGCCGCACACCTGCTCCTCATCTGGGCTCGTCGGGGGAGCTATTTAGATGAGCGATGGAGCTTCCACCGACGCTGGATTATTGCGTTTGACTACACGTCAGTCTTCAAACAAGTCAAGTGTGAGTGTATGCCTGCTGGGATAAGTGTTAACGGCTGCCTCTATTGTTTTCCCCTCAGGAGGAGTGTGGGACGAGAAGGAGCAGTGAGCACGGGGAGTGCAGGGACACTGGGGCAGAGAGCACTACACGGGGACTTTTGGGAACAAGACACTACACGGGAGTCTGGGAAACTGGGGATTTATTGTTGTTTACTTCACCACCTTGTAAATAAACACTGTTGCACTGAAGAGTCCGGCGTTTGGGTCCTATTTCCCCATCTCCCCACGGTCTGCCAGCCAGACCGTGACATTTACAGCCTGTTATTGTAATGTACATAAGGTCATAATAACATGATGTCATTTTTAGAATATCCACATATATTAGGCACTTCCTTGGTGGAGGTACCTAGTTTTGTGCAGACTCTAACATTATTTTGATGCAATGATGGTTTTTCATTGTCAAAATAGAATTAATGCTTCATTTGAATATCTGGATCCAAAAGGTCCATCAGTATATTAGTTATTGGCAGAAACGCAGTTTTAGGCTGCCATGCAATTTATTCCACAACAAATTACTTTCAGTTTTAAAGGTGCTACATCTGAATGCATTTGATTGTTGGCACAATGTTTTTAGCAAAAACATAAAAACTCAAAGCCTTAACAAGTTTTCAATGAACTTGTGTATAAAACATTTTACTTGTATAAAACCAACAAACAAACAAAAAATTCCACTTTCTAAGTGGCACCATCCACCAGCTTGAATCCCTCATTTTCTATTCCAAACTGTGGATGTGTGGTTAACCGAGCATTCTTTGTACCATGTGTGGTGAGTCGGCCAATCCCATTGCAGCATCGGCAAGCATGAAGAGGCTTTTTCTGGCTCTGACTCGCCTGAGGTTGGCATTCAAAGGGAGGAGAGAGAAAAAGGGGAAGAGATGCTAATCATCTGATCTCTGGTGAACAAGGCTTGAGAGAGAGAGCGAGGTACACAGAAAGATGTCTGTGCTTCTGCCAAAGCCATTTTTTTTTTTGAGTCAGAATGAAATACAGCAATAGGATAAGGATCTCTGCTTATAGTCAGCCTCCCTGCCTCCACATCTAAGGGACAACAATTATCTCTGCCACAACCTGCCTCATAAGCCTGACAGGGAAAAGAAAAACAAAACACAAAAAACAAAAAACTGGACCCTGTACAAAAATACAACAATAACTAGTGGCAATAATACACATTTCAACACTGGCAAATGGCTGTGGAGATAGATGAGACATTCTTTCCTATATAGGTTTAACTGTACTTAATGAGTTCTGACAAAATCCCATGGGAAAGATGTCAGCGTATGTGCAAATCTGTACACCGCACTAGTATTTTGACAGCTTATCAAGTTTGAAACAAACTTGAAGAAAACAAGCACTGTACGTTTGGACCAATCGACTGACTTTTAGAAAGCTGCAATGTGAAGTGCTGCAATCGCAAGTTGTTACTGCCTTTCAAGACAGTGTGACTGTGTCTATCAAGTAATCAATGAAGTATTATTTTATATACAGCTTATGTTTAAAGAAAGCCTGAGTGATTTAGGTTGGGCATATGGGCTACAGTGCAACCTTTTCACTAATTAAATATTGCATGAAACAGAGTCTGCAGAACCAGATGAGCTGATGAGTAGCTACATTTTAGTGAATCCTCCAATATCTACAGGACCAAAGCCATGTTGACTTTGCAGACTGGTGCAGAAATAGCTTATATCACAAATCAAAACAAAGTATAGCATTGTTCTTTGCCCAGTGGTTTAAATAACGACGAAACTCAAATTGCACCAGCTTTCCAGATCAAATTTGAATCAGTTTTAATCTCTTCCCCCACTTTGAATCTTGATTCTTAGTGGGTGGTAAGGACCTGATGTGCTCTCCACTCTGCACAGTAACCCTTGGGATGAACTTGTCCCTAACTAAACCTCTAGTCCCCACCCAGTTTCCAAGCTGCCGCAGTCAGACAAAATTTCAAATTAGTATTCAGACAGCATCAGATCTCTGGGCCAAACACTCGCTGGACAAACCTTGACACACACACACACACGCGCACACACACATTAACCACATGAGGATCAGGAGACATGCTTCAATTACCACAGTGCAGAACTCACAGGGGAAAATACACCCCAGAGAATGGGTTAAAAACCTCTTTATCATCGCTATGTGAGAATAACTGCACATTATTTTTCTCATTACATGCTACACATTTTGCTGTGCTGTAGATTACTATTGCAGGTTCATAATGCATAGTGGGTACTGCAGCGAGACAAAGCTAATTATTAGGAGGGAAGTGATAACACTGACACATCACTAAAGCAATAGTTTACTGCTACAAAGTGCTGCGAGCTAGAGTTTTTAAATTCACACATCTCATTTTCTAACTGTTTCAGCGAGGTGTTGATACATCTCATTAGTCTGACCGCGGCTGCTGTCGTACCCCTATCCCAATCCTTCATCTGTTTTACGCCCATTGATTTAAAATTAAGTGTTTACAGAAATCTAGCGTACTGTGACATGTCAGCATATTTAAAGACATATTTATAGACAAAGCATCGATCTATGTTAAAATAAATTATTTGACACTATTGAGAGCTGTAGAACTAAATGAGTTCAATGAAGACAGCTTTTCTTGGCATTTCCTGGACAGAACCTAAAACCCTTATCAGAGGCAATGTAACCCACGCGTTCTTCTTAAGGTGCCATGCATACTCACATAAAAGAGGATATTTAATGTGTCATTTGACTCTTCAGTCAGGAGTAACAAGTTGCGGAGAAACACGAAGGATATAAAACCTGGTGTAAGTGAAATGCAGCTGAAGAAGTGCATTGGAGTCTGACACTGTGTTTCGATGAAAGAAATGCAATGCACACCAAGCAGTTTTCTAATCTGTTCTGCATGCTCAAAACAATCAGTTTAAAAGAGACTTGGCAACAAATCAGCATATCTCACTAACCCATTCATCCTGCTTCACAGCACACCCCTCAGAGCACCTCAGGCCAAGCAAAGAACAAGACAACAAATAGAATTTGACGATAACTCTGAATTTCCTCTCAGAGCTTCACTTTGAAAGGAAACTTTTTTTTTTTTTTTTAATTTTGGGCAGTAGGCAGCAAAGAGAAGGGCAGCCATTAATGGCCCATTATAAAAAGGAAAGCACTAAACTATGGTAATAAATGAATGGAAGCTCATGACCAAAGTAACAAGAATCTTTTACTAAAATCCATACATCAGACTCTGAGCCCCTGCATGAATCATTTTATGAGGTTGAAACTAAAAAAGGAACAACTCCTTGAATTTTATATCATGATAAGAAAGCCAGTGCAGTAACATACATTATTCAAACAGAATTATGTCTGGGTTCCCAAACTGGCTAGTCACTCAATGGGAGCTTTAAAATTTGCATCTACATTACAAGGCGGTGCAATTCATCAGACTCCCAAAGCAGGAATTTAGAGTTTGATCTTTTCACAGTAAACTGTTAGAAATCCCCATTCAATATACAGTGCAAACAACTATAGAAGGTAATATAGTACACAAAATCAAATAAGTGTGATGTGTAAAGAATATAAATGAGAGGGTGAAAGGCAGGAAGAGGAATGTGTTTCTATTCAACAGTTTCATTGCTCAGTGTACACTAGCAGTGCAGAATTCAAAAGGATAATTAGCGGGTGGTTTGCGTGGATATAAACATTCACACACAGCCGACTACACTGTGTAATAAAGGTCGTCTGCAACCGATCGACTGTCGCGGAATCGAGGTGAGCGTACATGTGGCAAAAACAAAGAAAGATGTTGACTTACCAACTTGCGATGAATCACCTGTAAGCGAGGAACAAGAAAAGACAAAAGGAAAAAGATGGATCAGTTTAAACAGCAAAGCCAAATGTCGCTTGCACCGTACTCCTGCTCGCATAAAAAATAGTCAAGACAAAATGACATATAATAGCACACAGAAAAAAGAAAAGTCAGAATGCAATTAGCATTTGAGGTCTACCAGAGCACTGTTTCACACATAAGCCTTAACACAGGGCTGCTAATTGAGACGGAAGAAAACAACTACCAAGGCTGTATAAAAGTCAGCATTAATATTGTGTTATAAAAAGGTCTTAAAGGTCAAAAGAGACTCTTTCATGCAACAGCTAACTTCTTGACATTCACTTTCATTTCTCCTGTGCAAATAACTCATCCTTCAGCGGGATTCAAACTCATTTAAAAAACGAGCTAATTAAAAAAAAAAAAGATTCTCCTTGGCTGCATTTATTCTGCATCTCTGACTCTCAAAACACCCGATTATCCAATTAAGCCTATTTTTATTAAATAAAAGCAATCTTGCAAAGAGGTTAAAAAAAAAAACTATGGGTACAATAAAGAAAGATAGTTGTATTCAACAGTTCACTAACATACACACGACTCACATACACTTCAATCTGAATAAAGATCTAGTAAAGGCAACATCACAGCAAGTTAGAGCTTGCTTGTGCTTTTTGTTACCTGCTAAAAGAATGACATAGCTCTCCAACATATCATGCTAACTATACTGTACATTATACACAGACTAACTAATTAGACCCACCAATCACCACACTCCTTTGGATCTGATCCAATGCTCAATAGGTGATTCAAAATAAATGAGAGAGAGGGGGAAAAACATACATAATTTCCGTTTGAAATATTGATCTATGCTGTGGGGGCAAAGCTCCAATTAAAAGAGTGGAGCTATTACATTAGCTCGTAGGTGAGAAGTATTAAAGAAAAGTATTAAGTATTAAAGAAAGCATACAGTAGTTGCTAAGACCAATGGGGGGGGGGGGGGGGGGGGGTTAAATGGAAATCTAAACATTAATGTAAACATTATGGAAGCTAACGCCTATATGTAACACTGTGACATACAGGATTTGAAAATGTTTTAAGATTTATTTGGGTGAAATGAAGACCGAAGAAAATAAAGCTGTCTTGTCCTCCTCATAGGTGGGCTCTCTTTTTAAAAAAAATGCCTTCTTAAAATCATGAAAATATACATTTTGCAAAGTGGCAAACTTGCTCCTATGTAATACCATGTTATGGCAGCTGTGTACAAATATAAAGTTATGGAAGCCCTCTTAACAGTGTGGGACACTGAGCTGGGGTAATCATGTTTTAGTGAAGATATATCATTCTGGAGAGGTGATAGGACCCAGGGGCAGAGCCATAAAGCCAGAAGTGACCCCTGTAGTACAGTAAATAACCCCAGCTGGATTCCAGTAAGAGTAAAGCACTCATGAAGATATTTCATAAAGGAAACATACTGGGACTAAGGCTGATGATCCACAGTGTACGAGCAAGCTCCAGAGCTGAGTTGGTTTTTGTAACCATAGCCAAGTTTTCTACACTGCACTGCATGTCACTCTCGGCACCTCCTGCTCTGCACTGCTTAGCTGTTAACCATTCTTGTCTATGGCACACACAAAAGATTGAAACAGTGCTCACGCCTGCACACAGATAAACGTACACCACCAACTGTGTACTGACTTTATATACTGTAAAAGATACTGTTTGTTCTCATTTTTAAGAAACAAATATAAAAAAAGACGATGGGACCAACTTGGACTGACCTCTACAGATTGTATGTGCGCAAGTAAACTCGATATGAACGAGTAAATCTTTGCGTATGTCTTTCAAGCATTTTCCGCTAAAGCTTTAAACCCTCTTAACCGAACGCTGCTGTAACCACTTAATAAATTAATGTACCTGCAAATCTCTACGTGTTGATCTAGATAACTACATCCATGACAGTTTGGTAATGTGAAATGTTATCATCTAAAAACCATAAAGTTAAATATTTGAATGACTGTACTGAAGCAGTGAAGCTTTTATTTCTTGTCGTTTGCGTTACTGTCCAATGATGAAAGGAACACGGTGCATTTCAAATAGAACATTCCTCATGTTGTGTAATTGTGTGTTATCTCTAACCTTTGAACCTTATGGAAAACTTCTCATGTTAGGCTCTGTTTTCAATCATAAATACATTTTTATCATCCAAGGAGAATCTTCATACTATTTATTTACGTAGGAATTCTTTAATTAGGCTGTAACTAATCACCACTTCAGATACATCAGGGGTCTCAAACTCGCAGCCCGGGTGCCGCTTGCAGCCCACATCACCCCTACTCGTATATTGAAGAGACAAAATATAATGCAATTTGGCCCTTGAAGTTACTTTTTTGTTAGGGAGGATTTGCTGTTGTTGACTGTAATGGTAAAATAAGTTCCTTAAAAAGCCAAAAATGAGTTAATATGAAGGCGATATGAGCAGAGAGCAGAAACATGTTGAGGTACTGGCTGTGTTAGTTCAGTGAGAGACTTATTTGTAATGGAGACAATTTTCACTAGCACTCAAAGACTAATGTCTGCATTTATTTTGTTAAATACGAACAAAATTATAGCACAAGTGCTCCCACGTGTCTGGCAAGAAAGAGAAGACCAATTTGTTTATTTGGTAGGTTAATGAAAGGGTTCAGTTAATTAAGAGCGAGAAAAAAATGTGTTCATGTCTGCAGTTTTGTCTTGTTATACAATAGTGGAAATTTAAAAAAGCAAGCATTTTTGGAAATATTTGTGGGTGTTTTCTTGTTTGTTTGTCTTTGTACTAAAGTGGCCCTCACATGAGATGACACTGCCAGCAGTGGCCCACAGCTCATAAGTTTGAGACCCCTGTTCTAAATGTTCGATTCAGGACAGATTTTAACACCAGATGCTTTTTCTGATACAACCCCAAAGATGCACCCAGATCAGTGAGTTAAAGACCCCTGGCTCAAATGTTCTCTTTTTTACACTGTAGCTTAATAAAAAAAAAGAAATAAAAAAAGAAAAGTAACCATCACAATACAAGAGGTTCACCATAAACTCTAATGTACTTTTTTTTTTTATTTGGAAAATGAAGCTTAAGGACGTTTTCATTAGTTTGTTTTTACAGTTTTACACACACACACACACACACACACACACACACACACACACACACAGGAAGTTGCCCTCTTCCTCTCTCATCTTCATCTCTTTCTCTCTGTCTGTCTGTAATCCTGGTTAGCTTCTCTTCTTTACAGTACCATAGTCCTGCTCCTGGATAAAGAGCCCAGAGAGCTTTTATCTGGAAAAGCACTTCTGGGATGTGTCCACTTAGAAGAAGAATAAACCTTTTTGTTTCTCAAAAACAAAAATTACATAAATAAAATGATAATTCGGGTAGAACAAAACCATTTTTCTGGATACTCGCTTCTTTGGTTGTGACTTGTTGTGACTGGCTCTTTCATTTAGATCCAGTCTAACCTTAAGGTAATATATATATCCGTTATCTATTGTGACTGTGTGCCGCTAACCTGTAATGATATTTAAAAAAAAATTGTAAATATTATTTATATAATGCCGAATCGATTATCCGGTCCAGTCCAAAGGAGCTTTGTGTTATCATCTGGAATTGAACCAGTGATATTTTGCTTGCTTGCAAGTGTGTTAACCACTACACAATGGAAGATAAAAACCTGAGCGATTGAGCAATTAACCTTTTAGTTCAAATTGAGTTAGTTGCACTTGACAAGTCAAACTACTCTGACACAAATGTTATGATTACACAAACACATATGCAATGCATTCACTCTGCTGTAATTAAATTGGACAAATCTTAATAGTTGGCTACATTAGAAAATACAGGAAGTAAAAACAAAACAACTTAAGTTTTAAAGTTATACCTTTCTAAGTTTTCTAAGTTATTTTAAGCCGCTGCTATTTTTATACTTACACCCACAAAGATCATTTATGTTTTCAGAGTTGCTACTTTTCAAAAAGCATGCGAGGTAAAAAACAGAGATGGTATGTGTTAGACAACAACATAAACAACCCGTCACAAATAAATGATTTCAGTAAAACACTAACTCAGCATGACTCCTAGTTGAACTGTTTCACAGCATTTATTTCATCTCACCAGCACACTTCTGTCTACTGACAAAAACACCAACTAAATGCTTCTTAGTGTGGTCTCCTGCAATGAAAGTACAACCAGAAAAGTTTGACTATGTCAGTCAGTGCTATACACAGAGCAGTAATCTTTGGCTTTGGTGGAAAATGTATTAAAATGGGGCAATTGGCTTTGAATTTAGTGAGTTGCTGAGAGACTGCAGGGAAATTCTTACTCATACAGAGGTGTCAATGCAACTATTGCAATTAGTTGGTGTTTACCTAAAGGGAAAAAGCATGCATTCTATTTTGATGAAGTCTTATAGAATTAGTGAAGAATTTTCATTTATTAAGGAAAATAGATATACATAGTTGGCTATGTATCCAACTGTAAGGAATAAAACCTCCTGTATCCCCACAGAGGAGGTTCACTGCAGACAGTGAAGACCATTTGATTATTTCCTATTGTGGTTATGCAGATGACACACTGAACATATCTATTTCAGCTCAGGATTTTCGGTCCCCTTTAATCACTTGTAAACTGCACTAAACAAATTAGCCAGTGGATGTGCCAAAACCTCCTGCAGCTGTACTCAGACTGAAATAGTTTATCCATTATTTTAAGAGCTACATACAGACAATTACAAAATCATCCTATTACTGTCTTAAAAGTAGAATATTAAAGGATCTCTCTCTATACCGTATTCAAAAGAACTTGTTGACCATTTATTTTTAGCATATTTTTAATTTTTGTCATTTTTTCATTATTGCTTCATAGACTTGTTCACTATCCAGTGAGACATATCAGGCTGAACAAGGTGAGATCGCCAGTTTCCACTCAGAGAAGCAAAATATAAATTATTAACAAGCTACAGTTACTTAGGCTTCACAGCTTTTGACATGAGGTACAACGTTCATACAGCTCAGTGCTAAGAACACGATTTGCCTCGGGTAAATCATTTGAAATGGTACTTTCATTCATTCACAGAGAAAAAATGTCACCGACAAGAAATAATTCAGTGTTTGGCCTTTAAATAGCATCCTCACTTTAACTTTATGACTTGTCTGTGTTTGAATGCGGGTGCACTGGAGACTGAGTAAAAGTATGCGAGTTAAACTTGGCACAATCTATATTTATTTCTGTGCTTGGAGGCAAAAAATAAACACTAATGTGACACAGCTCATACTGTTATGAAATTCCATTTGCGTCACCACAGCGACTTCTGAGAGGTGTGACAGGTGTCTTTCACAGAGGCAAACTGAGGCTTCTGAGGCACACAATTTTAATTTGGAAACACGAGTTCTGTTTGTGGGAATGCGCATGCCATGCTACCGCTCACAACAATTTATTTTAACCAAATAATGGTGAAAACGCTTGCTGAAGAGCTGTATATAATATATATCTCGTTCAGTATTAATAGTAAAATGTTACCTAAATATTACGCTTGACATTTAAACGAGTAAGTGCAAACAGAATTTCAGTTGTGTGCATAAATAGCACTTTCTGAATCAGTGAAAAGAAGAATAAAGATACATTCATGAGCCCTTCTTATCAATCTGCCTCTTCAGCTTTTCTACACTTATCAGTGTGAGCCCTTCACCCATATTGCAGTCGACAGTTACTTGACAAAAACACAATTAAAAAAATCTGTGAGCTACCACCTTATCATGGTGGAGGGGTTTATTTGTCCAACTGATCCCAGTGGCTATTTTGTTAGGGGGGGTTGCCCCTGGTAAACTCTCCCACACCAAATACATCATGGGTGATGTTAATACAAAGAGCTACTGGGACATGGAGTCTAGCTACTGGCTAGATATATTTAGGCTCACCTCAACACATGGCTCTAGCTTTGGAACCAGTTTCCTTGAGAGGTGCTAGACTGATCCAGTCTGGAGTTTCCCTCAGCAAGAGGCAGTAGGTAGGGGTGGGTATCGTGGGTATCACACAGCTCACTGCCTGTACATTGGTATTTTTCCCAGTGGATGACAGGATTGCTTTCCTGAGTATTCGGATTGTGGAATGCATCATGGCTTATATGCCAAATGACAGTCCACAGTACCCAACCTTCTTTGAATCTCTGGATGCAGTGCTGGAGGGTACTCCACCTGATGACTCCATCGTGACTGCATACTGGAGTCTTTAACATTCACATTGACAATGACAGTGTCTATAGCTGCTCTTTGTAACCTTTGACATGGGCACACTGTACCAGTCCATTGTGGAAATGAAAGAGCTGAGCATGGGTTTTGACCAACAGAATAACATTGTGGATACAATTGTGGAAATCTGTTTTACTTGAACTGTGGCTATCATAGAGATAGAGTATAGCCACTACTTCTCCAGCTGAGGTGGTTTGTGTATCAGATTAGAATAGGATGGATAAGGTGTTCTGGACAAGTCCTACAAGGAGAAAGCCCTGTGATAGGCCCAGGACACACTAAGAATACGTCTCTTAGCTGGCCAGGGAATACCTCCAGCTACAATGAAGGAGTTTGCTGGGTAGAGGGAGGTTTGGGCTTCTCTCCTTTGGCTGCTGCCCTGACATAAGTCAGATAAGTCCTGGATAAATGGCAGAAAATGTATGGATGGACAATTTAAAAAGTAATTAGCAAAAAAACCCGTAATTCCCCAGCAGTGGTATGGGGTTTTTAAATGACAGGCAGGCCATTCATACAACTTAGTATTTACAACTAACACACTATAAGTGGTTTGATAATAAACTTAAATCCATAGTAAAATATAAAATAAAATATCCACATAAACTAAATCAATAACCATTACTGCTATTGTAATACTATTATAAATAAAATAAAATAAAAAAAACCCTAAAATAATTATTATTTTTATCAATATATACAATGGTATCTAGGTTTCAATAGAATTGCAGTACTGCAACAGACAAAGAAATTTCAGGAGAACATTGAAAGGAGTAAAGGCATAAAACAAACCCTCAGGCTGTGTGTGGGCTGTGATATTTGGCCTCAGAGGTGGATTATTGTTCTTCAGAGTGAAAGAGGGTGAACAAGTTGCTGTCAGCCTTGAAGCAAAACCAGTTAAAACGTCTGCCATGGGAAGCAGCAGCAGATCTCAATGATGTGATTAGGGTGGAGTCCTTACTTCCTTGGTTTCCGACCTTATCTACACATCGAGCCTGCTGCTGAGGTAATTTGATGAAGGAGCCAACATACCTGACTCACTGGAGATAGGGCTTTAGGTAAAGGCTGCATGAATACTGCAACCAGGAGGCAGTAACTGAGAATGCTATGGGCATGACATGGCAGGAATATACTGTAGGTGTTAGGCTTTTTTTCTGTTTCTTCACGGTGACTCCACAAACAAAAAACTACAAATACCTCACAAACACCTGAACTGCAGGCACCTACTGTACCCAACTGGACTGGATTTCAAAACTGAGATAACAATAAGTCGGCTCTAAACTCTAAAAGTTTGGATAGCACAACTATAGTAATCTTTAGCTCCCATCTGTCCGATCGTTTTGCTTTAGCCGTCAGCGTCTCAGTACAAATTAAATCAAACAGCAAATAAATAATATAGACCCAATAAATATTTTCATCCCTGTCAATTTCATCCAAATGTCCATTCTTTGAAGCCTAGAATTTGGTTTATTACACCTGATTAATTGTGGCGTGATGTTGCTGTAGAATTGGATTAGCAGTTATCATATCAGCAGGGGTTCAGATTTCAATTTGTCACGTGGATCATGTAGCCTTCAAATAGTTCCTGCAAGTAGCTCATGCATTGAAGCATGTGCTAATAAGTCTGTGAAGGTTCTCAGTCATCCAGGTCATCATAGTAGGGCTGGGTATCGTCACTGATTTCTAGAATCGATTCAATTCCGATTCACAAGGTCCCGAATCGATTCGATCCACGATTCGATTTAATTCGATTTAATTCGATTCGATTCGATTTAAATCTGGGAAATTTTGACAGTCAGAAATATTATAATTCAGATCAGTACATTTACATATTTTTGTATCTATAAAAAGGAAGCTGACACTCGCAAGACTTTATCAAAGGTGTGAGCATCACAGCAGATGCTTTTGTGTCAAAGTAGCTGAAGATAAAACACAGAAAAACATGAAGGTGGTTTTCCTGGCCTGGGATTTTATAAAAATATTCTGCAGTACATCAAAAACGAAAGAAAACCATTAATCAACATATGAACATCACCTCTGAAGTTACAGCGGTTTTATTAGAGACATGGTTAAGCGTTTTGCATTTTGAATAATTTTAAAAAGTTTAAATTTATTCAGTATTGAACAGCAGAAATGAGGTTTTCTTTTCGGAAGAATGTAAAAGGGAAAAAAACAGCGGCTGACAGCGCTGTAAACAACAGTAGACTTGTGTAACAAGCAAGCGAATAATGAAGAAAGGGAAACTGTTCTTGAAGTACAGAGAGAGAGAGAGAGAGAGAGAGAGAGGGAGGGAGAGAGAGAGAGGGAGAGAGAGAGAGAGAGCTGTGCATCGCGGTGGAAGCAAAACAGTAAAAGTCAGAGTGAATTCATGACGATGTTTATGTGAAGCGTTTGGATCTTCTTCTGCTGCTGGTTCGGTCAATATTGTTTGGAGAGAGATCAAACTAACAGCTTTAGAATCGGCTCATAAAGGGCGTGAACACAAAGCGCGGACCCGCCGACAGATCAGAATCAGCGAGCTGTCGGCTTTCAGCCCCGACCGTGAGAAAGGCGACATCTCACTGATTCTGATCCGCGGGTCGCGCTGTGTGTTTAAGTCTATGTGCAGAATCCGTGTACCTGCTCTCATTTACTGTCTTAACTGTTTGGTGGTTCTTGAAATTTTGTGAGATGTCACCAGAGATTCTGGCATTTCGGGCAAAATAAATTTATATTAAAAAAATCGATTCAGGATTTTAATGAATCGATTTTACGTTATCCAAGCCAGAATCGATTTTAATCGATGAATCGATTATAAAAACCCACCCCTACATCATAGTCTATGAAATTTGGAAATAAAAGCATCTGGATTTCTTTAACTTTCCTTGAAGATGTTTCACCTCTTATCCAAAAAGCTTCTTCAGTTCTAAGAGCAATTGGTGAAGAGTCCCAGATTGAAAGAGGAGTGAAAGAAGCCATCTATGTCCACTGTGAACGACCATCTTTGAACAGAGGTGGTGGTTTACGACACCAACTCTCTGCCATCTATAATCCAGTTTTGAGATCCCTTCCCAGACGCCCACTCACATCCTGGACCATTTGACCTCAGTAAATCACATGATAGGGTGGGGCCAGGCTTCACAATGGGTTCACCCGAAACCATGGCTGATTGTGACCCACACCTGTTTTCACACCTTGGCTCATGTGATTAGGTAAAGAATCAATAGGGAGTCTATGACCCTCTTAAAATCTGACTCCCCACCAGTTGCTCTTAGGACTGAAGGAGCTTCTCGGATGAGAGGTGAAACGTCTTCAAGGAAGTCCAGATGCTTTTCTTTCCAAGCTCCTTAGACTGTGTGCTAATACCATACAGACTTGTCTGTGAAGGTTCTCAGTCATCCAGGTCATCGTAGTCAAAGGAGCTTGCAAAGAAAAGCGTCTGGACTTCTTTAAGTTACTTGAAGACGTTTCACCTCTCATCCGAGAAGCTTCTTCAGTTCTAAGGTCAAATGGTGGAGAGTCCCAGATATAAACCTAGTGGGAGTGTCCCCCCACAGAGGGACAAAAGGACCCCCTGATGATCCTCTAATCGCCTGTGCCAAGGTGTGAAACTGGGTGTGGGTCCCAATCAGCCAGTTTCGGGTGTGTTCATTGTGAAACCTGGCCCCACCTTATCATGCGAATTCCTGAGGTCAGATGGCCCAGGATGTGAGTGGGCGTTAATGCGTCTGGGAAGGGATCTCAAAACTGGATTATAGATGGCAGAGAGTTGGTGTCGTAAACCCCCGCCTTTTCAGACAGGATTCTCACTGAACCTGAAAAGAGAGTATTAGCCAAAGGACTCAATTTTGCCATTTCTCCACAACAGTTGCCCATAGTGGACCTCATCACAGCCACAGAATCTGCCATATGGATTAATAAATTATCACAGACAGAAGCAGAGCAAATCAGGATGAAAGTCTCAGCCATGCTCTCCAGTGCCAAAGTCCCTCCATCCAACCTCACAATACAGGAAAAGAAGGCCGTCGCTTCCCTGAGCAAAGACCACAACATCACTGTTTTACCAGCTGATAAGGGAAGATGCACCGTGGTCCTAAACACTACAGATTACCATACAAAGATCACTACTCGCCTCAGTGACAACAATACCTACGAAGCCTTAAAGCGAGACCCCACAAGCAGCTACAAAAAGAAAGTTATAGCTTGCCTTCAAGACTTTGAAAAGGACAAAATCATTGACCGCCTTACATATCACCGCCTTTACCCAGGGGATGCCATACCCTGCATCTACGGACTTCCTAAAATCCACAAGGAAGCTGTCCCACTCAGACCCATAGTCAGTAGCATAAACTCAGCCACTTATAACATTGCTAAACACCTTGCTACCATCCTTGCTCCTCTTGTGGGGAACACCCCACACCACATCAAGAACTCCACCGACTTCACCGACAAGGTCCAGAAACTTACCCTGGATCCAGATGAAACCATGGTGTCCTTTGATGTAGTCTCTCTCTTCACTTGCATACCCACCACGGAGGCCGTGGAGACTGTCAGAAAACGACTACAAGAAGACAGCTCCTTGGAGGACAGGACCAACTTCACACCCGATCAGATTTGCACACTGTTAGACCTCTGCCTCACCACTACATATTTCAAATACAACAAAGGGTTTTACAGACAAACAGAAAAACATGGCTGTGCCATGGGCTCCCCCGTGTCACCTATTGTAGCCAACCTTTACATGGAGGAAATGGAAAGAAAGGCGCTTGGCTCTTTCAAAGGAAGAGTACCCAGCCACTGGTACAGATATGTGGACGACACCTGGGTCAAAATCAAGACACAAGAAGTGGAATCCTTCACTGCGCACATTAACGCTGTGGATAAAAACATCAAGTTCACCAGGGAAGACACAAAGGACAACTGTTTGCCTTTCCTGGACTGCGCTGTGCACATTGAAGAGAACGGCAAACTCAACATCGAAGTTTACCGGAAGCCCACACACACGGACCAGTACCTCCTCTTTGACTCCCATCACCCTTTGGAACACAAACTTGGAGTAATTAGGACCCTACACCACCGGGCAGAACATGTTCCCTCTAAGCCTGAAGGAAAAAAGAAGGAACACACGCATGTAAAGGAAGCACTCAAAACGTGCGGCTATCCTAAATGGGCGTTCTTAAAGTCAGCAAAGAGGCACAGAAAAGAAGACCAGACACCAGCGAGGGAGGATAAGAAGGACAGACGCAACAACATTGTCATCCCCTATGTAGCCGGTGTATCAGAAAAACTCAGGAGAGTTTTCTCCAAGCATGACATCCCGGTGCATTTCAGACCCAGCAACACGCTCAGACAAAAACTGGTTCACCCGAAAGACAAAACGCCAAAACACAGACTTAACAATGTGGTGTATGCTGTACAGTGCAGCGAGGAATGCCCAGACCTCTACATTGGAGAGACCAAACAGCCACTTCACAAGCGCATGGCACAACACAGAAGAGCCACCTCCACAGGACAAGACTCAGCAGTCCATCTGCATCTTAAGGATAAAGGACACTCTTTCGAGGATGCCAATGTTCACATTTTGGACAGAGAGGACAGATGGTTTGAAAGAGGAGTGAAAGAAGCCATCTATGTCCACTGTGAGCGACCATCTTTGAACAGAGGCGGGGGTTTACGACACCAACTCTCTGCCATCTATAATCCAGTTTTGAGATCCCTTCCCAGACGCCTTAACGCCCACTCACATCCTGGGCCATCTGACCTCAGAAATTCGCATGATAAGGTGGGGCCAGGTTTCACAATGAACACACCCGAAACTCTGGCTGATTGGGACCCACACCCAGTTTCACACCTTGGCACAGGCGATTAGAGGATCATCAGGGGGTCCTTTTGTCCCTCTGTGGGGGGAAACTCCCACTAGGTTTATATCTGGGACTCTCCACCATTTGACCTTAGAACTGAAGAAGCTTCTCGGATGAGAGGTGAAACGTCTTCAAGTAACTTAAAGAAGTCCAGACGCTTTTCTCCAAGCTCCTTTGACTACCATACAGACTTGTTTTCTAAACATAGGATGTTAAGAACCTAGCGTATGTTGCTAACTTTTGGAACTATTGCAAGGTCCCATGACTCCACAATTTTGTGAAAAAAAAGAAGAAGAAAAAAGAAACTTTTTAATTGGAACTTTCAGGGTTCTGAAGAGAAAGCCTGACATACACAACAGCAAAAATGGCAAGCACTAAGCAAAAACACAGATAATAAATAAATTTTAAAAAAAAACCTGAAGTGTGTATTAAATTGCAAAAAAAATTTAAAAAAGCATATTGTTAGCATAATCTGACACTAAGATGAACACATTAGGATATTCCTTTGTTTTGAATAAGAATGACCCTATAGCAAGAGTATAATCAAATATAATCATATAGTCTCTAAGGATAAATCAAGAAAACATTTTACAAAAGATTTCAAAATGTGCAAGATAAATTATTTTCTATTATAAATGTAATTAGTACAATAATTAATTATTATTAATAATGAAATAATTCATTCTTCTTTATCTCATATTATCCTGCTACCTCCAAAGGAGGCAAGAGAAAGCTGTTGCCAGGTAACAGTGCTACAGTTGAGCAATTGGATTGGGTTGATAGCCAGTGTTGTTTTCTGAGGAGGCACCAGTCCTTTGGACACTCAGAGGCCAGCCAGCTTGAAAGGCTTACCCACCAGAAAATCTGATTTACTGCCACAACTGTCATCATATCCTTACTTGATTGCTATATGAAGAGAAAGAAATATTATAATAAATTGGGTTTCAGTAGAAAGATATGCAATAAATGGGTTTCAAGTTCCATGTAATGCAGCGAAATGCACATAGGTAGCGGCATGCTGCTTAATGAACTCATCATGCTTCTGACATTGTTCAGTTGTACTTTTACAGCTTATTTCCACAATGAAACAAATATTATTTATCTTATCTTGGGTAAGGACAGGAGGCAAAATATGTCAGACAAAACCAATATCAGCCAATATCTTCAACATCTATCCTTCATTTAGTTTAAGGATTTCAGCTAGTCTAGTAAACTTGCACACTTTTCTTATTAACTAATGTTTTCTTTAAAAGTGTATTTTTCAGTGTCCTATAGTGCCAACCCATCACCTGTTCTGTGAAATTCAGTGACCTTGAGGGTGTTCCCCTGTGATATGACAAGATACCTCTTCGTTGTTGGATTTTGCTGTTTGACCAGTGCTTTACACACACACACACACACACACACACACACACACACACTGATCCCCTTCTCTTGGTGTGCCTGCACATCTCTTTCCTGGACCCCAGTCCTTGCTCTAATCCCCTGGACTTGATGCTGAGGCTGCAGGCTGGTAATTGACCAAATCCCCTTCTGCTACCTTCAACCCATACCTCTCCTATGATGTCAAGTGCTCCTTGACAGTACACATGCAGACAGACACGTGCTTGTAATACAAATAGACATATCCATACGTGCATGCAAATAAAACCAATCCAAAATGCCTCAACATTCAGATTTTATTTTATCAGCTGTCAGACCGAACACCATTTTCTTGGCTTGCAGTAAAGGATTATTTCTTTCTCCAAGGTTTTCAGTTAATGAAGTATTGGCATTTTGAGCTGGTATGGCTTAGGTCTGCTTTCTGCCTCTTTTTTCTGTAATAAGTTCCATTTTATATCTCCATTCTCAAAACTGTCACTGAAAAACATCCGCATTTGATCGCTGATTTCATTAAATGCTTTGTTTTCTCCTTGCAAAACACTAGAGTGCTCCCCGATTTGCCATTAGAGAGCTCCTGCAAGAACAATGTGTAATTTTAGTCTGCCACTGAAACTGTCGGAGGTGTCACTCAAGAGCAAAACATTGACGCTAAACACTAGATAGGAATTGAAATGTTTTCCTTTCTTGGAAAATTGAGATTACATACGCTGATAGACGATAAAATGGGCAAACCCAAGACATATTCAAACATCATCTAAGCTTCGGTGTTAAAATGTCTAAAATATTTTTATCCAAGTGGACAAACATAAGGAAAATAACATCTAATTAGGTCATTTTTATGATTTAGCCAACAAACATTCGTAAGCAGATATTATTAAGCGGATGCATTGTGCGCAGCTTAAAGTATATCTTAACAATATTGTGTAACACCTTTGAGACTAACCCTGGTCAGTGTAATGTGTGCAGGTTTTATTTCCAGTGGGTTTGTAAGATGTGTAATATTTGTATTATTAACACATTCAATTAGTTGCTTGGTTGGATATATCCTATAGTCTTTCTGTTCATTTCAAAATAGATAGGGAAGACACCTGATAGGAGCAATGAAAGTCATTTTTTTTAAGAAGGCCTGCTGCAGACTTATTAAACTCTCCAGCCAATTCCACAAAGGCCATGAAAGTCTGGAAGCGAGAACACAGATAAAGAGGAATGGAATAGTATGAAGAGGATGTATTTAAAAGGGAAAGGATTTGGCACATTGAGACTTGTCTGTGCATAAGAGTAAAATAACAATATGAAGGACACTTTGAAGGCTCTCCTGTGTCCAACAAAGCAGCAACATTTCAGTGTGCTTTGCTGCTTTGTAAGGGGTTAAGAAGAGTACTTTGTAAACGCTAGAGTGGCCTGCTATCAAGGCCTCCTTTCTGTTCCTTTATGATTAGTGTGCTTGTTCTGTTAGATGTGATTAGACTAATACTGTAATGTTCTACCCAAGTTAATGGTCTGTGGTTACTGTTGCCAAGCCCTGCTGCTTGATTAAATTATTCACTTAATATTAGTATTATATGATTAATCTACCAATTAATTGGCAGGGTCAAAGTGATTCTAACTGAGACTTTTTGCAACAGCTGATTTACTAATGCCAACTGATGCTGGAAATATTTGGTATTCACCCAAAGAAGACTTGATACTGAACTCTCAATACGCTTCCATACCTTTGCCTATGAATAATGCATTAGAATAAAATGAAGGAATCAAAGGTGGATTCTACAGACGTAGTGTATAGAACTGTGGATCCGGTCTAACACCCTCATGTTTTATTGTGGATATGACAGACTCCTTGTAAAGACCTTATGGTTAATGTTATAAATCCTAAGTATTTCTTCATTCTATATGGAATTGTCTACGTTTCTTTAAAAACATGACAGATTTTCAATGCGGTCTCTGACTTTTGGAACCACTTTAGTGATATAACAGCGTCAGAAATGGGAGGAACACCCTTCAACCATGCCACGAGTGTTCCTGTTGCATAGTTTCTACCAGAGGACGTGTACTTGAAGCACCACGAACACACCAGCCATCTTAACTGTGCAGAGTCAGGTGGAAACAAGTAATCCACAACTTGTGACAATAATGCAAGAATATTTTTAAACTGCATTAACATATCTTAGCAAAAATTTGCAAATAACTGCACATAACAAATGCCAGGGAAATCTGTTTATGTTTTCTGTTTAAAAGAAAACAGTACTGGCTGATATATCAGATTTTTAAATCACCAATTTTTGTTTTTTGGTCTTAAAAATCTTATATTGATTGGGCTCTAGTACCAATGAAGAAGCTTAACTGGAGCTTTTTGTACACGAGGGAGTAAAATGGTTTATAGATCTATTTCATTTTAAAATTATACAGTTTTATGGCCTACTACAAGAATGTTTCAGTGATGTATGCAAAAACAAGTTTGGTTTGAATAGAAGAACACTTCAGTTATTACCACTGGATGGATGGTGTGTTTCTGTGCGTATGTTCCCATGTCGTTGTGGGTTTTGTCCAGGTACTCCAACTTCCTCCCACAGTCCAAAGACATGTATGTTAGGTTAATTGGTGAGTCTAATTTGGTTATAGGCATGAATGTGAGTGTGAATGGTTTTTTTGTGTTAGCCCTCCAGAAACTAGTGACCCTTCAATGGTGTACCTTGCCTCACGCCTTATCACAGCAGCAAAGGGGTCCAGTCCAACTGTGACCCTGATTTGGATAAGTGGAAGATGGATAAATGGATCCATGCTATAATAGATGCACTATGCAGTTTAGCATTGCTTTCCTCAAACATGCAAGGCCTTCCCTTAAAGAGACATGGTCTGGATAGGAGCATTTGTTGCTCTTAACCAGTGTTAGGTAAGTTACTTTAAATTAGTAACTTAGTTACATTACTAGTTACTTCTATCAAAAGTAACTCAGTTACTTCAAGTTACTCGTTACTTTCAAAGTAACTAGTTACTAGGGAAAGTAACTTTGGTTTTACTCAGAATTCTCTTGTTAATGTGTTGCTTCTGTAGCTGGATACCCAGTAAGATTGCCAGTCTTCTTGCTTGCTTACTTGCCACAAGTGCACTGTGCCACCTACCAATCGAAAGGAAAAGATAATGTGCATATTTCCACGAGAGAAATCCCACGCCTGGACCGTCGTTGACCGCCGCCATGATTCTAGCCTACGTCACAGCGTCATGTGCGCCTTTTACATCCCACACAAAAACTGCAGTCGTGGTGCTCTCGATTGTACTCAGAACTCTGAAATTCTGCCTTCTGAATAGGAAGATGTAGGTAACACCATACTGCAGATGAGCTGCTTACAGGGCTGGACTGGGACAAAAAAAATCGTCCCGGGGGATTTGACTAGAGACCGGGCCACCATTATAGGAAAAATCATAAAGACTTTGAATGAAAACAAACACTGTTGTGACAGTGATGTACACTGTTCTGATGGTATATATGTATCAATCTATCAATTGTTTGTTGTAAGACTCAGATAATTATTTTTTTAAAAGCTAGACATTTTAAATGAGAATAAGAAAGAAAAGTATTTCCTTGTGCCCCCCTTTCCCCGTTAATGCCCTACCTGCCCCCCTGGCAACACTTTGCTAGATCCGCCCCTGCACAGTTACCAGCTGTCAGCTATGTAAAAAAGGATCCTGGTGTTATTTGTCTCTCAGAAACAGTTCATAACTTCTCTTCAATTCATTCATGTCACCTAAAAGGTAAACCTGTTTCTCCATCACCTGTTCAGCTCTGATGATTCAGTAAGGACATCTCCTGGTTTCATCTTCATGTTTCCCTCTCACCATATAACCAAACCGACATCATGACCAGCAGCTTTTTTACAGCTGTGGCTCCAGCAAACATCAGCTGATACTAGAAAGTAATATTAAATAAATTCTAACAACAGCTGATCAAGCTTAAACGTGCTGCTGTTGTTTACCGCGACATCCGCTGGTTTCCTCTTTCTGGCGCAAAGTGGGCGATAAACAAACAAGAGAGAAAAGCCGATCAGCTGATCATTGATCAGTTTCATGATTGAAGTAGAAACGGGAGAGGGAGGGGGAGAATGAAAGAAGAAGAGGCAGCTGTGCAGCAAAGACACAGAATAACTCCAGCTTTCTGTCTTTTTCATTGTAGCTGAATTACGGGACAAACTGTGTTCCTTTTCACCTCAATAAGAAACGCGTAATATTTTCTCTGAATACCAGACGGGACGGTTGGCAACTCTAATAACTTATGAACAAAATAAAGTTCAACATCATTAACTTCATAGCACCCACCCAGCTGTATAGAAACTCCGTCATGCTAGCTAGCACGCAGTACGGGAAAAAGTCAGAATAACGAAAATAAACTCCACCTAAGCTTGGTTTATATCTGACCCAGAGAGACTGCAGGTCATAACTTCTTACCTGAAATTCAGTTCACACTTGGACCGGCGGCCGCCTCGGGTCTCTTTTCCTCCTGCCTCCCCTTTCCCTCCTCCACCTGCTGGCCTCCACCACTTGCTAATGCTACTGAATCTGTGGAAGCTCCGCGATACCACCACAAGAAGTAACGAATAACGAGCCTATCTAAATCCCAGTAACGATTAACGCGTTCCTGATTTTGGCATAATAACTAGCTACCGTGCTCGTTACCACAATGATAACGTAGTTACTGTAACGTGTTACTTAATAACGTGTTAGTCCCAACACTGCTCTTAAACTTATATACACCATTCAGTATCCATCGTACCTTTCCAGATGTGAAATGTGGCAATGACATAGGCACTAATGGAAGATCCATACTTTTGAACTGAGCACTGAGAAAAAAACAAACAAATGGTCCATCTCCTCTTCAGTCTGGAGAATGTGGAGTTTACATCAAATCTTTTCAAATCCTGATTTAAACCATAAAACATGCAGTCTAGGGAGCTTGATAGGGTGGGGCCAGGTTTCACAATGAGCTTACCCGAAACCCTGGCTGATTGTGACCCACACCCGCTTTCACACCTTGGCTCATGTGATTAGGTAGAGGATCATCAGGGGGTCCTTTGGGGGGAAACTCCCACTGGGTTTAAATCTGGGACTCTACACTATTTGACCTTAAGAACTGAAGAAGCTTCTCGGATGAGAGGTGAAACGTCTTCAAGCAAGTCAAAGAAGTTCAGACGCTTTTCTTTCCAAGCTCCCTAGACTACGATGACCTGAATGACTGAGAACCTTCACAGACACAAAACATGTAAACAGTTTTCTACTTTGTCACCATCCACTTTAATTGAGCTTTGACCAAGAGAATACCTTCTTCTTTGCTGCTTTGTTCCTGAGCCCACGCGGCAAGTTCCATGACAGAATCATGCTGGTATTCAAAAACAGGCATGTACTGATTTTCTGCCTTGTCTCTTGTACAGAGAGATTTCTTCAAATTCTCTAAATCTTTTGATGATATTATGAACTGTAGATGATGAGAGATTCTAAATCGTCATTTTCAAAATTTTCAACATTTTTCTCACAATTTCTAGATGCAGGTTTTGGCAGATTCCCCATCTTTATTTCTGAGAAGCTCTCTATGATGATCTTTTTATGCCCAATCATGTTCCTGACCTGTTGCCGGTTCACCTAATTAGTCACAAAACATTGCTCCAGCTCTTTCTTTTCAGTGCCACTTGTGTTTCAAGCCCTTTTGTTGACCTCGTCTCAACTTTTCTGAGATGTGCTGGTGCCATCAAATTCAAAATGAATGATATTTTTCATGAAACAGTAACATGGCTCAGTTTAAACATTTGATACATTTTCTGTGTTCTACTGCAAACTAAATATAAGCTTATGAGACTTGCAAATCATTGCCTGCTATTTTTATCTACATTTTATTTATCTCATTTGGTAATATGCATTCATATGCATCAAAAGTTCATATTTTAGTTTGCAGTCTTAATCACTGAATCTGCCAAGTTGCTTCAAAAATGAATGCTACAATTTAAATGTAAAGCAATACATTTTTAGACAGAGACCCTTTATTTATTTATATTTTATAGTGATGTTTTTTTATTTATTTCCCTACTCATTTTAAGCTCCATTGAAAGTTCGTTTGAAGCCAAAATTTCATAGAAAGTTGAGCAAAATAAAACAAAAACGTAAAAAATGCAAAAATGAGTGAGTCAATTTACCAAGTTTACCCATAGTGTTTTCGTATTTTGGGTCCCTACATTCAAGAATGTAATGATTCAGCAAATCTCTGGAGAGGCCGCTGACTGACAGAGTTGCCTTTTTTTCAGGTCAGACCTTGCATAGCTGCATGGTTTCTCTCTTTTTTAAGACCTGTCACATGTAATCTCTGACATTTAGAAGGAGAGAAATGTGTAATACATATAAACAGGTTAGTGCTGCTGTCACAATGAGTTCCACAGTGGAGGGTGGCTTTACATGTGTCAACCTGAACTCTATTGTCCTTGACTGAGCTTGCTGCAAATAAATGTTTCAGCGTAAGGCATCTGAGACTCCTGAATGGTTCACCTTCAGTTTCCGCAAGAACCACTGAACGATTAGAAAATGCTTTAAAAGTAGAAGTGTGCAAAAGTATTTATATATATATACACACACACACACACACACACACACACACACACACACACACACATATATATATATATATGTATGTGTGTGTGTGTGTATGTATATATATAAATACTTTTATATATATATACACACACACACACACACACACACACACACACATATATATATATATATATATGTATGTATGTGTGTGTATGTATATATATATATATAAATACTTTTATATATATATACATATGTAAATATATATATATATATATAAAAAAACACCCAGCACGCCCCTGCGGGCGGTTTATCCTTCAAGCTCGGGTCCTCTACCAGAGGCCTGGGAGCTTGAGGGTCCTGCGCAGTATCTTAGCTGTTCCCAGGACTGCGCTCTTCTGGACAGAGATCTCCGATGTTGTTCCCGGGATCTGCTGGAGCCACTCGCCTATCTTGGGAGTCACCGCACCTAGTGCTCCGATTACCACGGGGACCACCGTTACCTTCACCCTCCACATCCTCTCGAGCTCTTCTCTGAGCCCTTGGTATTTCTCCAGCTTCTCGTGTTCCTTCTTCCTGATATTGCTGTCATTCGGAACCGCTACATCGATCACTACGGCCGTCTTCTTCTGTTTGTCTAACACCACTATGTCCGGTTGGTTAGCCACCACCATTTTGTCCGTCTGTATCTGGAAGTCCCACAGGATCTTAGCTCGGTCATTCTCCACCACCCTTGGGGGCATCTCCCATTTTGACCTCGGGACTTCCAGGTTATACTCGGCACAGATGTTCCTGTACACTATGCCGGCCACTTGGTTATGGCGTTCCATGTATGCCTTGCCTGCTAGCATCTTGCACCCTGCTGTTATGTGCTGGATTGTCTCTGGGGCATCTTTACACAGCCTGCACCTGGGGTCTTGCCTGGTGTGATAGACCCCAGCCTCTATGGATCTTGTGCTCAGAGCTTGTTCTTGTGCTGCCATGATTAGTGCCTCTGTGCTGTCTTTCAGTCCAGCTTTGTCCAGCCACTGGTAGGATTTCTGGATATCAGCCACCCCCTCTATCTGCCGGTGGTACATACCGTGCAGGGGCCTGTCCTTCCATGATGGTTCCTCGTCTCCCTCCTCTTTCTTGGGTTTCTGCTGCCTGAGGTATTCACTGAGCACTCGGTCAGTTGGGGCCATCTTCCCAATGTATTCTTGGATGTTCGTTGTCTCATCCTGGACTGTGGTGCTGACACTCACCAGTCCCCGGCCCCCTTCCTTCCGCTTAGCGTACAGCCTCAGGGTGCTGGACTTGGGGTGAAACCCTCCATGCATGGTAAGGAGCTTTCTTGTCTTTATGTCAGTGGCTTCTATCTCCTCCTTTGGCCAGCCTATTACCCCAGCAGGGTACCTGATCACGGGCAGGGCGTACGTGTTGATGGCCCGGACCATTCAGCTGACTCCTCAGGACTTGCCTGACCCTCTGCAGGTACTTGGTGGTTGCAGCTTTTCTAGCAGCCTCTTCATGGTTCCCATTCGCCTGCAGGATCCCCAAGTACTTGTAACTGTCCTCTATGTCTGCAATGTTGCCTTCTGGTAGTTCAATCCCCTCAGTTCTGACTACCTTCCCTCTCTTTGTTACCATCCAACTACACTTCTCCAGTCCGAACGACATTCCAATGTCATTGCTGTATAGCCTGGTAGTGTGGCTCAGTGAATCGATGTCTCATTCACTCTTGGCATACAGCTTGATGTCATCCATGTACAGGAGGTGGCTGACAACTGCTCCGTTCCGTAGTCGGTATCCGTAGCCAGTCTTGTTAATGATATATATATATATATATATATATATATATATATATATATATATATATATGTGTGTGTGTGTGTGTGTGTGTGTGTGTGTGTGTGTGTGTGTGTGTGTGTGTACTGAGGTTTAGAAAAAGCTGGAGTTAATTACGCCTGATAAGCTTGTCCTGAAGCCAAAAAAAGATGTTAGTACAGTGGGGTCAGGTGGGGGTAAGGGGTGCAGGGTAGTATCTGAATAATTAATAAGTGGATGCAGGGCAGGAATTATAGGATAAGTGGAGTAGAGAAGGGATCCACCCAAATCTGCTAAAGCTGCCCACAGCAGAAAAAAGCAAACCCTATCCTCACTGTAGCAGCTAAAAAAAAAAAAAAAAGAAGAAGAAAAAGTTCACATGTGTGTCTGTTAATTTGTCATCCATGTTTCATTTCATTTATATCAAGTGAATATTTTCCTTTCAAGGAGACACAATGTGCTCTCCTTCAGTGTTTTTGGACAAAAGACAATTCAACCATTTTTTGAATAATATGATAATCCCTTCATGCTGCACTTAAGTGCCACTTGAACTGTTCTGTTACATGATTTGTAGAACTCCCGAGAATTCTAAACAACAATATAACACATGTCTTATCTGTCATTTTGGGCATTCTATTTATTCTCCTAATTAACTGAATTAAATGCTTATTAAATGCTCATTTTTCAATGAGTATCCCATGTTTTTAATGTATTCTCATTAGTCCTTGTGTTCCTCAAGGATAAATCCAAGTTCCTCTTTCTATTAATATATAACCTCAGTTTTAAGAGAAAATGTGCAGTAAGTAAAAATCCAGTCATTTTTTTTCTATAAAAATTCTAATTATGTGAATGCATCTACCCTTAACTACCTTCAAAAAGTCACATAACCTGGCTTCTTTAGAATGATCACATTTTTCATTTTACCACATCTCCTTGGTAGGAATCCTTTACAGTACAGTCAACCCATCTCTCATTTATCATCCTAACTGGCTTACTGTGGAGAAATGATTAATTATAAAGAACAAGTAGGAGTAGGGCAAGGGATGATTTTCTAATTTCCAAAAAAAGTTAAGAAAGGGCCAGAATAAATGTCATGTCAGTAATTTTAATTTTTGCTCTATTTGTTTTAGGGAAGGGCAAAAAAGGTCACAGACTGGTGATTATACTTCTACTGCAAAGCCTTATGCTACTTGTGAACATCATCAGACTTCTCAATACATGCTTTATCAAAAAGACAGTAAAAACACTGATGACCCAGATTGGAATAAGATGCGTTTTCTTGACACTTGAGAATCAAGATGGATTCTATTTATATATTATGCATATAAGCCCTAAATTCAAGCAACAACATAATGGGTCCAAGCCTGAACACTGATGCTTTCTCTATTAAACACTTGTGTCTGTGCATGTAAATACTGGAATACTAGTAAGAATATTAATTAAGCAATGTGGAATCAAAACCACAATAATATAATAGAAAGAATAACTGATGACTATATACATACAGAATTTGCATGAGCACTTCCTGTTCTTATACTGTTTTACTCTGAATTTCCTCAGGAGGGCATTGTTGTAAAAATCTATACTCACACAGAGACGCTTTGTGTGGTGCAGGTGAAATAAGCATAACAACTTGTGGAAGCTGAAGTAGGCCTGTTGCATGAGTTTGCCATCAGTGAAAGTTGTTTTTGTTTTTGTAAAAGGAATGAGTGTAAAATTAGATTAAAAGTGCATATCAGTTTTGACAGCCCCATCAGAGCTGAAAGGGAAGCTCTCACAGCTCATAGCCTATTCTGTTTGCACATTTAATGTCACAGGCATACCAATATGCACATGTAATTTTTAAATGGTTATTTTTTTTCTCCAAAACCAAATGCTTTTGATTAATCAGTGGAATGGAAAATGATTGTAAACTGGGAATTGAGAGTGCAAATTATGCACACAGAGAAATAGCTATAATATCTTATTCATGGAAATGTTTGAGCAAGTATATAACTTACACAGCACCTCTTTTGTTCTCCGCTGACATAAATGCACAGACAACACGAAGGCCTAGTCCTCTGCCAAACAGCTTCATTTGATGTTCTCTTTTATTTTCTGTCTTTTTTGAAACACAGCCCTCATCCAAATCCCCTCCTGAGTCCCTCTCCTCCTTTGTCCTTATATTATCTCCATCCCCTGATGCTTGTAAAGGGTCATTTTTGTTTTGATCTGATTCTGTAATTTGATATTTCTTGTGCAAACTCAGAAGGTGTTTGCCAAAGTAGCCCAATATCTTTGATGACATTTAGAGCTGCAGTTATTAGTTTTGCTGTTGATTAGAGGCGTCAACAGAAACTCCAGTTCGCACTCACCCTGCTCTTCACCCCGTCTACCTGCTCCGTGGATTGCAGTTTCAAATAAGGGGCTCTAATGTTATTCCACTTGCCTCATTGCCTCTGCTTGTACGCTCCGGCGAGCACAAAACCACCCACTGCCCTGTGAGTTCTGAAAATTAGCAAGGGGCAAATTTGAGGTGGCGCATATTGCCCAGTGTAAAATATTTAATTTAGAAAGACTCTGACCACCTCTCTCCCACTGGGCTTCCATTTCATCTGCAAGGAAAAAAAAGTCTTTGGATTCTTTCAGGGGAATATGGTGGAATATATTTTTTCATTTTTTTATTCATCAGCTAAATCTCGCTTTTTTATTCAACATGCATTATGAGATTATACCAAATACCAGACTGTGTGGAAAGGAGCTAATGACTTAACATCTTGCGTTCACTTTTTTGCAGAGAGTAAAGAGGAAATGCACCAAATCCACTCCAGACCATTGGCACTCTTAACTAGAGAGAATTATTTTGGTTCACCAAGCATCAGTAATATGCTAAAAACCTTTAACTACACAAATCATCTGCCCAATTAAGCCAATTTGGACATAAGGAGGTGGAGGTGGTCAACAAGTACAAGTACCTCGGGCTGTGGGTGGACAATAAACTGGACTGGTCATGCAACACAGAGCACCTGTATAAAAAAGCCCAAAGCCGACTGTACTTCCTCAGGAGGCTGAGGTCTTTTAACATCTGCAGGAAGCTCCTGAGGATGTTTTACCAGTCGGTGGTTGCTGGAGTACTTTTCTATGCTGTGGTGTGCTGGGGGAGCAGCACAGCAAAGAAGGACTCATCCAGGCTGGAGAAACTGATCAGGAAGGCTAGCTCTGTGGTCGGCATGAAGCTGGACACTCTGGTGACAGTGGCAGAGAAAAGGACATTAAAGAAACTGATGGACATTATGGACAATGCCAGGCATCCTCTGCACACGGCCATTAACAACCAGAAGAGTCTGTTCAGTGACAGGTTGCTTCTCCCAAAGACAAGAACTAACAGACTTAAAAACTCCTTTGTCCCACACGCCATCAGACTGTTTAACTCCTCTCTGGTGGGGAGAGGGAGGGGAAACAGGAGGACAAAGGAGGGAACAACTAAGCTGTAGTGCCTCTTCACCTCACTGTGCAATACCTTTTGTGCAATACTTTTGTAAATAGTCAACGGTGCAATAGACTCAATACTTGAAATGTGCAATTCACTTGTATTTTTATTTTTATTCCTATTTATTCTATTTATCCCCTTCGTATATTTTATTTATATTGTCTCTGTATTTATATATATGTGTGTGTGTATAACTCTGTAACTTCTGTCGGTGCTGTGCTTTTTTGGAAATCGAATTTCCCAGAGGAACCCACCCGAGGGATTAATAAAGTTCTATCTTATCTTATCTTATCTTATAAGACGGGTAGCTTTGATCATTGCTATGTAAAGAGGTTATTCAGAGGACAAGGTCACTGTGAGTAATTTCTCAAATGCTTGAAGAGAAATTTAAAACCGTGTAGCCCTCGATAGGAAAGATAATGACCAGCAAAAGGATTGTCTTTCTGCAGAACCTGATCTGTGCTATTATGTGCACAACAGTAATTAATGGTTATATTTTTATACAAATTAACAAAATGAATTTCATAAGACTGGCAACCTGTCCAGCCCATCTTTTGCCCCATGACAGCTACAATTGGCTCTAGCCCCCATTTGTGCTTTAAAAGGATAAGCAGAAGAGAATGAATGGTTGGATGGACTAGCTACATATCTCTTGTAGCTAACAGCTGGCCAAGTGTCTTGGTAAGTAAACAATGCTAGCTAATGTTAGATTATATTTTACTTGATAATGCACACATATTTGATTTGGATTCAAGAAAATCATCTGGTTAGTACTGCAGTATTGATGTTTATGTAAAATTAATTTTAGTATTAATTATAAGGTATTGTCAGACAGCATATCTACATGTCTTTACTGTGATTATATGCAAGAACAGAGAGTTTGATAGGTGCTAGTGTGGGAAATGGTATAATGACTCATCAAGCAATGTTTCTTGATTCCAGAGTTTAAATATTAGAAGAGTGAAGGTACTGGTCAAGCTGAGGGAAATACAGTATTGAAACTGAAGCAGCTGCTGGCACACAAGGGAATGCTATCAGTAACAGATATTTGAAACCCTGTCCTGAACTCCATCATATGTCCAGGAATGTAATCCTTCTGTCTAAAATGAGTATTGCATACATTGTCTCATGACAGATGCAGCAGCGAAGTCCTTTTGCTCCACCTGCACAAAATGCACCCAAGCATGAAAACAAGCTCAGTTCTGCTTCATGTCAGGAAAGCAGTGGACTTGAGATCACGTAAGGCTCATGATTGTGCAAAATGCTCACAAAAAAAAATTCACAATGATGAAACATGCTCCGAGTCACTACCACCTACTACTGCACTGAGTGCTGAGGCAGAGAATACAAAAGACTCCCCCATGTTACCCTCTGTGTGCTTAAAAAAGCATTCTTGTGCTGCTTAAAATCCACACTTTTTCAGCTGAATTGCTTTGAGAAATGCATTATCTTTTCAAACGTGTCCTAAAAAAAAAATGTAATATGAGAAATATAAGAAAACATCTCTAACTTGCAAGTGAATTCTATTGTAAATCAATTTAGTACTTTGGTTCAGAAATGGAAAATTCATTAGCTATTAAGAGAACAATCCTAAAGTGAACAGTGTAATTCATCAAGGTGAATTATCTCACCTTTGCTATATTTTACTATTAAACTGTCATGTAGTGCAGGGTTAACAGGAGGTGAGTGGGAGAAAAAGTTTGGAAAAGAGTGTGATTATCCATGACTGAAATAGTCTTAGCAGGAAGGAGAGAGCAGTCAGAGAATTGTACATGTTAGGCCAGGTGGGGCTTCGTTACAAAGCTGAAGACTTGAGTAAAATATTCTGTGATCTCAGCTCATGTGTGGGAGGAACACGTCTGTATCCAGAACTGTGCTCTTTCATCTTTTGTCACTATGTGTTATTACACCTGCGTGATACCACATCAGGAACCATACCTGGGTGCAGCCTTATAAAGAAATGTGTGAAGCTTCTGCTGGAAACTGTGAGAGTTAATTATGCAACTCTTCTCTGATGTGAAATCAATTACCTGCACACAAAAGTCTAAAGATTTTTATTACATGCCAAGCAAATGATTCAGAAAAAGCATCCAGCATTGCTGGGGCCAGGTTCCCGAGCTGAAGCACTTAAAATAAAATAACAAAAAAAAACACAAAGAAAGACTAAACATTTTTTTCTATTTTGAATTTGATTTTGAATTTTCACCTACTTTGAAAAAGAAGCTTTCTAATTATTTTCCTCCTGACTTTACATTTCATTTCATCAAATGTGTTTTTTTACTTGAATATTGGACTGTACTCTAAAGCAGTCATACGACTCTCCTACAGCAGAGGCTGAACACAGCACACTGTGCATGAATATGAGTCATTACATGCATGTTTTGAATTCTAGTTAAATGAGACAGGCTGAAAGAATGGCCCAGAACTCAATATAAAACGTCTTATAAAAAATGAATTTAGACTGTGATAAAATCTGCCCTCTTCATTTAATGAAGATGAGATGAGAAATAATTCATTTATCTTCTTTTGGGAAGTTCTTTGTTACAAAAGCTGAAATAACAACAGTATTAACGAGAAGCATTCAAAGAGTTCAAACGTCTGCCAAAGCAGCTTACTCAGTATTTACGTTTAATGGAATAGCATTGTATTTTGCATATATTAATTTTTGCGTGCAGTTTAAATCACGTAAGGGTAGCATGACAGATGTTTACTTTGATTAAACAAACATTATGTCAGAGTATAAAATGAATGATGAATTTGTGAATAACTGGACACGAATAACTTGAGCTCATTAAATATTATTATTAATATTATTATTATTTTTATTACCACAGTATATATTTCTAACTAGGCAGGTCTGTCTCCTGGCAATACTTTCTTTAAAGACAACAAATTTTGGGATCAACTTGAAGGACAGGCAGATGTAAAATGTAAAAGTGAGGTCAGAGGTCAAATGTGACATGATATTTAGAGTCACCATAGTCCAGTGTCATTTTTAAAATGCTGCCAATATAAACAAAGGCAGTAGAATTTTAAGCAGGGTTTTTAAAGAATGTATCATGATATTTTAAATCTTTATACTTTCAATATGTTGACAATACACACCATAGTTGTGAGAATCAGGTTTAAGTTATAAGGCTTTTTGTTAATTTTCAACCAATGGACATTAAGTTGACTTTGAAAACCTTGGAAGATGTCAGGGAAATTTTAATGGATTGTTAATATGACCCCATGCTACACATCTAAAGTTTTAACAGAATTGATTCAAAACCTTCAGTGTTTTGATTCAATCTGATGGTGTCACTAGTGACACTAGCTCCGATTTTGCTGTAAGAATCTCTGCTTCCTCAGGAAATGAAGCCTGCTCATAACTTTTTTATGTGCAGCAAGTGTTTAGATCTTCCATTTCAACCTGTTGTCAGTGTGGATGTCCTGGTACTTGCACTATATCAAAGTCATGTCCCAAGACAGACAAGAGACATGTAGTTGTCCTTTTCCATCTGAAGTCTATCAGCAACGCTCTGGTCTTATTCATATTCAGAAGCATATAGTCATATGCTTCTGACCACTGCACCAAATCATCCATTAGTGCTCTGTATTCCTCCTCCTGCCCATCACTAACACATCAAATCATTGCAGAGTTGTCTGTCTAGCTCTTCAGGTGGCATGACTCAGAATCTGCACAAGGTAAACAGGAATTGAGACAACAAAGTCCATTGTGGAGGTCCTGCACTGCACACCGTTTGAAGCATTACAGCAATGTTTTTATTTGAGGTTTGTGACACAGCTTTTCTCTTTTTCTTTGCTAATAATTCATCTTTAATATCACAGTAATATTTAATAAAAGAGTATTTGATTAACTTTTTTTTGTTGTTGTTGTTGGGTATATATATCTTGGAACATATTTGAACAAACCTGTATAGAAACAGAGGTGGGACAAAGTACCAATAAGTAAAACTTTCAGGTATCTGTACTTACAGAAGGATTTATTTTTATGGCTACTTTTTCCATAAATACACTCAGAAAATGATTTACAAATAAAATGGTGTCTGTTCAACTTAAATTTAGTTGATTGACTCTGAACATATACCAATCATATACCAATCATCTTGAGTTGTGTGTACTTTCAGCATCTAACTATAGAAGAGGAGCGAGCATAAAGAAAATGCAATGCTCTAACAGCTCGACAAATATCACCAAACAAGCTGTTTCTGGGCACTTTGTCACACAGTGTGTCAGGTAGCTAAAGGTACAGCTGCTGGATTCCCCGGAGAGAGAAGAAAATGAGATATGAAGAAAGTACAGGAAATACAGGACCGGAGATTAGCAGAGATTATTTTTTTAAGATAACAGCTGCTCAGTGACATTTGTTCAACTGGAAATTTAAAGCTAACATGTAAAGTCCTTGTTTATTTTTTAGAGATTTTTGAAAGGATATTGAATGTATACTTGATGTATTGCTGAAATACTCATTTTCCTGTTGACATATGGAGGCAGTTGACAATATGTACTTTTTTTTTAGCACATGCATTTATACTTCTACCTAAGTAATGAATGTGTGTATTTTTGCCACCAATATTCAAATGTTTTGGGGTTTTTTTTACAATTGATTTATTTTAGATCGGTTAAGCATAACAGTTACACATGAACACACCAATGCAAACGCGAAACACATCTGGCATATTTCATTTAAGACAGCTTGATGGAGATGCTTGTGGGCACTGGTTTGACTCAGCTGGCCTTGCCTCTGTTTTCCACACTTTTAAATCCCCATGTATCTTAATAATGTTCTCTCTTCTCCAAATCCCCTTATTCAATTATGGCAGCTTCTAATACATGTGTCAACATGTTTCATTAGTCAGTCCTTCTCTCCCACCAAAGAGATTAGCTTTCACTTTTTTTCTTTTATTTACTAAATGCTGAAATATCATTTTCCCCAGGACAGAGTGAGAACCGGGAAAGAGGAAATGATTGTTTTTGTTCATTACATTTCATTTTGGTCAACCAGATGGAGCTATTTTTTTTTCCTTTCTTTGCTGAGCAGACTATTAAATATATGCTGCAGTTTACATTTAAATGCTTCAAGAACATTAGAGAAACTCTGGAACAAGACTGTGGTTTTAACTCTTTGCTCTCTGAACTCCTCAGCTTCACTTCTTTTCATCACAGAGTGAGTATTCATGAGCGTTTTACAGCAGAACAATGGCAAGAGTCTAGAAATAAGATACGAAGCAAGACTGTTTCATCTCAATAAGCGTGTATGCGTGTGTCACAGGAGGAAATGATTAATTCTATGACTGTAGGATCCCTTTGATATTTTGTGTGGTAATTCTTGGTCCCTTGAGGGTTCCATAGTTGTATCTTTATTGTTGAACTGAGAGTATTGAGGCCATGTGTAGGCAGGGACTAGATGAGATGCTACAGTACATGCATGCTCTGCAGATTTTCCCTATGAAAGCGCAGCACCTGTAGTAATGAAGAGCAGTGAAGAGCAACGGCTCACTGGTCATTATCATTCTGCCTCTGTTACACTCATCACCTGATTGTCTCATTGCCCCCCTCCTTCCCCATAAAACCCCACCCCCGCCTCCATCATAGCCTCATCATTATCAACTCCCTCACTGACTGAGTGCAGATGAGTATAGCGAAAACAGATGGAAAGACAAAAAGGTGAGAGAAGCTGAGGATTTCCACATTTGACGTTCTTGGTAATATAACAGGGTAAGTGTCAGGGCTTATTTTAAATAGTTAAACAACACAACAAAAATATAACAAACTTATTTTTAAAAATTATTTCAGTTTTATTCATCGCATATTGACAAGTCTGATGTTTTCACAGTATAGGTAACTGATAACAATGCAGAGAAGAAGACTGCTGCTAGAGTTTAAACTGATTTAACGCTAAAACTAGTGCTGGCAGTTTTGAGACAGTCTTTAGCTGTCTCTGTATTTGGTAATTAGTTTTAATAGCAAGTTTGTTTCCCACCGTTGTGGTCACCTGCAGTGCTTTGCTGATGATTTTAAACCTAAACCTTTTCAAAATCGATCAGAGCGATGATACCGCTCACTTTGCCAGTTTCCCCGCCGTGTGCCAGCAACTGATTCTCCTATTAATCACTCTTAATCCACATAATTTTACTTGTTTGCTTTTGTTTGTTTGTTTTGCCCCTATATTATTTAATTACATAATCATTTTTCTATTGCCTTTTAGGGTATTTTACAGGGTACTTAGTACTTTGCTACTCAGTTAGCCGCTGCGCCCTTCCTCCTACCCTATTTACTCCTCCTTTCGCTTACCCCTGGTGACCTTAATTACAACATGTAAAAACCTGACCTGCATCCAATTTCCAGCTCCTGACCACAGTGACCCAAGATTAATACCCAATGGTCCAAATTCAATTAAATTCCCTTCTAAATAAGAACAACAAATTTAGTCCCAGGCAGCAGAGGATGGTGGGACAACAGGTTCACACCAAAAAGGGGGGAAAGTGAGGCTAATACCAACATATAAATAATTACCAAGTTCACACAACTACACTCAACATTAATGGCATCCATTTATTACAGGTCAGCTGATGGACATATTTGGTGTTTTTGCAACTATGAAACAGTCACTGTTGAAAATGAGAACGTCAAATACCTTCTTCTATATTTTACAACCCATAAATGCATCTTATTTTTAAGTAGTTATTGGGTGATGGGGTAGGATCCAATCCCTGCTGTCACAGAGGAAAGAGCAAGATACACCCCAGACAGGTTGGCAGTCTATCACAGAGCTAACACACATCTACAACTCATCTACAACACTTCACAGTCCAAATGTGTTGTTGAGGGATAGTTTCATGCTGCCTTGTTAGTTATGCTCAGAAGTAAGAATCAGACAGATGAGTGGTTACCACTGCACAACCTGTCAGGCTAGAATCGGTTTCTGTAATTTGAATGGGCAGCAGCAGAGGTGCAGCTGTGCTACCACGAGAAGCTCGCTTTGATTTGAAAAAAAAAAAATAAATCTAATTTAATTTATTCATTGTTTTTCAGATCCACACACCAATTTCAAACTGGATGAAATGTAAAGCTTCTCTGTCCATCTGTTTTTATTAACATAATATCCAACATAAGCAGCAGGGTGAGGGACAGGGTACACCTTGAATAGGCTGATATAGTCTGTCATTGGAAAACATTGACTTTCTCATCCAATGAGAATTCCTTTGGACTGTAGAAAGAAGCCAACGCACGTACATTGGTAATATGACTATATTTTATCTCCTTCATTCCCTGATACGAGAGATCATACTGAGGTTCTTGATATAATAGCAAATCTTATGTACTACTTAAGTGACCTTTTGATAAACAGCCACCTTTGGTGTCCTCAAACCACAGCTCATTTCTCAGATGTCTGTAGTGCCTTAGTATCAAAGTTTGTATGTACACATCCCAACTGTTGGACTCAATTGAATTAAAATTAAAACCCTCCATACAAAAGTTTCATGTAATATCTATGAGCATTCAATACAGGAATGAAATGGAAATGTAGAGGCGAGATGATCATTTTTAAAAATTTCCTTGAAGTCGTGTCTCTCTATGTTTGTCTCTCTGCTGTTTTTTTGCTCATTTCTTTGTTTTGCTGTTTACTATAATTACATATAACAAGCTTTTTTAAATTATTGTAATTAGAAGTTTTTAATTTACACAATTATCTGTACACATCATTTAACAATATATGCCAATTAACTGTTTTAACAAAAGTTCACGTAACTGTAAAGGATACAAAATAGTATTTGAAACAGTATTTGATAATAACCGCCAGCTTTTTCAGCTTTGACCTGTTATCTCAAAGCAGTATAAACAGTGCATACTGTATCTGTCCCTGTGATTTAATTAAGTCAGCAGGCATACTGAAATAAGGAATTTGCATTACTGCATCCACCCTTTGCACTGTACCAATTAGAAACCTTTCATGGATTGTGATCTTGTAATATTTCCACAGAAGTTCCTCCCTGAAAAGACTTTTGGAGGGGGATTTTAATTGAACTAGCAGCAGGCTGTAGCCCTGAGACTTTTATCATTGTCAGTAATACGACACTGTGCAGGTTGATTTTGTTTAATGATAAAATAATCACTTTGGGAATTAGAATAAAAAAATGTGGCTTCTATTCTTTCATATCTATATATAAGAATTAACAACATGGCTGAGGTGTTTGTGCAGCATTTAGAGAACTCTTTTGGCGTGATGCAGAGACAAAAATAAACAAGAACAAACTAATCAATTTCCCTTTACCTCATTTTGTGCATTTCCACTAAAAAAAGTTGTCTGCTTTAAAAAAGTTTATTAAAAAAACAACAACCTGTGATCAGAGAGAACAGCTGCCCCGCCACAAATTGCTGATGGGACTTTTCCACTGCAACATGTAGTGTGCACTTGTTATATAAAAACTAAGCAGGCTTTCATTGTGCAGGGTGCTGCGTTACAGTGTGTAGTGCTTATATAATAAAAGCTGAATTGATATTGCATAATATAAGCATTCTATTTATCTCTCTTTGGAATCCACTACATGTGATCTGCAATTATTAGGTTTTCCTTGGGCATGATTTTTTCCCTCTAATTATGTAATTATACATATATGTATAATATACTGGGGGGAGCGAGCTTTCGCTGTTGTGGCACCAAAATTATGGAATAAGTTGCCCCCATATTAGGCTGGCCCCAACACTTGAAATTTTCAAATCACTTTTAAAAGCAGACCTTTTTTCCAAGACATTTTAGGAATAGTACCAGAGTCAGCTTGCAGTTTTAGTCAGTTTTTAGTCGCTCTTAATCTTCTTTACTTTGTTAATTTTATTTATTGTATTTATTTTTATTTATTTATTATTATTGTATATTATTATTGTCTATTTTATTCATGTTTTAATATTTACTGATTCATTTTTATCTTTTTTCATTTATTTATTTATTTTATTGTTATTTAATTTTCTTTGTCTGTTCAACGTATAGTTTTTAACTTTTATCGCTGTTTGTTTTTTTTTACTGGAAAGCAGTTTAGCCAACCATGTTGTTTTTAAAGTGCTCTATAAATAAAGTTGGATTGGATTGGATATATGTACAACATGTTTACACATTTTTTTTTTTTTATCAAGTCTAAAGATAAAGTGGTTTTCAACCTTGTTTTCTCTGATGCATCATGAAATACAACAAATACAGGACCTAGGATGGGCTTTTGTTTGTCCTATAAGTGAAGCTAAGCCTTGACATTAAATTAGCCAACCAGATCTGAAATGACAGATCTCTTCAATTATTCTTTTAGATGAAATAAAAAAGATGGTTGGAATGATATTATGAATAAGATAAGGGAGTAAGTTGCATACTCTAGCCTACTAAAAAAATATATTGGTTAAAAGACAGAAAAGTTACCATCAAATTCAGGCGTATTTATTTTTACATAAAGCTGTTTATTATTGTGCCTATTATTGTGTTGCATTTTGTCATCTACAAAGATATGGCACATGTTGTGTCATACTGTGCACTGCCATACGGCACTGATCCGTGTTTTCATTACAAAGTCACAGGAGGGAATTCTTGAGCCAACCCACACTGTTAACGTCCTGCTTGTGAATACTGCCTACAGACAGATATATTTAAGTCAAGGTCAACTGTTCAACTTGGAAGAGACAGAGAGAAAAAAGAGAACAGAGAAAGTTTTATTTAAATTACTATATTTTACTTTCAGGGGTTTTTGCTGCACAAAAGTCATTCATTATTGTTTAACACCTACACTTGCACTGTTAAAATACATTTAACTGATGGAATTCTCTCTGTTGCACTGCTTTGTCAAGCTCTAATGTCAAGTTTATTTCATGTTCTTATTTTATATGTTCTGATATAATTTTGTAAAGTCCTTTTTTAAACTACATTTTAGTTTTGCATTATCTGTAAAGTAACCTAAAACCATTTCATATGTGCCATTTTTATAGGCTTACAATATGTATTAATAAATTCCCCTCTCGCCCATGCAGGTAGTCTGTCCTTCAAGCTTGGGTCCTCTAACAGAGGCCTGGCAGCTTGAGGGTCCTCCACAGTATCTTAGCTGTTCCCAGGACTGCACTCTTGGATCTCGAATGTTGTTCCTGGTGTCTCCCCCCTGACTTGTTCAGGCTCCCCCTTGCTGTAGCATTTGTGTTGTACATTGATAATCTTTAGCTGTGAGATTCTTCTGAATGTTGGAACACTGAGCTACTAGTTGTTTCACTGTCAATCTGGATGCTGGGTATCGAAAATTCCATAGGTCCCTGATCCCCAAGTAACCCCGTTGGAAAGGGTTACTTGCGTAGTAGCATTCCAGCAGCGCCCTATTTTCATCTCTTGCCCACCGATGCAGTCTTGTTCTAGTAGCCCACTTTTCGTCAGGGTGTCCTGGTTCCTCTACGCCGGATGCAGACCTTTTTAATTTTATGAAGCTCTCGTACATGTCTGCGGTAGGGTTGGTTTTAGCAATTTTTTTTCCTGAAAAGATATTATTTATCGATATTGATATTATTTACCGGATTTTGCATGGAAAATTATGACTTTTGCTGTTGGCCAAGTAACAATGTATCATGCATTTCATAGTCAAAAAAGAATTACTTATAATAAAAGAATTTTTCATGTACACCATTTTATGAAAGGCAGCATTTCCACTGCATGGTACAGTGGGAGTTGTCTGGGCATATGATGTGACCTGTCAGTTTCTCTAAGTGAAGCTGCCAATAATGAGGCATGATTAGCCTGGGAAACTCAATGCAGGCCTCAAATCAATCTCTGAAGGGGGGAGACAGCGACTGGGACTGTCACACACCTCACACTCTGCAATTCGCTTTACCCAAGGGACACGGTGAAGGTCATGCAAGGTAGCCTCAGTCCAGCCCTGTCAATTAGCATTAGCATCATGAAAGTGATTATGACTTATGACCGAGAGAACACAAATTAACCAGTTGAATATTATGAATTCTAATATTTTAATGAATAGTTTTAATTAGATTCTATTTAGAATCCATTTGTGACGGCTATCACAGCTTTTTATTTGAAGATACAAAAAAGAAAACGTTTATGACGCAAGCAACTACTCATCCCAGGCTTTACGGTGGGGACTGTATGAAGCAGATTCCAGCTGCTGTAGAGCTCCATCCATTTTCGCCTGCTGCTGTGTCAGGAGAAATTTCTGCCTGTGTGAGGACTTCTGTCATCCTGGCCTAATGTCTCTGCAGTAACCCTGCAGGCTTCAAGCCAGCTAGCCCCTTATTCCCAGGCTTTGGAAAAGGGTGAAAGAGGTCACTGCTAAATTTTAAATGATCCCTTGGGGTGTACAATGAGGATAAAAACTCTAAGTGGATGAAGTCATGCTTTGTAAATGTTGTAGCATCTTAATCCAAGATCAAAGAATGCTACTTTAAATCTTCTTCTAATGTCAATTTTGCTTCTATTGAATTAACAAGGCAACTGTTGTTGTGATTTGGCTCTAAACAAAAGAAATTGAACCTAAATGGAAATATTCATCTTTATACTGGAATTATTGTTTAAAATGATAGCTTGAAAATGTCACATCACTGTTTGTTTTTTCAAACTACTTCATATAAACTCAGGTTCAGGGTTGGTGTGGTTCTCAGCTGTTAGCGCCTGTGATTCACACCAAAAAGTTCTAGGTTCAGAGCATGTTTGCATGTTTGCATGTTCTCCTTATGTCTGCATCAGTTTCCTCCCAAAGACACGCATGTTAGATTTATTGATGATTCTGAGCTGTCCTCTTTATTCGCCCTGTGATAGTCTCACTGTCTGCCTAAGATGTACGCTTAAAAGTCTTATCCCAAATCAGTTGGGACAGACTGCCCTGCAGCTTTAAGTTGGTGAAGCTTTTAAGGAGATGGATGGACAGAGACACTTTCCACTTCCAGTAGCTTAATATGAAAACAGTCGTCTTTATACCCGTATCATTCTGTGCAATGAATTTTAGCGATGAAATGTAGAACTGAACAAAACCATCTTCTGGGAGAAAGAATTTAAACTAAAATATTGTTTCTTCTTGCTTCTTCAGATGAAAAAGCAAAGACAACAACAAACCAGAAAAACAGAAAACCACTTAACTGTCTAAAATAAAATTCTTACTTCCTATTCCTATAGCCGGCCTTATTTGAAGATTTAGAAATGCTGAGGTTAAACAACTGAACTTGTTAGTTTTGTATGGTCCATGAACTTGTTACAAAGTTTTCATTTCTTTTTGTTCGATCTAAATGTGACAATTTTAAGATGTAAGCAGGAAAACTTGAAAATCAGGTTAAATGTTGCAGTGAGCGATTCACAGTACAATGTACAATCTCCAGTATTGTTCTGCTTGATGACCTCTGAATCTCTTCCCTTTATCTCGTGGGCTCATTCAGCCTCCTTTTCTTCGTGTTGCATCTTTTACCTCTCACCTGTGTTCTCTTTCATTTCTCTCTCCCTCGCCTCTTCCACTCTTTGTTGTCTCTCTCACTGTACTCATTGCCTGTTTCACTAGTCACAGTTTTTTTTGTGCCAAGGCATATCAAAAATGATTCAGTAAAGTCTGTGTGTGAATTCTCTATTTTATACAGTAATATACTTGGATAACTATGATACATTATGATACTATAATTATGCCGTCTGTGTTATTGTCAAACTCAGTCTATACATTTATACGTTTAAAAGGAATCATCAGTGATATGACCAACACTACTGAAATGTGTTATCACATCAGAGTTTTTTTTCTCTTCCTATTCTTCTGTTCTTATCGTCATCACCGCCTCTCTTCACATCTGACATTGAATGACTGGAAGTAATGTTAGTTGTCTAGCTAGCTGGTTCACTCAGCAACAGGTGTATAGATACTGTTTAATGTAGCTCAACATTGTCGCCATTAGTCCAATCAGGTAAGTAAAGTAAGTAAACTAAGAGCATCAAAGTATTAGAGGGACATATAATATTATATAGAATATTACATTTTTGCAGTGTTAAAATTATTAAGTACATTTTATTGCTAGTGATATTGTATTGACTGATACTGACTGATTTCTAATATGAGAGGAGCATTTTTTAAATTGCTGCCTACTTTCATATTTTTTTTTTTTTAGCTGTATATGATCTCTAAAGGAGAGCAACAGCTCCTTTAAGTTTTGAGGTTGGGCCTCCATGGATCGCATTTGTTTGTCCAGAACATCCATAGATGCTTGATTGGATTTGAAGGCGAAGTTTACACCTATTCAACTCAACTCAAACTCATTGTCGTTGTCCTCAAACCACTCCTGAACCATTTTTATTGTGTGGCTGGGCTTTTATAGTGCCATCAGGAAATACAGTTTCCATGACAGGATGTACATAGTCTGCAACAATGCTTAGGTAGCTGTCAAAGTAACATCCAGGTGGATAGAAGGGCCCAAGTTATTCCAGCAAATCACAGACCAAAGCATCTGGCTGGCTAGCGTTCTTCCTATTGTGGACCTTGGTGGTCCCCAGGTAACCACTGCACAGGTCCCAGCAATCCACATAATGTAAAACATGATTCATCAGACCAGACCATCTTCTTTCATTGTGGGTCATAAAATTATGCCTGATTGGTGTAGAGGTTAACAATCACTGTATGTGTGATGATGTTCATGCAAAGTTTTGTTGAGACTGGCCAACCTATTGCAGAGGTACATGAAGCGATATGAACATAAAACATTAACAGGTTGTTTTGCAAACTGCAGGTATCTTTGTTTAACATCTGGCAGAATGTCAAGCTACTGATAATTTAGTAAGTAATTCACTGCAGATGCTACTAATAATGCATTAGTAGCATCTGCACACATTGTGACAGTGTATTTTCATTTGTGCATAATTTGGCATGTATTGCTTGCATACATACACTTTTACTGTTCTGTTTTGAGTTAAGGACTTATTTCTGTTTCTCAAATGACAGAGACTACAGAGACTTTAAATTTAGTGTCACAGGCTGGGTCTCCGACCCAGCACTTTGAGTTTTCTTTGTATTGTTCTTATTTTTTGAGATGTTGTTAGTTTTGTGTTATTTCCTATTTGCCTTTAGTTTAGGCAGTTATTGCTCCTGGGTTTTCTGTTTGAGTTCTTGCATTATTCATCACGTATTTGGTATGTTAGGTTTGTATTGTCATGTCTAGTTTTAGTGTTTCCTGTTTTATTCTGACAGTGTCATGTGTTCTTTGGTCATTGTATTTAGTTTCACTCCTCCTGGTCCTGTCATTAGATTCATGTCAGTCAGCTGTTTCCTCATGTGTCGCCACTTCCCCTGATCACCTCATGTCTGTATTTAAGCCTTTTGTTTTCTTCATGCCATTGTCAGTTCGTCTGTTTATTCTCACCAGAATCATGGTCATAGTCTTAGCCTGTTTATTTTCCACCTCGGTCATAGTTATAGTTTTTGGTCTTAGTACCTTTAGTGTTTTGTTTCTTAGTGTTTTGTCAGTTCAGTGTTTTGTTTCTTAGTGTTTTGCCTGTTTGCTTTGGTCTCTTGGTTTATTTCCTGCCGTCATCGCAATAAAGGTTCACTTTTCTGTTAATCATTACTATTCCTCGTCATCATCTGCTTTTGGGTCCTGCTTCCGCACACATCGGCGCACCCCGCCGTGACAGAACGAACTGACCAGTCATGGACCCAGCAGACTCTGCTCTCACCGAGTGTCTGGAGGAGATGGCTCAGATCCAAGCGATCCTCAACCGCGTCCTCACAGCGCCCGATTTGAAGAGCAAGCTGGTAATGATTAACGCTGCTGAAGCTATTATGGAGAGGGATCCCCGCCTTCTCCAGCTCCCGGACTCACCTGCCATAGTTGATGCCTTTACGAGGATAAAGGAGATGCTGCAGGCCCAGGGACTGTCGAGTCAGGAAATGGCTTCCAGCACCCACCAGTCACAACAACCCCACAATCAGTCATCTCCATTGCTGCCTCCGGAACCTGAGTGTGTTCGTGTCGGTTCGCTGAGATTCGCCGCAGCGTCACCACCTCTCAGCTCACCAGTTTCCACGCCCTCATCACAGTCTCGCCATACTCCTGTCACAGTTCAGCGCGAGGAAGCGCCGCACACCATAGACTTGGACGACGACGAGCGCCAGTCTATATACTGCGCTCTCTTGGAGGAGGAGCTCCGGTGGAAGCCGTGGCTCATTCCGGAGCACGAGCACTCTTTCCGGGGAACTCGACTGGCTCTCGGGGGACCTCGGAGTTACCAGGGACTTCCACCCATCGCTCCGCCGTCTTCCACTCCTAAGAAAAAGCGGCGTGCGCGCCACCGACGCTCCGTATCACAAACGCAACCCGGCTATACAGAGACTGTTTGCCCTGGAAAAGCTAGCCATCCGGCTCAGCTAAGCTGCTGTGGGACTGCTATCCAGGCCGGTTTGGAGCCGGAGACGGAGGTACAGCTGGTGCAGCCAATTTCAGTGTCAGCCGGAGGGCCCGGGGAGCCCGTCCGGCCTCATGTTTCATCTGCTGAAGGTTCAGGAGAACCACACCAGCCTCATGCCTTGTCAGCTGGAGGGCCCGAGGAGCCCATCCAGCCTCATGCCTCGTCAGCTGGAGGGCCCGAGGAGCCCATCCAGCCTCATGCCTCGTCAGCTGGAGGGCCCGGGGAGCCCATCCAGCCTCATGCCTCGTCAGCTGGAGGGCCCAAGGAGCCCATCCAGCCTCATGCCTCGTCAGCTGGAGGGCCCAAGGAGCCCATCCAGCCTCATGCCACGTCAGCTGGGGGTTCAGGAGAACCGCACCAGCCTCAAGCCACGTCTGCTGGAGGGCCCGAGGAGCCCTTCCGGCCTCAAGCCACGTCTGCTGGGGGGCCCGAGGAGCCCTTCCGGCCTCAAGCCACGTCTGCTGGGGGGCCCGAGGAGCCCGTCCAGCCTCACGCCACGTCAGCTGGCGGGCCCGAGGAGCCCGTCCAGCCTCACGCCACGTCAGCTGGCGGGCCCGAGGAGCCCGTTCAGCCTCATGCTTCGTCAGCTGGAGGGCCTGAGGAGCCCGTCTGGCCACCTTCTGCTTCACCACCTGTGGCTGCCTCACTGTCACCTGGTTCTGCCTCTGCTACGCCAGGACCAGCTCCGGCCTGTGCTTCACCCGGTCCAGCTCCAGCCTGTGCTTCGTCAGCCGCAGCTCCAGCCTGTGCTTCGTCAGCCGCAGCTCCAGCCTGTGCTTCGTCAGCCGCAGCTCCAGCCTGTGCTTCGTCGGCTGCAGCCTCAGAGCCTTCATCCTCGCCCGGTCCGGCCTCTGCATCAGCTGCTCCTGCTCCACCTGGTCCGGCTCCGGCTTCAGCCTCAGAGTCTTCGTCCTCGTCTGGCCCGGCCTCAGAGTCTTCGTCCTCGTCTGGCCCGGCCTCAGAGTCTTCGTCCTCGTCTGGCCCGGCCTCGTCAGAGTCTTCGTCCTCGTCTGGTCCGGCCTCGTCAGAGTCTTCAGCCTCGTCTGGCCCGGCCTCGTCAGAGTCTTCAGCCTCGTCTGGTCCGGCCTCGTCAGAGTCTTCGTCCTCGTCTGGCCCGGCCTCTGCCTGTGCTTCTGCTACGCCTGGTCCGGCCTCTGCCTGTGCTTCTGCTACGCCTGGTCCGGCCTCTGCCTGTGCTTCTGCTACGCCTGGTCCGGCCTCTGCCTGTGCTTCTGCTACGCCTGGTCCGGCCTCAGCCTCTGCTTCTGCTACGCCTGGTCCGGCCTCAGCCTCTGCTTCAGCTACGCCTGGTCCGGCCTCAGCCTCTGCTTCAGCTACGCCTGGTCCGGCCTCAGCCTCTGCTTCAGCGTCACCTGGTCCTGTGCCCTCCAAGCCTCGGCCGGTACGCCTGACACTTGGGCGCCGCCGTCGCCTTCCGCACGGCCGGCCCCCTGAACGGTTCCCGCCCCGTCGCCTTCCGCACGGCCGGCCCCCTGAACTGTTTCCACGTCACCGCCGTCGAGGTCGGCCCCCTGAACCGTTTCCGTGTCGCCGCCGTTGCCGTCCGCACGGACGGCCCCCTGATCACATGAACTATGACTTTCTGGACCGTCACCCTCCGGGTCGGCCCCCTGAGGAGTCATGAACTGTTCCCTGCGCTCCTGTGATTTTGATGGACGTTTTGTTTTTGGTTTTTTTTGGCCTTGTTTCTGGCCCTCCGTCCTGGACCCCCACCGCCCGCCCTTGGTGGGTTGTTTTTGGTTTTGTTTTTCGAGGTTTTAGGGCGTCTGGTATCCGCCCTTAAGGGGGGGGCTCTGTCACAGGCTGGGTCTCCGACCCAGCACTTTGAGTTTTCTTTGTATTGTTCTTATTTTTTGAGATGTTGTTAGTTTTGTGTTATTTCCTATTTGCCTTTAGTTTAGGCAGTTATTGCTCCTGGGTTTTCTGTTTGAGTTCTTGCATTATTCATCACGTATTTGGTATGTTAGGTTTGTATTGTCATGTCTAGTTTTAGTGTTTCCTGTTTTATTCTGACAGTGTCATGTGTTCTTTGGTCATTGTATTTAGTTTCACTCCTCCTGGTCCTGTCATTAGATTCATGTCAGTCAGCTGTTTCCTCATGTGTCGCCACTTCCCCTGATCACCTCATGTCTGTATTTAAGCCTTTTGTTTTCTTCATGCCATTGTCAGTTCGTCTGTTTATTCTCACCAGAATCATGGTCATAGTCTTAGCCTGTTTATTTTCCACCTCGGTCATAGTTATAGTTTTTGGTCTTAGTACCTTTAGTGTTTTGTTTCTTAGTGTTTTGTCAGTTCAGTGTTTTGTTTCTTAGTGTTTTGCCTGTTTGCTTTGGTCTCTTGGTTTATTTCCTGCCGTCATCGCAATAAAGGTTCACTTTTCTGTTAATCATTACTATTCCTCGTCATCATCTGCTTTTGGGTCCTGCTTCCGCACACATCGGCGCACCCCGCCGTGACATTTAGTTTGATTATAAAGGGCAGTGGGCAATATTTTTTTTTTTTTTGTTTTTGTTTGTTTGTTTGACAAATCAGACTGGGGACAGGAACCATATGGTGTTAATACTTGTGCTTTTACAGGTGGAATATATATATATATATATTCAGTGAGCATTCAGTGAGCCCATTTCCTTTTAGCCTCCTGGGACCCTGTTTCCTCATATGGGCATATCATATATATATACCTGGAGAACCCATGGGGTCATACAGGTAGCATTGGTTTTCTAGGGAAACCATGGGGTCAAATTTGACCCCATGTGTTCTCCAGGGTTAAATATATGTGTGTATATATATATATGTGTGTGTGTGTACTTTATACCGTACTTCATTCAGCTCAGTAGAGTATTTTAAAAAGTGCTTTCTGTTCAAAGAGGATTTTTATGTTTTTATAGTGATCTGAATAAGCAGCTTCATTCATGCATTTATAATCCTGTTATATTTCATACAGGTATCTTTTGTTTTTTCTTTTTTTTTGCAAAGGGTCTATATGTATTTACCTTTGCCCTACAGCGTCCTGTATCCATAGCAAATCTTTTATTTTATTTTATTTTATTTCGTTTTATATGCAAAAAGCACTTTGTGCAAGTTTTGCAAATAATATGAACATTTGTAGTGCAAAAAAACCAATAATTGTCTGCTCAGCAACTTTGAAGTGATCATTGGTAAGAGTGTGCTGTCAGTGCGTAGGTGAATTTGGTCACAAAGAGGGTTTCTGCACCAAATATTTCCTTTTCTCTTTGGTCATCTCTTTGGTTACCCTTAGCATGTAAAATTTTTTAAATAACTCAACAACTATTAGGCAAACAGTAATAAAATGTGAAAAAAAGTGCCATAAATAACAAACAAAGAACGTTTGTATTAAAGGTAAAAGTTAAGCCCCATAAGGGTCATAAACTTCACTGTCTTGAAGGTTAACCCATATTAGTAGAATATATAAAAACCTTTAAAAATTTATAAATGTATGATTCATATTTAATCAATGTGCTTCCACATTAAAGAAGAGTATGCAAAGGATTTTGAATAAAGAGCCAAAACAGTCAATTGCACACTCTGTGTAAACAGCATTGGTAAAGTTATGCAATTTCAGTATCATACATGTGAATACAAAAAATATTGTGATTAAACATTTATAAACTTCAACAGAGCTTATCCTATTTTTCACATGAAATAAAATTGTATAAGAATTCTCACTGTAAAATGTAATATTGTGTTTAATTAAAAATATTAAATAGGCTGAACTCAATTTTTAACAATTTGTTATTAGTCAAAGGAGCTTGCAAAGAAAAGCGTCTGGACTTCTTTAAGTTACTTGAAGACGTTTCACCTCTCATCCGAGAAGCTTCTTCAGTTCTAAGGTCAAATGGTGGAGAGTCCCAGATATAAACCTAGTGGGAGTTTCCCCCCACAGAGGGACAAAAGGACCCCCTGATGATCCTCTAATCGCCTGAGCCAAGGTGTGACACTGGGTGTGGGTCCCAATCAGCCAGAGTTTCGGGTGTGTTCATTGTGAAACCTGGCCCCACCTTATCATGCGAATTCCTGAGGTCAGATGGCCCAGGATGTGAGTGGGCGTTAAGGCGTCTGGGAAGGGATCTCAAAACTGGAGGCCGTGGAGACTGTCAGAAAACGACTACAAGAAGACAGCTCCTTGGAGGACAGGACCAACTTCACACCCGATCAGATTTGCACACTGTTAGACCTCTGCCTCACCACTACATATTTCAAATACAACGAAGGCTTTTACAGACAAAAACATGGCTGTGCCATGGGCTCCCCCGTGTCACCTATTGTAGCCAACCTTTACATGGAGGAAGTGGAAAGGAAGGCTCTTGGCTCTTTCAAAGGAAGAGTACCCAGCCACTGGTACAGATATCTGGACGACACCTGGGTCAAAATCAAGACACAAGAAGTGGAATCCTTCACTGCGCACATTAACGCTGTGGATAAAAACATCAAGTTCACCAGGGAAGACACAAAGGACAACTGTTTGCCTTTCCTGGACTGCGCTGTGCACATTGAAGAGAACGGCAAACTCAACATCGAAGTTTACCGGAAGCCCACACACACGGACCAGTACCTCCTCTTTGACTCCCATCACCCTCTGGAACACAAACTTGGAGTAATTAGGACCCTACACCACCAGGCAGAACATGTTCCCTCTAAGCCTGAAGGAAAAAAGAAGGAACACACACATGTAAAGGAAGCACTCAAAACGTGCGGCTATCCCAAATGGGCGTTCTTAAAGTCAGCAAAGAGGCACAGAAAAGAAGACCAGACACCAGCGAGGGAGGATAAGAAGGACAGACGCAACAACATTGTCATCCCCTATGTAGCCGGTGTATCAGAAAAACTCAGGAGAGTTTTCTCCAAGCATGACATCCTGGTGCATTTCAGACCCAGCAACACGCTCAGACAAAAACTGGTTCACCCGAAAGACAAAACGCCAAAACACAGACTTAACAATGTGGTGTATGCTGTATAGTGCAGCGAGGAATGCCCAGACCTCTACATTGGAGAGACTAAACAGCCACTTCACAAGCGCATGGCACAACACAGAAGAGCCACCTCCACAGGACAAGACTCAGCAGTCCATCTGCATCTTAAGGATAAAGGACACTCTTTCAAGAATGCCAATGTTCACATTTTGGACAGAGAGGACAGATGGTTTGAAAGAGGAGTGAAAGAAGCCATCTATGTCCACTGTGAGCGACCATCTTTGAACAGAGGCGGGGGTTTACGACACCAACTCTCTGCCATCTATAATCCAGTTTTGAGATCCCTTCCCAGACGCCTTAACGCCCACTCGCATCCTGGGCCATCTGACCTCAGGAATTCGCATGATAAGGTGGGGCCAGGTTTCACAATGAACACACCCGAAACTCTGGCTGATTGGGACCCACACCCAGTTTCACACCTTGGCACAGGCGATTAGAGGATCATCAGGGGGTCCTTTTGTCCCTCTGTGGGGGGAAACTCCCACTAGGTTTATATCTGGGACTCTCCACCATTTGACCTTAGAACTGAAGAAGCTTCTCGGATGAGAGGTGAAACGTCTTCAAGTAACTTAAAGAAGTCCAGACGCTTTTCTTTGCAAGCTCCTTTGACTACGATGACCTGGATGACTGAGAACTTTCACAGACAATTTCTTATTAGAACTCGATTTAAATAAGTTACCAGTACTTTTTATGCAAAAATGCTGATAAACTCAGTTTATTTGAGTGGTCTTAACTTAGAAAAACTAAGTAAGCTGGAAGTTTCGCTTCTCAGGGCGGAAGGATGAAAGATGTGTTTTGAAAATGCCACGTGACTACCGTCCTCCTCCCTCTCGGATCAGTCCGCATGTTCATGGTGCCAGCATTTGTTATGGAATAAGTTGAGCAAACTTGGAGAAGCGTCAGCTCAAGAGATTATTGTCATTGCTGTGGATCTTTACCTGATACAATGACTTGGTGAGTAAATGTTTACTCTTATTCAAACTGATTTTGTGGCTTCTCTTAGTTTAGCACCAGATTTATAATCTTGCTAGCTAGTTAGTGTTAGCCTAGCGTTGCTGCTGCCGCTGGGCTCATGTTACTTAAAAATTAACACCACAGCCTTAAAAACCTTACAGAAAATATGTCTGTGAAATTTTCTGTTGATTGTTTGAAATAAAAAAGTGAGATAAGAAGATAAGAGCCCAGACAAAATTCTTCGGGAGGTGTCGCCCTTAGGGGTAGGGTGGGGTGTGGGGGGTATTTTCAATCCATAGCCATAACTAACTAACTATATATCATGTTTAACCTGAGTAGCAAAAGAGTGCAGGGGGGGTTGAAAACAATAAGCCAGGAGTTAGCTGTGTTCCTGGACTCTATCAAGCCTTGTCCTCCCGGTCAGCTATCGTGCTGGTGGATAACAGAGCTCTCCGAAAACATGGAAGCACTTTTGCAAATATGTGATATTTTGATAAATTAAGTAGATATTTGAGCATTACACAGCTACATTGTCGCCTGAAAATATCTTAAAAGGTTATTTTGTGACCCAGAAAGGGTAGTCTGGGGAAAAGGAGGATCACATTTGTCCCCGGTTGTTGGAGCCTGTGCATACTTGTAAGCACGGCAATGGCGGAGGAGCGCGGCTAAAAAACTTATTACTTTTTCTGGGTCACAAAATAAAATTTTAAGATATTTTCAGGCGAGAATGTAGCTGTGTAGAGTTCAAATATCTGCTCGATTTATCAAGACATCACATATTTGCAAAAAAGCTCCTATGTTTTCGGAGACGTCCATTTTCTTTCATGCTTTGTGGCAGCTTTTGAACATCTGTGGCATCTGTTAATGTCAAATCTAGCCTTTATTTAACAACATAAGCAAACTCTATGTTACAATAATTGCACAGCCATTAAGGATAAAATCAGTTTCTGAAAAATGTTCTAAATGAACTAACAAGGCTGTACAGTGTACTCAAAATGAGTAAGTTGCCCTAACTTGGTCATCTTACGTAAACTTGATCCAATTTTTTTGAGTTCTGGAAACAAATGAGCTTTTACAGAGTACTCAAAATAAATAAGTTGTCCTAATTTAGTCATTTTTAGCTAAGCTTTACTCAATTTTTTTGAGTTCTGGGAACTAATTAGATTTTACAGTGCTCAGAACCACTGCTTAAGAGCCAGTATTTGATGTCATAATAAAATAATAGAATCTGTTTCTAAAAAGCATACTGTATAAAAATGATCTCCTGCAGATTTCACAATTGTTATGAGCTTCATTGCACTATTCAATAGTTCTACATAGCTTAAATGGTGCAGACTATAAATTGCCCTGCAAGCTCAGAGATGGCTATCTTGGCTGGGACTTAGTCAATTACATTGCAGGTTAGATACAGATCATGCTGTATATTCCCTTCATTATTTTGTTCAATATCCCCACAGAGAGCTACATTAAACCTGCCAAGAGACCTGGTTAATTCGATTCCCAGTATGCATCATGCTGGCCTCTCCAAAAGGCAAGATGGTGGTGGCAGCAGGGGACTTCATTCACACAGAAATCAAATGGTCCGTGGGTAAAAGCATCTGCAATTCCCAAGCCAAAGGCCTGGAAATGTTGACAATTTAGAGCCATTAACTTGCACATAAATTTCTATTATTGAAAGCAGCAGTTTATTTAGGGCCTTTTAATTAGTTTGCTAAAGCTTAAATAGCTTCAGGGTTGTTGTTTAGAGTGAAACGTGAACACCTTGGAGACTTCTGGACCAAGAAAATTGGGTACATCTATATTTAAATGCTAGTTAGGATAAACTGCTCACTGAATTGGACTGTTTATATTGTTATAAATGAACTTTCATGAGACAAAGCTAACCATGCATATAACGAATCATTGTTGTTTATTTTCACGTTAAATCATTAATTTGTGGATATCAAAAGTGGGAATATACTCATAGAATAAGTTAATGTTGTTGCTAGAGTGGAATGTATTATTTCAAATAAAATAAAAGGAAATTTCTAACATTTATGCAGCTTATGGGACTGACTGGGCCCTTTTAAATTCCCCAGATCTCAATCCAGTCATGTATTGATGGGATGCCCTGGAACAAGGCTGATCCACGGGAACCCCACTCTGCTATCTGCAGAACCCAAAGGATCAACTGTGAATGTTGTGGTCCCAAATACGGTTAAATTTCTGCATTTGTGAAGAAATTATTTCAAGGTAATGTAATATAAATATCTGGATCAAGTCAGACCACAGTGTGCTTGAAATAAACTAGTTTTTAAAAGTTTTCATGATTAATTTGTTTGGGCTGCCTCCCTATTTTTAAAAATCAGAATTTCATTATGAACCATGTATCATAATGAACAATAATGTACAACTCAGTTTCACCAAAACAGATTAAATGATGATTTTCTTTTCATTTATTTTCATAAGTACCTTTATGTGACAAAACAAAACTCACTGCAAATAAATCACGTAGCTCTATAAGATAATTTTGTCCAGTTCCATCATCACATAGGATGGTAAAATATAATTTTGTTATTAATTTTAATCGTGGCAAGAAACAAAGCTATTAACCCTTTAAGACTTGTCTTCCTTCTCTCACCCCAACCGGTCGCAGCAGATGGCCGCCCCTCCCTGAGCCTGGTTCTGCTGGAGTTTTTCCTTCCCACTGTTGCCAAAGTGCTTGCTCATAGGGGGTCATATGATTGTTGGGTTTTTCTCTGTATCTATGAAGCGCCTTGAAGTGACTTATGTTGTGATTTGGCGCTATATAAATAAAATTGAATTGAATTGAATTGAAGACCTACCATAGAACCAAGTCCGCCAGAGATTATATTATATTTTTACATGTTGTAGTGCCATTTTTGGGAGCATTTCAAGTTGCTATACATCAATACAACCATTATAGCCCAAATTTTAATAATATGTCTGCATTAAGTGCATAGTAATTACATACATTGCAAAAAAGTGCAATAAACTACAGAAAATTTTTGATTTTGTTTTTTAACATATATTTCTAGTTAGAGAAATTTAAGAGGCTTAGAGAAAGTCATAAAGTCAAACATAACTTTTAAAAACACCAGTATAAACTCATATAGGCCCTGATGGTAAAAAACTACATTTCCGCAAAATGACGTCACTTCCGGTTTCGGGCAGGACATGGAGGACATGCGATAGTGCCTTTAATACCATCCGGCCCTGTATGCTTCAAGAAAAACTGAACAGGATGGAGGTGGACCCCTGCCTGGTGGCTTGGATCTCCGACTACCTCACCGACAGACCACAGTACGTCAGGCTGAAGGACATCACGTCTGACACAGTGGTCAGCAGCACAGGAGCACCACAGGGAACTGTGCTGTCCCCTCTTCTCTTCACCCTGTACACCTCTGACTTCTGCTACAACTCTGAATTATGCCACATTCAGAAGTTTGCAGACGACACAGCCATCATGGGGTGTATCTGGGATGATCAGGAAGAGGAGTACAGAAGTCTGGTGAGGAACTTTGTCGCATGGAGTCACACAAACCACCTGCAACTCAACACCTCAAAGACTAAGGAACTGGTTGTGGACTTCGGGAGGTCTAGAGCAGGTCCACTGCCGGTTCAGATAGAGGGGGAGGAGGTGGAGGTGGTCAACAAGTACAAGTACCTCGGGCTGTGGGTGGACAATAAACTAGACTGGTCATGCAACACAGAGCACCTGTATAAAAAAGCCCAAAGCCGACTGTACTTCCTCAGGAGGCTGAGGTCTTTTAACATCTGCAGGAAGCTCCTGAGGATGTTTTACCAGTCGGTGGTTGCTGGAGTACTTTTCTATGCTGTGGTGTGCTGGGGGAGCAGCACAGCAAAGAAGGACTCATCCAGGCTGGAGAAACTGATCAGGAGGGCTAGCTCTGTGGTCGGCATGAAGCTGGACACTCTGGTGACAGTGGCAGAGAAAAGGACATTAAAGAAACTGATGGACATTATGGACAATGCCAGACATCCTCTGCACACGGCCATAAACAATCAGAAGAGTCTGTTCAGTGACAGGTTGCTTCTCCCAAAGACAAGAACTAACAAACTTAAAAACTCCTTTGTCCCACACGCCATCAGACTGTTTAACTCCTCTCTGGAGGGGAGAGGGAGGGGAAACAGGAGGACAAAGGAGGGGGGAACAACTAAGCTGTAGTGCCTCTTCACCTCACTGCAATACCTTTTGTGCAATACTTTTGTAAATAGTCAACGGTGCAATAGACTCAATACTTGAAATGTGCAATTCACTTGTATTTTTATTTTTATTCCTATTTATTCTATTTATCCCCTTCGTATATTTTATTTATATTGTCTCTGTATTTATATGTGTGTGTGTGTATATATATATATATATATATATATATATAATATTCTAACTCTGTAACTTCTGTCGGTGCTGTGCTTTTTTGGAAATCGAATTTCCCAGAGGAACCCACCCGAGGGATTAATAAAGTTCTATCTAATCTAGTTCACGGAAGTGTTATGAACAGCTGATCGGATCGGCAAAGCGTGTTTCTGGAATATTATGTTTTTGCTGCTGCAAGTGCTTTTTATGCAGTTTTTGCAAAGCTATATGTGGAAGGAAACTGTGACTTAGGACAAGCTGATGGCATAACATGTAAGTACAACTCCTCTGGTTTCATATGCAAAAAATATTATTGCGCTAGCTTACGTGGTTGCAGTGCTACCGGGATTTAAAAATAGTTACGCAAAACAGAGCGTGCCTGCTCCCACCAGCTTTAGAGAACAATTAGCTGCTTCATTTAAGGTAGAAGCACAGGAGACAGATTCCATTCAAATGTGGAGATGAATTACATCGCCTGGACCACAAAATTGAAAGATCAAAAAATTGACCCAAATTTAGTTAGATTTAGGCAATACATGTACTTGTGAAACTTGTTAATGACGTTTGGGGAGCCCAATGACACAATAAAACAACAGTGGCAATTAAAAGAGTTCATAAGAAACAATCTTTTACCTTGAGGAGGTCTTGTAATAATGGAAGAGATGCTTTTTTGGCACTCAGAGAGGTTGACACCCCCAAAGCGCCACACTAAAACTTTATGCTTTATTTTATTTTATTTAACTTTTTTGTTTTATATGCAAATATATAAGGTTTAATATAAGGTTTTTACTGATGTTGACATTTAGTGTAACCTTGACCTGATTTTCCCTCAAATTAAATCAGCTTGAGCTGTTATTGGTATCTACCAACAGACAGATGAGATCTTGAAAACTATTGATGCTAGACTGCTGTCAAAAAGACAGACAGAGCGATTACAAACGTCTTCCCTTCATGAGGAGACTAACAGCCACCCAGGCATGTGGAGTAACTCATTTCAGCAATTGTTTTGTTTGTTTTGAGAGAAGCCATTTATGATAAATTTGCTAGTGGACATTGTTCCCTTGAGTTTAGTTGCTGTTAATCGGTTTTCCAGGAGCTTCCAATCTTGTGTTTAACCGGTCAAGTTTCTGTTGTATCAATTTTGATTTCAGTTTGTTGCTTATCACCACTATCTTGGACTGTAGCTGTTGTTAGTAGTCTTTGTATTGCTTTAGAGATCTGCTGTAAGCCTTAGGGTCGCAGGGGGCACAGCATCAGCTGTTTCATGTGGCAGTAATGTGATAGTTCATTAATTGGACAGCAGAGGATTTGCTACTGAGTGAAGTGTCACAAAGCAAATAAAGTTTCCAGCGGAAAAACTAAATGCTTTAGATAATTCGTTCAGGAAAGTAAGTGCGTGTCCTTTCATGGTACATATACACTTACACATACAGAGATATGTACATGCGCATCTACTGTACCTGCTCTGACGTTTAATCAGTCAATCAGTTGTGTCTTCAGGATGACAAAACAATTTGTATTATTGTATTTTTTGTAATGTTTAATAATTTTATACTCCATAAATTTGACTTCTGTTCTTCTGTTCTTATTTAAATAATTAAATCAAAATGAAATGTTATGTTTTGGTTTACAAATATGCAGCCCAATGTGTGGAACTGACAGCAGCCTTACAGGCAGGCAGATAAAGATCGGCACTGACTAAAAGCTGGGGTTTGTCCTTCCAGCAGCTGTGAAGGACAGCCTTGGGTTTGAGAGAAGATGGACATTGATTTTCTTGGCCTGGTTATATGACCACTGTGCCGCTTGCCTCTGATCTTAAGAACTGACCAAAATTTTTCTTAAAAGAAATAAAATTTAAAAAATCCAGATCTGCATGGTTAGGGTACATGTGCATGTACACACAAACACACTTATACAAAATGTGTTTACGGGCATATTTGTTTTTATTTTTAAGATGTTTTTAGTGTATGCATTAGGATCTCTGTATCAGTCAATGGTATTTGTTTCCCAGATTATTTATGTAGATCTTTTTTTTTCAATGTTGAAATTCAACATTTCCAAACCCCTGCTTTTCTAAAACAATGAATAAGATCCAGCGCCTTTGGGTGTGCCCAGTTTTCCTTTGAAGTGGTTGACTGGAGATTGAATGTTCAGTGTTGCATTTGAGGCCCAGACTCTAAAAGCTGGATCAGGCTGATCTAAGGCAGTCCATTTAGTTCAGTTGAATGGACTTACTACATTAGATATTGGCAGGACTGAGTAGCAGTTTGGAAGAATTTCATTCTAGCTGCAGCAGCTTTCATTTGCATGATAGGAAGCACAGACTTTCAAACACTCACTTAAAAACACAGAAGACCTGTGAGAAAGCCTAACAATGTTACTTGCTATTGCTTGTGATAACAAACCTTTTTTTTCCTACTACCATCTACCTTTGAAAATAAAAGCATCAGACTTCACAAAAAGTATGATGATTTTATGGATGGAAACCTCTGCTTATCTTAAATAAATGAAGAAAAACAAAAAACATGGTAAAGATCATTTACGTACTATCACTGTAGTATTCACTTATAATTCAATTGAAGAAACATAAAAAAAACAAATTAACATATACATTTCCCCTAAAAACAACAACAACAGTTTCCCCATGGAGTTTTACAAGGAATTCTCTTCGAAGCTCACACCTATTTTAGAATCAGTTTATGCTGAATCTTTTGCTACTGGCAATCTGCCGCAGACGCTTACCCAGGCCACGATCTCAGTCTTACTAAAGAAAGATAAAGATCCTGTACAGTGTAGCTCATACAGGCCAATAAGTCTTTTGTGCTGTGACTATAAGATTTTAACCAAAACTCTTGCACTACGGTTGGACCCTATTATTTCCACCATTATTAATGAGGACCAAACGGGCTTCATTCCCGGACGGCAGTCATTTTTTAATGTGAGACGACTGTTTAATGTGGTATTCTCCCCCCATTCGACAATACAACCGGAAGTTATTCTGAGCCTTGACGCTGAAAAGGCGTTTGATAGAATCGAATGGTCCTACCTTTTCACAGTTCTGGAGAAATTCGGCATGGGACCTACTTTTTGTAGATGGATTAAAGTCCTATATTCAACGCCTATGGCTGCAGTCAGGACAAATGGTCTGATTTCGGAATATTTTTCGCTCTACAGGGGGACGAGGCAGGGCTGTTGCCTGTCACCCTTCCTGTTTGACATTGCGATCGAACCGCTGGCAATTGCTATCAGATCTGATGAGAGGATTAAAGGTATATCCAGGGGTGAGGTAACTCATAAAACTCTGCTTTATGCTGATGATCTCCTTTTGCAGATATCAGACCCAATTGGGAGTATGCCCCACCTTTTCCGCTGGCTGCGGGAGTTCAGCAACATATCGGGGTATAAGGTTAATTTATCAAAATCTTTACTGTTTCCATTGAACAATCTGGCAAAACAGACCACTTATGACGATTTGCCTTTTAAAATTGAAAATGACAAATTCACATATTTGGGACTGGAAATAGCTGGCTCGATTAAGACTATTTTCCAGTATAACTACAGGTCTATTCTGGACAGTACTAAATCTGATCTGGGTAGGTGGTCAAAACTTCCACTTTCGCTGGCAGGACGGATAAATGTGGTGAAGATGACTGTAATGCCCAGGTTTCTTTATCTATTCCAAATGATCCCCATCTTTCTCCCCAAATCCTATTTTGCCCAGCTGGATCGCTTTGTCTCTTTGTTCATATGGAACAAAAAACCTGCACGCATAAGGAGAGCAAGCCTGGAGAGAGCTAAAGCTGATGGTGGTTTGGGCTTACCTAATTTCTTATTCTATTATTGGGCTGCTAACATTGTCAAGCTGACATATTGGATAACCATGTTTGCGGATGGGGAGGGTCCAGTCTGGGCAGATATGGAACTGAGAGCTACACTCCCAATCTCTCCGATTTCGATCTTAACTGCCCCTCTCCCACTGAATGTCAAAGCATCTGGGCTGAACTCCAATTTGGTGGTTCAAAATTCAATTAAGATCTGGGGTCAATTCAGGAAACATTTTAACTTGACAAATACTTGTAGCTTTTCTCCGATAATGTTCAACCATCTTTTTACACCATCTCAAATAGATCATTCATTTGCAGTCTGGCACAGAAACGGTCTGGTTTTCTTTCAAGATCTCTTCACTGAGGATGGCTTTGTCTCATTTAAATATTTGTGTGAAGACCATAACTTACCAAAGTCTCACTACTTCAGATACCTTCAGGCTCGGAGTTTTGCCTCTAAATTTCTCCCAGGGTACCCGTCTCTGCCCTCTAAGGACCTACTGTATCTAGTTCTTAATGTGAGTCAGCCCACTAAAAGAGCAATATCGAAGATTTATGCATTGATTCTTGAAAGCTGCCCTCATACATGGGACAAACCTAAGGCGGCGTGGGAAGGGGAGGTTGGAGAACTCATATCAGAAGACATCTGGAAGAAAGCCATACAGCGTATACATACGTCTTCTCTCTGTATTAGACATGGCCTGATTCAATTTAAGGTCGTCCACAGGCTCCACTATTCTAATGACAGACTGTCTAAACTGTACCCTGATGTTGCACCGAATTGTCCTAGATGTGATTACTCTCCTGTTTCTTTGGGGCACATGTTTTGGTCATGTCCCTCCCTGTATGGTTTCTGGACATCAATTTTTCAATCACTGTCAGCTATATCGGGTGAAACACTGCGGCCTGACTCTTTGATAGCTATCTTCGGTGTACCTCGGGAAGAGCTGAGACTCTCTCCCCTCCACAAAAACGCAATAGCCTTTGCCTCGTTGCATGCCCGCCGTCTGATACTGCTGAGCTGGAAGGCGTCGAACCCTCCTTCCTACGTCCATTGGATTAGAGAGGTGATGTTGGGATTAGCTCTGGAAAAAATTAGGTATACCGTACGCGGCTTGGGGAGTAAATATGACAAAACCTGGTCACGGTTCATAACTCATGTCAAGAGTCTGTCTTTTGCCTGATTTATTGTTCTTTACTTGTTGGTAATTTATGCTCTTGCTCTCTTCTCGGACTGCTGTCCATAGTCTCCTCAATGCCCGTACTTTGACTGTTGGGATTTCTTTATTCCCTTTTTCTTCTTTGTTTCTTCTCTCATGTGCCGGGGTCCGGCTGTTGGTGCTATAATGACTGTCACAGATTGGTTTGAGTGTTTCTCCCCTTTTTTTTTTTTTTTTTTTTTCTTGTGTTGTGTGTATTGTGCTTCCTGGTTGTGGGGATGCCACCTGGATGGGGGTGGGGGGTAGGGTTCGCAACTTTTGTAAGAAATTCTGGACTGTTTTGTTGGAAAACTATAAATAAAGTTGTAAAAAAAAAACAAAAAAAAAAAAACAACAACAACAACAAATTATGTTGTATGTTTTAGCATGGTTTATTGCTTACCCTTCATTACGTCTGATGCTTTTAATTCAAATAGAGCACAAACAGTAGCAGGAAGAGAGTTTGTCTGAAGGAAGAATGATACATGAAAAAGCTTCTTCCAAAAGAGTGAACATTTATTTTTTGGATCTCATTAGCACGTGGCACACGGGAGAGCAAGGTCGGTTATTATTTCACTTCATTGTGAACACTTGTGGACTTTCTGTCATTTAAGTGAGCATGCATAAAGGAGTAGATTTGCTGTTTCAGACCAAATACACAGCAGGTCTTTCTAGCTTAAGATGTGTTTAGCATTCTGTGGTTGCATTATTCTTGTAAACTAGAAGCAAGTCAGTCTTTTTAAGTTTATTCTGTAGGAATTACATTTAAGTCTAAATTTGCTGGGCTAAATCTGCATTTCACGTGTGATTAAGGGGATTTCTACATTACTCAGATTGTTTTATTATTGCCTGTTATGTTGAATGCATTTACTGATAGCACTCAACCAAAGTTTGTTGTTGTTATTAATTTGTTAATTAAAGAATTACTGAAAGTAGAATACAAATATTAATGTAAACATCAATTTATTTTCAGAGCAGTTGTTTCTTGACATAACTAAGACTCGACTTCCACAAAGTAAGATCCTAAAGTATGATTTTTTTTGTTTGATTGTTTTCCACAGTTCTTGTTGTCTTTCACAGGATGATCTTAATCTATTTAAGGAGACACAGTGGAGTATTTGGTTATCAATAAATCTTGTGTGAGTTAGACCATCATTCATGTATTTTAAGGGTGAAATAACAGTAACATAACATGAGATACTACACATACTACACTTTTTATGGTTCTTCATTATCAATTGTAGATAATATTACAATCAATTTGATTAATAATCAGTTATAGTTATTAACACAGAATTAAGTAGAAATGGGTTTTTGTGCATTTTTTAGCCCCGATGTTTGTTTGTTATAGGATCTACCACATGTGTCTGAGTAATCATTATAATCCTTCAAATTCTATGGAACAATGGTGCACTGGTTAGCACTGTTGCCTCAAACTTCACACTTGGCTCTGAGTACTGGAAGATACCTTAAGAAAAGGTATGTGCATCTAATCAGAACACTGGTTCATTGGTGCATCCCTTTTAGTTAACAAACAGGGCCATGTCAGCACAAAGTATGCATGTTGTCACCAACAATATCCTTGCATCTCCATTGCTCTGTAGTTCCCGATCCATAAACTTTGACCCAGTATATCTCTTCAAAAGTATGTCCCTGTTACTAAATAAGGCACAATGTATTACTGGGTGGTCTTGTGGGGTTAACACGGTTCATTTAACATTGTAATGTGAAACACCACCACATATTTACTATGCAGTTAAGTTAAGATGAGGAATAATTCCATTCAAAACATTTGTTGACACTTTGGAGATGCAAGGTCTGCAGAAATAGAAGCAGCATGTAGAGATGGCAGAGCAACGGAATGAAGTTCTTTGTTTTGTTTTGTTTTTTTACGTTTTGTCAGAATCGGCACATGAAAAAGGAAACACATGGGCTGAATAACAAGCAGATTCACTTCTTCTGATTGATGATGAGCAGTGATCAAAAAAAGCATGTCTTTTGCCCTCCATAGTGAATCAATCTGCGCACATCTAATGCAAACTAAATGTCTGTTTAAAGTGTGTTTTGATTTTCAGCATCAATCTTTAATACAGCTGGTACAGTTATGCAATATTTCTCATCATTATTATATAAGGCCTAATCTCAGCTTTGTGAAGCAAAAATCCAGAAATGATGAATGCTATGACTTTGGTTCAAATCATCAAACAACGTTATATTAGGTAAGATGAAATCTAAAGCCTATTTGACATTTTTAATAACCTTGATCATGTCTCTCATTTGTTCTGTATCAATACAGGACAGTAAGATTAAACAGTAAAAAGAAAGGGAAGGAGTTCAAGCCTGCTTGAAACATGGACTTAAACGATAGAAGAAAGCAACGTCTCCACCCCCAGAAACGGTCAGAACATGCATTGCACTTGTTCATTTTTTGCTTTAATGGCTTTGCTTAACACTTTTTTTATGAAGATTGGAGGTCAGATGAATACAATTGAGGAACTAATGAACATCCGCTAAGTGTCGTTTAAAAGGGATGTTGGCTGCACAAATTGCAATCAAATATTCAGATTTAACCTTTGATCATGAATTAAACACCTTTCTGGAAAATTTGCAGACACTGAGGGAGAAAAGTGTGGTGTGCAGAGGTTAAACAGCTGGTGTGTGACATATGCAGCTCAGTGTATACATTGCAGTCAATAACATCAATAACATCCAGTGTTCATAGCAGTGTCAAAACACATTGTCTCAAAACAGAATAACAATGACAATTCAAGAATCATCAGAACTTGAACTGTTTGCCCTTTAAAACATCTGAGTGCCAAACAATGGGAATGTCAGCAGAGTGGTGAAGAGAAACTCTGCACATTCGACAACACTTTCACCTTGAAGTGTTAGTGAATGAGAGTGTGGACACATTTTGCTGTTGTAATTTTGACCAACAAACACATTTCCAATAGAATCAGCAGGATTTTTTTCTTCCTTTTGTTTTGTTAAATTATTCTTGTTTAAACCCAAAGAAAAGGGATAGCAGAAAAGTGTTACCTTCAGCCCCGGGGTCAGGTCGTTGGGGTCAAAGGTGGTCAGAGGTGAAGGTCCAGGACGTGAGCCATAGGACAGGACAAAGGGTGGGACACGTATTGGTGGCGGTCACAAAAAAGCACAAAGATATGGCAGCAGGGAGAGGAAGGAGAAGCAGGAGGCATAACCAAAAGTCAAAAAAGAAAAAGTAAAATGTGACAAAGAAGGGGCAGCAACAGGGGAGAATGATGCAAAAGATTAAAAGCCAAAGAGGAGGATTTGGGGGGAAATGGTGGGATATGGCACAGAGGGAAGGTAAAAAGCAGAGGAGGAAACTGTGAGAGAAAGCAGTAGTTTTGGGGCAAAGAGGGCTGAGTCAGTTCCTCTAAAAACAGAACCAAAATAAAAAAGGAATGAACCCATACCTTGGTCGTTTAACGTCAGGTGCGCCAGACCTTGAAAGGGAAAAAACAGAAAAAAAGAACAGAAAGAGGAAGAAAAGAAGGTCATAAAAGGCACGGGAAGAAAAAAAGCATTGTCACAACGTTGGACTGCAGTTTGTGACAGACATCCTGGGGCAGACTTGGATGTCAGAGTTCAAATCAAAGGTAAAAAACGAGAAAGAGAGAGAAAGATAGAGAGAAAGAGCGAATAGTAACGGAAAACGAGCAAACACTTCTTGAGTGAGGTGTGTGGGGGGGTGGGGGGGTTAGAAAAAAAAGCATTTTTATTTGGCGCAACTCCCGAAGGCTATTGCTCTCACAAATGCTTTTTTTTCCTTTGGAGTACTTATGGAACACACAGAGAACTGTTTGGCAGAAAAGGCTTGAACCTGGTATCTCATATCCAACTGTACTCAAACCAGACACACACTCACACACACACACAAAGAGCTTTGCAAGGTTCACACAGAGGAGGTCAAAGATAAAATCTGGAAACATGCTACAGGATCAAACGTTCTCTGCACCCTAATGTGGGTAGATATTATCAGAACACCATTCCAAGCAGTTATTAAGCTGGCTGTAGGCTACCAAGCAAACGTCTAGCCAAACACCCATTTCAATAGATTCAACAGAGACAATGAGCTCCTGTTGGTGCTAGTAGCTAATATAAATCTTACATTATGCAACTTTCAAAAAGCCATAGTCACAGAGATCAGTTCAAGATACTCTATTATTATTCAACGCCATGAACACACACACAGAAAACTGTTGAGAATGCAATCCCAGAAAGAGTACTCCCCCACATAAAGACAACAACGTGCTTCCAGCTGTCTTTAAAATAAGCAACAACCTGAACAGTGTCCACCTGTCAAAGGTTGTTGCCTAAACTAAATGAAGTTACAAACACGGAAAAGCAGTTTTACAATTCATGGTTTTCACAACTGGATGAACATATTTAGTGAACTTCAAACTTTTCCATACGTAGACTCTACTTCCACAGCAGGATGTACTCCAACTCCATAATCTTGGACTACAGCTAATGTCAGTAGTTCTTCTTCTACTTCTCTAACCAGAACCTCCAGCAGGCAGTTCATGTGTACACTAACCTTACCGAGGCTGCATAGAAGACCAAGAAATATCGCTGCCAGCTAGAGTCAAAGACTCTGTGGATGGAGTTGGTGTTTATGAACAGCACAAGAGTGTCATTCAGGAAGCAGTTGCTTGCATTTTGTAGTTATTGACTCGAACCTCGCAGGCGATATAAAGACTATAGAGGAGAAATATAAATGTATATGGACACAGTATAACGTATATGCATTATATTATTAGTAATTGTACAGTGGTGGGCAGATGGTGACCAACTGAAACATTTTAACATCCCCACTCTTTTTAGCTACTATATTGTTCCTGTTTGGGGAAAGCTATCGTACTGGTGGTTATAAGGGAAAAAGCGTGACAAAAAAGGAAAAACAGGAAAAGAGCTGTTGTAAGCTTCCTATCAGCTGACAGTGGTCATCAGCTGCACACATAGAGCAGCAGGTTTTTCAATAGAATTCTTGGAAGTAAACCATGTCAGTCAGATAAATAAAACTGAAAAGACTGAAGCGCTATGGCCTCAAGCAGAGTTTATTCCCACATACACTAAACAGCTACAGCAAATTGGATTTAACCCCAGGCTGCATGGAATACAAACAGCACTATGTCTGTTGAACTAGAAGACCCAGAAGGTCGAATCATTTCATCTCAACCTGTCTTTTCTTGATCAATACCACTTCAAGCACAAGACTTTTGGTGTTATCAGCAAACAGATTAATATAAATAACCATTGATGATCGAGGGAACACAGAGCAACAGCCTTTAACTGTTAAACATTACTTCTGTGTTTAATATAAGCATCTGGCAAACAAACAAAAGTTCAAGTCCCAGTTAGCCGCAGTGATCTAATCTATGGATTCTATGACATGCTGGTATTCTGCACATTCTCTTGAATGATTTCCTAAAAGTGTCTCTTATTGCAGATCATATTCAGAATACATTTAAATAGAAATCATTCAGTCTCAGTACAATTTTTCACCTAACCTCCCAAATAAATAATGTGCTAAAACACAGATTTAGAACTCTAGCCGTACCAAATAAGAGCAACAACCTTTAAAGCAGAACTAATCTCAGCCGAGACAGCTTGCACGTACAGCAAATGTTGTCTGTGTAACAATTTTAAGCACAAAGAGTGACTAATTGAAGTGTTTGACAGCTAAAGTTTTCTAAACGTTTGGTTTCTGCTTTTTCTTGAAGACAAACTGGACAAAAATAAAAGTGTTTATAGTCAAAAGTGGCAAGCTGTTAGTCTATGCACAAACACATCTACACTACCAACCAGCAGGCAGACAAATCAGAAGGCAAAGCCTACAGAAGCTCAAATGACTCTTCACTACAAGCTGTTTCTATTGTCCTCTTTCTTAATAACATCTGTGATTCAGGGGAAGAAGAAATATACAGGCAGAGTGTTTTATTTATCTGGCTTCAGTCCGTTTCCTGCCGGCCTTTTGCAGGGAGTTCAATCATTCTGACTCTGCCTCCTTCTGTTTTTGTTCCCTTGCTCATAATCCATTAAGGAGATAAGGCGAAGGCTCCTGCAATGAAACAGAATGGTGCTGTCGCTGCATACCAAATCATTCAAATACATCCCCCCACCTCCCACCCCGACCTCATCCAGCTTAGCCGAGCAAAAAGCAGTGGTACAATTTTATGGAAAAGGAACACAAAAGAAGGCAAAGAAGAGGTAAAACAGACAGAAAAAGACAAAAAAAATGAAAACAAGGTGTCATTGGCATCCTCACAGCCTGTGCGAATGAAAGATTAAGAGACAGGTGTGCAGATAACAAAATGTAGCCAAAAGATAATCAAAAGGACACAGTGATTCCAAAGTATTGTATTAAAAAGTAAAACAGAAAAACGTAAAAGATTTCTTCCAAATTGAAGGACACAAAAGCCACATACACACATCATGTTAAATCAGCACAAGTCTTCAATGTCAGACTCCCAACATGCCAGATCCCGACTGGGGTTTTAATGACTTTCACTAGCAAGTTGTTGAAAGAGAGGCAGCAGCATGGCAGAAAAAATAAATTACTGATCACTTTAAGATAACCAGAAACAACAGACACAAGAAAAACGCTCCATCTCACATTAATATTGAAGCACAAAACAAATTTACCACAGCCAAAAGCAGCATTGCTCCACACACACTATGAACGTGACAACATCTCAGTCCAAACTACGAGTTTTTATCCTTGAGCATTTGATTACATCCTTAGTTTTGGTGAGTACAGATGGGAGTGCCTAACGGAACGGGCGCAGTTTGGAGAATGGCTGAGATTGGGTGGTTTTGATTGAATGGCAGATGGAGCAGGGTAATAATTCTGTCATTAGAAGGAGTCACGTTTGCATCTTATCCCAAATGCTCTTGTTCCCGTTTGTTGTTTTTTTTGACCTCTTCTCATTCCCCTTCTCCATGCGGAGCCCTGCATGAGCCAGCTGCTGTCACCTCCTGCTCTCTTCTACCTCGTGATTTTTTTGCTCTTATCAGGACCAAACTAAAACAGCCCAAATGTAGAACAGGGACCAAGACTGATTTGCTGCAGCAAGACAATTTATTGGTTATGGCGGAAGGTAGGCTAAAAGAGCTATGCTAGCCAGTGGCAGAGGGGCAAGGATGCGGCTGGAGGTGGAACTGGAAGGAGGAAAAGCAGGGTTATACAGGGTTAGCAGAATCTCAGGGCTGCTAAGGGCTGCAACAAGACTAACTGACAGTAGTTGCAGAGTGTAAGATCTGGCACTGTGGGAGAGTGAAGGCCAGAAAATAAGCTGCAGCAGTTGAAGGTGACTGGATGATGCAGAGTCTGACCAACACTACACTACTCTATACTACAATACACTACACCACACAATTTGGACAAAGATCATGTTAAAAACAAATAAAGACTTTAATGGAACTTTAATGCAATTGAACCATGTGAACAAATAACCCCAAATAAAATGTAAACAGAATGTAATCTCCTAATCAGCTGTGTGACACTCGGTAATGTAAACAATAAAAACAGAAAGCAATGTTTTCCAAATCTCACAAACTTGTGGTTTAGTCATAACAAAAAAATGTGAAAAAATATCAAGTGTTTAAATTGAGAGAGTTCACAGTTTCAGGCAATATATTAGGTGATTTTGAATTTGACAGCAGCAACATGTCTCAAAAAAGTTTGGACTGGGCAAAAAGTTGCTGGAAAAGTAAGCTGGAGAACATTGTGCTACTATTAAGGTGAACTAGCAACTAGACAGTAACATGACTAAGTTTAAAAAGAGATTAAAAAACAGCATCTACAAAATCTTGATGATTTCAGAATAATTTTCCTGAATGTAAAAATATGAAAAAGAGGAAATATATGAAAATAATGAAGAAATGGTAGTATTGTCTTTGGGCCAAAGGTAATTTAAAATGGACTGAGGCAAGGTGGAAAACTGTTCAGTTATCTAAAAAGGATTAAATTTGAAATTCGTTTTGGAAAATATGGATGCTCAGGAAGAGAGAGGTCACCCAGCTTGTTATCAGCACTCAGTTCTGAATCCTGATGGTATGGCGGTGCATCAGTGCCTATGGAATTGGCAGCTTGTACATGTGCAAAGCAGCAGTGCAGTGGAGCACCGGGAAAGGACACGCATATTTCAGCAAGACAATTCTAAATTCACACACTGCAGCTATTAAAACAACATGACTTCATAGCCTGCCTGCAGTCCAGACCTTTCTTGAGCAACTGAAAACATTCGAACCGTCATCAGTCATCAATCATCTCAGGGCACCAGCATTAACACATTAGCCACATTTGGAGGGTAGATAGAAAAATTTGTGTCATCCTCATTGTTTTTTTCTACCAATTTCCTTCCCTCACGCCATTCCTTGTTCATTAGATGGAGATCCATACTCTCATTAGATAGAAGTGTTCACTTTCCAGCCACCTCTGTGGTGTTTGAATTGCATGCTAAACAGCATCCTCCACTGAGGACTGTCACTCACGTACGGCCACCACAGTTTATGTGCTTCCTGGAAGCACACGCCGTACTGACACAACCCCTTTTCTTTACCTGCTGATCCCAAGGTAGTAGTAAACAGCAGTTAAGTATTCTTTATATTTTCAAGGACACTGCCTGTGATAACATTAGTGACTTCAGTAAGCATTACCGAAAACCAAACAGCCAAAGTGTATAAACGTATTGAAATATAAAATGAAAACAATAAATTATTTTATATGCATCTTATTGCTTAGTGCACCCTTGGCACACGATATAAAAGTGCACACTATCCAAAACATTTGACACGTCCACAAATCAATGGCTTTTACTAGACCTGGGCTAAGATAAAGTTTCACAGTATGATTATTACTTTATATCTCTGAAAAGTGCAGGCATGGCTCTGGAGTACTCAGAAACAAACTAGGGCAATTTGTAAAAACATCTGCTGAAAGATGTTGGAAAATGGTTCTGATTGAACGTGAACAATATTCTTCCCAGTAGTCAGATGTATAATGCAGTATCTTAGAGCAGCTAAAGTAATATTAAACTGTGGCTGATTTAAAGTGTTTTAATAATTAATCATGGATATCTATTCTATGAGAGAAAGATGGAGATAGTAAGAGCTAAGGGGCGAAGAACACCTCTACAGTCCTGCTTTGATTTCTTTCAATGCCCTATTTCAAATAGGAAGAAACATATGTTAAAGGTATGTTCTTTAACATTAGGTTGCTTTGAGACCACATCAGACAAATTTGGCTCGATGTGGAAAAAGAGATGGCAAGGCATGCTGAGAGGGATCCTTGTGTATTTCCCTAATGTTTGCAATAGAGCTGCCACGATTAGTCGACTAGTCACGATTACGTTGACTATCAAAATCGTTGACGACAAATGTAATAGTCGAAGCGTCGTTTAAAGCCTTGTAAGATCCTGAAAGACGCAGGAATAAGTAGTAGGATTTAGGAGTGTAATAGCGGACTGAAGCAGAAGATGGCAGCAATGCATGTACAAGGATGCCAGCTGTCGTTAAACCCCGAAGAAGAAGAAGTAACTCCAGTATCGTAGCTGTGTCCAAATTCAGGCCGCATCCTTCGGAGGCTGCATTTGTAGGTCGATTACGTTACAGCGACGTGACGAAGGCTTTCCAAATTCGAAGACGCCTCCAAATGCGGTCGTCCTTCATATCCCCAGCATGGCCCAACCTATCCCAGGATTCATAGCACAGCCCAGCCAATACCAGTTTCCAACAATGGCGGCAGCTACTTAGTTTTAATCTTACTCTTTCTGGGTCACAAAATAAACTGTGTAAACTTCAAATATCTGCTTGGTTTATCAAGACATCACATATTTGCAAAAGTGCTCCGATGTTTTCGGAGACATCTGTTACCCACCAGCTCGATAGCTAGCCGGGGGGTTCAATGGTCACTTGAGCCGGCGAGAACTGCGGACTCCCGGCAAATCGTTTTCAAACCCCACGCGGACTTTCACTACTCAGGTTAAACATGATATATAAGTCAGTTAAATAACTTAAAACTATTATTGTTTGGCTTTTTTTAGTGTTTTATTTGTTCCTGAGTAAATCGGTTTGGCTGAGATTAAAGTTATTTTTTGCACAGGCTGAATAAACGTCAAACAGAAAACTAATTAAACGGAAGTGTGAGATTCCAGAGGTGTGGACTCGAGTCACATGACTTGGACTCAAGTCAGACTCGAGTCATTAATTTTATGACTTTAGACTTGACTTGAAAAAATGTTCTAAGACTTGTGACTTGACTTGGACTTTTACACCAATGACTTGGGACTTGAATTGGACTTGAACCGGTTTACTTGAAAAGACTTGATATTTCACCCCAAATATAAAATTTAACATGCATATTATATAGAGATTGAAAATGTGACGTCATTCACGGGTAGAACCGCAAAGGATTCTGGGAACTCGTGGCAAGCGGTACTAGCGCACGCAGGCTTTCAATTAAAATCAGTCACACAGCGATAAAAAGAAACACAAAAATGTCAAGAAGCTGTTGTATTATTAACTGCAATAGCCGGTCGCATGACAGCCACGGGAAGCCGACAGGTAAAGAGATCGGTTGTTATCGGATTACGTCGTGGAAGAGACATTGTTCGAGCCATGTTTCCGAAGTAACAAAGAGGCGACTGGATTGCAGCCATTCAAAGATCAAATATAACGTCCTAGAACACTCCAGCTCACAGGTTAGTCTGCTCCAAGCATTTACACAAAGGTCAGTCTGCTGTTGTAGTTAATGCGTCATTTTTCTTAACATAATTGGTGATATAGGTTACAAGCAAGTCTGGCGCTGAACAGAAATTGTCGCGCTATGCTCCTTTATTTATTGTGCATAAATAGTAAATTATCCTGACACAATATTGCGTTTCGCTTCTGTTATTATGGTACACTGACAAAAACACATACTTTTATTCACAGGATAAAACAGGGTTTTTGTATCACTAATTGCCCAGTACGATTACAGCATACAATATTATTGTCACTGCTACATTTCTGTGATGCTACCAGAAATTATTTCCACTACTAATTAATTACCGTTGAGCTCAAAGGTTATATTAATAAACGGTTAACGAATGTGTATTTATGAAGACGATTTGTGAGACTGGTAAACTTATGATACGTACGATGGTCTTTCGTTCTACACGGTGCATTTCAAGGTCCTGCACCCATCCGTCGGTAAACTGTACCTGGGCTTGTTGCAGTGACCGGAAGTTACTAAACTTCATGAGTGTATGCACTCACTCCAAGAACCGTATAATTATAAATATGCATATAAATATGCTAAGATGAGATAGCTGACTTCATCTAACTAGCAAATGTTTTCCAGGCTACGTTGGTGATACAGTTTTTTTTAATGTGTATGATATTTTTGTCATGCGATTTTAAAGCTGGTCCTACAACCGCATCCAAGAATAACATGCAGCGTATCTCAGAACTGTCGGTGAAAATTATTCTTGGAGCTAAGTTTAATTGAGCTGCATTTTAAAGAGGTGCAATTTCACAATTTGTGTATATTTTCTAAGTTCACTATTTTGTATGTGTTGAGAAAAACACAGATTTTAAAATTACATGGTCTAATATTTACATTTAGCATATAACTGCAACATTATTTTTTCGTTTGTTTTTTTTAAAGACTCGAAAGGACTTGAAATTCAAAGTTTCAGACTTGTGACTTGACTCGGACTTTTACACCAGTGACTTGAGACTCGACTCTGACTTGCCTGACATTACTTGAGACTTGACTTGAGACTTGAGGATAAAGACTTGAGACTTACTTGAGACTTGCAAAACAATGACTTGGTCCCACCTCTGTGAGATTCTGTTATACTGTATTTTAGATGGCAAGGAGCAGACGGCTGAGTTTATTAAACTCCACTGAGACAATCTGCAAATTTTATTAAAAGTTTAATAAACTATCATCTTGTCTTTATTTTTAGTTAGCACATATCTTTAACACTTAAAGCTGTAAGCTAATGATAGTTATATAAGTGCAGACGCATGCTGGTGCAATAAGCTGTACATTTTACGTCCAAAGGATGCATGATCTGATTAGTCGACTAATCGCAAAAATAATCGGTGACTAGTCGACTATCAAAATAATAATTTGTGGCAGCCCTAGTTTGCAATGACCCTTAATCAAATAGCTGCATGAACACCTGAAAAGCTTTGATTCATTAAAATCTGGTCAATAGGTTCAACTTCTGTTAGTACGTAAATTAAGCTAGTGTACCTTCAAAGGTCAAAGGTCTTTTCTGGACCAGCAACATCACCCAACGATTCTAAACAGATGTTTTCAAGATTGTATTTGTAAGTAGCATAGGATGGTGTTTTTGTCTAATCAGAGCAACTGTATAAATTTAAGAACTGTTGAGAAGGCTGGGTAGAAATCATGAGCATGGAGTATTTTACATTCCTGAGTTTGATAAGCTGTCAAAGCAGTCAAGCAAACATAATCAAATCATTTCCTTTGGTAAGCCCTCATGATACAATTACTAGCATTCAAAACAAAACATACAAAACAAGTGAAAAACAGAGGGGGAAATAAGGCTCTAACTTGGCTTTGGGATTTGTCGAGGTAATTTATTACATACTGTAGACTTCACACCTCAGTACCACTTTTGACATTGACTCCGGGGGTGGCCAAACCTTTTTTTTGTTCATCTATTAAAGATGAAACTACCTGTTTATATGACCAAATACTGACTGGAAAGAGAAGAAGAGACCGTGGGAGCTCTTGGCTGCTCCTGCTCTTCGAGCAGCTAGATAGTGTAGTGGTAAGACTACACACCTTTGGTGCAGGAGTCACGAGTTTCAATTCAATTCAATTTTATTCATATAGCGCCAAATCACAACAAAAGTCGCCTCAAGGCGCTTCATAGGTACAGAGAAAAACCCAACAATCATATGACCTCCTATGAGCAAGCACTTTGGCGACAGTGGGAAGGAAAAACTCCCTTTTAACAGGAAGAAACCTCTGGCAGAACCAGGCTCAGGGAGGCCAACAGGCCATCTGCTGCGACCGGTTGGGGTGAGAGAAGGAAGACAGGATAAAGACATGCTGTGGAAGAGAGACAGAGATTAATAACAGATATGATTCAATGCAGAGAGGTCTATTAGTCTCATAGTGAGTGAGAAAGGTGAGTGGAAAGGAAAAACTCAATGAGTTTGATTGCCACCCGGTGTTCGGTATGGATTCTAGTGAACCCCCCCATGTTAAAACCAAGCCCTGGTGCGGTTATGTCTGCAGCTTGGACACAAGTAGTTCACTATATGTTGTACGCTATTGTGTATGTGACAAATAAAGGTGGTCTGTTGTTGTTATCTTTACTGCACTACTATCTGGCTGTGGCTGTGACTCACTTAATGATTATATGATACAGTAGACATGGCATTAAATTGAACTTTTCATGCAGTTAAAGTGCTTTGATGTGTAGACATCTCATAAATTTCATATATTTTAATTTTATCAACAAAAACTCTTTACAGCATTTTACAGATTTCTTCTGTGTGTCTCTGCAGACATCTGATTGTAGAAATACCACAGGAAACTGTTGACCCCAGGCAAAGAAGTTAACTAAGCGAGTGAAGCATCAAATCTTTATGGTCACTTTCCACTTTCCACAGCAGCATCTGCTATCAGCAGCGATGCACAAAGTCATTTGGAAGTCTGTTGAATAACTTGATTTACTATAAAAGTTACAATAAGGCAGTGGCACGATAAGTAATGAAGACTGCAAATGCCAAGGTTGCAGATACACAATATACACAAGACCACCATGACAGGTAAAGTAAAACAATATGATTTGATTGCAGTGCTATTGCTTTGGGTTGTGAACACGCACTGCCAAATAACCAACATTTATAGGTGTCAACTTTTCATAACTAAAAACCTATCAGTGCAATACGTGTATTTTTATTCAGCATAGGCCTACACATATTACAAATACATTGAGCGTTGTTTATTGTCTTAATAACAGTTTACTCTGGGTGTGGGAAGATAATGAAGGATCACAATGGAAAATATTTCATCTCAAGATATCATGCTCCCCAAGATCTCCTAATCAGCTCCGTGACACGGTAAATCATTTTGACTCCCACTTCTTGTTCATTAAAACACAACTATGTCATAGAATATATCAGAGCATCTTGGAGATCGGTGAGGGGTAACGATCTTACAGTCACTGATCTGCCTTAATTAAACAGTTCATAAATAAATTGGAGCTCCGTATGTCAAGCTGGAGAACTTTATAACTAATTTCATGTTATAGCCATCAAAACTAGCATACAGAAGGGATGTTGGTGATTTCTTCACTTATGCCTAATTATACAGTGCAAGGTCAGAGGCGCTTCAGTATTTCAGCAGCTCTTATATGAAATCCCACTGCCTTTATTTGAAAGAAGTAGCTGTACCATCACCAATATAACGCCTTACAGCAAACATACTATCCTTATGTCCTAGATAAGGTCTCCTGAGGTCAAAACTCAACACCAGCCCCCCCATGGATATCTCAAAACTTCTATATACCCTTCCTCTTTCACTCTGCAGATGTTCCTTACACCATTTCTCCAGTCCATCCATCCTCTTTTTAAACAGCCAGCATCATAGAATGACTTATTCATAGAATGAATAAGTGTCCTCTGATTGCCACTTATGGACTCTACACATTAGAGAAGCTGAAAGTGGAGAGTGGACCACAAAATGCATGCTGTCCTGAACATTTCTTTTCCTCACAGGATTTTGGAAGCTATAATTGCAACATCAGATGTGACAGGGAAACAAGCAGCCAAGAAGTATTGAAAGGAAGGCAGGAAGCCAGTCCTTAAGTGGAAGATTATAGCCATGGAACCACAGCACCTTTCTTAAAAGCCCAAAACCCAACCCTAACACACACATGAAGATTACCAAAAGCTAATAGCACAACAATTAGAATCCTCTAAAAGTAAAAGACACCTTCATCATCAGACAACGATATAAAAGAATATACAATTATTATCAGTCAGTAATAGATAGTATAAGTATAATCTATAAAAAAAAGTATATGAAGTTGTTTCTCATAGAGATTGTTAATATCAGTCCCATTTCTACTGCAAAGCAATCCAACATTAGTGACACACAGTAAAAACAAGACGAAAATCTCCTGGACCTCTGAGCTATAGAAGCTCAAGTCAGAAGCAAAGTGATCTACAGGGACGTTAGCGCAAAATAACACCTTGCCTTGAGCATTTGTTGATGTTTAATGTTTCATTTTGACAATGTTCTCCCTTCAGGCTCTGTTTAGAAGCTCAATCCTGTTTCTCTTCACTAACAGCCCCTCACTGTGTTGTGTAGATTTGTGTTAGGGAAATGGAAAAAAAACTGTTATAATGAGTTTTGCCTGAATATGTAGCTGCCCGTGAGTTTTTGTCAGAGCGACTTCCTGTCTTGTGTCAGGGGGTGGGTCTCAGCAGGTAACTACAACAACAACCCATAATGGAAAATTAATGTCTTCCAACTGAGACAACACACTAACTTCACTCACTGGGTCGGGTAAACACTATTAGACCACCAAATCTGTAGTGCTCCTGGAAGTTTGCGCGAGCGTAATTACCGAAAAATTCATGGAAATTTTTGTAACAAATGTATTCATTATTCATGCGCCTATTTTGTAAGGCTGGAATCCTCTTTGTGGGAAACGATAAGCAGCTTGATTTAACTGAGATTGGAAAGTCCCAAATGGTCTATCCTCCCTACTCACTACAGGATAGTGATGTGTTTCTTTGTCTCACAATGGTAAATGAAAAGGTACTTAAACAGTCTTTTTAGCAAGTTGAATTATTCAAAGAGTGTTAAATAGTTTATTCTAATAATTAGTCTAAATCTCAGAGTCTCTATGCCTTATAACAGTTTACAGTAGATTGTTGGTAAATTATTTTTTAAAAATGTGCCTTTACACTGGCAACTGTCCTAAAATTGAAGATTTCAACACATCCTTAAAAACACCTTGAACAAAAACTTTTTGTTAGCTCAATACACAGGAAATATCAAATATTAGAAAGAAGAAATCTGAAAAATACCATAAAACATGTGCAAGAAAAATAATTTTTTTTATTTTTTTTCCCACATTGTGATTCCAGTTAGGGCTGTTCGATGTAACGATATATATCGGATGACGATATAAAAACGTCTATCGTTTCATTTTACGCTATCGTTTGTTTCGTGGTGTTGCAAAATAAACTGTTTACGGCAATATTTTTTCATCGTTTTGATGGTCACTGTAGTGGCTATATTAATTTCTTAAAGTTCTCTCTTTCTCTTATATTTAATATAACCACACTACGGACAGACAAGCGCCTGTTTTTATGCGTTGTGGTTAGCAACAACGACGGTAACACCACCGCGTGTCCGCTTGTTTATGTTCCACATAAACCTTTCACAATAAAGCTCAAGAGCCTGTTGAGACTTTTCAAAATAAACTGAATCACGTGAAAGAGCAGATTATTTATGGATGAGAAGTAAAAGAGAGCCGCCAGGTGCTAAAAAATAAACCTTAGACTCAAACGTTAGAACAGGCTTTTCCCCGCAGCACGCCGTGTAATAAATACTCACAAAGAAAACGGCGGCCGTTACAACTTATGTTTAAAAATGTATAGTTTCATGCATCGGTTAAAACACTCGACTCCAGGTACATGACGCGCAGCTGGAAACACTTCCCACAAGACGAGCTGCCCGAGAGTCACAGAATTTACAGAAAATGTTACATTTTTGTGATTTATATCGTTATCGGACGATAGATGTCTTATATCGGGATATGAGATTTTGGTCATATTGCACAGCCCTAATTCCAGTGTTATATCTTAAAATGCCTAAATGAAGGTAACAACAAATCCAAAGTTGCCTTTTCATTGAGATACAACAGTATCTTGTTTAGTTTCAGCAGCTGAGCAAAAAGCCCTGCTGCTTGCTTTCATGTTGCCTGTTGGAGCCAAGTCCAGGCCAATAATTTCACTCAGTTACATCATGCCATATTTAAGTATTTGTCATGATCTTTAAGTTTCCATTATAATCTTGATCATTTTATGTTATAATGTAATATGCTGTGCTCCATAAATTAATCCTGCTTTATTAGTCTGTTGTTGTTGTAAAGTGTTGGTAGATGTCGTAAAGGGGTGTGTATTTGGCCCGCATGCGGAGGGGTGTGGGTAAAAAAGGTTAGGTAAGCAAGCAGGACGTGGAGCAACAGTTTTCTGACCGTCGCCGTTTTAATGTTATTTTTTGGTTGTAACATAAAGGAAATATAAACGGAGCGCCCACCAGAGGCATTTGTTTTGTACCTTTCGATTTGTTTGGAAAATAAATGTTTTGCCCCTTTTCTCCTTCGCCTCGTTTTTTTTTTGCTACCGGAAGGCATCCAAGCGACTGAACAAGAGCACGAGTCAGAAACTTTACGTTCTGCAGAAGCGGCAAAGAAGGACCGAAGGCTGCCGCTACAATAGTCAGAAAACTGCTCCGAAAGTGAGAGGATTACGCACGCGTCACCGGCGCACAGAGTTAATCGGCCCGCGGCGCGGCAAGGGAAAACGGAAAACGGGACGTGAAAGAGGATGCGCTTAAGTCTTCCCGTGTTTTCCGGATCCTTTCGGCAGTAAGAAAACCCCGCATCTGAAAAGTAAGAGGCTGTGCCTGCTTTACGGTTTGTGAAAATTCCTGTATGGTTAAGTGGTACATGGCCTGTGTAAAGGATTAATTGCATTGAAAGGTTTATGCCAGCGCAATTAATATGGAGCAGCAGGAAAAAAGAGTTTCCAAGCCAACTTTTAAAGCACAAGAGGAAAAGCTTCAGCATCTTAAAGTGACAAGGAAAACCAAGTTGGGTTACCTTACTAGAAAGATAAAAGAGATTGAGGAGCTTATGGAAGATGACGGCAATTTTGAGGAAGTGGCTGTTAAATTAGCCACTGACTTCTCAAAAATATATATTAAGTTTTGTGAAAACAACGATGCAGTTAAAAATCACTTGACTGAGTCGGAACTTCTTCATGATCAGACACAGTGGTATGAGCCAAAGGCTAGCTATTTGAGAAGTTTTGTGGAGAAAGTAGAGAGATGGTTAAAACGAGTGGAAATGCAAGCAGATGAAGCAAGAATGGTTGATGCTGAAGTTGAGCCTGCAGACAGTGCTTCAGCAATTTCGTCCAGACGCAGTAAAGCACATCGAAGCAGTCGAACCTCTTCTGTTGTGTCTTCGACCACATATTCTGCCAGGCTAAAGATTGAGGCAGAGAGGGCTGCTCTGGTAGCACGTGCTGAGGCATTAAAGCAAAAGATGGAGATTGACAGACAAGAAGCTGTTCTTAAGGCAAAAAGGGAGGAATGGGAGTTGCAAACAGCTATTGCTGCAGCTAACGCAAAGCTTGAGGTGCTGACTGTGAAGGAGCCAGCCCATAACACTTCTGCTGACTTGGTCAACAAAATGGCTACCTGCCAAAGAGCTCCGGGCCAAAGTATTGGGGCCAGTTTTGGTTTGGTTCAGCCAGAACATGGAGATGTCGGTCGAGAATGTGAGTCGGAGGTAATGCAGGGCTCAGAAAGGAGTAGCAGGCTTCCTCATCCATTGAATAAGAAGGATAATAGCCAGTCTATTACTAGTCAAGGCAGGATGGCTGATGTTAAAGACTTGTTGGATGTCATGAAGCGACAAAATGAGATTACAGAGCTCCTAGTAAAACAACAGAAAGCATCCACTCTCCCTCCTTTGGATGTTCCAGTATTCAGTGGGGATCCACTGGAGTTTGGGTTTTTTATGAAAGCGTTCGAGCATGGGATTGAGGAAAGGACAGACAGCAATAGAGATAGGTTGCGCTTCCTGGAGCAGTTCACCCAAGGGAGACCCAAGGTTCTTGTTCGTAGCTGTTCGCACATGTATCCTGACAGGGGCTACGCTGAAGCTAAGAGGCTTCTGCGCAAGCATTTCGGGGATGAATATACTATTGCCTCAGCCTACATTGAAAGAGCTCTAAAATGGCCTGTAATCAAGCCAGAGGATGGTGATGCACTGACGGAGTTTGCTATGTTCCTCACTAGTTGCTGTAACACAGTAGACAGCATGGAGTACATTGAGGAGATGGATAGCCCTACTAATATGAGAACAGTCATCTCCAAGCTTCCTTTTAAATTAAGGGAAAGGTGGAGGGGTTTCGCCTGTGACATTCAAGAACGTACAGCAATGAGAGCTAGATTCGCTGATCTGGTCAGTTTTGTAGAGAAGCAGGCAAAGATCGCTTCTCACCCATTATTTGGTAACATTCAGGACACCACTTTGTCTAGAGACAAGGGCAAAGCAAAGGTGTGCAGAGAGAATGCTCTGAAATTCAAGGAGAGGGAAAGCATCTTTGCTACTAATACAGCACCTGTATTAAACAGTGCAGAGCAGACAAAGAGGGAAAGGGAAAATATAGGCCCTACAGGTGGAAGACAGTGTCTTTTCTGTCATAAGGGAGGGCATAACCTCAGTACCTGCAGACTCCTCAAGCAAAAGCCTCACAGAGAAAGGCTTGATTTCCTCAAATCAAAGAGCTTGTGTTTTGGTTGCCTGTCACAGGGGCATCTGAGCAAAGGCTGCCAGCAAAGACACACGTGTGAGACTTGTTCTCAGAAACATCCCACCATTCTGCATAAGGAGCAGTACTCTTCTCCTGATAGTGACAGTAAAAGTATCAGAGAACCAGCAGCAAGTTTTTCTCCAGCAGCAGGCAGTGAAACATGCGGTTGTACCGGGGCTGGCAAAGCAGTCTGTGCACTCTCAATTGTGCCTGTGAAGGTCAGATGTTCAAGGAGCAACACAACAGTTGAATCATACGCGTTCTTAGACCCAGGAAGCACTGGAACCTTTTGTACAGATGAGCTGATGAAGGATTTACAGGTCACAGGAAAAAAGTCCAACATTCTGCTCCGCACTATGGGAAACGAAGCGACAATCAGTACTCATGTCGTTAAGGGTCTCGAGGTCAGTGGTTTGGATGAGGACAACTTTTTGAAGATTCCCCAGGTTTTCACACAGGCAGAGATTCCAGTAACAAAGGAGAACATTCCACAACAAAGCGATGTGGACAGATGGCCTTATTTGAAGGAGGTTCAGCTCAAGCAGATTGATGGAAAAATTGGTATGTTAATAGGCACGAATGTACCAAAGGCGCTTGAGCCCTGGAAGGTTATCAACAGTGAGGGCAACGGCCCATATGCTGTAAAAACTGCACTAGGCTGGACGATTAATGGACCTCTGCTAAGAGAAGAGGGTATTGCTCAAGGAGCTGTTGAGTGGCCACCGGTGATGGTGAACAGGATATCGGTGACAAAGCTAGAGGAGCTCTCGCAGCAGCAAATGAAGTACGACTTCCCTGAGCATGAGTTATCTGAGAAAATGGAAATGTCAGCCAGAGACAGACAATTTATGGAGTCTGTGTCACTGTCAGTGAAGCAGGTTCATGGTCACTACACCATTGGCCTTCCTTTAAAGAACAAGGGGGCTGCATTTCCAAACAACCGTGTTGTGGCGGTACAAAGAGCAGAAGGCCTGAAACGGAGGCTGTTAAGAGACAGTGAGTTTCATCAAGAGTACACAAAGTTTATGACAGAGACACTGGAAAGGGGCTATGCCGAAGAAGTTCCTGTGGCAGAAACTTGTAAAAGTGGTAGCAGAATATGGTATCTCCCGCATCATGGGGTCTACCACCCAACCAAGCACAAGTTGAGAGTGGTATTTGACTGTGCATCCACGTATCAAGGCATGTCACTGAACTCACAGCTGTTGCAGGGGCCAGACTTAACCAATTCCCTCATAGGTGTTTTGATGAGGTTCAGGCAGGAACCAGTTGCCTTCATGTCTGATATTGAAGGCATGTTTCATCAAGTCAGGGTTCCCGATGAAGATGCTGATCTGTTGAGATTCTTGTGGTGGCCACAGGGAGATCTTGGTAAAGGCCTCAAGGAATACAGGATGGTAGTTCACTTGTTCGGTGCAACTTCTTCACCAAGCTGTGCATGCTACGCGCTGCAAAGGTGTGCTGAGGACAATCAGGCGAGGTTCAACCATGTTGCAACGAACACTGTTCTAAGGAACTTTTATGTGGATGATTGCCTGAAGTCTGTCAGCACTGAAGAGCAGGCAATCTCACTGATTCGGGACCTCAGGGCTTTGTGCGCTGCAGGAGGTTTCAAGCTCACTAAGTGGATTTCCAACAGCAGAGCGGTGCTTGCGTCTATACCTGAGGATGACAGGGCTAAAGAAGTCAAGGAGCTTGATCTTGAAAGGGACTGCCTCCCTATTGAAAGAGCTTTAGGGGTTCAGTGGTGCGTGGAGTCTGACACGCTGAAATTCAGAGTTCTGGTTGAGAGCAAACCACTCACAAGGAGAGGACTGCTTTCGATGGTAAGCACTATATATGACCCACTTGGGATTTTATCCCCTCTGATCTTGCCAGTGAAGCACATCCTGCAAGAGCTAAGCAGAACAAAGCATGCATGGGATGATTTCATGCCAGAAGCTCTGTCTCTGCAGTGGCAACAGTGGGTCGGCAGTTTACACCACTTAGCTAGGTTTGAGGTAGACAGATGTGTGAGACCAGTCAACCTTGGCAAGATCTCTTCGGCTCGACTTCATCACTTTGCCGATGCTAGTGAAAGGGGGTATGGCATAGCCACATATCTGGTTTCAAAAAACAATCTGAACCAGCCACATAGTGCTTTCATTATTGGTAAAGCCAGGGTTACACCATTGAAGCCAGTTACCATACCACGACTCGAGCTTACTGCTGCAGTGGTGGCAGCAAAGATGGACAGGATGGTAAGAGCCGAACTGGAGTTGGAGTTGGAGGAGTCTGTCTTTTGGACGGACAGCACGTCGGTGATTAAGTACCTCAAGAATGAAACAGCAAGGTTTCGTACGTTTGTTGCCAATCGAGTTGCTGCCATCAAGGATAGATCAGCTGTCTCTCAGTGGAGATATGTGAACACCTCGGCCAATTCTGCAGACTTTGCTTCAAGAGGGCTCAGTGTTGGTGCCTTTCTCAAGGCAAAGACATGGATCATGGGTCCAGATTTCATTTTGAAACCAGAAATGGAGTGGCCAGAAATGCCCGACAGTGTATGCCAGCCAATCTGTAATGACCCAGAAGTCAAAGAAGCATCAGTATATGCTCTTGTGGTTGAAGAAGCTGCAGACGCCACCTCTCAGCTCATTCATCATTACTCAAGCTGGCGTCGGGTTAAAAGGGCCGTTGCATGGGTCCTGAGATTAAAAGGTGTGCTGAAGCTTCTTGCTCGAAAGAGGAAGGGTTTAAAAGCGAATCTCTATGATGGAAGATTGGAGCAGGAGAAGCAAATGACACACTTCAAGGCTAACCTTCCCATCTTGCCACTTTCTGTGAGTGACATGGCCGAGGCGGAAGTGGAGATAGTGCGCTTCAGTCAAAGGCAGCGGTTTGGGAAAGAGATTGCCAAGCTGCAACAAGGAAAGACAGTGTCAAAGGATAGCCCTCTTTGTCAGTTGTCGCCAGTTGTACAGGATGGCATTCTGAGAGTGGGTGGCAGATTGAGCAGATCTAGCATGCAAGAGGAGTTAAAACACCCTGCAATCTTGGCTAAGGATCAGCATATAGCCACTCTCATTCTCAGATCTACTCACGAGGATCTTGGGCATTGTGGCAGGAATCATGTCCTGTCAAAGGTACGGCAGAAGTACTGGATACTAAGATCTCATGCTGCTGTCCGGAAGATTTTGTCCCGGTGCGTCGCCTGCAGACGGCATAATGGGAAAGCGGCAAGTCAGATCATGGCAGATCTTCCTACTGAAAGGCTCACGCCCGATGAGCCACCGTTCACAAGTGTCGGTGTGGACTACTTTGGTCCCTTCGAAATCAAAAGGGGTAGGTCCATGATCAAAAGATATGGCGTTGTTTTTACTTGCTTGACAGTGAGGGCTGTGCATATTGAGCTGGCAAATTCGTTGGACACGGACTCTTGTATTCATGCATTGCGGAGGTTCATTGCTAGGAGGGGACAGGTTCAGTTGATGCGTTCTGACAATGGAACAAACTTTGTAAGTGCAGAGAGGGAGCTGCGGGAAGCAGTGCGTGCTTTGGATAATGCAAAGATTCAAGAAGCCTTGTTGGTTAAAGGCATCACATGGATATTCAACCCCCCCTGCTGCCTCGCATTTTGGAGGAGTTTGGGAGCGGCAGATACGGTCCATACGCAAAGTGCTCAGCTCCGTTGTGGAGCAGCAGATCCTTGATGAGGAGGGTCTGCACACACTGCTGTGTGAGGTAGAGGCGATTATCAATAGCCGCCCTATCTCAAGAGTCTCTACCGATCCGAATGACCTGGAGGCCTTGACGCCAAACCATTTGCTTTTGATGAAAGCCAAAACTCCACTACCTCCTGGAGTATTCAGCAGGAGCGACTTGTACTCAAGGCGTAGATGGCGGCAAGTCCAGTACTTGGCGGATTTGTTTTGGACACGGTGGATCAAGGAGTATCTGCCAGACTTGCAAAGGCGACAAAAGTGGGCCCAGCCACAAAGAAATATCAGTCAAGGTGATATTGTTCTCGTCGTGGATGATTCCGCTCCAAGAAATTCATGGCTAATGGGTCGAGTGATTCAGACGTTTGAGGATGCCAAGGGTCGGGTTCGTCAAGCCAAGGTGAAAACCAGCAAAAACATTCTCCTACGACCTGTGGCGAAGCTTTGTGTGCTGCTAGAGTGTGATATGTAGCGCCCCTTTTACATATTACTCAAGAGACAGCGGTAAAGGCTGGTCTCCTACGGCGAGTCATGTGCTTGAACCTCTGACTCCATTCCCTAATCTCCCTAACATACACACATACACGCATCCGCGAAGACATGTTCCAGCTTAAGAAGAGTTCCTGCTGTAACAAGACAAAATGAAGTTTCTGTTGGAATAAGGACATTAATGTGCCATATGAGCAGTTAAAGTACTTTGTATATTTGTCTGTTCGTTATCTGAAAGGTTTGATTTGTTGTTCTGAACAATATATAGATGTATGTATAAGAGTAATTGTTTTGTGGCTCACAAGAACAATTAGGGGCCAGGATGTTGGAGCCAAGTCCAGGCCAATAATTTCACTCAGTTACATCATGCCATATTTAAGTATTTGTCATGATCTTTAAGTTTCCATTATAATCTTGATCATTTTATGTTATAATGTAATATGCTGTGCTCCATAAATTAATCCTGCTTTATTAGTCTGTTGTTGTTGTAAAGTGTTGGTAGATGTCGTAAAGGGGTGTGTATTTGGCCCGCATGCGGAGGGGTGTGGGTAAAAAAGGTTAGGTAAGCAAGCAGGACGTGGAGCAACAGTTTTCTGACCGTCGCCGTTTTAATGTTATTTTTTGGTTGTAACATAAAGGAAATATAAACGGAGCGCCCACCAGAGGCATTTGTTTTGTACCTTTCGATTTGTTTGGAAAATAAATGTTTTGCCCCTTTTCTCCTTCGCCTCGTTTTTTTTTTGCTACCGGAAGGCATCCAAGCGACTGAACAAGAGCACGAGTCAGAAACTTTACGTTCTGCAGAAGCGGCAAAGAAGGACCGAAGGCTGCCGCTACATTGCCAAAGTCTAATTAGGCAAACTGAACAAATAACAGTGAGACAGAAGTCCTCTGCATATTCAAACAAAAGAGCTCCTGAGTTTGAGCAACCAGAAGGAGCTGAAGGGAGGGAGAGAGAAGAGAGTGAGCTGATCACAAGAAAATTAAATGGCACTGAACCTTGTAAACAAATATTTCAACAATGTTAAACACAATGTAGGAGATGTCTGGTGCCGCTGTGGTGTGAAATAGCCTTGTTCTGTTTGGAATGGGGTTTCACGTATGATGGACACAAAACTTAAAACAAATAAATAAATAAAAACAAACAAAAACAAAAAGCCTCACATGTATCTGTAATTGGGTATCAGTTAATGTTAATACAAGGGGGTTTAATAGAAAGACTTTCTCAGAAATGTGACCAGTGGAGCAAGGTGAGACTTCTTCTACTTATGAATTTAAACAGAATCCATATTTCCGCCTGCTTGGAGAGTCCAGTATTGCCCTTATTAATAATTTGTCCTTTACTGATGTGTTCCGCCTTGAGCTGTCAACTACTGTACTGTATATTTCCCTGAACTATATAGAGGTACTGCAGCCATAATGTTGAGGTGAAAGAAGAAGAAGAAAAGACACTAACAATTACTTTCCCCTTAATAACATAGATTTAATTTTCTTCCGAAGTCTGGTTCTCTTTAAAGTCATTTATCACTTTTTAGGCTTTGTGTGGGCAAATGCATGAGATGCTGTAGCAAGCTGACCCTTGTTGGCATAGCAACAGACTCGTATCTTGACATGATGATGGCCACGTTTGTGTATTCTCATTCTGCTTCGCACTCCTCTGTTTCCTTTATGTTCCCAAACCTACTTCATCTCCTCTTCTTTTGCTAATTTGGCCTTAACACTGTAGCATGCACTTTACCTCTACCCTGCTTTTATCTTTCAGTTCCGCCATGTGTATTTTATTACATTACCCAGTCAAATATCAAGTTAAGGGGGGCTTATACATTTGAAAAAGCTATATAACTAAGAATTCTGTAGTTAAGTGCGCAGTAAAATCTGCATGCTATTCACAAAATTGTGCCCGTTAATTCCCTAAATCGGATTGTACTTGCAATAAGCAAAAAATAATAAATTGCATTTACTATCTACTAAAGCAATTGGGGAAAGAGTTGAATAAAGTAACAAAGGACAGAAAGAAACAGAGTACAATGAAAGTGGACAATTATAGCCTACGCAATTGATTACAAAAAATTTCCATAATGAAAAAATAAAAGAAACAGCACTGAACACATGAGCACATTTTGATCCTTAAAGTAAACAAGAATGTATTAAAACATTTACATTTTAATTTCTTAATATTAGCTTATGTTTTGTTACAGTTTTGCAGACTTTCTCAACCAGTTTGATCCGATTCTCAGCTAGAATGAGTCATTAAGGGGTTTCTGGATATACTAAGCATTTGATGGATGCCAAAACAGCTGATATGAGATAAGATGACCGTGGAGGCCAGTTCATTACATGTGCCATCCTTCTCTGTCCTTCTTGGCCACACATACCCAAAAGGTATCACTTTGAATCACTTGCTTGTTAAAGAACAAATTAGAATCTGAATAAGCTCAATCCAGATAAGATAGTGTGCCACTGCAGAATGATTGGAATAAATGACATATAAATAAATGATAATAAATGACCACAAGCTCAGGGTAGATAAAATAATATCACTAGAAAAAATGTACTGCTTTTATTTGGCTAATTTTGTGCTCTTGTCTCTTTTCAGCTCAGTGAGAGCAATCAGGCTGATTCCAACTGCTCTCATTTACTGTTGTGGCAGCTTCTTCTTTTTTCTCACACATAGACATGTTCCATGTGGAGTTGATAAGAGACAGCTGGAGTGAAATAATTTCTAACTGCGCAAGTATAATAAAAGTTTTTGAACAACTGTTACACAGACCAACTTCCTTCTAGCTTCTACCTTATGTGTCTCTGACTATTCAATTCAATTCTTTATTTATTTGTCACATGTAGTTATAGCTGGTACAACATACAGTGAAATGTTTTTTCTGGCTAAAAAAGTACTCCCCCCGACTGTGCAAACATGCTAAAAAGGATTTTACATAAGCTAAGAAAAAAAAGGAAAAGAAACAAAAGTTAAAAGTAAAAAAATATATATAAAAAAACAATGTAAAAGTCCATATGTTTGTGCTTATAAATATATATCCATGACGTGCAAGATATTGCACTGTAATGATTTGAATGAGAAAACTATAAAAATATACATATTTACATAGTACAGATGTATATAATAAGGTACGGATAAGGTTCAGAGAAGAAAGGTAAAGTGCAAATTATGTACTGTGTGTGAGATTGTCCATCATGTTGTCCGGTTTGTGTTTTGGTTGAGGAGTCTCACAGTTTGTGGGTAAAAACTCCTCCTGAACCTTTCTGTTCTTGTTTTCAGGCTACAGAGGCGCTTCCCTGACCTCAGTGGCCTGAACAGTTTGTGGGCGGGATGGCTAGAATCCCTAATGATCCTGATGGCCCTGGATCTGCACCTTTCAGCATAGATGTCCTGCAGTGCTGGTAGAGATGTTCCCATAGTGCGTTCAGCTGTGCGCACAACCCTCTGCAGGGCTTTCTGTTGCTGTACTGTGCAGTTCCCGTACCACACCATGATGTTGTTGCACAGGATGCTCTCAATGACACCAGTTTAGAATCTCCTCTGTATATTCTTGGAGATCTTAAACCTCTTTAGACGCCTCAGGTGATAGAGGCGCTGTCTGCCTTTACTAATGAGGAAGTCCGTGTGTGTACTCCAAGTGAGGTCCTCGTTGATGTGGACACCGAGGTATTTGAAGTTGGAGACTCTCTCCACAGGGGTTCCATAGATCTGAATTGGGGTGTGAGTTTTCTCACCTCTCTGTTTTCTGAAGTCAATCACCATCTCCTTTGTTTTACTGATGTTCATGGAGAGGTGATTTGCCTCACACCACTTTGCTAGTCCATCCACCTCACTCTGGTAGGCCGTCTCGTCGTTCCCAGAGATGAGTCCCACCACCACTGTGTCGTCAGCAAACTTCACAATGGAATTAGTGGGGACTACACAAACTATGTGGAAATAAACGGGTAAGCGAGGAAAAGGAAGGTCCAGATTAAACCACAGGGTCCTTAGATGTAGTCTCACTTTTCACTTGTATACCTACAACTGAGGCAGAAGAGACACAAAACGACTACAGCAAGACAACTCTTTACACAAGCGGACCAGCTTTATCCCAAGTCAGATTTGCACACTGTTAGACCTCTGCCTTACCACCACATATTTTAAGTACAAGGGTTTCTACAGATAAAAACATGCATGTGCTATGGCTCTTCAGTGTCACACATTGGAGTCAACCTTTAATGGAAGAAGTGAAAAGTAAAACTCTTGGCTCTTTCAAAGGCAGAGCACAGAGCCACAGGCACAGATGTGTAGATGACACCTGGTCAACTCAGTGCAGTGGAGAGAAGCATAAAGTTCACCAGAAGACACAAAGGATAATAGTTTTCTGTTTCTGGACTGCGCTCTGCAATGGAAGTCTCAACACTGAAGTTTACTGGAAGCCCGCAAACACAGACCAGTACCTACTCTTTGACTCCCACCACCCTCTGCAACCAAACTTGGGGTGATCAGAACCCTTCAATTACAAACAGAACAACATTGTCATCTCTTATGTAGCATCCCAGGGCACTTCAGACCCAGCCGCACCTTCAGACAATAACCGGTTTGTCCCAAGGACGAAACTCCCAAACACAAACTAAACAACATAGTGCATGCTGTACAGTGCAGCTGCAGCTCCAGTGCAGGACTGGAGCCAGTTCATGAACGCATGGCACAACATAATAGAGTCACCTCAACAGAACAAGACTCAGCTGTACATCTCCATCTAAAGGACAAAGGTCACTCTTTCGAGGATGACAATGTTCACATTTTGTACAGAGAAGACAGATGGTTTGGAAGAAGAGTGAAAGCAGCTATTTCCACTGTGAATGACCATTTTTTAACAGAGGGGGTGGCTTATGACACCAACTGTCTTCCACCTACATTGCTGTCTTGAGATCCCTTCCCAGGCACCTCAAACCCAGACTTAGACCTTTACACCTTGCATCGGGTGATCTCGGTAGGTCATATAATAGGGTGAGGTAAGGTCCCAGAGTGGTTTCACCCAAAACCATTGGTGATAATGACCCACACCTTTTTTCACACCTTGGCTCATGTTTTGAGACACATGATTAATAGTGGGTCAACGACCCTCTTAAGGGACAACTCTTAAATATCTGGAACTCTCCACCATTTGATTTTAGAACTGAAGAAGCCTCTTGGATGAGAGATGAAGTCCAGTCGCTTTCTTTTAAAGCTCCTTAGATTGGCTAAAGGTTACCAATATCCAATCCACCTTTTAGGGTCAGTATTGGACTAATATCTGGTCCAGAATGTTGTGTTATGTCTTAAAAATCCAGCGAGAGTTCAGTTGCTCTTGTCAAAATATTGCACTCTGGAGTTTAGACGCTGGTAGTGGCAGCAAGCCTTGTTCAAGTAGTTGAGTTGTTGCTGTGCACCAACCTTGGTACATTACAGTTAACTGTCTCAAAAATATTGAGAAGACTAGAAATTTTACCAGTAGACTACTGACTTGACCCAGGTGTAACTGGAATTACCTAATCGAGATGGTTAAAAGTGTGCAAGTTTAATGTGTTTAGTATTATCCCAGTCTGTAAAAACAGCATCGGTAAATCTATATGAACAAATAGGTGTGTCCAATCTGATACTTTATGCTAATTTATCCGAAGCACATTTATGTCAGTTTCACTGATATAAATATATCAGCTAGATATGTAAAATAAAACAGAAGCAGGGTGTTTGGCTGCCAGTCTGTTTGTTACATCACCACCACTTTCCCATGCTGTCAACCTCAATGCTTACATCATTATTCTAGTCCAATTATCTTCTTGCCTGCCTTTTTAAGCCAATCAGCCACCACTCTGAATGGTTTTATTTTGTGCTCTCTGTCATTCTCCGTTTCAGACGCTCATTCCTACAACCAACTTCCTCCCCACCTCTACCTCACCCAAGTGACTCGGAGATCCACTTCAGTCTTTTTTTTTTTTTTTTTTAAATGACATCAGAAACAGCAGTATGCGACATTACGTGATGGCAGAGCTTCAGTTCATCCTTTGTCATTTTTTTTTTTTTTTTAATAAATAGGACAGGGGGAATGAATGAGAGAAAGAGGGGGAGAGAAAGAAAGAAAACCAAAGGGGAGAAGAGACGGTGAGAAGGGGGGGGAAGAGAGAGAAAAAAAAAAAAAAAAAAAAAAAAAAGAACTCCTGGGTCACCTGTATGGAGAAAAAAAAAAAAAAACAAACAAAAAAAACAAACAGAGGAGACAGCAAACAACAAAGAGCAACATAATAATAGAGAAAACAAAGCACCATCACAATAAACTAGCTAGTCATAGATATCAATATTTACTAAATAATAAACGATATTGTGCAGCACGCAAGATAGACAGCGCACAGTGTGCTTTGAGGTAGCAGCCAAGAAAGCTTTAGTCCGCGTCTGTGAATACCCATGTGTGCATACCTGTGTGGATCAGCATGCTTGCATTCCAAAGGTTTCTCCATGTAATGATCTGCTAGGGAGTGTGGGGGGGCCACAGCCCCGTCCTCCAGGGTGTGAAGCGGGTATGGAGGAGATCAAAACTCCAGATATCCAGAGGCCCCCAGAACACAAGAGACCAAGGAAGACCAACAGAGGGGCAGCCGCGCCACTATTCCAGTAAGAGCTGAGGAGAGTCCCAGATGAGGGCTCGCCCAGCAGCCGCGGAGCAGAAGTCAGGGGGAGTTGCAGTGACGCGCCCGTGAGCTCCGCCGGCCCCCAGCTGCGCCTGAGTGACCGAGCCCCAGGCCGAGAGGCCGGGGGCACCCCACCTCCAAAGGGGGCCCGAGCGAGCCCCAGGCCCCAGGCCCCGACAAGCGGCCGCCAAGGAGTGAGCCGGTGTGTACCCGGACGCCCACCCCCAGACACAAAGAACCACCAACACACCGACACCTGAGGGAGTCCGCCACCGGCAGGGGAAGTGGTGGTGGGTGGAGATAGGCCTCCAAACCTTGGAGGGCCTGAGGTGTCCCCAGAGAGGTGGCGTCTGATACCCAACCTGACATATAGACACAGACATACAGGCACACACAGACACAAACATCCATTCCCACCCTCATGCTCTCATATGCACTCACTCCACACTCAACCAACGTGGAGACAGACATAAAGAGACGCTGTACACACAATCACACTCCCCAAGCGTACTCTACAAACCGGGTCTAGGTACCCTTGCCCCTGGAGGGGGGAATTGCACCCAGACCCAGGTGGTGTTACCCTTTTCCCTGCGGTGGGGAGAGGCAGACCACCCCGACTCCGCAGCAGCAGGGAGGCCCCACACCCCAGACCGCAGCCGGACGGCCAACTCCTCCTACTAGCCCTCCCGCTCCAGCAGGCCGCAGAGAATGGGGGTGGGAGAAGACTCCAAACCTCCCTCCACCCGCTCATTGTAGTGTTGATGCATATGTGTTCTAAGGTGCAATTAAAACCCAGGAGGGCATGGAGCTACCTGCCATGGAGCAGCAGGTAAGCGCATAGTCCCTCCTGCTAGCCCTCAATGACTAAGTGTATTTAAAATTGAGAGGTGGGCAACGACGTCAGGGGTGAGGTATACACCCTGATGGTAAATTGGACTCCGTGATTGTGCCCACCCCCAAGATCCTATATGTATGTGTAATGAGAGTGTGAATAATGTGAATGTCTAAGTTGTGGGATAAAATTGAGGCAGAGGCAGCCAGAAGGGGACGGGGGGGGGGGGGGGGGGGGTAGCCTCCTCTGCACCCTGGTGACATACCCCCACTCCAAGGCCCTGCATGTGTGGGTGGTTGTGGAGGAGCGGGAAGAGGGAGGCAGCTGGAGATGGGGAGGGAAGGAAGGGAGGGGCAGGTAACCCCTCCCTGGGGCCAGCTCCCCCGCTGACCCCAGTAGGCACCCCCACCCTCCGCGACCCGCCAGGGAAGGGGGGCCCAGGCCCATCAGACCGGGGCCCAGTGCAGTAGCGCCCTCCGGCTCCACAGAGCCCTGGACAGTCCACCCAACCCCACCACAGAGAAAACTGCACCCACCCCACCATCCACACATCTTCCAGACTACATAAGACGGTAAACGCCCAGGCTGAGATCTTCCTCCACCTCTCCTGTATCTCCCCCTCCCGCAGAGAGTTCCTGAAGAGAAGAAAGCTCCTGCAAGATGTGACCATCCCCCCCACCAGATGAAGAGCCCCCCAGGCGGCTCGACGCACCGGCGGCACCCTGCTCCAGGGCCGGGCCCCCATGCACCCACCCGCCCACAACCCCGGCAACACACCAACCAGGACCCAAGCCCCCGAGGCCCGGCCCGGGCCCCAGCCCAGAGACGGAGCGCCCCCAGAACCTCACGCCCATCCCGGACCCACCCAGGGGCAGCCAGGTTGCCAGGTCAGTAACCCACGTCCGTCAGCACAGACCCTCCCCTAGCCCCGCTGCACGCAGCCGCGAGGAAACAGTCACCTGAGAGCCAACAGAGCCCCCAACCGGACGTGACCACTACCCCGGGTTGAGCCCCCCAAGGAAGATGCCTCCGGGGAACCCCCCGACGCCCTAAGCCTGTCCCTACCCCCTCACCAATCACAACAGTGAAGGCGGGACCAAACTATGACCCCCCACCCCTACTAGGTGATGGAGCTGATAAAAGGGGCCCAGAGCAATTGATCTAATGTGGTGGCAGAGGCTGTGTCAAGACTAATGTAATCTAATAGATAATTTCTATATTGGTTAGAATTAAGATTATTTTTATTTTTCCAGTTCATGAGGACTGTTTTCTTGGCTATGCATAGGGCAGTGAAGATCATATGGGCTATATTCTTTTCTGAAGTGACATTATCTAAGCTGCCCAGTAGACACACTAAGGGGGAAGTTGGAATGTTACATTTCAGACACTTTGATAAGTCTTCACATATCTCGCGCCAAAACTTTTGCACTGGTGGACAGAACCAAAGAGCGTGGATGTAATTGTCTGGTGTATTGCCTTGACAGTGTGAGCAGTTGTTGGAAGATGTAAAGCCCATCTTGAACATCCGATGACCTGTATAGTGCACTCTATGAAGTATTTTGTATTGTATTAATTGCAGACTGGGATTTTTAATTAATTTGAAAGTTTTTAAGCAAATCTGAGACCAGAAGTTTTGGTCTAGGTTGACTGATAAATCTGCTTCCCACTTTGCAGTAGGAAGGGATATTGATTCATCTAATTTAGAAAGTGTTCTGTATATTTTAGATAATAATTTGGGGGATTTAAGAGTAAAAAAATGTGCCGCACTTAGTGGTGTTTGTAATTCAACTTGACTGAGGTTAAATTTCTTTTTTACTATGGATTTAATTTGTTGATATTCTAAAAACCTTGTCTTGTTGATCCCATATTGTTCAACTAGTCTGTCAAATGGAATAAATTCTGTTCCCTCTAATATATGTTCTAAGTATTTAATTCCTTTACAACTCCATTCTGGGAAATTAATCATATTATTGTTTTGTAATATGTCAGGGTTATTCCAGATAGGTGTATGTTTGCATGGGATTAATGAAGACTCCGTTATTTTTAGAAACTCCCACCATGCTGTTAGAGAAAAGCTGATGTTGATACTTTTAAAGCATTCATGTCTTTTGATGTTTGAGCTAATAAATGGTAGGTCTGAAATCTCTAGATCCTTGCATAGTGCCTGTTCAACATCTAGCCAGGGCTCAACTAAGAAGGTATGTTTTAACCATTCTGAGATGAACTGAAGCCTGTTGGCTAAGAAGTATTGGTGAAAATTAGGCAGATCTAATCCTCCTCTATCCTTGGTTCTTTGTAGCGTTTTTAAGCTAATACGCGGGGGTTTATCTTTCCAAAGGAATTTGGAAATATATGAATCCAGAGATCTGAACCAATCTTGTGATGGTTTGTTAGGGATCATCAAAAATAAGTAATTTATTTTTGGCAAGATCATCATTTTTATAGTGGCGACCCTTCCCATGAGTGATATGGGTAAAGATTTCCATCTAGTCAGATCGCCTTCTACTTTCTTTAGAAGTGGGATGTGGTTTAGTTTAGTTAAGTCTGAAAGCTTAGGAGAGACATTAATACCTAAATATTTAATATTTCCGGATTGCAGTGGGGCAGAGGAAGAATTATGGAAGGAGCAGTTAATGGGGAGAACTGTAGATTTTGGCCAGTTAATTGAATAATCTGAAACTCTTGAAAACCAGTTTATTAAAGTAATTACCTCAGAGAGGTTGGTTTGTGTGTTTTGCAGAAAAAGCAACACATCATCCGCATAGAGACTGATTTTATGTTCTATGTTCTTACATGTTATGCCCTTAATTGTTGTATCTTCACTTCAGTCTTAATCTTCATCTTCACCGCTACCAGCATCTAGACTCTGGGATGCCCTGTCCTAAATCCTGTCACCACTGGAATTCTGTTCCGCCATGATGGGTCATCGGAATGTAATTGCCAAATGCATTGATTCATTTCTCTGTCTCAATAAAGCATGTTCAGCTCTTCCAAATGATCTCTGCTCATTTAAATAATGTAAATTACAAGACAAATACAATGAAGCAGTCTATAATCCCAACTACTCCCAACTTTCTTGAGACCTCGGGTACAAAAGATACAAGATGTGTGTGTGTAAAATGTACCTTTTGCCAGTGCCCCTAGGAATCAGTGTAAATATTGTCATCACTGCTCCTGCCAAAACCACAACCAAGACCACCATCATTTTGGCCGGCACTCTAAAAATGTAGGATTGCTTAATCAGATCAGGCTGTTATGCTAGGCTCCACTGATCCCATCTGTCACGAATTCATCCTTGGATCCACCATGCTGTTTCAAGCCCCACAACAGCTCTTTAAGAAAACCACTCAATCTGTTCTCTGAGCTATTTTTTCCTAGGAAGAAAATGTGGAAAAGGAAGCACAAAGAAAAGGTTTCCAAACATAAAGCAATATTTTCACTTAGATTTGGAAAATGGGCAGCCTGACCTCACTGATTTGTGATCCCACCCTGATGTGTCCTACTATCTGTGTCCGCTACCTCCACCTCCATAGATGGATCTGGCAGTAGATCAGAGGAGTTTGGTGTTGCCTGAGTCACCATTTACTTGGCACTTGTGGGCTCTTATCCTCGTGATGCCAACTGCTCCTAACAGTGTCTCAGTGGCTCAATACCAGTCTATCCTTGATCCACTCATCCCCAGTGGGCCAAATGAAACTGGATAAGAAGCTCAGAAAGCAAATGAAAGAGAGAGAACCTAAATATTCCCGTTTGCAGTGGCACAGGGGTCACTAGTTAACAAGTTGAAGATGGCAGATATGGCAGTACAGAAGGAAAATGTTAGCCCCCTATTTTATTTTTAAGATAAAACATATTTGATCCCAGTTTTGTTTTTTGTTTTTTTATCATGTAGCAGATTAAGGGGGAAACTACCAGTTTATTTATTTATTATACAAACATCAAGTTCATTTTCATATAAGGATTTTATCCAACAGCCAATTAAATGTGTATTCATGAATGGATTAGTCAGTATGCGCAGTTGCAGGCCTATATATTTCTGTCAGTCTGACATATGTTTAATGCAGTTATTTCAATTTAAATATGAATAAAAATGATATTAGTCTTTGCAGTTGCTAGCATCCCATCCCATACAGTGTCATGTTGTGTGTTATTAATTTTAAATAAATAAATAAAAATGTTAAGTGGCAGTCTAATACTGAAAAAATTGGTTTGCTGCCTGAAGGCAACAGCATGCCATAAAGGGTCAAAAGCCTTGTTTAAAAGGAAATCATCGCCATTTTCTGAAAACAAAATTCCAGTTTGCATTCTCCCAAAGCAGGCTAGCCAACCTAAACTTGATTTGAAGATAAAAAGAAAGTCAGCACAGCAAATGTGAGTCACTGTGACTGAAACCGAAAGGTAAAACACAGGGCTATACCTAGGTTAAAAAAGTTGTCACAGATCTATTCTTTGACACGGAACTCCTGCGTAGTGTAAAAAACACCAAAGCTGGTCTGGTTAGCACTAAAGATATTGTGAAAATCAGAAAGAACAAGCTTCCCAAGGATTACTTCTAATCCAAGTATTCTCTGCGAATGCTAATGTGCCAGCTTGAGGCACAAAGAACTAGAATTCCCTGCAGGCTACCATTTATTAAAAGCCTTTGTGGCAGTATAAAAAAAAGGAATGTAGGAGAGCCACAAGCAATAACATTAGCATATGTTAAATAGTCAGGGCAGTGCACATTGCTGTGGTAGGACAACCTAAAAGCCACTGATGAATACCTGACATTAGGTCACCAGAGGTCATGGCTTGTTTGGATAATGCTGTCTCTCAAAAGCTTGACCCAAACTCACTGATGATCACAACATAAACTCTCACAAAATGCAAAACACATGCTCTCTCTATCAGACAAGGATGACAATCTGACCACAATGTCACAAAACTACTAAATCCAATTATATGCAATTATCCAGTGTGGACTAAAGGAAAGACCTTTATCTGGCCAGAGGTGAAGGAAAACTGGAAAAGCAAGCAGGTTCCTGAATGAGACGTTCCTCTGGCCATGAACTTCTTTAAAAAACCTGTGTGACCTATATATGTGTAGAATATTCTCAGTAGTTTAAACGTTGCAATATTTTTTCTTATGCGTTAATTCTTTAAATTCAGCAAAATAAATGCATTCAAAGACAGTTTCAAAAGAAAAAGTACATGTAAATATAATCCAAACAAGTTTGACAAAATGTTTAGTGTTTTCAATAAACTGAGTAAAAATACAATACTGTTGTTAATGTAATGTGTTTATTTAAAGTCAAGTTAAACATTTGATGGGACATATAAATTTTAATATAGACTACAAAGAAAAAAGTGTCTCAAAAATAACCCATATTAGACTCATTGAGATGAATCAATTTCCATATAAGCTCTTATAATTAAAACTAATTGCACAGTTAAAGAAGGCACCTGAAACTGGGATAAAGATTGATACCAGCTATGGTGGAATGGATCTGCTTTGGGAAAAGAGTCAGGCAGCCAAATCGATAACTGTTTGAGTATTTCATCAGTGTGAGTAACAAAAGCATATAATTAGAGCTGCCTCAGAAATACCAAAATCAATCAAGGAGTGTTTTTCCCCCCTTTTTTGCTCAGGCTTATCACTGACAATTCAACCTTTTTCTCTGTTGTTTCTAGTTAACAAGGTAGTATTGGTGCCTTCCCTGCATTCAAATTCCCCCCGGATATGACATCCATGCAAAGACTGTGGTTTGTTTGCATTCGTCTCCTATACTGCGTCCGTTCTCCTTACTCTTTCTGCACCTCAAGTATCTCTCAGCACCTCTACGTTTATTGAAAGCACAGAACCTCTGGGGAGGAGGTGAAGAGTGATCAGTATCATCTCCACTTCATTGCTATGATCAACGTTGCCTCTTGGGGCTCCAACCAACAAATCTGGGTACTCGGCACTTCAGAACAGGCGCCATCTGCCGCTACCATCCCCGAGGCAGGGCGGCAAGCAGCCGCTCAACGTTGCTGCTGTGGTAAATGACTGCATGTTCGTAAGCATATCAGCTTGAGTTACTAGGTATGGTTTTACATGTTAATGAGCATCTGTGGCTTACGGGAAGCACACATATTAAAATGCTTTTATGTTTTCGCACAGTTCTCGAGTAGCACGTTTCTGTATGTGTGTATGTATATTTGAGTTGTACCTTGAGCACATGTGCTACAATTTATACTATAATATTATAAGAAGGAGCCCCGTGCTGCTCTTACATGCGTGGGTGTTGCAGTTTGAACCAGCATTAAATCAGTTTTACACTGATACTGAAACCAGTATTTAAACAGATCTACTCATACTTAAGCATTTACAACGAGGAGACTAGCATCAGTGTGGCAACCAGAGACCAGCCAATGTCAATGAAGTTCAGCAATGACACGCAAAATAACAGAGACAAACCCGTTTCAACTTTGAGGCAAACAACTAAAGTGGCTACCAATAGCAGCAAAAGGTCCTGTTGACTGACAAATGACAGGGTGGAAAATGTACAAGGTGTGCCCTATGCAACCAACCATTTCCTGAGCCGGAAATGTCCTCTAACCACCAACAGTCAGCAACTAAGTAATGGGTGTCAAGGAAACTGCTTTATATGCAGTTGGGGCTGTAGCATCTCAATGTAAAAAAAAAATTGAATGAACTTTAATTTAAACTTTCAAAGGTATTGCATAACTGTTGGCAACAATGTCAGTAAACACTACAAGGTTTACATTTCTATATACAGTAAGTATTGCACAAGCTACAAAGAAACTTGCAGAATAATACCGAGACTCACTTTAGATTCTAGACATGGAGGTCTCTGTGTCCCTTTTTTTTAAATAAGGAATGGACAATATGCATGTGTGTCTGGGAATGTGTGCATGTGTGTGGCTTCCTCTTCTTATCTCTTTCTACCAGGCCACTCTGCCGACATACACTCCAAAGAGCCCCTAGTTGTCATTCATGGCAACACACAGCCTGGAAAAATGTCACCATGAGGGGAAGGTGAGAGACAAAGCGAGAGAAATACACGCAGAGAGAAAGCGGCAAGTGGCGAGAGTCTGAAGCCCAACAAACAGCCACGCTACCTTGGTGGGGTTCCATTATCTTTTCTGCTATACCTCATCCTCCCTGCAGCACCCCCCCCCGCATACACACATATGCATTACTTTAGGGTTATGTGGTGTGTGAAACAGCACTTAGAACATGAAAAAGGATTTCTAAATACAGTGCTATAGCAACCAACAGTGAAAGAATGCTTAGTCTAAGGCTCTTGGTAAGGTTGCAAAGGCAGGAACTCTCCCTCCTTGTAATTACGGGACACTGGATTTAAAAACAAAACTTTTTGGATGTATTGAGAATGCATGAAAACACAATTACCAAATATGAAAGGTCAAAGGTCAAAGAATATTTTACAACAATCAATTGCACACATAGTAATAATATCTGAGGAGTGAGGTTCATTTATTGCAACAGTAGAAAATGTACTTTAAACGATAACATTTTTCCTAAATAGAGCAAATTAAAGATGTAGCGCACACAAAACCTTGAAAAACAGACAAAGAGATAACTGCTTCTGTTCTATAGCGAATATATATTTTTCAACCATGAAGATACAGAACCATCCCCTAGCCCAGAGGCTGCTTTTTGATCTCTACCTGATAGATTATTGATCAGCTACAAACAGTAAAGAGAATGAAAGGTTTTTGGTCTTTCAGGAGTTCTGTGGAGGGATTTAAATTCATAATGCTTGCCAATTATGTTTCTTTCTGAAAGAGTAAACATTAAAAAGCATTCTGTACAGTGTACCAGTAGTGGCCACTTTATTAGTTACACCTCTTCAACTCCTTGTTAACACAAATGTGTAATCAGGAAATCACATGACAGCAACTCAATGCATTTAGGTACATGATCTAGACGACCTGCTGAAGCTCAAACTGAGCATCAGAACTGACAAGAAAGGTGACTTGAGTGACTTTGAGCATGGCATGACTGTTGGTGCCATATGGAATATTTTGGAAACAGCTAGTCTATTTCTGTAGAATCATATCAGACAGTGCTTTGAGAAAAAAAATCCAGTTAATAGCAGATCTTTGGGTAAAAACACCTTGATGTCAGAGGTCAGACAGCCAGACTGCTTTCAGCTGTTTGGAAGGCAACAGTGAATGAAAATAACCACTTCCAACCAAGGTCTGCAGATGAGTGTCTTTGAATGGAAAACATGTTGAATATGTTGAAGCAGATGAATTATAGCAGAAGAAGATCACAGTGGATGGCACTCCTTTCAGAAAACAAAAACAATTCACATGGGTTCACCAAAACTGGACAACAGAAGATTAGAAAAGTGTTGCCTGGTCTGCTGTGACATTTGGATAGCAGGGTCAGAATTTGTTGTCAACACCATGAAAGTATCCATCCCGTCTTATATCAATGGATTAGGGTGGTGGTGGTTTTATAAAGATAGATGCACCAACTGAACATTGCTTAAATGGCACATTTATTGTTGCTGGCCATATCTATTCGTTCATGAATCACCGGGTCTCAATCCAATAGAAAATCTTGTGCAGCTGACAGATCTGCAGCAACTGTGACGCTGTTATGTCAGTACAGACCAAAATTTTCAAGCATATACTGGGAGACAGACACTATCTCTACTTTTAAGATTAGGCTTAAAACTTTCCTTTTTGCTAAATCATATAGTTAGGGCTGGATCAGGTGACCCTGAATCTTTCCTTAGTTATGCTGCAATAGGTGTAGACTGCTGGGGGATTCCCATGATGCACTGAGTATTTCTTCTTCAGTCACATTTCTTACTCAGCTTGTCTTAGACCTCTCTGCACTGAATCTTACTTGTTATTAATCTCTGGCTCTCTTCCACAGAGGTTTCTTCCTTTTAAAAGGGAGTTTTTCTTTCCCACTGTCGCCAAAGTGCTTGCTCATAATGGGTCATATGATTGTTGGGTTTTTCTCTGCATGTATTATTGTAGGGTGTACCTTACAATATAAAGCACCTTGAGGTGTCTGTTGTTGTGATTTGGCGCTGTAAAAATAAAATAAAATTGAATTGAATACCTCAGACTTAAAAAAAAAAGTATAAGAAAAGTATAAGAAACAACAATTATTATTGCATTGCTTTCCAAACAGCCCAAAGATTCTTTTTAAGCTTTTGAAATTAAGGTTGGAAATTATGCCATCTTATCCTGTTTAAATACAGTATTCAATTCAGTAACATAGTCTGAATCCTTGCAAACCTCTTTGTGAACCCATTTCTTTTTTAATTTCAACTTTTTAAAGTTACTGTTATTCCACATAAGTAATCTACCTAACTTAGACTTTAAAGATTTATCAGTTATGAGTAGCCGTCTGCATTCAGTTTTGTTTTCAGTAACTGAAAAGCATGCTCTGTTCTGCTCCTGAAATGGGGTGACTAGCTTGGCCATGTTGAGCTTCTGAAAATGGGCCACTATTTAGATAGAAAAAAAACACAAGAACTTCGTATTGATTGATAGTAAATGACAAAATGACAACCACTGCTGATTGTGTAACCACTTACAATTCGAGAGAAGTAAAATTCAGGCTGTGGCATAGGCACTGGCTCAGAATATATAATAATTTAGTGTGTAGGTGACATCACACGTGACAAGCTATGACGGAACTGATTACAGGGAAGCTTCCAGTACCCTCCATGATGGTACTGCACCAGTGTCATCTGTCTGTGTGGGTTCCCTCAAGGTGCTCTGTAAGGGTGATGAGGTTTTAGTTGTTGATGTGAATTTGAGTGTGAATGGTCATTTGTTAATATACGTTAGCCCTGTGATGGAATGGAAATGCCTCTTTCCCTGTGACAACATAGGCTCCAGCCCTTCCACAACAAATTGAATAAGTAAAAAAAATGAATGGAAAATAAAAACTTCTTTAATTTTAGAAAGTCTCCAGTGCACTGCTATATTTCCATCTTCTCGTTGAGACCACCAGAGGAACGCTCATAGATTATACTTCCTCAAAATGCTGAATTATAATCCTTAAATACTGAGTTTTTGATGAGGATCAATTTTACAGTCGGAGACAGGAAAGTATTCCAATTGATGGTCAGGACTGCTCAGTGCATCATTAAGCTTTCAGCAATACATGATATTTATGACAAATGCAGGCTGACTAGGAGACTAAATAGCTAAAAAAAAATTGCCTCTAATCCCTCCAAAGAGCTATTTTTACCATTGCCCTCAGGATGGAGATCTCAGAACCAATTTCTCAGATCTAGGACCGCCAGGTTTAGAAGCATATTTTCTTCCCAGTGTGAACTACTCTCTGCTGTTAGTGACTGTGTTGGCACAGTGGTGCAATGATTTGCACTGTTGCGTCAAAGCAAGAAGAACCTGGGTTTGACTCCATTAGCCTTTATGCACTGAATTTGCATGCTCTTCCATGCCTGTGCAGATTCCCTCCAGGTACTCCGGCTTCCTCCCATAGTCCATAGACATATTTGTTAGGTCAATTGATGGTTCTAAATTGGTTCTGAATAAAAGCATGAATGGTTGCTTATCTCTCTGTGTTACCTGTGGGACTGCTGGGCTGTCCAGGCTGTACCTTGCCTTTGGCCCCTACGATGCCTCAATTAACTAAGCGGTTGTTGGTGACTTTTAAGTAGTGCACATTTCTACATGTTTTCACCACAGATGGATGATACTCATACACGTTCAACAGGCTTACTGCAATATAAAAGCAGGTATCTGCAAAGTTAGCCACAATTTACACTGGTTTCACACAGTGTTTCTTTAAAAAAAAAAAAAAAAAGTAGCATGAAAAATGCTATCTGAGACATTACCACAGTCTGCTGAGCATCACCCTCAGGCTGACGCTTACTCAGCCAACTCAGATTTAAACTTGAATCTAGTATATGTATATGATCAGAGCTGAGAAGACTCGTTCCAGGGTTTGCCTCTTTACATTTCTGTGAGACAAATACAAAAGTAGTATAGCGTACCATATTGATATTTACCACGTATTTATCCACGAGATTCAAGCCAAATAGCATTTGTGTGATTACCATCTTGTGGCAGCTGACAGCTCGTTTTGTGACAACACACAGTGATGTGTGGACGGCATCATAAATAACGAGTGCCATCCATTCTAACTGTCAGGACGAACAGCCTCTCATAACAGGACGAGAAGGCACAAAGAACACAAACATATGCTCGCACACAATGGCAGTGATTTATAACCCTTTTACCTTCCACGTGCAGGTATATGGGCAAAGACCAATAGAAACACACTCACACAAGACAGACACACACACACACACACCTATGCAGGCACACACTTCTACAGTGCAGATCACATGAATAATAAACAAATATTGAAAGCCACACAGAAAAAAACGCACACCTGCGTAAGACTATAGGTTTTATCTTTTTAGCTCATCACACATCATTTCATCCTTTTTCTTGTCAAGAAATATTCAGTAAAACATCTTTTCAAGAGTTGCTGCGTTTTGCAATATAAATAATATAAATAAAGAGTAAAATAATTGCTATGTTTGGTTTTAGAAGAACTAAAAAAAAAATGATATGCACATTTGCACATCCATTATTTGTGAATGTATATTTTGAACACATTTCATTACTTTTATCATGGCTCCTTGAAAGCCCTTCAGCTGCTGGAATAGATTGAAACATCCCATGTTTATCACTGATTTCACTTGATAGACAGTTCCATTAGAATCCATCATAATCCCTGATGTATGCTAGTACGTCTCTGGATGTGTGACCGTAACCTACCATCTGTTTACTCAAGCAGTCGTTAATAAGGAGTTTCACTCGTATAGGTAAAGACAGTTTAATGGTAGCACTTTTCTGCAAAATGCACATCACAAAATAACCATCATCCATCGATACACTTCAATTGATTGTCCTTATCTAACTAGTTGTCTCAAACACTGTCCCACATGTGAGCATGTACGTGCACTCAACAAATGTAACTGCTGCAAGCACATGCTTATAGGATACTATAGTAAGAATTTCACTTAAAACGAAGTGCTTTCATGCATATTAAAATTCCACTAACTGCAGCAATTATTCCTTGCATTTTTGTAATTGTATTTCTGGGGGTTGATTTAAATGAGCAAAGTCTTTGATTTAAAATTAAATGAACAATTTAACTCTTAATGACACAACAAAAAGAGCCGAGAAAGCACCAAGATAATGATTTGAATCCATGTGATGGGTTTATGAGGAGTTTTCAGGAATATAACAGTATTTCGAAATTCCAAGATGCGAAAAAGAGGCTTTGTTGGAATGATGTTCTAAGGGGTACCATACATCCTTATATACTGTATTTTTGTGTTGTGTGGCAACTGTACAGTTGTCCAAACTATTTGTACCACAAAAAGCCTTTTGCCCTTTGTATAGTTATCATCTAGTCATCGATTATACTTGCACATTAGTTCCAGTTTACACATGGATAATGCTTACACCTTTTTTTTGTTTTATGTGATTAAAGTAGTGAGTAATGACAGTAAATCTCAAAATAATTAAGTGGTGCCAAAATAGCATGAATGACACTCATCTTGGAGACTAGCGATGATCAGAGTGACTGGCAGCAACTCACCAAACAAGGCTAATTTTTTCAGCTGTGATCCATTGAATTAATATTAGATTCATATTACAGTTAAGCTGCCTTCCTATAGTTCCATCTCATCACATAACCAACAACTGCAATAGGGACATGCGTGGGCGTACACTTGCATAGATACACATGTTTATCTGTGTACCTCTTCTCTCGTTGACTGTGGCTTTACATGTGGAAAGCAGCTACAATGGTTCAACGTCTAAAAAAGAAAAGAGAGAACATAGAAAGGGGGTAGTTCTGTCTATTTGTATGATTTTTCTAAGATATTAGGCATTTAGAGAAAGCTAGTTTAACTCCTCTCAACGTTTTTAAACAGATTGTGTGTGTGTTTGGCTGTTCAGCTTGCATTCATCCACTTACGTCCAGTAATTACAGAATGCTAAATCATTAATCGCCATATGTGAAGAAGATTCTGATATGGGCTGCTGGTATAGCCATTTTTTCTTCTGCTCAAAGTAAAAATAAACTCCCTGGTATGTGTTTGTGAGAATGAAATGCAAGAACATTCTAGAACTACTAGTCTAGAAATATTTAACCATGTATAGCCATTAAAAGTGTTAAACGCTATGATCACTTCAGTATCTAGAACAAATCCGCTTGACTACCAAACATTATAGTGATCAATATTGACTAGATTTTAATTAACACTATCACTTCACTCGTCTTGATTATTTTAAACTGTGAATCCCAATAACTGGGAGGAAAACTTGTGTGTGGAGAAATTGGATGTGTTTCCTACACTCACTGAAATGGCAGCACGGGTGCTTTTATAATGTTATGATCCCCCAAACACACTTATGATCACTCTTATCTCAGTTAGGTTAGATTAAACGAATTCTAATTTGTTCATTGTTAGATTATTTTTCTTATATTGTGGCTTTTTGCAGGTGCAAAGCACAAGCACTATGCAGTGGACGCATTTTATCCACCTTTAGAATCAACAGTCTTTGGACTGCAAGAAGAGAAGAAGCTGAAGTAACTGTCGCTTGTCCGTCCGTAGTGTGGTTATATTAAATATAAGAGAAATAGAGAACTTTAAGAAATTAATATAGCCACTACAGTGACCATCAAAACGATGAAAAAATATTGCCGTAAACAGTTTATTTTGCGACACCACGAAACAAACGATAGCGTAAAATGAAACGATAGACGTTTTTATATCGTCATCCGATATATATCGTTATATCAAACAGCCCTACCTAACACCACATTTTAGATCATTTGACCCACACAGTCAGTCTGAATTTAACTGATTTTGACCTGGAACAGCCTTAGTGTACAGAAATTTGTAGTTCTTGTACAAAGAATGTTAAAATGTTATAATTGTTTTGTATTTTTGGTCACTTCAGTACAATTTTAGGCCCAAACAACACCATTCAGGATCATTTTCTAACTCCTCACTGCACATCACAGCTACACCTGAACCGGCTGACACTCAGTTTGTTTCTTCATTCATAAAATTGCTCTCAAAGCTCACATCATGGGGCATTAATTTGCAGTTTTTTGTTTTTACAAATACTGAAGTACCAGGGAGACTTAATATCATTGTTTTTGTACCACTTTTATAGTCACTCATTAATGCAAGGACAGGCACAGTCATTACTTTGCATATTTTTATCAGCTCAGAATAAAACGTATACGCTACATCCTTCTAACTCTGTAAAGCTCACTGTCAATAATCAGCTCTCCTGCACTGACACGTTTAGATTACATTACTGTAATACTCACTGTTTAAATAAATCATATCTATATAAATCTTTACCCACATAAACAATGATCAATCATTTTAGTGCTGTAATTGACGGAACCAAAACATTAGTGACGTAGATGTGAATTGTGGACAGACAGATGAATGTATGCCTCCCCATGACATAAGCTCATCAGCCCTTCAGCTGGATGAACTAAAAATGTCTGTCACAGTTGGGATCATGTTGTACATGACGTGAATATCTGTGTGAATATGAGCCTGAAATGACTACGACTCTAAAACTGGACTGAATGAATTCTGAAGTGAGTTTTAAATTAAGGCTGCAGACAGCCTGGATTTTGGTATTTCATGCTGAAAAACGTTCACATGTTGAATTCGTTTTTTTAAAAGTTGCTGATGAACATTTTAGATGTGCAACAGAATGTAGCTTGAACCTGAAAATTGCTAACACTGAAAACCACCTAACTGACTTTAATGGGTCTGAATAATATCACAGGCCCAGAAGTACACTGTGTCTTATCTGCTTGAAATATATTTTTATGCTCAGTTTTAGTCGTCTACATTTTTTCTCTTCCAGGTTATGACTGAGATTACATTAGATTAGGTTTAAAGATCAAATTCAACCTATTAATGAAAATCTAAGTTGGGTAAATGAGAACTGGCTGACTGAATAAAATTACTCTTTTCTACTCTCCTATTTTTAAAAATAATGGTAACACTGATATCCCATGTTCCACTGGAATAAAACAGGGTCTCTCCTCTTCATTTACCCATAACTGACTATATTAAGTCTAATTATTCTCTCTGGACCTGAAAACTCAAAGTTGCCTATTTTAGAGTTCATCCTCTCAGAAAGAATGAATGAACAAGATTGCATGTAAGAGCTGGGAACTCAGAGAGTTTTGCAACTGACCCTGTTGCATATGTAGTTCCTTTCTCAAGGTCCAAGATATAGGGAGGAAAATATTTGAATAAAGTGCACAAATTGATTTACTAATATTTGCAAGATGCAATTTACTGCAAACTGATATGCAATGATTAAAAAAAGGTGACTTACTTTTTGATAATGAAATGAACCGACTGTACGTGTTTTTAGAAAACAGCTCAACATTTATAAATCACCTTTTTTATGTTTTTCCCCTTGTAGTAAATCTGGCACAAAGTCTTTAGTATCTAGAAGCTCCAGTGTTGAAATTAGTCATCCGGCGTATATTTTTATACGCATCTAAATGAAAGATTTTTTCAACATCAATTGACTGACACATTCCTGCTGACAGCAGCCTACCTGTTCAGTCCCTAAATTTTATTTAACACAGTGAATGCTTCTGCGCAACTTTCTCAAATGACATTTTCTTAGACAAGTTTTAAGTAATTGTTTGTTGATGGGAAAGAAAACTGAAAATTAAATCAGTTACACCAGGGAATCTGGCCAACAGAGAGGTAGAAATGATTGGCATTTCGGTCATTTTGCACTGACACTTAATTTTGTATTCATAGTATTACAATTTAATACAGGTCAAAACCATTTAACCCTAGCAAGTTGTGTCCAAGTACTTGGTATGAGACTACACTGAGGGCTACAACTGTGCCATGCATGTATGACTTTATTTATTTATTTTTTTTAGTAAATGCCATTATATATGACAGTGAAATCTTAATCTTACTGTTTTCCATTCAGATATGTCCAGAGCATCATGTGTAATATGAATAACATGCCTTTTTTTTTTTAGAAGCACACACTGCGTTCTCATGTTCCAGCTCTTTTCTTATCTGACTGTCAGATATCCCATCGATGATACAAGGGTAAGGCAAACAAAATCAGTGGTCAGACACTTTTAGCCACTGTGTGAACAAAGCATAGTTCTCCCTAATGATGGTTCCTCTCAAGCTACATGCTGTCAGGGTAGGCTTGAAGCAGGCAGGGAAGCGATAAGATAAGAAACTGTTTATACAGCAAAGGCAGAATAAATCCCAAAGTAAGGACCTTACTGTGGCCCTGTGTGTCACACTGCCAAGATGGTCTGATTTTTGTCAAGGTGTGGGAGTGTTATTACCCTGCTGTGGGTTGCAGTTCACCCCACAAACCAAACACAGCCTCTCTCATCAAGGCTTATCCTCTTCTGTTCCCATCACTTTCATAGCAAGCATGTTAAGGGGTGTCCTTACCTGTACGTCTGTGGAAAAAAACCTCTCCAATGTTCTGCCAGCCCCGCTCTATTCTGTATTTCAATGCTTTAAGAGTCTTGGTCAGATAAAAGAGAAAACTGGGTTACATGTCAAGGTTGCAAATGTGTGGGTACATTGAAGAAAATGTCTGGCCTCATTGCAATCGACATGCCCTTAATAGATCTAAAAAATGTAGCTACATTCACTCAGGAAGGCTGTTGAATAACCATACGAATATGGATGAGTTTTTGCCTTTGCGTTGCAATCAAAAGGATACAGCACTGCATATGTCAATTTGAAAATTGGAATCAGTCAGACTTGGTGCAGACACTGTGGGTGTCTCTTACTCTTACAGACATGGAAACATTAGAGGAAGCCACTTCAACAATAAACGCTTTAAAGACACAAAAGAGAATACATGAATTCATTTTCTAACAATTTGATTCAAAGACTAAGTGTGGGCTGATCACAGCCGCATAATGAATATTCACATCATTTAAATCAATTGAAATTTTGGGGCTTTTAGGAGGATCTATTCTCTGTTCTGACCTATAGGTTTGTGCACATATGACATTACTTTTTGTGAGCGTAAGAGATTTTTGACATGTAGAGGTTAGGTGAAGGAGCACTGGGCAATAACTGCCATAATCAAGCCACAGACCTAAATCAGCAAGGACTGAAGTGGGTTTGATTTTAAAAGCACTGGCTAATTGGGCACTCATTGCATGTGAGATTTGGTCTGTTCGTTGTATTAGTGTCCATTAGCTATTGATTAGCCAGTGGAAAAGAGAAAAAAAGAGAGACATTTGTAAAAATGTTCTAATAGTCCTAGAAGTTTGTTTTAAAGATACTATATCTGAGGAATTTCATTTCCCCAGAGTATTAAATAGATTCACATGCAGAAGCTGCATTACCAGCAGGGGGAGATAATATATTTATGTCTATTGCAAGTTTTACCATGATACTGGGTTGCGATACTAAACCTGAAATTTCTCCTTGATGCATGCATGTGTGAGTTCATCTGGAAAGTATCCACTGAGCTTCACTTTTTTCCACATTTTGTCATGTTACAACCTTATTCCAAAATGGATTAAATTCATTTTCACCTCAAAATCCACTCACAGTAAATACATGTTAATTCTCGCAAATTTATGTAAAATTAAAAAATGAAATGTACAAAACAGCTTTTGTTGAAAAACCTATGGAAGCCATTACAGTCTCAAGTCTTTTTGATTATGATGCTGCTATCTTAGCAATCCTACTTTGGGGCATTCTTCTTTGCAGAAGCTCTCAAGCTCCATCAATGGTGCACACCCACTTTCAGATCTCTCCAGAGATGTTCAGTCGGGTTCACGTCTTAGCTCTGGCCGCTTTGGAGCAGGTTATCCTTAGAAATGTCTCTGTACATTGCTGCATTAATCTTTGTCTCAACCCTGACAAATCTCCCAGTTCCTGCTGTCAAAAAACATCCCCAGAGCATGATGCCACCACCACCATGCTTCAGAGTTGAATGTTTATATCATCAGACCATCAGTGAATTTTGTGTCTTGTGATCTGAGAATCATTTATGTACCTTTTGGCAAACTCCAGGTGAACGTTCATGTGCCTTTTACTGAGGAGTGACTTCTGTCTGGCCACTCTACCAGGCCTGGTGGAGTGCTGCAGATATATTTGTCCTAATGGAAGGTTCTCTTTGAGCTAGAAAATGAATTTAATTCAATTTGAGGTAAGGGTGTGACATGAGAAAATATGGAACAAGTGAAGTGCTGTGAATACTTTCCGGATGCACTCTAGGTAAAATGCTCTTAAAGTGAATAGAATAAAAAACGGCATGAATGTGACTGAATGGGTCGATGTGGCATCTGTAGTGTAAAAAGTGCTTTGAGTGCTCAGAAAGAATAAAAAAATACTATTTAAATACCATTTAGCAATGCATTAAAACTGCAGTTATTTTCTCTCTTTCATGTTATGATCATATGCACCAGTGGCATGCGATTCCCTTTACAGTATAACAACCAGAGACGAGACAGACACACAAACAAAAATCATTTTCCTCCAATATTTAAAAATTTAACAATATAAGGTCGATCAGACTAAAACATAGAGTTTGTGCTGCCTGTCTGTACGCTAGATGGACAGCTTTACTTTTCTGTATTAATTTCTGGTTGAAGATTTGTGAAACATCATTACTTCAAAAGTTAAATAAATACAGGTATCTGCCTTATTGCCAACAATTATTTACAACTAGCTGAAGATCACAAGTTTTGCCTTAGCAAAACTAGCAACAATATACTGTACAATACTATGATGCTATGATATACTATACTAACACCTCAGTTATACATAAAACTGTATTACTCGAAAATTGTGCAGTCTCCAAAAAAAGACCATATTTCATTTAGAAAAAGTTGTTGATGAGCTGAGAAACAAAGACATAAAAAAGCATATTGAAATATATTCACAGGGTCACAGGTTGAGCTTATCCCAATTGCCCAGGTCACCAGTTTGTCACCTGTGTAACATTCATACCTATGGCCAATTCAGAATCTCCAATCAACCCTGTGTATTTGGACTGTGGGGGGCATCAGAGTGCCCAGAGAGAAACAACAGAGATACGAGGAGAATAGACAACCTCCACACAGAAAGGCACTGGCCAGATTCAAACCCAGGACCTTCTTGTTGCGAAGCAACAGTGCTGTCCACCACACAGCGATGAGCAGTGAGTGAAATGGTTAACTGTCAATAACTACAGGGGGAATCAAAATATTAATGAAAAAAACAAAAAAACAGCTGGTTAAATAGACATTCAGTAACCTAACCTGCACATGGTCATCTTGCATGTTTTATTAGAGCAGACATGGCAAGAGCTGCCATCCCCTGATCATCATCAAGGCTTCATTTTGCAACATACTGAATGAGTTTTTAATACATTTTTCACATTCAATTTTCTCTACAGTAAACAATAAACTCTGTTGCGATGGTAAAATTACTCAAGCTTCCACAAAAGCAGAGCCAGAAGCAGCTTGCCTCACACGCTGGCCTCACATCAGTTTACTGTTAAAGACCAGAGGTTTATCCACAACACACATGCACAAACCACCAGAAAAAAGCTGCTGGTGCCTCAGTTTGCCCACTTCCAGTCACTGTTAATGGGAGATGGGAGCTGGACATGCATATAAAATAGGGGTGGCTGTAGAGCAGGTTATCTGCAGGTTATATCTCTGATATATCCATCAGAGTGTGAATGCTAGACAGAAAGTGCTTAATCATAGAAAAGCCTGTTTGTTTGGGGTGAATGTATAAAGTTCTCAGAGCTCCAGGAGAGTAGAAAAGCGCTATACAAGAATCAGTCTATTTACCATTTAAAATGGAGACAGCTACAGTTTCCTATGAGTAGAAAACAAGCTGAGGTTTCAGCAGCAACAGTTGACTGCAGCCACCAGATGGTAGTAATGTAAAGGATGGATGCAAACAGGCAAGCCACTGTATGATAATGCTGACAGCACTGTCTTGGGTACATTTCAGTTTATGTCTATCTTTAGATTTAACAAGCCAAACACTGCAATACAAATGTCCCGTAATGACCCTGGGTTTGCAAACCTTACAACCAAATCGAATCAAACCAACAAAAGACAAAGTAACCTCTAGCAGCATAAATTGGCTAGTTTTCATTACTCACATCAAACCAGTTGTTACATACAAATATGTCTATGCTTTGAGGAAAAACTGTACTCAGTCTGCTCATTGATCTGCAGCTCTCTAAACTGAAAAGAAAGGGAAAAAATATGCAGCAACAATCCTTTTGTGAGTCTTTTGTTGTCTTTTCTCATGCAATAAGAATGAATTATGAATCAAATAAACCCAATACTTACAATTCCTGTTCAGTCTCTTTTCTATGTTTAAAATGTCCCACATGACTCTCATACATTGTTGAATGACAACAATGAAATAAACCACCGTTTCATGCTGCAAACAACTAAGGTGTATTAAAATATTTTCTCCTGGTAACTAGGCTACTTTAGATAAGATAAATGTCCATATTCAACTAAAATACACCACCAGCTATCACGTATTAGTCATTAGAAGAGACTTATGATAATCATGAATCAAATGTCAGTGAACTTTAAATGCCTATAAGAGTCTCTGAGTTTTGACAAATTTGACATCCGAGCCCAATTTCCTGAATATTTGATGAGCACAACTACCACACCAAACACCTAAACATTAAAGAAATTGATCAAGATGATACCATCCCCTTTCAGATAAACAAACGGCAGATAAGTAAATTGACATTTATTTTTGAACCAGGGTTATGCTTCCATGATTTAGTGTAATAATATGAGGAAAAAATAAATGCCATACAGCCACAGACATGTAATATATTAAAAATTAGGTACAAGGCAACCAAATGCATACATAGTTTGCTGCAAGGCATACTAATCAATAAAAATGCTATTTGAAACTAAATCTTGTATACAGACTCGGCATGTTTTAAGTTTTTTATTAGGGTCAGTCCATGACACATTAAGCAATAAAAACCTCAAGGAGATGAAATCTTGGACCTCCTGCTACACAACAGTTATCAGTGTATTTATTATGTGATATTTTAGTTTAATGTATTATGCATCCTGTAAGTGCACCCCTATTTATTTCTTATTTTGCAAGCTTGGGGCTCCCAAGCAAGAAGCATGTTAAAAGAAATGGAACACAAGAGGTGGGAGACTGCACACTGCTCCTGGTTGGAGACATATTTATGTTTTTTTCCCCTGCATCTATTATTTGCACAGAGTTAAGGTAGCATCATAAATCATTTATTAGTGTTCTGATGTCCTTTGCAACAGAAAGAGAAGGTGGAGATGCAGGAAGACAAAAAGGAATAATGGAAGCAAAGAACAAGCAAACAAAATAAAAAATAAAAAAAAACACAAGGTAGAAGATGTCAATCCTGACTTGTGAGTGATAGAGTGATGCCTCTTTTCACTAAAAACACCAGTGGGATTCCCATGCAGAGCTCAGGATGAAAAAGCAAGGAAGAAGGAGAGTTCCAATTTTTTGTGTTCTGCCGCTTCCCTCTTCGTTCACAAACGCCTTTCATCTCGTTACGGCTTCCCCCCGTCTTTGACGTCAGCTTTTACACTTTTTAATTCACTCGGGGTTCGGGGCTACCATGCTGGCAGGGCAAACACACGAAAAAGAAATGCAACATGACTTTTTATGGTGTTGTTTGTCACAAAAGGATATTGGGTTGTGCAGGAGAAAACAGGATATGATATGCATATTACTCATATTTACTTACTAAAAGGAACAATCTTGTCTATGTCCATTTATTAGGACCGGCTTCCATGATGACTAGGTCTAAGATTTAACGTCATAATTTAAAAGGAGCATTTTCTTCAATATTGGAGGAGTTTATTTTGCTGTTTTTGTTTGTTCTGCTTTTGGTTATCATAAATCAATCTCCTATAAGTGCATAGTTTTCCAGGATATAAACTCTGACTAGCAGAGCTAGAGGGTCTCAGAACCATTAATTCCAGTGGAAAACCTTGTCCTTCAGCTGGAAGGGTAAAGAACATGAAGGACACGTGGCATGATGATGGATGTCCTAAAGGTATTTAAATATAAATCATCAGTCTAAGGTAGGAAATGTTACATTAATAGCTTTAGAAAGTTTTGATGATAAGTCCTGAAATTATTGCAGTATGGTTTTAAGGAAATATAGTCATGTGAAAAATTGTGTTTGTCCAAAAAAAAAAACTGCTCTTCCAGCTGCTTTCTGTGTTATAGCAAAAAACGCTGATATCAAATCTCTTGTCATCCACATTTCTTCAGTTCATCTTGACAATTTTGAATGTCAAGGAACATTTACTTTTCAGTGCAGCTGATTTTCTTTTCAAATTTATATAAATAATAAAAATATGTTAAAAGCTACATCGTGTTATTTGTCATGTCACTTGCTGTAGATATAGTATTCATAACTTTATTCATGTACATAATACAGTTTTGATCTCACACGTTTTTGAACATTTCTCACCTTAATATTGGAAAATAACAAAGTCTGCACATAAAAAAAAAGTCATTTATTTTCTATTTAATAAATACTTCCAGGAAACTAAGGTGCCAGATATCAGGTTATCGATGAATTAGGAATAATTATTAGAATCCACTAAACCTTTTCAACAGCTGCAACACAATGATGACTATATTTTATACAGTATTTGCCAGTAATGGGAAAACAAACTAATCCTGAATCACATGCTCATGCCTGTTTTTGAGGGTTTCTAATATGACAACATTTTAGAAAATTTACGCCATAATGAAAATGACACGACCAAGCACCCCCTCATAGAAAGTCTTGCAAAAAATATACAATAGAGGATCTTTCCCTGTGAGGTTACAGCAGCTCAGGTCATCTAAAAGCAGCTTCAGATTTAATGGGGCAGCTCAGAGCTCTTTGGTCTGTCAGAACACAGCGTGAACCTGCACCGAAGCAAATCTACTCACTGTGCATTTTGTCAACAGCAGCTGTACACAAGCTGATCAGGGTCCAGTGAACAAATACAGCATGATGTTACTTATTTACCTCATTGTTTCAGCCGCGATCGAGCACCCGTGAAAGAAAGAGAACGAGTATGAGCAAAGTACTTCACTCACATGCATACTTTTCATTTATGGAGTAACAATGTTATGCTGTAACAGAGAACTGCCTCAGTGAAAACTGCAAATCAGTCTGTTTTGTATGAAGAGCATCAACTGAGATAATATACTAACTTGGAGCAAAAGTTTTTTCATCTGAGGAAAGTCACATATATTAGACATACTTTGTAAATAATGCACCTTTAACTTCTGGATAGATTACTTGTTCATATCTGCTTAAGCAAAGTAAGAATTTAGGTATAATCAACCAATTTATTACAGAAAACATAACAAACAGGACACTCTTCTAGGGATGTGTGGGCATGTCAAATAATGACGATAATTACAGAGGAACATGAATAACAAGTTATGGCCTTTTAGCTGTCCCCCGTTTCCTATTAAATATTGTTTTGCCTGTAAATATCAGATAAATTGGATAATTTGGGTTCTTTGGAATCGCTTATATCAAACTAATGGTTATTGTGATGGTCTGATACATGTAAACAAATACTGAGAGCTGCCCTCTTATTCCTGCTAAGAGTCAACAGTTGTCTTCACCTTAAAGCAGTAAACGTGATTTTGAATATAAAAGCTAAGAGAAAAATACTACCAAGATATGAATTAAGAGGAGTAGTAAGCATTGAAATATTGTCACTATAGTTCTTTCATTGCACATTACAGAGATTACCCCGAGTCAAAAGAAATGGATAGACAGCAAAGAGCAAGGACAAGAAAATGGCACAGCACTTTTAAGTGTAGTACAAAGAGCTGTATCGTGTTCCTTTAAAAATCCGGGATCAATGCTACAGAGAACAAGAATCAGTAAGAATTTAGTGAATTATAGCTTCAGTCGAGAAAAACAAGGACTTGTAGTCATCCGGTCCACACGATTACTTAAGAGGCCATGATGCCATGAAGGGGTCAAACCAACAAAGATGGTAAAAATATTTTAATATGAGAGCCTGAGAAATAAATCTCTAACTCTTATTTTGCCTGTCTCTTGGTAGCAAAACAGACTGTTGTTCAAAGATGAGCAGAGGTTATGTGTAAAAAAAAATTGCCAGCATTTCAGAGTCTCTTTTTTCCCCCATACGACATAAATAATGTCCATACTGTGTTTTTTATTTCCAATATCAGGTCATTTTTAATGAAGGGTTTGAAGTCACTGCACTTGAATAATATCATTTTAAAGAATTTCAAATTAAATCAAAAAGTTGACATGTTAACTTTGCTGATACATCCCCCGAGCTAAAACCCAGCATGAGGGTTGGAAAAATAAGCAAAATTATGTCCCTGAAATATGATTCTAACAACATGAATCCCCATACGCAGGACTTGTGGCATGCTGTTGGAGAACCTTTTGTTTGGTGGTGAAAATTGTGAAATTGCCACCAAACAATAGCAGCCTCGCTGCTGAAAATGAAAACAGGATGGCGAGTTGCGGGCCTAAAGAGAAAGTGGGAGTATGTCTGCTTGTTATAAGTTAGTACTGTAGGACCTGCATCAGTCAGTACTGTCATAGTGTCTACCAAAGAGTGCAGAGTAAAGACGGATGCCCTTTCTGTCTCTTTGCAAAAGGTGTAAACTTCACTAGCACTTCCCTCCATAAAGGGATTTGTCGACCTCGCCAGTGCTCTTAATGACCAGTTTTGACACCTCAGTATATATCGACAGAAAGGTGTGATTTGACGACCATTTGAATAGTGTCTAGATTTTTCCAAGGGTAGCTGCATAGGTGGAGACCACCTTCACTAACTTCTGATGCACACCCAGGCCTGAAATATGACAGATACTCCTCAGTTTATAAAAGGGCTCCACTCCTAACAGGTTGAAAAAAAGAAAACTGTCACACTTTATACATACAGGCCATCACTTTAACAAACTGATTTAGTCTAGGCTAAATAGCATAAAGACACTACACCGATAAAGACTGACTCCACAGATAAAGCAGCAAGTTTCAAGCATAGCTTTAAGACAAACTGAACAGTTTAACCTTCATGAAGATAGGAATTACTACAAAACTGTGGGCTGCATATATTTTAGCTAGGTGTACCTAATAACCTTGCAAAAGGGTATATGTTACACTATTACCATGACCCTGTCCTGATATAATATTTAAAAATGAACCTCAGTGTCTATATGCTAATCTTTGCATGTTATTAGTAATAGGTAGCAGTCAGACAGTATGAGTCTTCTGCCCCTTAATACAACAGCCCTTTCTGCTGACCTCATTTGTGGATTCACATTCCCTTTAATGTGGTGCTACCCTGCAGGAATGGGGTCTAGCTCATAAAAATCTAACGCTTACAGGGTGACTCTGAAACTCAATGTAATACTGTTCAGTGCAGCCATAATGTACACATCTGTCGAGTCTATATGTGAGCAGAGTGAATAATAGACATTCAGTTAGTATGCAATATTATTATTATTATTATGGTAAAATGACAGCAGACAAGGCTCTTCATTTATTGTGGTTCTGTTGTCCTGGAGATGACAAAGGTTTTTCTGCCAAGGGGGTAATAACATTAGTTGACAGATCGAGAGACAAACGAAACAAAGCAAATAATACGAACGACAGGAAATCAGTCATGCTATTACCTAATCAGAGTTCTCTTTATCAAAAAAAACCTGTTCGGAAATAAAAATCAACCCTTTTCTGTGCTTACATAAACATAGCCATTATCTGGGTAAATAATTATTCACAGTGTGTGTGAACATTGATTACAGCTTCCCCCTGTTGTGTGTAATGGGAGAGAGACATTCACTCATCAAATATGGATGAAATGGATGTTGATGCTTTCCATCACGGCACTTAATCATGGCCTTCGGTAAAATGCAAGGGCAGGCGGGATGTGATGTGGTGACTGTAGCCGCTCGGCTGATATGTAAGCACTCCCTGCTTTTCTCGCTGCCTATGTGAAGGTGAGAAGTGATGACTACCTTCAAGCTTAGCAACTCTAAGGTAGATCTGGGCATGGTAGACTGGAATACATTGTTCGTGAGAGCGTTGGCATTGGGTTAAGACGGTCCATGGTTGAATCGGCAAATATGAAATCTAAAAATAAGAACAAGGGAAAAAATGTTTTTGCACATGTAATAAGTCTGTTACCATGCCAGTGGAATAAGCTGACCTCACATGACAGCACTCCATGCATTCGTTTGCATACATCACTGTCATCTTGTGTACACGGTACTTGGTGCAATGACACTCACGGGTCTGCAGTCCCCTTACTTAGCAATATGTTTATTACCCTGCCATAGATTTCCTCTCAATGTTGCGCTGGGGCAGGCTCCAAACAGGCACACACCAATTACTGCACACTTTTAGCATGCAGGCCTCATCAACCCATAGAGCACAGACAAACAAACCACAGACAGGGATGGAAAAAAAGAAAAAAAGTGGATCACTGGAGCGACTAACCCCTTGATTCGCACTTGATCTTCACTTGTCTTCAAAAGGCAGGATCAGTGTCAGGCTAAGGTCAGAAAGTAAAGGCAAGGGGCCTACTGGGAAAGAGGATCAGTTTTAGCAATAAACCACAAGATAAGATCAAGTTCAGCCAGAGGGCAAACTGGCAAGTAGAACTGAATACAGGAAACGAGAAGTACTTTTGATCAAGACTAAACGTGAAAGGAAAACTCTCCTTTATCTGGCCTGATAAATTTCTATGGCTAAAGAAAAGGTGACAGGGTGACACCAATGCCGGGTTTATAAAGTTTTCTCAAGGAAATTATATCCAGAAGCATAAAAATCTAAAAGAGTATGAGACCATACAAATAAGTATAAATGTGTTTGCTCTTGATTAAAGAACAAGGTTATACTCACGTTTACTTTTGTGAAAAAGTGCACTAGCAGTAAGATACTAAAACCCATCCTGGGTAGCTAATTACTATGCAGGAATAACTAATGCTTGTTGAATGCAGTGGTGTTTATTTTAAAAAGCCATTACGTAAGGTAATGAATATGCGTAGACTCAGGGGCCAGCAGCTCAGCGAGCTTGGTGTTTACGCAGCTTTAAAAAGGGTGCTGCTTGCATTTGGGCTCATTATAAGCTGATCTATATTCAGGAGAAAAGTGGGTGATAGTAATTCAAGGATTTGTGATGTATAGACTGAATTAGAGAAGCGATTTACAAAGGCTACGCTGTGGAGTCCTGTAGAGAACTTTTCAAATTCATTTTTGATTGAAAGGACTGACCTGCAGCTTACCTGGGAGGAAGCTTTCAGCACAAGTGGACCATATAGCTGCGTTTTTGGATTGCATTTGATAAGCTTTTGAATAAGATTTTTGTGAGAGTGGGGAAATGCAAGTGTGTATTTGACTGAACTATTCAAAGTTTCTGGGAATACAGAATACATACTGAACTGTTAGCCTAACGTCTGCCCATCTTAGTCTGCAATCAGAAGCCTGGTAAGAGAAACAAAACCTTTTCCATGAAGATGCCAGTGGTGGGACTGGTGGCACAGAAGTACAAAGTGTTGGTATCCAGTGAAAAGGCAGAATAAAGTAGGGAGGTGGAGCTCTATGGGACTAGAGCTTGGGCTTAGCATGGCTGCCACGTCCATGGCTCTGACAACTAATTTGCCCTAACATTTCAGCAAAAAGGTCAGACAACACTCTGCCCAAGTTTATGAATATAGGGGCTCTGGCTGACAGAAAAGAGAAACAGTGAACAAGACAGGTAGAAGGTCTCTTCATTGACTTAGCTTAGAAAGAAGAGGAAGGCTGCTGTTGTCAGTGTCCAGATGGGAACTGCTCTGTATCCTCTAGATCAGGAGTGAAGTCCTGACCTTATCTTATCCAACTAGGCCACTCGCTCAAGGCACTGAATTTTTCAGTTTGCACTCTCTAGTGCCGCCAAATTGTAGAACAGGACCTTTGACAGAGGTAAAGAATTAAATGGTAAAAAAACACACACACATACACACACACACAAACACGCACACATAAAAGAATTGCATGATTGTAGTGAAATCTCCCTACAAGCAGAAGGAACACCCTCAGGAGGTTTATGGTTATGCCTTTGGTCCTCCAGGATGGAAATAAATGTTCTTTTACGCATTTTCTCTAGTACTCTATTTTTATATCTTAAGGAACTAAGGCCACAGCACATTTAGAGACTTCCTTAAGCCCGAAGTTGAGTCTCTTACAGAAGAGGAATAGCACTACCAATTCAAGAGGCAGCAGCTGGACTCAATTTAAACAGCCAGCAGTACAATCCACCTACACTGGTCCTGAGAGTCAGAGATATGGCATGGGCATAAACTCTTGCAACACACACACCATCAAAGGCTAACACTGGATAAAACTTAGGTGAAAAATACAAAATGAGACCCCCTCTCTATGTTGAAGTGAGATTACTGAACAAAGAACAAAGTGTGGAAAATAAACCTCCACGATTAATTAAGCAACCATTAAATAATATTTAGTGGCACTTAGTTATGTTAAGAAGAATCAGAATCAGAATCAGAAAGGGTTTTATTGCCAAATGTTGAGCAGGTTTACAACAAGAAGCACGTGAGACTAATACTGTCCAAATATACGGCACATCTCACAATATCACATAGCTCCAAAGTAACTTTTCTTTATCAGGCACTGGAAGCACAGCGCACACAAAAACACACCCAATTCCCAGGATACTTTCTGTCCAGATGGGCTAGGCCAGCGACACTTGTTCAATTAAAGGCATCAGGGGAGACCTAACCACTTTATTATCTGCAAGCTGGCCCCACATTGATCAGCCTGTCTGGGACCACTCGCAGCCTGTGTAACAGCTTAATCTGGGCCCTGTACTTGCACAAACACTGTCTTTCACTCACACACTCACTGACACGCGCACAAACACAAACTAGCAATCTATTACTGAGTAATATGGCTATCGTTCAAATTCTGTGCAGGTCTGAGCGATGTGCGCACGTCTGTCTCAAGTCACCAAAAGGAAGAGGTTCTGGGGAATGGACTGGATCCATTTATATGTGATTGTCAAGCCATGAAAACAAACACTCGCCTGTCTTTCAGTTTCCTGGTAAAACTTTCCTGCACAAATCAAACTGCTGATTTGAAGGCCCAATCTGGAGCCCGAGCTTACTGACCATCTGTGGTACCACGGATTGGTGTAACTTGTTTTCTCCATTTTCAATTTCCAGGACCGATGACTCAAACGATCCTGAAAATAAAACTGCTGGACTTGTTTACACAAGAAAGCATGGTCTGAATTTTAATAGGAAAAATACATATACAGATTAACAGTCGGTTAAAAAGAAGAAAACATAGTTCTTTAGGTTTAACCAGCCTTAAACACACAAAACAATTTCCGGCATAATGTATATGTTAGATTGACCAATTAGACTGTGGCAAATTGAGGCTTTTGAGACCAATGTTAAGACTACAAGAGTGACAATCACAACAGAGGGTGTATTAGGGGGACCTTTCAGAATTAATTATGCATATGGGCTGCCAAAAAAAAAGGATTTCATAGTAACTATTGGTTCCCCCCCACAAGAACACACAGCATGGACTAAACCTGATGATATTGTTACTATTAAGAAGAACCAACAAATTCACAACAACACTAAATTATTAAAATATTGATCTTAATAAAGTATTAACACAAATAAAAGCAGGGACTCATCTCCTTAAAGCCAGTCATGCACACACAGACCTACATGGCCACATACTATATTAAAACATTTTGTGTATGATAGTGGCTATGGAGACAAAATGAAACCATGGCCTCACTGACCAGTCATTAACAGTGAATCCTAGTGAAGTATCTAGGCCATGTCTCTTTCCACTAAAACAGCCTGCTGGTTTGACACTTCAACTATTCCCCTCAACCCCTTTTCTTCTCAGTCATCTCCATTTTTTCACATCCCAGCCTATATATTTCCTCCTCTTTGCTCCTTGCCCCTCACCCCGCTGTAACCCCTGTCCTCCCTTTACACCCTTCATTTCTACTTCTCTTCTTTCAAGCGATCACATGAGAAATCTAGCCACCCAGGCCTTAGCACTGATGGTCTGTGGCATTAAAATTCCTCCTCTACGGCCCTCAGAGAACTGGAGAGGCGACAGATAAATAAATAAGAGCTGTAGGGAGCGGGGCTTTGTGGCAGCTGCTGAGCAAATTTGTGGCGTTTCTGATAACAACTCATCATACTGGTTAGGCCACACTGACAGCTGAGAGAAAAAAAAGGAAGCCCTGTCTGCAGGGATATTATAAAAGGGACAGATCAACAATTTATTTATCTCTAAGATGTCTGTTTAGTTTATCATAAACTAGTCTGTAACTGTGCAAAGGAGGCCACAAGAAGTTAAGATAAACCAATACAGTGAAAGATACTGAAATTCTTTGGTTTTTGTTTTCATAAACTCACTCCTGTTATGAACCTTTAAAATGCATACTTGAGTTCTTACTGGTTTACAGCGTCAAAGAAAAAAACAAACAAACAAAAAACAAACAGGTGTGATTCAATTTGACCTTATGGAAGACACGTACGTATCCTGAACATAGCACGGGCCAGACTGTGATCATTTTAAAAAAAAAAAGTGTTTAGTTAAATTTTGGCTTCATGAGGTGCCTAGAGTAACAGAAATATCCTATAATTAAAAGCTACATTCAGTGACTCCCTTATTCACAACGGGTTGCCACAGCAGGTATCTCTGCATGTTTGAACACCACGGGGATTTGTGCCCCCTCCTGCGATTGGACTTGTCAGGCAAATGTGTAAATTGCTACACTATAGGGCATAGGGCTGTGCAATATGACCAAAATCTCATATCCCAATATAAGACATCTATCATCCGATAACGATATAAATCACAGAAATATACATTTTCTGAAAATTCTGTGAATCTCGGGCAGCTTGAAGTGTTTCCAGCTGGGCGTTGTGTACCTAGAGTCAAATGTTTTAAAAGATGCATGAAACTATACATTTTTAGACATAAGTTGTATCTGCCGCCGTTTTCTTTGTGAGTATTTATTACACGGCGTGCTGCGGGGAAAAGCCTGTTCTAACGTTTGAGTCTAAGGTTTATTTTTTAGCACATGATGGCTCTTTTTTACTTCTCATCCATAAATAATCTGCTCTTTCACGTGATTCCGTTTATTCTGAAAAGTCTCAACAGGATCTTGAGCTTTATTGTGAAAGGTTTATGTGGAACATAAGCAAGCGGACACACGATGGTGTTACCGTCGTTGTTGCTAACGACAACGCATAAAAACAGGCGCTTGTCCGTCCATAGTGTGGTTATAGTAAATATAAGAGAAATAGAGAACTTAATTTAGAAATTAATATAGCCACTACAGTGACCATCAAAACGGTGAAAAAATATCGCCTTAAACAGTTTATTTTGCAACACCACGAAACAAACGATAGCATAAAATGAAACGATAGACGTTTTTATATCATCATCCGATATATATCGTTATATCCAACAGCCCTAATAGGGCAACTACAACTACTGTTGACAAAAAAAGAACAAAAAAACGAAACTGTAGCTGACAAATTTCAAACACGAATGGAATGAACTTCCTTAGTTGGTTTCTCAGTGTCATGATGGCTGTCATGTCCACTTTAATCCTACTAATAGTAAATTTCAACAGTGAGAATAAACGTCTCTATATGCATATGCTTTTCTTTAAAAGCTTTATGGATTAAAACATGAGTACAAGTACTGAAGATGAATAGCCACTTTTATTCTGTTGCCTTGTCTGTGTTGTATAAGTGATGAAATAAGATGTCACTGGGAGAACAATGTTGAAAATCAAGAAACAGGACTATACATAAAAAACACAAAAAAGAAAAAATCAACCATTCATCCCACTTTAACTCTTAACCTAAAAGTCGATCAAAAAGCCATCGAGTGGCCTTTGATTGAGTGCGATGTGTAGCAGATTTAATAAACCAGGCTTTCTGTGAAGACACAGCAGCTATAATGGGCCAAGTATAAGAAGACCTTCTGAAGGTTTGACAGTTATACGCTCACGCTGCTGAAAAAAACTTTTCCTGAGATTCCACTGAACCAGTGAAGCCTTTTTTGTTAATAATTGAAACATATAATCCAGCAATAAGAAAAATAACAAGAACTCCACACTTGCTTGTATCTTGTCTGTCAGTCAAATACTCACACAGAGTCTCCAGTCAGGGTCTTAAAGCAGTCAACATCTAATCTCTGACACTATTTTCCAGTCTGTCTTACTTAAGTCATCATGACAGTCTTAATTCTTTGCTGCTTGGCACAGTAACATCTTGCACAATCCTTCAAAAGCTCCTTGAGTTTAAACTGGACTGCCAAACATTTTTAGACTGGCTAACTGAGGGACATTAAAGCCAGCAACAAGACAAACCCCATAGTTGTAACTGAAACGTTTACAGGTATGGGTAGTCCTTTACCACCAGCGACCGTCCTTAACCTGTTCTACCAGCTGCTTTAGTCAAGACTAGCATTTTGCAATAAAAGCTCTTCACTAAAATATTCTTCGTTAGTGTTATACCATAACACCATAATGCCCAAGGTCTGTTTGAGTCAAGGAAAAACAGAACAGTACTCTGCAGAAGTCCTGAGCCACCCATGTAAACATACATAGTAATACATTTACAGTTTGCACAGCCCTAATGAGCTGGAAAGTTCATATGATCACTGGTATTCTTCAACACTGCCTGAATCTCTAAGGCAAGCTGCTGTTCTTTAAGTAGCCTTCAAGAAAAGTTCTCCAGGCTACTCCAGAGCTCTCGTTTGGATGTTGGTTGCCTTTTGTTCAATTCTTTATCAAATTGGGCCCAAACTATTTCAATAATGTTGAAGGAAATTTGGATTCACCACTCCACAAGATCTATTGTGACTGATCTTGTGTAATTCCTGCCTTCCACTGAGACCATCTCACACTTCATTGAATCCCTCAGGTTTCCTATTTCTTAGGAACATACCTTTCAGATAGTCTAAGAAGCTTGGAAAGAAAAGCCCTGCTCTTCTTTAAGTTCCTTCAAGACGTTTCACCTCCCATCCAAGAAGCTTCTTCAGTTCCACGGTCAAATGGTGGACAGGGGGTCCATATCCCTCTTGGGGGGACACTCTCACAGGGCTTAAATCTGGGACCATTTGACCTTAGAACTGAAGAAGCTTCTCGGATGAGAGGTGAAACATCTTCAAGCATCTTAAAGAAGTCCAGACGCTTTTCTTTCCAAGCTCCTTAGACTACAAGGACCTGGATGACTGAGAACCTTCACAGACAATTTCAGATACTGGTCATTAGCTCTAGATATCTACCCAAAGCTACAATTAAAAATAGGTTCTTTGCTAAGTTGTCTGTTAGACACAACACTGGTTCATCCAGTGTTGTGTCGTTGACTTATGGTGCCTTTTTTATAGAGACAACCAAATAAATTATATATTCTTCTGATAAAAATCAGTTATAAGGATTTGATTGAAAATGAGTGAAAAAGTAGTCCATGTCCAAAGAAAATTGCTTAGAACCACAAAAAAAGCAATAAACAAACAAACAAACAAAAACAATTACAAGCACATCTGTGTGGAGGTAAAGGATAAAGAAATGATGGGCAACTTCAGACTTTTGTACTGTACTGCAGAGCCTACAAAGGGAGAAGATAAGAAAAGAAAAACAGAAGATGAGAAAGGGATAAACACAAAAAAGGAAAATTGCTTCATATTCAAGTAGAAGGAGGTTTTCGGAAGCAAAGCCCATTCAAGCATTACTATTTTCTCATTATAAAAGTGAGAGCGGGATAAGGAGAAAATGTCTCTATTCTCCATTTCCTTTCATTTATTGCTCACTCTCATTCATTTCACCAGCGTATTGATCCTGACTTCACAAGACATTTTCCTCCACTGTGCCCTCATTCCTCCAACATCTATTTATCGCAAGGCCTATTAAATTAATGTTAAACAACAAATACAAGGTGGATCCCCCAAACAATACATCTGAACTTTCACAGAGAAAATGCATTAGTGTTACAGTAAGGACTGTAACCTGGTTGCTTTGTTGGAAACAACAAAGCAACCAGGTTGCCTAAGGCCCTAAGTCATGTCCTGGTGTTGGAAAAACACCTGTATGAGTATAAGTGGGATAATATACAGTATACAAGTATATCATCTCATACACATGCAAAAGTACTGCTAAGCCTGTGCTGGAGGAAATACATTTTCACATAAAAAAGGGCTGGCACGCCCCTGTGAGAAAGGCGAAAAATGTGGCAGTTACCAATTTTCTCACCATTTTGGTTTAGTAGCCAGATGGAAGTTAAAGTGCTTTTATTTTCATAGCACTCTCTGTCAACTGGGGGAAGGGTGGGAGATGGACTTTTTCACCGGGCTCTGCTAAAATGCAATCTCTCACTGTGTCACCTGCTCAGCACGGACTTGTAGCTTTGCAGTCTGTGGCATTTCATGGCCTAATTGAATTCAGAAAGGGATACAGGTACAACAGGAATGTTCTAACACCCTGGAAATAATAAGTTTTGTGTAGAGAGAATGAAAAAAATATATATGAGGCAGTGACTTTTGACTTTAGCTGTGGAACAATCTGTTTACGAAAGTGACAACAGTGTCAAGTGGAAAATAAGAATGTGTCAGCTTCTGCATATATTCCAGTCTACATACACAAGCAGACACACAGCATAAATGCATGCTTTCAAGTACCTACATACAGAAATAACTAGGGTGCTTATGTTTTATTGTATTACCTATCTTAATCTCTTAATAGCTTCCCCAGTGTGCTTAATGTGCAGATTCCAACCAGTGCAGTTCTGGTGAATCATTTGACTTTAAATGATTGACTTTTAATTTCTATGACCTCTTATGATGATTACAATCATTAAGAGGTTTCAAAAGAACACAGATGCTATATGATGCTATATAAGTTAAATCCAAGCTAAATTAAAATGTGATGGCGGTGAGTTCACATTTTGGGCATTTTGACCATCACCATATGGTCAGGTACTGAATTGGTGATGGACTTTTCAGAGTAATGATTCACAGAACATCTTGACACCACAGCAGAATCATCATCTGACCCGTTATGTAAATGTTTCACAAATTTTGTACAAGACTGGGAAGCAAAATAACCTCAAGCAGAGGAGAAAAATCCTCACCAACACACATGTATACGCATAAACACAGTGCGGCACCAGCGCAGCAGGCCATGCATTGTCCAATCCATTTCTCTCTATCTTGGCAAACAGTACTGCCTAAGGCAATGCATGCTGACACTGAAGCATCTGGAGTTGTTCACAAGGGGATGCCCACTCCACCGCTTTAGACTTTGTTATCACAAAGCGCAAAATAGAAAGAGAGGGAAAAAAGGCAGCTGTGTGTGGGGTGAAATTAATGTGTCTTGAGAACAGGCATGGCTGGACTCTGTCTCCTCCAGGACCTGAGAAGGCTTAATCTTACTGCAACATCTGGCAGAGGCTGGGCAGGCAGAGAGAACATCAAGGCATCCCACTGTCTTAAGGCTTCCAAGCAATTTCTCAACAGCAGACAGACACCATTTAGTTCCATTTCATCCTCACTGTCACTGGTCATCTTCCACTCTGACTTTGTGGGTCTGCGTTTGCTTGTTTTCTGTCTCTTCTTTTTGATTGATTATGAGGAATAAGCTAGATAGCATTCTTCCAAAGTCAACAGCCTTGTTTAACCACTGAATGAAGATAACTATGAAGATATTTGTGTACATCTGCATATACGGCAATCCTGCTGTTTTGCCATGTCCCAATTTATATATTAAACTGCGGTGTGCACAAGCAGTGCAACTGTGGCATGGACAACCAGCAAGACAATATAAATTTAATTTAATTTTAAACAAATGAAAAGGAAATAGGCAAGAATTTATTAATGCTATTGTGCTGATCTTAATTTAAGTAAAACTCAACTTGACTGATAAAAATCACAAGATGTGGCGTGTGACTTTTTGTGGGGGTTTTAAATAGCAAAATTAGTCAGGCAGTCAGCCAGTCATACTTGGCACAACATTACTAACTGGAATTTGAATATAAATTATGTAGAAGAAACACTATTTGTTCCAGAGAATAAAATGAATCTAGGTTAATACCACAATGACATCGGTACATGTAATATTTGCTTCACTTTGTGTTTTTTGTCTCTTTGCCCCTGGGATGCGCGCGCACACACACACACACACACACACACACACACACACACACACACACACACACGTTTAGAGAAGTTTTTCTTCTATTATTTAGTTTTATTTCTCTTGAGCAAACAAGAACAGAATCCATAATCTGGTTTGGATGATCCAAAGTAATCTCCTATAACTACAGGGACAACTTAAATCTGTAATCCTGTATCTCCAGCCAACGTCAAACCATTCATTATGTTGAGGAAAAGTAGTTATTCCCCTTCCCCAGGGGTGAGATTAAGTTGAAGGGCCGCATGACCTGGGGAGAAATGATCATTTTTCATGATCACATTGTCTAATATCAGCATTGAAAGGAAAGCCCTGTGTCTGAGGTCAGATATACATTTGATCTGCTACTGTCCATTTGTAGATGAGCTATTTTGTCTCTTAGCCATGTTCATGTTAAATGGATGACACTTGGTGACACAAAAGATCAGCTCCTTCTACACATTTTCTATAGGATAGAGATCTAGAGACTGTCTAGACCCCACCATGATCTTAATGTCCTTAATTAGCCTCTTTCTTGTTGCCTTGGCAGTATGTTTTGGGTCAATGTCATGCAGGAAGAACCATCCATGACCCATCTTCAGTGATCTGGTAAAAAGAATTTCTCAGTGCAGTGAACTTGTCCTGTAATCTTAGCAGGAAAACAGCCCCAAACCATAATCTTTCCATGTCGGTACTTAACTGTGGGGATGATGTTCTTTGGGTCATACTCATTTCTTTTTCTCCAAACAAGACAGATGAAGCTAATACCAAAAAGTTTCATTTTGGTTTCCACAGCACTTTCTCCCAAGCCTTCTGTGAATCATTTACATGTTCACTGAAAAACCGAACATGGGCCTGTGCGTGTGTCTTTCATAAGCAGGAGGGATCTTATAGGTGCTGCAATATTTGAATAAATTACAATGTGTTACCAATGATATTCTTGGTGGTTGTATTCCAACAAGCTCATCCTATGTAGTTCTGGGCTGATCGATCGGGTACCTCATGGTCATCTTTATCCCGTAAGCCAAGATTTTGCATAGAGCACCAAAAAAAACAGGTGACTTGTGCTTATTTTGAATTTCTTCCAAAAGTAGTCACCTTCAAACCAAGCTTCTTGTTGATGGTCTTGTAGTCCAGTCCAATCTTGCGCAGGTCTACAATCTTGTCACTGACGTCGTTTGACAGTTAATTGGTCCCGTCCATGGTGGTGAACAGGTTGGAATGGAAGAAACGTATTCTGTAGATGTGTGTGCTTTATAATCATAACTAGTTGAGATCAAGAGTATTTGTAAGTAATTGATTATAATCTGTGTACCACATGGGAACATAGCCAATCTGTAGGAACTAGAATTCTGGCTGCTTTGTAGGGAATCAAATGCTTATTTCATTCAAATAAGACACACTGTAAGTTGTGTTTTGAAAATGTTGGCTTCCCCCTGACAAACTCTATGTCATAATCTAAATTACACCACCACAGCTTTCAACTTAATTTCCATTTCTTTATTGCTTTCTATTGAAAACCTGCACCAGATGATGAGCTAACATTGCCCTTACATAATGAAACAATATATCATACATGCAGTCCTCTATGGGAGGGCATGCTAGGATATGAGTACACTGATGGTCTTTTTTCCAGTAAAACAGGTCAGTGTTGCTGACACATCATCAATCGAGGACCTACAGTGTAAGAGCGAGGGCCACCATCCACCTTTCCTGGGATACTTGCCTCCCACCGGGCTTTGAATGTCTCTTTGTATCATCAATCTCAACCAACCTTTTAACCCATGGTCACCAACACTAATTATACCAAGTGCAGTCACAGGGAAGCCCTAAAAATAGCAGAAAAAAATTCTGACAATAGACTATTTTAAATGAATTTATCAGGCAGTCTTGTTACTACACAATACCCCGGGCTCCTTGTTTTTTTTTAAATTAAAGTGACTGAGACAGACAAATTGATTAAGATTTTTATAACTTAAAATCTCTCAGTTTAACAACGATCTAAACAAACTATGTATTCTGATCCCGGATATAGTTATGAGTGAAAATTAAACTCCAAGGCTTTTTATATTCTTCAAAACTGAAAGAATGGCTCATATTAGGGTCACAGTACTACAGAAAACATTCAGAACTCTGCACAAGAATGTTTCCATCGCAAATCATTGGAAGCAAACATAATAAAAGGATGCTTAACCAACTGTGCAAAGAAATATCACACACATACTTGAAATGAGTGGTGAAACTACAGATGCTTGCTAGGGCTATGTTACATTGGTGTGACAGGATTCCAGATTATTTGCTTCTTTTGTGCACTAGGCAGCACTTTAACTTCGAGCTACATATTTGTGAGAGTCAGGTTTCACTTGTTTAACTTTTTGACAGTTAACAGAAGTTCCCACAGTCCCTTCACAGGAGTCAACCTTTCCTTGAACCAGTCACTTTCTTCAGCATCCTTTCAATACCCTCTGCATCTCCTCTTTCCCAGCTTCCCTCCATTACATCCCTCTTTCCATCATATAGAGTGTTTACATCAATGTGATTTTTCTGGTTATGAAGTCTCTAAAAGACAAAAAAAATCTGCTTATTCATATGATTGTGTAGACTGCTATACCAGTTACTCCAAATTATGTTAGCACTTGTGACATTTACAAATCCAAACTAACAGTGCTGAAAGGGTTAATTTGACATCAACTGTTAACCTGAAATTAATTTGACTGGCTGTTGACCTGACTTGTACAGTGCAGAGAACCCAGAGTCCTGTAAGCTGTCTACATACTTAAATAGGTCAGCATATTCAAGCTCTCTGCCATCAGAGTTACCAATTACATTTCTCTCATTCATAACCTCAAGGCAAAACTCGATTTCCTCCAACTTCAAATGTTCCGCTATTACATCAGGTTATTTCTCAGGTGCAGGTAGTAGCATTCAGAAGCCTGGGTAAGATGTGCAAAGATCTTTGCATCTTCTTTAAATATCCTAGACAAATATTTAGCTTTGTTACCCTGGGCTTATTTAGGCTTCTGAAATTACATCACATTGTTTCATTTACACACATACAAACATAAATGACATATTCATATCATATGAAGACATTTAATCAAACCTTGTGTGTCCTTCAACACATCCTACATGAACCTGTCGATTCATGTAGGATGTGTTGACAGTGCTTCCATAGGAAATGTAGGATTGCCATCATTTACTGCTGTTTGCAACCTTCCTCCTGACATTTACCCGTCACCTGGTGAAAAGATTCACTCATACATAGACATGTACCCACAGAACAACAAGAAGCTGGCATTATATAGGAACAAACAGAAAATGTCAGCTTCACACTGTTCACAAGTGCACACATCAAGTGCATATCATGCAGAACCAGATTTCTAACAGAACCCACTGCGATAGCTAATAACACTGAAGTGGCTCTATGGTGTGAGCTTCTATATTTCCAATATGCCACAAGATAAACAACTCAGATTCAGAATAAAGATTGAGAAATAACTGCAGCATAACCTTTTCAGCTTAAAGAAAACTTGAAGCTAGAGGGTGTTTGTCATAGTGATTTCCCCTGCTGGATCAAGCTCTGTGATAGGTAATCCATCACCTCAAACTCAGTACAGAGGAAATGCAACAAGAATACATGCAAGCACACACACACACACTTACACACACACACACACCTAGATGCCAATATCTGGATGCATATTCAAAAAAAGCCTGTTTATGTCAGTTTCAGTGTCTGATTGAACTGAAAAACAGATCCAGTCACCCAGTGGGTGAACCTCTGGACGGCAACATTTTGCAGAAAGATCAGCAGACACTGATGTATCCATAATGTCTTCTACATTCAGCACTGGCTTCGCACCTTCATGGCCCAAGGGCTAATGTGGTGCCTTTGGGGCCTAAACCAGCAGGATTTGTTCACCTTTGTAGGGGACAGGAAAGGATGTGAAGACAGCAGCTTGTCATCACCTTGTCATGGCATGTGAACTTGAACAATAACTTGTTAATGGGTAGACTGGTTCAAGGTTAGAACAGCTGTCTTGACAATTTCATATACAAGCATGTTCATATTCTCTAGAGATAAACTATAAAAAAAGAGAAAGAAAACAAATGAAGAAAGACAAGATAAAATAATAATAATAGAAAAATAAGGAATAGTTTCAGGTGCGCATCCATCACGTGTATTTTATACAGAAAAAAATTCATTACGGCCCCTGGAAGTCACTTATAACCGCAGTCCAAACTGACAATGCCCCTCCACAGAGGGATGGCATAAAGCATTTAGAAGCAACCTGAATCAGCATCCATGAGAACATCAAGAGAAGCCATCAGAGGACCTTAGGAGAGAAAAATCAGTCTTACCTTCAACAGCATACTCTTCAGCTTCAGGGTGAACACGGATCGCATGGAAAGGGGAAATAGAACAGAAAGAAGTCAATATTATATTTCCAAGCACGTGCTTTTCCATAATTTCATCAAACATGGATAAAACATAAAGACATCCAGTTTTGAAGACTTGACAGCAAAATGTATTACTCTCTTTCCCAGAAAATGTAAGGTTAAGTCTTTAATCTACTGACTTTCTTAGAAGGCTGTGGATGCCCCAATAATTCCACAGCTGCACATTGATTTTTCAAGAAATGTCCAACAGAAATATTTTCAACCAGTCCACTGTACCTACAGTTCCTCTCATATCAGTGGCTTTCAGAAATGAAAAACAGTAGGTCCTTTTCATTATGCTAATTTATGCTTGCTCATGTCTTTTTTCTTCCTGTGATCCAGAAATTTCACGCGTTCCTCCATCATCAAGGATCTTCTAATACTTTAAATGCCCCTCGAGGACAGAGGAGGCTTTTGTAGGAGCTTAGAGCAGGAAACATAGGTGTACCTTAAAGGTAGCTCTTACCAGCTTGCATCTTCACATGTTATAAGTAGCTGACATACTTAAGATTAACAGTATGGAACAAAGTATTTCCTATTTGGCTGCTTGGAGTCATCTATTCTTTTGGATTTTCCGTACGTATGTGACTGAGGAAAATAAGCAAACACACTGACACAATGAAAAGCAGCCAATGCCTTCTCAGACTGTTCTACTAAACCACTGTTCAGGAGCAGAAGAGGTCAGTCTGTAAAACAAGAAAATAAAACTGCATTCTTGAGTTAGAAGAAGAGAAGCTACCCAAAAAGAAAAAAAAAGCATACAATATAGGGCTGGGCGATATGGCCTAAAATTCATATTGGGATTAATTTGAAGCATGTGCGGTAATGATATATATCACGATATATTATTTTCTTCTGTATAACGTATTTTCCACACTATTAAGCACACTTAAGATCCTTTAATTTTCTCAAAAATCGAGAGTGTGCCTTATGTATGAATTCTGGTTGTGCTTACTGACCTCGAACCGATTTTGGCGTGCAGAAATCTGTTAAAAATGTTTTAGTACAACTTTGGTAAGCCGCACTGCTTGATGGATTGTCAGAGCATTACGGCTGCCGTAGTGAGGAGCTTCGCGGAGTAATCTGGTTCCAAAACTCCGTCCTCTTCAGGTCCCAAAGTCAAACGAACACTAAGAGTTAAAAACGGTCTAAATTCTTTAATCTTTAATTAAATCATCAGCGTTGCTGCTTTACCAGGTTACCAATTAAATTTAACATCCAGGCATCCATGAAAACAGAAGTTATTAAATTTAACAGAGTTAGAAGTTAACAGGAAGTTAGCTCGCTAGTTTCCACCTAAACATTTCATACCATGTTCTGATTGAGAGATTTTTGAAACTAATTAAAACGTACAGCTCTGCCACTTCCGATATAAATGAAGATAGAAAACTAAACAGCAGTGGCGTTTGCAGGGTTACTGAAGTTGGACTACCTGGTATATAATGTTGTGCTACATGATTGCTAGCGACACAGCTATGTTAGCATGACATTAGCACAGTGAAGCTGGAGGATGAACACCAACTTTTTTTCCACTCGATAGAAGTTAACGTGAGGGATTCTGGTGGTCAGGGACAAATGCAATCGCATAGCAGGATGCTATTACACGGGCCAAACTTCAGTCAGGAGAACAACTGAGATCATTCATCCACAATACAAGGTTAGTTATTAATATACTGCAACAACATGGGAATAGAGCAGCTGCGAGAAAATTCAACAATAATGAATCAATGTTACGGAAGTGGAGGAAGCGCGGTTTTTGGCTTTCCCCATATTTCAAAAGTGCTTCATCTCTTTGCTATGACTGTCGGCATAATTTGCAGATGATAATGGTTGTAGCCACTGCGATGCTTTCGACCAAAACAGATGACATCATCAACATGCGCTATCGCGATAGAGTGGTATAGTCAAAATCTCTTTCGTTGGCCAAATTTATATCGTTTCTATTGTATATCGTTTATATCGCCCACCCCTAATACCATAGCATCCCTGTGGAGAGCTTGGCATTTTGATCTGCTTTTGTGGCTTGTGAGCTTGGGCCTTTATGTGACATTGCTGCATTAACTTCTAGCTTGGTTGATAATATTTTAATGTGACTCAACAACGTAGTGGTTCAGTGTGTTTTCTGGCACTTTTTTTTTGAGGGTGGCAGAAGCAATGTGCAGCTGTTGCAGAAGCAGCATGCAGTATCTTCACAGGAATTTCTATCACAACTTATAAAAACCAAAAAGGTCAAGAATCTGAAAATATGCTTAATTTCGCAACTGCAAAGGACAAATCTATTTTCTGCACTACCCATGAGTATGGAAGTCCACGTAATTTATACAACTTCTAGTATTAGACTTCAATTATAAGGTTCTTTTGAATGCCACCTCCCATAACAGGTTGGATACCAACTACTTAACACTAACACTCATGTACATCTCCCTATGCATCCCTGTTGCTAAATTAACCTGAGTTTAGTTCACTGGATTGAGCAAGAATAGCCACTTTCCACAAACACACCAACAAAGCAACCGAAAACTGTTCTTGAATGACAGAGCATCTGCCAAGCTTAAGCACTGGGACAGCGTTTGTCTGAAACAGGGTAGCAGTTGTTTATATAATCACTGGCCATGACCCTGCTTTTCCTCTCTCTCTCATCTCTGATCATAGCCCATCATCCTGTCTTTCATAAGTTATCCTCATGTGTTCCTGTCTATCTTCTGAGCTGAAGTAAAATGATGTTTGATGTACAGTAGAGGTAATTTATACCATCACTGGTCATGACTCTGCCTTTACCCTCCACTCATCTCTGAACACAGTCCATCATCCTGCATTGTCATGTCATCCCTGTTTCTCTCTGTCAAAGAGAGAAAGAGTTTCTCTCTGTTAAGCTCAGCTGCTTAAAGTTTTAACTCCATTCCACCGACATAGTGGGAGAAGGGAGGGAAGGAGAAACTGTGGTTTTTTTTTTCAAAAACATGAGAAAGATTTGTATATAGTCAAAGTTCAGCACTGGAACTGAATTAACTTGGAATAGCATATATAAATATATAAAATCTCAATTGTTTCAAAGTTAAGCCATAGCTTTGTATTCGAGCAATTACAAGGACGAGCAATTACCTTTATTCAGCTTAAATGAGTCAAAAAGCTCCAGCGCTTCTTCTAATTAACATCAGTTGGTCACAAAGAATCAATATCAAATATTTTCCAACATTTGATATTCTTCTTATCTCTCGTCAAAATTAAGAAGGATGCCTTAAGAGGTAATGCTAAAGGAAATGGTGATTATCCATACCATTTAAAGTTTCATTCTAATGTGCCTGACATTTATTTTGCTTCAAGTCGCAATATTTCACAATTTAGCCTTGGGGAAGAAAAATGGTTTCAGTCAGACACTTGGTGGAATGTACCTCTTTCTTTTGAGCTTGTGTCTTTTATCCCATTTACAGTTTCCTGTAGTCTGTACCAACCATTACCTTTATCCCCGAGCTGTTTTCCATTAGGGTGTATCCCACATAGCCTCAGGCTTTTAACTCAGCTGGTATTTCCAAAGTGTTTCCAAAGTGCTTGTAATTCACAAGGATATGTGAACAATTTTCAGATCAAATCTTTTCTAGGCATATTTTGTCCATGCGCAAAGGCGGAGCTTACAGGATAAGATCTAGGATAAAAATCTAGAACAAAGAGAACAATTTTTTATACTAACTCTCATTAAACCTGATACAAAACTAAAATAAATATCAAATGCTGAAATGTACACTTGCATTCAAATTGACAGTCCAATATCTCTAAATTAGTGTACAGTACCTCAAGCAACAAAGAGCTGAAAAAAGTTTAAATGTATCATAAAGACAGCCGCAAAATGCAAAAGAGAGCGCAAATCAGACGTGGGCTGCAATAAAAATAAATAAATGGCAAAGTTAAATTCAGAGGGAAGCAGTAGAGAAGCTGAATGTCTTCACCAATGAATCCCTGAGGGCTTTGGCGGCAAATGAGAGACTTTTCAGACCTAATCCTTACCAAGCTAACTAAAGAATTTACCGAGGGGAGAAAAGCATGCCTGCAATGAAAAACAGCCTCTCTCTCTTTCTATCTTCCTATTTCCCTGCACATGGAGGAAGCTACATAACTGCTGGTTTGATATAAGTATACAAGGTACTGTACATCATAGTTCAAACACAGTTACAGTTACAAACATACAAATTTATCTCCATGTTAAATAATTCAAAATCCAGGTATGCTTAAAAGATTTACCGTATATAATTATTTTGATCTGGACGAACAGAAGAACAAACAAAAACAAAACCCCAAAACAAACAAAATAAATGTGTTGCATGATTTCTGAATGACTTTCAGCATTATTCTGAAAGCAAACATTCAGTGAGTTAATAAGAAATATGGTCTTGGAAATCAAACTGTGCATATCCTGAGAAAAACCGTCTATTGTGACTGCTGACTTTGTTTCAAAACCAATTATCAAAATTTCCAGAACAACATTCTCATTACAGATAAAGGGCTGAGGCACATCAAGAAGTTATCACAGAGGGAGTTCAAGCTTAACATCTATGGCAACAAGATGTTAAGCTTGTAAATCTTTGTCACACTTGCATGCAGAAAGTCTAATTAAAATTCATACAGACATTGAGTGACGCATGTGCCCACACAAACTTGACACGTGTACAACATAAACTGCACGAACTGTATTACAGAGAATTCACAGTAAGGATGCTTTTTGTTTTTGTTCACAGAGCAGCATTCAGTGAGTTCTTTGTTAATCTTTATGTTAAAACACACACACACACACACACACTGTATATAATTCAACTTCAACTCTAAATATAATTGGATAAGTTGAAGAGAATGGCTGGAGGAATAGATGAAATAAAAAGCTGATCTAAAATAAATAAACATATGTTATTAATAAAAAAAAATTGGCATTTCTTAACTACTTTTTTTTTACTCCCACAGGGGGGAGTCCATCCCAGTTGACACTGGGCCAGAGGCAGTGGACACTCTCATTCCACACCGAGATGCAGTTATTCACATTAAAAACCAAGGTTTGAAACTGAGAATCTCTGTGCAGTATGCCAAATTTCTGTTTTTAGTATTTTTTTTAACCTAATTACAAAACCATCTGTCACTGCAAATTAAAATAACTAAGATGCATAAAAGAAAGTAATTATGAATTATTACAGGGGAGTGGAATCTTGATGTATGAAGGAATAAAATAATTATAGTGATAACAAGAGCACGGTATTGACTAAATTCTTGTGAACACACAAAAAAAATCATCTTTACAGTAAGATAATAGTTACTTTGTATATTTAAATATCAATATGGGCTGTTTTTCCAGTGCAAGTATGAGAAATGTCAAATTACATCTGCCTACTAAAAATAAACACTTGCAAATGTTCCAACCACAAAGTGGTTTGATTAGCTAATGTGTCGATTTATTTCCAGTTCACTCTAAAATGTGTCATAAAACAGCAAGAGGAGAGTGGACTAGTGCTGCGATGCACAATGCTTATGTGAGGCTGCTTTGCTTTTTAGGTAATAACGGCTAAGAGGTCTTAATGCTTTGGACAGCAGCTCTACTGCACGGTACCACATTTAGTATACCTTGTATTGAGCTGTACATAAAATAGAGCAAGCTGACTTTAAATGTCTTTCTGTTTTGTTGTCAGCTTTTTCTTCAAACTCATGAGTAACTCTAGTTAAAACTCCATTATTGTGGCCAGCACTATGCCACACGTAAGTAAAGTGTTAAAAGCCAAATGAGAAAAGCAAAAGTCCTTTTCACCTAAGGCTATCTGACATGAGCTAAGAGAGAGGAAAGAAAATGACAGCACTGGTGAAAAACAGAAACAAGAGTATATGGGGAAGATAGGCAGATGAATAGGAAAGCGGGGTTTTTTTTGTTTGTCTTCTTTTTTTTATCAAAGGAAAGCTCTGTCTTCAACTTTTCCACATTTTCAGAAACTTTCTATCCAAGTGACAAGGTAATCCACAAGTCACAGCCTTGGCAGATTTCACACTAAATCTCGACAGCAAAACACAAAGCAGTCACCTTATAAATGTGCAAAGATTGTATAAGTGAATCTTCCTTATCCGGATTAAAAAAAAACGAATAAATACAGAAACTGACTGATTTATCCAACAACACAACATATACAGCAATCTGCATTTAATACAGTGCATGTGTGTGTGTATGGAAGGATCCAAGTTAACATAACCCACAGAGCCACGTCGAATAACAACAGGCCAAACAGAGAAGAAAAAACTGCAAATATCGGCTCGAGTGGTCAAAAATCGGTGTCATTGTAGCTATTTTATATGTCGTTTTTATGCTTTCACATATTATATTATGAACTGTTTACCTCTGTTTATTCTGATTCACGTCTAGATTGCCAATTCAAGAGTAAAAAATGAATCTGATTCCAAAAAATGTTCTACATTAAGAAAATTCTTCAGCTATATATATATGCCCTATAGATAAGTCATACCCACCCACAGGTCCTCTGTTGTAGTATAAAACAGAGAGTGTAACCTGATACACTGCTGAGTCATAAAGCAAAAGCAGATTTCAGAGGGAGGTCAGGAAAAGGTAATAACTTAAAATGAGGAGAGGTGCACTACCTCTCCTGCCAATGTAATTACAGTGCTGAGGGTTAAAGTCAGAGGACGAGTAAGATATCAGAGACTCTAAGTAATGTCAAATAAGGACAGGGTCAGACAGGAATAAAACATACACTGAAAATGCAAATAAATATCATTACTTGTATACTGCAGTGTGCAACATACAAGTAAAGCTGAGTTTGTGATGTGACTCATGTCAGTGGATAATACTACAGTAATTTTAGCATTTAATATTTTTATGAATTTGTTAGGGAAAAATAATTAGCTATTGTAACTTGGAAAACAAGACAGACTTGATTTCCAGAAGTTCAAATGATACATATGTTACGTTAAAGTAAACTGTTACAGTAAACTGGAGAGAAAGAAGAATGAGAGAATATTTGTTGATGGTCAAATAGATCAATAAAAAAAACCTGCAAGTCTGTAAGGGGAATGGATTTTAGCAAATCAATATACAATATGACTCACGTGAAAACACAAAACTCATCTAAAATAAATACTGAAAAAATGCAACTTGACTAAATGAAGACTTTATGTTTGGACTATCTAGATTCATTGTTTGTTTCTCAGAATGAAAAGTTAGGATGGAGCAAAAAAGCTGATTATAGAAGGAAGAACATTCTAAGCAAGTTTTTTAAGAATGAATTTAAATGTGGAGTATAAGTACAAAATGAATGTTAAAGCTTTGAGTATTTCACAGAGGAGAACAGTCCAAATAACCATAAGACAGTAGAAGTTTGGAAGCATGAAGACTCCTTGAACCTATTAATGGAGCAATTAGGTTGCTGGTCAGTAATTGCAACAACCAGTCGCGGCAGATGGCCGCCCCTCCCTGAGCCTGGTTCTGCTGGAGGTTTTTTTCCTGTTAAAGGAGAGTTTTTCTTTTCCACTGTCACCAAAATGCTTTGTCATAGGGGGTCATATGATTGTTGGGTTTTTCTCTGTAGGTATTACTGTAGGGTCTACCTTACAATGTAGGCTACTGTTGTTGTGATTTGGTGCTGTATAAATACAATTGAATTGAATTGAAATTCAATTCCTGAGTTCAATTCCACCATCAGGCCGGGGTCTTTCTGTGTGGAGTTTGCATGTTCTCCCCGTGTTTGCGTGGGTTCTCTCCGGGTACTCCGGCTTCCTCCCACCGTCCAAAGACATGCAGCTTGTGGGGATAGGTTAATTGAGTAATCCAAATTGCCACTAGGTGTGAATGTGAGTGTGAATGGTTGTCTGTCCCTATGTGTTAGCCCTGCGACAGACTGGCGACCTGTCCAGGGTGTACCCCGCCTTTCGCCCTATGACAGCTGGGATAGGCTCCAGCACCTCCCGCGACCCGGAAAAGGATAAGCGGAAGCGAATGGATGGATGGATGAATTGAAATGATGTGACTGGGAATAAAGACTGGCTTCTGAAGGAAGAAAATTCAACTGTGGTACTATACCTGGCAAACACAACTCACTGTCATCACATGTTAATATGTTTCCTACAATGAAGTAGGGACGTACAGAATCACACTATGGTGTGTTTCTCAGCCACGGGTAGGGGGAAGGTGGGCAGAAGTCAGAGAAGAATGAAATCAACCAAATTAGCAAAGATGATGCAAACTGACAAAAAAAAGTGGCAAAAACATGGACCAGTGGTGAAGCTTCCCTGAAGTGAATGGCCTAAAATTACTCCAAGATCACACTGACGACTCATCCAGGGGGTCACAAAAGAACCCAGAACAACATTACAGGCTTCACATGTCTCAGTTAAGGTCAGTGTTCATGACTCAACAATAAGAAAGAGACTGTGTAAAAATAGCATCCATGGGAGAGAAAACCACTGCTGACCACAAAGAACACAAAGACTCTTTGCACATTTCACACATTTGCGGTCACGCCAATCCACAAGACTTTTGAGTAAATATTCTGGGGACTGATGAGACAAAAACTTTTTGCAAGGTTTGAGTCCCATTACATCTGGAATAGAACTAAAACAGCATTTTAGAAAAGGAATCATACCAACAGTAAAATCTGGTGGTGGTGGTGCAATGGTCTGGGGCTTTTTGCTTTTTTTATTTACCAGAACAGAAGGAGCATGTCCAGTCTTCTTTTAATGACCTTAAGATGAAGCACATTGGGTTCTGCAGCAGGACAATGATCTAGAACATACCATCAAGTCCACTTCTGAATGGCTTAAACAAACAAAGGCTAGTCAAAGTCCTGACCTGAATCCAAATGAGATGCTGTGGCATCAGGAAGGGGGAAAACACTTTTTCACATCACTGTTCATGCAGAGTATCAAAAAGAATCTTATTGTCTTATTTGAAAATATTTTTACAGTAATGGACATAGAGGCTTGCATTAAATTTTAAAATATATGGCTGAATATAAAGTTTTACTTCCAAAACTTCCAATATAATTCCCTCCGGTCACATGGCACATGTCCATGCAATAGTCAAAGTTGTCTCAGAGCATGACTGGAGTCACTGCAACAATGGCTGTTGTTATGTTAGCTACTGGCAACCACATAAAACTCCCAAATTCACTCTTTCTAACAGTACGTGGTTCCATTTTTAGTGGTGAACCGTCATTCAGTGTTACAATATTGTTACTGGCTACACTATGGGCTATGGACACGTTAGCTATTCAAACCACCAGGAACATTTGCAGGAAATCATTTTACATGCAAAGCAATCCAGGTCTTCTTTTCTTTTATTGTTACACAGTAAGTGATTCTACATTTCTCAGAATTCCATCTACCAAGCTCCAAACAGTAGAGAAGGTGGTAAGCTGTGTATATGGAAACAATAACCTTTCAGCATACAAAGTTTTATCCGATGAACTAAAAGTGAGCATGGCACCACGCGATCCAAACACAACATATCCTGTGGCTGCTTGGCATTCTCATCTGATAAGGCTCCTGTCAGTGGGGTATTTCTGCCTCTTCTACACTACAGTGACTTTCTCCCTGAATGACTGCTCAACAATGATGTAAAATGGCATCTCTAGTAAGCACTAGCAAGCTATTACACTTTTTTCAGAGGGGACTAAAGCTAAAACCTGACATTCACTGGTGTTGTTTCAGAAAGATTTTTTTTCTCAGCCTATAAATCTATTTATTTAATTGTATGTACAGATATACATTTACACATATATGAATTAAACCAACGATTTTGTATGAGTGCATTCATGTATGATTATAGACTGTTTCTGAAATAGATGGCCGGATTGTATAGAGATTTTTAAAATGAGTTCTTGTACTCTAATTTTTGTTCTAGGTGACCCAAAAGAGATTTGCGTCCATTGCTCCTTAAATCTCCATGATCACAAACTCATCTAATAACATAGAGAAAGATCATGTTTTTTTCCGTACCTCGCTATCAAATCCTCTGTCAGATTACATCTTCCAAATCACTACAACATGGGCTGTATGATTATGAAAATATAAAATATAGAAAATATAAAAACACACAGGGTTTTGTTCCGATTGCTGAAGAGCAATTTCATCAGCATTTGATCTACTAATACAGGACTTTATACTCCCCCTTTACTTCATATGCTCGCCTCAGTGCATACTTTTCTACACATTGGTATCAATCAAAAGCCAGATGTTGAACTAATCCAGTCCAACAAGTTATGACATGTTGACAACTGATGCAAGGAAACAATGGCTGTAGTAAAATTCAATGTGAACCATCATGAAAGTGCTATGAAGCACAGAAGTAGGTACTAGTTAAATATGAGCTATTTTCTTCTACATGGTTACTTTATAGCACATGAGATAAAGCCCAAACTTATAAAACTGACAAGTAGCGGCTCAAATTGTTATTAAAGCAGAAAGCGCGACTCCAATATGATTCCAGACTGTCCAAAGAAAAACAAGTGACATTTCAAACTTTTGACTCAGCATCTTAAATCTGTATCCCCATAAAGACGACAGCAGCAATGTTTTATTTATTTGGGGCTCTAAGATCAAGTGTAATGGTATCACTGTTCAAAATTTGGTTTCCACCAGGATTCCCAGAGCTAAAACGATGCACATTTATAATGCTATAAGGTGGTAACACAGTTCACCAGAATGACACTTTCAGTTAGGTTCAATCAGCAGTTGGAGATCCACTTCATTGATGTCACATACTGTTAGCTGGCAGCCACTCAACTTCCCCCTGAGCCCAGCAACTGTGAGCAAAGCTGCATCAACACACATTAAGTGATATGCTTGATGCTCCATTTCTCTACCATCTACCATACCCCTGACTGAGTGAGCTGATGCCCTAATGTTGCTCCTACCATGTTTTTTGTGCCTGTCTGTTTGTGTGTGTGTGTGATCTAATGATTTGTTTCTAACCTGCTTCACTCAGTTTTATATAATGCCTTTTGTTAATTACATCAATAGGGAGGAAAAAACAATTCTGGACTAATTGGAACTCCTCTATAATTCTCCAAACAAGAACTATACTATAACCCTAATAGTTGGTACTAAAATGTAAATAACAACAGAATTCAATGGTTTGCAAATCTCATAAAACTACATTTTTGTCACAATAGAACATATAGTCATATAATCAAATGTTTAAAGCTTGGAAATGTACCATTTAAAGAAAATTATTAAGTAATTTGGAATTTGATGGCAGCAGTACTTAGACCAAAACTTAGCAATGTAAGTAAATAGTAATATTTTTTTAAAACTGAATGCACAAATGAACTGATTACAGTATTATTCAGTAATCCGTACCGTCTGTAGAATATCACGTTCAAGAGCCCTGGACTATGAAGCAGAATTTCATCTTATCTAGGGAACATTAAGTTTAACGCTGGATTTTATGTACTATGAAGGTGGTTCACCTCTTACTGGGTTACACCGCCACGATTACTCCTGCTGTGGGCCTAACCTGCTCCAAGCAGATTGCAGATCAACAGGTATGAAATCTAGCTGCTGATCAACTCTCGCGTCACCTTTCCTGGCAGAGTAAGAATCACTATAGTTTTTTTTAATAGTGTAAACTTGTTCTCCCTTACCTGATGAAAATTATTAATAGACACAAATTATTAGACAACTTTATTCCTTGATTTATTTTCTTGCTGTCTGTAATCAATTCTATAACATTATGATCTTGATGAAAGCACTTATTTGTACAACCTGTAGACTAAGCTTAGACTTAAATTAAGTTTTAATCCTTGGGTCTGCCTTCACTTGCTCCTGATTGGAAAAATAAATAAAAAGAAAACGAATCAAACAAAAATCAAGGTTACCCACAGATAACACCAAAAACTACAGAAGGAGATGCAACAGAATGTGAGATAAACTGGGAACAGGCAGGCAGGACTTGACATTTATAAAGATGTAGCATCAGGTGATGTGGTGCTAACTTAAATGTTACTTTAATTTGGATATCTTTCATGTTGCTGTCAGAGGGAATGAGTCACTTCCTGGATTAATGACAGCACTCAGTTTAAAATCATCCTCTAGATGTTTGCATAAGAAATATTTCTATATTAATGTCATCCAGCAATCTTGTTTCAAACCAAACCCAGGCAGTGTTATAATAAAACGTGAAAATGGGAATGAATCATCTGCTGAATGTTCTAAATGAGTTAGCGGTCTACAGTGAAGAATTTTCTTGTATCTCATCCAAAATTGACCACAATCAAAACAGCTATGGTAATTAAGGGCATCAGAAAATCATTTCAGCAACAATTGTTTCTGGGCAACGCTGCCAGCCATAAAAATATATAAAGCAGCCAATTTAAAAGTATTGTGTGTTGACATTTAAAATACAATGGCATTGATGATGATGATGATGATGATGATGATTACAAAAATCTCAATAAAACCCCTGGCAAAAACAACGCAGACCAGGTATTGTTTATTTTATGAGGGACTGTGGAATTGAGGGATCGAAACAAACTTTTAGTATTTGAATGGCCTGAAAAGACCACAGCTTGTTGATGCCAACAGCACATCTACACAGAAACTATTTTTACCTCCTTCTCAGAACAGCTGTTATGCCAGATCAGATACTCTGTTTTAAAAATACACTTATCCACACAGGTCATATCAGAGCCTCGGTTTTTAAATCTGCATTAAAATGCGACTTTTAGCCAAATGTGCTAACTGGCTCTAAGTAACGAATCTTAGAAGCAAACTCACGCATTTTTCACATTATTACCAACTATTTCAAAGTACGCTAATCTTTACACAGTAGTCTGGGTGTGAAACAACAAATCTGGTAAACACAATCAAAGCTTGTTCATCCTTTGCACCTGCTCGTGTATAAATTTCCAACCCAACATTTGATTTTTACATTTATTGGTGCCCAGTAACTACCAAACTCATATACATGAGGTCGCTGCATTGTCTGCAATGACTTACGTTAAGTATATTGATATTTGTGCTAAATATTTGGAGAAATACACCACTTAGCCTCTCACAGTTCATAAATAAGAGCAAATATAAAGTCATGTGCATACGAACTGCTAAACCAAAGAAAAACTGTAAAAGGGATTTCAGAGAGCACATTGTCTGGCAATCCCAATGTTCTAAATTTCATCCAGAGGAAAATTAAAAAAAAAATTAAACTTGACAGATATCTTTTTTTCTTTTCTTTTTTTTTAATTCTGGCACTTCGTGACAGACAGAATTTTCAATTGGACATTTGCTTTCCATATACAGTAACTGAATTAGAGGGTAAAAGCATGAACGGAGTAGTTGGGACGTAGCGTAGCACATTAATTATTTTGTATGATTGCTGCAGGAAGGTCAGGAGAGGAATGGTGCAGAAAGGGAGGAGGTGGTCTGACAGTTTATCGATAGCAGCAGCACATTAGTATCGACACCAAGAACTCACAAGGGAGGGCAAATCTTATCTTTGCAAAGCTAGAAAGACAGAGCAGAGGGGAGTGAGTGGAGATAATAGCAAAATAGAGGAGTGGGAGGAAAGGAGAGGAATTTAATATGAAGACAGCGATATGACATGCAAAAAGGCTTGGCGGACAGCTTATTAATACACATGTGAAATTAGAAGGATAATAAGACTGTTTTTTAAGGGGGGGCTCACTGGGAAAGTAACAGAATTTGATGCAAGTCATGAATTAAAAACAATTACATTTTATGGGAAAACTTAACCAACCACCTTTTCATTTATTGAGTATAACGCAACATATTTAAATAACAACAGCAAAAGAAAACACATTACCTGGAAATCTGGAGTTTAATTATTTGTGATGCGCAGGAAAATGTGATTTGAGAAAATTAAAAAAACATTTAAAAAATGAATGAATACAAACTAAAATCATTATTTTACCACTTACGAATGGTAAAATGTCCAAACAGGATCTTTCCCTTTAAAACACAAAATGAATAGGCACGCCATAAAATAAAATAATATATATATTTTAAAAGACAACATTATTTATGATAACTCTCAGAGAAACTTTTTGTTTTCAGTCTTCATACAATCAAATCACGCCAACAATCACCCCAAATAGTCGCAGCAGATGGCCCCGCCCCTCCCTGAGCCTGGTTCTGCCGGAGGTTTCTTCCTGTTAAAAGGGACTTTTTCCTTCCCACTGTTGCTCATAGGGGGTCATATGATTGTTGGGTTTTTTTCTTGCCTCTTTTGCTTCAGCCTCTTTTCTGAAATGTCTTTGTTTAATAACTTGCTTAAGAAGCTTCAAATGTGTCTTCTAGTGCTGCTTTACATTTTACATGTATTTAGATTGTCAAGACACTATGAATACTAGAATATGCGGGGAAATGAAAGAACAGATGAGATAATAGAGATTAAGTATTCATCTCAGCTGTATTACATATCACAATTTGTTGGGAAAGACTTCCATTGAAAATCTGAAGAAAAAAAAATGTTTGAAGCAGCCAGGAAGACCACAAAATTCAACACCGAAGGGAGATGAGCACAGCAAGACAAACAAGCTGAGGAAAAATAACACGCAAAAAAGAAAACAAACAAAAAAACATGGAAGGACAATAAAAAGGAGGAACAGTGGAGTGGGGGGGTTGGTAGTGGGGACGGGGGCTGACAAATCTCTTAATCTCTCACTCTCGCTGGCTCTATTTGTTTTGTGCTGGTTCTGGCCTCAAGTTGACTGTCGATCCCCTCGTAAATTGCCTGTGTCGATCCAGCCTTACAAGCTTCCACACGCTCCCCAAGTCCCTGTTAAAATGGTCACGCCAATAAAAACTCATTCACTTGTAATGAATTGAAAGAGAAGCTAAAGACTAAAGGGTCTGATTTAGTGACAATTGTTGATGATCCTTGATTGAGTTAGGATTGAGCTAGCCAGCCTCCCTAGTCTTATAACAGCATGCTGGTATTGTTGTACTTTTCCAAAGGATAAATAATACTGACAATTCCCATTACACATCGTCCATCTTTGTAACAGACCTTTACAAAATGTACAGTATAAAGGAAAACACCTCACTCTACACTCTAAAATAAAAATATACAAGGGCTGGCATGCTCAGAGCAGGATTCTGCCATGGGCCTGCACATTCCAAAAATAAATAAATAAATGAACCAACTCCTGCCATAACAGAACAAAACAGAAAGGAAATAACGAAACTGAAATGTCACAGAATGTCACATTCTTACCGAGCGACTCTACAAAAAAAACGTGACAGTGTCTACCTCCTTGAAAGTGTGTTTAGATGGAGAGCTAAAGCTCAGTCCTAGCATTTCTGATTACTAACCAGTGAAGTCACTCCAAATCTTTAATGTATCCCGAATGTTTAAAAAAAGTCAGCATAGGCTAATGTCAGTCAAATCCTTTGGGTTGCATTGTAAGTCAAATGCTGATGCTGTAATCTCCAGTTAAGCTGTTGGAATGCCTCCCTGCTCTCCATCTCGGCCTTGCGCTTGCACAACTATTATCGTTAAACATGGGACTCTTGCAAAACACCAACCACCTGCCTCTCCCCAGAGCCGATTACAGCTGTGAGGTCAAGAGGAGCTAATGTGACTTTGTCTGGAACTGCCTAGTGTGGCCCCAAGGTGCTGAGCAGCACATCCCTAGATTACAAGGACAAAGGGATTTTAAAACAGAGCAATGCACAGTGCAAGGATTAAATACAAAGTTGGAAGAGGGGGGGATCAGTTTATTTATTTGAACCTAAGAACACCGGTTCTGTGTTAAGTGGCACAGGCAGGCATTTAAAAGGCAGCAGTTAAATGATGAATAGTGCCGCATAGTGCTGAGTAAATACCAAAGATATGCCTGAAAATTACCTGAAATACATTGAGACAGAAATAGGTAAAGTGGGCAACTAATTTTAATTCCACAAAGCAAAAAACTATTAGAAACTTTGCTTTCATAACATGTGTATTAGGATACTTTATTTTACTCTGCAAATCTGAAAAATCTTCTCATACCTTTGGAGAAGAAAATAATTACTTTTTGATAAAGTCTAAGTATCAAAAAGTAAAAAGTAGCCTTTTTCTCTTAATAAATGAAATCACTTCAACACTGCATTTTTCTATTTATTCTAGTTCCCCTCATCTAATAATAGAATTAGTTTAATGATTTAAGACATGAGACATAAACAAAACAAAACATAAAACAAACCAAGAAATTAGGAAGGAGGCAAAGACTTTTACAGCACCGCGTACTGCAGTGTGGGGTCACAGTAAATGCATCTTTGTTCTTATGGATGATAAAGCACTCAATGAGAAAGCTGAACTGCGTTACCTGCCAGCAGACTGATGACATTAAATATAATTGGCTTTTACAATATAAGAAAAAAGGGTGGGGGAAACCACAATCCATTCATGTGCACTTCTACACACTGGAGAGTCCATTAGAAAAATCCCACATTGATTAACTTCTAAATAAGCTAACCTTTCTAACAAAAATATCAAAAAATCTAATCATATAAGTTACTGAATTAAAGCACAATGCTGAGTAAAATATGTTAATGCTATTTTTTGTCAGACAGATATGGGACAAAAAATTATAAATAAAAAGTAAATACAAGTAAAACAATAAAATAAATAAGTATCATCTCCCTAAACACCACAGTCCCTCAAAAACACACACCCAAACACCTCACCTTGAAAACACACACACACACACACACAAAGCATGAAAAAAAACATGCTTTTGTCACAATGATTGCGTCACGGTCTCAACACCTAGTCAACCATCCTGCTAGGTGCCGCTACATGTTTAAGTCACTGCTGTGCCAAAAATACTGCTGCTTTGCCCAAGTATAAATTCACAAAGTAAACACTGCTGAGAACACAAGGTTTTAGAAGGCAGCACACCTGCCTCGAAGGCGATGACAGTAAATCAATACTGTGTGTGCGTCTGATGCACATTACAACTAGTTATGTGCATGTGTGTTGACCTACATTATCTCTGTGCACGCTACTGCTTGGGTTGAAGTAGGTTTCACTGCACACTCTCGTAACCCACGTGGGATTTTACATCTGAAAATGGATCAGGTATTTTAGAGAAGCAAGGCCCAGCAAGAGCTTGTTCTTCTGTGGAGATCAGTAATAACGCTGATTACAGTCTAGTCCAACTTAACTGAATGCAACCATCTGGTACAATTATAGCTATTCTGAACTATGCAATTTATGAAAACTATGCAGCCCATTCAGCAACTGAAGAATTTGAAAGTAAATTAAGACAAAATATCATTTTACATTAAATAAAAAAGTTTTAAACTTAATTAAAATAAAACATGTCTTAAATTAAAATAAGTAAACTGTCATGTTTATTGCTGCCAAAAAAAAAGTTAAACACATTTGGACAGTGAAGGAATGTCAGGATCCTTGCTCAGAAAAAGGATCAACATGCTCTGAAGTCAGAGCACAAAAACCTTTTTGTAACAAAATATCGATTTCTGCTGTCCCTGTATCGATACATTATTAGCAAACAAAATATCACGATACTACACAGTATTGATTTTTTCCCCCACCCCTACTTTCCATTGGTAAGTCTGAACCCAAGCCCAATTAAATTTTGAAATGCTAACAAAGCTAATAAGAAATGGTGCATCATATTAAACATGCTAAACATAGTGGAATTAAACTTGATGTGAAAAAGGCATTACCACTGATGAATGCAGTGGAGCTGATCAAGCTGACAATAATGTTGCAGCAATGGTTAGCATGCCATTGGATCATTGCCATGCTAACCATTGCATGCCAATGGTTAGCATGGCATGCAACTCTCAAAGAGCTGTTAGATTTATGTTGATAAGTCATAAAAATAGCATCTTCTGATCAATTTCACTTTAACAAAGGTTACATCAAACCAAGGTTCATTTCATTCCCAACCTTTTTCAAAACTGTGCACCCAACTCCAGAACTGAATTATGCAACATTAGCATGTATGTGTTTGGGGACTAACACCGAAACACTTGGATTCATGGGCTTGCTGAGACAGTAAAAAGGCAGAGAAGAAAACAGAGGGCATCAGCTTTGACCTAGACGGGGAATAAACAAACAAACAAGCTGCCAGGCTATCAGCACACGCAGTGAACAAACAGGGAGGCTGACAAATCTCTCTCGTATCTGTGGAATCGAGCCAGGTTTCATGCAAGTCATAAAGGTGAGGTATTGGAACAACACATGGGTGGTGTTGCTGTGACTTTGGAGTAAATCCATATGACTTCACCTATAAAACTTTCATTTTTCTTGCTAATTATTGTAAGATTGAAACTAGGGCTGCTCGATTATGGCAAAAATGATAATCACGATTATTTTCACTGAAATTGAGATCACGATTATTTGACGATATTTATTTAACCCTTTAAGACCTACTATAGAACCAAGTCCACCAGAGCTTATATTATTTTTATTTATTTTTTTTACATGCTGTAGTGCCATTTGTGGGAGCATTTCAAGTTGCTATACATCAATACAACTGTTATAGCCCATATTTTAATAATATGTATGCATTAAGTGCATAGTAATTACATAAATTGCAAAAAAGTGCAATAAACTACAAAAAAAATTGAAAATCGCTTTTGTTTTGTTTACATATATTTCTACTTGGAGAAATTTAAGAGGTTTATCCCTCAAAACTTTAAATACAATAAAGTTGCAAAAAATAGTTTCCCACCACAGGAAATTTATTTTGAGTGTCTTCATAGTTTTATTTTGGAGATACAGCAATTTTTATATACTGCAGGAAAAACAAAAAACAATCCTATGATGCAAATTTGCAAAGAAAACAGCATGTGCATCATTTCACTGTGGGAAGTGTTACGAACAGCTGATAGGAACGGCGAAGCGTGTTTCTGGAATATTATGCTTTTGTTGCTGCAAGCGCTTTTTATGCAATTTTTGCAAAGCTATATGTGGAACGAAACCGTGACCGAGGACAAGCTGATGGCATCAGATGTAAGTACAACTCCTCCGGTTTCATATGCAAAACAAATTATTGCGCTAGCTTACACGGTTCAGGTTCTACAGGGATTTAACAATAGTTACGCAAAACGGAGCGTACTGCTCTGACCGGCTTTAAAGGGTTAACAATGACTTTAAAAAAATAATATAAAATAGTGTGCAACACCACTGAAGTTTTTTTCTTTTAAACTCTCTTTTCAACCAACGGCAGTCACTCTCCAAATAACTTCTGCTTAGCTTTCCGAGCTTTCCGAGCTTCCCTCAGGTCCTCTTAATCAGCGGTCTCCAACCTTTTTTGCGCCACGGACCGGTTTATGCCCGACAATATTTTCACGGACCGGCCTTTAAGGTGTCGCGGATAAATGAGGGAGGGGCTAATAATCGGCTCAGTCATTTTTAATGATCGTTGAAAGCCCAGATCGTAATCGTGATTAAAATTCGATTAATTGAGCAGCCCTAATTGAAACCATTATGCCTATGTCTCAGATATAATACCAATGTGGTTAATTAAACTGACTGAGAATCGATCGCCATTTTCCAGTCTCAAACATACATTAGATCACATATTCCTCAATCATAATATACAATTCAATATATATTTCCAATTCTTCACTGGTGGGCAATAACATTTTAATATTTGGAGATCAAAGCAGAACCAAAAGTTACCATATCCCCCCCTGATCAAACACACAAGGAGCACCTAAACACAAATATTCCACACATATGCATACAGTCATATAGACAAACTAAGTTTCAACCATAGAAAACATATTTGAGGGTCTACCTCAATCTCCTCCAAAGGTCACCTGTCAATAATATGCAATTAAGTCTGTGACATGTGTGAGCTCTGCCTTATTATTTTTTGGTTCCACACCACCACTGTTTATTGTAATTTTATTACCTCAATCTCTGTTATTCTAATTACACAGACATCTTTTTGAGCAAATAAAAGTTAATGAGCTTTTATGAAAATGGCTTGACATGACCTTTTTATTTATTCATTTAAAACTCCAGCCCCCTCCTCCTTTTGTCCCTGCCATAAAGGGTGTGTGTGTGTGTGTCTGTGGAGGTGGTGGTGGGGGGGGGGGGGGGGGGGGGGGGGGGGGGGTGTCAAATACCCACCGAAAACACTTTTTTCTAATCAACATCAATGACTCTTTCCTCTACTCCCTGTTTTCCATAGATCATTTAGCCTTGTCATCCATAAATCTGCAAAATGCCCTTTTCAAGCTGCTCATAAACACCCTCATAGATCTCCAAAAATGCCACCACTCTGAGGCAAGAGCTGCTGATGGTAGTGAGCCCACAGTGGTTCAGTTCCCTACAGTCAGGGAATGATGAATGTTGGAATGAATGTGTACATTACAGTCTGCCAGGCAGGGCTGATGGATTTTGGGTCGAGGTGTCCGACTGAAGTAGCAAGGTGCTGATCAAGAGGGCTACATGTAAATATTATTTGAAAGTATGGTCCTAAAACCTTGTAAAACGTACACCACACTGAGAAAATTAGTCTATCATTTTGTTAAAAACTACTTTGTACATTCTGTATAGTATCAGGGCGATTACAGGCTCTGTACTATATTACATTAATTCAACAATAAATGATTCAATATCTAAATAACATTACAAAGGTCCTGTTCAGTTCATCATGTGCACTGTCATTATGGACTGAATGAGTAAGATAACATAATGTTTCTCAGTCTGATCTGGCACAATAACTTTCTGTATTATGGATGGGGAGAAAATGAGGCAAATACCAGCTCATTCACACCACAGTGAATAACCAAGCAGCGTGGCATTTGTACCTTTAATATGTGAAAATAGACAAGGCACAATCACAAAATAACAAAATTGGATTAATAATTACATTGAAATCTACATTTTTTTAGAGACTAAAGAAAAAAAACAATGAAATTAAAAGAAAAAAACTCACTATCAAATCCTTCAATTTTCTCATTTTTGGATTGTTCACACACTAAATTACAGCCATCAAAATGATTATGTGGCCTAGCAAATAGCCCTGAGGCCTATTAGCCATTTCTTTCCTAGCAAGAGGTCTATTATCTTACTGCCTTTAATGTCAGAAAAATAAGAGGATAAGGTGGGCAATGGCTGTGGCTTTGGGTCACTGTTTTCAACTCTCAAAGAGCTGAAAATCCAATATTGCACGGAAGATAGACGTTGAGGAGAAAAGACAGATCTTAACTCGAAAGCCATTACAAAGTCTATTGTTTTTCAGCGCTGATGTAAATTACCTCAAGCAGCTTCAAGCGCCATTTTGCATTCCATAACTCATTTTTGTTGCAAAGGGAATCAAGTAATGATAACTTTATGTGCACAACACTCCTCTGAAACATATTCATGTTTTCATAATCAAGACAAAGCACAGATGCATGAACATTTTACAGTAGTAATGGGAATAACATTATGCCTTTTACTGCTTTGTCTTGGGAGTAAACACGGACTTGTCCACGGCCTTTGTGTTGGTGAAGAGCGCGTGAAACGAGAACAGGGTTTGAGAAAAATGTCTAGACTGTGGCTCGCCTTTCAATTTGATTTGCTCAGCTTTCCAGTGATAAGTAAATCAGAGGTATCGCATGTCATCACCAGTCAGTTTGTACCCATCTACCAATCTTCTGCGTTTCTACCTTTTCTCCTGCAACAGGACTTATCGTTTGAGCCACCAAAGCGCAGTTATTTAATGTTGGAATAGAGAATATCGAACATTTGACCTTTCCCAGTGAAGCATACTAATGGAATAAATGCTTGAGACAATTTCCAAAATCCTTTGTGTACACGTAGCCTATGACAGGATTTATACAGTGATTCACAGCCACATCACAAGACACAGTCTGACCACGGAAACTACAAACTGAGTCAACTGGTTACAACAAACAATCATGAATGCAACTGCAATATTAAGTATTAATCTCTCTTATATGTGTAACGTGCTACATCAGGTTCACCAGAGGACACCATATTTTTTTAAAATATGTTTAATGAATGACTTTTGGCCTGTGGCAGTACTGTACCCACAAGGAAACGGCAACTCCTGCTAGGGATTTTGGATGCCTGTTCCTGCTTAAGATTTATATATCATTGTCCCATGCCAGCCCCTTACCTCATCTGCAGCCCTTAATTGTCCCATATTGAAATAAAACATTCCTCATTCCTTTCTGTGGCTATGGCACCAGGAACAGGGCCACAGTTTCCTTACCATCCCTCAATGAGACAGTGTTCATTGAACCATAGGGAGAGAATGGGGTTAGGAGTGAAGAGAGCGGGGGACGAAGGGGGTGATATATGCATGCCAAGCCACTGTTTTAGTCTTGTTCACCAGAGTGGAAGCGATATTAGCTGTGGGCGTTATGTAAAGACACCATGTGCAGGTTTCTATGTGAGTAAGGCGGTCAGTGAGTCACCAAAAAGAAAGGATCCATGAGAATATGCGTCAGGAATAGGACAGTGTAATTATTATTGTAATGTTGAAGATGCAGTAACAACATTTTTTACTAAACACCAACAAATAACAAAGCTTAGAGTTAAAAAAAAGAAGAAAAAAAGAGAATAAAAGACAGAAAATTATGATTACTAATATAAGTAAACAGTTGAAATGCTACAAAATGGATTTACATTGTGGTTTATTGAAATTATGTACTTTAGCTGCCATAGACTCACAATAGACTGATGAAATCAGCAAACCCTAAAAACCCATGTTATCCTTGTATAATGTAATATTCAAAAGAGCTGAATACCCAGAGTAGAATACTGCAATGACCACATTTCCCTGTGAGCCTGAAACATGCTGCCATGCTCTCCTTTTTATAAATACAGCCCTTTTTTACTTCTAAAACTTGAATTTTTAAAAAAAATTCAAGTGAATTGCTCAAGTGATGAAAGAAAATGCTGCTACTGTACGTCTTAGTCCACCCCAGGCATGTTGGCGCCTTGTCCTTGGAGGCCATTATTAGACATTCTTTTCTGACAGCACTTTCGGTGTTCTACATTTAGCAAAATCTGTATTAGGAATTAAGTTGTTTTTTCTATTCTCTATTAGTGAAGAAGGCATTTGTGTTTAAGTTGTTTCTATTTCCTGCTGCCTGTTAATGTTGCATTTATTGCCATATTTTACCCCTTTTGTGTAGGGTCGAGGCATATTTTGACATCCTGCATATTAAGCAGGTGAAGATCCAACAAGCCATGTCTTGCTTCAGTTTGATTGCTACACAAGAAATAATTTGCTTATTTAGGATTTCTAAATCACTTATTATCCATGCATATCGAATTGGAAACCACTGTATACAGCACACATGCTATATATGAGCAATATTTTAACTCACTGATATCGATTTAAAATGGTAGTGAATAAGATAAGATAACCTTTATTAGTCCCATGTGTGGGAAATTTGTTTTGTTACAGAAGTGAACAGTGCAAAGTTGCATAAAAGAATTATAGAAAAACACTGGAATAAGATATCAATGAGATACTGTACACAATAGAATAGAATAACATAAAATAAAATACTATATACAAGCGACTAAAATAGAATACAAATGCTATATACATTATGGGTATAATACAATGAATCTCCTAGCATAAGACGTAGAACTGGCTTCTTTGCAGAGAAGCATTACCTCTGAAGTGTCAGCTTGAACTGAAGGCAGGCCTACAGGATACCTCGCGCTTATGCTCACCCCTCACTTCACCCCTCTAAACTCTCTAAGATGAGAGTGTTGAGCAGCTCTCTGAGCTACTGATGTGTCACAGACAAATCACTGCAGTGAAAGTTGACTGGACTCGAGGCTGGCTGCCAAAACCCCAAGAACAAAAGAAGGGTTTTTGAGGAGAAAGAAAAAAGGGAGTCTCCTATTTGCCTCCTCCCTGTAGCCACTTTAACAACTTTCCAAACCTTGATAAATCATGTATACAGGTCAGATAGATGCAAGCTTACAATATAATTATTTGATCCCATGATGAATTTGTAAGGTTGCTTGCTTACAAAGAATTTTACACTCTCTCATTTTTTATGGTAGTTTAATTTTAATCGATAAAGACAGAATATCTACCAAAATTCTAGAAATAGAACACACCGGTGCTACATTTTGGGTCATAGTCATGTTGGAAGACCCATTCATCTGGCGGAGGAACGACGTTCTCTTTCAATGTGTACAGTACATGGTACCATCCATCTGACTCATTTGGCCCCTTAGTGATGTCATCTTGCACATTTAGCAGAAAAACGGCACCAAACCATGTTTCCACCTCCGTGCTTGACTGTGGGGATGATGTTCTTCATACACAATTTCTCTTTTTGCTAAATCAGCGGATGAAGTTGATGCCAAAGAGTTGGATTTTGGTTTTATTTGACAGTACTTCTCAAAAGCCCTCTCTGAATCCTTTAGATGATCACAAGCTAACCTTAAGATGCACATGTGACTTCTTCAGTACGGGAATGTTGCAGATCTTGTTCTTTGTGGCTGTGGTCTCAACTAACTTCAGATAACATCCTGTAGTTTTGAGCTGATGCACCATCTTTCTAATTATGATTTTCACCCCATGGAAGCTGTTTGGTCGATGGTGGTGGAAAGGTTGAAATTGAAGAAAAGTATTCAGTGAACAGGTGAGCTTTACATATCACGAGTTGAGATCAGGGGTATGTGTAATTAATCGATTCACTGTTGGAATTTATTACCATTACCAGATAATATGGCTTTTCTGCTGTAGTGTCTGTTGGTTGCATATAGAACCAGCCTCATAACAAAATAGGAAACTATATATATAGATACACATATATGCATACTATAATTTTGAGTACAACTATCATTTTCCTAATTACAAGTTTTTAAAATGTTTTTTTTAATGTTTTTTCATGTCTTTATGGCCAAGAAGTCATATTGCATGTATTTTTGTTACTACTGAGGACCTATTTTGAGCAATATGCCAGATTGTTTAAGTCAGGATCTTTTAGATTGACATGCTGTCTTAGTTCTCTTTGCTTAATGATACAATTATGAAACCATTGTTTCGTTCCTTTTTTATGCAAATTTTAGCTAACTTGCTTTAATTAAAAAAGGGAACAGGTCTCTATTTTTCTTTTCTCTGTCATTTTAACTAGGGCTGCTCGATTATGGCAAAAATGATAATCACGATTATTTTCACTGAAATTGAGATCACGATTATTTGACGATATTTATTTAACCCTTTAAGACCTACTATAGAACCAAGTCCACCAGAGCTTATATTATTTTTTTTACATGCTGTAGTGCCATTTGTGGGAGCATTTCAAGTTGCTATACATCAATACAACTGTTATAGCCCATATTTTAATAATATGTATGCATTAAGTGCATAGTAATTACATAAATTGCAAAAAAGTGCAATAAACTACAAAAAAAATTGAAAATCGCTTTTGTTTTGTTTACATATATTTCTACTTGGAGAAATTTAAGAGGCTTATCCCTCAAAACTTTAAATACAATAAAGTTGCAAAAAATAGTTTACAACAACAGGAAATTTATTTTGAGTGTCTTCATAGTTTTATTTTGGAGATACAGCAATTTTTATATACTGCAGGAAAAACAAAAAACAATCCTATGATGCAAATTTGCAAAGAAAACAGCAGGTGCATCATTTCACTGTGGGAAGTGTTACGAACAGCTGATGGATCGGCAAAGCGTGTTTCTGGAATATTATGTTTTTGTTCCTGCAAGCGCTTTTTATGCAATTTTTGCAAAGCTATATGTGGAACGAAACCGTGACCGAGGACAAGCTGATGGCATCAGATGTAAGTACAACTCCTCCGGTTTCATATGCAAAACAAATTATTGCGCTAGCTTACACGGTTCAGGTTCTACAGGGATTTAAAAATAGTTACGCAAAACGGAGCGTGCTGCTCTGACCGGCTTTAAAGGGTTAACAATGACTTTAAAAAATAATATAAAATAGTGTGCAACACCACTGAAGTTTTTTTTTTTTAAACTCTCTTTTCAACCAACGGCAGTCACTCTCTCCTCTCCAAATAACTTCTGCTTAGCTTTCCGAGCTTCCCTCGGGTCCTCTTAATCAGCGGTCTCCAACCTTTTTTGCGCCACGGACGGTTTATGCCCGACAATATTTTCACGGACCGGCCTTTAAGGTGTCGCGGATAAATTAGGGAGGGGCTAATAATCGGCTCAGTCATTTTTAATGATCGTTGAAAGCCCAGATCGTAATCGTGATTAAAATTCGATTAATTGAGCAGCCCTAATTTTAACTGAACTAGATGGTATACAAATAGACTCACAGGCAGCAGGTTATTTACAGCAGTAAGAGAGAAATGCCCATTAACTAAACTAAAGCTACTGCATGCCTCATTGGATTTATTTTTCCCAGAGAAGCAGATCTCTAATGTTTTGCTGGGAGACCAGAATGTTAAGGAGCCTGCGAGGAATGTAATAATTTCAAATAAGGTTTGTTTTAAGTAGGGATGGGTATCGTTTAGGTTTTAACTGATACCGGTGCCAAACCGGTACTTTTGAAACCTGTTCGAGCTCTGCTTAAACAGAGCTCGAACCGGTGCTTAAAGAATGGAGAACACAAACTTTGTCCTAAAACCTCTCATGTTTAGCTGTTTTTTTGTAAAAAGATAACAATGTTAGCCTTTTCTGCAGCTATAGGGCATATATGGTATCACTCTTGGCTGGAAGCAGTGCTTAAACAATGGAAAAAGCACAAACTTTGTCTGCCATCAAACAAGAAGACAGCCGCATGTAACTATGACGGTGTTTGCTAGTTCACCTTACATGCATTAATTTAATAACAGAGAAGAACGGCTGCTGCTGCCATCATCATCCGTCATCCTTTCTGCGACACTGGCAGGGCTAGGGGCCAGGACTCTCCTCTTTGGGTTCTTGGGGGATGTTGCTAACTCTGGGTCCGATAACAGGCACCACACCCGCAGTAGACGTGCTCAGTGTGAGGTCTCGCAGCAAACTATCAAATACGGCGCATTTCTCAGCTTTTAAAAAAACGCTATGCGTCGCCAGGATACCGGTACCCATTCCTAGTTTTAAGTAAATATTTATTAGGAGTTAAGTGTTTAGTCTAGTCCAGGGGTCTGCAACCTTTCACACCCAAAGAGCCATTTGGAGCCGGTTTCCACGCAAACGAAAACACTGGAAGCCGCAAATACTTTTTGACACCTAAAATGAAGATAACACTGTATATATTGTTTTTTACCTTTATGCTTTGTGTGAACATCTAAGGTGTGTTGCTTATGAAATCCTTGAAGTGCTAATGAGAAAATTACATTTTATTTATGTAATTAACACATTTTGAACTCTTAAAGAAATATAACAAAAGGAAAGACACCCAGCTGAACTAAAATGATCCAGCAAACAAAAACTGTTGTGAGCCGCCACCCTTATATCGCCTTTGGGCTTTTGGAGGCTTGACCTGACTTTGAAAAAATAATTGGAAAAAAAGCACTATGCTGCTAAAAGATAAAAAATAGATATTTGCAAAATTCTGCCTAAATATGTATTTTACCTGGTTAATGTGTGTGGTGGGGCGTGGTCTGCAGCGCCGCTGCAGGGGAGGCGGACGCACCTGAGCAGCACCCGCAATCACCCCTCGCCGCCTTAACGTCTGTCCCATCTATGCTGTTGTGTTGGTGTGTGTCGGGCTGTGAGCTTTAACACCGGCTGTATACGTACAGGGGCACTTTTCCTATTTTTTTGCATGCAATTGTGGAACATAAAGCAGCATAAAACAAGAAGCTAAGGCTTTTTCTTTACTGCCTGTATGTAAGAGAGACATTCTGTCATTGGTGGGAGCTGTGGGTCAGATGTAGGTCAAGTCATCTTCTAATCGGGAGGTGGCAGTTTGAGCTCGGGCTTCTCCAGTCAGCATCCCAAAGTATTTGTGGGCAAGATACTGAACCCTGAGTTGCTATAGATGCATTCATCACAGTATGAATGTTACAAAGAAAGGACTTGAAAAGCTTGTATGAATGGATGAATAAAACATGTAAATTTATTCCCTTATAATAAATCATAAACTCATAGTTTATGATACAGTGGGGCAAAAAAGTATTTAGTCAGCCACCGATTGTGCAAGTTCCCCCACTTAAAATGATGACAGAGGTCAGTAATTTGCACCAGAGGTACACTTCAACTGTGAGAGACAGAATGTGAAAAAAAAATCCATGAATTCACATGGTAGGATTTGTAAAGAATTTATTCGTAAATTAGGGTGGAAAATAAGTATTTGGTCACCTCAAACAAGGAAAATCTCTGGCTCTCACAGACCTGTAACGTCTTCTGTAAGAAGCTTTTCTGTCCCCCACTCGTTACCTGTATGAATGGCACCTGTTTGAACTCATCATCTGTATAAAAGACACCTGTCCACAGCCTCAAACAGTCAGACTCCAAACTCCGCCATGGCCAAGACCAAAGAGCTTTCGAAGGACACCAGGAAAAGTATTGTAGACCTGCACCAGACTGGGAAGAGTGAATCTACAATAGGCAAGCAGCTTGGTGTGAAAAAATCAACTGTGGGAGCAATCATCAGAAAATGGAAGACATACAAGACCACTGATAATCTCCCTCGATCTGGGGCTCCACGCAAGATCTCATCCCGTGGGGTCAAAATGATCATGAGAACGGTGAGCAAAGATCCCAGAACCACACGGGGGGACCTGGTGAATGACCTGCAGAGAGCTGGGACCAAAGTAACAAAGGTCACCATCAGTAACACACTACAACGGCAGGGAATCAAATCCCGCAGTGCCAGACGTGTTCCACTGCTGAAGCCAGTGCATGTCCAGGCCCGTCTGAAGTTTGCCAGAGAGCACATGGATGATACAGCAGAGGATTGGGAGAATGTCATGTGGTCAGATGAAACCAAAGTAGAACTTTTTGGTATAAACTCAACTCGTCGTGTTTGGAGGAAGAAGAATACTGAGTTGCATCCCAAGAACACCATACCTACTGTGAAGCATGGGGGTGGAAACATCATGCTATGGGGCTGTTTTTCCTCCAAGGGGACAGGACGACTGATCCGTGTTAAGGACAGAATGAATGGGGCCATGTATCGTGAGATTTTGAGCCAAAACCTCCTTCCATCAGTGAGAACTTTGAAGATGAAACGAGGCTGGGTCTTCCAACATGACAGTGATCCAAAACACACCGCCCGGGCAACAAAGGAGTGGCTCCGTAAGAAGCATTTGAAAGTCCTGGAGTGGCCTAGCCAGTCTCCAGACCTCAACCCCATAGAAAATCTGTGGCGGGAGTTGAATGTCCGTGTTGCTCGGCGACAGCCCCAAAACATCACTGCTCCCGAGAAGATCTGCATGGAGGAATGGGCCAAAATACCAGCTACTGTGTGTGCAAACCTGGTAAAGACCTATAGTAAACGTTTGTCCTCTGTTATTGCCAACAAAGGTTATGTTACAAAGTATTGAGTTGTATTTTTGTTATTGACCAAATACTTATTTTCCACCCTGATTTACGAATAAATTCTTTACAAATCCTACCATGTGGATTCATGGATTTTTTTTTCACATTCTGTCTCTCACAGTTGAAGTGTACCTCTGGTGCAAATTACTGACCTCTGTCATCATTTTAGGTGGGGGAACTTGCACAATTGGTGGCTGACTAAATACTTTTTTGCCCCACTGTAGTTCCACCACTCCCTCTCAGTGAACAATTAATAGGATCACATAAGCATTCAACTTTCACAAGGTAAGGGATTATAGAGCAAGTGACCATTGCTGTGATTAGATGATCGTTGTTATTGCACTGAATTACAGAAGAATATCAGTCAGTGTACCAGTACACAACAGTAACTAATGAAAGTTATACGGATCTTTTTTATTTGCCTGTCTTAGTTTGCACCATGTCAGTGAATACCTGCATATCTTGCCCAGATATACAAATCCACATGGAGACACCTGTACCAGATTTTGTCCAACACAAGGGGAGCGACAGTGAGCGGTCAGCACCACCTGCAGCATTTCATGTCAGGCCTCTCTGAGCAGCAGAGGAGTCCAGACTGTTATTTCCACCCCAGTGGTATTCTACCTGCTCACTGGCCTGCTCCCATCCCTGCTGCCTGCCACCTGTGCAGTGTGACAACACACACAACCCCGCACACAAATCACGTCAAACCAGGCCATATCACAGTAGTTACCTGGCCGAAGACAGACAGAGAAAACATATCCATCTCTTGCTCGTCAGTTCACGTGGAATCCGTGCCTGCCAGGGTAGATAGATGTGTCTGCTGCTGAATATGTGTAAAAGAAGTATAAGCGTCTATTTGAATTATACAGTAAACACGTCATATTAAAAATTCCCCACAATCATAGCTCAACATTACCATCACAGTGGGAGAGGATAAAAGGATAATACCAAGTTGATCATTCATTAGCAGCGATGTGGGTGGGACTAGTGTACCAAGGAAGTATCATGGGAAAACACTGATTTCACATCCAAATCTTGCCTGTTCATTTCAAGATTGCTCTTCATTTTACAGTAAATGGGCCAAAACAGTCGCTTTGTCATTAGTAACATAAATAAAGCATGAAAATAATCCCTTACCCCATCTGGCCTTACTTTACAAAATCACCTGGGAAAGGATTTGGAGATTTTGCATTATGGTTTAGTCTTGGAAACTGCAGGGACAGAATACTACAGATGGTGATTGTGTAGGCTTGGTTTTTTGTTTTTTGTATATATCTGTGTGCGTAAAGACAAGACAAAGAGTAAAAACCCATAATTATACAGTACAACTGGGAGACAATGGATGATTGAAGTAATGTTAATGTTGAAAGTATTATAGGGATTACAGTATCAAATTCAATCAGTCCCTTCTATGACATATTGACTTGCATTATGCGGATGGATCATGTAACCAAAACCAAAGGTCCGCCTGAGATATAATCCACTCTTTTGTCTGTACAAGTTGATATTTTTTTCTATTTGAATACAAAAAAATGTATTTGTCTCGATTTATTGATATTCAGTCACACACAAGCACCATTCCTAGTGGTTGCTTCTGCGTCTGAGAACTCCATGAGCACAGGGACTGAAGCCAGCTCTGCTTTTTCATCACAATAAAAGGGGGGACTGGTATTATCGTCCTGTAAGGAAAAGCGAGAGGTGAACTGCTGGTGCGTAATAGACCTGATGTGGTAAAGTGCTGAAAAGGTCAACGCATCTTCTGGAGTTAAACAAGGAAGAACAGCTCCAGTGACAATAAGGTAATAGCATTTTTAAGCTTGATCAGACAGCTGAACAATACACTTCTGAGTCACTATATTCTCTTTGGGACTGTCAGGTTTTCTATGCCTTGTCTCCTTACACTCTCCTTACACAGTTCCTATATAATGTCTCACTTTTACAATATTTCATGATTGGAATTGGTGACTTTGATTGACTTTGTTACCACGGAGGACCTAAATTAAACCAAAGCTAAGCAACAAGCATTAGGGGAAGGCATTATGTTTATTGTAAATCTCAGCTGTAATGACAATTCAAAAAAAGAAAAAAGACAGAAAAAAAACTTAGTGGCTTAGTGGAATACAGAGACAACAGCTGGCAGGGAAAATTGGACTAGAAGCTGCGCCCATTGTATAAACTTGGCATGAATCCCTAGCAATAACAAGATTAACCCTATTTTCACATGAACTATGTTCTCTGCATTTACAGTGAAGCTGTGTAATCCGGGATGACCTCCAATCTGATTCAAAACACTGGTCTAACTTATCCCTTGGCAATAGGCCTATCCACAGGAGAGGGGAAAAGATAAAGGGTGGCCATTATCACCAGCATACATTGCCCCTGTATTCTACAAGTTGAAATTAGTACTGCAGTACATGCCCTTTCAGGCTTTGATAGTCAAAAGTCTTTTAATGAGAAGACTGAGTCAATATTTACCTTCCCTGCTCAGCTTGTGAGCTGCGTGTGTCAATGTATTTGTGTGTTTAGGGAAATGTGTGATTAAGTCCTTTTGCTGAAAAAAAGATGTCTGTGAAGAAATGTGGTGCTGTGTTGTGGTGACTGCTTCAAATCACAAATTCTGTTTTCCTGCCTACATTATCTGTTGTTGCTGATGAAACTGAGAATCATCATCACGGTCCACACTTGTATGATACAAAATCAGTTACATCATATAGATATACAGACTAGGGCTGCCACAAACGATTGTTTTGATAGTCGACTAGTCACCGATTATTTTTGCGACGTAAAACGTACAGCTTATTGCACCAGCATGCATCTGCTCTTATATAACTATCATTAGCTTACACCTTTAAGTGTTTCAGGTATGTGCTAACTAAAAATAAAGACAAGATGATAGTTTATTAAATTTTAATTAAATTTGCAGATTGTTTTGGTGAAGTTTAATAAACTCCTTGCTATCTAAAATATAACGGGACACCGGAGTATATTCTTGAGCATCTCACACTTCTGATAATCAGCTGTCTGCTTGATGTTTATTCAGCTGTGTAAAAACTATAACTTTAATCTCAGCCAAACAGATTTACTCAGGAACAAATAAAATAGCCAAACAATAACATTTTTAAGTTATCTAAGTGACTTATATATCATGTTTAACCTGAGTAGCAAAAGACGGCGGTGGGTTTGAAAACGATTTGCCGGGTGTCCGGTGTTCTCACGGGCTCTAGTGAGCCTTGCCCCCGGCTAGCTATTGAGCTAGTGGGTAACAGACGTCTCCGAAAACGTCGGAGCGCTTTTGAACATATGTGGTGTCTTGATAAACTGAGCAGATATTTGAAGTTTACACAGCTACATTCTCGCCTGAAAATATGTTAAACGTTTATTTTGTGACCCAGAAAGAATAATAAGACTAATATTAATACTAACTAGCTGCCGCCATTGTTGGAAACTGAGCTGTCCTGCGCTATGAATTTTGGGACACAGCTTCTTCTTCTTCTTCTTCTTCTTCTTCTTCGGGGTTTAACGGCAGCTGGCATCCTTGTATATGCAGTGCTGCCATCTTCTGTTTCAGTCTGTTATTACACTCTTAAATCCTGCTACTTATTCCTGCGTCTTTTGTGATCTTACAAAGCTTCAAACGACGCGTCGACTATTAAATCAGTCGTCGACAATTTTGATAGTCGACGTAATCGTGACTAGTCGACTAATCGTGGCAGCCCTAATACATAGGCAGAGGAGTAAAACAACACAGGGAGACACTCCTTCTGCACCTTTGCTGTCCCTTTTATTTTGTTATTATTTTTATGCCATCTGTCAGCCACAACGCAGAATTCACACTAAAGGCTTCAAACTGAGAGCTGCACTCTCCACATATATCCTCAGTTTTCTGCATCTCCATAGACACACATGCTGGAAAGATAGTGTGCTACCCCACGGCATCGACAATGTGAGCCTCAAGCTGTTCCACTTTCCTTGACAAATATCACCTCAGGTAATTCATCAGAAACATAAGCCCATTCTTAAATCTTAAAATGACTCTACCACCAACATACTGTCTTAAAGCATATTTCTGTCCAACAAGCAGCCAAGTAGTCAACGTGTCGTTCTAATTACAGCTAAAAGGTCATGGATACAGACTCAACTTAACCCTTGTATCCTTTTCTGTGTTTTGTAATTAATAAACCTTCAAGTAAAATACATTTTGTGTTGCTAGGACAGTATGCTCAAGCTTGTTCATGTTTTTTATCACTGTGTCAGTTAAGCACTGCCCTGTAGCCTTCAACGTTCAGGAAGTAAGCCAGACTCGTCAAGTTCCTGCAAAGACAAAAGCAAAATTCAATTTTGTGCAAGGATTTTTAGATTTATAATTCATGTGCTGTTCTAGAACCAGAACAATTTTATCATACTATCACAGTTCTTCAGTAAGCACAATTATTCTATTAAACGCTCCTCGTGTCAAACTGAAAGAAGCTTAAAATAGAATTTAAAAAAGTCAAGTTTTATTCTCTGTGTTATGAAGTCTGATTCTGTGCTGATGAGCCACAGGTAACAACAGCTTGCAACTTGAGTGACGGCATTACAGCAGCAGGTACATCAGCAATCAGACTTCATTTCCGAGTAATTTGGTGTTGCCGGAGCTGTATTAACTCCATAGGCGGTCCCGTCTGTTTGGAAGGCTAAATTAATAAATAAATGTCATAGACCTGGTCCAGATCACAAGAGATCTATAAAGTAATCACGAATGTCACCCTACTTATGCAGAAATCCAAACTGATGGCACCTTAGTTCATTTAGGTGGTCTCAAAAGGCCAATTGAGGTCCCATGTGTTGTGATCAAGGCCTCTATTTCACATGTGTGTGTGCAGTGCAGGGTAATTTGCACCTGTATTTACACTCACATGCTCAGTTGTGGCTATGAGATAGCATCAGAACCTTCTGTCCCACTTATATCAATATTGTCATATTCTAGTAACATGGGTCTTTGGCTTGTTTAGAAGGGAGATTACAGTGTTTATTATAAGACCAACTGGCAGGTGTTTGATTGGAGTTCAAAGGGGGTGGGGGAGTGGGGGAATAGTAAAGGGGAGCCCATGGTCTCTGTTAACAGGAAAGTCTTCTGAGTCTTGCTTTGGTCCAAACACTCATCTATACTTTCACACCCTTTTTACCATGGCCATTTTCCCAAAGCCTTCCCTGCCTCACCATGTTTCTGACTGAATGCACAAACAAGATGTCCAGGACAGAGCCACAGGGGGTCATCTGATACATGTAGTTGAAAGGATTTCTTATCAGCGACAACACAGTGCAAAATTATTTTCACCAGCAGCCTAAGGTTACAAAACAAAGGCGGCTGACTGAGACTATGAGTATTCAGCTTTATCAGTATTTTTTTTAGTCTCTCTCTTGATCGTTCAACACATGAGTACAATAAATCAAGCTTGTGTTTGGTTTCTTAAGTTTTTAGTGCGGTGGACCCCAAGAAAGCACAACCTGACAATACATCAAGCTGCTGTGCCACAATAACAAGAACGATGAACACAACAAAGTCCTTTCAGAAAGGACCAGAAATGAATGTTGATAAATGATTTAATGAAACATTAATGGAAAATATATGATGATTATGTGTAGGTAAGTGTGACAGGTAAGTGTGTACTTCTCTTGGTGGGGAATTTGATGGGGGGAAAAACATGAATCTTCTTCTTCCAGTGTAAAAACTGGAAGAAGTAAAATGCATAGAGAGTGGAATCAGCAACTGTATTAGAATACAAGATAGTGCTGAAGTGGTTCTGGACAGTAATAAATATTGAAAGGACAAACTATAACTCATATGAACATCAAGTTAATGATATAAAGTCAAAATTATCAACAGTAGAAGTGGATATGAGACAGAAATTATTCACTATCAATGGCCTATGGCGTTCTTTGATTCCATGACCAAAATCTATCAAATAAAGTTGTAATAAACAATATTACTCGAGTTTAACTCAATACTAAATATGACCTGAAATTAAAAGGAATCAATTATTGCAAATGTAAATTTTTCATGTAAATGATCCTGTCTTCCAAATTATTAAATACGTGGTTTTGAATCCTTGTTCCATTTTCAGATCAAAATTATATGAAGAGAGCTTTAAATTGATAATTACTTTGTTGTATTGCACTCCTGTTATTGCTGAGTGTGAAGTCAACAGCAGCAAATAATCACAGTGGCATATTAAGATATATAGCTTATATTTTAGAAAAAACTATTTGAAGTCTTAAATTACTGTAATACTTGTAAAACTAGTACCACAACGCAACTAATACATGCATTCATTCCTACTGCTATAAAAAAAGAGAAAGGAAAGAAAAAATGTATTTTAAGTTGGCAAACAGTATCTTTCAGATTACATAGGGCTGGGCGATAGGGCCTAAAATTCATATCGGGATATAATTTGAAGCCGTTAAAAACGGTCTAAATTCTTTCATCTTTAATTAAATCATCAGCGTTGCTGCTTTATCGGGTGTAACAATTAAGTTTTACATCCATGCATCCATGAAAACAGAATTTATTAAATTTAACGGAGTTAGAAGTTAACAGGAAGTTAGCTCGCTAGTTTCCACCTAAACATTTCATACCATGTTCTGACTGAGAGATTTTTGAAACTAATTAAAACGCACAGCTCTGGTACCACTTCGAACATAAATGAAGACAGAAAACTAAACAGCAGTGGCATTTGCAGGGTTACTGAAGATGGACTGCCTGGTATATAATGTTGTGCTACGTGATTGCTAGCGACACAGCTATGTTAGCATAACATTAGCACAGTGAAGCTGGAGGATGAACGGATGAGCCAACATTTTTTCCACTCGATAAAAGTTAACGTGAGGGATTCTGGTGGTTAGAGACAAATGCAATCGCATAGCAGGATGCTATAAACAGGCCAAACTTCAGTCAGGAGAACAACTGAGATTATTCATCCACAATACGAGGTTAGTTATTAATATACTGCAACAACAAGGGAACAGAACAGCTGCGAGAGAATTCAACATTAATGAATCAATGTTACGTTAAGTGGAGGAAGCGCAGTTTTTGGCTTTCCCCATATTTCAAAAGTGCTTCATCTCTTTGCTATGACTGTAGCCCGCCATAATTGGCAGATGATAATGGTTTTAGCCGCTGCGATGCTTTCAACCAAAACAGGCGCAGCTTGATGACATCATCAACATGCGCTATCGCGATAGAGCGATATAGTCAAAATCTCTATCGTTGGCCAAATTTATATCGTTTCTATCGTATATCGTTTATATCGCCCATCCCTAAGTTTACAAATGACAAATTGCAGAGACACAACATATCTGACTGAGTGGATGCAGGTACTTCTTTTCTAGATTCTTCAGCCTCTGGGAAGCTGTTAATTAACAGTTTACACAAAGACAGGAGACCTTAAAGCTGGAAAAAAAGAAAGAAAATCAAGCCTAATTGCATAAAGCTTTGCCCCAAGTACTCAAAAATCTATGCTTATGAAATTTAAAGCAATTGATATGAGTACATTAGGATAACAATACTGGATAATCAACACAGTAAAACAAGTTATTGATTTGCTTTGTTGTTGTGTTAGAGAAGCAGCCTGAATGTACTGCACAGTGAATAATGCTCAATTTGACCCGATATAAACACAATTTAAAATCAAATAAAGTTTTGCATATTATGGCTGTTTTATTTCTAAATGATGTACATCATGTTTGTATATCACATGTGGAAACTCAGTGCACTAAACAATTGTTTATTGCAGTAAGCCAAAAGCAAAGGTTACCTTCACAGAGACATTTTTTTTTGTTTTGTTTTGTTTGGGTTCTACAGTTCTGTGATAATGGGGATGGATAGCAAGTGACAGGTGACAAGGGTGTGTGAGCCCGACTTCCCACTCAATTTTGTACTCGCACAGTGACAGCTGGGGTAGAGAGCAAGCTTTAATTGCATGTGATGGACAATCATACTGGCAGGGACCTTCAAACCAGTAGAGGATCACTGGGAAAAGGGCAAAGAAAAAAGTGGGCTGGAAACATCAGAGTGGCATCCTCCCTGAAAACCATTCGCCTGATTGCACCCACCCCATATACATCTATCACCCCACTGCATCATACAAGTCAAAACAAACATGAGCTGCGTGTGCACAACACTCACTGACTCCTTTGAGTCAGGCAACCTAACTTCACACTTTAATCCAGCTTGCTTGCTTAATGCTTGCTTTTTTGCTTCTGCAAGCAGAGGCAATCTGCATAAGGGAATTCATACGGTGCGCAAAATGGAAGGAATTAGGGGATTAGGGATTTAAGGAAATCTCTCATCTGGAGCAATTGTTACTACATTTTCCTTTTTTTCTCATTTTTAATCACCAAAGACAAATTAAACACTGGATCAGAATCAGTTATTGGACTGCAGACTGATATATGATGGTCCTTTGCTCAAAAAGGAAAAATAAAACATGAAAGCAAAATGTAAGAAGAGACCGTGGCAAGAGAGACTGAGATAAGCAACATCCTTCAAAGTAAAAGGAAGTGAGCTATATTAGGACCTTATGCCTAAATAGGGAAATTTTGCTTTGCTGTCCATTCAAGGAAGCTGGGAATCTATCAACCAAAGAATACAGGCCCAGGAGCATGTATCCTTTGAACTTGGGATTGCTCAACCAGGAAAATGGTTTTACACAGTTGAGTGTTGAAAAAAAACATGTGGATGAGTAGCAGAGACCGAACAAAAGCACGGTTACACGGGTGGATGTGGCAGTAACGAAAGCAAGATGGCAAGATTTCTGTTCATATAGCAATTATTAGGCATGGGGGAGAAATAAAGACAAAATAATAGTTTTCTTGTATTTTTCTACACAGTGACTGAAATTGTTCAACTGGAATACTTCATTTTATTAGCATCATCATGGCTTTACTCAAAATGTGACATGTGATTTCACATATACCTGCAGTCAAAGGTTGCATAATCAGGTTGTAGGTCTGTTTGGAACATCCAGTATGTACTACATCTTATTGTTTTTTGGGTTTTTTTTGCCATTTTGTAGTCCGCTTTCAATTATCAAATGTAGATGGAATTACTGTGCACTAAAAACACACCGAAGTGCAGCATATACAGAAGCTGTACTCGATCATCTTCTGTCTATCTTCTGGAAGATGATGAGGTGCACCAAACTGCAAATGCAATTTCCTTAGCACATGAAGCATCCAGTGAACTATACTCTCTATCTGCACACAACCCATGATAATTGGGCGACAGCTTCTTTAGAATTAGTTGAATGCTTAATTAGTATGTATTACTACATGGTAAAAACTGTATTTATTATCTTTTGCCATGTTTTTCTAGTTGGATGCAACAAATTTTAGTTTGTTTTAGATTTGCATTCGCTACAAAGACCATGCACCATGGTGGATCAGCAATTAGTAGTAGCCCATACAGCTTCAGCATTCTAAAATATAAAAAGCATACAGTACTGTACTTGTTTGAGACATAACATTTTAACAACACAAGTATAGATAACCCCCCCCCCCCTCCCAAAATGGTTTGTTCCAGCTTGGCTCTCCCCTACCCTGGCTCTTGCTGCGTTGCTGCCAGAGCGATGGTGGCTGAGACACAGCGGAGCAGAGGTGGAAGTGCCTGGCTTAAAACAGGACATATTAGCTGCATTTAACCTTCAGTTACCCTTTATATAGTTAGGTAGCAGTCAGACCATGTTTCTTTTTAGCTGAAAAACATTACATCCAGGTAACCTGCCGGGTTGAAAACGTGTTTCCCGACGATGTTTGCTACCCTACAATCTGTCCTGCTCTGTAGTAAAATCAGCGATATTTGACCGTCCTGTTGCTCCCATTGAAATGTATACAGCCTATTTAAAATCTAAAACTTAACATTGTCCGTAGCCTACTGTTGTTACCACTGTCCTGTTTGAAATGTAATGAGAGAAACTGGTTATTTTGTCATATGTGCATGTGCCGATATTGAACCTGAGGTACCAACTAGCTAACTGACTGGATGCCCATTAACCTTATAACTCCTGGTGTGTGTGTGTGTGTGTGTGTGTGTGTGTGTGTGTGTGTGTGTGTGTGCGCAGAGAGACAGCCAGGTTCATAATGGATATGAGGAAGTGTTTTTCAAAAAAAGGAGCCACATTCAGGTAAAAGTGTAAGAACAAATGATCCATCAATAAAGGATAATGTTGGATCAGTGTTTCAATATTTATATCTTTTATTAGATGTACATGTCGTTTGGTTATTTGCCTTTTGGTTGAAAGTACAATGAGAGACGACTTTTATTAGTGCTCTTAATAGTGTGTTTTTTAATCTAATTGAATACAATCTATTTGTGTATGATTGTCAGTCCAAAGAGGGAGAGAGGAAAGAGGGGAACATGAGGACAAAGTACAAGATCAGGAAGAACCAGGTAAGAAAACAGACAGGAAATAGTTAAAGCTGTTTGGTCAAAGCTGCTATACAGCATCTGCAAAACAAACTGGGTTGTCAGCCCTGGCACTGCATTACCATATTGAACTTCAGTCAGAGGAAGTCACGGTTGCCAAAAACTTTTTGAAGCTCAAGAGAGAGGCTGGTGCCATCCCAGATATGTTAACATTGTACAATCTTCTGGATAATCAGATCTTCCCCACACTGAAAACTATTATTCAGGTTGCCCTAACAAACCCAGTTAGCAGCTGTAGCTGTGAAAGGTCTTTTAGTGTTTTGAGTCAGCTCCATACCTGGCTGAGAAGGACCATGGGTCAAAGCAGACTCCAGCACCTGGCTGTGATGTCAGAAAGAGATGCTTGAGAGACTTGACCACCAAAATGTGATAGATTTACCAACCTCAAGGTGAGGCGACATAGGTTAAAAGAAAAGGAAAAATCTGCAGAGCCATAGTAGTATCGGCAGTAAAGATCTTTTCATACATTGTATACATTGTACCAAAGGCCAAGGTGTCTCCATTTTTCAATTTTTTAATAATATTTTGTACATTTCAAGGACTCTTCTATTGTTGGAGTGTATTTTTATGTGTCTGTATTGTATTATACATACACTTTAAAAGTGAATCTCTGTCCAAAAAATGCACTCAGTTTACTTTTTACTCACTATGAGCATCATTCATTATTCTCCTGCAGTAATTAAGGTTAGGATATGTATTTTTTTTTTCAAATTCCAATCCATTCTTCTTTGGCAGCATTTAAATAACCTTTATCAGATTTGATGTTTTTGTTACAGACTTTTCAAAAAAAGTGTTTTGCTTTTCTTTCACAAATGTGGAGATTAAATTGTGTTAAAATGTACAAAACAGTGATATCATGTTTTGTGACGAGGACCCAGGCACAGAGAGACTTTATGAATTTAAGAATCTTATGATTTAATAAAGAAATTTGCAGACTTGCACAGAGAGGGTAAAATTATGATGACTGATAATGGAAATGAAGACAACAGACGATGAGGACAGGGAGGAACAGGGGTTTAAATGCACCAAGGAGACAGTCAGAGGGAACTTGGGACAACTGGAGACATTTAAGGATGCAGGGACTGACAGACGGGGAAGAAGTCTCATGGTGATGAGTAAAGTTTACCTTGCCTGGATGGGCAGCTCTCTGGGTGCTCAGCACCCCCAAAGCTCTGATCCTAGAATCCCCCCTGAGCCCACACCTGTCCCACATCATGTTTCATGTTTCAATATTTTTAGTAACCAATCAGAAAACAGCTCATAAATTCTTTCCACCACAGAAGTCTACACAATGTGTTTGTGGTCTGCTTTTGTGCAGAAAAAAGGCACAAGTATGTAGACTCTACAAGCTTGCAAGGGAAAAAAACCCTAAAATGTCTCAAGACATTCTTGAGTCCTTTGCATGTTTTTCCCATCCGGTTAGTAGAGCCATTATTTTTTAGGAATTTGTAATGGTAGATTACCATTTGATTTACCTTCCTTTCTCCTTTTCATGAAGGTAAGGTTTTATAATTTGATTCGTTAATTGTAATTTGGTCATCTTTATTATATTTCCCAGATAAATTTGTTTGCTTGTTATTTTGGCCTCCGCATGGCCAAAAGATTCACCACACTGCAAAAACTCAAAATCTTACCAAGTATATTTGTCTTATTTCTAGTCAAAATTATCTCATTACACTTAAAATAAGACACAATCAGCTACAGGGCAACATTTCAGTAAGCTAAAGGAACTTGTTTCAAGACAGTGAATCTTGAAACTAGAGAAAAACTAGAGATTTTTCACTTGTTCCACTGGCAGATTTTTTCACTTAATACAAGATATTTTAGCTTAAAATAAGTGAAAAAATCTGCCAGTGGAACAAGTGAAAAATCTCTAGTTTTTCTCTAGTTTCAAGATTCACTGTCTTGAAACAAGTTCCTTTAGCTTACTGAAATGTTGCCCTGTAGCTGATTGTGTCTTATTTTAAGTGTAATGAGATAATTTTGACTAGAAATAAGACAAATATACTTGGTAAGATTTTGAGTTTTTGCAGTGCATAGCTCTATCAATTTGAAAATAAGTCTTGGGACCCTGGAATGACAGGTCAATTTATCAGATATTTTTAAATAAGTCCACATTAACAATCTTCTTCTGAAATTGCAGCCATTTTGGAAAATTGACACTGTAATTAGGAAACTTTGTTTTACTAAATCTAAAAGCAATACAACTCAATATAAAATACATGAAAGTATTTCTAGAATCTAACCTGTCCATATCGCAATAACAAGACAAAGTAAAATTACAAAGTGGAGGGGAGGAAGTCAGATACAATCATAGCGACTGCTGCTCTGCAAAGACCTTGTCCCGACAGTGCACAGCAGCAGCAGAAACAGCAGAGAGGCAACAGAGCAGCTTTGATAAACACCAACAAAATCTCAGCAATCAAATCCAGTGGAGACTTGAAGCATGTACTGCTTCATTTCACCTTATCAGTCTTGTTGGTTTGGTGTAGGCCTAAGTTTAGTCAGCCTCTGTTGTTACAGCTAGACATGTACCTGATAAGGTTATCTATGGAACCTCTTCAAGCGACCTTACAGGGTACAGCCCTCTCATTAGCACTATACTTATTTATGTATACAGGACAAGATAATTGGGATATCAATTATCAGTCAGTGAGCCCCCACCATCCCAACCACACTCACTCCCCCTCATCCCTCTGTGTGTGCCAGTGGGAGGCACAATTATCACCATGATGTATGACTCTCTTTCATGTCCTCTGCTCTTTGCTCCAGGCTCATTGTGTCACCATCCAAACACAACTTTTACCTTAGAATTCAAGGTCTAAACATGCTCAGCTCTTAACTGTGATTTTTTTAATTAATCCTTCCTGTATTGTATACAGCATATAGAATGGTGTGAGATCTGAATGCAGTACAATATAATATGTAATACAACTGGAATATAGAATTATTGATCAAACACACCAATATATATATATCCTATGTACCTTAAATGTCGATCCTAAACGACAAAAATTACAGGTTAGATGTGTATTTTTTGGTCATTATCACTGGTCATACCGACATTGATTGGGCTTAATATTGTTACAGTGGTACAGAAAAGATATTCAGAATAACATTAACCATAAATGTCTGTGTCATATATGAGCAAAGTGAAAAGGCTTTGTTGTTTCACTTCACAATATTCACATATTTAGTTTTTACGTTAGGTTACACCAAATAATTGTCCGAAAAAGTATAGAAGTAGGGGAAAACCTTTAAATAATGGCATTGTGCATATACTATTCTGAGTAGTGCTCCTCCAAATTGACTGTTAGTAAATCTTGAGTGGATGTACATGTTTTAATTGGTCTTATTCACACTAGTTGTATGGATACACACTCACTTTATGTATGTACGGATACACTCTGTTTTGCCTTTGAAGTAACATCACTGACCGTTTTCACCCAATCACTGAAAATATACTTGAATGACCAAACACAGGTTAATAGGTATAGGTAACAATATCTCGATTGTTGAGTTTTTCTTGATAGCTTAAAATTTCTTTAGGGGGAAGAAAATGTATGTTCTGCCTTTTATAACTTAAACTGAATATTATGGTTGTAAACTGCCCTAGTGGTTGCTTTGTAATATGGGTTTGACTACTTTGGGAAAGAAAAAATGAAAACGTGAAAAAATCAAAGATGGCGGAAAGTGATACCGTAATGTTATCGTTCTAAGCTGATACGGACCTTAAAATGTTGTTGCCTTGGATAAGATATGTCTGTAAGTCTGAGTGACAGTAAAATAATTATCATCTTTTGTTTTGTGTAAAAATGGTACGATAATTTGTACATTGAAAGTTTTATCTTGTTAGCTTGCAGTAAGAGTGTAACAAGCTAGTTTACAATGTTAGTTAGCTAATACAGTATCTTGTACTTTCAGATTTACGATGGTCAAAGAGAAGGCAATGGTCAGAGGCCATTCTTCAATAAATCAGCGCAAAAAGGAAAATAAGTCTGGTTATTGAAGCATGTTATCTCGCTGTCTAGCTGGTGAAACTAAGAAACTCAGGGGAAGGACAGCACAATGTACAAAAAATAAAGAAATGAATAAATGGAGAGATATCTTTTCACCACAGGTCTGATGACTTTATCACAAACAATGTTTTCTTAGTAAAGTCAAAAGTTTAGAGAAACTCATAAATGTTTTGAGTCAAACTATTTTGACTTTTCAGGCCGCTTTGCCTTTCTTTCAGTGTACAAGACTTTCACCTTTTTCTCAGAATGTAATTTAAGACAAAAAACAACATGTTTACGTGGTAGATAAATTAAAATGTCAAGTTCATGGGTGTTGCAGCGTTGAGATGTTGACTCCTTATCTTTCATTGCAACAGCTGATAAAGCAGATTATTCTGGCTTGTTGGGGAAAACCACATCTGATGGTACAGTGTTAAAACATCTCCTCGGGCTATAAAAAGGACAGCGTGTGTTTCAAGCTTACTCTTTGACTTCCTAACCACAGCTCTCTCTCTCTCTCTCTCTTCCTCACCCTGCAGCTAGAGGCTCGCCTGAGGTCACAGCTTGCGTTAAGATGGGGGTATGCAGGGTCCAGGCACGTTAACTGTGGTGCTTCTCAGAGACTCAGGTTTCTGCTTTAATCCAACATGTATAATAAAAAGTGATGATGGAGGTAAATTAGAGTCCAGAGAGCAGTAATAATCTAAGCAGCTGTTTTTCAACAATTTTCTATTTGGCACTTCCAAATAGAGACATGTGGACATAGAGTGGTATATACACATGCTGTGTATAGTTGACTACCAAAAACGGCTAACATCCGATTTTGCGTGATGTTAAATATCATTTCTTGTCAGAGGCTAATAAAACAACAACATATGGCCGAATTTTGTAGCATTTTCACATCAAAATCTCATCCTTCTCCAGTGAAACCAACAAACTTTTGCCAACTTTTGCCTAATCTACACAATCTGACTTACAGAGGCAGCACATTAGCAGAGTTAACATAGTCCTTCTTTGGTATATTTAACTGGCATTCAAGTGCAGTACTGTAGGGAGGCCATGAACATTTGAGCTACAAGGATCCACATGAAAATTCAAAACTGCTTCAGGATGCCAGTGTAAAATTCCACGTCACATTATCTAGCCTGCTGTACATACCTGCTGTAAAAACAAGCAATGTGTTTCCATTAGTGGGACATCTGAGGAACCCCTATCTGGCACATTTGCAACAAAGATCAATAATTTCCATATTCCTGTACTATTTACAGGCTTGATCTTATTCTGAAGTCCAGTTTGTTCCAAGAAGGAAGAATCTTATGAAGAATGTATGCCATGCAGAATTCATTCCTTTTCAATGAATTCTAATGAGGGTTCTGACTATGGTCCATTTATAACAGGGGTGTCAAACTCAAATACACAGTGGGCCAAAATTCAAAACTGGAACAAAGTCGCGGGCTAACGTTAATATTTATTGAAATATATTTATTCCTCCAGATATAAGAATGAATCTTTTCTTATGGACTCAAACACATTTTGCTAAAAAACTGAATATGGAACAAGCAAAGCTTAATACTAAACAATGTATATATTAGCTGTATAATACCAGTAGGCCAGCTCTGATAGTAATTTGTTATGGCTTCGCGGGCCAAATGTAATTAGGCTGCGGGCCAAATTTGGCCCGCGGGCCAGAGTTTGACACCTATGATTTATAAGTTCTAACAGCTTAAGTCTGTCAAGTTAGCTAGCAATTTTCACTCTATGTCAAACACCTTTCAAGTTAAGAGCAAATCCAGTCTCAGGGTAACCTGAAAACTCTTCAGATTTTGCTGTGTAAATTAATGGAACAACAATCATTTTCACAAAGTAATTTAACCTCTCATTACTGTGAGCTCAGCTTTTTTGCCCTACAACGCCATTTGAAGGTCAACACACGAACAAAGCCAAGGTCAGCACAGATTCTAAAACCAGTTTAATTACAACCCCAATGGTAAATTATAAAATACAATTATAGGAAGTGCAGTATATTTCTGTCCTTTATGTACTGCAAATAAAGCACAGAAATGTTTCAGCGTGTTTGTTAGCCCAGTCCTTAGTATTTAGCATTTAGTAAGCCATTTTTGAGGCAAAATGTGAATTTTTGCTTTGACATCAAGTCAATTAAAAAAAAAAAATGAGGCTGTTTTTTTATGATGTCCACCTTCATCCCTCATTCTGTCTGATCAACCTTAACCTGAACAATTTTGATGCAAATGAGTGAAAATACTAAAGTGCCAGACGTAGATGAAGGCAGCTAAGAGCTGTGTTAGATCACTGGTATTCAAATCAATGCAACAGGAGATACAGACTCTACAAAGCAGAGGAATAACATAAAACATACTGTGCTTAAGGGGATTGAAATGGCACAACCTTTCTGGATTACAAAACCTCAGCTGTCACATCTCATTTTCAGATTTTACAGATTGAACTTTAAACCAACATTCATCAAAGGATTCAAAAGTCTGGGCACGAATATTTTCGCAGTGAATTAGACCTGGATAATAAATGTTTTCACTTATTTGTTCACACTGCATTATTACAGGGTGTCAAAGTGTTAACACTGAATATTCAAATATCAATTTTTGCAAAATATTTGACAAGATATGACACTGCATATCATTGCAGTTATTGAGCTTTCTGACACTGCTCAAGAGTTCTTCTCTGTACTGGATACAATCACCAGTTGCTGGGGAAAAATGTGTATTCACCTGCTGGCTGGCAGTGGTTCTTTTTTTTTTCACTGATTTTGCCTAGCAAGAGCCTTGCTAGGCAAAATCAGTGAAAAAAAAAGTGATTACTGCAATTGTTAGCAGATTGTTATAACTAGCTTAGGTTTTTCATGTTTGCCTACAAGTACTCCCTTACTTCTAGCCAACTGGTAGTACAACTTGAAAAAGTGCAATGCAAACCACAAAAGGAAACATGGCACACTTTGCATGCACACTTTGCACTTTGAATCACCTTGTTGTTGAATTGTGCTATACAAATAAACTTGCCTTGCCTTGCCTTTTAAGTTCTACATCAGTGCTGCAGCCAACATGTTTCAAAAAGTGCAACTTTTATTTAAAGGCAGTCTCCAGTTTGAGTTGCACTTTTCAGCTTCAACACAGGTTGGAGAGTAGCTGGCTTGTGTTGACTTGTTGACTTGTCAATGGCATGGCATTACATAGCTGATAGATGAGAGATGATCTGCCCCTGGGCAATGCTGGACACATCGCAATCATCGGACGTGTTCATCTAATTTTTCTGATTGTTTTTGTCTCAGGTGAAGGAACATATTTCTTTTAGTTCAGAATTAGTTTCTATTCCTTTTACCAAATTTAGTGGTCTGTCAAATACCATACTTTGCAGAACTAAACCTGCCCAACCTTTAATACAACTATAGCGATAGAGCTGAAGCAATTCTTAGAGAAAAAGTTTAACAGTTAAGATGGTCTACAACAACACAAACAGCTTCATAATTAAAACGGTTTGCTTGTCAGATATCTATGTGACAAACAGTAACGGAAAACCTCACCCATAATGTTATCTTTGTTTTCTTTGCAGCCAATGCAAAACAGAAATGAACTAACTGTCTTAAATAATGTAGATCGCAATATTACATGTTTTAATATTGTGCAGAATCATTGCTGGCATCTTGTGCTGGTTATTTTATGTTCTGAGGATAATCAAAAAGCACATCACAGATCAACTAGACCAATAACTGTATTGCAAGTGCCATGTCTTATCATTAAAAAATTTCCCACGGATTGATACATTCATCCTCTCTAAGGAGAGCAGACAGCAGCTCCCTAAAATATCAAGAAAAAAAAGGAAAAAAATCTTTCCTTTGACACGGCCCCTTCACCACTGAGCTAACACAGTGAGACATGGATTTGTTAGTGCAGACATCTAAAGGGCCTTAAAACTGACTGAAAGTGAGAGTGAAAGACCTTTACATTCCCACCCACGTGTTAGATGAAAGGAGTAAATACACCGCTGCACTGGCAGTCAGCCATAATGACCCAATTTACGGTCCTCAAACCAAAGAACATCTCTGGAAATAAATTAAGCCTGAGCAAATGAAAATCTTCATGTTACGCTCCTCATTCTTGCTCTCTTCTCCATTTCTCACGACTGCAATCGCTCTCTCCACAAATTCCTTGTTCTGATTCTCTCCTCCTTACCTCAATCTCTATTCTCTCCCTCTATCTTACTCTCTCCATTTCAAAAGGACAAATGCTTCCTGCAGTCACTGTAGCACTGCATTGGTATTCTGCTCTCAATTTAGCTAAGAGCAAGGCAGCAGTATCTACTTGCTGCAACCAAACAGCAATCTGACACAGGCCACAGAAACAGAAAGCGAGAAAAGTCTTGAAGAATTGAAGGAACCGTGAAATATGAGAGGGAGACTGGAAGGAAGAGACAGACCGACTTATACGGCTGTCCAGCAGTGACATCATTTGCTGTGCTATAGGGTCACTAAAGAGCAAAAGCTCATCTGCATTAATTAAAGGCTTCTGTTCGGCTTTTTGCAGAGAACAAAAGCAGCACAGTAGAGCTTTTTAAGCTATCTGAGACCGCTCCAAACTTACACTAACCCTACATCAAAATAAATCAAAAGCTTTGATCTAACATGCAAATTTTATTCTTATTACTTCAGATCTATCAAAAGCTGGACTCGAGTAAAACATTTTGTTTGGGTTGATTTCCTTTTTCAGCACCGTCAAAGCTTATCTGCGAGCGCCACAAAAGTCTAAAGCATCAAACAACTGTCACATAACTTGGCAAAACAGTTATCGACCTTTTCAACATGCTGTAATTACAAGTGATTTGATCATGCAGGACCAGGTAGAAACTACTAAGTCAAATGATTATTTTAAAGGTTACAAAGCAATAATAGACCATAGTGATAACGGTAGTGAAGACCACTCATCCTGCATTACAGGTGATCAAGATACAAAATAAGTTCTGATGGCTGCATAGAGAGTGAGAGAATTCCCAAGCAAGGTGTAGAGATGCAGACAGGATGAAAGAAATAGGGCAGAGATAAGTGAAGGGGGAGGGATGTCAGGAGTAGGAAGTGCTGACAGCGGGTAAAGGTGAAAGAGAGATAAGTTGAGTAAGGGAGCAAATTCGAGAGAGACATGGAGGGGAGAGGGGTGACGAGAGGTGGAAAGTCCAGATAGACTTGAGAAGAGGTGGTAGGAGGTGAATGAAAGATATGCTACTGGATGCTGAGAAAAAGACATGGAAGAATGTGAAAGAGAAGAAAAAACATAGATATGGAAATGGGATGTGTCAGTGAAGGAGGGAGCCAGAGGTTTAAAACAGAACTGAATTTGACATGAGTTGACAGCATATGAGCATATCCCAAGAGCAAATGAAAGCAAGAGCAGCAGAGACAACAGGCTTGGGAAGGAAGGAAGAAAGAAAGAAAGAAAGAAAGAAAGAAAGAAAGAAAGAAAGAAAGAAAGAAAGAAAGAAAGAAAGAAAGAAAGAAAGAAAGAAAGAAAGAAAGAAAGAAAGAAAGAAGTAAATTCACTAAAAAACAGACGAGAAGAAAGCCAGCTGAAATAGCAGACCTTCAATGTGTGATCTTAAACGTGAAATATTCAGCAGCTTTGATGTTAAATACTGTTTCTGAATAAGTCCCTGCTGAAATCAAAGCTGCACCTGTGCCATGTCTGCAACTCTTGTATGACTCACATAATCCCTAAAAAGAGTGATCTTCTTCAGCAGTTCAATCTTTAAATGAGGTTCTTAAAATACTGAATGAGAGAACACTGAACGATCATGCACACTTTAAGTAATCTATTCACAAAGTTCCACACCCTCCTCCTTTTGAGCCCTCACTGCATCAGCACCTCCTTCATCAAACATTGTTAGAAGAGACTTTCGACAGCCTAAACAGTGAAATGAGGTCCCAGACCTCTCTGCAAGACTCTGACTTGAACTAACCGCAGATTTTGCACTGCAATTATAAAACAAAGACAAATACAAGAGTTATGATGGTGCCTTACCTTCCTTGCAGTACTTTCCTTTGAAGCGAGTGTGGGTGCAGTCACAGTGAACTTCTCCATACTGAATAGAACAAAACCCTCCATTGAAGCATGGGTTCTGTTTGGTGCAGAGGTACTCCAGGTCGCTCTGAATACCCTGGCTATTGAGCAAAGTAGGAGGCATCTCTCCCACCTTCAGATTGGAGATCAAGCCCTGGAAGAGTGGTTCATACTTCACTGTGCTGGATGTCAGTGCAGACAGTCGCACGTCAGGTGGTATCCCACCTACAAACAGGTCACTGACCACAGCCATTTCCCTCCTCTTTGACTTGACCTCTGCCACTTTTGTTTCCCCATCTACCATTAGCATGGTCTCACGGAAGTTGCGGGTAAGCAAGACCATGTGCCAGCGGTCGTCATTCACCCGTATCTCCATGTGTACGGTGGCTGGCTCTGCACAGTGGATGGCAAAGCGCAACTGGAGGCGCCCACCAGCAATCAACAGCTCCAAGAAGTCGCAATTACCGCCATCGTCCAGGTAGAGTACCAAGGCTTTGCTGATGTTGGTCTTGAGACTGAAGCTCAGCTCACCCACTGATCCAGCTTCCCAGCGCCCATAACGTGCCCACTGGCCAGGCGCCCCACTGAATTCCAACATATTCACTGTAGTGAGCAGGCTGAAGAGGGCCAGAGGCCACACGGGCAAATACAGGATTCTTAACCCCCTTGTCATGCTCAAAGTTCTGATGTGTCCCCCTTCTTTCTTAATGCTGTAGGTCTAATGAGCAACAGCTCTCTCTTCACTGAGGAAAAAAGACTGTAATATAAACAGGAATATAAACAAGAAGTATCATATAGTACTGAATTCGGTTATAAAAGTCAATGGGTAAGCAATCCTCACAGGTGCTCTACTACAATTTGCCTGACCAATAAGCACTTTTTTCTCCTCTCTCTAGTGTTAATTCTTCTCCTTATCCTGATTCTCTCCTTCGTCTCTCCATCAGTTGGTGCCTCTGGGACTGAGGAATAGGGGGAGAATAAAAGAGGGGGAATATGATAATTTCAACACAGTTGTTTCTTCAAAAGCCTCTTTGTCTATCCTGGACCAAAAATAGAATGTTCCTCTCTCAAATCCAGATCTCGGAGCAATTTCCAGGAAATTTGAGCTGCTGCCAGAAGCTTGGGGGTGGGGTGGGGGGAAGATTGTGATCTTTCTTCAGGAGGAGAGCAAGTAGAAGAAAATGAGCAAAAGAGGAAGGGAGCTTTATAGTAGACGGGTATCAGAGCCTGCTGGTGTCTGCTTGAGCATTTGATGTGCTCATCATTTTCAGTTTAATGCCATTCTTCTCCTTAAACTCACAGAACACAAAGATTTACGCAGGTATGGGTTCCATGACTGTGATGGGTGCTGGCAATCTGGGAGAAACAAGAAGAACAAAAAGACAGAACCGTCAGTTACATGCAAACACTTTACATTTCAAATTAGTTGGTAAGCAATTAGCCTGATAGCCTTAATAGATATTTGATATGGTATTTCATTTTTTGCTTTGCCTACAGTTTTGCACACCATATTCTATATTTAATAATCCCTACACTTTTTTTCAGTTCAAAGCTGACACTTCAAAAAAGTTTGCCTACAGCCATCTAAGTAAGTTTAGCAATTGTGTGGCTCCATACATCCCAAAAGACCCTGAATAAAAGAAATGTCTTATTTCATCTGCTTGATTCTTTGATATCCAGTAAAGAAAGTTGCCATCCACACGCAACACACACGCAACATAAGGTTTTCAACAGAATGAGGTAATATTTGATAAATCACAGCCCCCCATAGTGGTGCACACACACTTTACGGATATGCATATGCAAACACACACATCATTAAATCAAATGCAATTCAGATCGGCGTGCTGGAGAGTCAATAGCTATCTGAATAGCTGGTCTTGACCCTGGGGCTTGACCTAATCCCTAGCCATTAATTCTTAAGTGAGATTTAATTTCAATCTCATACAGTCTGCAATTAAAGCTAGGCTCACCCCTGCTCGTGCTCCCTTGTGCTATCCTGCCTCGCTTCAAAGTGACAACAGAGATGATATTGGCATACATGAGGAGGAGCGAAGAAGAGTGAGTGAAATACAGTGAAAGGGAGAGCTGCTACACTACAACCATGATCTCCAAAGGTCAAAGCTTAACATCAGTGGAAAAAGATTAGGGAGACTAGAGGGAAAAGAGAGCTGTATGATACAGCAGAGGGAGGAAAACAAGTAAAGACGGGACCATTTTTGTTTGGAAGACGACACACTGATAACACAACAAATGAATGCTGCCTTTAGATGGCTTTTGTGAGGTTATATTTGTAACATGGGTGTTACAAAGTGTCGCTGGAAGGGTGGGACATTGCATCACATATGTGAAAAAGCACAATGCATTACTAGGTTATGCATGCAAAACATAATTCTGATATCAGTCATATTTGGTTATTTTTTCTATTATCTACCTTTCTAAATTTATGCCCAAAATGTCGAGTGTCGAGTGCAGAGCTTCTTTACATGTCAATGAGTTTCTGACAGAAAAGGCTAAAGATATACGTAATGCTTTATGATTGCAGCTTTTCACAAATCTCATATGTATACATAAGACACCAAACACATGGCTAACTGTAAGTCTAGATGTTGTTAAATGCAAAGCACAGTGAGACAAAATGTCTACAAGTATGTGGCAGGCACACCATCCCTCTAGGAGTGATAAATTGAGGCTGGTTTATTTTGGTCTCACCAAAATAAACGTCTCCGAGACGGCGCTCTGTATCAGTATTTCAATACATTCTTTTCTCTTTTGCAAGAATATACACATAAGTATGTTCACTACACAATAATCACTTTATTAGAAGTAGAAACAATCTTATGTGCAAGCATGTATATTAATTGATTTATGCATTATATGTACATTTTATACAATGACATGTACAAGGGAACATTAAATAGATATTTAGTTTGAGAGTTTACATTCGTGCACCATTATGGGTACATAGCACAAAAACATTTCCTGGCCAAGAGATTTTTCTGTCTTGTTGGAGAGTTTCTACCACCAAAGACAACCAAACATTCCTTGCATTTCTTACTGCTGCGTTTATGAAGGTTACCACGCTGATAGTCAACATATCCTCTACGCTTTCTCTTTTTGCTTATTATATGATCTTAGCTGGCTTGCCTGACTGTACTGTTAAATCCCAAGGACACTGAGGAAACACAGCAAGTCTCAAGAGGTAACTAGAGCTCAGAGAATTGTACCATGCGCTTGTGATTGATTCAGGTTGCACATGCAGCTGTTTGGATTTAGCAAAGCTACTGTCCCTATGTGACTGTGCAGTGTTACGCTGAAGTGTGTGTAATCTACTAATTTCGGGACCTGCATCTGTTTCTTTTCAAATACTCCTCAGTGGCTCTCTCCGTGGCACTTAAACCCATTGTTTTAACAAAGACAAAATCAGCCTTAGTCAGTTCCAGTTAAAAAAAATATGGTTTACTATTGTTTTAATAGAATGCTTGCTTGATATCCCCCTGGCTAAAAAATCCAAACTAAGCTACAGCAATATACTAGACTTAAAACACAGTCTGTACCAAGTCTCATACACCCTGATCTTACTTAATTTGTACAAAAAGTAGAACCTCTACAACTCCCAGAACGTCTACACGGTCATGTAAGCCAGCACTGACCCATTTCCTCGCAGATTAACCCATGGGAATGTTTCTACTATCTTGACAAAAATTCTACCTCAGCACTGCTAAGGGTGTCTGGCTTAAATCACACTACAGTAGAGGTTTGTGGTGGAGGTGTGGTCCCTGGCTCAGGTGCAGGGGAGGGGTGGTGCAGTGAGCTTAAGGGGGCAGTGCTGGGCATTCTGCTGAGGCCACAGGTGGTGACGCTCCCACCACCTGGGACATTTACAAAGGTAGTCAAAGGTTTGATAGCTACCAACAACAGAAAACCAAGCCAGTTCCATTGGAGTACTGAATCAAACTGAATGGCGAAAGAACACAAACCATAACCACAACTTATTAAGGCAAACAAGTCTCAGCACAGCATAGAAATGTGGCTGTTGATTAATTGGCCAAAATGTATACAACAACTGGAAGAATGAGAGAGAGTAAGAGAGAGTGAGAAAGAAAGACAGCATGTGAGAGCCAGAGAGGGAGACATCAGTCACTCAAGTCACAATATCCCCGTGTAGGTGCCATGCTGTGATACAGATACCACAGCACTGAGACAGAGCAGAGAGAGATCAATAGAACAAGCCGCTTAGTTTGGTTTCTTAACCTGGTTGCTTTTAGACATTGCTTTCCCTTCCGACTATGGATTAATACAGTGTGGTGAAAAATTAATTTACAGCTGAATTTCCTATTTACAATCACCAACGGCAGTCAGGCAAAAACAGTAGACCTGATTAATATGCATTTTAAGTGTTGATGCAAAAGTGAAGGATCCATTCTTTCTAGTTATAATAATAGTGCCTTGAACAGAATTTTCTAATGGAAAAAATGACTTATCTACACTATCAACCTCCCAGTGAAAGCATTGTTTAATTTCATCTTCTACTACAATGTTTCACTTTAGACATTATCAGACGCCGGTTTAGTGAATGCCATCCTATTCTAGTCAAGGGGCTTAAATGCCACATACACCCAGTAAGGTAAAACTATACCATTTAACTAAATTATAGTACAGTATAGTATAGTCACCCATCCACTTCAGCTTATCCAATTCAGGATAGTGGGGACAGCTGGAATCTATCCCAGCTGCCATAGGACGAAATGCAAGGAGCACTCTGTAAAGTATATAGTATATAAAAAAATATAATAATAATAATAATACTTTCCTCAAGAATGAATTCCTTTTGTTACAGTCCTATTTTATCTGGGCTTTAATTGTACAGTATCTAAAACTGTGTGATGGATCAAAATAGCTTTAAATATGTATTTATGTAAATAAATGTAGTTGTTTTGTCAGGGTAAAATTAGTTTTGCTGTGTGCGCGTGCAAACGTGAGTTTTCTTGTTTAATTCATCTCTCACTGAGCTACGTCTTGGCTCCACGTCTGCAGATTCCCTGCTGTCCAGATTACACCTGTTGTGTGGGACTGTGCCAGGCTATCAACTTCCTCCTCCTGCACAGAGTTCAGTGCTGTGGATTTTTTTTCTATAGCTAAAGCTTAAGAAAAATGTATATAATAAAATCATGTAAAGTAAAACACTCACTATTCATACTATTCATGTGCACTAAGCATCACACACACAGCTTCTACATATAAGCAAATACACACACGGCATATCGTAGTCAGGCAGGAGCCATTAATCCTGGCCTGTGAGGAGCTCAGCAGTGTACCATCCGTCAGCATGAAGCTGTTGCTGCCACTGCTGTGCTCTAATTAACCAGAGAGGCACGCTGAGCCACTTTTAATATTCCTGGTCAAGTGGGAACACGAGGATTTAGTATGAGAAGGAAGAGCAAAGAGAATCATAGGCAGAGATGGCTGGCATCAAGTCATTTAAAAAAATTAAAGGAGAAAGAAGAGAGATGGAGAAAAGGCAGGGCTGTATTTCATTTGATACATTGAGTGAGACATTTCTAAGGAAGCTGTAAATTGAACTAGAGCTATCCAGACATCAATCAGACTGTCATTGTATCGTACATACTCTGTGTTTTGATATAAAACCCCTTTGGTGACCTTGGTGACAAAAGTTAGAACAAAATGATTGCTTAATAAAGAAAAACTAATGGAATCTGTATAGCACATGCTGAACAGACCCCTTTCAGTCACGTGAGTGGTGTGAACTAATAGAGGTGTGTAGCTCTTTATTCAACATCAGGCTACTGACTTTGATCAGTCTCGTCAGCTTTAAGCCACTAGTGACTAGCTCTGGCTGTTAGTGCTAACTGCGTTTAGCCTTGATAAGAAGATGCTAATGAAAGAGATCAAGGGCTTTAGCCTAGCTGTTAGTTCTGTAACAGCCAGATTCATAATGACTTTAGTGGGACTCCTTGTTGCTCCTTTTACTGTGACACTTTGACAGGCTGAATCATGGACAACAGATGCATTTGCTCTGCAAACTAAAATGTTGTAAGGTTGAAAAGAGAAGGCAGCTATAGCTATAGAGGGTTTAGTTTGGTTTATTAAGATCCAGATTAGCAGTGTAGCAGCTATTCTTCCTGTGGTCACAAATCTTTACATTTTGACTGGGCATTGTGAAACATACACACATGTGCAACATAACATCATACTAGAAATAGAAAGATAAGTGCCCAACCAATAAAGGATTTTTAAAACTGATACTGACAGTGTTGATTCAAAAATCCAATCATTCAGCTTTTTCTTTTCTTCCAGACAGATGAAACATACACAGATTTCCCTGAAATTTGTTTTGTGTAGTTAATTATGATGGGAAGCATGGTGGTGCTGTGGTTAGCACTGTTGCCTCATAGTAAGATGGCCCTGGGCTCAAATCAATCCCTCCAGGACTTTTCTGTGTAGAGCTTTCATATTCTCTGCATCATACTCAGGCTTCTTCCCACACTCAAAAGACATGCTGTTAGCGGGCTTAGAGTAATTGGTGATTCTAAAGTGGCCCTTTGTTGATTCTGCAACAATGTGGCAGTTTGTCTAGTTTGCACCTCTCGCCTTTCAGTAACTAGGATAGGTTCCAGTCCCCCCGAGACCCTGAACTAAATAAGCGGAAGTAGATGGATGGATAGCTATTTATGAGTAAGATAATATGACAATGTAGTTTCAAAATAATCTCGTTTTATTGTTCAAACAACTTGTGGATTAGTAATTTACCCTCTGCCTTACTCGGCTTAGATCAACTGGTTGTAACGTTTATGGTGTCCCAAGCACATGTTGTCAACAAGGAAGTTGGAGAGTGCAACAAACTGTGCAACATGAACAGTAATTACATCAATGATTCTCTTAACTTTCTTCTTCTTCTTCTTTTTTTTAATTTATCATCAACTCTGAATGCCAATATATATCAGCAAATAGAAAATATCGACCTTTACTTAGAGATAAGTCTGTAAATTCTGCACCATCTTTTATTCCATGCAGTCTTTTCATTAGGTGAACTCAGTAATCACCAATGTCAAATATGAAAGCTTTTTAAAGGGAGTACTGTGTAGGAGAGGTTATTGAAGCTATTCTTGCTGATCGCATATCAGGTAAAAGATAAAATGCCCTCTGTGAGATGAAAAATCAAGCCAATCAATCAATCGAGCCAAAAAAAAAAAACCTCCATTAAAGGGAGAGAGAAAGACACTGAGCATAAAGCAATAAATAGCACAGCAGACTCTAAGCCTGCAATTATGCTGTTTCAGAGTTTATGTACTGATAATCACACTATAGTATCAATATTAGTCTCATATTCATTATTGCTCGCATGTAGTGTTTTTAGTCAATTCATTTATTAACTCATAATCACTTATTTTAAAATATCAAAACATCAAAAGGCATGTGGTCCTCCGAACCGTCTCTGAGTTTGAACGATTCTTTGCGGAAAAAAGACAATTTGCTTATAACTTGTGAAAAGCCTCCACTGGCAATAGTTTGACATTGTTCTTTTGCAATGCAAAGCTCTCCAAAAAATAAGCAAGCATTCATTAAAGGAGCTGAAAGAAGGAAATCACCTGTCCTGTTTTTTCCTCCCTACTTTGACACTGACCTCCTCGTTATGCCTAACCCTCCCTACTTTGGTCACAACCAACACATCACCAATATCAATTCGGTTCCACCTATTTCTAACATTTCAAGAAGTGTAAGAGCATGCAGACTTAAGATGTGGACAGTACTGTGGGTTACACTAAATAAAGAGGGTAACAATTATGTTTTTCTCTTAGATTTCCAAAAGGGGAAATTACGGCATCTGTTCATATGGCGCACAAGTGAATTTCAGATCACTAATTGGTGCTAAATGTATGGATATGTTCTTACAAACAAACAAAGGTAGCTCAGGCTATTTAAACCATTTTACAATGTACAGGTTGTTATATTTGTAAGTACACTGTTCCTCTTTTAGTTTCTTTGAGTAAAATACTGAATCCTACCTGTTCACAAGATTTAAGCTGCTTTGCATTCGTGAAGTGTAAAATGTTTGCTGGGGGGTTTGAGAGAATCTGAGCGGATGACTTTGTGTGCATGAGTGTGTGTGTGTGTATCCTGAAGCATGTGTGTGGTTGTCTTGGTGCCTGGAGATGTTTTGGTGGGAAGCACAAGGCTCGCTGGCCAGGCCTCAAGACTCTACTGTTCCAATTAACCAGCCCAGCAGCCTGCAGCTCTACTGGCCTTATCTGGAGACAGAGAGAGAGAGAGACGGATGGGGATGGTGGTGGTGGCATGAGTTGGGACACAGCAAGACAGAGTGGGTTGGAAGGCACACCAAAGAAAGGCTTGAGAGGGTGAAAGGGGGAGAAAGAGAATGAACAGAGAACTCACTTTACAACCAGCCAGCATTTCTGCAAATGCCTGCTTACTTATCATTATTCAACTCTCATCTCTTTGCACACACACTTTCATTTGCGCCTTCCTTCTCTTCAGATGAGGGGGAACAATTTTAGAAAGAAAAAAGATCCAGCAAGTTTGTTTAGGAATGGGGGAACTGAAAGTGTTCACCTGACAGGATTAGAAACATTTAAATGGTAAATGAGTGGACATTGTGCATATGTTCTGTTTTTATCCTTAAAAATGGCAAACAGCAAAAGCACTATTCTGTTCCTATAGCTACAGCTAAAAGTTCAGCTTATGTAAGCAGCAGAGCTCTAGTTATGATTAACAGATAAATGTGGGCCATGAATTTGCACACCTTGCGTTTTTTGGCCATATGACAAGTTTATTTCCAAAAACGAACTAAGTGTGTGAATGTGAGAGTGAATGAATAGTGGAATTGTAAAGCGCTTTGGGTGCCTAGAAAAGCGCTATATAAATGCAATCCATTAAATAAAAGTTTAATAAAAATTTTGACTTTTACTTGTGCATATATAAAACTAAAAGTGCGATTGCATTTCATCAGCATCATTATGCTTCTAACATTGCCTCTAGAAAATTGCACCAACAATAAAGAGAAACATTATCAACTTTGTATGACTGCAACCTCATCTTTCCTGCACGGCAACAACTGGCACAATTAGAGGCCATTTCAGATTCTTGAGTAGCCAGTGACAAGAAGTATATCAGCAGCAGCTGAACAGGTATATGCTCTCATCTGTAGCAATAAGAATCAGCAATTGTAAAATGTGGGTATGTGAGAGTAGACGAGGAAATTAATTATCTATATCTAAGCTATAATATAAGCCAAAATCTAATAACACTGAATTTCATTTATTAGACAGGGTTTGGGTGGTGGGTGGGGTAGGTTAGCAGGGGTGTGGGGTTCAGTTCTCATCACTGAATTATGGATGTAAAGGACAGAAGAAATGAGAGGGACAGCTGATAGTAAAAGTGAGATAGAGGCAGAGAGGGAGGGGTGGGAACTCTCAGGCACACGTGGCAATTCAGAGAGAATTGGCTGTGTTAAATGACGATTACCATCTTAAATATACTGTCAAAAAGCAATTTGCTTCTCTCGTGCCACAGGCCTGATATTTGCACCTTATTAGGAAGTCTGCCCTATATTTTAAGACGCCAACCTCCCGACCTCCTTCAGTTTCCGTGTACCCATAAGCCAGCTGTCTAACTGAGGACATTTTCAGGTGAAAAGGAGGTGAATAGAGCTGTGCATAGAAGCCTTTGATATAACAAAGTACTGTTATGTAACCACAATTAAAACAAAGAGGCTCTGCGATACATCGCTGTGTTATTCACACGGACAAAGGTGAGGTTATAATGAAGCTCTAAAGCGTAATCCTTTTGTCGAGATAAATCACTGTAGGTTGACTTTGGCTATTATAAAAACGATATAAAATTCACAACAGTTTATTTAAAAGAACCTGTTTGACGTCACCTTCTTATTTGTTGACTTCAAGACCTTTTTTAAGACAAACTCTAAAATTCGAACAGCCACAGCTGCAGATTTGTACATGAAACTTTTCAGTATCCAAGCTACTGCATCAGTGATGCTGCACACAAATCAGAAGAATGAAACACATGCACAGTAGAGACCTGGGGACAGGCAGAGGTAATAAACCAGAGCCACGACATCTTACTCAACATTCCAACTAAAAGAGCTCCACTGATCTCGGTGCGCCGATATGATAACTATGAGTCAAGGCTCACCAATATCTGCAGCAGGTGAGCAATGTGTTTAATTTCACAGGCCTTGTAGGCTCGCTGAGCTCATTACTGGCCTCTCAATTCACTCACTACACTTGGGATATTGATCTGGGTAATATAGTTAAAAAGATGTGTGCTACAAAGACACCTCACCAAGCAGTACGTAGTCCAGTTCAAGTGTGCTAGTTCAGTATCAGTTCTGCCTCTACCCACTTCTTTTTTCTTGTCTTTTGAGGAGCTATGAAGGAAACCACCAAGAATAACTGATGAAAAACGGAAGTGACACTGCTCTGAAAACACTGATTCAGTTCTCCTTTAGTTCAGCTCTAAATGTGAAAGCGCGGGAACATGCACAGGCATGCCATGTCGCTTTGTGACTCAGGACAAAAAAAAATGTGCCAAGAATTTGGTATGAAAAGATATAAGGTGACATACAGCTTTGTGTGTGTGAACATACACGGACATGCATGGGAAGCTGTTAAAAAAAGGGTACAGATAATGCACGTACACTATTTGCAAGTCTCTGAGAAGAAGTATGCTCGGAAGGAAGAGATGAGAAAACACAGGGCGGGTTTTTTATTTTAAAAATCACTGATTTCTGTATTTTTTGCAGTAGGGGACAAAGTGGGGATTTGATTATGTAAGCTAATGCTCACTCCCCCCCTCTGAACAAAAGCTCGCACAGTGGAGAGTGAAATTTTTGAGCATCCGACCTGAACTTGCAAGACAAACTGCATCATCCTACCAACAGCCTCAGTGGGGATATTACAGACAGGATAATTTATGACCCCTGCTATAAAATAATATTACACCGGCTGCCTCTGAGGCCAATTGAAACCTCTCAGTGCCTCGCAATTTATTGCCGAAACCAAGTGGAAAAGCTAAAGGACAATGATCAATACAAAACCGAGTACCCATATGCACTGACGGTGACCTTGTAAAATCTGTCCATCTAGGAGGAGGTGTGAATGTTGTCTCAGGTGAGTTTGTTCAGTCATTTCAAATGGTGTTGTTCTAAGATGAAGTTAATATACAAGCCTATTGATTGCTGGCATACCAGTGGTTGTTATGCACAGTGCATTGGTAATGAATGTGTTTACCTGCATTCATTTAACATTAAGCTTCTCCTTATATTAGTTCATCTTTCAGTGCATCGACTACAGAGTTGAGCTCAGTCAGAGCAGTCAGTGTCTCAGAAATCTTCTGTTGTGCCAAACATGAAATTAAATTTAGTAAGAGGGTTTGGCTGGATGCATAAAGTAATGATGATGCGCTATATGTAGGAAGGGTAGAATGCTTTGTGTTTTGTCATTACATTTACATTGTCATGCGTTTTGTAATTTAGCTGTGAAGTTTCCATGGAAACTAATTGAAATGTTATTAAAAATACAGTTAATGATCATTTAAAATGCGAAGAAATAAGAAACTGTAAACAAGGTTTAAAAACGTAATTGTTTTCAGCCAGTGAAATAATGTTTCGACTTAGAGTTATCATAATATTTCATTTTAGGCAATAAAAGTAGGCAACGTCTTCTGAGCATAAATTTACAGAGCAGAGCCACACATGACAATGGCAATTTTATTTACATAAGACATTTCATTACATGAAAACAGTGGAAACAGGAAAGCAGAACAAAACAAAAACAATGTACGCCTTCATGAGTGAGGGTGTACATATTAAACATATAAATAGCAGTTAATGTCTACTACCAAGCAGTGTTGGGTAAGTTACTTTAAATTAGTAACTTAGTTACATTACTAGTTACTTCTATCAAAAGTAACTCAGTTACTTCAAGTTACTCGTTACTTTCAGAGTAACTAGTTACTAGGGAAAGTAACTTTGGTTTTACTCAGAATTCTCTTGTTAATGTGTTGCTTCCATAACTTTGCCAGTCTTCTAGCTTGCTTATTGCCACCAGTGCACTGTGCCACCTACCAATAGAAAGGAAAAAAATCATGTGCACATTTCCACGAGAGAAATCCCACACCTGGACCGTCGTTGACCGCCGCATGATTCTAGACTGCTTTTTACATCCAACACAAAAACTGCAGTCGTGGTGCTTTCGATTGTACTCAGAACTCAGAAATTCTGCCTTCTGAATAGGAAGATGTAGGTAACACCAGACTGCAGATGAGCTGCATACAGGGCTGGACTGGGACAAAAAAAAATCATCCCGGGGAATTTGACTAGAGACCGGCCCACCATTATAGGAAAAATCATAAAGCCTTTGAATGAAAACAAGCACTGTTGTGACAGTGATGTACACTGTTCTGATGGTATATACTGTATGTATCAATCTATCAATTGTTTGTTGTAAGACTCAGATAATTATTTTTTTTAAAGCTAGACATTTTAAATGAGAATAAGAAAGAAAAGTATTTCTTTGTGCCCCCCTTTCCCTGTTAATACCCTACCTGGGCCCCTGGCAACACTTTGCTAGACCCGCCCCTGCACAGTTACCAGCTGTCAGCTACTTAGAAAAGGATCCTGGTGTTATTTGTCTCTCAGAAACAGTTCATAACTTCCCTTCAACTCATTCATGTTAACTAAAAGGTAAACCTGTTTCTCCATCACCTGCTCAGCTCTGATGCTTCAGTAAGGACATCTGGTTTCATCTTCATGTTTCCCTCTCACCAGATAACCAAACCGACATCATGACCAGCAGCTTTTTTGCAGCTGTGGCTCCAGCAAACTTCAGCTGATACTAGAAATTAATATTAAATAAATTCTAACAACAGCTGATCAAACGTGCTGCTGTTGTTTAGCGCGACATCCGGTGCTTTCCTCTTTCTGGCGCAAAGTGGGCGATAAATAAACAAGAGAGAAAAGCCGATCAGCTGATCACTGATCAGTTTCATGATTGAAGTAGAAACAGGAGAGGGAGGGTGAGAGGATGAGAGAAGAAGAGGCAGCTGTGCAGCGTAAACACAGAGTAACTCCAGCTTTGTGTCTTTTTCATTGTAGCTGAAGTCCGGGACAAAATGTTCATTTTCACCTCAATACGAAAAGCATGATATTTTCTCTGAATACGAGACGATTCCGTTTTTTACGGGACGGTTGGCAACTCTAATAATTAACCATATGAACAAAATAAAGTTCAACATCAGTAACATAGCACCACCCAGCTGTATAGAAACTCCGTCATGCTAGCTAGCACGCAGTACGAAAAAGTCAGAATAACGAAAATAAACTCCACCTAAACTTGGTTCATATCTGACCCAGATGGACTGCAGGTCATAACTTCTTACCTGAAGTTCAGTTCACCTGACACTCTCGGACCAGCGGCCGCTTCGGGTCTCTGCTCCTCTTGCCTCCCTTTTCCTTCATCCACCTGCTGGCTTCCACCACTTGCTAATGTTATTGAATCTGTGTAAGCTCCGCGATAGCCACCACACGAAGTAACGAATAACGAGCCTATCTAAATCCCAGTAACGAGTAACGCGTTCCTGGTTTTGGCATAATAACTAGTTACCGTGCTCATTACCACAATAATAACGTTGTTACTGTAACGCGTTACTTAATAACGCGTTAGTCCCAACACTGCTACCAAGTAACTATAGTAATATAACTATAGTAATCTCAGTGTGTATGAAATAAAGTTGGTACCAATGCCAAGAACTTTAACCAGAGGAGTTAATGTGGAGTTATGTGTACTTTAACAGACATTTTCATTTTTATTTATTATTTATTTATTTAATTAGGTGACACAGACTTTAAACAAAACCGAACATAATTTAAAAAAAACAGATGATGAAGTTTTGTTCCAATGCCTGACTGCTATTTCCAGAGTACATTTAGAGTTTTTTTTAGTTTTTTGACCACAAAAAAAACCCCACACTTGATGGATTTCCTGGCCTCTTCAATCACTTATATACTGGACACCAATCTTCCGATGCTGCCTGTGCATCTTTTGCAGCAGGACTTTTCCGTTCAACATCATATTTTTGCAAAGCGAGCATAAAATGTCATGCTTACAGCCTTCTTCTATAAGCCTTGCATAAAGTGTCAATGTCAAAGAGTAACTTTGAATCTAAAGTGACAACAATTCACAGCCATATTCACAGTCAAATAAAGGGTTTGCACATTTAGTTTCATTTACTTTGGACCGGTACTCATGGAGCTATTTACTGCAAGATGGCCCACCACTCGTCTATGAACATGAGATAAAATGAAGGTTGAGTTAAAAGATGGGTGCGGCCAGACTGGGAGTACAGAATAAACTTACTTTACTCACTCACTTCATGATCTCAATCTTTTAAATGTTTGTAAGAAGTGAGGTACATTTATCTCATTTATTACCATGATATTTTCTAAAAACTGCGTGCTTTGAGGACAGGGATAAGATGGGTTCACTATATTGTCTGTAGCTGAATATTAAAACATCTTTCTTCACATGTTATTTCTTTATCAATCTCCTACAATGATCCCTCCAAACTCCCTCCTCCACATTCTTGCCAAGTTGTGACTTGTTCCAAGTTCTAGCTAAATTGTGAAAAAAAAGTGTCAACTGCGACATCAGTGAACTTAAACAAGCGCTCCCTTTTACCACAAAAGTACAGTAAGAATTATGCACATGTCTAACTGGATATACCTTATAACTTTTACAATTCACACTGTGGAATGCTCCTGCTGTATGTGTGTATATAAGTGTGCTTGTGTGAGCAGCATAATATGAAACCAGGTGATGGGACTTGGACGTGTGCCTGGGAGCGTTTGCATGCGTTCAAAAAACATGCCTGCATATTGAGGCACACAATGTGGAGCATTGTGACAAGCATTGCGGGAGATAATGGAGAAAGCCCGAACCATGTTGGGAGCAGGAAGGTAAGAGGAACAGAGCGAGGAGAGAACATCCAATTCAATTTCGAAACGGTGCCGGCTCACAGTACAAACACAAAGGCTTCATTACAGGAGGATCCCTGTTGAAGGCTGGAGCTAATTCACCATCTTCAAGCACAAGAAGAGAAAACATAAGGGAGGGAAGGAGAGAGGGAGCAACAAAGAGATCAGCAAGCCAAAGAGGTGATGTGACATAACGGCGGGAGAAAAGGGACGGAATCAAGAACAGACCCAGCAGCAGTTATTTTGCTCTGAAGGAGAGAGTGTTCACGACCAAAAGTGCCACTAAGAGCATACTAATGCCCTATTAGAATGTAGCACTGAGCAGGAGAGTAATGACTCCCATTATGTGTCCCCACACATGTGTGAACAAGGGGCATGTTATTGCATTTATAAATCTGGTTAAGTGATCAACATTATAAATAAATGACTAGTTGCCCAGAGCATGGACGAGGCTAAAAATAGAATTGTGTAATGATAAACACAAATGAGATTGCTGTTTTTATTCTGATTGTGTTTGTCAGATATGTGTTAAATCGCCGCTACAGTAACTTTAGGATATTTGTGAAACATTGTGTTGTTGTTGCTGTTTACATTTATATAGAACCATTGCAAAGTGGATGCGCCTACTTCCTCTCATTTTCTCAGCCAACGATGCTAAATATCCACCAAGTGTCTTATTGATGAACCCATTGATCTGTGCGCACATGAGACTGTTGTCAGGTGACAACCAGAGGACTTCAGTAATAGCGCTATTAGTTTCATGCAGTGGACAATAAGTGTGTGAGAGCAAAAGAGCCTTTTGCTAAAGGCTGAAGGTCAGTGAATAACTGACCCCCTCCTATCCACCCCACCCCCACACATATGACACAAACTGCGAACCCCTGAAGCACGACTACATCGTAGAGGTGTCTCCGGTTTGCACACGCAAAAGCACACAGCAACGCACAAGCGCAGGGGCAGGGAAAGAACTTGAGGTTTGTGGTCCCAGGTGTAATGCCTCTCAGCTGGGTGTAAATCAAACTGTGGCCAGTGGACAGGATGTTGATGAAAACAACAAAAAATAAAGAAATAAAAAAAACCCGAGAGACAGACAGTGAGACACAGACCGAGAGAGACAGAATAGTGTCAGAGCAGATTAAAAATTCATGGCTTTGCTCTTGCTGACGTAAGAATGAGTGCCTTCATTTGTTGCCTGTCACCTCTGGGAACTCATGGGACCAATTGGAGGAGGGACAGAAGGACATGAGTGGAACCAAACGGAGAGGCTATACCATCAGTTCACAGCGGGAAGCAACAAAAGAGATGAAAAAGAAAGAGGAGAACTGGAAGTGAAGTACGATTCACACTCGGGTGTGAAAAGGGTTTAGAGGGATTAACATGAGAGTTTATTATGTGGAGATTGCACAAACTATAATGGCTCAAATAAAGCCAGGCCTTCAAGATGTGACACACCGACCATGAAAAGAACCATTAAGGAACACAGCCCTTGCAAATCATCACTTGCGCTCTAACAATAACTTGGCTAAACAATTTGAACTCAGGAAGAAAATGATCAGCGGCAGAGCAACTTCTGCCTTTTACAATGCACAAGTAGTGATGGCACATCAGCACATCACAGATAAAACTAAAGATAAGATGAATACAGGATAACGGGTCACAAAACTCCTCCCAAACCCTCTCCTGTGATTAAAAGTAGTGTAACTGCAATTAACAAAAGAGATTTTAAATAATTGATTGCATATGAGCTACATGAGAGTGCATCCAATAGAGCTGCCGGCATGGATGTAAATATCCTGGGATGTACTGATGAACTGATAATAGCAAATGAGTACATGACATATGTGCAGATGCGTCAGTGTGTGTGTTTGGACAGCTGAAATGATGGTGTGACTAGTTGATAATGAGTTTTCATATTCTTGTCATTTGTTTTAAATAACAAAAGTAGCAAATAGCTGTAATTATAATACTTTCAGCAGGGGCGAGTAAAAAACAAACAAAGAGAAAACAAAGAAAGTACAACTCCAATTAAATATTGCTAATTCTGATATTTAAATCCAATCATTAGTCACTGTTTGTCTTACGTAACATATTTGGAGTGATTACTCACTCTTGTTGTGAATCATTAAGACAGCTGGAAATCCTACCACTGCTACCACAGTGATAATTTAATAACACAGCTATCCACTTTGATCATGATGTTATAGCTTTGCTATTCTAACACCTAAAACACCTAAACTAACATAACCTGACATAATGGAACAAACACGGAACAACTGTGTATTAAATGCGAAACATTGGGCAGTGAAATAATAAATGAGTGAAGTGCAGACTGTATTATTTATACAAAGAATCAAAAACGGGACAATAGAACTGGTAAAAAAAAATACATACTTGAAGCTTATTTACTTAAGAAATAGTTTAATTTACCGAAAACTGAAACTGTTCACATCCAGTTCTCAGGTAAATTCATTAAACCCATAATGTCTTGTAGGTCTCTGTATTATACGGCAATGTAAGGATATTAAAGCATATAAAATTATTATCAATAAATCAGAAAAGAATCATAAAATAATTACAGCTGACTCAGTAAAATCTTTATGAAAATACAGTCAGTAATAGTCTATGGTACTCTCCATTTTTTATAAGACTTCCAACACAGCAGACTAAATGTCCTCCTTTTCTAAAGAACATGAGATTATACAATCAAATCACTCATTTTACTCTATATTTTTGATTTGACTAGATATTTAGGTGTATTTCAAGGTAAAGGCAAGGTAAAAATTGAGATAATAATAGTTCCCTATTGTTTAATTGTCATAACTAGTTGAGATCAGGAGATCATTAATTGATTGATTGATTGTGATCTGTGTATCGCATAGGCACATCTGTGGGAGCCAGAATTCTGGCTGGGGTGTACAGGAGTACTTATGTCACATATTGATATGCAGATCAACTTATTTGTAAGTTTATGTAATGTGTTTTTTTCTGGATTTTTGCTTGATGTTCTGTCTCTGTTGATTAAAATGAAACTACCTTAAAATTAGAGACTTCATTTTTTTGTAAGTATCAAACTTAGCAGTAAGTTTCTCCCACTGTATAAAGAGTACATGTTTACGTGACAATTATTTACACTTCCAACAATTATGAAAACAAACCAAACCAGGATTATTACTCTTTTGCATTCACCTTTGCTACAGAGCTCTTATTTTGTCTTGTGCTATAAATTCAGTGCAGCCTCTCTCTTCAGAGAAGTGCACCTGCTTTTACGCCCCAACTCACACACTCACAGCTCAAGCCAAGAAAACTCAGAGTCAGCAAAATCTATGTAGAGGAAATAAAAGCCACTGGGTTTATGCATAAGAACCTACAGAAGGATTACTGTAGTAATGGCTGAAAGCAGGTGCATCTGTCTCAAGACTGCCAAACGTCTCGCATCCAGTCCACTTTTGGTAGCTTGACAGTAGTGTTAGTTTCTGTCTGCTCTGGCAGCTCCCATCACTCTCTTCTGTAGCTGCCATGTAGGTCTCCCAGGTTCACTGCCACCTGTGGCTTTCTGTGTTCCCATCAGCACCCTCAAACATGAAGCCATGGAGGCAGGCCAGCAGAGACCAGCTGCCTATCCAAAATGGGCTTGATAGTCTCAATGAATGACCCATTAACCCATTATTATATAATCACGATTGCAACCCTTGGTATATTCAAGAGGACCTATATATCCCAAGTATTCCAGTTTTGACTTAAACTTTTATGCTATTATTTCCAATAATCATCAGTGAATATTATAGCTATGAAAAATATGAAATATTAAGTATAAATATTACAAAAATGTTCTTTTGTGCATCAAGTGAGTATTAAGGTATGCCGATCAATATGAAGAGATATTTGAGATGCTGAAAAGCACTCACAATATGTGTGTCAGTGCTGAGTAAAAGTTCGGTCTAAAAAATCTAACACGCCTCTAGATTCAAACGTATGTTCATTTAATAACTGACAGTCTTCAATCTCAACATCTGAAAGTTTCAAGTTGAAATTTGTGTAAAAGAAAACCTTAAACGATCTAACAATGTAAAGACAAATATAGTGCAGATGGTAATACAGGTAATGGGATGCAATAACTCATATCGTACACGTGGGTATTACAATAGGCCAGTCGCAGTTACTTTAAAAGGAGTGAACAACCAGTTTAACATTACCTGGGAAAGTAAACATGTCTTGGTCATACATGAGCTGGTAATGAAGGCCAGCTGAAGTACTTTGGAGGCACTGAATGAGCCCAAGCCCAGTCTACCTCACTTCAGCCGAGGCTAACATATCAGGAGGAAAAAACTGTCATATACATTTAACGTTTAGTCAAATTATGTCATTAAGATTTGCTGTAATAAGATATAATTATACAACCAGGGAAAACGGATATTTTTGGGACAAATGCATATTATTTCAAAGCAAGCAATTTTCAGTTTTTCCACACTTTCACACTTTGTGGCACTAAATTATTGGTGTTACATTTAAAAACAAAAATAGTAAAGCAGTTGATGTATAAATGTATTTATGCTGGTTTATTCTGTTGTTGCTTTTTGTGAGTCTATAATATTCATTATAGAGATGGACCGATCCGATATTACGTATCGGTCCGATACTGACCTAAATTACTGGATCGGATATCGGAGAAAAATAAAAAATGTAATCCGATCCATTAAATATCACGAAAGCACCTCGCAAAACTTGCAACACGCCGTAACTCACCTCAGAACGTTAGCAGTCAGAGCAGTATGCATCACGTGATAGAGCAGCTGTGGCATGCGGGACCTGTCGGTGGTCTGGATAGCATGTGGAGCTTCGCTAGCAACCTGGCATTTCATCTCCGACAAAGTTATCCCCGAGAGAAGTAAAGCAAAGCTTCCGGCGCCCCCCGTGTGCGGCAGCCTGTTACAGCAGCTCTGCTCATTCTGAGTTTCTTTCTTTCTTATCTTTTCTTCTCGTAATTTTTTATAACTAACGTATCAGTAATTAGACTTCGCATGTTATCGCAATAACAGCGTATGTCCCCCCCTCGGCCAACGCGGATGCAGCCTGTGACACTCTCCACTCAGTGGTCAGCAGACTGCAAACACAATCTCCGAGAGCCCTTCTCATAATATCAGGGGACTTCAATCATGCCTCTTTGGACTCCACACTGCCCACCTTCACCCAGTATGTGACCTGCTCAACCAGAGACAATAAAACACTGGACTTACTGTATGCCAATGCTGAAGAGGCATACAGTTCATCACCTCTCCCTCCACTGGGCAAATCTGACCACAACCTGGTGCACCTTGTCCCTGTGTATGAGCCCTTAGTGCGCAGGGTGCCACCAGCCACCCGCACAGTGCAGAGATGGTCAGAGGAGAGCGAGGAGGCTCTTAAGGACTGTTTTGAGTCGACTGTGTGGGAGGTGATCTGTGACGACCATGGAGAGGACATCGACAGCCTTACTACATGCATTACTGACTATATTAATTTCTGTGTGGATAACACCGTACCTACCAGGACTGTACGGTGTTTCTCCAACAACAAACCTTGGATTACCCCAGAAATTAAAGCTGTCCTCAAGCAGAAGAGGAGGGCCTTCAAATCCAAAGACAAAGAGGAGTTGAAAAGGGTGCAGAGAGAGTTGAGGGGACTGATAAGGAATGGGAAGGACAGCTACAGGCAGAAGATGGAGAACCAGCTTCAGCAAAACAACGTTGGTGAAGTCTGGAGAGGCCTCAGAACCATCTCAGGCCACAAACAGCAGAACTCTCTGCCTGGGAGGGATGTGAGATGGGCAAATGAACTGAATCATTTCTTCAACAGATTTGATTCAGCCATGAGGCAGTCTGCAACATCGGCTGCAGACTCACCCACCCCCACTGCTGCTGTTCCACCTCAGACACTTCACACCTCCTCTATTCACCCTGCTCACTCCTCCCCACCCCCAACAACAGCATCCAATACACACTCAACACAAGGCTCCAGCCTGTCTCTCTCAACCACCCAGGTTAGGAGGGAACTGAGGAGGATTAATGGCAAGAAGGCAGCGGGCCCAGATGGCATCAGCTCGAGGGTCGTCAGGTCCTGCGCGGACCAACTGTGTGGGGTGATGGAGCACCTCTTCAACCTGAGCCTGAGGTTGGGAAGAGTCCCACAGCTCTGGAAAACCTCCTGTGTTGTACCAGTGCCAAAGACTTCACGCCCCAAGGACCTCAACAGCTACAGGCCGGTGGCTCTGACATCCCACCTGATGAAGACCCTGGAGCGGTTGGTCCTGGCTCAGCTTCGGCGCCTAACAAGCTCATCACTGGACCCACTTCAGTTTGCCTACCAGCCTGGCATTGGAGCGGATGATGCCGTCATTCACCTCCTACATCGTTCCCTCGCTCACCTGGAGACCGCTGGAAGCACTGTGAGAATCATGTTCTTTGATTTCTCCAGTGCCTTCAACACTATTCTTCCCTCGGTTCTGAAGGACAAGCTGGTGAACTCTGGAGTGGACCATCACCTCACTACCTGGATCCTGGACTACCTCACCGACCGACCACAGTATGTGAGGACTCAGGGCTGTGTGTCGGACAGGGTCGTCTGCAGTACGGGGGCCCCACAGGGAACGGTTCTGGCTCCGTTCCTCTTCACCATCTACACTGCAGACTTCTCCCACAATTCCACCCAGTGCTTCCTGCAGAAGTTCTCTGATGACTCTGCAATAGTCGGCCTCATCACTGATGGGGACGACAAGGAGTACAGAGGACTGACTCAAGACTTTGTGGACTGGTGCCAGCTGAACTACCTCCAGATCAACGCCAGTAAAACCAAGGAGCTGGTGGTAGACTTCCGCAGGCACAAGCATTCTCCACTGCAACCACTGAACATCCAGGGTATGGACATTGAGGCTGTGGACAGCTACAGGTACCTTGGTGTTCATCTGAACAACAGACTGGACTGGACTCATAACTCAGACGCCCTCTACAGGAAAGGGCAGAGCAGGCTGTACCTGCTGCGGAGACTCAGGTCGTTTGGGGTGGAGGGCCCACTCCTGAAGACCTTCTATGACTCTGTGGTGGCTTCTGCTATCTTTTATGGTGTGGTCTGCTGGGGCGGCAGCATCTCTGCTGGGGACAGGAAGAGACTGAACAGGGTGATCCGAAGGGCCAGCTCTGTTCTAGGATGCCCTCTGGACCCAGTGGAGGTGGTGAGTGACAGGAGAATGGCGGCTAAGCTGTCATCCCTGTTGGACAACGTCTCCCACCCCATGCAGCAGACTGTGACAGCACTGAGCAGCTCCTTCAGTGGGAGACTGCGGCACCCACGGTGTGGGACGGAGAGATTTCGCAGGTCTTTCCTCCCCACTGCTGTCAGACTCCACAACAAAGACTTTAACTGAACAAACACACACATCCACACATGTGCAATAACACTAAGTGCAATAATCCTTTCTGGCATCGTTGTATTTTTACTCAGTTGTATATAGCATTCGTATTCTATTTTTATCTTATTGTATATTTTTATTCTATTTTATTCTACTGTATATAGTATATTATTTTATTCTATTCTGTACAGCTGTGTACTGTATTTATTCTTATTGTATTCTAATTTTTGCGTCATAACTTTTGCACTGTCCACTTCCTGCTGTGACAAAACAAATTTCCCACGTGTGGGACTAATAAAGGTTATCTTATCTTATCTTAAGTCCATCTCTGAATGTTTGTAAAGCATTCCCACGTTAAGCTTAACAAGCGACTGCCTCAAAAAGCGGCTGAACAACAGCAGAACGTTTAAGCTTGATAAGCTGTTGTTGGAATTTATTTATTTTCTTTCTTATTCTCATTTAAAATGTCGAGCTTTTAATAAATAATTATCTGACACCCAAAGTTTTAATTTGATGTAAAATGAATAGAAGTCAATTACTGTATATAGTGACTATTAAGTCTAATATATACCCTAGTAAGCTATAGTACTTTTTACTTTGGGAAGGTACCATCTGTGCAGTCTGCAATTTTGTTGAAGAAAGATGTTGAATCTATTTAATATTTCTTGAAAAATAATTGATTTCTGTGCATTTTTTTTCACACTGCATCAAATTAAGGTTGATTACGTCGATTAAGCATCATGAGGTGGCGCGTGAGGGGTGGTTCCCTATTTTTTATTTATTTATTTTTGTTGTTGCTGGGAGTTGGAACCCTATTAGTTAGGTTGCTTAATATTTACGCTAAGTACTCTTTAAAATACTAGAATAGGGAGGATGGTGTAGGTCTAAGTTTATTAGATTGATCAGTATTGCTGAACTATGAAATATTTTTTTTGTATACAGGTATAACAGAATAGCTTTAGTGTAGTTGTTGTTTTAAACTTGAGTATGAACTTGCAGACTTGCAAAATGCAGCAAGATATTTTAAAAAACAGTTTTGTTGATTAAAAAACACTATATCGGATTCATATCGGTATCGGCAGATATCCAAATTTATGATATCGGTATCGGTATCGGACATAAAAAAGTGGTATCGTGCCATCTCTAATTCATTATCCCAGTTAGTAATATATCATTTTGAATATTAAGCATAAATCATTCCGATGCCACTCTTGGAGCTGAATATACTACAACTTTAAATTAAAAACCATAGATGTGTAAAAATATGCCAGGCTGACAATAGGATGATGTAAACAATACTGCTCAGTTTTTTAGTAAGGGGAGTTGCTAATTTTGCCAAATGTTAATTTTTGTATTATTGATTAAAAGATTTTCTGCAAGTTTGCAAATTCTTCGTCTGATTCCACAACATTTATCGTTGTGGATTGCAACCTAACAACAACAACAACAAAATTCTTCTTAGGGTCCCATGAAGGCTTTGTATGCACTATTTTATAAAAGCAATAATGTAAACGGGGTTTGATTTGATGTAGCCTGATGGCGTGGGACAGTAAAAACAAAAAAAAAGATTCACTGACCAGCTAATTCTAATTGTCCATCTGAACCAGTGAAAGTGTTGCCACCATTTGAGTTTACTTGTGAAGCTTAAATGATTAAATGAATCCTCACTTACAAGTATTTTTTGGATGGAAAGTATTGTTTTTAATGCATGTATGCAAACTGCTTGCTTAGCGTCTTAATATTTTTTTGTGGACCAGCAAAATTATGCAAGTAAAAGTTTGATCCAACCTGGAGGAACAAGTTTTTCTTGGAAATGAGACATTGAGTTCAATAAATGTTAAATTAAAAATAAAATAAAGTATGTTAAAAAATACTAGTAAGCAGTCCAAATGAGGTACTGAAGCATTTCAGTCTTAAAAGTCAGTCTATACTTAGAAGATGAAGACAACAAGGGCAGGCAAGAACGGAAGCGACTGAGCGAGAATAAAAAGGGTAAAGAAAAGCCTTAGGGTATCAGGAGGAGCTAGGGCTGGAAAAGATGATGCGGATGATTAACGATGCCAGCTCCATATGGATGAAAAAGAATGGGCAAAGTCCGGTTTGCATTGTTGGGGAGACCCAGAGGCAGAGATATAGGTAGCTGATGCTGACCCCAGGGCAAGAGCGAGCGTTGACACAAAAGCAGCAGTCCTTCAGCAGCTTCTCCTTCGCCACCATCAATATTATTTTCTCGTCCTTACTGCAGAGTAACTCACAGATGACCTTTCAAGAACAGAAGTCAGTCATCACTAACTTGCTTCAATTTGTCTTCGAAGGATATGTGCAAATCAGCTTTCATTAAAAAACACAGTGTAACCTCTATTCCTTTGAAATCAGATGATCAAGGATAATATGAGCGCAGACATCACATTTCAACATAATTGCAGTTTGACTTTTTAGTCTTCGAATGTTTGTTAAGAAGCACTGAGAACAAATCATTAGGGAAAGAGGGAAACACGATTTCATGGAAGCTGCAGCTTCCTCAGGACTGGAGGTGAGGGAGTTGCTCAACTGACTGATTGCTGCCTTTGAAGCTGAAGGACTTGATCAATTATTAAACAGGATCTTTTAACAAGGTAAAGTGCCTTGACTAGAGGCTATAAAGCTAGCCCATCAAGATATGTATAACTTGTCTGCCCAGTAGAATAATTTATACTGAAAGTCACAATATGCATTTTTGAGTGCACAGAACAGCACACATAGACATTAGGGTCAGTGCTTGTACCTGCAGTTGTTTCATTAACCTTTGACATATCTGATTAATTCTGATTTTAAATATACTGCAACAGTAAGCATACCAGTGACACAATATAGTCATAACAATTACATGTCCTAATTTTAGTATGTTACATTTTGGTTGATGGCTAAAGGTTAGAGCATCGCAAAGCCTTTTTAACCGCTGCCTTGTTTTGTAAAGTGCGGATAGTGGATGATAGTCAAAAATTGATTAAGTGCAGCTTTAATCCACAGGACTGTCATCAACAACAGTGGGGTTGACTCTGTACGTACCTCCCTTGCACTGGCTTATGCACACAGTACACTCTGATTTCCATGACTAACAATTCTTCTGTAATCAATAAGCCCCTCCACTGTTCACTACACTGCTCCCCCCCCCACTAACTCTTGTTTGCTTTAATCCATTCGGTGTTCTGGTCATATTTAACAACATATGGATGGAGGCCATCCCAGAAAATAATGAAGAAACCTTGTAATTGCCTGACAACAATGGAGTTTTGTGTTTGTCTTTAATGGTGCAGGGGTGTGTAAGGCACATAATTAAACCATTTTCACCTCGTTTTCAACATTTAATTGCAGCAGACTGGCATAAAATCTGACTGCACAAAAAGATTTGTGGAGAAGGCTGTAATTTTCTTCAACTAAGGGTAGAAGCAAACATCTGGGATGTGGTTTAGGTTTTTTTTATTGTTTGCTTGGGTTTTGTTTTCAATATTATACTTTTTCTTTTTACACTTTGCTCATGCTTCACTAAAAAAAGAACACTTTTGTCTAGACCAGTCGCTGTACACTTGTCACTAGGGATGGGTATCGTTTAGATTTTATCCGATACCGGTGCCAAATCGGTACTTTTGAAACGGTGCCGGTGCTCAAACGGTGCTCAAACCGGTGCTTAAAGAATGGAGAACACAAAATTGGTCCAAAAACCTCTCATGTTCAGCTGTTTTTTTTGTAAAAAGATAACAATGTGTGCCTTTTCTGCAGCTATGGGGCATATATGGTATCACTCTTGGCTGGAAGCAGTGCTTAAACAATGGAAAAAAACACAAATTTTATCCAAAAACCTCTCATGTTCAGCTGTTTCCCTCTTTTTCTTTGGTCATTTTAGCCTTTTTGGCCAGGGTGAAGGGAGTATCTGCCATCAAACAAGAAGACAGCCGCATGTAGCTATGATGATGTTTGCTAGTTCACCTTACATGCATTAATGTAATAACGTGGTTAGCCTACTCAAAGTAAATTACACACGAACAACATTAAGCTACTCACGCAGAGAAGAACGGCTGCTGCTGCATCATCATCATCCGTCATCATTTCTGCTACACTGGCAGGGCTAGGGGCCAGGACTCTATTCTTTGGGCTTTTGGGGGATGTTGCTCCGGGTCTGATAACTGGCAACCCACCCGCAGTAGATGTGCACGGTGTGAGGTCTCGCAGCAAGCTATCAAATACGGCGCATTTCTCGGCTTTTAAAAAAAACGCTATGCGTCGCCAGGTGTTTCATCGGATTTGAGGTGTTACCTCCTTTGACAGTATCACAGTATCAGCTTAAAGCACTTGTTGCAGGCTGCTGAGTTTGCATCTTTTGCTGTGAAGTACAGCCAGACTTTTGACCGCTTCGCCTTGGGCATTTTTAATCTGTAGCTCTGCTCTAAAAGAACGTACGTACCTGGCCCCGCCTACTATCCTCGGAAACGTAAAATGATTGGCTAGAAGTGTATCACAGCTCAGGAAAAAAAAGCACAGAAATAAAGCACCGAAATGTGCGCTGCTTTTCGCTCTGGTTACTACCGTTTATGTCAGAACCGGTGCAACACCGGTACCCATCCCTACTTGTCACTCAACGGCACCTTTGCATGAACACACAACCACCAGTTCAAACAAAGGCACATCTATTTGCTCTACCATTTGACACCCCATATAAGATTTCAAACATGGAGAGAGAATGTGCAAACATCACTGATGGTCAGTAAGGTGACTTCAGCTGACTTCATCTTAATTGTGCACTTTACCAAGCGCCACTCCATAACAGTTCAGTTAATTGAACTGGGTACAGAGAGCATGTTGAAAGAAAGATTAGATTTGATGAGAAAATATTCAGTTTGCACAATTGCAGCTTTAATTAAAACCAGGATTGACCAAAGAGGAAGGGAAGCCACTGGCCAATAAAGGTAAAGGTTATCGTCCTGGTGGACATGCAGTAAATATAATAACTGCTTTGAACAAAACTGATGAGCATAGTGCTGCTCTGAGCAATTTATATGCAATTTAAACCCATGTTGAAAACAACTCAGCTATGATGCAAGTTGATGATATATTGTTGAGTATAATGGAAACTCTTTCTTTATATCCAACCCTAAAGATGTTCTTCCATGAGCACAAAATCTTGAAAGATCTTTAAGGTAATTCCCCCTTTAAACACAAACACACACACACACACACACACACACCTATACATACATATATATATATCAAAAGCTATATCAAGATTGCGGGCCATTAACACAGATTCTCAATAGTACACTGAGTTACTAAAACACAACCTAGAACATAAAATATGTGAATCATATTATAAAGAATATTTACACTATAAATGAAAAAAAACAAAACTGTTCCAAGAAGGTATAATACAGAATGAGGAATATGGAGTCTTATGTCTGAAGGTTGTGTTTACTTGTCACAGCAGCAAGAGTTTTAGTATAGTTGCAGGGAGAATGGAAGGAATGATTTCCTGAAGCATTGTTTATGGCAGTGTGGTTAAATATATATATTAACATATGGAGGTGTTTCTTAATATTGACTAGTTGTTACATAAAAAAACAACAACAAACACCATAAATAACATGGATGGCCAGCAAGTAAAATCTATTTAAGGTGAAGTCTAAACATCATATTTTTGAGACTCATAAAGTTGATGCTTTAAGAGTGCTGATTCAGAACTAGAGATGAGTTTAGTCACCACATCTTGAAGAAAGCGATAAGCGTTTGGAATGGTGTGAAGGACAGAATAAAAGCTCTAAGAATTGGCCATGCTGTGGTTTTATGAAAAATGTAGTTGGGTGTTTGAGTGATAGTGAGGTGCAGGAGTGTGAGCTCACCAAAACCCCAAGCTGCCTGAACACAAGCTTAAATCTGAGTCCCCAAGCCAGATGGGGATCAAATCTATGGCTAAAGCCAGTTGCAAATAACTGAGCAGCAACCTGCTATTTCATGTTCCCTACTCTGATCTTAAGACTAGACTCTTCAGTCCTGCGGGGCACAATATCGACAATCGAAAATCAAACACTTAACACACAGTAACAGATCTCCAAAATGAACTCTCAGGAGGGGAGTGTTTTAACGCCTCGTCGTCTACAAAGCTGTTCCACAGAACCCAATTTAGAAATGACCTTTTCTAAATTCTAAACTCAGTTTTCATTAAGTTGATTGAATTTTAAAAAGCACCATACTCGTGGTCAGGCAATTACAAACTCTTTAAAATACTAAATCTCGGTCAGCCCTCGTTAGGTTGGTCATAAACTTTTTAAGTGTGGTTATTACTTCACACATCATCAATGAGGATAGACAGGCTATTGTGTACTTGTGAGTATTTGTTTGAATCATGATCATAGCAAAACACTCGGGAAAACTACAGCGCCAGCTTTTCCAAGCCAGCCCTACCAGTAACTCAAGGCCCTCTTGTTGAGTGAATGAAAAAAAGAGAGATCATCAATGTGACATGCTGGACAGGATGACAAAAAGCAAGAGAGCGAGCTAGACAGAAAGGGAGGAGGGCCATCATGTACAACCCATATTGATACAGCACTCAATAATCCCCACATCCAATTCAATACATGTGCTTATGTTGCAAACAGCCTTAAA